>NC_062220.1:87155804-88355804 GCF_902686445.1 Sciurus carolinensis | reverse complement strand
ACGATGGGACTGCCTGTCCCTCTCCCTCCTCTGCCACCCATGACTAAAATTATAGACATTTTCACAAAGTGGGGATGAATGAATATGCCTGTCATGGTAAAACTGCATTATAGATGGGCATGGCTGCACATACTTGTAATCCCAGGAACTTGGGAGGCTGAGGCAGGAGGACTGCAAGTTTGAGGCCAGCCTCAACAATTTAACAATCCCCTGTCTCAAAATAAGAAGATAAAAAGGGCTGGGGAGGTCGCTCAATGGTACAGTGCTAGCCTAGCATGTGCAAAGCCCTAGGTTCGATTCCCAGCAACACACACACGCACATACACACACAAATTATAAAAAGCACCAATCCTGGAAGGTTCATGGGGCCTACTTTAAACATATCTAAAATTTAGGGCTTGGAACAACCAAAATATATGAGAGACTCAGTTCTTTACAAATTCATAGCTAGGAAAAATGCATGCCAAATTTCCCAGAGAATAGAAGGCAGAAATCCCTTCCTCATCTTTCCCCAGCTCAGTCTGTGAGAAGTTGCAAACTTTGTTGCCTAGGTATTTTGTATCTTACTAAAGGGCATGAGAGGTAAATCCTACAAGAACCACGGCAGTTTTTAACTAAGAATTAAACTTCTGGGATTTAATACTAAAGAAATAATTAAGAATTCAAAAAGTTCTGGCTATAAGAATGTTCATCAAAGTACAGTTTATTAGACAGAAAAACTGGAATCAATTTAATGGTTAAAAAAATCCATCCATGCATAGCCATTAAAATGATGTCCAATAGTTAAAGATGTGGAAAGATGTTCATAATAGATTTTGAAATAAAATTAATAAGAACAGACTATCCACATTTTTGTAGAAAGAAAAATATTTATATGTGGATATATGTACCAAAAAAGAAATTAAAAGCATAGACATTCAAGGCTTTATGTGATTACTTCTAAATGTAGAACTTGCAGGCAGTTGGTCCATTTTCCTCATCTATATTTTATTTGAATATACCTATGAATATCATCTTATTACCTGTGTAATGGAGAAAGTGTCAGTAAAACTTACTAAACATTATTGGTGATGGCTTGCATGTGTCAGATAAACTGTGGGGCCAAGTGCACCCTCTTGCTCCTGACCTTGCTGGTTTTCTAGACATGTGGTTATGTTTGAGTTTAAGCCCTAATGTGGCCCAGAGATGGCCTTCTTTCAGGGACCTGTGACAATCTGCCTAGCAATCAGACTCACTGTGTTTTTCAGACATGAAGTGGAAAGAAATGGGGCAGCATTGGAGATTCGGTAGCCCCAGGACCACAAGGAACAGAGCTCTGAGTAGGAGCTTCTGGCGGGATGTGTCAGGAGGTTGGGTTCCTTTGCATAAAAGCAACAGGGGTTGACCAGAGACTATATGTATCCAGAACATCTATGAGGGTTGTGGGATGGGGACACATCATATAAAGTCCTAGAAAGAGAACACGAACACAGCGCGGATTTGGTCAAATGCACCGTGTGCTATAATACAGCCCAGCTAGGGAGAGTCTCAGTAATTTCAGGAACAAAGCCCAATAGAAGGTTGAAGCGATTTACAAAGATTCCTTTAACTAAAGAACGAAGTCCCCAAAGAACTAAATTCTAATATCTTGAACTCCAAACAAACTGCTTTAAAAGCAACACCGAAAACATCAAATGGAAAGTAGATTAAGGACATACTCCATCTGTAAGCACTTGCTTACCACAAACTCAATTACTTGTTCCAAAATGAGATATGGGTTGGCTGGGATTTACTGATAGCCTTGTCCCGGTAATAGAATAACACATCCAGGGGGAGGAAGCCTCAGTTCTGTTTCTTGGTCACACTCAGAACCACACCTCCAGGTAAATGTGTAAACAGGTAGTTATGCTTTGCAAAGCAAAACAGTGCTGTATCTATAGGCAAAGTCAACCTCCTACTGACTTATCTTTTGTGCCATCTACTTGAATATAGAAAGCACTGGGCCATGTTTGTCTTTGAACATAGTCAAGCTTCCCTCCACCCCCGCCCCCAGGGTAAAGCTTGTTCCAAGGAAGCATTTTCTCTCTGCCTTCACCCTCTGTTCAGTTCTAGAATTTGCCCTTATTTAATTTTGGCCTATTTTCCACTTCTGAGCAGAGGGCAAAAGCATGTGTGGCTCTCTTTCCTGTTAGCTCACTCATGCCTAACCCGCAGTCCTGCTGGCCTCTGTGACGCTGCCAGCACCCCCTCTCGGAGACATCTGTTGCCTTGCTTAAACCAAGAAGCCCCCTAAGCATGTGACTGGGCCGAGCAGAATTGGAGAGTGCCGCCTCCAACAAGAGGCGTATGTCCACCTCGCCTCTCCCCTGTCATTTCCTCCTCTCGCCCTGGCCTCAACAAGTGGCCAAGCCTCACACAAGCTGTCAGGGACAGATGCTATGTGAAAAGAGGAAATTGGACTCAAAGATGCTACAGCTTTTTTAATTAAGTCCAACCTAAAAGCCAAATAGCGAGGCATGAAATGAATACTTACTTGCAAATAAGCACCACGATTTGCAAAAACAAATGCCTTGGTTCAGGTCAGTGGGCGACTTAATAGCTTTCTCAAATGTCACATTGTTCCTCATTCAATGCTTCTGATATTTTCACCTGGGCAGTGGAAAATGCATTTTGTGTTGGTACATGGGTAGCCCAAGTTTTCTCTTGTGATTTTCTTCCCCCGGCGCCCCAGGCTTGTGGAGTTGGCAAGGTTTGACGTGTGTCCACACACAGCCAAAGGCACCCTCCCGTCGTCTATTCATCCCTGGTTCACTCCATAAGCCCACGAGTGCCCACTCCACGCCAGGCCCGACTACAAGCTAAGAAGGAAGAATGGCAACACTGTGGCTTCCCTCTTCTCAGCTCCCGAGCTCATTCTACTTAAGGGCTTTGCCCCTTTCTCCAGTTTACTAGTTTTGTCTCTTCTAGTTCCTTATTGTTCCTCTCTGCATGCTGTCTGCTAATTAAAGCTCACGAGGGTCTCTGCTACTGGTCTCAGCTTAAATGGCCAAGATCCTTGATGACTGTTAAGGGCAGGGAGGACTCAGGCAAAAGGCCAGGTGGGCTTTTAAGACAGAAGAAAACAGAGGGAAAAAGACAAACAAAATCCCTTAATTAAAGAACAAGAATAGAGGGGGTAACCTTAAAATAGGCACTGTGAATTCTAAAGCCACAGATCAATCTCATTAAAAGTCACATTTTTCTATCATTTCAGCCATAGGGAAACTTAAATATATTATTTAACATGATTAAGAAAGTTTTAATACACTTTAAATTAAATTAAGAGGGAATCTCAGCTATTATTTTTGTTCTTCTGATCAGAATCGCAGGGAGAATTGACCTCTTCAAGACCACACAGCCAAGCACTGGCTGACTCCAGCACAGGTCCCCATGTTTTCTGATCCTCTCCCTATTCCCACCCAAACCCCAGCCAACTACCCTGCTTCCTCTTTCACTGTATGTTTTTTTTTTTTTTTGAACATTAATTGGTATTTAATACATATTTATTTTAATGTATTTTATAGTTTATTTAAAAAATCTTATATCATCATTTTAGAATACTACACAAATTGAATACTGCTTGTTATGAAAATCTAATTGCAATGTTCAGAGGTTTTCATGACATGCAGTATTTTTTAAAGAAATGATGGAAAATATTTTTTTAAGAAATGCTGAGAGTAAATTTCGAATAAATGCAACCAAGAAGAAAGGAAGGAGAGGCAATTAGCCTGTTCCAAGATCATGCTTTGCCATTAGGCAATAATTAGAAAAGGAACATCTGATCTTGGATTATTTTTATCTTACTGTTATTAAGGAAGACAAAAAAACTGAGTAAGAATTTGTTTCACTAAAACTATTACATAGGACTCTTCAGGTTAGATCACACAGATACAACCCAAATTGATGAATACAAAAGAAAATTTATTTTTCTTAGGCCTGAAAAAATCCAGGGGCGGGTCTCAATTTAGGTGTGACTTGACAGAGCTCAGAGGAAGACTGACACTTGCAGGTACACACCCAGCGCTGAGCACAGTTCTCGGCGTTTCCCAGGACTGCCTGATCCTCACACAACTCCATCATTCCCATTTTACAAGTGAGAAAACCGATACCCAGAGACACACTGTCCAGAGTGACCCCATTAGTAAAAGGCAGAGTGATGCAAACCCAAGCAGTCTGCCTCCCAAGCCTAGGTTTTAATCAGTGCTCCTGGTGTGTTGGGAGTCCAGTTTTGCTCATCTCTCCTCTCTCCTGCCGCCATTCTTCCTCAGACGCTCCCTCCCAGGAAGCAAGGCCGCTGAAAAGGCTGAGGCTGGAAAACCAAGAGACCGAGAGTACCAAGTACAGCGGAAAGGTCCAAGGTTCCCTCCCCGCGAAGCCGCGGCGAAGTCTCTGTTTCTCATTGGCTTGAAAGAAACCTGGCAGAACCGCGTGTTCTGATTGGACAAAGCTAACCGCAGACTCCTAGAGCCCAGCACAAGGGAACCACCCCGCAGCAAATGGACTTAAAGCCAAGGAAAAGAATAGGGGTCCCGTTCCCAGGGAAACTGGGATAGTTATGAGACGGTGAACCAATGCTAGGGAGTGAACAGCAGGTGGACACTACACTGTAAAAGCTCACCGCAACAATTAAAATACTTCTTTTCCAATGATCTCATAGACGTTCTTGGTCTTATGTATTATAAACATCCAGGAACTTTCGCGGCGACTTTCATTTTTGGATAATGAATATAAATAAGGAGAGAGGTATAAGAAAATTTGAACCAAGACAGGACAGCTGTGATATGTGGACACTCATGGGCTACCTCTGTTATGCCCTTTCATGTGGACTTTTTGATACCTCCGTGTATTGTGGAATTGCAGAATCTTCACTTTGGGGTGGGTGGAAAAGCTCATCCATCCCTGATCCCACATGGAGCAGAGAGTCTGTCCCCAATGCTATTAACAACAATGCCCCCTGCCAGCTCCTCTTTCCAAGGTGCTTTAACCTAAGGCACTGTGAGAATGGACAACAGCACAGGTGAAAAGGGGTGATCTCTAGATGTTTGCTTGACTTCAGCCCTATGAAAACCTTGGGAAACATACTCAGCTTATCCTTCATTTCCTTCACCACCCCATCTCAGGCAGACCTCATCTTTAATGTACCCCCGTCACCTCCTTCAACTTGTCCTAATTTTCCTAGCACTATCCTACTTCTTGTGATTCCAAGCCTAGGCTCTCCTCTGAAACCAAAAGAGCCTTTCCTCAATCTTTTATGTATCCTGACATTCGTTAATATCTCCTAAGATTTCTTAGAAAACTTGGAATGGAACCACCATTTGACTCAGATATCCCAATCCTCGGTTTATATCCTAAGGATTTAAAATCACCATACTACAGTTACACAGCCACTACAATGTTTATAGCAGCTCAATTTATAATAGCCAAGCTATGGAACCAACCTAGGTACCCTGCAACAGATGAATGGATAAGGAAATACACAATGGAATATTATTCAGTCATAAAGAAGAATGAAATTATGGCATTTACTGGTAAATGGGTGGAACTGGATAACATCAGGCTAAATGAAATAAGCCAGTCCCAAAAAACCAAAGGTAGACTGTTCTCTCTGACATGTGTATGCTAAACCACAACAAAGGAGAGGAAGATCAGAAGTGCACAGGACTAGACAAAGGGGAAATGAAGGGAAGGGAGGAGGGATGGGAATAGAAAAGACAATAGAATGAATTGGACATATCTTTCCTATCCTTATATATGAATACGTGACCAATGTAACTCTACATCATAGACAACAACCACAATAATGGGATTCTAATTGGAACAAAGTATACTATACTATGTATGTATAATATGTCAAAATACACCCTACTATCATGTATATATAGAAATAACAAACTTTTTTTTTTAATTATCTCCTAAATTGTCCTAATGTTTTCCCATGGAGTGAGGGATAAAAAAATATAAAAGAATGAAGTTGTAGGAGAAAATGCTGTTATCTAAGGGAAGCAAACTATAGAGGGTCGTGTGTGGCATCCATCCTGGGGAAGAAGCTGCAAAGCACTTGGAAGCATTCAGGAGGAGCTGCGGTGGCTTGGGAGGTTGGGCAGGTGGACCCTTGTTCCTAGGTGCCAGGAAAGAGTTCATTATGCTTCTGGGAGTACCTGCAGGAGTTGGATGACTGCCATCAGATGATACAATTAGTTGGACTTGTAACTATTTCAGAGACTCAAACACTGGGAGTAGATCATCATTGTGGTGCCAGAGGGCTCTGACCTCAGCCCTGTCCAGTTCCAAAATTCTGTCAATAACACCAATGAGGATATTTATGGCATACTTATCAAATTGAGAGTTGAGACAGTGCTGGGAAAACAGAGCAATACTGTTGCATGATATAAACAGGATCATACAAGATATGCCACAGATCCCTGATGAGATGCAACAGTAATGAATTGTTAAGCCTGCATTCAGGTTAAAGTAAACACACCCAACTACAGGACTGTGGAGACATACCTTAGCAGCCACACGTATAGAAAGGCCTTTGGGTTGGCTCTATGTGTGGTATGAGTCAGCATTTCCCTGTGGTTGCCAAAAAGCAAATGTGGTCTAACGCTGCACTGATGGAAATAGAATATTTAGACTGTGGCTTATGCGAGGCTTGCTGTGTTTTATGAGAACAGACCACACCAAGAGTTTGTGCTTAGTTCCTGACCCTACTCTTAGAGAAATACAGGCAAAGTGAAGTTCAGTAGGAAAGGAAGAACTGGAAACTCCTGTGAGGGTTTGATATGGAAAATAGAAAGCATACAGGAAACATGAGACCTGATATGATAAACTGTCCTACAAGAGAAGGGTTCCATTTGTTTTGTGTATTACCTAGGGCTGGACCCACACAAGTAACAGGAATTATAGAGGACCCAGTTTTAATGCAAAAGAAAGACTTGCTGGGCACAGTGGTGCACACCTATAATCCCAACAATTCAGGAGGCTGAGGTAGGAGGATTTCAAGTTGGAGGCCAACCTCAGCAAATTAGCAAGGCCCTAAGCAACCTAGCAAGGCCCATCTCAAAATAAAAAATAAAAGAGGATTGATGTAGCTCAGTGGTAGAGCAGCCCTGGGTTCAATGGAAAAAAGAGGAAAGAAAACTTTCCAAGGGATAGCCCATAGAAAGAGAAGTTGAGAGAGGCCTTCAAACCATGCTCAGGATGGTGTAGAGGGAAATGTAAAGGTGGGATGGGTTGCTTGATCAGATCATATCAGTGGTTCTCCAACTGTGTTCCTCAGGGTTGCTTTGAGGAAGGGAATAAGGAATGGTGCAGCTGAGAGAGTGGGACTCCACTATGGCATAAGCTTCCTTCTTTCATATCCAATTGCAAGCACAACAGGTCCCCAACTGACAGGGGGACCCACAGTGGGTTTCTGCTGTGTAGGAAAGGTTGCATTGAGCCATTGGACTGGATGATTCTCATTGAACCTTGATGTTCCAGGATTTAGTGATTCTGAGATTATTTCTAGGAGGAAGACTGGGGTGGAGAAGCAGCATATGAACTCTGCAGCCAGAAACCTGAGGCTCGGACCCATGCATGTTCCTTTGCTATTTTGTGTAGCAAGTTAACATAAATTCAGTGGCTTAAAACAGCACCCACTTCCTAGTCCCCACTTCCTAGCCCACAGTCTGTCCGTTGGGAGTCCAGGCATGGCATGACTGAGCACCCTGCCCTGGGTCTCGCAGGCTGAAATCAAGGAGTCAGCTGGACTGTGCTCCTTAATCAAGCTCAGGCTCCTTTTCAAACCCCGGGGTTGTTGCAGATTTCATTTCTCCAAGGCTAATGACCAAAGTCGTCATTTCCTGTTAGTTGCTGGCCAGGGAACTTTCTCGAGTCCTTGCTACATGGGCCGCTCCTTAGGGTGCTCACAACATGGCTGTGTGGTTCTTCAGGGTTAGCAGAAAAATCTCTCACTTCGGTTCTCTTTCTTCAGGGAAGAGCCAGACCCTCTTTTAAAGCACTCACCTAATTAGCTCAGGTCCACCCAGGATAGTCTCCCTTTTGACTCTAAAATCAATTGATTAGGAACCTTATTTCTTATCTTCAAAAATCTCTTCCTCCTTGTTGTGTAATGTAACCTATCCAGGAGAGTGAACTCTCATCATCTTTACAAGTCCTGTCCACACCGAAGGGGAGGGGATTCTACAAGTTGTGAACTTGAGAAGCAGGAATCTTGGGGGCCATCTGAGAATTCTGCCAACCACATCTTGCTTTTCCACTCACAGCGTCTGACCTGGTTACTCCATTTATCAAGTCAGGATAACGATTCCTCAAGGGATTGCTGCAGGGTTAAATGAGTTAATACACAAAGCACTCAGAACAGTGACCAGCACCAGGGAAGCTCTCCAGGAGGAACACTGTAAGGTCTCTTTAGGCAAAAACACCCGGCACCATGAGGAAAGAAGGACAACAGTGGAGCTGGACGTCAGCAGCCAACGTGCTCTGAGGCAGGAGCAGCAAATGTAGGTCAGATCGCACCACTTCATGGAGAGATGGCTCTCTTTTCTCTCCCACTGGCCAGCTCTCCACTTTGCTGCCACTTCCACTATCTGGCTTTGATCTCCTCTGCCACTTTGGGTGTCCACCACCTGACATCCTTCCTTTTCTTCTCTCTCTGCCGCTTCTCTTCTGATTCTCATCTTTTATACGGCAAGATCTGCCTTCATCAGGCACTGTCAGCAAGTAAGACCATTCTTTCCTTCAGGCCAGCAAACATCCGTAGCGATCTTCCTGACATCAGCTTCCTGTTAGCATGCACTGCTTATAGGTTTTCAACAAAAATTTTTTTTTTGTTTTAAATCTGTGTTTGATATCATTTTGGATTCCTAAAGTTATTAAATTTTGACTTATTTTTCCTTTAGGTCAAAATTCTCCTTTACCAAAGAGATAAATCAAAAAATAATGTTTTACCTTTCAAAAACAATTTAGTATCAGAATTTCTTATCAGAATAGGAAAATCTCCTAGCACAAACCATTATTCATTTTACATAACAATTCATTTCCAGAAACAATTTGCAAGAAGCCTGCTATCATGCAAAGTGAATCATCCCTGGCTTATGATCTAGTTTGCCAATGAAAAATATAATGAGGACCGAGCAAAGGGGACGGGCGCGGCAATTCCAGTCTAGAGTCAATGTGCAGGCAGCACAGTAACAGCCATCAGCAGCATTTCTAAATAAGATGCATTTCAGCACTGTGCCCTGAGCATAGTGGGTAGTCAGTAGAAATTTCTCCACTTGAACTGGGATGTCTCAGTAGCCATCTGTTGAACAGAACTGAGGAGCTGTCTCAGTAAGAGACAACCCTGAAGCTGCTTAATTAGCATTCACCAAACTCCTAGGTGAAATGGAGTTTGCAACACAAACAGAACGAGCAGCAATACACACAGTTCATCGCAGATGGCTTGTATGGACAAATGAGCCAACATACTTTATCAGTTACATCTCCAGTGCTTGTCGAAACCCAGGTGAGGTCATTGCTCCCATCCTGACCTGTTCTGTCATGCCACTGCCGAGTCAACAGGATCATCTCTAAGTTGTTTATGGAGGAGGCTGAGCGGACCTGAGTCTTCCCACCACTCTGCCCATCCCATTGTCAGCAGAAACCCTCTGATCATCAATACACTCAGGCACAACATGGGATGTGTCCCAGGAGCCCATGCCCAAGAAGTGGCACCAGCCCCCAGGACACATGCGCTTTAGAGAAGATCAGGACACGGAGGTACATCTCCCAGCTAAACAACCCATCGATATATATTTCTTGGAGGCAAAGAGTGAGACTGCCCTCCCAGGGATCACTCTGACAGGTAACCATCACTTCCCAGGATGAAAACTACTGTGTAGGGTGAAGGAGGATGAGGATCCTTTAGAAATGTAGACCCCTTTTCCATTCATGAAGGTGTCTTAAATACATTATTTCATATGATCCTCATGGTCATGGGAGAACTTGTTAATACAAGTGCAAGCTGGTAAGATTCCTATGAGGAGAAATTTGTCAATAACCATCAAATTTCCTAACATATTTGCTTCCTTTGACATACTCATACCATTCCTAGGGATGTGTCCTATAGTATATTTACACACGTGTGAAATGATGCAGCATCGTTTGTAACAGCAGAATTTGGAAAAGACCTAATGTTCATAAAAACAGGTGTTGCTTTAGAAAAAATTGTGCTATATCCTTCAAAGGATATATTTTGTTATGTCAAAAGGTAAGGTACAGAATAATCAATGCTTTGTTAGCATTTTTGCCAAAAAGAAAGGCAAAGAGAGATAAAAAAGGAATATATACATATGGTAATAACTTGCAAAGAATGCTAGGGCACACAAAAAATGGTATCTCTGGGAAGAGGAACTGGGAGACTAGGGACAGAGTAGAAGGGAGACTTGTTAGTGTTTACCTTGTCTTATACTTTGAACCATCTGAGTACATTGCTTATCAAAATATACAGTTTTGAAAGTATATAGGTTGTCAGTGTTAAGTAGCCAACTATGTAATGGCATTTAGAAACTAGAAGCCCTGTAAATGCCTGTGATTATATATATATATAATATATGTATATATTATATATAAATAAATATAATATATACATATATTATATATAAATATATTATATATAAATATAATATATTATATATTTTTTTATTTATTTACTTATTTATTTTTGGTACCGGGGATTGAACCCAGAGGCACTTAGCCACTGAGCCACATCCCCAGCCCTTTTTTAATATTTTATTTTGAGACAGGATCTCACTAAGCTGCTTAGGGTCTCATTAAGTTGCTGAGGCTAGCTTTGAACTGGCAATCCTTCTGCCTCGGCCCCCTGAGTCACTAGGAGTATAGGCATACACTGCCCAGCTCTACTCTTTTTTTAAAGGATGAAGTTGAGGTATTACTGAATACCTGTGCTAAGCTGTAAGCAACAGAGCACAGAAGCATCCTGCATCCAGCAATGGGCACAGGGTTTGTACTTAGTGAATCTTTGTTGATTTAATTAATGAAGGAACCAATGAGTGAAGTCTAATGTCCTGAATGGTGGGGCAAGGTTCCTGGGCCACTTAAAGACATACTGTAGCTCATCTCGAGGTACATCTTCCTGTAGTCACAGGTGTTAACGGGTCCCACCCGTGGAACTCACCCATCCATAGCTGATCCACCCAGGAAGGCTGTCTGCTCTGCTGGGTCTTCCTTCACTCTCAGTTCCTTTACTGTTGGAGTTCCCTGGATTTCTGGTTTAGTCCCTTCACTTCACTTCCGTCCTGTCCCTTCCACACTCTCCTGAGTTAACTCATTCATTTACTACCTTTATTTCACTTTTACCTCCCATCCTCTGTCTGAATTTCCTGTCCTGTATTAACCACAACCTAATGGATCACTCCATCTATGTTCCTCAGACTCTTCAAACTCAACTTATCTCTTAAAATCCATCAGTTTTCCTCCCCACTCTCTTCCATATTTTTAATTATAAAAATCCTTCTCCCTCACCTTCATTAGCCAATAAACTCTCCTAGGTGAAATCACGCCTTCCCACTCCTGTCCATCCTACTTCCACTCTCTTAGTTGGGGGCCTCTTTCCTTTTACAACAATAGGGTTCCCGCTTGTTTCCTTACCCTCCCCACCCTAATCAGGATCCCACAGCTACCCCATCATCTTCCTAAATCAGACAAGATTTCATTACTCTTCTAAGAGCCTTTTGGAATGCCATACTGGTTTGCAGATCCCTTAGCCACTTTCCAGTCTCAGCCTGTCCCTCTCCCCTGGCATGGATCACATAACCAGTCACCGGATCACACCCCACTCCTGCCTTTGACATGAGGGTCTTTTAACCCAGCAGTGCCCTCCCAACTTTTTCAGTCAAGGTATCCTCATTTAACCAAGATTGCTTCTCATGTCCCACGAGAAAGTACCCCAACCCTAGGCTTCCACTTCAACTTCTCACGCTCAGAGCTATGTGTCTCTATTATAGCTCTACTGACACTGTTCTGTAGTTGTGGATATGATGGGATCTCTCTGACTCTGGAATGTGATATTAGCTTACTGGCTTTATTATTATTTTAACACCATTTCCTTCCTGGGAGAGAGAGAATGGCCCCAAGTCCTTTTCGACAGCAGTCTGATGCCTTTCAGTTGTCTTGGCTATTTATGGAGCCCTCTGGCTGCCGGCCTCTGCTAGGTGGAGAGAAAGATTGGAGGTCAGGAGACTGCAGGGAGTCAAGGAGCCTTGTGGACCAGTTGGGAGGCTGTGTACACCCATCTGCGCTGCTTAGATGATGCTCTTATCCTGAAACCCTCACTCCCAAAACAAACCAGGGTCCCATAAACATTCATTGACCAAATGCATTCCAACATCTAAACAACTAGCTGGTAAAGGCACGGTGCACGTAAACTGTTACCATCCTAAATGCCAACCAGAGTCCTAATTTTCCTTCAACCCGGCCTTTCTGTGGCATCCCTATACCCGGTTACCAAGGACAGCTGCCCTGTGTGGGCAGATAAGGACAGCATGCTTTGGATTTCCATGTGTTCAGAGGGTTGGGACCTAATTCCAATCACCGTAAGTAATTCAGCAGCTTTATTTTCTGGTTGTCCTTTTGACTTTGTAAATAATTACAACCCACAATTTGGGGACTACTACAGTAATATTCCATAAAAGAAAACTGATATTCTGAATTCCTCAGCTGAGAATGAAACTCTCATTCAAGCTACAGGCAGCAGGCAGGCACAGGATGTCAGCTGGAAGGAGAAGGCGGGGAGCCACACAGAGCCGGTGGGGCAGGGCCTCCTGGGAGATCGACTCTAGAGGGACAACCAGCAACAGGAGGCATGCTCACGAAGGGGCCATCCTCCATATCAAACAGGTGGCAACCTTGTGGTCCAGCTAATCCTTCTAATTACAGAGGGCTTGGCTGGCAGCCAGAATTTAGGGGGGCAGTTTCAACTCCTCATGGAAAAGAGGTCTAGCTGGCCAGACAGGACCCCTGCCAAACAGGTGGTGGCTCATGGCAGGATTTCCAACCAGCAGGAAACTAGGGTCCTCAGCATAAAAGAGGCCACTGTAGAAGCTCATTCCTAGGGGCTGGGCCAACCCTCCTGAGTCTGCAGGAAAGTGGTGACTTGCAGGGCCTGAAGTACCCAAGACACCACAGACACCAGTTCCACAGATGAAATACACATTCTCATCTCCCTGGTGACAGGATGGAATCTGAGAATAAGCTGCCTGACTTGATCAGTCCTTGGTAAACTGGTTCATGGCCAATTTCCACCAGCCACCTGTTTCTGTAAATAAAGTTTTACTATAATACAGTCCTGCTCCTTCATTTATGTATCATCTATAGTTGCTTTCTCTCTACCAAAGCAGAGCTGAGTAATTTAGACACTTCTATGGCCCTTGAAGCCTGAGCTAGGAACTACCTGCACCTTACAGAAGAAGTTGGCCAACCCCCGCTCTAGTAAATGCCCAGACTGTACCTTGGGCCAATTGCAAACCTCTTTTTAAACTTTCCCAGAGATGGCAATGTGCAGCCAAAGTCACACACCATGGCTCCAGCCTGTTGCAGCAACTCGGAGGTGGCTGCACAAGTGTGGAGTAAGTTTCCATCTCAGCTGACCACAGAACAGATAGTGTGGTTCAGAGTGTGAACTCTGGGAAACACAAGCCTCAACCACATCCTCACTCTGCTGTTTACCAGCTCTGTGACCATAAGCAACTCATCCCCTCTGCACCTCAGTTTCTCCATTTGCAAAATGGGGATAATAACATCAACTTCCCAAGGTTATTGGATTATATGGAAAATGGCAGCACGGTTCCTGACATATGACTACACTTGAAAAATAGTAGCTAAAATGGGCTGGGGGAGGTGGATGTGAGGTTGGCCCCACTGTGGCCTGAGCAGCTGGGAGGTACTACCTGGAGAGACATGCTGGTGTCAGAAGCTAAGGAACACCTTCCAAAGGATGCTGGGAAAATCCCCAGTATACATGTGATGATCAAACTGACAACCTGTGGGGACAGTGTATGGCTCAGAAGTGTTTGGAAGACACACCACAGCTAAGCTCTGCCCACTTTCCCTGTACTTGCCAGAGTTCCTGGGTTTTGGCCTTGGCTCACATTCTGGGCCACAACTGTTCACCTACTTGCAAAGTTCTACTAACTCCTTACAAGTTCTCATTGGAGACCTTGATATAAACCCCAGATCCTGCTACTTAGGCCACACACTGGGACTGTGGCACACTTGGGGGTACCTGATACTTGCCCTGCCTCACCTGCTTCTTGCCCACCATTACTCAGTCTCTGTATCAGTGTGTGTTTAATATAATCAGTCAGATTCATAGCCAGATACACAAGGGGGGCTCTGTCTGTTACACACAGAGGACTTTTCCCTTGGGCAGACAATCTGGGGACTAAAGGTGCTCCAAAGACATTTGTGCCTGGATCATTCAATTAACAAGAAAAGGGCATGCTGCAAAATTCATGGGGTTCCTTGCTCAGCTAATGATCCACATCACAAGGGGAGGGTGGTCCCTGCATTTCACAGCCAGAGGCCTAGGTTTTATTCAGAGTTAATAACCTTTTCTATCTGGTAGAAAGATGGGTGGCACATTAAATGCATGAACAGAGTTCTTATGAACCCTGGCAGATTTTGGTGACCCACCAAATCAGGAAATGGCAAGTCGTGACCTTCATCAGCTGAGCCAGGGGTGTGACTTTGTTTGTAGTCTGCTGTCCCATCTTGCATATTGATTTAAGACCTGCACTAGAAGGATCAAGCCGAGAAGCCTGGCCAATTCCATCTTGCAGTTAGACAATGCACCTATGAGAAAATGAGATTTAACACAACACCAGGTCCCTAAAATAGGTATAACATTTAGTGATCTAAAACAGATAAAAGTCAAGATACAATAAAGGAATAACCCCTCAGCACAGCAGGAAAATCCAGGAGCCAGCAGATGGGAAGATCTAATTATAATGATAACAAGGATAATAATGGCTCCTATTTACTGGGGCTTACAGTGGGTCAGATGATTTATTTACATGCAATCTCTTATTTAATCTTTACAACCATCTCATGAAGTACTTGCAGAAACACAAAACTTGGAAGTGCAGAACTGGGATTTGAACTCGGGTCTCTCAACAGCTACCACTAGCTTCCACTTGACATTTCTTTTCTTTTTATTGGTGCATAATAATTATACAGAATGCTGGGTTTCATTGTGGCGTATTTGTGTATATACAAAATGTAGTTTTATCAGTTTCACTCCCCAGTGTTATACTGTTATACAGCCTCCTCCAAAAGAGCCAGTTATACCTACTGTGGCACAATCCTGTTCTACCAAATAATCTAGGATGCAGACAGGAAAATATACTCCCCAGGTCCCAGGGAGAGACTCAGTTCACCTGAGAAAACGTTTTCCTCTGCCCTTTGAGGTGCTACCTCACCTGGGGCTCTCCTCAGGGTCCATCATGTGTATCTCTTTTCTAGGCTTTTCAGAAACTTTGTGTGGATTTCTGTCCCATCCTCCACTGAGCAACTCCTTGTAGAGCTCTGAGAGTCTTGCATCTGATCTCCTCTATGGCAAGAATCTATACTTGGCTCAATCCCTGGGCCACAGGATGAAGGATTTGCTCACCAAAGCAGCAGCAGCCACTATTCTCTGCCCCGCCCCCGCATCAAATACTGATGATAAGATATCCCATCTTTATATAAAAAGAACTAAAAATCTAATTCTGACTCCTGCAGAGCACAGCATTGCAACCTGCTGAGCTCCAATTAGGATGTAATTCACTTCCACCTCCCTCTGAACCTTGGTCCTGTGACTGCAGTATTAAAGGGCACTGACCCCAGAACCAGCTGGCCTGGGGTCAGTGTTGGCTAAGCCACATGCTACTGAAGTACCCTGAGTAAATTCACTCTCCTGAAGTGTAAAGTCGGGAATGTAATAGCACCTCTTTCAAAGGGCTGGTGAAATGGGAGACAGTATACTACTTATCAAGTCCTCAGCTCAGTGCTGGTACCAGATTAGCACTCCACACAGACTAGCTATTGCTTTGATAGTTGTGATTATATTGTTGTTTCTGCTCTAGTTGTTATTATATATTCATTTATTTAAAAATAACTGTCCTGCTTTCAAAACAGTGCAAATAATTACATGTTATTATTCAAGGTCTGAAGTCTGACACATGAAAAAACACTAAGGTATAAAATTAAATTGTTCTCTTGACTTGCCCCTAAAATATGCTGTGTTACTTTTAATAGTAAGTCTTTGATATTTTCTCCCAGACTTAACCATACACTCTCTAACTTAGTCCCACACCAACCTGGTAATTACTACTTTGCAGATGAGGAAATCAAGTTTTAGGAAAGCCAATATTAAGAATATAATAATGTCTGCCAATTATTTTGTGCTTTTTCTGTATTATAAAATATTTTAAAGAAACTCTATGAATGCCGTTGTCTTGCTATTTTCAGAACGACCCTTTGACATAGATAGTGTGGTTATGCCCATTTTATAGGTGAAGAAGCTGAGACACAGAGAGGCGAAATAATCACCAAGGTCACGGAGACCACACAGAGAATGCTGGCTTTCCTGTTCTGAGTGAATCACTTGTGTGTTAGTTAGGCTTGGCAATGGGCAAAGGGACGTGATCCAGGGACCTTTGTTATGGCAACACAGTCTTGGTCCCTTCTTGCCTCATATGCAACACATACACAAACACACACACACACACATACACACACACACACCTTTCCCTCTGCACTGGGTGATCTCTAACTCTCATCTCAGTAAAATGCCATCACTGTTGGAATCTATAGAGACTGTCCCTCTGCCAGTTCTGGAGAGGTCAAAGCACCACCAATGCACGCAGTTTTCCCAAAAGACAGGGAATGAAGCTGAGTATTTTCCTAGCCACATTAAAAATGATGTTCCTGTGTTAGAACAACATTGAAATATGTTTTGGTTTGTTTTGTGAACGGCCCTTCTTTGATCTGCACATTAGCCGCAGACTGACTGGCTGTACCACTGTCATTCTCGCCAGCGGGAGAAAAAGTCTGGCACTAAGCGAAACTAGACAGTAATCCTCACAAACCATGGCTTCCCATTCATGCTCATCGTGTTGTCTCAGCTCAGCCACTGTCTTGATTAGTGCAGGAAAAAAGTGATGACAGTGAAATGCTGATGTACTCTGAAAATGCAGATGAGTTGGGTCAAGTGCCCAGCTGCTGGTCAGTCAAGTAGCACATATAAGTTGCCCTTGGGCAATGGAAACAGGGAGCTCAGAGAGACCTGGGAGCAGCTACTGCTCTATTATAAAGCTCTTAGTAACTGTGAAGAGGAAAAACATATGTGTTGTCTAGGTTAAGTGGAGCATATACAATTTGAGCTCCACATGTTGAAAAGCATAGAAAGGAATCTGTCACACACTCTGAATTATGAACAAGAGCTTGGCCAGATTGCCCATTGGGATATTCGATGTCATTTTTTTTTTTTTTTTTTTTTTTTTGGTACTGGGGACTGAATCTGGGGTGCTTAACCACTGAGCCACATGACCAGCCCTTTTATTTTTATGTTGAGATGAGACAGGATCTTGCTAAGTTGCTTAGAGCCTTGCTAAATTGCTGAGGCTGACCTCAAACTTACAATCCTCCTGCCTCAGTCCCCCAGTCACTGGAATTACAGGCCTGTGCTACTGGGCCAATGGCTCAATGTTGATCTTTTTCTAGTTGGTCTCTGGGATGTTTTTGAAAGGTTTATATACATTACACCAATGTCAGAAGGCATTAAAAAAAAATTCTTATCATCATACAAGATGTGTTAGACCAGAGGAGGCAAATGTTGGGAAGTTTGCACCTAGGATAACAATTCTCAAAGCATGGGACAGGGAACCCTTGGAGTTCCTGAGATCTTCACAGGAAGCCTGAGAGGTTGAAACTACTTTTCGTAATAATACCAAGACACTATTTGACTCTCATTCTCTCTCAAGTGTGTGATGGAGTTTTCCATAAGGTACATAATGTGATACAGCAACAGACTGGATATAGCAGCAGATATGAAATCCAACCATCCCTCTCTCATTAGGCCAGACTCTAGGGAGATCTACAGCAAAGTAAAATAATGACTCATTCTTATTCTCATTCTATTGGAAAATATCCTTTATTTAATAAAAGTAAGTTATATGAACATATAATAGACATGTTGTTTGCAATTGATAAGTGATTTTTAAATCTTTTAATGATTTTTTAAAATTTCCCAGCTTTAATTTCTAATATGGCAAATAAAGATCAATATAACCCACACAAAAATACATGGGGCCCTCAATCATTTATACGAGAATAAGGAAGTCCTAAGGTCCTAAATTTAGGAGCCATTGCCCTAGAAGAATTGGGTAATTTTCTTTCTTGCCCATTGGAAGCATTCCTTCCTTCTTTAGCCCAGTGACCAAGCATCCATCTGCTTCAGACTTACCCTTTCTTGGTCATGGGCCCAGCCTCTCTCCTCAGTAGCCTTAGAATCTCCTTTGCCTTCAATCCTTACTATTGAATTGTCTTCATTCTGCCCATGGTCCCAGAGGCTCACAGTTGTTTATTTTCCTGGCAAGGCTGAGAAAATGCCTTTCCTCAGTCCCGTAGGTGTCAATCAGACACTGTCCACATGCATATGAAGAGCCTCACCCATCAGTCAACAAAGTCAGAAGCACTTCAGTGGGTTGACAATGGAGGGAGGTGCATTCAGACCCAGGAGTCAGAAATGGTCCAGAGCCTAGGCTCTGGAGTCTGAAGCAGTCCCACATCTGTGGCAAGAGATGCCCACCATCAATCAGTGGGCAGCATGGTACAGATCAAGTATCCCCCTCTTATGTGAAAAAAGGCTATGACTGACACCAAGTCAAAGCAGAACTACATTCTCTGCAGGTTCCAGGGACCTCAGAACCCCTTTCTGCAAACAAAGCCAAAGCTTCAACTTTAACTCTTTCCTACAACCAAGGCGAAATATTCACCTCAATCTAATCCACCCTTGTGAAGTTCCTCCTAGACACCTGTATGAATTGCTGGTGGGGGAAGAAAGGCCAAGATGAGTAGAAAACGCTCCCTCCCTGCCCTCCAGGAGCTGCTTGTTAGCAGAAAAATGATTCGACTCCAGTTTGAACTCATGTCTGTACTTCGCCTATTTGTTACAGGCAAGGAGAATATGACAAGAAAGGGCAAAGCCACCCAAGAAAGCAGAGAAACAAAAGCCCTAAAATTTACAACACTGAATAATCAACATTTGAAACATAAGAATTGATTTTGCGGAAGAAGTCACTCTCTGCTTCTTGTTTATAAATAGTACTTCTTAACCTCAAATGCAACTGTTAGCCTGGCGAGAAAGAACTTGGTTTCCTACCAAACTGAAAAGTCTCCTGTCTGTCCTGGTAGTCTGGAGCTCTCATGAAGGATTTACTAGATACCAGAGGGAATATCCTTCTACAGGCACTCCCAACACAGAGGCTTCTGGAAAGGGCCCTGAATCTTCTTGAATTGCACACAGTGCTTCACATTTAGTGTATGCTCCAGAATCATAAAGTTCTATATTTAAAGGACTGCCATGAAAATATGTTTAATCATTACCTGTTTATTAGGCATAACCAGGAGCAAACAACCAGAGGGCTTTTGCTAGATGCAGATAACCACCCCAATAGCCCATGGCTGAACTTGACATACTGTTGGAGTCAGGCAGGGAACTACCATGATCAAAGTTAAAATACACCTGTCACAAAGACAAGGAAGAATTGCACACAAGGAGCTGTGGGTGAAAGCAATTTTGGAAGGCATCTCACCCACCTCAGCCCCTTCTTCCCCATGTCCTTTACCCCCACCTCAATGTAATCACCGCCATTCAGTAATGGTTACAAATCTTTGGAACTGTCTCACTTTATGCCTCTCCTAATCTTTTGCAAAGATTATCAAGATCATTAGTTCCAAATCTCCTGCACTAGAAATATCAAAAGCCCATTAACTAATTAATTGAATGCTTTTAAGGATTATCTACATGTAAAATATCAGATGAAGTTTGTAAGTAAAAATGCATATCACAAAATCCCTATTCCTGGACTGGGGAGATAGCTCAGCTGGTAGAGTGCTTGCCTCACAAGCACAAGGCCCTGAGTTCGATCCCCAGTACCCAAAAAAAAAAAAAAAAAAAAAAAAAAAAAAAATCCCTATTCCTATCAGGAAAAAAAAAAAAACCTGACATCTTTTTCTCACAGTCACAATTCTCCTCTTCCCAGCTCCTCTCCTGCTCCCCTCCTCTTTTCCAGGACGCTGTCTCACTCCACCCAGTAGCTGCATTCCACCGCTTTAGGCCTTGTGCTGCTCTCAAACATTAAAAAAGTGACCCAGCAACAGATATGATATTAGATCATTTTTAAAGTGTCGAATTTGAAAATGGTGACTGCAGCCTCTTCATTTAGAAGGCGGCCCACAGGGAAATGCATGGAACTTTCTAGAAGAGCATAGGAGATTCAGAACCAGAGTTCTGCTTAGGTGAACTGAGCAGTAGGAGTTCTATACTACCTGTCACGGTAATCGTGAGAAATAAATAAAACAGTGCCTGAAAGGCATTTAGCTCTGTGCATGGCACACAAAAAGTGTTCACCAAATGATAGCTATTATTCTCACCAGGCAGCATTTACCATAATTCATAAAAGAAAGATAATTAGAAACTATAGATACCAGGAACTGTTTCTTAATCCATCTGTGTATTCTGTTTAAATTGGCTTTACAGGGGACAAGGCACTTATATTAACTTCTCTAATCCCCAGAACAAGCCTGTGACGTACATAGGACAGGTAGTATTATCAAACCAGGAAATGAGAGGGTCAGAAAGCTGGGACAATCATGTGGGGGTAAGGCTTAACTGGCATTAAGTGGAAGAAATGGAACTAGGACAGGAGCCATTATCCTTCAAACCCCTGAAAGGGGAAGGTTTTCTCTATTCGGCTGATATTTTCAATCCTTATATGTTATTGTTCTACCTCATCTTAAGAACTGATATTCAGAAGAATTTAAGAAGAAAATGCTAAATCTGATGCATTACGAAGTAAATCTCCCATTACCCAGCTGTGTCCCATTCAGGCGCATCGTGGTGTCTCCTCTCATACACTAGGTAGAAGTTACAGGCGCCCCTGCCTCGCCCAGCAGCGCACACTGCTTCAGGGGGTGAGGTCCCTGCGGAGAGCAGTGGAGAGGAGCGCTGTGCCATGTGCAGGGACTTGGCTCCCAGCAGCCCAGCTGTTGAACTGCCTTCTGCAGTCCCAGTCTCAATTTGGCAGAGAAGATTACAGGCTGGCAGCTGTC
This sequence comes from Sciurus carolinensis, assembly GCF_902686445.1. Lineage (NCBI taxonomy): Eukaryota > Metazoa > Chordata > Mammalia > Rodentia > Sciuridae > Sciurus > Sciurus carolinensis. Next base: position 88,334,411 of record NC_062220.1, on the reverse strand, counting down.
AATTATGCAAGTCAGATGGACTCCCAGTGGCATTCCACATCTGGAAAAGCCTTTCCTGGGAATCAGTACGGGAGCATGCATGCATTATCACTTCTACTATTATCTTCAAAGTTACCTAGAGAATATTATCTTCCAAATGCAAAGATTCAAGAGAAGTTGGAAATGTGCAGAGTAGGTTAGTAATAGTTTTGTTTTTTTTTAATTCTCTTTAGCCAAAGATGGGACCCAGGGAAATACGTTTTCTAAATGGCATAAAATGTGAAAAACAAAAAAGGAAAGAAAGAAAATGGCAGATACACTATCAAATAATCTATAGTTCTTCACATTATCTAAAATGGATGACTTCTTTTTCTTTGGAACAGTCACATCCACTGAATATGTCCCAAATCCAGGAGTTTTGACAAAAAAGGAAGGAAGGAAGGAAGGAAGGAAAGAAGGAAGGAAGGAAGGAAGGAAGGAAGGAAGGAAGGAAGGAAGGAAGGAAGGAAGGAAGGAAGGAAAAATCAACGGCCAAATATCTTTCTGATATGCAGATGCTAACACCCAATAAGGGGGGTGGATAGAAGTTCACTGAATTAGACAAAGGGGAATGAAGGGGAGTTGGGGGGAATGGGAATGGGAAAGACAGTAGAATGAATCAGACATAATGTTCCTATGTTCATATAGGAATACATGACCAGTGTAACTCCACATCATGCTCAATCATAACAATGAAATCCTAATTAGAATAAGTTATACTCCATGTACGTATAATATGTCAAAATACACTCTACTGTCATGTATATCTAAAAAGAACAAAGAAAAAAGAAAGGAAGAAAGAAAATGCTCAAAAGGACTTCTGTCCCATAACACGCATAGAAAAAGTACAGGGAAGAAAAAGCGCAAATTATCCAGCCTTCTCCACGTAAAAGAAACTTACCTAACATAAATCAATACCTCAGGCTGCCTCCCTGTGCATCCAACTACATGGGGACTTTGCTAGAAAATCTGATTACTGTTATCAGCAAGAAACTGATCTGGCTGTCCTGCTTCAAGGAGAGTCATCCAAATTAGATATCAGCCAAAACATGGCTCGGGTGATCCTGGCACACATACATGGAAAGCTTCGGAGCCAGTCCTTGCCCAGTACTCTTGGCAGGACTCTGGCATGAAGAATGGCCCAATTCAACAGTTCATCTAGGCAACAATACCAGATTCCCAAAACAGGGACACAATGGCAACCCAAACCATGGAAAACAGAGAAAATGTCAAAGGCCACCAGTGCCTGGTTCTGAGTTCTAGACCTTGTTCCCCTTGAGTTCTTCCCTGGAGGGAAGTAGCCTTATTTTGAATACTCTGATAAACCACTGGGAAGTTTCCATTCAGTGCCAAGGTGTAGAAGGCCCTGGGTTGTCCCCTAAGGATTTAGGGTGGTGTACTGGCTGGCATGACTGCCAAGAGGAACACAGGAGAGATCACCAGGCACTTCCTGACCAAAACCATAGGGTTAAAAAGGTCCTAAGTGCTACTGGAGTAGAGGAGTGAGGGGCGGGGAAGAAAACGTCAAAAGGGAAAAAGGAATTTGATCCATATTGATCTTTCCTTTAAAAGATGGGTTGACCTCAAACAGAAAATGACCTTAGCTTCTCACCTTAAAGAAAAGGGCTCAATTCTCAGTTAATCTGCTCATGTCTAAAAGATGCTCACAGAGAATTCAGCTGGGTTTTCAAGATGTCTCTTCTGGACAGATGGAAGCTTTCTGGAAAAAAGTCTGGTCCTATTGCTCGCTGTGGGTATGGTCAGCAGTGTGGCAGGGAAGGGATGGCAAGAAGGGTAAAGATGGACAGTGCCCAGAACCATGCTGAAGGTGTGCTATAGTGGAAAGAACTGGGGTATGGACCTGAGCTCAATATCCTGTTCCACTCTCCCTGGTTGGGTGACCCTGGACAAATCATAGTTCCTTCCAAAACTCAGCTCCCTCAACATAAAATGGGGTAATGCCTGCCATGGTAGGGCACTTGTTAACATTAAGTAATGCATTTAAAACTTGAAACAATATTTTGCACACAAATGGTCAATAACTGCTAGATCCCATCCAACTGTCTTCATGCCATCTTGCTGCATATTGAAATAATAGTCACCAGACCAAAGGTCACAGATTTTTCCAGAAAATGCATCATTTCAAAAACTCTTGTTATGTTGGTCCATCTGACAGACAATATGGTCAGTTTGTTATTTAACAAATATATTCTTATTGGAAGCTAGAATCATCTCCTATTTAGTGTTCTTTAGAAACTCTGTGGGGAGGGGAGTGTGACAGAACAGACAGAAGGGAGAGGAGGAGAAGTTAGGGAAGAAGGAACTATTTACCGAGTCTCCCTTCTCTGTACAAGTCCTTATGGAACATGCTTTGTAGGGAAGACTCAACAGTTTCCTAGGAAACTTCCTGCAGGCCTCACGCTGTAGGTGTACAGGGGTTTGTTTTATAGAAGACACATGCATCTTGGCAGTCATTTGGGCAATAGTTATGCATTCAGAAGAATATCTAATAGCTACTTGTGCTACTATCAAGATTTCACCATTTAAAAGAGGCTTCAGGCCAGGCTGCAGTGGCTGGGGAGGCTGAGGCAGGAGGATGGCAAGTCAAAGCCTGTCTTAGCAACTTAGTGAGACCCTAGCCACTTAGCGTGACCCTATCTCCAAATAAAATAAATAAAATTAAAAGGGCTAGGGATGTGGCCGAGTGGTTAAGCACCCCTGAGTTCAATTCTGGGTACCAAAAAAAACAAAACAAAACAACAACAACAAAAGGCAAGCTTCATGAGCTGACTCAGACTCAAAGCCTTTTCCTTTCTGTTACACTCACCCATCAAAGCAGAGTGCTGTCTGTGCTTATTCTAGCTGGCACCAAATTCTTTATCCTCTCTGAGGCTTCTACAGAATCAGGGTTTCAGCTGGAGGAGTCCCCATGCTTACCCACTTCTCCTAGTCTGCAGAGCTTCGCTAGTGAGTTCACAGCCTGCTGGGCTTCAGAGAGGCTTGGCCTTGCAGCCAGGGGCTTTAGGAGGCAGAAATAAGCTCAGGAGAAACCAAAGCTTCAGGAGGTTTCACAACAGTGGGTTTGGTCAGTCTGAGTCTGCGAGAGCAAGTCAAAGTGCTTCTTAGCCATCAGGTCTCGAAGCTGATGAGTAATCAGAGTAAGGAAGCCACGAGGGAAATTAGGAGTGCCCTGAAGAGGTGGGAGGACACAGTCAGGTGGCAATGTGGAGCCTTCAGAAAACCTGAAGCTGAGTAAATGGTGCTTTTAGAATTGAAGGGAATTGAAGGAATAAGGGCAGCAGCATGGACTGGACAGGTCGATTAGCCAGAGCACCAAGAAGGTGGAGGGTGGCGAGTCCCTAACCTCCCACTCCTGCTGACTCAGAGACACGTTCACCCATGGACTTGGGGCCAACTTTTCCGAAGGCTCCACAGCAGCTGCTGTCCACCTCCCGATTCCATTGCAATTCAAGGGAACTGATTAGTTCCCATCCCTTTCCCAGCAGATGAATTGTTCTGCTGAGAAATAAATGACAGTTATTTATTCCACCTCCACTGAGTTGCTCTTTCTTTTTGCTCTTAACAACTGTCTAATTTTTAAAAATTTATTATCATTTTTAAATTGCAATAAAATACGCATCACACAAATTTTACCCTCTTAACCATTTTTAAATACACAGTTCAGCAGCACCAAACCCATTCACACTGCTGTCACCATGTCCTGTCATCCATCTCCAGGACATTTTTTTTTTCCCTTTGCAAAACTAAAGCTCTATGCCCACTGAAATCTACCTTTTTTTTTTTTTTTTTTTTACTACAGAGTTCCCTTTAGACAAAAATATAGGAAATAATTAGGCAAAGAAGAAAGTGGTTAGGGAGTTGAATGAGGTCAACACAAAGAAAGCAATTGTGTTCAATCTACTTTATCGACTTCAGAAAAACCCAGATTTTTGTCATTTAAATTGACAGTCTAATTCTGATATAATTTAACTCCCTGTAAGGCAGTACAGCTTAAGCTTAGACAGTAAAGAGAAAACGGTTGAAAGTACTAGCTCTAGGGGTCATTTTTGTGAAAGACACAAAGCAGGGTTAATGCTTTCTTTGAAATATTTTTAAAACAACCATATGTATTTGGCATAGGAAATATTCTACATAGCACTAATTCCAGATATCTTTTCCCCTGGGAATCTTATCAAACTAGTACTTTGTCATACGGATGTGCAGTTGGATAGAATTTTAATAGCTCTCAAGTCCTGGTTTCTCATTAGCATTACTTACGTAGCTTTTAACAAATGGGATGTTTGGACCCCGAAGTCAAAATCGTGAGTCAGTTGGTCAGGGATCAAGCCCTGGTCATCAGTATTATTTTAGGCTTCCCCTGAAAAGCCCCATGTGTAACCAGGGAGGTATCCCACAGTTTCACTGAGTGATGCAGCTGAAAAAAATGTGAAGGCATGGCACGACTAGGTGGTAGATCTTAACCTTTGCTTTTTCTTAATTTGAGACCACTGTGGGATTCCAATAAAGCTGTGGATCATCTCCTAGAAATACTGTGTGCTCACACATGGTCACGAAAACTACAGTTCACTGCAGGGGCCCAGTTCTACTAGAAGTCCACTCTCATGTGTTGGGCAACAGCCAAGGGGGAAGCCTGGGGGACAGCAGCTAAGATAGGTTATGGGAGAAGACTCCCCAGAAGAGGCAAAGAGGAGGAAGCAGCTGTGAAGATTAACCACAAAGAGGCATCTATGTCAGAGAAGTCTCAGGCGAGTGGTGGGTGCAGAGGTCAGAGTGCTACAGGCAAAGTTGTAGATCTGGGGTTTTAGACAGGGTGAGGACGAGCATGAACAGATGCTGGGCCTCCCTCCCTGGATCTCATCCTCCCCCTTCCCTTGTGTACCTGTCTGTCTCTTTCCCTATTCTTGCCCCAGGCACTGACCTCCAGACTCCAAAACAGAATGCCATCTCTCTCCAACTCATCTTCATGCAGTTGCCTCCTTCTCCTTAGTTCTACACGTGGTTCCCATCATGGCTTCTGCAAATGTCCTTACCCTACTCCTCCTCCCTTGTCAAGCTCATCCATGAAGAACATGTCTTGAACTTTCCCTGTGCCTCTCTTCTGGTTTACCATCTTCTCTTACTGTTACATGAGGGCCTGCCGGAGTTCTTTAGGGAAGATTGCATTTTCTAATAATGGCCACAACAATATTTCCCATTCCATGTGTCGCTCTTCAATGAATACTGATATTCCTCCAGGAGAAGCAGAGTCTAGGTCCCCTCTCCTTGAATCTGGAAAGACTTTTGACTTATGTGAATTGAAATAAGGTGGCACAAGAAACAATGGGTTGTCATTTACAGAAAAAAACCAGGTTGAAAAAGGCAACACAGCTTCTACCTGGTTACATGGAACTTCTGTGCTTGAGCTGTGAGCTAATCTGACTGCAAGTCAGCCAGGTTGCCATGCTGTGGGAAAGCCCAATGTCAGTAAGTAGACATCACCAGATGATTTCATGTAAGTCTCCACATCTTCCTAGCTGAGGTCCTGGACATTACAGAGTAGAACAAACATGTCCCCTGTGTACCTTTCCAGAACTTGACCCATAGAACCCATAAACCTAAAAAAGGGTTCTGTTTTATTGCCACTGAACTTGAGGATGTTTGTTTTGCAGCAATGGTAGCTGTTACACTTCTCTATGGGGTGGTTAGTGTCCTGAGGTAGGTAGGGTCTCTATCTGATTTTCTGTGAGTAGAAGTATTCAGACATGAGCATACAGTGACACTGGAAATAAAGCAGCTGTCCATTTTCCCAATGAGTAAAGGAAATTAGGAAAAAATTGTTCTGGTCAGTATGAATACATAAACTTTTAAGGCCTAAGAGGAAACAGATGATTGTCCACTTGTATATAATTAACATGTGCATACTCATAATCACAAATTGAATAATGTATTTTGAAATATTGCCCTTTTAATACTCACACTTTATGAACAGTTTTAGTCAATTCTTGAAATATCATCAATATAATCTTAAGCCATGGGGCACTTTTTGAGTAAACTAACAGGTTCGAGAGCACACCATCTTCACAGTCTATCTTAGATAAAGTTCTTTGGAATTTGTGTATGAGGTCACTGGGAATTTTATCCCAGCCCAAATCAGGCATTTATATATCAAACACAAGACCTTTGATTCTATTGTCTGTAGATGTATACTCATTACTACCTCAAAGTCAGTCACCACCACTTCCTTTATTGCTCTTTTCATGAGTTGATCTGTAAAAGTTTGTGTACAGTGACATCTAAGCTGCACTTCTGTGAGGGCAGAGCCCAGGCATAATCACTAAAACCATGTGAATCTGCATCCTTTTTAAAGTCCTCGATGACCTCTATAAGCTATTTATTTTAGAGAACTGCAATAATGTGCACTGCTCAAACATTTCATGGTTCAAAGCAAATAACTGAGTAGGAGTTCTAGTTAATACAAAAAACTATGTGTGTGAAGGTAAGACAAGTCCTATGTTCTGAGGAATCTCTCTCTTTTATTTTATTTTTTAGAGAAAAGCAATCACCATGTGTTTGGATAGATACCTGAAAAATGTGTGTTGAGTAATGTAGTGATTTGTGGCCCTGAGGGAGTCTGAGCTCTGGGTAGTAAGTAAGACCTCAATGTTATAAGAGATGACACCTGGAGACAGAGCCCCATTGGGAGGAAATTGTGATACTACAGGTGAGAGAAGTGATAGCTCACAACTGCTCTCAAAGAAAACATGAAAGATACTAGCCAAGACAGAAGTAACAGAGCTTGGCCAAGTAAGGGAAAATGGTGGATACAGTGCAAACATCATACCCCAGGCCTGTCCTTGAACAAATTGCTAAACCTCTCTAAACCTCAGCTTCCTTCTCCATTCTGTAGAAGAGTTGTTTGGAAAATAATATGGTATGGCATATAAAACCAAAGAAAAAGTAAATAGGCAGTTGAACAGTTTCTGAAGATGTGTGATCAAGGACATCAATATGATTGACTACACGTTGCATGTGGGGTTAGTGGAAAGAATTATCATCACCTCAGTTTCTCAGAGTTTTTCCTAGAACTGGTCATTCCCAGAAGTTTGCTTTAAAAAAAAAAAAAAAAGCTCTAATTTCCTATGTAAGAGTCCAAGAGTGTTATAAGGGATGTAAAGTGCAAATGCAAAGTTGTTTATTAGTTGGGGATTATTCTGAATTATGTTCTATAAGAACTATAAATTACATTTGTCAGAGGGAGATGAAAAATGGCGAGTTGAAACAAGGATTCACTGCCTCTGCTACTGGGAGACACCACCACACGAGGCACCAAACAAAACAGGTCTGGTGTCCAAAATGAACAGACTGGAAAACCATGCAGCTGAATAAAATGCTCACCTGAAAATAAACTCCACACTCTTGAGGTCCAAAGTAATAAGAGGGAGATACTGAGAGATGATGCTAGCAAGTGACTGAGCTTCCATAAGGAACCCAGGCTGGCAGAGTAAAACCCAGATCTGGAAGTTGGAAGCCCTGGCACTGATCCACTCAGAAGTCACCTCTTCTCCAGGTTTCCCTTTCCCACCCAACGGCCTTCACTCAGCCACCCAAAGAGCTTTCCAACAGCACAGCTCTGACATCCCTTTCCAGATGGTTATTCAGTTCCACAAACTCAAGCGTGGAAATACTGCCAACAAGGGAATGCAAAATTGATCACACTGAACCCTGCTTTACAAAAGAAAGAATATCATCAAGTACTTCAATACTTTAATGTTTCAAACGCATAATGCATTTAATGACTCAAATCCAAAACTAGATAGAAAAACACAGAAAAGTCTTGCTTGGGCTTCTGTCTCCTGTGAGTAATCATTTTTCATTAGTTTCTATTTATATTTCCATTGATGGGTTGTTTTTCTTTTAGTTTTACCGAGATATAATTGGCAAATAAAAATTGCGTGTATTCAAGTTATACAGCATGATGATTTGTTATGTGTATGTATACACTGTGAAATGATTGCCACACTCAGGTCAATTAAAGTATCTATCATATCTATTAATACACAATTACCATTTGTGTGTGTGCATGTGTGTGTGTGTGTGCGTGTGTGTGTGTGTGTCTGGAGGAGGGGATGAGGCAACTTCAGATCCACTCCTTTAGTAAATTTCAAGGATACAATGTAGTATTAACTATAGTTGTAGTAGAACCCCAGAATTTATCTTATAAATGTATCTTATAAAGTTTGTTCTCTTTGATCAACATTCTCTCTACAAATAGTACAAATATAAAAAATGTGCATATGTAAACATATAGTGAAATACAATGAATACACGCATTCTTCAACCACCTTTTCTTATGAAACCATGGCACTTAATATCCATTCTTCTGCACCCTTTTTTGCCATTTTTCTATATCCTGTAATCTCTCTACATTCATACAAGGAGTTCTTCCTTACTCTTCTTTTTCATAGCTGCATGGTGCTCCACTGTCTATCAAGGGAGTTCAATGTAGCTAGTAGACACCTGGTATTTCCAACCTTTGGGATTACAATAACTCCACTGCAATGTCATCATACATATGCCATTTCACATTAATGCAAATAGGAAGATGGAAATGGGATTGCACTTGTGCTTTTGTTAGATAATGTCACATTCCCCTTTGTAGAAGCTGTACTTACTCATCAGTAAACAGAGTTCTGATTTCTGTTTTGAAAGTTTTGCTCATTTAAATGTTTTCTTTCTGTGTGACTGTGTAGTTCTCAGACTATTGGAGCAGATGTATTTATAGAGGAGCTGATGTAAGACAGCCCTCACTACTATGAAATATATTAAAATACCTCATTTTACAGTTTCAAATGGATAGCACAGGTTGGGTAAAAAAGCCCACTTAGAAGATTTTACAGAAAAAGTGGTTATAACCAGAACTTTGAGAAAACAGAGAAGTTAAGCAAGCAGAGAAAAACTACCAGGTTCCCAAACAAAAATAGATATAGAGGACACCAGGAAGGATGAGCAAATTGACTGCAGCAAAATATTGTGTCGATTCTTGACCACAGAGTTGAGAAATGTAGTGCAGGGCCCAAATAGAAAACTTCAATTTGGAAAGTCTAGTCTTCACCAGCTAGGCTCCATGAAGTATGCACATATGTTCTGGTTTTCCCAGGACAGTCCTGGCATATCTCTGTTACCCTAGCGTCTCTTTTCATATCAAGAGACCCAGTTCAGATGATAAATCATATTATCAGTCATCCTACCTAGAGGCCCACAAAAACTGTAAACAAAAGAATGAAAGAGAAAGATTATTATACAAGTGATGTTTCAGCAAAATATATCTGAGTAGTTTAGTATACAGAATGGGTGAAGGAGGGAATTGGAGACAGGGACATCACAGAGCAGGGTATCAAGATTCAGGACCAGGAGGAAGAATGGCGGACCTGACTCTGCTCCAACTAGTTTAGAACAGGGCAATTCTTCAATCCTTCTTGGGCTGGTATTTCTTTATTTGTAAAAAGAAGATCTCAGATTGGGTATAGAAGGTTACCTTCAACTCCTTTATTCCAGGATCTACAAGATTATTGCTCCCATCCAGGTGCAAGGATGTGTGGAAGAGTGAGAGGACAAAGACAAAGGGATAATGATGGAGAAGGGAGAGTCAGAAGGGCTGAGTATGAGGGGCAAGTGGGCAGAGGTGCCACCTCTGAAATACGAAGGGATGGACACTGCTGGGCTGAACTGTGATTTCTGCGAGCTCAGTTTCAAACATGCTCCGAGACCACAAAGCAGGCCTCCCAAGCAGTGATGTATAGACACGTATAAGAGAACAGAGCTGTGTGACAAGCCCAGTGGTACTATAGATGGTATGGACCACACTTAGAGACTTCTGACAGTGGTGGTCACTCCATGTGCTCAGGTGTGGTCAGCAACTGTGGGGACAAAGGCAACAGGCGAGCAAACCCAAGGTTGCAGGTTTGAGTTTCAGGTCAGGCACCTTGGAAAAGCAAGGTAGGTTTTTCATGGTAACACCAGTTAACAACTCCAGTCTTCATCACCAAAGGCCCTGAAAATGTGTTGCTTTGACCCAGGAGATATTGAGGAAAGAGCCATGCTTATCCAGTGGCTTGGATTCCAAGAAAGCACCATGTCCATTGCTTTGGATTTGTTTCTCCAATGACAAAAGGGATTTGCAGTCAGAGCTCCTTACTATTTCTGGGTCTTTGGCAAATAGAGAATCTAATCAGTACATCTGGGTCAGTCCCTCCTCAGACACTACAGGATGGGGTCCTTGGATTGCCAGAGTATTCCTACCCTGGAGCTCACATAGCCAGGCCTCAAATGGTCATCAAAGAGCATCTGTGCCGGACCATCCTGACGCAGCTATAATTTATGCTGAATAGAAAATGGGCTCTAAAATAATTCCTTGAACAAGTAACCCAGGCACAGAAGCTTCTGGAAGATTTGAAGAAATGAAAAGATTCCCCTTCTGAGCTTTCATAGAATATGGAGATGGGAGGAGGAGAGAGATAAGATCAGAGTTATAATTATAACACTTACAGGTATGCCACACTATCTCCATTCAAAACCACAGAGTGAAAGTTAAAATACTGTAGTTGTGTTCCAATGGAAAACAATGGAAAATGACTTTTTCCCTCCTTAGAAGTGTTCATATGTGTTCTTTTTCTTAAGAAAGAACAATTCCAATCAAAAAAGAAACATGAAAACCATGTGGGAATGAGTCATTAAACTCCAGTCTTATTAGAGATAAAGTTTCTCACACTGTCATGGGGACTATGATTCTGAAATATCCTGAGAAGTCATCTGAGGCTTGAAGGCAGGGCTATGTTTCATACACTCATCCCAAACATCTGACATACCCTTGGCATGAAAATCATGTTCATGGCATGACGGCCCCTCACTGTGTCTAGCGTGGATCGTCAGCCAATGGTTATCGCTCACCTTAACATCACACCAAGATGTTAACATGAAGTGAACAAAGAAGAAGAAAAAGGCACCTGTTATAAGCCAAACTGTTCTGTCTGAAAAATGTCCATGCTGGCTGTCAGGAACTCAAATACCAAAGGAAAGGTAAATTGGATTAGGTTACATTTGGAAGAGAGTTCCAGGAAGATGCTTGGTAACTTCTGATTGCATTTAATGGCATTAAACTAAATCAGTTTCTAGAAAATGGTTTTTGCATACCACAAGTTGCATTTTTAGATTCTGTCCTTCCAAAAGGTATGCCAGAGGAAAGGACTAAACTGAACACAGCTTGCAACGAAAGAAATGATATCAGTAAATCAGTCAAATTCCCCACAATTGCCTACCAAGAAAAGGATTTATAAAAGGTAGGGAGTTGGGGATAAATTATGGCTATTTGTTCTGTTGTATAAAAGATCCTTTCTGAACTTGAATTACCCAGCTTGCCATCTTGGCCATCTACAAGATCTGTTCCAACTAATTGCTCATTTGTCCTACTGTCTGTTTCACAGAGTCTGTAAAAATCAACTTAAATTGAAAAGAAAGACAAAAAGAAAGGAAAGAAGGAAAAGGAAAATAATATTCCCAACTAGGGGTTGTTTTTTTTTTTTTTTTCTTTCCTTCTGTTTTTGAAGATCACACAGCTTTCTCCTCCAAGCTCCTGCTGGGGAGGTTGGAACAAAAGGTTCTCAGGGTGGGGAACACTCCTTCCCCTTGCTTTGTGATTATTCCTGCCTGTGTCCAAAGTTTCAGGGCAGGATCGAGGGCCACACAGGTTAGGCCACCTGAGGCATGCTGCATACCTGCCACGTGAACCCCTCCTTGACCACCCTTGCTCTGCCAGGCTGAGGCTGGCTGGGCTATGAGGGGAGCATTCTGGCCCTACTTGGAACCACTCCTCTGAAGTTGAGCCCCTGGGACAGTGACCAAGCAAAGAGAAATACAGAAACTGGTTTTCCTCTACATGAGATCCAATCTCCCAGTACAGTTATTCCTTGACACCTTCCAAATTATAAATGATCAACGTATCAGAGCCTCATTCATTTTTAGACCATCACTGCAAAGGAGATGCTCCCACCTCTCCTCCTCCTCTGCCATTCTGCATCTGCCATGAGCTGAACACTGTCTGTCCCTGGGGACCTGCCCTGCAGGCTCCTGGGTATGTTGACCTGAGCTCTTCACTATGTTCCTCTGATCTTTCACTGTCTCCTTCTAGTGGCCTCACCCCCCTGTGACCTGCAAGCTGTCTTGGTGGGACAACTGCACAGCTGCTCATAATGACTTCTGTGCTATCCACTACATTCTCTGATTAATCTTACAGCAATCTTGCCTGCACGACAGAGACTAGAACACTAAAAACTACATTTCCCAGTCTCCTTTGCAGTGATGATCTAAAAATGAATGAGGCTCTGATAAGTAGATGTATTCATAATTTGGAAAGTGTCAAGGAATAACTGAACTTGGAGATTGATTCTTCTCACAGATCTGGCATGTATAATTTGTCTAGGATAGCTATGGCAGAGAATGTCATGTTCAGTCTCCAATAAAACCAATGCTGAACCTGAGTGGTGATGTCCAGGGAGTTATTGATAAACTAGACCTGGTCCATAATATCCTGTAATAGATCTTTTATGCTTAAACTTGTCAGAGTAGATTCTGCTGTCTCCAACTAACAATGCCAATCAAATTATCTTCTTGACCTTATACCTTCACTCATTTCCCTTAATGCAAAGAGCTTGATGAAAATGCTTCACATAGAAGCACCAAAGTTCATTTGAGAACTGGCAAATCTCAGGTATTTTGGGTATGCTTTATGATAGTATTAGTGCAAGTTGTCTCAATCATTTGTTTACCTAACTAACAAGGGTCTGTTAAAGGTTACTGTACTAAGCACAGAGATTGCCATGGTGATCATATCAGACACACTTGGAGTTGACCATGTAGCAGAAAAGGAAAAGTTACATTTATTTGGTGTCTACTAGTACCAAACACTTCATAGTCATCTGTATCAATAGAATCCATATCCATGGATTCTATCAACCACTGAGTAAAAATATTAGGAGGAAAAAGACATCCAAACTAAACACATAAGGTTTTTTTCTTGTCATTATTGTCTAAATAACAGTTTAATAGGTATTTACATAGTAAGTAGTTGTATTAAATATTTTAAGTTATGTAGTAATGATTTGAAGCATTCAGGAGGATATGCATTGGGTATATACAAATACTATGCCATTTTATGTATAGGAATTAGGCATCCACAGGTTTTGGTATCTACCAGGGTAGGAGGGATCTTAGAACCAATTCCCCATGGATACCAAGAAATGACTATCATTAACACTTTAATATTTAACTCACATAATTCTCAAAATAATAGGTATTATCATTCTTCTTTTTACAGATGAAGGAACTAAAGCTGAGAGGATAAGTGACCAGGTTTCTTTATCTAGTAAGGATTAGTACTGGAATTCAAACGCAGACAGCTGAGTCTGGGATCCACTTCCAATGTGAACTGTAAATGCCTGAGGTTAGGACATGAACTAAATGTGAGTCTTACAGTTGGAAGGCTCCTCTGTCCAATCTGCTATCTATTCCAGAATCCCTTTCATGGCAGAAATTGCCTCATGACATGCCACTTACATGGTTGCATGGTCCTGTAGAAACTAGTTTTTCTTCTTCCTAAACTAAATCCCACTGTAAAAGGGGTAGCACTTTGAGACATGAGAATGTAATTCAAAGCAGAAAGTATATAAAAATAATCTGCATATTTTCATATATTTATACTAGACCATACTGTGTAATCTTATGTGGTAAGTTTATTATGACCAACTTGAGGACAGAAAATGGTGCACCAATATATAACAGTGCACCTCTGATAGGGAGTCGTATTAATTTCCTGGGCTGCCATGACAAGGAACCACAAATTGGTGGTCTTAAAAAATAGAACTTCATTCTCCCAAAGTTCTGGAGGCTGGAAGTCCAAAATCAAGGTGTCAGATAAACAAATTTCCTTCTGAAGTCTCTAGGGAAGAGTGCTTGCTTGCCCCTTCTAGCATCCCTTGGTTGTCAACAACTCTTGGCATTACTTGACTTCTGGCAGCTTCATTCCAATCCCTGCCTGCATCATCACATGGCCTTCTATCCTGTGTCTACATATGTCTTTCCTTTTCAGAGAAGATCTGCTGCCAATGGATTTAGGGCCCACTCGAATCCAGTATGACCTCACCTTAACTAATTGCATCTGCTAAGATCCTAATTCCAAATAAGACCTCATTCTGAGGCCCTTGTGGGGGGATGTCATTTAACTCATCAAAAGAGGCAGAGCTTGTACTTAAACCTAGGTTTCTCTCCTAGTTCCCAGCCTTTCTGTAACTTCTCGGGGACTAAAGATAATGAGTTTGTTTTATTTCTGTACTTTAGCATGTAAGATTCTTGAGATGAATACAAAATTTAAAGCATCTTCCAAAACTAATAGAACCACTGTCGCCCTAATTTTAATTGTTTGAATCTTTTTTTTAAATATGTTTTTAGTTGTAGACGGACACAATATCTTTATTTATTCTTTTTTTTTTTTTAATGTAGGGCTGAGGATTGAACCTAGTTCCCCATGCCTGTGAGGCAAGCGCTCTACCATTGAGGCCCAGCCCCAGCCCCTGTTTGAATCTTTAGAATAAGTGCCATGCATCATCTTACACTGTCTTGAATTATGTGTGTGTGTGTGTGTGTGTGTGTGTATGTGTGTGTGTGTGTGAGAATGTATGTGTGTATGTGTATATGAAGTTTCTGTTTCTATGATGAAGAACTTACCAGTTCCAAATTTGACTTCACCTTTGTAGTTGAAAATAAACATTCACAGTTTACATGTACTGACACATTTCTCTGCATTTGAATATTAGAACACTAGTTGGGGAGAGAGTGAATTCTCTGTTTATCCAAACATTACTAATACGTCTGGATTGTCTTAACCCCTTCTCTCTGAGGTTCTTCATGTAAGTTACTTACACCAAGTTACCTTTAAAATACTACCTAACATTTATTCAGTATTCACAATATAGGTGCTTTGTAGCATCTCATTCCTACAACAATCCTTAAAAAAGTGGTCTTATCTCAGGAAGTCATCTTAAGTTAAATCATATTCCTTTTCAAAGCATTTGACACAGTAAATGCATAATTAAATGCTTATTGATTCATTTCAGTATTTCTATTCAATTTTGGCATCCTTGCCCATAACTTGCAATTAATTAATTGATAATTATAAATTGTAAAGAAGCTCAGGCACAAAAGGAACAAGTCTGCATGCTAGGTGTGGTACTGTATGTATATTGTTAGACATAAACAACTAGGAAGCATCTCAAGGTTTAACAGGAAATAAGAGTTCCTAAACTAAAGTAGTCAATTATTTATTTGTACTTTCACATTCTTTAACAAGTCACACAATAATTCTTGTAAGTCTTGTGCCTCCTGAACATTCCTGAAGCAGAAACTTCTGTTGGCACTGCCTGCTTTGCTGGGACAGGCCCCCCTTACATTGGTGAAGCATAACTAGGTTAATCTCCTATCTGTAACATTTCAGGGTAAAAAGAAATTTTAATTCTCTTACAGAATTATCAAAGAAGAACCTTTTGGTCATTTAAGGATTAGAAAGAAAGCACTTCTGATCCAATAAATCTCCTGTCTAATTTTGGTAATGGATACATAATTTCATTTTTTGTAATGCAGATAAAAGGATATTAAAAATGGGACTATATCAATAAAGGTGTTGCTGTAAAAGCTATAAGTAGCTGCTGACTCCTGATATTTTTCTTTCAACTTAGAGAATACCATAACACTTTAGTTCCCAACAGAAATCTGAGCTAACTGGTATCTCTGGTGAATAAAAGCAAATATAACAGACAAAATAGTTGCAGATGAACAATAAGATCACAAACCTTATGCTAAATAAAGTTAAATCAGTCAGATCTTGACAATACAGATACATTCAGGAGCCTTTCATAGGCAGGAAAGTGGGAGAAAAAGATTATTCTTATACATGGTTGCACAACTGAAAGTGCTATTCATTTAAAGTCATATTTCTAAACTTAAAACAACTGGAATTGATTATTGATACTCATGTCACTACCATTCCTGAGATAGTTTTCTTGTTTTTTTCCCCATAGGTGCAAAATGGCATATAGTAAGGTATTATCTGCATGTGTTTATCTGATCACACAATATCTTTCACACTGGAGTGTGAAGCACAGGTTGGTTTCCTGGATGCTGCGAGACACACATGGGAGAAGAAAATACTTGCCTGTCACTCTACAAGGTTTTTATCAAGTAGGGAAACTATGAAAGACTTAGAGCAGAACTGCCATGGGACCAAGCTAGCAGGTGGAAGAAGAAATCATTTTTGACTGCTGGAATCGCAGACCTACTTCAGGAGGAAGTAGCACATGACCTGGGACCTGGAGAGGAGAGTTCCAGTGAGGAGAGGCAAGTCAGAACCCAGGAACGCCAGGGCAGCACTGGTTTCCAATCCTTGCTCATCAACAGTCACATGACCTAAGTTTAAAACATGAAGCATTCATTTGCCAGGTGTGGTGGCACACACCTGTAATCCCAGCAACTTGGGAGTCTGAGCAGGAGGAACACAAGTTCAAAGACAGGCCCTAAGCAACTTGGCAAGACCAGTATCAAAATAAAATATAAAAAGGGCTGGGGATGTGGTTAAACACCTCTCGGTTTAATCCCTAGTACCAAAAAGACAACAACACACACACACACACACACACACACACACACACACACAAAGCATTCAGATTCCAGCACCGAGTTACCCAACATGTGTCCTTCAAAATGGGACCTGAGGATTTTACGTCTAGCCAGCTCCCCAGCAGATTCTTCTGAGGGACTGGCTCAAGTTTGGGAAGCACTGGACAAAGAGAAGAGAGTGGGAATCTACACAAAAGATTCAGAGCACATGAGAGGCCAGGCAGATGGCCTGAGGCCTGGAAATGCCAGGCTTCAGGGTGTGAGACCCACCAGAGATCTCCGAGTAGAAGAATAACATGATCAGAACAGCAAACTGGTAAGAGGCAGGGCCTGAAAAAATTCCGGCAGCAGAAGTGAAGAGGAAGAAATGCAAGCTGCAGACATCTGGTGGAGACGTGATTAATGAACTAGAGGCACACTAGACAGGCAACTGGCAGGACAACAGGACAAAGGCAGGTCTGACTAGGAGGCCCAGAGCCCCAGGCAGCCAGTCCAGAGCCCAGTTATCTGGTCCAATAGCAGGGGTCAGTTTTTCCTGATGTCACCTCCAGCCACTAGGACCACTGCCTGCTAGTAGTTTCTCTCAGATCCTCTGGATCTCACCCCTTGGCTGCCTGGACATTCTTCCTCCATCACCTACAAGAGAGTCAGATCCAAAGACTGCGCTTCCCTGGGTGGACAGGGTCTACATTCCAAGCTCCAGGCGCCCTCCACCCCACCATCGGACACACTGTTAGCTGCCTGGTCTCTGAGCTCTGCTCTCCCAGACTTGGTGGACTGGCCCTTCTCGAGTATGAATACCTGAACAAGCAGAGCATACATGGCTCCAATACAATAATGGTTTTTCTATAAAAATAACATCTCCCCTAAAAACAAAAAGTGTAACACTGACCATGGGAAGATAAAGAGCAGGGAGAGTTTGGGGTTTGTTTGGCTTTTGCTTCGCTTTGTTTTTCACTGGAGAGCAAAACCATGGAAAAGGAAAACTGGCAGAGGAAACAATAGAACAGTGTCAACGCTCCTGTCCCAGTGGATCAGGCTATGATTCGATGAAGGTCAAGGCTGGCTATGAGAAGGTCAGGTCTTGTGATGCACCATCAGGCACAGTAAGCCTTTTAGTTTGTTTGTTTTGTCTTGTTTTCTGTAATCCAGGGGCTGACAATCTTTGTAAGGGAGAAGAACAAATAAGCTCCAGCCCCTTGCAGGCCACTGCACAGACACTGCAGAGTGCCTGGGTACCAGGACGGTCTCTGTGCAGGGCGGCCCCTGTGGCTGCACAGCACAGCAGCCTGCATCCTTCCAGCTGACTGGGCTCAGGAAGCAGGTCAGGCCAGCTGTGGGCAGAAGGCAAGGGGAGCATGTGATCACCAGACAAATGGGCACTTGCTTTTGCAGAGGATGCTGGGCAGCAACTTTCCTAAATGATGAAGAGGGATGTAAGGAGGCAGCCACTGCAGCTCCAGGTGCCATATGGAGGAGGAGGAGAGACCTGTCTGGCCTCACTGGGTGAGTGTGTTACTGCATCACTACCAGCAATATGGGAAACAGAAAATCCAAAATTCGTGATTCTGACATTAGATCTGTACACCCCATGTTCCAGCTATGCCAAAGTGCTCTCTGCTCTTATCTTTGTACCTGCCACCTCCTCTTCCTGGAGTACCACCCTCTCCTTCTCAGCTGGTAAAATCCCATTCATCTTTCAAGACCAGCAAAAATGTCACCACTTCATGAAACCTTCTCTGATATCCCTAGGCATAACCGATCTACCTTTCTCTGATATTTAATACCATCAGGCACATACCTCTATCATGACTCTCATGTGATGCAAGACCTGGTACTGTTATGGACTGGATGCTTGTGTCCCCCCCCCAAAATCATGTGTTCAAATCCTAACAGTCAAAGTGATAGTATTAGAAGGAGGGACCTTTGGGAGATAATTAGATAAAAAGGGTGAAGCCCTCATGAGTGGGATTAGTGCTCTTCTGAAAGGGACCTCCCTCATCTCTTCCACCGTGTGAAGTTAGACTGAGAAGATGGCCAGCTATGAGGAAGCAGATCCTCACCAGCACCAAATCTGTCAATGCTTTGGTTTAGAACTCCCCAACCTTCAAAACTGTGAGAAATAAATTTCTGTTGCTTATGAGTCACCCAGTCTATGGCATTCTGTTTAGAGCTGGAATGAGCTATGACAGACACTCATGTCATATGGACCACTATTCAGTCAGGATGTTCCATATTTATCTTCAAATCCACAGCATCTGCAAGCAGTTTCTCCATGGCCATTACTGAAGGCATTAAAATCACGTGCCAAACTCATCAACTTACTAAGAGGAAGATCAGTGAGGAGAAACTATGTCAATGATGGCCTTACCTTGACCCTGCACCCCTGGAAACATGGAGGGGAGGAGCTGTGCCTCTCTTCCACAGGCCTATTCTATTAGCACTCCAGAAAATAAGTTCTGTCTAAGACTCTGTCCACCCTGTGCCAGAGTCCCCTTCCCTGTCCCTGGGCTGTGGGGAACAGGAACAAGAAGAGGACAAGAGAACTCTGGAAACCTCTCTGCCCAAGGCAAGAAGTAATTCTGTTCCACATGAGCTTCAGACGATGACTTCATCCTGGGTGTCACCACAGCCTCTCCTGTAAAACAGGGAAAAGCTGTTCCATGCTGGGAGGAGAGTTGTTCCTGTATGTTAGACAGGTCTTGCCAAGTGTTCCATGGATGTCCTATCACTTTTCATTAGGTATTTTAACTTCACCCTTAGAGCCATCCTAATGGAAAAGGAAATGATGTTGGCATTAATGCATTCATTTTGCACGTGTGTACAGGACCCCCATGGTTATGAGGGACCTAGCTGTGAGAAGGATGCTGCAAAGGGTTCAGGGAGACAGCTGAGATGTGCCCGAAGCTTGGGAAGCATTTCCACAAGCTGAGCAGTGTGCAGGGGGAGAACATTCTCCATGTCCTAAAGAGCCCAAGTAAAGGCCTGGAATGACAGCAGAGAGAACACTTAGTGAACTGCTGGTCCTTGTCACATGATTCCCACTAGGGAGGCTGTGCCAATCCTAGAAGACAGGTTCTGAAGCCACACATCCACTTACCAGCTGCGTGTCCTTAAGTAAGTCCCTTAAACTCTCTGGACCTCAATTTCATTATTAGTAAAAAGAGATGATAATATCTTGCAGAGTTGCTCTGAGAATGTAGGATGTAGGGAAAGGACATGTAAAGGAATATGCATTAAATAAGGGGAAGATAGTGATACTGGTGATGAGAATCAGGGCCAAGTTCCTTTTCCCCCAGATGTGAAGACTGAACACCTGAGAAAGACTGAGACAAGTGTAGAAAGGAAGTTTTATTTAAAGGACAGAACAGAGATAGATTTCTCCACAGAGGGGGGATCTCAGAGCTGGGTGTCTGGGTGGGACTGTCCTGTCCCTTTTATACATTTTAGAATTCCTTTGTTCTCTTGGCCTCTCCTCCCCAATCCTCTTAAGTGATAAGCCAAAAAGGTGGACCAACAGTGGAGTGATCCTCAGTGGGAAAGGAAGGCAGAGGCCCAGGAGGCATTCATTCGTTCACAACTCCTTGTAGGGAGGAACAATCCCTGGAAGCAAGTTACCCTGGCAACAGATGGAGGAGGGGGAAGTGTCCTGAAGGTATTAGCACTTCATTTCCTCCTGAATCAGCCTCCATCTTTCTGATCCAATCATTCATTGCCTATACTGCCTTTCTGGCCCCTGGCCTCAGTAGAGTCATTGATTATTATTATTAGCTGATCAACAGTCCCTTGATCACAGAGGCTGTTTCCCATTCTTGTCTCTGAAGTGTTCACCATTTTATTTTGCCCAAACCCAACAGGTATCAAGTATGTATTCACTTAAATGAATCTCCCTGCCACTTTATTTCTTGTTTATTGTTCCTGTTTTTTGTTTTTCTCTTTAAAGAAATATTTACTATACTTTGTTCACTAGACTAGACATTGAAAAGTCATGGGCAGTGGATGCATGAAGCACAAGTCATGAACTAACAGACTAGTATGGACAATGCAACAAATTCAGTCAATTTAAATAGGTCATAAAGTGATGAAGGATGATTTTTTTTTTTCAGTACTGAGGATTGAACCCAGGGGTGCTTAACCACTGAGTCACATCCCCAGCCCTTTTTATATGTATATTCTTTTATTTTAGACAGGGTCACACTTAGTTGCTTAGGACCTTAAGTTGCTGAGGCTGGCTTTGAACTTGTAATCCTCCTGCCTTAGCTTCCCGAGATTACAGGCATGTACCTCTGCAACCAGCATGAAGGTTGCATTTTGATAAACAGAGAAGGCAGAAGATACTACCCGTGGGCAGGAAAGTATGGAGCATAATCTAGGAACTGTGGGTTATCTGGCCTCACCTGCGTATGTAAGGACTTGAAGACCTGACCTGAAAAGTAGTGTAGGTCAGGAGGCTGAGGCAGGAGGATCTCAAGTTCAAAGCCAGTTTCAGCAAAAAAAAAAAAAAAGAAAAAAAAAGGGGAGGTGCTAAGGAACTCAGTGAGACTTTGTCTCTAAATAAAATATAAAATAGGGCTGGGAATGTGGCTGAGTGGTCAAGTGCCCCTGAGTTCAATCCCCAGTACCCCACCACCAAAAAATATATAGTGTAGGGTTAGACTCAAAGAGACCTAAAGGTCAAGATGAAGAGCCAGTACTTATCTCATGAACAGTGAGTGAAGTGACCTGGGATGATGAAACCTGTGACCTGGAAGGTTATACAGAGGGAAGGTTCATTCCTCTCTAAAAGATCAGAGACCCCAGGCCAAGAAAGACTAACTTGGTCAAGGTTACAAAGTTCATCATGGATGGAATTAGGATAAATTCTGGCTTTCTGATCAAGCATAATCAGGATTAGTAAGCTCCATAACAGAGATGACAATAGATGGTATATATGCCACTTCCCTCTCCTTGTTCAAGGCAGAAGTGTCTCATCTATCAGAACATTCTTCCCAGGAGTCCAGACCCAGCCTTTCCATCCTCAACATACCCTCCCATTCTCTCCAGAAGGTGGTGCAGCCCCTAGAGGGCAAGCTTGGCCCTCTTGCCCTCTGTCCTGCTGCCTTAATACAAAAATGTGTACTTTGAAATTCTCACAGATTGTAGCAGAAGTGACCAGGGAGGAGTCAGTCACTTCCAACAGTCGCTTGGTTAGTGCATCCCTCTGTCCCCAGCCAATAACAGTGGTTAGCTACAGCCACCTCTGCCCTTATGCCACCTCTCTCTCCAGCAGTTTCTCTTCCACCTCAAAATAACAACTCAAAGGAGAACAGGAAATCCCAGACATGGAAATGAGAGTCTGAAAGCATAAGTAAGTAAATACACCACTTGAGATGATGGTGCAGGAAAGGGGAAAGTAGGTGTGGGGAAAGAAAATAGTATTTTAGCCAATAAATTTTAAAGAATTAAATGCCATTCCATGTTTCCTTTTAAGTTCAGAAACCACTAAATAAAAATGAAGAAAAAAAAATCAGGAAGTCCCCTCCTTAGTGCTAACAATAGAACAATCCAGCGTGCTGTTTCACAGGGCAATTTCTTTTTAAAAGGAGAAGCACTGAATGTTCAGATCTGCTGGATCCTGGCGGTGGTAGTGCGACTTGGGTGCACTCTGGCATCTATAAATAGCTCTGCAATCACGATGAACTGCAATTAACTTCAGACTTATTTAAATTATGTAATTCAAGATTGAAAGGATATATTGGCAGGAACGTTAACAACAAATGTGGGAATTTGGGGCTCTTTCCTCTATGGCCTTAGGGCTTGGTGAAGTTCATCTTGTTGTTCCCATCTAATTTTTTTCACACATCCGTGGCAACACCTATTTGCACATGTTTTGCAAACAAATATCTGGAGTATTTTAAGATTCTTCTAATTCAGCAACTATATAGAATACACAAAGTAAAAATGTGTCACTTAGTTATATAGAAATGCCTACTTTATAGTAAATTGGAATATTAAAATCTGAATTTTAAAAATAGGTAAATTGAGATACCATCACATAAAATGTTACTTCATTTCTCCAAAGACTCCAAAGCATTCCCTTCAAAGAAGAGTTCCTTTTATGTGTGTACAATTCAAATGATTCAACTTAGAAAACTCTAGCATACAACTTCTCAAGGATCACACTTGAGGCCAAAAATGAAATGCATCTACATTATATGGACAACGATGGCCCCAAATGGGATGGAAAATGCTACAAATGGGATTTGTTCTATGAAAAATGAGACACAAGGATAGAAGTATTTTATATATATATATATATATATATATATATGTGTGTGTGTGTGTGTGTGTGTGTGTGTATACACATATATATATTTGTACATATATATGTGTACATATACACACATATATTTTTTAGTTGTAGGTGGACATAATACCTTTATTTTATTTTTTTACGTGGTGCTGATGATTGAACCCAGGGCCTCAAGCATGCTAGGTGCGCATGCCACCACTGAGCCACAACCCCAGTCCCAGAAGTAGTATATGTTTAAAATATTATATTATTTTTGTTTCTAATGTGTCTTCATAGTTGCTCATTTTATGAAAAACCATCTCCTTCCTATGCTATATCTTTAAAATTTAGTAATTATCTCATTAGATTAAAATGGAATTCATCACATAACTAAGCTACCTCACAGAAAACACAAAATGTCTATTGTGTATTTTTTATAATTATCTCTCTTAGTGATATTTATTTACAGATGTATTATTGATAATACAAATGATGAAGGCATTAATAAAAGTGAATTTATCTCCCTACATGAGACTATTTTTTTAATAGGTGTGAAAACTTTCAAATTTATTTTTTTTTAATTGCTATAAGATGCCAAAAACTTACAATGAAGAAAAGACCATCTAACAAATGATGCTGGGAAAACCAATTATCCATGTGAAGAAGAATGAAACTAGACCCTTATCTCTCACCCTGCACAAAAATCAACTCAAAATGGATTAGGGGACTAGGAATTAGAACAGAAACTATGCAACTCCTAGAAGAAAATGTAGGGCCATCACTCCAGCATATAAGCACAAGCAATGACTTTCTCAATAGTACTCCTAAAGTTCAGGAAATAATGACAAAGACTTAATAAATGTGATGACATCAAATTAAAAAGCTTCCGCCCAGCAAAGGAAACAATTAAGAATCTGAACAACCCACAGAATGAGAGGAAATCTTTGCTAGCTAGTCTTCTGAAGGGATTAATATGCAGAATATATAAAGACCTCAAAAAGTTAACACCAAAACCCCCAAATAACCCAATTAAGAAAGGAGAAATTAATTAAACAGACGTTTCTCAAAAGAATAAATAAATGGCCAACAGATATATGAAAAAATGTTCAATATCATTAGCAATTAGGGAGATCAAATCAAAACCACACTGAGATTTCATCTCACACCAGTCATAATGGCAGTCATCAAGAATACAAATAATAATAAATGCTGGAGAAGATGTGCAGAAAAAGGAACACTTACAATGTAAATTGGTGCAACCACTATGGAATCATTATGGAGGTTCCTCAAAAGATTAGGCATGGAACCATGATATGCCCCAGCTATCCCACTCCTCAGCATTTATCCTAAAGAAATAAAGCCAGCATACGACAGTGATACATGCATACCCATGTTTATACCAGTACAATCACAAATGCCAAACTAGGGAATCAGTCTAAGTGTCCATCAATAAATGAATGGATAAAGAAAATGTATATGTACCCAACAGAGTTTTACTCAGCCATAAAGAAAAGTGAAATTATGTCATTTGTAAGAAAATAGATGAACTGGAGACCATCAGGTTAAGTAAAGTAGGTCAAACTCAAAAGGTCAAGGGTTGTATGTTTTCTCTCATTTGTGGATCTAGACAGGAAAAAGGAAAAGGCAGGTGGGGGATCTCATGAAAATCACAGAGATCAGTAGAGGAAAGGGACCAGGTGGTGGAAGGTAAGGAGAAGTGTCATATATGTGTGTGTGTGTGTGTATGTGTTTATATAATTACTTTGTGTACATGTATAAATATGTAACAACAAATCCCATCATTATATACAACTATAATGCATCAACAAAATGTGGGGAAAAACTTAAAAACAGAAAATTGTCATAAAATAAAAAGACATTCACTCTGAGAACCACAATTACTGCTTTCTTCATAAAATATCATCTGAATCTTTCACTTTTCTTGTCTTTTTTTTTTTTTTTTTCCCAGAAGGATAATCAGTGCTGTGGTTCTTCCAAACTGTCATCAAAGAATTTCACATTAGGAATTTAACATTTCAACCTGTACCTTTCTCAATCCAAGACTGCTCTAAATAAATGCAAATAAACAATAAAGAGAGATCTCAATGCTTTCTGAACATAATGAATATGTACTCTATTTAAAGGGTCTGCCCACTAGAACCCAGCTTTCTAGAGTTCTAGGGGGGAAAGTCTGAAGCATTGAGTGTTCTATGCTGTTTTCACAAAGACAGATCACTAACTATCTTTGAAGAAGCTGCCATGGGTTGCACTATGTCTTATTTAAAGAAAAAAAAAAAGGTAATGACATCAACATGAGCAGGATGCAAAGGGCAGTCATAGTTAAATGTGTGGTTCCCACTGCCCTTTGAATTAAGGTGGGACCTCTGATGATCTGCACTTAAAATTTGACTCCCAACAATGCCAGAGATGGTTTTAAAAAACACAACAGCCCAGTCTCAGGTTGTTAGAGGTTTGTTACCAGACTCCCAAAGCCTTTGGTGAGAACTGCGACATGGCAGACAGAATCTTGTTGGAGAACAGTCCAGGGCGATTACTATAGAGGCAGCCAACTAGGTTCCATGCTGGCTTTGCTGCTCACAAGCTGTATGACATGTGGGCAAGTCACTCAGCTGTCTAGAGAATTAAATGATTGAACTAAATGATCATAAGTGGCTGTGAGAACTAAGTGAGTTCCCAGAAAGCACCTGA
Source organism: Sciurus carolinensis (assembly GCF_902686445.1). Taxonomy (NCBI): domain Eukaryota; kingdom Metazoa; phylum Chordata; class Mammalia; order Rodentia; family Sciuridae; genus Sciurus; species Sciurus carolinensis. Next base: position 88,308,694 of record NC_062220.1, on the reverse strand, counting down.
ACACAGAGCCCCGGGAACATGCAGCACACAGTGAACACCAGCGGAGGGTTTGACATCATTATCATGTTCCATGTCCCCTAGGGATGGCATGAGGTCTCTAGGGAATTAATGAAGGTTACGTCAAACTTTCTTTTTAAGTTGCTTCAAATGCTATAAATTTGGGGAGAAGAAAGGGATTTTCTGTTCATTGGTTTACTTCTTAAAGCAAGACTAGACCTGTTGGGCAGGACTTTAGTGCAGACAGGGAAACATGAGGGCCTCTTTCCTCCACAATGAGCTTCTCCAGAACCTGGTCTCTGGCACTCCTGGTTACCCTGGGTCCCTCCCCTCTGGCTCAGTTTGCCCTTTCTTTTACACCTGAAGCTCTTGCAATAACTATAGGATTTCTGAATTGATTCATGTTCCCGGAACAATTTTTTCCCAAGATAGATTTCCTTCATTTTTCAAATCTTGGCTGGGTCATCACTACCCCCAAAGGCTTTATTTATGTATTTATTTATTTATTTATTTATTTATTTATTTATTAGCTGGGGATTGAATCCAGGGCCTGCTGGATTGTAAGCACACACTGTACTACTAAGCTGTAACCCCAGCCCCCAGTAGCCTTTTCTGACACTGCCCTGTCCCTAGTCTTTGCTCAATGGCAGCACCACCCCACTGTCCTTTTCACATTGTTACATTTGCTTCTGTTCATATTCATCTCCTCTACAAAGTTATGAATCTCTCAGGAGTACACTGTGTTTCATCATTTTTTTGTACACACAGCAGATAGTAAAATAACCAGCACCTAGCAGATATTCAATATATAATTGTTGGAAAAATATAGTTCCTTCTACTGGCCCGAAAACTAACTTTCACCTCTGATTTTCTCTCAGCTACTCTCTTGCAATCTTTTGAACCATCAAGCATTTAAGACAGAGGTGCTGATTCAAAAGCCTTACCTGTCTCACACAAGAGATGGAATCAATACTCATTCTGCTTTTGAAGTGAGATGCAATTCTGGGAGGGAAGAGGGTGAAAGAGAACAGGACACCAAATGCTCCTAAGAGTTCTTGGGACAGGAGCCTCATCCCTTTTAGAGAAGCAGGGACATTGGGAGGCAGGCTCAGGAGATGTGTCCCCCAGGAGCATCCTCAGGGTGAAGTGGTTCATGCCCTCAGCCTGCACTGGGGGAAACAAGGTAGAAAATTCCAGAGGTATTGTACAGGAGCCAAACCTCAAGCCCAGGTGGTCATTGGTGGTCAAAGACTGGCCGCCAGTGGACGAATTTGGGCCCTAGATTTATTTGGTTTGGCCAAAGGGATCTTTAAAAAAGTGTTCAAATTAGCTGTTAATGTTTAAATATTCAGAGATTGTGCATTTATAAATCTAGCTTTCTGACTTAAATTTTATAAGCACTGGCAACAAGAGCTGCTGGTCCCTGGTAGGAATTCTTGAAGGGAGGGGAGCAGTGCTGCCCTCTTTAGGTGGAACACGAGCTTTGCAATTCACCACACTCCCCACCTGGCTCAATTACTCTACCAGCCTGGGTGCTAAGCAATTGAATTTGCAAGTTCAGTGGTTTTCAAAAAGAAATCCCTAGCACTGATATGATGGGACCTGGAGGACTCAGACAAGAATGCAGAAAGAAGTTCTGAACCAAGAGGGGATTTTGTTGGTTTGGTTTTATTTTGTTTTTTGCTATCCTGCACCTAGGGCCTGTCCCTCATCCTAGGTCTGTGCTCTACCACTGAGCTACATTCCCAGCCCAATAAGACCTTTATATAAGATCTTTGCTTCTTAGGCCACAGTTGGGAAGTGCTGCAAAGGACAATGCCAAAAGAAGGTCAGAAGTGATGGCCAGTAGAGGCCAGAGCTGATGACTTTTTAATATACAAATGTATAACCACAAAAATGGGATCCTAATTAGAATGAGTTATACTCCATGAATGTATAACATGTCAAAATACACCCCACTGTCTTGTATATCTAAAAATAAAAAAAATTAAAAATATATAAATATATATCTCTAGTCAGGACCTCTCTTCTGAATTCCAGACCCATATATCCAAAGTCTACTTGACACCTGCTCCTTCTGCCAACTTTTCCACCCCAGTGAATGGCACTTCCAATCATTATTCCAGTTTCTCAGGCCCACAACTTCGATGTCATTCTAAATCCACATTTTCTTACTCCCATGGCCAGGTCATCAATCAGCAAATCCAGTTCTAGCTCTACCTTCAAAATATCCTCAAATTCCACAGTGTTTCACCAACCCCAGTGGCCATCACTCAGGCCTGGACCATCACCTCTTTCCTGGATTACTGGAAGAGACCCCTAATTCTGTCCATGCCTCTTGTCGTCCAGTCTTAATACCAAAGCCAGAGTGATCTTGTGAAAGTAAGTGGAGTCCTACCTGCCTGGCTTCTCACCTTCCAGCAACTTCCCAGTCACTTAGAATAACAGAGTCTTGCTGTTGTCTTCGAAATCTCCCCTGGGTCTGGGAAACACCCTCTACTCACACACACCAAATTCATCTCTTATTGCACTCCTGCATCGCTCATTCTGCCCTAACCATGCTGGCCTCTTTGCTGTCTTTGAACTTGCTATGCCTTGATCCACTCTTCTCCCAGACATTCACTAACTAGCCTCGTCCACTTTAGGCTTTACTAGAAGTCCCTATCTCAGGAAGGCCATCCCTGACCCTCCTTCCTCAAGTTCAATCCTTCTTAATACTTTATATTCCCATCCTCATCCTATTTCTTCTCTTCTCCAAATTTTACCTAATATTGTCTATTGTTTCTCAGTCTCAGCTAGAATATAAGCTCTTCAGACAGTATTTTCATGTTGTTTTATTAACTTCCATATGCTCAGTGCCTAGAAGAATCTTTGCCACATGGTTGATGATTAATATGTGTAAAATAAATGAAAGAACAGACATTCTCTATATAGTCTATATATTTAAGATCACACTTACATACAAGCATTCCCATGAAAAAGAAGATGCAGTGGTCTGCCTGACAACATTAAAGTGGAGGACAATATATACATTAGGCCTAAGGTTTTGATTTTTAAATAGAGTTGATGTGAATGAATGTGCCAAAAAGTCAAATGATGGAGCCACAGAAATTCACACCAGCATTCAACCCAATGCTATACAGCAGGAAATATCAGGGCTACTCCTTTTAGCTCCTGCCCTAGCCCCGTGAAAGAATACTGCAGTTGGAAAGGCAAGTGGGCAAGACCTGTCCACTCCATGTTATTCTATTCAATACCTCCTTTGCCCCACTTGTCTCCTATTTGCATCTTTAACCCCTCTGGCTCTGGAACCTCTGTCTGAGCCTGAGATCTGCAACTCCATTGCCCAATCTCCTAGCTCAGAATGGATCTCCTGCCTCCAATCTCAGTCTTGCAACCTGAGTTTCTCACTGCATTAGCCCGAGGGCAGATGTTGCACAGAAAGCAGCCCAGGAAGATTTTTGGCACAGGTTCTTGCTCCATAGAGATACTCCAACTCCTTTCTCTTCTCTACCACATTTTTGAAGTTATCTGGAAAAAGATATCAAGTTGCTATAAGAATATAAAGTAGAAATGTTTAAGGTAGATACATGTTTCAAAAGTATGTCATGTTTGTCCAAAAATGCAATGTGAAACACATTTTAAAAGGCAATGGATAAGGAGTTACTGAAACAGTCAGGAATCTGATGAGGAATTTATAGACCTGCAAAGGCAAAGTACAGCCTGAAACCTGCCGCCTTCTACCACCCTGTCTTCCAAGCCAAGGGTGAGATAAGACACTGCTAATTCTAATAACATTGAGCACTGTCTGTTGTATATATGATAATATAAAATGGAAAATGGGCCATTTGGGGATCATAAAGGTTTATCTTTCTCCAAACCTGGGTGGGGCTGAGGCCTTAGTTCAAAGGTCTTTACCATAGAAACCACTTGGGCTATTTAGGAGCTGTCATCTTGACATCTATGGTAGGCAGAACAGTGGACCCAAGGATGTACACATCTTGATCTGGAACCTCTGAATATATCACCTTATATGGCAAAGGGGATTTTTCAGCTGGGATTAAGTTAAGAATCTTGAGATGAAAGATGATCCTAAACTACCTGGGTGGGACTAATGTAATCATGAAGGTCCTTAGAAGGAGGAGGCTGGAATATGAGAGAGAAGGTAATGTGATAAGGGAACCAGAGATCGGAGTGATGCCAAGGAGCATAGACAGCTTCTAAAAGCTAGAAAAGACAAGAAAAGGAACTTCCTAAGAGTCTCCACAAGAAATGCAGCCCTGTTGATCCATCCTAGAATTCTAAGCCTCTAGAACAAGATAGCAAATTTGTGTTGTGTTGGGCCACTGGATTTCAGGTAATTTGTTATAGCAGCAACAGGAAAACTAATATATCACTTTTGTTTCACTGTCACATCAGGTCCGTCAGCAAATCCTGTTTGGGAATGCCCTCAGTATTCTAAGGACAAGACTAAGGTGGAAGATATTGAAGTTGTGCAGAAAATCACAACTCAATTGCAGCTCCCAGTGGTCTGCAAAAGGAGCAACCTTGCAAACATCCATGACATTCCATGCAGAGGCCACAAGCAAGGCCTGACACACTGGCCCAACTGCTGCATGTTCTGAGTCATAAAAATGGGCTTCTAACCAGGACTGACCTGATGGCCCAAACCACCCAGCACCCTCTCTCTCTTTTTTTTTTTTTTTTCCCAATACTTTTTAGTTGTCAACACACCTTTATTTTATTTATGGATGTGTGGTGCTGAGACTCGAACCCAGTGACTCACACATGCTAGGCAAACACTCCACCACTGAACCACAAACCCAACCCCCCTCTCTGTCTCTTATGTACTCTTCAGAGGAATTTGTCAAGAACAGTCTGAACTCACTGAAAGAGAAGTCCAAGATGAGGACAAGATTATTCATCAGTCTGAGGAAATGCTCATCATCCTTTCTTATCTTCTCACAGAAATCCTACTCTGCCCCTCAGGCTCTTGTCATGCTCCTGACCTCTCTCCTCCTCCAGTAAAAGCTTATTTTCAAGACAAGATCTGATAAACCCATTCGCTAGCAAGTACACAATGCTTATGATGAGAAAACTATACATCCCAGGGGCATTTGCTTTTCAACCAGGACCAGGATAAGACTGCATGCTCCTCAAGGACAGAATTACATCCAGGTTCTTTGTCATTGGCATCCTTTACCCCAGTACCAGGCCTGGAATTTACTTGGCCTTGAACCAATGCTTACTAAAGGAGTTAATAAAGTCACAGAAGTAAACAACCCACCTTTCCCTGTGCTACCTCCTCTAAATGTTAGCACTTCCTGTGATACAGAGATAAGAGCCTGTTTTCATGAATGCTCTAAAATCAAGATGACCTTGTAAAGAAGGCATACTGAAGGTAACCCTCTCTCTAACAATGTTTTAGCATTCAAATCACGTTTTCAAAAATGCCAGTGCAATTAATTCTAGTGATAAGAAATTCTTCCTAAAAATGGGTGATATGAGGACAGAAGAGTCATGAGACATGGGGCATGATGTTGCTGCATAAATTGAGAAATGGAAAATAAGGTTCTACAGCTTCAACTCTATTAGTTTCCTATTGCTGCTGTAACAAGTTACCACATCATGGTTGGTTCAAATTACACAAATTTATATATGACAGTTCTGGAGGTTGGAAGCCTAAAATAGTTTTCAGTTGGTGTTGGCAGAGCTGCATTCCTTCGGGAGGCTCCATTTCTTTCCTCTTCCAGCTTCTAAAGGCCTCCCAAAGTCTTTGACTAGGAGCCCTCTTGCATCTTTAAGGCCAGAAATGGCCTACAGCATCTTTTGCAGTTTGAACCCTCTGACGTAGGTTCTTCCGCCTCCACATTTCCAGGGCCCTTGCGAATACATTAGGCCTGCTAGGAAGATCCAGGTTAATCTCTCCCTCCCAAGGTCAGATGATAACACCTTCAGCTGCATTTGCAGCCTTAATTCTCCCTCTCCATGTGACCTATCATAGTCACAGTTCCAGAGATTAGGATGTGGACCTCTTGGGGGCTATTACTCTGCCTACCATAATTACTTAAGAAGTTCCTTGAGCACCCACTTCTTTTCTAAGATTTCATAAGACATTTCATAGATAAGCTATTTTGACTTGGTCCTTACTCTTCAAAAGACAATAAAAATGATGATAGTGGTCACTGAACATTACTATATGCCAGGCCCATTGAGTAAATTATATGACTTAACTCATTTGCTCACATATCAGCATTAGGATTTAGGTATTATTATTACTACCATTTTAAAGGAAAGGAAATGGAACATGAAGAACGTATATTTCTTGCCTGGTTCATAAAACTAGTTGGATGGGGTTTGAACACAGGCACTCAGACTCTGAAGCATGAGTTCTGAAACCATGTTAGTTTTTTTCTTTAATATAACCCTGGGAAAAAGTAAAGGGGGCATGATTAAGTAAACAAAAATTGCACCAATTTTATAGAAATAATGCAAAACTTCAAGCTAATAAAAGGGTAATAGAAATTAAGACAAACAAGACATAACAAGGGATGTTCAAAGACTGGACCATATAATAGACACATGAGAACAATTCAATGAAAATAATCAATGAATAGTCATTGTCACCACTGCTCCTTTAAAATAATGTCTGTCGTAAAAATAGCTGAAGTTTTCATGGGGAGTATAAATAACCATTTAGAAAGAAGCCTGCAAAATTTAATGGTATCCTGCATTCAATGAACATTCACCAACTCTAAAATATGTGAGTGCACACCCAGGGGATACGCAATCAGCTCAGAGGGAAAGGAATGGCCTCCACTAGACCCCATCACTTTGAGCAAGATGCACCTTTGTTCTGTGATGGAAATAAATATCAGATCACTTATCTCATTTTCAGGTTTGAAGCTACCAGAATGAAATTAAGTCTACGAAATGTAAGGATGACTGCTTCCTAGACATGAAAATTATATCTGTTGACTGCAGCTCTATGTGTGTGTGTGTGTGTGTGTGTGTGTGTGTGTGTGTGAGAGAGAGAGAGAGAGAGAGAGAGAGAGAGAGAGAGAGAGAGAGAATGAACATTATTCCTCAAAGGAAGAAAGCAGCTGGGACTCTAGAAGAGAGCAATTTAGTTAAGGTTTCCTGGCTATAGACAGAAAAGGATGAAAAGAAATCTGACAAGATGAGAATAGGAGCTGGCCACCAAACTGAAGAAAAGGTCAGGGAAATACAGAGGAAAAAAATTTTAAAAGTAGAATAGACAAGAAGATTAGAAGAAAGAGTAAGAAAAAGGAATTCCTATTTTAAAGTCCCATTTCACTCAAATTCTGACTATAAAAATGACAGCAAGGTCCTAAATCTATTGTCTCCTATGATATCCTCATAAAATGCCTTAGGTTTACAAGTCTGTTTACAATTCCAAAGATGAATTTCCTTGCTGGCCTCTGTCAACTGCAGCCTGGGGTCTCAGTAGCCAAAGTGCCCTTTCTGATTCTCAAGCACTCACCAGGAATTATATGATTCAGAAACAAAGACACTGGGGGGCGGGGGGAGTTGCTGTCATTTTTGCAAGGAAAGGAGGTTTATGCTTCCAACAATTGATGAGTTCTCTAATATTATTAGTAATAAAAATAAATACTTAAACTGCAACAACCTGAGACACTCACCCAGTGAGACACTCAATTAGCAAGATGATCTGTTCATACTTGATCATAAAGGTGAACAGCTACAACCAAAAAAGGAAACATTCTGCTTAACTAAAAATGCAAAATGTAGAAGAAGCAGCCTCTTAACGCTATGTCCAATAATCTGAAGTGCTAATGATAGTATCAGAGCTATAATTTTCTCTCAAAGGAAACATCTAAAAAGCTAAAATAAATAAGCTGGAAAACATCTACCCCCCAAAAAATGGTTGTACCATCTTTTCAAATATTTCCATAGCAGTACCTCTGTGCTACTTCTGTCTTTTGCTGAGAATAATATATTATTAAGGAGACAACTTTTTATTTCTGGGGCTTAATGTTTTCACTAATGCCTCTGAGAGAAGAACTTCACCAAAAGATGACAAGGAAAGAGGACAGCAAAGAATATTCTTCAAAGATAGATTCTAAAACCAGAGTAATTTGGGCAAATTATACTACTAAGTTCAGTAGATCAGAAGAGGAAAGCAAACAGCTCAATCCAGAACATGAGGTGAGCTGGCAAAGTCTCACAGAAAAGATAGGAAGATAATATTTTTCTTTAAATACAAAGATGATGCCCTTGGACACTCTCCACAAGCACACACCTTTTCTCCTGCTACTGGTAGATTTTTCTAACTTAACCACACCTCTTCCAGTTTTGCTAATGCATAACTTGCTTGCTGTGGCTGCAAAACCCAGTGACAACAGTTAATAATGCTCCAAGGACCAAGATCCCACCAGCCCCATGTGCAACCCACTTCGAACTGAAGTTAAGCCAGCAGATGTACAATGAAAGACAGAATACTTTCCTCAAAGCAAGCACCATGTAGGACTGGATATATGCAATATAGCTTATTGGAACTGTTACAAGTCCTCTGTCAGACTCATCACGGCATACTCAGTAGTGTGGTAAGCTGGAAAAAGGCTTATCAGTTCCTGGCTATGTGATCATAGACCAGATAAGCTCACTGTGCTTCATCTGCACATTGGGCCTAATAAAAACCCTTGATCTCATTTTCAAAGTAGGCATAATAAAAATATCTACTGGCTTCACAAGGTATTTGGGGGTGCAAACTGTTTGTATTCCTGAATGTACTCTGTAGTAGGTAAATATTATCAGAGTACAATGTCCAGTTTTAAGTACAAACAAAGAATTGTCATTGCAGGGAATGCAAATACAATGCTCTGTAGATAAGCTACAAAAATCATTTCAAGAGTTGGGAATATGAACAAGGATATTGTCTTTGGGGGAAAGGAGACAAAAACATGGGCCATTTGACAGTCTTTAAATATACAAAAAAGCATTCACTGAGCTGCTGGAACAACTAAACTAAAGACAAGGGAGAGGAATTGGGTTTGTACTTTATTATAAAAGATGTCAGTAAGTTATTTTTACAAAGAAGTTTTGATGGGTGGAAGCTGGGATATAGTGAAACAATACAATGTCCAATCGTAGAAATCTTTTCTAAACTGGCAAACACTTCTCTGAGGCAACAAAATACAAACACTCCAAAAAATGAACAAATGATTGTAGCCTTCTAAAGCAATGTTGGCAAATTTTTCTGTAAAGAGTCAGATGATAACTATTTTAGGTCTAGGGCCATATGGTCACTGTCACAAGTACTCAGCTCTGCAATAATGAGAAAGCAGTCCTAGACAATACTTACATGAAGGGGCGTGGCTGGGTTCCAGTGAAACTTTATTTACAACAATAGGTGGTAGGCTGGATTTGGCTGGTAGGGCATATTTTTCAATTCCTCATCTAAAGGTTCCTTCCAGTTCTAGAATTGTAATCTATAAAACACAGCTGTAGCAAATGGTAACAATCAAATCAAATGAAAAAATGCCACCATACTCTCTATTGCAACTGAGTAGCATGTCACCAGAGTTGAGGATACTCTTCTATCCAGATCTTGTGAGTATAATTAACTGATCTTTGTAATCAGCTCATGAGGATGAGACATCATCAGTGATTTTTTTCTCCTTTTTAGCAAAACATAAAAATGTTTACATATGTTTATGGCTGTAATATCCAGACTTTGTAATCCAAGTGTATGATATTACAATCTGGTCGCTAGGAAGCATATGCCATATGCTCCAATTCTTCATCTTGTCTGCCAGCGGGAAGTATTTTTAGATAAGGTAAAGACATGTGGCAAGATGCTACCTCTGTCCTTTTTCTAGCCGCTCCTCTTCCATCTCAACCTTTTTCCTTACTCCACCCCACTCTTGCAAGGAATACTGAAACAGCCCAGGTAGGTGGCCAAGAGCAGGCAGCAAAGGGTGAGACAAGGTGAGGGACCCAGAGCCAGGCAAACCATCCTAGGAAACATTAAGGGTTAAAGTCAGAAATTGATTCCATCCTTGAGTTCACGGGTCAGAAAGGAGTGCACGTACTATGCTGGGAAATCAGGCCAAAGTGGAAGAGAGTGGGAGCTAAAGGAAGAGTGGGCGTGAGAGGAGAGTTCAGGAAGGAGATGGGGGTGCAATGCCAGAGGCCCATTTCTCTGGCACCTTGCCTTGAGGCTGGTGGGCGGATTGGCCTCCTTGAAACCTTGAGGTCGAAGTACACAAACAACCCCCCTTTATTACCATGCCTGCAGCCAAATCATCTTGGACTTTGATCACATCAAATTCTCTGCTGTGGTGCATTTATTTCTTGATATTGCCTGGTGGGAAGGCTGTGAGGTTGTTTTTTTAAGTCTAATAGGTGAAGTGCATTTGTTGGCCTAGTCATTCTAAAGATTTAAAACACACACAAGAATGTATTCTATAACATATATACACACATACAAACATGTATATATGTGCATGTGTATATACAGTCCTCCTTCAATATCCTTAAGGGATTGGTTCTGGAACACCCTGCATATGCCCAGGTCTGTGAATGCTCAGGAATTTTACATAAACCACATAATATTTGTATATAGCCTATGCACATCTTCTTGTATGCTCTAAATCACCTCTAGATTACTGATAATATTGAATATAACATAAATGAAATATAAATGACAAGAGAAAAAAGTCTGAACACGTTCACTTCAGATGCAATTTTTCTGCTGAATATTTTCAATCCATGGTTGCACAAAGACAGAGTCAATTCCGTGTGTGTGTGTGTATCTTCTTGTGCGTGTATTTTTTAATTAAGATATCTTCTGTGTGCATTAAAAGAAATAACTTGTACACAGCCTTATTTTAAGTAACTTGATGTCATGTTTAGAACTTAGAAAATATACAGGGCTAAAATAGTCTTTCTGTATAACTCAAGGCCTTTGCAAAGGAGAAACAACATGTATCCCATTTGTTTACAATAAAATTAAAAAAAAAAAAGCCTTTGCATACAACAACCAGCTTGAAGAATGCTAAGATCTATATGTATATGAAGGTTTTGCAACCTTGATTTATTAGTGGAACTACTCCAGATAAAACAAGGAGAGACTGATGTTCTTCTGAACTTGGACTGTAGATACTGTGCCTATATCACTTATTGTTATTTCTCTTGCAAGTAACAGAAGTCAGAAGCCCAACTAGTTTAAAGGGAGGAAAAAGGTTAGGGGAGCCAAGAGACCAGGAGCAGAAGTTCAGCCACTACTGGATTCAGGTTCAGATGACAAGAACCAGGATGCTGTTCTCCATCCTGACCGTGTTTTCACAGAACTGTGTATCTATCTCAGGTCCCTGATAGATAACTACGTGCAAATGGCTGATGGTTCCAATGGGGTCATGTGCCTTTTCTAGACCAATCCCTGGGGCTCTGAATGAATCTGGAATCACAAGCCACACCAGAAGCTGTGTGGACTTAGGTAGGAAAAAGTAAGCCCCATGAGAAAACTGGGAGCTTTACCACAAGAAGGAGGAGCAAGGCTAAAGGGCCGATGAATCCTTATCCGAGAATTCAGGGCGTCCATTGCTGTGGAACCAAAAGAAACTTAATGGAGTGCAGCTGGCTAATGGCAGAAAGGAGATCACTGAGCTGGGAAAATGAGTCCAAGTCAGAAAAATATGAAAATGGGAAACTTGATGATTTGATGTGGGCTACAGTGCCTAGGAAGGCAGAGACATTTCCTCTGAAAGCTACCTGCTGCCAGGGCGATGCGCTGCTGTTCAAGTGGGAGCCACTGGGAAAACAAGATCTGCTAACTGCCAATGCAGTTATAGTCTGCAGTAATGTTAAATTCAACATTACTGACGTGTACAGCCCTAGAATGTTCTAACCACATTCTATCATATCTCACTCTAGCTCTAATGGCCTGAGGTCTAGACACCTCTGTCACTCCTTTTATATGTACAACAGTGGCAGAAGCTGTGTGTGTGTGTGTGTGTGTGTGTGTGTGTGTGTGTGTGTTTTAACTTCCTTCTGGAAACCTGAGTGTACTTGATGTATCTCACAGTCTTGGGCAGCCTTTTTTCATTCTCTGTTTTGTAGATGGGAAAAGTAAAGGAAACTTACTTAAGAGAAAATGAAGAAAACAATTGGTTATCAGAATCTATTTGTTATCAAAAATCTTACAATAAAATTATATCTTCTTTCTGTTATTTGGAGCATACATGGAGAAAATTTAGATCATCAGGATAATTTCAGAGAAAACTTGGAAAGCCACTGCCTGGGCAAATCAGTATGAACTTGATTCTGATTCGTATAAATTGAATTTTTCATTCACATGTAGAAAGTGGACGATTTTCAACTCTTCACATTGCTGTATTTAAGAACATAGACATTTTAGCGGAGATCTTAAAACTCATGAACCCAAGCTAATGCTGGTGGGTATTGTGCACTGCAAATAAAAATGGAATAAAGTTCTGTGAAGTTTCTCAGGAGATACTAAGAAAGGAACTGCCTTTATGTCAGGAAATTTTCTTTTCCTTTTCCTTTTTTTTCCTTTTAATCACATTAAATGTTCCGCCTTTTGGGGGGGGGGGGGAGTGACTCATGTTTGTGTTTCATTCCACCATCCTCCATAGACTGGTCTATCCCCAGTCTTACCTAGTTTACTTACATCATGGAACTTTCCAAAAAAGCCTAAACACTTTAGGACTTTAGTTCATTTTTTTCGCACTTACAATAATAGATATCTGAAAGATCGTTTTAAAATGTTAAATTTCCCTTCATTTTTCAAAGCATTTGGAATGCTACAAGCAATCAATTGAGAAAAGACAGCTCATTGTTCTGTTTTTTCCCCATAGAGAATTTATGTCTCAAAAGATATTTTTAAAAAAGGAAAGTTATTTAATATGTCTCTCTAGCCAGCCCAGAAACTGCTATAAATTCAAAATTCATTCTCATACAATGTTCTTAATTATAAGATAAGTAATCTTTCTGTGTTCATTTAATTCCATCCTATTTATCTTCTCAAGTGGAATGACACATTGCAAACACCGTTTGGGGAGTTTTATTAATAAAGGCCTAATCCCACAGCTTGTAGGACATGTCTCAGAATAATGTTTTAACTCCAGAAAAGCCCAGCCACTGTAACATCCACTCAATAATTAGAACTGCCCCCGCATGAGTAAGTCACCTTTTCCGATGTGATTAGTGGTGATTCCTCAAAGTAGGTCTCAAGGAGCTCCCAGCAGGTGAACAGCTCCCTTCCTCTGTGCTTTTGAGATGTAGTAAGGATTAAGACTTTGTTCTATTCCTGGGTTAGATTTCTCCAAAATGTAAAACCCAGGATAAGAAAACAAGAGAGATGCTGAACACCAGCACTAATGCCAGACTGAGTCTTGCAAAGAGAATCGACATTTTGCTCCAAATATATAGGTACGCATCCCCCTACACAGGACACTCAGTTAACAAGTGCGTGCACATGCACACGCGTGGGGCGCGCACGCACACACAGCTTTGTATGTATTGGTTTCAGCAGACTGATCTGAGAAATTAATCAGTTCACATGATTGTTTCTCTTAGACTAGCCCACATGTACAGATGGGCCCAATAACCACTTTATATTAAAGTTGACCTATCTGATAGCTAACAAATCTTTCCAGGCAATTCACCATATCCAGATTTAAAAGGACAACATTCTCATCAGGCCATATTTCCCCCCTCTTAATTTAGACAAATTATGAATTAATTTAAATAATTTGTGAAGCATGTGATGACAATCAGGAAAGAAGATTGCATTCTTATTCTGTCTGCTTTAGATCTATAAAGAGTTTGAAAAGAGCTTGGTTTCAGAGTTGCAGGGCTAGGGCTCCAGTAATTCCCTGCAACTAAAAGCAATCTCACTGTGATTGAAAATGGAGGTGTCAACTCAGGCAGGCTACAAATTGCCAACAGAGGGAAGAGCCATTTTAAATTACTTCCAAAGCCCAAATAAATTCTCCTGAATGGAAATCTGCCTTTATCCTTATTTCCTATCTCCAGGAGATGATATGTGTTTTACTTATTATGAGTCATTCCCTCCACTGCTTTTTACCAAGGCCAAGGAGAAATGGGCAAAATACACTTGCAAACCGCCTGCATCAGGCTTCGCTTATGGCAAAGGGCATATAACCACTAAGACTATCCAGTAATTTATCATATAAAAAGTTATGCCCTACTTTTGGATTGCATTTACATAGTACAAGATTTTTTATAAATTTAAAAAATGAAAATGTGCAAAGTGCTTTGTTAACTTTAAATCCCCATATGGATTAGCTATTATAGGTCATTTCAATTGTTCCTCACGATAATCTTTTCAGTAAACAGAGGGTGTAACATCCCATTATTTTGGTAGATTCTGAAGACTGACACAAAGACATTGAGTAGAGTCATGCAGTTAGTAACAGAAATGGTCCCTGAGCCTGTAGTTTCTGACTTTTCCTATAATTTCTTCTTAAATAATGTAGAATTTTTAAAGTAAGCCTGTTTGTGCATTCAACAAACATAGAAAATAGAAAAAAATTTTTTTCTTTTTTTTTGAGGGGGAGAGAGACCAGGGATTGAACCCCAGGCCTCACTGTATTGAGCATGTACTCTACCACTGAGTTACATCCCCAGGTTTAGATTTCTTCTTATCATAACTTAGGTATATTACTAAATATATATATATATATATATATATATACACATATATATGTATATATATATGATTACTTAAAACTTAGTAGCATTGGAATATGTCCTAAAAGTCAACCCCTTATGGTTATATTTACTGTGGTCATATATAATGTCACTCGATCATAAATTGTTTCATAGTTTTTCATTGTTGGGAAATTTATGGGTAACAAATATATTCAGAACAAATATATTCATGGTTAAGAAGTAAGAGCTTCTCAATTAGGACAGTAATTCCATCTAGTTGTTTCTCTTTTGGTAAATGGCCATAGGGCAGCTCAACTGTGGGGTTGAGACTGTCTCTCCCACCATCTTCGTTAGATTCTGCTCCTCCTGTGGTGTGTGCAGCAGCTTGGTCAAATGTAATTACCTTTCCCTTGATGAAAAGCTTCCAATTCCTCAGTAGAATAGAGGAAGGGAATTGATGAGGAGAGGGGGACAGGGAAAGGGGAGGTTCTTAGAAATGAAACTGATCAAATTGTGCTATGAAAATATCACAAGGAATCCCACTTTTATGTATAATCACAATGCACCAATTAAAAAGATAAATAGAAGGAAGACCAGTAGAGGAAGGGGAATTAGAGGGAGGGAGGAGGGAAGGGAAATATTGGGGAATGAAATGGAGTAAATTGTGTTATGTCATGTGTGAATATATCACAATGAACATCACTACCAGGTATTATTATACTAGTAATTAAAAAAAAGAAAAGCATCCTTTTCTTGAAATAGAAAAGAACTGAATTTTACTTCTGACAGGGTATCAGAGAACCAGGTCAAAAGAATTTTCAGAGTTTTAAGTAAATAAGAAAGGGGGGATAGGTATGGGATAGAGATGTCACACATAAAATCTTCATATATTGCTAAATGGAAGGGTAAACTAAGTCATTTTAGAAAACATCTTTGCCATATTTTGGAAAGTTGGATATATACCTACCACATGGTCTAGTAATTCCCTATAAGAATAATCATATTAATTTATCCAAAAACCACACTGGATTTAAAATTTGTCAAATTTTAAATACTGCATATTATTTCCTATTTCTTTGATTTCTTCTGATATTTTTATAATTTCCTCTTTCCCCCTTTGGGTTTAATTTGCTGTTTCTGAATTTTTTGAATTGGATGTTTAAATTGTTGTTTGCAACATTTCTTTCTTTCTGCCACATACATTTGAAAAGTATAAATTTCCTTCTGTGCTGGTTTTTTGTTGCTATGATCAAAATATCTGACATAAACAACCTAAAGGAGGAAAAGATTATTTTGGTTCATGGTTTCAGGGGTTTCAGTCCATGGTCAGCTGGCTCCATTGCTATGAGCCTGTGGTGAAGTAAAGTGTCCTGTTGGAGGGAGTATGATGGAGAATTGCTCATCTCATCTCATGAGGGTAGGAAGCAGAGACAGAAAGAAAGAGAGGAAGAGGCTGGGGACAATATCCTCCAATCACCTACTACCTGGAACATGCCCCAACGCATATAGTTTCCACCACCTCCCAGAAGTCCATTCAGCTATCAATGGACTAATACACTAGTGAGGTTTTAGTCCTCATGATTCACTCACTTCCCCTCTAGAAACTGCTGCACTGAGCACCAAGCCTTCAACACAAGAGACACTGTGGGATATTCAAGAAGCCAAACCATCATACCTTCTATGTACCAGTTCAGTTTCATTGCACATGTTTTTATATGTTGCATTTTCATAATCATTATCATTAATCTCAAAATATTCTTCTATTCACATTGTAATTTCTTCATGAGTGAGTTATTTAGAAGTGTTTCACTTGTCAAATATTTGGAGATCTCCTAGGTATTGTGAGAAATAGAAAGTCTGGTGGTCCATTTGCAGAATATAGTATTTAGCCTTATTTGGGATATAAGATCCCAACATAGCCATTTCGAGCTTTCCAACCTGTATCCAACTGTAGCCATTTTAACTACGACCCTTCTCTTTGCCCTCCCCAATTTTAAAATTAGCCAATGGCGTAGACTGCAACCCTAAGCTCCTCCTATCAGAGCAAGGGGCAGTGCTGCATTAGGGATTAAGAACAGGGGAACTGCCCACTTGAGTGCGCTTGCTTACCAGACTTTGTCTGTAGCACTCCCTTCTGCAGAAGAAAAGTTTGCCTTGCTGGGCTATTTCTGAACATGTTTGAATCCTTGCAGCATCCCAGTATTTCTAACAGTATCTTTGTACTATTCAGTCCTAATTAAATTTTATATTTTTCAGAGTATACATAATGCTTCCAGTTGCTTGGTGTTTACTGCAGTATACTTTATGGCCAACATGTGTTTGATTTTATTAAATGTTCCATGAGCATTTAAAAGAAGGACGTGTGTACATTTAAAAAGAATGCCATCATTTGTTATAGTATTCCATATTTGTCCATTAGGTCAAGTTGGTTAGTCATATTTTTCAATTTATTTATTGACTTTAATCTTCCTAAGATTTCTGAAAATGGTTTTTTGGATTTGTCTGTTTCTCTTTTGAGTTTCACCAGTGTTTTCTTTATGTAGTTTGAAGACATGGCAAGTACCTACAAATTTTGGGTTGATATAACTTCCTCTTATCATGAGAAATGCCCTCTGTATCTCTCATTACAATTCTTGCTTTAAGTCTACCTTTTTTTTAGTTGTTGATGGACCTTTTTTTAAATTTTATTCACTTATTTATATGTGGTGCTGAGACTCGAACCCAGTGCCTCACACATGCTAGGCAAGCACGCTACCTCTGAGCCACAACCCCCAGCCCTAAAGTCTACCTTTTATATTAACATAGTGATACAAGCTTTCTTTTAGTTAAGTTTTGCATGATATATACCTCTAACATTTTACTTCTAACCCTTCTAGTCATCACACAAAGTATCTTAAAATTTTAAACTTAATACCTCAAATTTTAAACCTACTATGCTTGGCTACTTTTAGCCAATCTGTCAATCTTTGTCTTTGAATTGGAATGTTGAAAATGCTTGTATTTAATCCTAGTTACAACAAAATTTCTTTTAAGTCTTGCAATTTGTTTTCCAATTATGCCATCTCATCTGTATTTCTGCTTTGTCACTGCCTTGTAGGTATGTCTTTTATTATTATTTTCTTATCACTGTTATTATTATTATTTGAACTTGCTAGCATTTTAGATATAGTTTCTTTTATGATCTAAACAGGATTGGGAAACAGTGAAAGTTCATTACCTTGGCTGCACACGAGGAACACTAGCCTTTCTTCCAAGATATCCTAATTTTTTAGATCTGGAATGTGGCATGAATCACTGTGCTTTCAAAAACTATCTCCAATGCTTCAGGATTAAGAAACATGGGATTGGTCCCTGGTAGAACCTTCCCTCTCTAAAACAGCCTCAATTTCTGTCTGTATTAAAACCTAACTTTAAGAAGTATATCTCAAACCTGGTGCGGTGGCACAGGAAGCTGAGGTAGAAGGACTGTAAGTTCAGAGCCAGACTCAGGAAAAGCGAGGCAATGAGCAACTCAGTGAGACCCTGTGTCTAAATAAAATACAAAATAGTGCTGGGGATGGGGCTCAGTGGTCAGGTGCCCCTGGGTTCAACCCCATGTACTCCCCCCATAAAAAGTGTATCTCAGTAGGGCACACCCTTAGAACAGGCACTGCATGATGCCACCACTCCCGTGCTGGCTTTCACTAAGGATGGCCTCTGCAGCCTTGTATTTATGGCTACAGTACAAACTTAAAAGGAAGGGAGCCAGTTAAGCAGCTGAAAGCAGAGGAGCTGCTATGCTGGTGGGGGGTGGGGGGGGCAAGAGTTGGAGAGAAGAGTGGGAGGGATGTCACAATCCCAAATAAGACTAAAATCACCCAGGGCCCTTTATAGTTTCATAATTAATTCCAATAAATTGTTTCCTTTGAACTATTCTTTTTAATGTAAGATGAAGAAAGTTAAAACTATGGCTAAATTTAGTTTTATTAATAGCTGAACTCTACCAATTTCATGTTTTAAACAAAAGCTAATGTCTTTGATTACAAGGCCAGCTCATCAAGATGATAACAATCCAGGGCATTCTGATTAGGCTGCTGTCCTGTCCATTCCTTCAAAACCAGGAAGAGACATGCAGCATTTTGCACATAAGCTTTGGTTCTGATTCTGGCTAAACTGCTGCCTTCCAGTCACTTGCTACCTAAGGGATGGTGCTGAGATGGCAAATTGCCGGATACATATCTTTTATTCAGATAACCTTACAAGCATGCATACACTCTAAAGGAAATTGCTTATTTGCTCCAAGATACTAAAGGAAGAACCAGAATTAAAAACAGTAAACTCAAAGGACTTTAGGGCTTTAAAGACATCCTGTACCCTATACCCCAACTAAATATTTATATTCAAAGGAAAAGCATTGTTAGAATTCTTTCATCTTGACCACTGACTTTCTATTTTAATTAAAAGAAGTTGATACATCACAACTTCCAATGCAGTTCAGCTAACAAAAGGGCTAAGTGTTCCTATTTCCACACTGACCCTCCCAGTCTATCAGTGTTAACACTGGTCACAATGTAAGGTTTCTTTTACATTCATATTGGAAGTACTAAGTAGTTTCCAGATAGACAGGACAATCTAAGCAGAAGAATGTTCCATATGCACATAGTTAGTTAAAAACATGCTGAGTCTTACATAATTACTGTGTTGGAGAAAAGGCCATGGTAGAGCAATAGGTCAGATAACTACTGTGGTTTTCTCTTTGCAGCCTGAGATAATATAAAAATAATTACACGCACAAACCAGATTTTCCAAACTGCTTATTTAGTTTCTAGGTCAGTATAGCTGGACAAATCCTCTGAAAGTTAAGTTTTACAACTGACCACGAATGGTTAGTTCACTTACGTTGCTTCTGTAAAATGCTGCATATATTTAGACGTTCAAGGGACTGTAATGTTTACTCCTCATTCTCTGGAGGTTTTCCCTCCTAATAAGTACTGTTGGAAACAAGGAACAGATCAAAGCCATGCTACTATAAAAGCTGAACCCCATCTTCATTGCCATATAATTAAAACTTCAGGTATACAAATAAGTTCCAATCTACTCAAGACTCAATCCATCCAATAATGCAAACTTAGCATTTGCAATGTAATGTATTATTTTCATAAGTACAGCCAGCTCTATGAGAACATGCTTATTTTCCCTTCATCCCAATTTAACCAATTTGTACACATACCAAAAATGCAATTGAATTATTTGTCTTTATAGAAGAAAAAAATGATAACATCAATCAGCCCTTGTGGTCTCAGATATGTAAAGCATCCCCTATCTTGTGCCAACATGGACTTGAACTAGCTCACTGAGGTGCTGACTATTAGGGGAGAGAGGGGGAAGCCCTACTCTGACTGTAAGCACAGGAGAAGGCCAGGGCTACATCCTCACCAAATAATAAGCTAAAGGGTGACAAAGAAAGCAATGTATTTTGACAACAAATCTTCTTTGAAGATTTCCACAAAGAGATGACAGACAGGAGACATGGTCAGTAGATTTCAAAATGGGCACATTTGATCCATCAAAAAGAGAACGAACGCAGAGATGCCGTTTTTGGCAGGCTGCCAGCCTTGTCAATTATCTCAATCCTAGTGAAGTCTTCGATCCTGGTGGGATTTCCACCTACCCAAGTGTCCTCTACCAATTTCCCCAATCCTAATTGTCTTTTCCTTTCTCTAAGATATACTGCAGAGTCTCCATGTCTCTGGAAATTAATCACTATTTGAGAGATTAATTGGAATTTTAAGGCTATTAATTGTAATTTCCTCTTCTTCTTGCGTTTTCAATTTTGAGAGAAATCTTCTAGGACTCTTTTAGCAACTAGAACGTATATTTAGAAAAAGAGAGAAGTTCCAGCCCCCTAAAAATAGCTGCTTCTCTGACATTTTGACTCCGAATTGTCAATCATCATACCACCCAGAGAATTACTTAGACTTCTTGCAAATTCCACCTGGAGATTTTTAAAAATTGGTTTACATAATAAGATTAATTAATTATAACTATTAAAATGTTAAATGACATCATTTCCACCCTTTAAAAGAACTCTTTCATATTCAGAATCAATCACTTAAGGAAGAGGAATAAATAATTCAAAACCAAAAGATAGTAGCTAAAACTTTGTCCCATAGGTTATGGTTCTTTCCCAGTTTTCTTTCCCCTGGGAACTGAATTGGCCTATGACACTAAGACACAAACACACACGCAAGTGCACATAAACACGACACACACACACACACACACACACACACACGTTAAAGATGTAACTTTCTACCATAACAAATCCTTGCTCTGGAATGTCATAGCAACAAGTATTTTAATTCCTGTTGTTAACCAGAAGTAAATGTCTCCTGGCACACCATAAACATAAAATTGTAACTCAAATACAAAAAAAGATCTCAGGAAACAGACTCAGACTTGAGTGCTGGTTTGAAAATGCTTTCCTCCTGGTAAGAAATTTCGAGACTACAGGCCTGGTTCCGGGCTAAGCAAGACCCTTAACCAGAACATCCAGGAAGTCTTCCAAGATTATGTGTCATTTATAGTACCAGAAAAAAATGAAAAACTGGGAGTGCTTCATGGGGCCAAAACTACTGTGCCAGGAAAAGCGAATGGGTGACAGCCTCCCACTCTGGCCTTCTTGTTCTCAGTCTAGGGCTCAGACCTGAGCCACTGTTGGTAAGCATCCCCATGTAGAACCTCCGCTGGTGTCTATGAGAGGGTGTAAACAACTCAGAAGTGGTAGCATCGTAAGTGGAGAGTGTGACAACAAGGACTAACGATGACTGCATAATTCGACAACGCCTCACAAAGTCCCCACTCACTCCCCAGCTTTGAACTGTGAACTCCTCTACAGTGAGAGCCATGTCTCCATTCAGTCATCCATCCAAAAAAATTTTAAGAAGTGTGTGGCAGTCCTTCTGCCAGCAGCAAGTGACCCCAGGGTCTCTACATTCATGGAGCAATATTCATGGAGACAGACTCAGAATAAAGTTGCAACAGGGCTACTTCATATCTCCTTATGTTCCTAGAGCTTAGCACCATGAAGGGGAAAAGCGAGGGAAGAAGAATAAGACCCAGAATAAGAATAAGACCTCCCTGACAGTTCTCATGGATAAAATATTTGGGTAATTTGTTAAGTAAATAAGGGATAGCCAAGAGTGGATTAGCATATACTATGTACAAAAATATTTACTTATCACTCCCTGAAATTATAACTATTAAACATATTCAGAAATGACAACATTTTCAGTAACATAGCCCTTATTAAATAAGTCTGCAGCCAAAAATTTGTTGATGGAAATTAGGGCAGATACCACTAGAAGATGAGCACTCCACTACTTACTAAAGATCATGAGTTTGTGAAATAGAAGGGATAAAAGAATTCTGAAAGAACTGAGCTTAACCAGAAGGTTCCTCCCATAGAGTCAATGACGATTCAGAAAGGCTTTCCATCCTGGCAGAGATGAGACTTCCTAGAAAAGTCAGGTTTCAATGCAGTTGCCACATACGGCCTGTGTTTGCCAGATTTTCATCACTGTGACAAAATACCTGAGAAAAACAACTTACAAATGGAAAGATTTATTTGGCTACAGAGGTTCCAGTCTGTAGTTGTTTGGATTCATCTCTGTGGGCTTGAGGTGAGTCAGAATGCCATGGTAGGGAAGATGCAGTATAGCAAATTTGCTCACCTTGTACAGTCATGAAGCAGAGAGTGCAAAGGAGAAGGGGTTGGGGAAAAGATGTAGTTCCATGAACACTCCCTTCAACTCAACTAGGTTCCACTTCCTAGAGTTTCCACCACCTACCAACAGTCCAATCAAATGATGAATTCATCAAGGAACTAATCCACTGATGAGGTCAAAGCTTTCATGAGCCCATCACTTCCCAAAAGCCCTAGCCCTGAACACTGCTGCACAGGGGACCAAGCCTTCAACACATGAGACCTTGGGGGACATTCCAGATCTAAATTATAGCATGACCAAAAAGGAGTGACAGGCTTAAGGCTAGGAGAAAAGTTACTTCAACTCTACAAAGAAGTAAAATATTAACAAAAATGTGAGGGCTGCTGTGTGCCAGGATCTGTCCTAAGTCACTGTGATGGTACAAAGTTGAATAAGATTTGTGACCTTATGCCAGGTATTTACTGTTTGATTAGTCAAGAGCCATAGAAAAGGAAGCCATGTTTCAGTATAAGTGAAAGTATAAAAAGAAATCAGAATTGAACTGACTCATTTTGAAGGATGAGAGCATTGCTTCATTAGGGCTTTGGAAATATCCAGAAACACCATCTCCAGAACCAGAGGAGAAATATAGGACCATAGCTCCTCTTCCCGAAGGTCTCCTGGGTTTCCCTTCACAGATAAGTGAACAAAGAAGCTGCCAATCAGACTGATTGTGTGAATGTGCAGCAACATTAGAGTAATGCAATATACCTTTTAAATATATATATATCTTTTAAAGGAGTTCTTATCTTTTAGAGACATCAACTACAATATTTACAGATGAAATGATGCCAGGCCTGAGATTTGTGTCAAAATATCCCAGAGATGGAGGTGACACCTGGCCATGATTTGATCACTGCTGAAGCTGAGTGGTGAGAAGCAGAGTGATGATGGAACATATCTAAAATTTTTCAGGCAAGAATATTTCATAAAGAAAGTTACTTAAAATATGAATTGAGAATAAAAGCCTGCTCAATATATGGAAGAAGATAAAATTTATAAATGAACATGCAATATTAAAGTGCTGCTCATTGCAGCAAGTTAAAAAATGGAACATAAACTTCTTGAAAACCATTTTAACATAAGACTACCAGGTCTATATCAGATGCTGTATCTATCACAACTGTGCTTGGCACAAGGAAACTGAATCTACCACATCTTTGGGATCCCAGACCAATTTATAATCTGTTTTATAAAATTCCAGCCACTGCCCTATAGTAGATCCTGAAATCAACCTACAGGTCCTGTTTTTAAAATGAATGAGTACTAATACAACAGAAAAGGCAATATCAGAAGCATCAGGCATGACAGATAAGTGCTGTTTGTAGAATTTGTGTTTCTATGTGTGTGTGCATACATGTGTGCATGTGTGTGTGCACACATGCATATGCATGAAGAATATGCATTTGGTCTAATCTCAATAAAATATCCAGAGTGGGTCTGTTAAAACCTAAGTCAGATCATGGCACTCTCTTCTCAAACTATCCAGGGATGCCTGTCTCAGTGTAGAAGCCCAAGTCCTTACCAGGGCCAGTGAGGACCACCATGATTTGCCAGCCTCCTTCCTGCTCAGTCCCATTTACCTACCTCACTCTGGCCTGGCCTTGTTCCTGTTCCTGGGACATTCCAGGTATAGTCTCACCTACTGCTCCTTCTGTCTGGAATGTTCTTTCTCAGATACGGGCACAAGGCCTCCCTCCCTCTCAAATGTAACCTTCTCAGTAAAGCCTTCCCTGACCACACAGCTTAAAATTCAGATCCCCTACCTGTGGTATTTCCTATCCCACTTTCTCTCATATTTTTCTTGATAGAACTTATCACTCTCTGATAAACCATATAAACTATATGTAGTGTAATTATATATGAATATTCATATACATATTATAGTTTCTTTGTTTACTATCTCTCTGTGTTTAAAAACTCCACAAGGCACAGAAATTTTGTCTGTTTTATTTGCTGCAGTAGTATCTCTCACCTCTAGAAAATGGTAAATGCTCATTAAATATACATTGAATGAATTGTGCATTTGTGTGAGTGACTGTGCCTTGGATTGTGATATGAAATGTATTCCTTAATATGAGTCACATTCCAAGAGGCTTGTATGACACTGCCCCGGGGCATGCCTGGGCTATCCCTGGCCTTATTTAGAATGTGGGCTGTAAAGTAAATGCACAGCATCCACCCAACAGTCCTTTACATCTTATAGACTGGGTGACTGGAACAAATGATGCCCATGGGAGTCACAATTTGAACTATGTGTGTATGCAGGTAGGGACAGTGTTGCTCCCTTGGGGAACTACTACAGCACCTTATATTGGCAAAAGGAAATAGGCAGAATCAGAAAAATTTCAAAAACCCTTGCAGATGATCTAGTCCAACCTAGTAATTGTACAGATGAGCACCAAAGTTACAAAATGAAATTGTCATTTGCCCCAGGGCTCACAAAAAGTAAATGCTGAGATAGAACTATTGCAGACTTGGGGCATGTGACTCTTAGCCCAGGAATCTTTACATACCTTGGAGTGTCCTAAAAATGAGAAACACAAACCTGCTGTCCAAAAGCCTTTTCTGCCTGTTCTCTTTTCTTTGAAATAATCTCTTTTCTTTGAAATAATAATAATAAGATTTTCTCTAGTTAGGTGCCAATCATCTATTCTACTGGAGCCTTGACAGTTTGCAGGGATCTCTGTTTTAAAAACAAAGAGCTGCTAATGATCACTACTTCTCCTAAATAAAAGCCTTAAAAATTCTTTACCATAGCAACCAGAAGGGGTTGAATCATCTATTATTTCCCCCTGACTTTCGAACAATACAACTCCAGCTTGTGTCAGGCCAGTGGTTGTTCCTCTGTCAAGAATCAAAACCTTTAACACTCACTGTCCCACTTTTCATTAGGGCTAAAGAGTTTTTCCATTTTTTAATTAATGGACCTATATTTTTTCCATAACCACACACAAAGTGCTTCAAACCATCAAGCACTAACAAGCAAGCAACCCATCAGTAAAAGCTGTCATTCACCTTAATTTGGTAGGGAAGTAGCAAACATTTTCAGGGAGCCATATTATTACAAAGGAAATGGCTGCAATAATCATTTGGTCCTTGACTAAGTTATACCAAATCCTTTGACTGAGAGAGGCAATGTCTCACAGAACTCTGTTTTTGGGGTGGTCTGGTTTAGTCAGCTTTTTCATCGCTGTAACTAAAAGACCTGACCAGAACAATTTTAGGGGAGGTAAAGTTTAGTTGGGTGCTCACGGTTCCAGAGGTCTCACTGCACAGAGAGGAGGCTCCATTCCTCAGGGCTCAAGGTGAGGCAGGACATCATGGTGGAAGATGCTTCCCATGTGGCCGTGGGACACGGTTCACAGGGTGATCAGGAAGCAGAGCCTCCACTGGTCAGATACGGAATATATACCCCGTAGCCACGCCCCCAATGCCCCACCTACTCCAGCCACACCCCTCCTGCCTCCAGGACCACTCAGTTAATCCCTATCAGGGGATTAATTCACTGATTGGGTTAAGGCTCTCACAATCCAATCATTTCTCCGCTCAACCTTCTCCCTTCACAACCTACCTGTGGAAGACGTTCCTGTTCCTCCTTCTCCTCCTTTTTAACAGAACCATGTTCTGCCCAGTTCCCACTCCTTCAGAGAAGCCGGCCCCTCCCCTTCCAAGAAGAGATCATGGTTGCACTAAGTGCATCATGGGAATCCTATTTCCTCGCCAACTATTGGCTTATTTCTAAACATGTGACAAAACCATAGCCAATGAGGCAAAGGGAAGTTTGCCAGAGGGAAGATGTTTCTGAGAGTTTGCTCATTTTCCACTGAGCCAGCAAGAAGAGAGTACCCCTTTTCTGTGTCTAGATTTGATGCCAGGGATTGCTGTTTTCATCTTGACACCATAAGGAGAGAAAGAGACTAAGGACAAAGCTTACCCCTCAAGAGAGCAGAGCTGGAAGAACTACAGAGAAGCAGAGCGAGCAAGATGCCAGCTCTCAGAACTACTCTATCCGGGCACTTCCAGTTAAGGTTTCCTGTACTTGCAGCCAAAGCACCCTAACCCATAGAATAATTGAACCCCAGTCAGGAAGTGGGGAGGTGAGTTACACCTGTTGTTTTAACCAGAGAAAAAGTTTGCATGGACAGCAGATCCCAGGAACACTGATTCTTTTGTTACAGATAGCTTGGCCTGTGACATTAGAAAGTAGGAGGACTAAGGCAGAGGCTAGCACAAGGCACAATACCTGATGAGTATGGTTGGGGACCAGGGGCAGTCAGATTTCACCCAAAGGAGGACAAATTCGCTGTAGCCCATACTCACTTCCTCCTCTGGATGCCAGGAAAATACTCTGAATGGGACATTAAGGTAAGAACTAGTGAAAAAATGTCAGTACCTGCTTTGTCTTCACACACCTATGAATGGACATTTATTTGCATTTGGTGGGGCAGGCTATCTCAGTTGTCCTCTGGGGACAAAGAAGGAAGACAGGTGGTGAAGAGCGTGAAGGAGAGAAAGCCACAAAAGAGGCAACTGAAGATTGAAGCCTGTCCAAGAAAGAGGCCTCTCAGGGACTCTGTTCCCTAAAGACGCCAGTATTTACTTCCATTAGCCCCATGCCAGAGCCAGATCTCTCTCCAAACAACAGAAAGATGATCTTGCTAGAAGAGTCGCTAAACACGGGGAAGAGGAAGACTTCTAGCAACCTGGCACTTGAAATCAGCAGGTGTTTAAAAGAAACTTATTAGTTGGAGTCACTAGAGTATACTGTATGTGAGCGTAAAAATTTTTATACTTTTACTAATTCATATTTTGGATCTGATCTGATCAAGTGCATTTTTCTCTTCTTGTTAGGTAGAGGAGTAAACACGATCAGAACAAAGTAAACCCTATCAGAACATCTGAGACAGTAGTATTTAGTCTCTCTAACAAAGTATTCATAGTACAATACTGTGATCTGACATGATCAAAGCATGTCAGCTCTTTGATTAGAAACAACAAAAAAGCCAGTGGAAGATATCCTTGGAAACATCTGCATGGGCACCTGTCTGGTAGGGGCATCAGGAGGCAGCAACAGATGCATCACTGTATTCATAATAGTCAGGAGCACCAGGGACATAGTGGAGACACTTGGTTCCTGGATGACTCTTGTTCTACTATAAGGGCATAGGAGTTGTGCCCAGGGTTTGGAAAGCTGGATAAAAATCTAATTAACTAGTCATGAGAAATGCAGTAATTGCTTTATCCAGCACTGCCAAAGAAGACCTGCTGTTCCTCCCCATTCTTAGGTCAGAAAGAGGATGCCATGACCTTTGGGCGTTGTGGGAAGGGAGGCGTTTGTTTAGTTGAGGCTGAGCTGACCTTGGAAACCAGCCACAGAGAACAAGTCCCTGTGTGCCCTTGTGTGCCCACAGGAGGGGATCAGTGGCTGGAAGTAGAGAAAAGATACACGTGGAAATAAAAATGGGAAAAAAATATTTAGATCAGATGCAATGAAGTGCATTTTTCTCTACTTCCTTAAGGTAAAAGCAAACACGACCAGAATATCTGAGACAGACACACCTGGGTAGCATTTCAGTCTAGCAAAGCACTCTGAGTGCCACACTGAGATGAAGTGTTGATGACGTTGGTGATGCTCTCGGCAAGTATGACAGAAATGTCTCCTGTCTGATTATAGGCATCCAGTCCAGGACTGACTCATGGTTTTTGGGTTTTTTTTTGTTGTTGTTTTTTCATTGGCTCATCTTATAATCATTTTGCCTTATTCTTACTGTATCAATTTTTGGCATTTTTAAAGTATGTTTTAAAGGGATATAATTCACATATCCTACAATTCATCTGTTTAAAATGAACAATTTGATGACTTTTAGTATATTCAAATAGTGCAATCATTACCACAGACAAACAGATCAATTTCATTAATCCAAAAAGAAACCCATATCCATTAGCAGTCACTCCCTATTTCCCTCCAGTCCTCCCAGCCCCAGGAAAAAAACAAATCTATTTTCTGTTTTCATGATGTGCCTATTCTACAGGTTTCATAAAAGCAACAGAACACAACATGCAGTCTTTTATGACTGGCTTCTTTCATTTAGCGTAATGTTTTCCAGGTTCATTTCTGTTGTAGCATGTAAATTACTTCAGTTTAAAAATATTTCTCTGCAGATTTTCATGTGGAACTCTATGTTGACTACCTAAGTTTCCTAATTTTCCCTGTTCACTTCTGAAATGGGCTCGTGAGCTGCAAATCACATTAGGAAGTCCGAATACAGGACTTTCGGGGAGTCTATTGCCACTAAGTGCAAAAATAGATGAGTTTCTTTTTTTAAAAAATTATTTTTCTAAAAACGGGTGAAGGTATGTAGCTAAAGTGAACCCATAAGGGGGTCCTCACAGAGCTGATTTGCAGACAAAAGAAAAGGAGGGGCTAGGTTGGAACTCCTATATCACAGCACTTGGCATGTAGATGTACCCATTCAACCAGCATCTAGTTACTAAGACCTTGAGCAAGACACTGGGAACTCAGCAATGAATAAAGCAAACATAGCTCCTTATGTAAAGTTTGTGTTTTAAAGATACATGGCAAAATTATTTTTAAAAGAAAAGCAAGACAATAAGAAAGTTGAAGGTAGTGGTTACCTTTGGAGGGAGGAAATGAAAGAAGATGGAGAAAGGAAGGGAGAAGAGTACAAGGGAAGATTCATTGATAGGTAATTTTCCTAAATTGGGTGATGGTTTGCTTGTGATTGTATTGCTTTGCTTTATGATTTGCATGTTTATGATAGAAATTCTTTTGCATATTCAGATAGTCCCTGATTTAATGATTTTTCATTTAATTATGGTGCAAAAGCAATGCATTCAGTAGAAATAGCACTTCAAATGTTGAGTTTGTCCCGGCTAGAGATGTGCAGTAGATACTCTGTGGCAATGCTGAGCAGTGACAGTAAGCCACAGCTCTCAGTCAACCCCTTGACTGTGTAATCCCAGTGACTTGGGAGGCTGAGGCCTGAGGATTGAAATATTGAGGCCAGTCTTGGCAACTTAAGGGAGGCCATGTTGCTAAGCTATGATGTGTGGTTGGTGAGGTATATTTGGTGCATTTTCAACTCAGGATATTTTAAATTTACAAGTTTATTGAGATGTAATCTCATCATAAATGGAGGAGAATCTGTATTGATTTACTTACATTTTAATTTAAAAAAGAGCCACTTCTCTGGATGGGAATGTATAAATAGCAGTGTTCCAAGCTAATTCAAAATATCATTGGGATTGTGACACGCATATCACCTTCTTACAGAGTAGAAAAATTCTCAGCTAGTGCAATTACGCTTCAAGTTTTTAAAAGGCTATTAAAGAGTAAAATTATGTATTGGGGGGAAATTTTTTTGGATATCTGAGAAGATCATGAGCTCTGAATGATCACTTGTCCCTAGGAAAGAAATCTGTAAAGCATCTTTTAGAATGTGAACACTTGAAACCAGAGATTTTTATGTTTTGTTTCATATTTCAATGTTCAAGTTTCTTTCACAGACATTTACACATCTGATTCTTACAGCTGGTATTATTAGTTCATTTTATGGATGAAAAAGTGGAATCTCAAAGAGGAACAGGTTAACAGGGCCAGCTGGTGCTGGTGCTTGGACTAGATCCCTGACTTTCAAGTGCTTGTCACACAACACCACCCTTGAAGTTCACGGTTCAGATGAATCCACGTTTATTTACAAAGCCCAAGAATGGATGTTAGAAACAAGTTTCATAGAGTTAAATTTAAAGCTACAGAAATAAATACCAATCCACTTGATGGGGAGAGAATGGATGGAACTCATTACTATAGAAGGAACCCACTGAAACTCCAGATGGACTCCAGGAACTCTTGAATGGCAGTTTTACACACAGCTAGTTAAGAAAGTAACATTCAGTAGGGTATCTCTTTCCTGAAAGGCTGCTATGCATTTTTACAAAATACTCCTACTGCTATGACTGGGGTTAGAATATAGAACCAAATAAGTACTGTGGCAATCATTTTGTTCTTGAGACAAATGACATTCTAACTCAAAATCATGTTTCACATATGCATTTGCTGTGGATTCTTGTAGGATTTGCTGTGGTCGTTCCTAATCTTAATTCTTTCAGCAGCATTTACAAAGTCCCTGCCAATTGCTTTTTCTTCTGAGGAAGAACTCATATTTAGAAAAAAGGCACATGGGTTAGGTCGACTGTGTAAAACCAGCACAGGGTTCTCATGTGGCCAAAGTTCAGTTCTAGGGCATATTCACAGAGAGAAAAAAAAAAAGTCTGTGCCCTGGTCACTGAGTACCTTCAACCCTACATATTGCTCACAAGAGAGATAGCAGAGACGACACCTGGCTGGAAACAACCAGAAGCTAACTCAAAGGGCACACACTGAGGGAGACAGAATTGTGTACTCTTTGCATATGAAAGCCAGGAAACAGTATTATTTACCTAATAAACATGGTTTAATGTTCTCGTTGTCTGTGGGGACCAGCACTGTAAAACAAAATGGCTAATTTTTCTATAATAAAGTGAATTTAAATGAGCAACTTAAATCAATATTAGGCAGCCAAATTATGTGTATTAATATCTACACATCATTAACATAATCCCAAGTGGATTCTTTAATTACTAAAAGTAATGCTAGGCTTGACTTGCATTTCCCTTGATATTAATGTGTATATATGATACAAATTCAGTTAGAAATAACTTTTGTTTGAAATCTAATCCACTTCCACTCTCTGCGTATGCATAGATACACCAAAACACACACTACAGATATAACCACTCGTGTGCACACACATTACACATTTACAGCAGAACACCCCTGTGCTAAGGCTATCAAATGAGTTTTTACACAAGTAGAGAGAAAACATATCCCTTGTTTCCTCAGCTCCTTTCCAACTTCACAGCAAGGCTTTCTTTGGAAAGAGTGGTGTACATAAATCTTAAGTCTGGAGTTATAGCAAATCTAAAACAAAGTAACAAAAAGCAAAATCTGTCTAAACAGGAATCTGACAAATGTCCCAAACTGTCCCTCTCTGTGGCACTTCATTTCAAAATCAATGTAAGATTCAAGACCTGAGAATTGAGGCTCAAGTGCCTTAAGACAGAGGATACGCTTCTGGGCTTGCAAAGTATACAGAACTGCAACCGTGGGAGTCACTGGGCAGTGAGTCAGCAAGTTGGGTCTGGTGGATTCTGTAATGAAGGCTAGGGCATCCTCACTGCACTCATTCAGACCAGGCTGTTCAACACAAAGATAATGTGAACCACACATGATTCCAAATATTCTAGTAGCGACATTAAACATACAAAAATAAAGTAAAATTACTGCTTGTAATTGCAGTGGCTCAGGAGGCTGAGGCAGGAGAATCTCAAGCTCAAGGGTAACCCCAGCAACTTAGCAAGACCCTGTCTCAAAATAAAAAATTAAAAGGCTGACAACGTTGTTCAATCATACAGTACCCCTGGGTTCAATTCCTAGTACCAAAAATTTTAAAATAGGGGCTGGGCTGTAGCTCGGTGACAAAGTGCTTGCCTAGCCCATGTGAGGTTCAATGAGGTTCAATCCTTAGCACCACATAAAAGTAAACAAATAAAGGCATTCTGTCTATCTACAACTACAAAAAACATTTTTTAATTTTAAATATAGTAAAATTACTTTTAAAATTCATTTCATTTAATCTAAATATTTCAACATACATTCGAAATCTTAAAAAGTTATTAGCAGGATATTTTGCATTTTTGTGTTTGTTTACACCATCTTTAAACTCTGTGTTTTATACTTCAGCACATCTCAATTTAGACTGGTCACATTCATGAACCAGTAGCCACATGTGGCTGCCATATTGAACAGGGAAGTTTAGGTGTTAAGAATCGGACCCTTATAGGCAATACTGCAGAAGATGTATTCCCAAAGTCATACCCTTGCTTCCTATTTGTTTACTGTCCCAATATGGTCTCTCAGGTTTATTCCTTGCAAGTAAAATCATCATTAGACAAAAAGCATTTTACTTTGCAAGCGTGATATTTTATGTGAAATAAGGAAGTGCTAGGTTTCCTTTCCTTGAAACTTAGCCAGTATTGTGGGGGCACAGAGGGCAGTAATGGGCATGATGAAATACAGGAAATGGGCCTCTGATGAGAAAAGAATTGCCTAAGATCATCACCCCAGTGATTTTGTGATTCATACTGCCCTACATCTATGATCTGAGTTCATTCCAATAAAGAATAAGCCACACATGCCAGTCTTTCTGACTCCAGTGGCCTCAACATCCACCTCTTTCTTGACAGTTGTTTGACACTTTAACGATATCTTCCACCTTTACACTTTGTTGTACTTGAAGATGGTAAAAGAAGTTCAAGGAGGAGAACTGCTTCCTTTTCTATGGAACTGTCATGTTTCAGCATCTTATTTGCATACATTTTCTCCCAATTAAATGAGCTTAAAATTCCAAAAGCCAACTTTATTTTCTAAAAAAACCAATGCATTCACATTGCCCTGTATGTGGGCCTTTTGTTGAAGCAAAAGACTTCTAGCCAAACGGTTCGCTGATGGCCAGGTTGGTAGAAAATCTCTTTTAAATAACATGCTTGGACGTGCCATAGCAACCTCAGTCCACACATTTACAATTTTCCTATTTTCTTTATGATGTTTTGGAAGAGATACAATTGTAAGATCCAAACTTTTTCTGGACATGGACACTTTTTTCCTCTTGGAGGGTGAAATTACAACTCACTGGATTTATTTCAAGAAGAAATTGAGTTACCATTAGGGACCCAGCAGACCTTTTTTAAAAAAAACTTGAATCAAGCCTCAAGACTAGAGGAGTTTTACAGACATTTTAATTATTCTTCCAAGCATCATTCTCTAGCTGTCATTCCAGAGTTTCCCTCAAAGTTATAACAAATTACATTTTCTTAATGTCATTTTATGAAATATAAGCTAAAGAGCAAAAGGAATAAACACAGAAATAGGAGCGCCTTTGATCAAATTTTCTATCCTTAGCTTGTTAATTTTACTTAGGTCTTAGAACTACACCAGTGCTGTTCCACAGAATTTTCTGTCCAATGATAAAAATGTTCTATATCTGCATGGTCCAATATGGCAGCCACAGGCCATGTGTGCTGTTGAGCATTTGCAATATGCCTAGTGCAAAGAAAGAAATGATTTTTTTTTTTTAATTTAAACATAAGTAGCCTTCTGTGGCTAGTGGCTCTAGTTGTGGACAGTAGAGCTCTACAGTTGGTCCAGGCCTGGCTCAATTAAGTCTTTGTACCTCCATAGGCACAACAGCCTTGAGATCTAAGCCCCATTTAAAACACAAAGCACTTTATGACTTCTTTTTAGAAAGTATTAAATAATTAAACAGAACAGCCTCCATGAAGCCAGACAGGGGGAAAAAAAAATCTGCAACAGATTCTCTAAGGATGATGCTGCTCTTTGGGATGAGCCAGGAAGGGGTTGGAGAACTGATGTTATAGGAGCTTGGGCCCCGGGTGACAGCTCTGGCTCTAGCTCTACCAGCAACTAGCGGAGAGGCACTGGACAGTCCTGAGTGTCTGGGACCCTGATCTTACTTACACAATGTTAGAGTCTGTTGAACAACTTCCAAGGTCACTCCTCACTCTAGACCTATCAGTCTAGCTTGTATTAAGGATGATGGGAATTTAGTATAGTTGAAGTTCTGGTATTGTGATACCCCCTGCTTCACTCTTCCTGCTAAGGATTGCTTTAGCTATTCTGGGTTTCTTATTCTTCCAGATGAATTTCATAATGGCTTGCTCTATTTCTGTGAGGTACACATCTTTGGGATTTTAATTGGAATTGCATTGAATCTGTATAGCACTTTTGGTAGTATGGCCATTTTGACAATATTAATTCTGCCTATCCAAGAACATGGGAGATCTTTCCATCTTCTAAGGTTTTCTTTAATTTCTTTCTTTAGTGTTCTGTAGTTTTCATTGTAGAGGTCTTTCATCTCTTTTTTTCAATTGATTCCCAAGTATTTTATTTTTTTCGACGCTATTGTGAATGGGATAGTTTTCCTAACTTCTCTTTCTGAGGATTCATCACTTAAGAATAAAAATGCATTAGATTTATGAGCATTGATCTTATATCCTGCTACTTTACTGAATTCACTTATGAGTTCTAAAAGTTTTCTGGTGGAATTTCCCAGTTCCGGAATTTAGACATTGTTTGATTTAAAATAATACTTTGTAATGCTAATGTTATACTGCAAAAGGGGTGAGACTGTGTTGATGTTAATAGGCCAAACTTCAGAAATAATGCAATGCTGTAATTTTGCCATAATGAATTCAAAGAGAAACCCCCACAAAGGTGTATGATTAATTATAAATGAGGAGGAAAGCAGGTTATTTGCACAAGCAGCTGGTGGTTGGCTTACCCGAGATACACAGCAGGAAGTTTTCTCACCTCAATAAAACACTCTTATCCCAGGACTTGTGTGACTCAGACCCCAGTGGACAATCACAGAGGTCCCTGGCAGATCTGACTGTCTCTGGGGTCAGCACATTTCTAATACAAGCCAGTTTACTCTAGCTTGGAAACTTTAAGTAAACCTTTGCATTTGTTAGTAACTTTGAGACATGTCAGTGTGTTCTGTCGCATCAACCAAGATGCACCAGAGACACGGGTATCCATCTTGACCCTCTGACCTGAATTCATCTAAGAGACAGACTAACAGCTTCCTTTCCCATATGCCGGATGGAAGGAGAAACTGGAAGATGCCCAGGGTTTGGAAAATGTTCACAATGAAGTAAACCAAATACAAGATTTATGAAAACATCTTTATATAGAAAATAGACAGCTTGGGGTGGGGAGAGAAGAAAGAAAGAAAAGAAATAGGGAGAGGAAAAAGAAGAAGAAAATGGCAGAAAGGAAAGGGGAAGGAAGGAGGGAAGAGAAGAAAGGAAAATGGAAAGAAAGGAAAGAGAGATGGAAGGAAGAAAGAGAAGAGGGAAGGAAAGAAATAGAGAAGGAAAGTGGGGAGAAACTCATTTGTTTTGAAAATTAAATGACATTTCAGAAGTCATGTGATGCAAATGCACTCATAAAAGATAAATGATTGGTGGGTGATAGGTGGATGCTGTTAATCATCTAGCACTAAGTCCGTTTTTCTTTCTCTGTATCTATCTTGGCAGGAATCTTGATCATCTAGCAGATAACTCTTTTCCAAAACATACCAATGTGAGATTGCTTGCATATAGGTTTTCCAAACCAAATGTCCACTTATTTTCACCATTGAACACAAATAGGAGACCCTACCAAGCAGCAAACGGCCCTCAGCGGGGTTGACACTCAGGCCAAGTCCCAGGTGGCTGGTCAAAGAACACAATGTCCAGATAAACCATACACAGATTGGCCTCGGTGTTCACATCCCTCAAAAGTGGAATAAATGACCTGGCACGGTGGCACACACCTGTAATCCCAGTGGCTCAGGAGGCTGAGGCAGGAGGATCGCAAGTTTAGAGTCAGTCTCAGCAACAGCAAGGTGCTATGCAACTCAGTGAGACCCTGTCTCTAAATAAAATACAAAATAGGACTGGGGATGTGGCTAGTGCCCCTGAGTTCGATCTCTGGTATCCCCCCACTGGGAAAAAAAAAAAAAAAGTGGAACAAATTACAGATTCATCCCATACACTTCATAGGTTTAATGGGGGAATCCACATATCAGCAAAATACATAAATCAGTAGGCCCTTTGTCAAACACTGCAAATATGCAATATTGTGTTAACTTTCCAGCACTGTGACAAAACACCTAAAACAAATCACCTTGAAGGAGGAAAGAATTATTTTGGTTCGCAGTTTCAGAAACTTCAGTCCACAGTCATTTGGCCACATTACTTCTGGGCCTATGGGAATGCAGAACATGACGGTGGGCGCATGTGGCAGAGGAGGTCTGTTCACCTCATGGTGATGGTGGGGGAAGCAAAGAGAGAGGAAGGAGTCAAGGTTCCAGCATCCCCTTCAAAGTCACACCCCCAGTGACTTAATTTCCTTCTCCAGGCACCATCTCCTAAAGGTTCTGTCATCTGCCTGTAGTGCCACCTGAGGAGCCAGCCTTTAACAGGTGGCCTTTGGAGGACATTTAAGATTCCGACCATAACAGATACACTCAAAAAAACTGTTTTTACTGCTCAGATTCTGTATTCCTGGATCCATCTGAGTGACTGCAAAGGGACAGTGAAGGCATGAAAATGAGGTCTGGAAAGGCCACCAGCAAAACAAGGACCAATGATCCTCATCTGAGTAAGTGATTTCTCTCTCAGGGGTAATTTTAGCTTTCCAATTTTATTTGCAATGTTTTAAATCACAATTTTTGTGCACGTGACTTAAAATAATAAAGGTAATCAAACCTTTCTGCCAATCTAGGTGATTGTGAAATTTAGTTTCCAACAGTTATCATTAAAACAAAGGCAAAGCCATTTCTTTCACACATAATTGAATCTTCTAGAAGAAAACTTCTGGAAAATCCAAAGGCCCAGATGAGAACTTCTCAGTGTGAGTGTCTGTTTTAATGATACGATTTTGTAGTATCAGACCCCTATAGTCTCTAATTATACATACATAAGTCTTTCCAGAATTACTATAGTTTAGTTTTGCCTTCTGCATTCAGGAATATGGGAGACTTGTCACTAGTCACAATCTGCCAATACTAACTAAGGAAAATTCCTATTTTTCATTTCTAGGGTCAACACCAGTGTGACTACAGAAAATAGCATTATTTATCTGGCCCCCAATATTGCTGTATAAATCCAGATAAATAAATACTTCAGTCCATTCAGGAATGTTCTTTTCCCAATTACGGTTTTGATGACTTGGTGCACAATGCTGATTTTTACCTTTTTCTATTTGCATTTTAATTTAAAAAGTCTTTGTCAACTTCATTTTTATAATACTGTGTGCTTGTGTTTTCAAAATCTTTACTTCTTATCCTGGGGGTCTCTTTAATATTTAATATTCTACCTTGTTCAGTTACTGGAAATATCTCATTTATTTATTACTTTGCTTGGGTTCATTTTTTTCTTGACTCTGTGAAATTATCCATTTGACGATCCCATCACTAATGCCCCAAAAGTTCCTATTTCAATTATAAAAGCAAATGTAACCCATGATTATTAAGAAAACTGTTTTGCAAATCATCCATTGTTTATTTCAGAATATAATCAAGTACAGTTAGATTAAAAGCTTAAGGACTTTTTTTTTTTGCAATTTTAAAATAATGAACGTAATCAAACCTTCCTGCCAATCTAGTTGATTGTACAATTGAATTACCAACAGTTATCATTAAAACAAAGGCACAGCAATTTCTCTTATATCTAATTGAATATTCTAGAAGAAAATTTCTGAAGCATTCTCAGAAAATATATTTTTAAATTAATTTTAACCCGATTATTTAATTTGTTATCTCTCGGTTGGTAATGCTGAATAAATGACACACTTGGGTGATGCAGTTAAACAGCAGCAAGTGAACAACTATTCTCAGCAAAATCAGATGACTTTGAGCTTAATATTGAGTAAATTATTGGAGCTTTAGTCTTTGTACAATTACAACCAAACCTAAATCTCCTCCATCTATTTCTCTAAGAAAAGCTTAACCATGTTGAGATCCCCTTGGCCTGTGCAGCAATCAACTGTTCCTTTTCTAGTGCACCATGGCCCAGCTATGTCCTAGGGCTTCC
This sequence comes from Sciurus carolinensis, assembly GCF_902686445.1. Lineage (NCBI taxonomy): Eukaryota > Metazoa > Chordata > Mammalia > Rodentia > Sciuridae > Sciurus > Sciurus carolinensis. Next base: position 88,270,550 of record NC_062220.1, on the reverse strand, counting down.
TGTTCCATCAAACCCACTGCCACCTGAACAAAAAGAGAGCCTCCTGCATTAGCAGTAGCATGAACTGATCCAGCAGTTCTGTGCATGCTGCTGCCTACGGGCCTGTCAACCTGACTTCCAGGGAAGAGTACCCCTATGGAAAAGGATTAAAGCCCTAAGGAACTTGAATAAGGCCATAAACTTCCCATCTCCAGGCTTTTGCCTAAGCTCTTCCCTCTTGAAATGCCTTTCCCTCTACCTGCATTCTGGAAAAACCCTACTCATCCTTCAAGGCCTATCTCATTTGTCACCCCCAATGGCTGCTCCAAACTGAGGAAATCATTTCCTTCCCCTGCAGTCTGCTCCCCAGAATTCACTTGATAGAACTGGAACATAGGTTCTTCTTTGCTGTGGGCTCTATTTCCCACCGTAAGGGGAAGAATCTCAATTCATCTTTCCAGTCCTATGGAAAAGTTTCCATCTTTTCCAGAGCTATGTCTGAAACCTGGAAAAGACTCAATAAATGTTTGTTTAATGAAGTCAAAACTCAAGATCAAATTTAGCTTATGATGAAAGAAGCAGATTTTATGTGTGTTGAATTCATTTCTGCACCTAAAGTCTAAGACAATGAGCACCCTCTTCTCATACCTCAAAGGACAAAAGTTTTTGCACCAAGTACCAACCCCCTGCTAAATATTTTACACTCCTTATCTGAATCCCCACAACACTCCCCAGTCTCATTTATGGAAGAGAAAACTGAGGCTCTAAGAAGACATCTCCAAGATACCCAGCTGGTTGGTGGTGGAGCCAGAATTCAGACACGGATCCTAAAATACCAGAGCTAAAAGGAATCCTAGAATTATCTTCCTTACATAACCTCCTTGAAGTTGAGGCTTATAAGGGACCACCAGGCACATAGTAGGCCCTTGAATATGGCAATTAATAGATTGATGAAGTTGCCTAATTTCTCAGACTCTGGCCTTTGCCGGAGAGAACACAGCTGCTGAGACAAGCAGGCTCTATTCTTTCCTGCCCAACACCTCTCACAGGTGTGAATTGCTTGTGTCTTCTGAATTATTCATGATCCACACAATGGTAAGTGTGCTTAAGAAGAACTATGATTTTATATTTCTCAAGACAAAATGCCTGATGAATTGGTGAATTAGCCAATATATAAGATAGGTTGATTCACACCAAATAATAAATCCATGTCCACTTTTCTGAATTTCAGCTTTCAAGCAATTTCTTAGTTTCTGCTAGGATTAAAAACAGTGATACATAAAGCAGGAAAAAGAACAATCATAAGCATCCCTACTCTATCTGCAAAGCAATTTCCATCATCCAAAGCTTATAGTGTATTGCCTTAAACCAACATATTCTTCCAAGGGCTGGGTTAGGATCTTCAATCAGGTTTCTTAAGCTATTTAAAGATCTGAATATTCAGATGCCATGGCATCTGCAATTTATGCCACCAGTAAATCGTGTGATAACACTGTCTCCTTGTCCCTCCATTCTTCTTTCCCTTTGCCACCTCTCCCCCACCAGTTCACTTTTGAGTGGGCAGTTTTCTGAGAGGCAGAACCATATGCTAATAGGAAGCCAACATCACTGTATTTTAAATTCAATGTTAGTCAACCAAAATGAATTGAAGAGCAGCAGCAGTGGTTTGAGGGTACTAAAAATAAGCTGCAGCATTTGCTGAGTTCTCAGAATTAAAACCACAGGCGGTCAACTTGTTGCTGCTCTTAATAAGATATGACTGTTCTGCCCCATTGGCTGCTACTACCAGAAACTTGAACTATATGGTACACCTAACAACACTGTTTTTTATTAATTGGCAGGGATAGATAAAGGAAGTGCCATTTCCCTGGAACCGAACCTGCCAAGAAAGATAGCAGATGGCTTTCAAGAAATCACCTTGTGCCACATCACAATTGCACCTTAGTTAAACTCACCTTTCATTTATGATTTAATTAGTTACACATCTAGGGATGTGGTTCCCTTTATGCCCGGCTTGCTGTTCAAGACCTTTAAAAGGTATTTCTTCCTGAGAGTTTAAATTTTGGATAATACAAAGGAACACAATAAGACATAATACAATATTAATATATTGAGTATTTCTGATAGGACTTCAAGATCTTGACCCTTGAATACTGTATGCCACACTAAATGTCTTATCAGCTATTCCTTTAGGGTTTGTTATTAAAGTTTTCAATGACCAGAGAGGTAGAGGAATTCTGACTAATGCATCATTCTGATTAGAAACCTGTCATACTCAGAAGCCAGTGGGGCTGCTACCCCTTCGGATTCATTAGCAATTTTTTCTCTTCAATTAGACCTGCTGATCAACCATAGAAAAACTGAAAGAATCCCTCCCTTTGCCCAGGCACACTTAAAAAGGGGTTGGGATATACATTGAAAGTGAAATTACAGAATATTATTAAGAAAACGTCTAAGAAGTCACGCAGGAAAATTTCACACACACACACACACACACACACACACACACACACACACTTGTAAACGTGCCAAGAGTCAGAGGCTGGGTTGGACTTCCCTTCCCCTCGTCCGCTTCAATCAGGACCAGAAAGACACAATCTCTTTATTGCTACTATCTCAAACCCATGCACCAAGCGAGTGTCTTCACGGAGCTAATTTCTGAAACAAACAAAGAAAACCAAGTGTGCGAGGAGCGAGGGTTTGCTCCCCTCTGCTTCAGATTTGGGTATCCAAGGTAGCGGGCGCGGCACCGCAAACAGGTCTGGGCGCCCGGCTTCGCCCTAACCCTTCCCCGCCCCGCCAGCTCTGCTCCAGCTGCGCGAGAAAGTGAGAGCCTGCCCTGCTCCTTTGCCGCTCGCCCGCTGCGCCCCAAGCCCCTAAACCACAGCGCCCGCACACTAAGGGAGCCACTGCCCTCCCACCTCTGCGCTGTCAGATATCAGGCGCCGAGGTGCTATGGGCACCCAGCTGCTGGCAAACCAAACAAGTGTCACACTGGACCCCTGCCCCGACTCCCAGTGAGAGGGCAGCATGGCCACAGGTAGGCTTTCTCCACCCTGGGGTGCAGGGCGCAAGACCTAGCGCGGCAACCGCGCCCGACGAGTTGAAACTCACCGGAGGACACCGAGGAGCCGGACAGGCTAGAGTTGCTGGACGCTGCCATCTCCCCGCGCCCCGCGCGTCTCTGCTCGTTCAGCCCTGGTGTGGGCGCCACCGCCGCTGCCCTTGCCCGGCTGCTCGCAGCTTCCGCGGCCCCCAGCCCATGGCAAAGTCCTGGGGACGCGCAGAAAGCACCAGCCTCCGGACTCTGCCTGCACTTCCTGCTCCACCAGATGACGCGCTGCTGCCGCCGCTATTTATTTGTGGTTTCCGTCCCTCTCCGCGCCTTTGCACGTTTTCTCCGGGTGTCAGGGGGTAGGTGGGAGCCAAGGGAGGCCCAGGGGCGGCCGGGGCGGTTGATCGTGTCTCTAGTCGACCCTCACTGCCGTCCACGCTCCCCAGTGCGCGGCTGGGACCAGGGCGCCCGGGCGGCCCCGAGCCGCCCCGCAGCTCCCCGCACCCTCCCCTGGGCTCCCGCCTTCCTAGCCGCACTTCGAGCAGCCCGGGCAAAGGCGGCGGGAGACAGACAGACAGAGCGACCTCCCCCTTCTCCCTCCGCCCCAACTCCGCTCGCGCTCACACAAAGGAAGGAGAGGAGACGCGGGCGCTCGGGGGCTGGTTCAGCTGCCGCGGGCTTGACAGCTTCTGCGACGGGGGCTGCAGGGGGAGGATGCAGACTACAGGGTGTGGGGGGACACTGGTCACAGGAGCGACCCCCGAGGTGCTGGGGAATGCGGGCCGAGACCGGCTGCCGTGCGCTGCGCTGCTCCTAGGATTTGAAGGGAACGAGGGTTGAGGGAGGCGGTGGGGCTTGCCGCGCCCGGCTGGTCTCTGGAACAGTGAGTCTGAGCGGGTGGGGGATCCAGAGGGCGAAAGGCGAGATCACTTAGGACAGGGTGCTGGGCAGAAGGGGACTTGGATGCCAAGGAAGCTGTGGAGCGCCTCTTCCACTCCCCTTCAAATTGTCCTTTGTTGCTCTGGAACTGATGGCCCTTGCCCTGCAAGAAGGTGCGTTTCCTAAAACACCCAAGAATTCTCGCCACCTACACTTAAAACCCGGACCACGGACAGTGCCCAAAGGGTCCACTGGACTTCTGAGGCTGGCCTTCAAAGAAATAAAGAGTTCCAAACGTGTCATCAGGCCTACACAAAGCCGGTGTCAAAGAGAAAGAGACTCTCTCACAGTGCCTCGCAAAGGAGCCTCACAAAAGACATAGCACTTGGCTGCAGGTGACTGTGCCCTTTCAGGATAAGAAACTGCTTAGGTGTGTGAGAGAAAGCCACTGGAGCGCAAGGTGTATACCTTCCTCCTGTATTTAAACCTAAATTAATTTCACTGGGAGGAAATATCATGCAGATTTTTTTAAGTCTATTTCACGCTCCCAGCAGGGTAATCGGTTCTTTCAATCCTGAAGCAACAGAAAACTGTGAAATTTGAACAGAAATTGTTAGATCAAAGGAAAAAGCAAACATTAAAGGAATGAAAGTACTCTCATTATATAACAAAATGGAAAGTGTTCACATTGGGGGTAGTTCAATTTTTAAAAAAACACGTTTAAAAGGACATAGTCCATTTAAAAATTATCAGGAGTGTCACAGGAAGCCAGTCAGGTCCTAGGGGGATCCACACTAAACCAAGCACCTAACACACAGTGAATAATAAATGTTAAATAATCACAATATGCACTCCTGTCGCATTTTCTAGTTGATTTAAACTATTTTAAAAAACTTCCCTCCAGGATACCATCCCAGTGTGACCTCTCAGTACGGTCTATTTTTCTTTTTTCTTCTTTTTTTTTTTTTTTTTTTTTTAATACAGATTGCTGAGGAGTGAAAGACTTATGAGCACTCTCTACTCACATTGGACCATGTCTTCCCAGCCTCATCTGCCTGGATCTTGAAACAGCCCTTTGTGGTACAAGGAAACCCAAACACCACTAATTCCCCTACCCCCACCCCATTTTCTTCTTTTTGTGCCTTCAGGCTTGATGCAGCCTCTTCCAGATCCCTGTGGGGACATGTACCCTTCATGCCCTTGACCCCTCTGTCCAAATAGGACTTCCTGTTTCCCCAGAGTTCTTTTGAAGGAAGGCAGTCTTTATTTGTTTGACTATAATCCATATGTCCCTTCAGATCTTTAGATGGTAGACTTGGCCGTGTCACCTAAAAGGATTGTTGCCATCTGACTTTGAGAATGACAACACCTGAGTTCAAACTGTGGTTCTGCCACTTATTAGTTATGAGGCCTTGAACAGTTACTTAGACTCACTGAGTCTCAGTTTGTCCACCTGCAATGAAAATACTGATAATGTGAAATGTTGTGAAGATTAAATAGGATACTATGTGTGAAGCTGCAGTATACCTGGAGTCGTTTGTGTTCTGCAAGTGACTATAAACTATTTACTTGAAAGATGGAATCTGTGGTTTGCACAATTTTTGCTTCCTCCACTGCCATGGGGAGATAACTAATCAGCAGCAATTTAGGCTACTGGAGAAATGTCTCATCTTCAGTCCAAAGTTTATGTCTTTTTGGTCCCAAATTGAACTGTGGGCAGTGGGTTTCATTACTCATCTCTGAAGTCTCAGAAGAATGTCAGATTCTGTTTGGATGATAGAATTTGCCTTCATAGAACTTTGGTTAGTTAGAGAAATCGGTTAGTTTTATTATTCCAGATTGATAGATAAAAGGGCAGCGGGACACTTACTGTGAATGCCCAACCCCCAGGCCACCACCTGCACTGTACAAAAGTAGAGACTCAGTAAGGTGCGGACCAGTCTGTTGATAAGAGATGGACAATAACTCTGAAGCCCATTATTTTGAAGAATAAGCACAAAGCTCCAGATTCAGAACTGAAATCTGAAAGCTGATGGATCATTTGGATTGTTAAAGCATAACCAATGGAGAAAACTCAGCATGCATGGTTGTTCACTATCATCTTTCTTCAATTCAGAGGCCTAGAGGCCTGCTGCTTCCTATGAAATGTTTTATATCAGTAAATTAGCAGGCAGGGCCTGAAACGCAATGCTAACCTCCTTCTCCACCAGTAGGCTCAGAAACCTGCTTGTGAACCTTCCAAAGTATTTCTCCAAATGGAACCAATGAGAAAATTAGTTCGTATATTTTATTCATTCCTGCATGGCATTAAGTAATTCCTGTTTGCCAGTGGGGAAAGGAATATTGGTGCTAAGATCTTAGATCTGTTTGAAATCCAATTTAGTCTTTCAGAATATTTTTAGATAGCTCTACAGTCTTTCTTCAAATATTAAAATACCTATGGATAAAAGGAGTATAGGGATAATTTGGTCTACCTAGGATTAACAAATTACCATTTTGTTTTAACTTAGCTATCACCTGGCTTTCAAAGTCTTCCAGTTTTCCCTTTTGAAGCTTATTTCCTATTCTCTCCTTCACAGAAGTGCTCTTTTTTCACTTGTGTCCTATGTCCCTTGGAGCTGGCAGCACTGATTTCTGCTCAGGCCCCCACTGCTGCCCATCCAACATATGGTACCTTGTCTGGAGAATCTTCTCTGATCCAAGCCAGAAGCTGGCTCTCCTCCGGTTGCATTTCCCCAATCCTTCCAGTTCTTCTCCATTGGCAGATTTGTGCCCTGTTCTACTTTAATGGTGATTTTGGTGCATATCTTCTCTTCCTAGTCCACGAAAAGCCTCCTGCGGGCAGGATCCTTGTCTACCTAGCTCTTGTATTCTCTACCATTCTCTCTGCACACAATAGGTGCTCAGTAAATATTTACTGTATAAAGGAGGACACAAAGGAACCAATGAATGCCTAAGTGGTTCTCCTGTGCACCAATTACTTTGCTCCTCAGTAGCTCTGACCATGGAGCCACAAGACAAGATGATGAGCAACACATCTGGATCAGAAAAGGAAGCTGATTGGCATGTAAGGCACCATCTTTGCCATGAACCAGAAAAACTGAAATGATGAAAACAAAAGAATAAAATTTTGACAGAGCAAATGTTGGCAGTCCCCATCCCATGCCCCATCATGGCTTTGGCTGTTGTAACTCGTGTAATTTATTGTTTGCAGGGTAGCTCTTGCATTACTGTAATCTGTTTATTTTCTTTTAGTGTTCCTTTGAAGTTTAAAAGCAGACAAGAAAAACCACAGGGTGAATGCGAGGCTGTCCTGGTTGGAGCTATACTACGTCCTTTCAGGCACTCTGGGGTGCTTCTTCCTGAAGGTCATTCCCTTTGCCTGAGCTAAATAGAATGAAATATTCCTTACTTTCAAGATTAACCCAGTGGCCAGCATTCACAAGAGAACAGTGAGGCTATTCGTCAAGTAGCTTTAAATATTTTATGGCAAATACTCTACTGTAGCCTGAACAGTGGCCCTTTTGCCATCAATTTCTCAACATCAATATACTCTTTGTCGTGCTGAGAAGTATTTCCTTTTGCAGTTCAAGCCCTATTTCGAATACAAAGATACTAGTTCTGTTAGAGAGAAAACATTAGGTCTTGGGGGTACTGTCCGGAGTACCAGAAGCAGAAGAAGCTGGGGAACAGTGGGTTTGCTCTCAAGGTGTGCAGGCAGCCCGGGTGCAGCTAGCAAGGAGCCAGCTCTCACACTGCAGGTGACAGCCCTGCCTCTGAACAAAGAGGAGTCCACACCTGGGGTGCAGACAAAGGGAGGCCGCCTGAGCTGCCCAATTCCCAGTGCACATCGCCTGCTGCTGGGGACCCCTAGTGGCGACACACGCTGCAGGCACAGGTATTCCCACATTTTGCGACTGAGCTGCGGAGTCCAGGGTCATTGCCTAGAGTTTCCTGTTTGGCCACTTAGCCTACATGTATGCATGCATGCACACGCACACATTGGTCAGCTAGTCTCTTTAAGGGGAGACACAGATTGACAGAAAGGAATGAGGGTTTTTCTTCCTTAAGGAAAAAAAAAAAGCATTGAGTTCAAAAAGTCATTAAATATGATTTCGTCTGCATATTGCGCCTTCTGGCTTTGTTTTCTGACATTTTAAGATTCCAAAATTCTTTTCTGCCCTCTATGTCCTAAGAGAAATCTAGGGTAAGCTAGAGTGATGAGAGCTCTAGGCCTCCTCTAGGCAAAAAATGTGGAATGAGATTTTTTTTTGGTTTGTTGTTGTTGTTTGCTTGGTTTTTCCCCATATCTTCTAGGGCCTACCTCTGGCTTTACATTCTTACTATCAAAATTTGTTTCCATAAAGGCTTCCAATGGGTTTATTCTCTGCTAAATGTTCATGTATGCATTTGTTAATTTACTCAGAAATGGTCACTAAGCACTCACTGCATGTCACAGAGTATACTGGTCCCATAAACGAAGATAAGAGGGAAACTGCATCCCTACCTGGGGACTCTCTGCAAGATGCCCTCCGTTCCTTTCTGGGATACAACCTTTTCTGGGTTCCAACTAGGACAAATTTCAAACTACAGAAAAGATGTCTAATAGGGCATTACACTATTTTTCATGATTTCTTTGTTCAACTTTTTATTGTCCAACTTTCTTTTCAGGAGTTTTTTTTTGTTTTGTTTTGCTTTGTTTTTTAACAAAACCTCCAAAATTGAATCTCAAAGACTATTTCTAGATACCTGATGTTTTCTTAACAACAGTTTTAGCTTGTCAGTCCCAAGAACCAAGCAGTTACTGTACAGATGTGGAGTCGCACAATGACATTTCCATTGATGACAGACCATACACAAAAATGGTCCCATAAGATGATAATGGAGTTTGAAACTTACATCACCAAGTGACATCATAGCTCGTGTAAGGTTGTAGCACAAACCATTGCTCATATGTGTGTGAAGATGTTGGTAGAAATAAAGCTACCAGTCTGATAAAAGTATAACATAGCACATATGCTATGTATAGTATACAATATCTGATAGTGATGGAAAATGATTACGTTACTGGTTTATGCACTTATGATACTCCAAATTTTATCATAATATCAGAGCGTACTCCTACTGATGAAGGTACTGTAAAATAGTATGCTGCGGTATCTCCTGTTGATTGTGTCTCTTCATTGCATCAAGAGACCAGATCAAAGGATTGACCTAGGCAATCTAGGATTGTGTATGCACATGCTGTGATGTTCACACAACAACGAAGTCATCCAGCGACGGACACATTTCTCAGAACACATCCCATTGTTAAGTACATGACTGTACTTCGAATGTGTTTGGCCTTCATCCCTGGAAAATCTGAATCAATATTTTTATTTCTTTCCCTGTAGCAGCTATAGATGCAACAACAAAACAGAAACATTTTTTAAGGAGGATCGTAAATGGGTACTGAAGGCAAGTTAACAGACGATATCTGGGTCAATGTCAATCTTCTGATTCAGAAAACATATTTTAACTGTTTAAAATGTCCCAAATTGTGTGTAAATCAAGGCATGGAGAAGTGATTCTGGTAAAGTTTAATATGTATCTGTGGAGTCAGACAAACCTGATTTCAATTCCAGTTTGTCACTTATTAGCTGTGTGACCTTGAGCAAATCACTTAAACTCAGTTTCCTGATCTTTATGATGGGGGAAATAATCCCTCTCTACAGAGTTTATGAGCATGAAACAAAATAATAGATGCAAATATTGTCTAGCTTGAAAGCCCAATTGCTGTTTGCTCCTCAGGACAAAGCATAGTGTACTAGAATAGTCTGGAAGGATTATTGTGTGATACAAAAGTAATTTTCATTTCTATCACTCCAATGATGTCACCTGTGTAAGAGTATATTAAAATATAAGCCAGGTCTGGGCTTTGGAGAAAAATTCGAGTTCCAATCCTGATTTGGCTATATTCTGTCTGGTGGTCTCAGACAAAGGCCTTAACTTTTCTTGTCTCAATCTTCTCAGCTGGTAAAATGAAGATAATTCTACACCTCATCTTTAAGTTAAAGAACGTATGCCTGACAATCTTGTTGTTGGTACTCAATAACATGCTATATAGCAGGTCCTTTTTGACTGTAATTCCTGGTTAGAGAGTGGATGTTGCTGGTACAGAGGGTCTATCAGAATCTTCAGGGGAGTGGTATACATAATTTAGAAAAATACAATACCCCCCCACACACACACCAAAATGATAATGACTGCACATTGGGACACTTCCCTATCCATCCTCCCCCAGGGAGAACCTGATAGAATTTCAAAGTGGATTTCAGTGCAAGAGTATGGACAGATTATTTAAACCTTCTGCCCAAAGATAAAGGGATAGAAAGGGGCATTTGATGACTGTTGCGGCTGCTGTGACTGTTACTGGCACTTTTACCACATTTCTTGCCACTAGTGATTCAGGAAAACCACCACCCATGTGGTCATCACTTACTGAGTGACAGGCACTTGCTCAGAGCTTCGTATACATATGGTGTATACCCAACAATCCAGAAGTGAGAATCAATACGTCTGTTTTCCACCTGGGAAAATTGAGGCCAGAAAATTTATGTAACATCTTAATCAAAATGCACAATAACTCTAGCTGTAGGGGGTTATCTTCTCTTCCTTCTCTAGTTAAGAAAACAGAAAATAAAAGAATGATTTATCACGTTATAGACATCAACTGGAAATCAGCTTTGACTGATTCTTTGTAAAATACATTAAAGAGAACTTACCCTTTAGTTTTGTTTAAAGTTTCTGCTTTTTGGGTAAATAGTTTTCCATTTTGAGCCTTTACTCAGGTGAGAAATAAAGTCTTTAGAAGACATTCTCCTTGAGTTAAGTATTCATTTGAACATAGAACCATACCATCAGTTTTTGTTGCCTAAAATACAAATCTCCAGGCAGGTCAGGCCCCAGGGGCTCTTAAGACTTGTGCTCTGGGCTGCAGGGGTCTGGGCAAGGACAGGCAGAGTGTTAGAAGCTATTTGTCCAAGTGCATGGATAGCAAAGAACCAGGAATATTCCCTAATCCAAAACTCCATGCTATCCTGCTTCTAGACAGATGTTTAACATTCCAAAATCAGAACTTTGGTTTCTCAAACTTCAACAGTGCTGTGAACACCTGTTGTAAGTTGGTCACCTTTTTAATAAATTAATTATTTTCACCAGAGTAAATCCCCCTAGTCCCCAAAAGCTGAATTTAATTCCAAGGAGAGGGCCAATACACAGAAAGGGGCTGTACAACTTTTACGTACCTACAGATGATCTGGGAGTCTTGCTAAAGTAGAGGCTCTGATTCAGCAAATTTGCCAGGCCCAACACTATATGTTTCTTTGGTTTTTTGTTTGTTTGTTTGTTTGTTTGTTTTTGTTTTTCTATTTTGTGGTACCAGGAATTGAACCTATGGGTGCTTAACCAGCAAGCCACATCTCCAGTCCTTTATTTATTTATGTATTTATTTACTTATTTATTTTGTGAGACAGGGTCTAGCTAAGTTGTTGCTTAGGGCCTCATTAAGTTGCAGAGGCTGGCTTTGTACTTGGGATCATCCTGCCTCAGCCTCCCAGGCCTCTGAAATTATAGGCAAGTACCACCCCTCCTGGCCACACCCTACATTTAACAAGCTAGATGTGTCACTTCATTTTGAGTAATAAGGGCTTTAGGGCAATGTTTTGCAACTGTGAGTACATATTAGAATAACACAGAAGGCTTTTAGAAATACCAATCTCTAGATCACACCCCAGAAAAATCAAATAAGAATCTGTAGGGGTGGGAACCACACATTAGTTTATGTTTTTGTTGTTGTTGTTGTTGTTTTAATTCCCAGATGATTGTAATATGCTGCTATGGCTTGGAAGCTGATTTGAGAGAGGGGATTTAGGGACTTTCAATGTTGAAGAGGTTGGCTGCAAATGGTAAGAGCTAAAGTTGCTTCATGATTTTGCCAGGTCTGTCTCTGATCCTAAAGGAAATAGATGGAATCACATTCTTGTCAAGATCTTTTGTAAGATGACATGACATAACCACACACATCATAATGTAAGAAAATAGAATATAATATTAGGACATATATTTATCAATCAGCATGGGAGCAACAGTTCTTCAAATTTTAGTCCACATTATGATTTTTAAAATATATGTCTGGATGAATAAGCATAAACAATATGCATTTACTTGACCACTCCCACAAGGCAGGCGGCTGTCAGGGAGGCAGATGTTCCCCAGCAAATCCACTCTATCATTTCTCAATCAGAAAGAAGATTAGAAATGGGATTTTCAGCTCAGAGAGGGTTGAAGGGTGATGTTTATGCCAGAGAAATACTTCACGCTGCAGCTAGAAAAATTGCTTTGGGTAAAAAACCCTCAACATCTTGTGCGTTCTGAATATATGAAAATGAAACCCTCCGCTTGGATAAAAAGAGGCGGCAACACAGGTGAATGCACCCAGGATCCACATCCTCCACTGCAGCAGCTGCAGAACAGCAAAAAGTACTTTTGCTGACTCTTTATATTCAAAGATTTTATCGTCATTCACATAAACCCTCATTCCTCGGGGCTGACATTGAAAGGGTAACAAAACCAAAATATTTACTGTGGTTAATTCAGGTGTGATGGTGTGTTAATTAGCTTTCTGATACTATAACAAATACTTCCGATTCAACTTATACAGAAAAAAAGGTTTCTTTTGGCCCATGGTTTTGGAGGATTTAGTCAAAGATCAGATGACCCCATTGCTTTGGGTCTGTGGTGGCATGCAATGGCGGGAGCATGTGGCAGAGCCAAACCATGTATGTCATGTCGGCAAAGCAACAGAGACAGAGGAAGATACTAGGATCCCACAATCTTCTTCGAAGGCATGCCCCCTGTGACCTAAAACCTCCCGCTAGCCCTCACTTCTTAGAGGTTCTACCACCTCCTGGCAGCTCCAAGCTGGGGACCAAGCCTTTAACACATTGGTCTATGGGAGACGCAAACTACAGAAGATGGCTAACATGCAATGGGCATGAGATGACTGGGTATTTGGTCCAATATTACTCTGCACCTTTCATTGAGATGAGTTTTGGAGGAGATTAACATTTAAAGCAACAGCCTGAGTAAAGCAGATTGTCCTCCCTAATGTGGATGGGTCTCATACAATCAACTGAAGAACTTAATAGAACAAAAATGCTGACCGTCCTTTGGGAGTAACAGAAAATGCTTCCTAGTAGCATTTGGATGGGGTCATCAGCTTTTTTTCTGTCTTTGGATTTGAATTGAAACACTGATTCTTCCTGGGGTTGGAGTCTACTGGCCTTCGGACTAGAACAAAACCAGCAGCTCTCCTGGGTCTCCGGCAGGTCAACTCAACTGAAGATCTGGGACTCACCCACTTCAGTAATCCTGTGAGGCAGCGGCTTATAATATACCCATCCTGTTTCCATATCTGTATCTATACCTCTGTCTATGCATCTCTCTATATATCTATACATATCAAATATATGTATATATATATCCTGTACATAATTTCCTATATTATATATATTATGCATATATTTCCTATATATGTATTTCTTATCTACATCTATCTAGCCCCTTTCTATATCCTATACATATATCTTCTTTCTATATATCTCTCATTGCTTCTAACTAGTGTATTGATATATCATTGTAATATTTTTCATCCTTTGTATTCTTCCACACTTAAAATTTTCTATAGTGAGCATATATAATCATTAATTTTAAAATGTGTGTTATGAAAATTTTGTCATGAATAACAGAAAGATCATGTCCTTGTATATTGCAATGCCTATACTTCAGAGCCATGCTTCCTTCTTCTTAAACTCTAGAGCCTTTGGTATGACCTGGAGAACTATTAGCATTGATTCCTATGTCCCCCTCCATCCCAAAGCTGCTGACTCAGGAGGTCTGAGGGTGGGGGTGAGGGTCTGCATTTATAACAAGCTGGTGCTGATGCTGAAGCTGCTAATTCGTGGGTCCTCCTTCAAGTGAAAAGGTCTACATTCACCATGATAGTGACCACAGTCCTTTTCTAGAGAACTGTCTCTTAATTTCCTCTTCTTGTGTTTATACCACCAATTCAACACTTTAATCAATTCTGCCATGTCCTATGTTTGGCAATTGTTTTAATCTCTGGTTTCCTCATGCAGTTAAAAGAATCTGGAGGGTAGCAAAGGTGTTTTCCAATTTTTTTATTTCCCTTGTTTGTCCCCAGAAACTTTATTATAGCACAATTTCAAAAACGTTTACAGAATGCAACTGTTTATCTTTGTTCTGGCTTTGCAAGCCATTTAAAGGCAGCAGGCTGTCCTGATTTTCCACACCAAAGGGCAGAAACAGGATTAACACAATAGGATGTTGTCTGATATTCTCTTCTGTCCTGTCCAATGAATTTAATTTTCTATCAGCCTAACTCCAATTCTCCTTGGGACAGTTATATTCAAGAACATTAATGCTTCATACCCTCTTGTGACATTAAAGATTTGTCTGTTGAGCACTAAAAATCCTGGGGGATATTCAGTTGACTCAATTTGTATTTCTAGACATGTGAATGTATGTGATTTTATAGACAAAATTTTTGAATGTAGAACTGATTTTTTTTTTCAGTTTTGATCCAAATGTGTGATATTGGATAAAAATACCCTTGGGTTAGATGTGGGTAATATTGACTAAACTTGTCAAGCAGTTGAATGTGATGATCTGGCAAGACTTACGAAGAAGTCTGAACAATATTACAACTTTATATATTTTCATTTTCATCTGGGTCTTTATATCCCAATTCTGTTACATTCCGTGTATTATGCCACAGTGACTAGCTTTCATATCTTGCTGCTGTTTGTGATCTTATTTTATTATTGTTAGACAGAACTCTATGGGATTAATACAACTCTTTTAAGGCATTCAGAATAGAAATCTTCCACCACTGCTAACCTTGCTCTGCCCTCCTATTTTTCAAACTCTATCATTACCTTCTCTTTTGTAGAGCATCCTGTCACTGTCTTATAATAGAAGTTCAGTTCATTTGCATATGCATTTGCATGTCTTCATTAAGAGGGAGACGGCTAAATGATTAATGAGTGTTATTTCTCATTTTGCAAAAGGAATATTGTCTATTTTTATATGGCATCTTCGAAGCATTAAAAGAAATAGACATAAGTAAGAAAAATCATTTACAGCATTTGTTATTTAAATTTTTTTCTTATAAGCTAATTCATGCTTCCTGTGGACATGTCAAAGGTAAAAAAGAGATAAGTAAAAGAAAAAAAACCTCATCCATATTTTCACCACCATGAATAAGTACTTTAACACTTCTGTTGTCTTCCCCCCATGAGGGGATTAGCAGTTCAGCAGTCGCTTTTTGCAATTCACATTTTGTGGGAATATGATCATTCATGTAGAAAAAACTTTTTTAGGACTTATTTCAAAAGTGTCTTGGAGTGTTAAAATTATTAGCATCCAATTTATTTAACTTTCTCACATTGTATAATTTTTTGAATGAGTGTATTTTACTTTTCTAACTGGAGATGATAATAAAACTACTTTTGTTTTGAAATGAACTCATTTGAATATTTCCCCCTACCATTGCATGTTCTTAACATGATTTTTAACAGCTATATAAAATCCCATCATATGGATCTATAATAATTTATTTTATCATTTCTCTACTGAATGAAATTTAAGACGGTCACAGATTTTGCTTTTTGTATAGTCCACTAGGATAAAAATGCTTGCACATAAATCTACATGTGCTTTTCTGTTCACTTTCTTGGGCTTGAATGCTGTAGATTGAACACTTCATTGGCACGGCCCCAACTGCACAACTCTAGAGGGCACCAAATACAATGTATTCCACATAAATGATGCTCCCAGGAGGCCAAATTCAAACTGCCAAACTGCCTTCTGGAAAATGGATTCAATTTGTATTCATTCCAGGGCTCAACATATATGCATCAAAAGTGAGAATTAGAATATATTTTTAAATTCAAATTTACCAGGGAAAAGTATTATCCTGGTAATAGGATCCTGTGGCAATATTAATTTGGATTTATTTGATAACTGGCAAGATTATACTGTTTGCTTATGTCCATTAGTCATTTTTATTTTTTCTTTGCAAATTACCAATTTATATCTTTTGCCAAAATAATAAGCACTGAATCCCTAAATTGCGCCAAGAGTTGTTCACGTATGGTCTTACTTATTCTTTTCAGTTACAAGGTAAGCAGTCCTTTTTATTGTCTCTGGATTACAAATTAGATCTCTAAGAGGTGTATGGAAATGAAGAATCTTGCCCAGAGATACACAACAAATGTTGGATTCTGGATTTGAACCAGAGCCTGAGTTCTTAATCACAGGTTATCATTGATGTATCAATATTCTTCTCATTAGTTTATAATGACTTTACATTCATAGTAATTATGATTATTTTGGTTGGCCAAATTTGTGGCAGAAATACCTTTACTAGCTCATTATTTGCCATAACCTGATATGCTATATAGAAATTTAAGTTTTTCTTCTCTCAATTTACATGACTTCTTTATAAATTAATGCTATTGGCTATCTCTTTTCAAAAAATATTTTAAATTTATTCCTGATAAATATTATGATACTTTTAAAAATATTTCCATTTGTAATAATAAAACTTGGGAAATAGACCAACTTTGGAATATTAAGAGAACACATGTAATGATAACTTGTGAATGCTTGAGAATGAAATTATCTATATCATTAATGAAGGAATGTCTTAATTCTCAGTGGTGTTTCCACCATCTACAAGGGAAAATTATAAATTGAAAATATAAGACAAATAACAGAAGATCAATCAAATGCTTAGCAATGTGTTATTGTAATGCTTTCAAAAAATATGATAGTGATTAGATTAAGTAACTCAGACCTAATTAATTTACTGGGGATAATAAATAAATCTTCACACATACCAAATCATTGAATGTTTTGCAAAGTATAAGAAAAATGAAAATAATGAGCATTATATAGCCCCCACAAAATCTAGTTCATAACTATGCTTTGCATTTATATAATATAGGATAACCATTAATTATTCTATAATTTGAGAAATATGAGGTGATTTTTGGTGGGTGCTCTACTTAGAAGAGTGTTTACATATATCATCGTAATTCTATTTAATAAAGGATATATATTAAGGGAGTCAGTTATTAATGTCTATCTTCTTTTTACTACTGAAAAAGACTTAGGATAAGTATGAGAAGAATTTTTCCTTCCCATGTCACAAAGACTTTGTGTCAGTTCTGAGTTCTTGAGTCCTCTGGCATTCAAAGGTGGACAAAACCTCTCATATGGCAAAAACCAAACCTAAAATTTCCCTTTGGAGCACCTAGTAGTTCTTTCTGCATCAGGGCTGACTGCAGGAGGCTGACCCTGGATGGGAGGCACAGAACTGATCTCTGTAAGGAGTGATGAGAGCAAACTTCCTCACACATTGTTGGGGTGAGAGATGGTTCTTCAGTATGACAACCCATGCCCATTCTCCTACAGTACTCTGTGAAGGCCTAGACCCTTCTGAGATTCTCCCAGTTGGCAGTGTGACCTAACACAAATGAGCCTCCTGCCCAAGCTGGGCAAAAGTAAATAAGTAAATAAAAGGAAGTACTGCTTTCGAAGGCACCATGAGTGCTGTAACACATGGCAGCACAAGATTGGAAGATCAGGTCCCATTTTCTGATACTGTGAGAAACTTCTTGGTCCTCTAGGACCCTAAGGAGACCCTAAGGCATGACCCAGGAGGTGAAAATTCTCTCTAGCTTTGGTAGCTCTGATAGGTAGCATCCTGGATAGATTAGTTGATTATTAAAAATAAAGGAATTCCACCTTAAATTGTGGAATTCCTTCATGCCAAGCAGTTATTCATCAAATAATAACTGAACCCTTTGTGCACTGACAGAGCTACAGACCCCAAGGGAATGCCCTCAAGAGATCAAATGCACTTATAGAAGACACAATTAACTTTTTCTTCTAAAAAAAGTTTAAAATGTTGAGAAATGAATGGTCAGATGAACAAAAAACAAAGTGCTTGGCAATCTCTCTGAGGAGGTAACATTTCAGTGAAGAACTGATCCCACAGGCCTGGCAGAATCAGGCACAGGTTGGCATGTCTGGAAGAATAGAAAGGTCAGTGGAGCTGGAGTGAAATAAGGGGGCCAGTGAGCAGAGGAAGACCAGGTCAGAGGACTGAGGAGGCACCAGATTCTGACAGCCATCTAGGTCACACTGGAGATTTTCTGTTCATTTCTAGGCATAATGGGAAGCCACAAAGTTTTTAGGAAGGGAATGATATGCTCTGATCCATATTGAAAAGATTACTTTGATTGCTGTCAGAAAGGATGGCAAGAGCACAGAGAGGAAATTATTTCCTTTCTGTGGATAGGACACCACTTTGATGTTGTGGACAACAGCAATGGAGATGCTAAGACCTAGTCAGACTTGAGATAGAATTTGAAGATAAATCTGTGTATTATAGTTTGGATATGAAGTATCCCCAAAGACTTATGCGTTGAAAATTTGGTTCCCAATGCAGCAATGTTTAGAGGTGAGGACTTTTGGAAGTGATTGAATCACAAGGGCTCTGACCTCATCAGTGGAATAACCCATTGATAGCAGAATGGACTACTAGGAGGTGGTGAAAACTGTAATTGGTGGGGCATGGTTCAAGGAAGTAGGTCACTGGTGTTGTACCCATGGAGACTGTATCTTGTCCCTGGCTCCTTCCTCTCTCTCTCTCTTCGCCCTCCCCTACTTTACTGGGCTACCATGAGCTGAGCAGATTTCTCCTGCCATTCCTTTCTGCCATGATGTTCTGCCTCACCTCAGGCCCAGAGCAATGGAACCAGCTGACGACTGAAGCTGTGATAAACTTTATGTTGTTTTTCTCAGGTATTTGTTGTAGCAATGAAAAGCTGACTAACAGGAACTGACAGTATTCATTGATGGTCAGAATGTGAAGTTTGAGAGGAAGAATCATCAGATGACTGCCAGGTTTTTGGCTAAGCAGTAGAGTGGTTGGGGATACCATTTGCTGTGATGATGAAAGCCTGAAGAGGTATGAACTTGACGTGGGGGTGGAATCAGGGGTTGTGGTTTGCATGTGTGCAGTCTTGAGACACCTATTAAATATCCAAAGAGATGTTAGGTAGTGATGTTTGGAGAGAGGTCTGGTCTGGGAATGAAGAATTTGGTTATAAAGATGGGTAGATGAAGGAATAAATGATATGGAGGTGGGTGCAAGATCAGATGTGTAGAAGAAAAAAAAATGGGAAGGGATAGAGGAAAAAATGGATGGATGGATGGATGGATAGATGGATGGATGGGTGGATGAATGGATGGATGGATTATACAGGTTGAATATGCCTTATCTGTAATATTTGGGATCAGATATGTTTTAGAGTTTGTAACATTTACATATACATAATGAGATATCTTGGGGATGGGACTCAAGTCTAAACATGACATTTATTTCCATTTCAAATACACCTTAAACACATTAGCTGGAAGACAATTTTATACAATATCTCCAGGATACCTACATTTGACTGAGATTTGTCTCATGAGGGCAGGTGTGGAATTTCCATTCTTGGGATTTCATGTTGGTGCCGAAATTTTTGGATTTTGGAACATTTTGGACTTTGGATTTTCATATTAGAGATACTCAACCTGCATAAATAGATGGGTGAAGGCAGAAAGACACAGGAAATGTGGAGAGAGAAAGTTAGTAAATTTAAAAGAATAAGATTTCTTATATGGATATGAATAACTTTAAGCAACTTGAATATTGGAAAGGAATATTTCCCAATGAATACATTATTGTAGTGTCTTTGTACTGGAAAAAATTGACCTTAAGGAAATAATTATTTTACATTTGTCTCTCCTTCCTATGCTTTTCCCCCTTTCTTGCTGTGTTTTACATTAAATGAATTTCATTCGTCCCTTTTTCTCTGTCTTCACTTGGAGGTTATAAAAACTGTTTCTATTAAGAATCAGACATTTTAAAATACATATAAAATTATGTGTATGTTGTGTGTATATATATATATATATATATATATATATATGTAATTGTATTAATTATAGATGGCAGTCCATATCCTTCCCTTTCTGACCAACAGTCAAGGGACACAGCATTGCTTTGCCTTTACTTATCTGGCTTTCTATTTATATGCTCTTTCTCCTCATATTTCAGCTCAATCTTGTTTTTGAAACATCAGAAATTAGCTGTTATTATTGCTAATTATTATTTTCAGTATCTATTTAGGTTTAAACAGAAGTTCCATTTATTTATTTATTCTCAAAATTCTTGGGTGTGTGTGTGTGTGTGATTTAAACCTTCCTTCTGTGTTGTTTTTTTCTTCTTCCTAAAGATTTTTCTTTCCTTGTGACTCTGGGGATGGAACCTGGAACCTCACACTGGGCAAGTGTTCCAGCACTGACCTACATTCTCAGTTTTCTAAAGAATGTTCTTCTTAAGTTTCTTTATGAGGAATTCTCAGTAATCCCTTTCCATTTTTGCTTGTAAATGTCTTTATTTTTGTCTTCCATTTGGAACCAAGACTAGATATATAGAATTCAAGTCAATGGTTAATTTTGTTCAGCACTTTGAAGATATTAATCCACTGTGTTCTGAAGCGCTTTCATGCCAATAACAAGTCCACTGTTAATGTACTTAGTATTCCTTTTTTTCCTTTTTATTGCTTTTAGGAATCCCCCAACCTTTAATTGGGAAATTCCACATTTTCCTATAGTGTGTCTAGCTGTGACTGTTTCTTCTGATTAGGAATCACTGGCTTTTTTTTTTTTTTTTTTTTTTTTTTTTTTTTGTGGTGCTGGGGATTGAACCCAGGGCCTTGTGCATGTGAGGCAAGCATTCTACCAACTGAGCTGTATCCTAAGCCCTCACTGGCCTTCTTGACTCTAAGAGTCCTTTTTCCAATTTGGGGAAATAGCCATTGTCAATTTGAATGCTGCCTGTTTTCCCTTGAAACCTCAGTAAAGTGAACCTTCTCATTCAATGTTTCCACCTTCTTTTCATATTCTCGATTTATATGTCTCTCTGAGCTCCACCGTGGGCCATTTATCTTCCACTACACTAATTCTTTCTCCTGCTGGTTCTCTACCAATTTAATCTGCTACTTAGCAACTAGACTGAATATAATTTTAATATTTTTCCATCCCTATAATTTCATTTGGTTATTTTTCATGTCTAGCAGATAATTTTTCACAGCCTATTACTCCTTATCATGCTCTTGATTCTTTCTCACTGTTCAATTCTCATGCTGGGTGTTGCCTTTCTGCTCCTTCCAAACCCTCTTCTGCGCCTGCTCCAGGCTACTGGGTGCCCCAGCGGTTGGTCAACGGGACTATGCAAGTGGGTCTCCTCATCTGAATGAGATCATTGCCTTTCCTCCACAAGCAGCAGATTTTTTGCTCTTGACAGGTGTAGCAATCCTGTTCAAAAGGGTTGTATTTTCTCCCCAGAGGCACAAAGTGTTTCCTTCTGTCCTTTCCCCCAGAAGCATTAGATGTTTGCTTGAATACTATAACATGAGAAGGATTTGCTGTCCCTCTTTCAAAGGCCGGTAGCTTTGCTTCTACCCTTCCTCAGCAGGTGCAGCCCAGAGCATTTCCTGCAAATTCCTTGACAGCTTAAGACCTTGACTTAAGCCTGGGGCACAGTAGATGTGACCTCTTTCTGCATTCTGTGCCACCAAAAGGGGCTCTCTCCAACTTGGTGACCCATCCCTGGTCTTTATCAAGGGCACCCAGTAGGGAGCGTGAAGAAGAGCTTGGGTCTGTGTTTTCTTTCTGCCTTTGGCAGTTCCTCCTCTCATCTCTACCAAAGCTGAAATGGATGCTTTGGTACCCGGAATCTTGTTGGGATGCTTTTTCTTCTTTAACACTCTGTTTCCTGGTTACTTTGTGACTTTAAATCTCTCAAGAGTTCCAGAAAAGTTACGATTTTGTACACTGTTCATCATTTTCTTGTTAGGAATGGAGCCACGTTCTTTTGTGGTTTGCCACTGCCTGTGTACAGTCTTGTGCTGCTGAACAGTAGGGATCGGCAGGGAGAAACACAGCATTAGGCAATCTCAATGCAGAACAGCGTAGTTTGTTCTTCAACCTGGAGAGTCTAGGCCAGTCACTTGCATCTCTCTTTTTTTTTTTTTTCTTAGATTTTTTAAATTTGTTCTAATTAGTTGTACATGACAGTAGAATACATTTATACATTTTGATAGATCATACATAAGTGGAGTGTAATTTCTCATTTTTATTGATGCCATCAAGAGACACAGTAAAGGGACACGGAGGAGGCTGCTGCCAGCCTGATGTGGCATGCTGCTCACACTAAACCTTTTGTCCTGTCATTGTTATAACTAGAAGGAGTACATTCTGAAATAATGATTAAGAAGCATAGTATAGTAAGTACCTAAACCAGCAACTTGGTTATTTATGATCACATTGGGCATTACGTAGGTTCATAATTGTATGTGCTATGCTTTTTTTTTTTTTTTTTTTTTTGGTACCAGGGATTAACCCAGGCGCCCTCAACCACTGAGTCTCATCCCTAGTCAGTCCTTTTTTGTATTAAATTAGAGACATGGTCTCACTGAGTTGCTTAGGGCCTTGCTAAGTTGCTGAGGCTGGCTTTGAACTCAAGATCCTCCTGCCTCAGCCTTCCAAGCTGCTGGGATTACAGGCCTGTGCCACTGTGCCCCACTTGTATGTGTTATACTTTTATGCGCTGGCAGCTGAGTGGGTTTGTTGACACCAGCATCACCACTACCATGTGAGTTGTGCTACGATGTTGTTACGGCTAAGAGGTCACTAAGTCAGCTTTTTTCATACATGCAGTCCATTGTTGACTGAAATGTCATTACTGGCCTGTGCATTATTAACAGTACCACCTGTGTCCCTTAACAAGCAATCTGGCATAGAGGATAAATTATACAGGCACTGAGGGTAAGGCCAAAGCTCAAGTCCACCAGCACCTAGTAGTTACCTTTAGGGAATGTACTTTTTCTCTGGGTTTCTGCTATTTTAGTTTGTTTGGCCCTAGAGGATTTCTCTTAGTTTCCTGTAGGTTCAGGCGTGCACTTAAAAAGACATTTCAAAAGAAAAACTATTTTATTCAGCAATTTAAGGTGATATGTGGCAAAAGACTCCTTCTGATATCTAGTGAGTTATATAGCAGAAACAAAAGTTGAAAATGTTTTTAATGTTAAAATTATAATGGCTTACTTCTTGCCTTATTAACATGAATGATTCTTGAAATTGTTGATCAGATGGCTGTATAAGTCAAAAGCAGTGTTTAATAATGTGAAATTAATAGTTTAAAAATGGAATCCATTAATGTAAAAGATTGACTTTACTGAGCTTTTCTTAAATACTCTAAAAGTTCAATTTATCTGGAGGGTGTTAACATGAATAATTTAAAATTCATTTTCTAACTGCAAGGGAAATCAAATTGATTCTGGTGGTTTCCTGAATCCAAAAGCTTCGTTATTTTTAACAACAAAAAAAGTTTTTTTTTTGACAAATGATAAATGAATGACTACATGATGATAGATAAATATATTAAGATGATAGTATCCTAAGGTAAATGTTAGACACTGATGTTATCATAATCAAGAGTGAGCCTACATTTAGAAGCCAGAGGATATCTGGACCAGAAAGTCAATTAACAGATACATCCAATCATAGCAAATATCAGCTAAAATACCCAGGGCAACTAGGCAACCAAGACCTCAAGAGGGCTGGATCCTGGAATGGAGGGGACACTGAGTTTTAATGATCTATAGTAAGATGCTCCATTGAAGGCCTGGATAATTGCATCAATCTTCCCAAATAAGAAGGTCTCATTATTCTTGGGCTCTGTTTGGGTAGCAAGATAATTGGAGCATGTGAATATGATCCAGCTGATTGTACACCTGATCTGGCTGACCTGGCTGACTAATGTTTATCTCCTTTCTCCCGTATCATTCCGTGAATTCCCCCCTCCATGTACTATTCCCTACACTCCAAGTTGAGCATGCCATTGAGGGGGACAGTCTTTTCAGATAAGAGCTGCATTGTTCTTTACAATCAAAAATAGAGGAATTAAGTAATGCCCTCCAAGTCAGCTTTTAAATTAATTTTTAAATTAAGTTGTAGCAACTATGTGTGAGGGCAAGCTTGAGAGATGCAGATGCCACAACTTCGTTTCTTAAAGAGTGATGAATCAGCTAATGTGAGCAGGATCATAGAAGCAGGTGCTTATCACTAAAAAATGAAAATGCAATATTCAGAGAACACTCGTTGTTTTTTTAATCATGTCACATATTTGTCACGTATTTGTATTCAGCCCAGAATAAATGCTATGCTCTGAATTGTCTCTTGGCACATACTGAGTTTATGGAATCTGATTAAAGAGTATCCCTTAAGGCTTTAGAGTTTGTCTTCTCCGTCCATATGTGAAAGAAACATTAAGTCCCTAACCTTAACCTGTATACAGAAAACCCTGTTTAAAAAAATAAACAAACAAACAACAATAACACAATGACAAACAAACAAACAAAAAAACCCAGGGCTGAAATGAGAAAGATTCTGGGTATATTCATCTCCATCTGAGTTCAGATTCAACTCCATCTGAGTTCCCTACCCTATTAGCTTAGGGGTGTGTGTGTGTGTGTGTGTGTGTGTGTGTGTGTGACATGGGCGCTCTTTCTTCTGAAGAGCTCAATTGGCTAATGCTGTATGCTATTCCGTAGTGTATGTACTATGTTAGTTTAGATCCCTACAATATAGCCAAGCCCAATTAATAGGTTGTTCTTTGCAGACCTGCGAAATCCCCAGAGTGCTCCAAAGAGATTTTGAACTTACAGGAGTAGGGTAGAAAGAAAGTAGAAGGCAGTTTAGACAGTGGTGTCAGAGCTGTTATTTAAAGTGAAAAAGTAGTGAATCTGTACGTCGCAGTTAGACTCTGCAATTAGGAGTCAGGGCTGGAAGCAAAACCAGCAGCTTCTTATGTGCAGCACTTTCATCTTGATTGACACACTTCATAAACAGTCATAACAGAAACCTGGGTTTGCATTCAGTAGAGAAATGGATCGGTGGAGTCATGGAGCAGTATGAATCGTTTTTGCCTGAGGTGAGATATCACAGAAAGTCACTTAGAAGTATTCCATGAAGTTCTGGAACAAAAATACTAGAAAATGTTCATTTGTCACGTAATGGTTGGTTTTTCTTCAATTTATTCATTCAATGTACAAAAACCATTTTAAAGTAAGTATAGTTAAAAATTACTCACATGAGCCTCCCCCATATAAGTTATTTCTCCCCATGACTGGAGAAAACACGGGTGACGGGAAAAAACAAAGTACAGTGTCCAAAATTAGTTAAGAAGGGTAAATCTTTGGTATCACACAGAACAAATGTTCTACTAGAGTTACAGATAAAAGGAACATTGGTGTGAAGGAAGGCATATTAAAATCTTATCTTTGAAGATCCACTGTTCCCTAGAGTTGCTCTGGTAATAAAGATTGAGAAGAAATATGTCAAATATCAAGACAAAGGAAGAACATCACTAGTATCACCAGAAGCCTATTGTTAAACAGAAAGTCACCAAGAAAGAGCATCAGGACCAGGTTCAAAAGCTCAGAGACACCCCAACTCTGTAGGATTCCCTGGAATACAACCTCAGAGAATGGACTTCCGCTGGGTCAGTCAAGGTCAAATACAAGGATCAAAGGACAAACAACTCATCCCTACCCAACAGGCATCGAAAAGAGGCAGTAAGAGTTACAGGCACACCAACGTGAGCATCCGTCAGAAGGAAGGGAGGAGTTTCCTGGATCAAACGTGTCCAGCAGGCCCTGAGGACAGAAGAATGAACTGCCACAGTGACAGCCACATGAAAGACGCAGAAGGGTAGAAAGCAAAAGAGAGTGGGCAGGAAAAGCTGCTGGTCATGACATGTTTCAGTCAATCTGCACCAGACTGCCACCCCTTCCTCTTTTTGAGTGGCAGATAATATAACAATAAAACAGTTGCATTTGTTTTAAAATTAACAGAACATTATTGTATTTACATTTATATAAAAACAATATAGGGCAGAAATCACTAATGGTGCACTGTTTTTGAGAGGTATGAAAATGGAATTGTCAAACTCTGAAAGACAAAGTATCCTGTACCTGAAGAACTTAGAAGAACCCACTCAATAAGATGATACATATTAAATGACTAAATGCCAAAATGTTCTTTTCATATTTTTCCACAATGGTAACATCTTCATGTGTATTTTGAGTTATACACCTTTTAAAGAACAGTGCTGAACATACAATGCATAGACCAGCTAGAACAGGTATGGAAGGAAAAAAAAAATTGAAACCAGTAAAACAGGAAAAATCTCACATTTTATTCCATATGACATAGATTTCTTCTTATAGCCATTAGGATTACCTATAAAAATCAAGCCATAACTTGAGCTTATTTTCCTCATGATATCATAAAAATCACCAGGATTTTCATTTCCATCAAATAGAGTTTATGAATCATTTACTTCTGAATCACATTTTACTGGGTGTTATTTCACACAAGGTACATAAGAATAGTGCATACCTTCTAGAAGCTTTCAGATTAAAGCAGAGTGTAGGCATAGACACACATATGTAAAAACAAACATTTTTAGCATACAACACATTTAATGGTAAATAAGCAACATGGGTATTTCTAGTGCTTTTAACATAATATAATGGAAAATATTTTTAAATGTCTTCAGCCATCTGCTTAGCTAAGACACAAACTTTCCCTGGAAACCAACAGCTTGGGTAGGAGTGGGGAAGAGGCTAAGCCTTCAGACTGTGCTGGTTGGGAGATTGGAACCAAGATCCCCACGTAAAGTTGAATCTCTAGATAGTAAAAGAATTTTTATCCTTTGAGATACACAGATGAAATTACATGCTTTCTGGCATTTTCTTCAAAAATAATCCAGGCATGCGGGGAATGGGCAGGGATGAAACAAGATTGATTCTGTGTCAGTAGTTTTTGAAGCTGGGCTATGACTATGTGGAAGTTTATTATACTATTTCTCTACTTTTGCATTTTTGAAATTTTCTAAGATAAAAAGTTTTGTTTAAGAACCAGAGGACTAAAAGAGAAACAAAAAAATCGTGTAAGGTCATTTGAGACAAAACTGACAAAAGATCAGAATCCAAAATGTTTATATGACCCTCTTAGTCCATAAGGAGAAAGATAAAGATTCCAATCAAACAATGAATAAAAATCATAAAAGGGCATTTTTATTAAAAAAAAATACAGCAAGAAAAAAAACAATGGCCAAAGAGAGAAAGCTCTTCAGCCATATTTGAAAGCAGGAAAATGAAATTAAAATATGATGAGAGCCCTGAGCACGCGGTGGTGCACATCTGTAATCCTAGTAGCTCAGGAGGCCGAGGCAGGAGGATTGTCAGTTCAAAGCCAGCTTCAGTAACTTAGCAAGGCCCTAAACAACTTAGCAAGACTCTGTCTCTAAATAAAAATATTTTTTAGAAGGCTGGGGATGCGGTTCAGTGGTTAAGTGCCCCCTGGGTACCAAACAAGCAAACAACATGACAACAAAAAAACCCACAATGAGATATTCTATATGTGGTGATATGCTTGGTTTTATTGTTGCTACCAACACTCAGAATAATACCAATAAAATTTTACTTCTTATTCACACTAGATGTCTGTCGTAGGTCATGTGGGAAGGTCATTTATGTTCCCAGGATCACACAAGAGACACCTCCTGCGTGTTTCGAGCTCTTGCCAGAGGGAAAAGAGTCATGCACATTTTGCCTTAGCAATTAATCACTTCAGCCTGGAAGTGGCACACATATTTTCAAAACTCATTGTCAGTAAAAGTTACAAGAACTCACCCAACCACCCAGAGCTAGGAAGTGCAATTCTTCCCAACCCATGCACAAGAGCAGAGACCACTGGAAATGTTTGGGAAAAATAGTGACGTCAACAGACACTAAGGTTTTTTTCATCAGACTGACAAAACCATGTAATCTGACCAAATCAAATATTGATGAAAATGTACAGCAACAGAAACTTATGCACTATTGACTGAAGAATAAATTAATATAACCACTTTAGAAGACAATTTAACATTACTTGGGAGAGTTGAAAATTCACAGTCAATACCCCTGGATACAGCTACCTTAGAGAGACTTGCATATGTGTACCAAGGACATATTCAACTATGGTCAAAGCAGCATTGTTTGTAATAGTAAAGGTAAATAAACAAAAGCAAAAACTGCAACCAACTATCATGTCTACAAACAGTGCAATATAGATTATATTTTATGAAATACCATTTAGTGTAGAATGAATATCAGATACACATTTATTTGTTTGAATTTCAAAAATATCATTTTGGATTAAAAAAGCAAGTCAAGAATTATTGTGTTTTAGCAGCTCCATGGAGCAAACTTGAAACCTAGCAGCATCCTGGAGCCAAGTCCAGCCCTGCCTTGATCAGTTGAATTCAAGGCAAACTGCAGATATGTGAACAAGAAGTAAAAGCTACTTGTCACAGTGGTTTGTTATGCAGCATAATTGTGAATGCGGCTAACCAATATATGAGCTAATAAAGTGCTATTCCCCAAATAGAAATGATAGACAACTGATTAAAGAATTATAAATTATTTTCCAATCCTGATTGAAATCATCTTGGCTGAACCAGGAACATATTTCTCTGCCAAGAAAATAAGTCTAAAAATTAATATTCTTAACTATCTCTGTCTCAAACCATGACACACAACTGAAAAAGAAAAAAAGAATTATTGTGCTTTGATAAAGGTCAATAGTAAAAATTAATTACCTAAGTCAAAATAAATTTTAAAAAAGTGAATTTAATATAAACTCAAAGTAGTGGTCACTTCTGAGTGACTTGAGGAAAGGATGTACTGAGGGACAGATTTAAGGTATTGATATTGTTTTTGCTAAGCTGTTGGCAGTTTTAAAGATGAGCTCATTTGGCTACTCTTTAAATTGTGTGTAAATTGCACTTGTGTGTGTGTATATATGTGTTTATTCTTATCTATGCATGCAGACAGGCAGGGAAATACTCATATTGTGACTAAAAACCAATTAATAGAAACAAAACAAAATTGACATAAATGGTAGCATTATTAATCAAGGAGATTACAAGAGCTAATGTAAATATATTCTGTATGTCCGAGAAGGTAGAGGAAATAGAGGACAAAAAAAAAAAAAAATAGAGAATATCATTGAAATACAAATCTGGTTATTGGAGATCAGGAAGAAAATTACTCCTGAACTGATCAATTTTAAAAAAAAGAGAAGATGCAAACTATCATATTATCAACTACAGAGAGGGGATACCAATACAGGAGTTATAGACATTGAGAGAACAAAGAAATATTATGAACAACTTCTGTCAATATATTTGAAAACTTGGGTGAAATTGATCTCTGCAAGATCACCCTAGAAGACAACCTGTATAGCTCCATTGCTGTTAATTGCTATTAAATAAATAGAACGTGTCATTAGACACCTCTCCATAAACAAAACAAAAATCCAAAATACTCCAAACCAAAACAACTTCTCTGGTAAATTCTACCAAACATGTAAGTCAGAAACCATTCCAATTCTACACAAAATCTTTGAGAAAACAGAAGATGAAACACTTGGAACTCGATCTAGGAAGTCAGCATTATTACCTTGATAGCAAAACCCAAGACATTAAAAGGAAAACAAAATCTATAGATTGTTTCTTATGTGAACATAGTGGTAAAAGATTCAGACAAATTTTACTAAATCAAAGGTCTATCTCAAGACTGTCAAGTGGGTTAACATTTGAAAATCAATCCAACTAATTCACTATATTAATATACCTGGAAAGAAAAATCTTACGATCAGCTCAACATATATAGAAAAAGCATATAACAAAAATTCAATATTCATTCACAATGGAAATGTTTCACAAAGTAGGAAAGGAAGGAAATTTTGCCAAATAAAAGGAATCACAAGAACCTGCAGTTAACACCACATTTGCTGGGGAAAACTGAATGTTTTTCATCTAAGATTCAGAACTATACAGGGACGTCCACTCTTACCACTCTTCATTACTGGGCCAGAGTTTATAGCAAATTTAATAATGCGAGAAAAAGAATTAATACAGGTATACAGACTGGAAAGACTGGCATAAAATAGTCTCCCTTCTCAGACAACATAATTACCTATGCAGAAAATTCTAAGAAATCACACAAAAGATGTACTAGAACTAATAAGTAGGTTTAGCACAGTTGAATCATATACAATTTTTTATTGTTTAGTTTCATTTCATGATCATAAACTTAACTCTGCAATCCAGCTAGACTTGAAGAGGAATAAGGAAACTAGGAAATGCAAAGAACTGCAGTGAGAACACAAAGATCTTAGGATATTTTGAACAGATGGAGCAGAGGCGGGGCTCTCCAGAGTTATAGAAGGTGGGATCTGGTGTCTAAGTACAAGGTCAGGCAGGTGGTGCCAGTGACTCCAGAGGCTGAGGCAGGAGGATCAAAGGTTTGAGATCAGACTCAGGAACTTAGTGAGACCCTAAGCAACTTAGCAAGACCATCTCAAAATAGAAAATAAAGGGGGCTGGGGATGTGACTTAGTGGTTGAGCACCCCTGGGTTCAGTTCCTGGCAATCAATCAATCAATCAATAAAACACAAATCAAATCTATTGAGGTTGTCCAGAGTCAGCACTGGGGATCTTCCAGTTGGTCCTCTGTCTAAAGGGTGCCAGGGCTTGTACAATATTCTTGTCTTCTTTCCCTTGCCCAAGATCACATGCTTGCCATTCAACCACTCAGTCTTAAAATTGCAGTTGAAAAACTGTACATTATTTTTGTGGGTTCAGCACTTGCCAGGACAAGATGCCAGATTCTGTATGCTTCCGGATAAAGCGTCCTCATTGTCAAATCTCTCTCTGTAGATAAATTTTCTGCCAGTGCCATTATGGACTGTGCAGGCACCACGCTGGCATATAAGCCCTGGAAGAATTCTGTAAAAGCAGGAACACTTATACCTCCAAGTCTCTTCTCTCAGGTTTACAAGTTTTCTGCTGTCTTTGGAACCCTGCAAACAGTTCAGAGGAGATGCTGCCCCAAAGTTGGCCACTGAAGAGGTGACTGACAGAAGGGACCATGGCTGGCAACTGGTGGCTTCAACTATGTCAGCATCTGCAAAGCCACAAAAGTCAATTCTGTTTCTGTGAGCTGAGTATGGGACTAGAAATGGTTGATTTCAGAATTTTTTTTTAAATTTTGGGATACTTGGAAAGAAACCCAAGTCTAAACACGAAACTCATTTAAATATCATATTCACCTTATGCACATAACCTGAACAGAACTTTATACAATATATTTATTGTATATTTTTTGTGCACCTGAATCTTGACCGCAACCTGTCACATGTAGTCAGGTGTGGGATTTTCCTCAGCACTCAGATTTTGGAGCATTTTGGGATTTCAGGTTTTGGGGTTAGGGATGGTCAAACTGTATATAATAGTGAATAAAAATCACAGTAAAAATGCCTGTTAGAATAGCAGAAAATATGAACTTAGGTATTAGTTTGAAAAAAAAAGTTATGCCAACACTTTACACCAAAACCTGTAAAACACTGTTGATGTATTAAAGACCTAAATAAATGAAAAGGTATACATGCTTATATATCAGAAAACTCAATATTGTTAAGATGTCCTTTCTTCCCAAATTGACCTATAGATTCAAAGCAATCCCCCAAAAGTGCCAGCAGACTTATTTTTAGAAATTGGCAATCCAAACCTAAAATTTTTATGGAAATTCAAAAGACATGGTCAAAAACAATTGAAAAGAATAAATTTGGAGAACTTACAATATGTGGGTTATGTAAGATCCATTATAGAGTATTTGTTATCAAGTATCAACTCATACACTAGATTTTTCACCAAAATAATCAATTTAATAAGACAACAGTTGAAAAAGTAGATCCGATATTAAAAGTTTTCACATGATGGAATGAAGTCTCTCTCTCTTTTTTAAACTTTTTATTTTGAAATAGTTGTAGATTGATAAGAGGTAAAAATTGTACTGTGGTTCAATGTACCCATCGCCCAATGATAATATCTTATATAATTATATATTTCATTGTCCAGACAAGATATTGATTGAACGGTTCAGCCAAATGAACCTCACCACCATTTCAGCATTATTTGTACATATTCCTTGTGTATCTCTGTGTATAATTTCATGACATTTTATCACATGTATTGAATTGCATAAGCACAATTATAATCAACGCCCAGAACTGGTCCATCAGCCCAAGGAAACTCCATCCCTTCTCTTCCCTGCTCCAACCCTTGGCAACCATTTACCTGTCTCCATCTCAACATTTTCCTTGTTTGGATGTTATACAAATGGGATCATGCAGTGCATAATCTTTTGAGACTGACATTTTTTCACTCATTATAATGTTCTTGAGATCCACCCAAGCTGTCTCATGTTATCAACACTGGGGTCTTTTTTATTGTTCACAGTTCACTGTGGGCATGCGTGTTCACCCAATTAACCATGGAAAAGCATTGGGTCATTTACAGTTTGGGGTTATTACACATTTTTTAACAGTTTTTCCATGTACTTAAGTTAAGTTGTCACGTCTCAAGGATAAATGTCCAGAGATGCCATTGCCCCACAGTATAATAAATGTATGTTTAACTTTCTAAGAAACTTGCACATTTTCCCAGAGTGGCTGGACTGTCTTACATTTCCATCAGCAATATTAGAGAGTCCCAGCTTCCCGGCACTTATGCCAGCATTTGGTATTACTGTTATTTTTAGTTTCAGTCATTTTGATTGGCGTGGGGTGCTATCTCTTGGTGATTTTAATTTACATTTCCCTAATAGGTAATGGTCTGAACATCCTTCACACATTTATTTACCAACTATGTATCTCTTTGGTAAAATATCCCTTCAACTCTTTTTCCCATTTTTAAATTGTCTCACTGTTGGATTTAGGGACTTCTTTATATATTCTACGTATGAATCTTTTGTATGTGATTTACAAATATTTTCTCCCATTCAGTGGTTTGTGTTTTCATCTTTTTTAAATTTATTTTTATTGTAAACAAATGGGGTATCTTTTCATCTTAACAGGATTTTTCACAGAGCAAAAGTTTCAAAATTAAAACTGAATTAAATTTAAAACTCATTAAAAAGACCAGTCATTCCAGGCAAATGTCATGTACAGGTTGAACATTCCTAATCCCCAAATCAGAAATCTGTAATGCTCCAAACACTGAAAACTTTTGAATGCAATCTGACACCCTAAGTGGAAAATTCTACATTTCATGCAATGGGTCACAATCAAGATTCCGGGGCACTAAAAATATTGTATAAAATTACCTTCAGGCTATGTATGTATAAGGTGTATATGAAATATAAATGAATTTTGCATTTAGACTTGGGTTGAGGAATCCTTGGGATTTTCTAAACAGGAGAGAGGGGTATTACGGGCAGGGTTCAGGAAGGCTCATTGGCAGCAATGTGCAAAGAGGGCTGGAAAAATCAATTGTGTTCTCTCCTCCTCCCTCCCATTCTCCTTTCTTCCTCCATGTTTCCTGTACAAACACTCAAGTGTTCAGCCTTGAGAGTCCAGTCAGGGCTTTGGTTGAAATCATTGCAGTCTTTCTGCTAACCTTGAGCAGCTTTCCCCACCTTATTCATCATAGACAAGGTGAAAGGCGTTTAAGATAATATCTGGTAAGAAGATAGACATCTTATAGGTATGACTGTACAGAAAAGAAGTTTAGAGAGTCAAAAAGGAGGGTGAGAAAATAAAGTTTAAAAGTGACAAAAAACTCAATGAGAGAAGAAAGACTGAAGTAAAGTCCTTTCCTAATCTCATCTCAAGGTTGACATATTTATAAACAAATCCAATCTATATTTTTTCACCTTAATGAAACAATAGAAAAGACTACCAAATTAACATTAATCATTGAGGCATTATCATTCAAATGTGATAAATATGTCAGGAGGTAGAGTGGTCTCGAGGTGGACTTATGGATCAACAGTGCCAACAAGAGTAAGTCCGGGCTTCCTGAGTCCTTCCTCTCTGCCGTCATCAGTCCGCATGTGCTGTTTTCATCATGGTCACAAAATGGCTGCCACAGCACCAGGTGTTGCATGACACCACCAAATGAAAATCAAGATGTTGGGGTTGGGAGTGAGGATTATTTAACTGCCCCCAACTTCCAGTGCTGAGGGTCAAACCCAGCCTCATGAATGCCCCGTGAGCACTCTCCCATTGAGCCACACCCCTAATCCCTTCCCCAACATTTTAACAGGGAGAAAAATCTTTCCCAGGCCTCTACCAGAATTCTCATTATACTTCACTGACAGGACTGGGTTAAATGCCCTCCTGTAGACCAATTACTGCCAATGGATAGAAGGATTACCATGACTAAGGTCACACAGGACTCATCTCCTGGGCGTACTGTTGCCCAGATTACATTAAGATAGCCCATAGGATGTGGAAACTAAGGGATAAACAAGTAACATTGTATGCCACACAGAGGGACAGGATTGACAGTGAGAATGTCAGGGAACGAGAGAGAGGGTGTGCCCTCACAACAGTCCCAAGAACGCCATCTGGGGACAATCCAGTCACGCCTTCCACTCATGTTTATGGAGAACCTGTTATATGCCAGGCACTGTTTTAGGCACTTACAGTCCACTGGTGGATAAACCCAACAAAGAATCCCCTGTTCTCTGGTGCTTGAATTCTAGCACAGTGTGGGCGGACTACACAGTGTGGCTAGCTGGCCACAAGTGCTGTGGTGATTAAATGGAGCATGATAATAGGGATCAGTAGTCCTGGCTGAGGGATAGGTTAAATAAGGTGACCCAGGTGGATCTCACCATGGTGACCTTTGAGCAAAATGTCTTCCTCTTTTTTTTTTGTCCTTGGAATTTTTTTTTATTCTTATTAGTTATACATGACAGCAGAATGCATTTCAACTCATTGTACACAAATGAGCACAACTTCTCCTTTCTCTGGCTGTACATGATGCAGTCACACCACTTGTGCAATCATACATGTACATAGGGAAATAACGTCTGCCTCTTTTTTAAAAATTAATTTTTTTCATTTGTTCCTTTTAGATAGACAAGACAGGAGAGTGTATTTTTGATATTTTATACATACGTGGAGTCTATGTTATTCTAATTAGGATCCCACTCTTGTAGTTGGACATGATGTAGAGTTTCACTGGTATGTCCTTCTCTTGAAGGCAGAAGGTCACAGAAAACTTGTGGGGGCACGTGCAGAATTAGAACCTATTTCACTTCTCCACACAGGGAGACTGCAAATGCTGGTACACAATACATGATAAATACAGCAATACATTATAAATTATTTTATTTTAGGTACTGGGGATTGAACTCACTCACTCTACCACTGAGCCACATCCCCAGCCCTATTTTGTATTTTATTTACAGACAGGGTCTCACCGAGTTGCTTTGCTCCTCACTTTTGCTGAGGCTGGATTTGAACTCGTGATCCTCCTGCTTCAGCCTCCAGAGACTGGTGGGATTATAGGAGTGCGCCACCACACCCAACCGCAAATATGGCACTTTTTAAATGCTCTACTTTAAAAAAAAAAAAAAAAATTGGTTTTTCTCCCATCTGAAGTAAAAGTAAACCCAGAGACTTTCATTATTTTGCTATCCAAAATATAAGGGATTAGGATGATTTGTCCACCTCGCAGACATGGACTCTGTGATTTCCAGAAGTTGCAGGAATTTGGGGTTTAACGTTTATTCTGTTTCTAACCAACAGTGAATCTAGGAAGGCCACCTTAGGTCTTCTGGGCTTGGTTTTCTCTTCTCAAATTGAAGGAGCTGCATGGTACCCAAGGTCCACCTCGCGTCTAAATGCCCTGGTTCCCGGATGAAGAACTCTGCTTGCAGGAGTCTGCGGATGCTTTCCCTGGCTGTGGAGGGAGGTCGCGCTGCGCTCTGCAACCCATCAGGAAAACGAGGCTCACAAAGACTGAAGAGCCACCTAATGACTTAATGGGCTTTAAAATGGGCGGCTAGGTTTTAATTTTCTCTTTCAGCAGATTCCCCGGGGTAGAGTGTACTTTACAGTAGATAATAAGCACATAAGATTGCTGCAGGATATCTTATTTGGAAATCAGGTTTAACTCACATTCCTCTGGTAGTTTTTACTGTCAGAATAAAATAAAAGCCCCCAAAGGAATGTTTACCCAGATTTTAAATCTGTTGGAATGTCAAAAGTATCTAAGAGTTAAGCATCTGTAAATATTTAAAACAGGATGAAATCAAATATTACTACTAATAATCTTTCTCATGTTTGAGTAGAGCCAAAAAAAAAAAAAAAAAAAAAAAAAAAAATTCCCTGGGAATAGCTGGGTATGTGGGTATGGTGGCTTATTGGCATGTGTCTGTAATGCCAGTACCCGCAAGGCTGAGGTGGGAGGGTCACAAGTTCAAGGCCAGCCTGGGCAACTTAGTGAGATCCCATCTTAAGATAAAATTTTATAACCAAACTGGGAGTGTAGCTCAGTGGTAGAATGCTTGCCTAGCATTCACAAGGTCAAGTCTCTGTACAAAAATAAATAAATAAATAATCCCTGAGAACACTTTTATAGTCCACTGTTAATTCTAGGTCATGTCTAATGACATGAATCATAAAAGGAAGTTGGGCCAATGCAAAATCAACTATTCAAGCGAATAATCAACTCTGCCCATGTGAAGCAGATACTATCAAGAGTGCTAAAGTGTCCCTTTCTCCTCTCTGGCAAACTTAACAAGCAAAGCTATCACCAAAGACCAGGCCACACAATAACAAAATCTGTTTTCCTGCCTGCATGTTTAGGATGCACACACATCCTGGCATTAGACATGATTCCAGTTTTCTTTGAATATGGACCAGATATCACATTAGATATTTTATTTACAGCATCTTTTTTTAATCCTCTTAATAGCCCTGCAAAGTAGCAATTGTTTGATGCATTAATACAGGGATGGAAACTGAAGTCCCAAGAGGCTAGGGGTGTGTGTAAACTGCTTTTTCCTCCAAATGCCAAAGAACATTAAAGAAAGACAGTCCTTGAACACATTCCTTCCTTCCTTCCTTCCTTCCTTCCTTCCTTCCTTCCTTCCTTCCTTCAGGAACTCATTCTGTTTTTAGAATACTCAACTCTAAGGAAAACTTCCTGCAGTCTGGCCCAATCCTCTCTTCTTACCGAAATTTCCAAAGGAGATAGAAACCCAGAGAAAGGATGAGCTCATTTGTGTCTTTACCCCTTTATCTGATGTTCCCTCCATTTTGCCTTTCTTAGGCTAAATTGTAAAATTTTCCTTCTGGTTCTTTTCAGAACAGTTTTCAAAAACAGTTCTTTGGGAGTGGAATCGCAAACAAGAAACAATTTTAGTAAGCAATAGTAAAGCAGAAAGATTACCAGAGTACTTTTACATTAGCACATGACATTTCTAATAATCTACACAGGAAGATTTTTTTTTTTTTTTTTTGTCAGCATCATCCTAAGTGCCTCTTGAAAACCTCAGTGACATCCCAGATAGCTACTGACTAATTTGTTCTGGCAGAAAAATGAATTCACTATTACTGAAAATATGTTTTCTATCACCAGATCATATTCAGGTCATTGAGTGGCTTTTCACTGGTGGAAGGAAGTAGAATTTATCTCCACTGAAAACATTATGGAGAGGAGAGAAATAACATTTTGACCTCCCTCAACATTAGCAAAATGCAAATCACAGTTAATTTTCTATAAGGGGATGTTTCAGTGGTTTGCATTCCTGTCGATGCACAGCAGTCTGAAATTTTTTTTAAGCAAGGAGGACGAAGGGTGCATGAAACTGTGAATAAACAACTGTGAAAAGCTAACTTTAAACACTTTACAGCTTAGTGACTGAGATAATGCCATTTCTCTAGAGAAGTTCTAAATATAGAGGAATAATGGATAGCAGCTTACCACAAGCTATGTCGCCCCCTAAACCTGCCGGGCTGGGCATCCAATGGGAGGGTTGCAATTTGGAGGTTAAGGTTCCGGTGGGTGTGGCCAGGCGGAGGAAGGGTCGAACCTCATTCCTTTGGGCTACTCCCATGCAGAGGTGTGGGGGTGACTGCTGCATAAACTGTGGATGTAGGTGATCAGGAGGCCAAGTGGGAGAAAAGAATGCTCTTCATTATTCTTTTGGAAATAAGGATCAAATTCTGCCATCATCAAGCCTTTTCATTTCCCTTCAATTTGTCAGCGCAGTTAGGATGCTGGCTTTCTTTCCATAGGTGAGATTACTTCCTGCTGACCCCAAGAGGGGGTAGAGTGGACAAATGTGTGAAAATGGAAATTAAGCTTGAAGGGTAGCTTTTGTTTTGATGTTTGCTAGACATCCTTTCTTGTGTTTAAATTAGCTGTCTTGGCTACTGGCAGCCACAGGATCTGAACACTGAAAAGGCTGGACGGCATTCCCTAGACAAATTTGCAGATGCAAAAAATAATTGTCAGTTTTGAGAAAGAACAATAACTCCTTGGATTTTATCTATCATTAGAACAGAAAAGTCTGATAATGTAGCATAACACTTGTTTAAGCCATGTCAAAGAGTAATAGTCACTTCCATAATAATGAAAAGCTTTCTGGTCAAAATCACACCAATAAATGCAATATTTAATTAGTTTATAGACAGCTCCAGGGAGAAAAAAACAAAAGATAACCTGTACAGAGATGCTTTAGCTGACTTACCCTTGGGACCAAATTTCAACCCAAAAGAAATGAGATGAGATGTGACTGGTTATCTAACAAGTGCAATAGAATTTAACTCCTCCCACCTTCAAGGTTAGACCTTTTGAGAGATTTTTGGATTTGAGAGGTGGCTTGGTGATACAATGGGTTAGATTTATAATTTCTAATTAAATTGTATCCTTCATATCAATTTTAGAAAAGTAACAATCTATAGCACATAATCATTAATTTGTTTTGCCAGTTTTAGTACACGGAGCTGTTATAGACTGCGGCCTTCTGGGAAACTGAGGCAGTGTGAAGGCCCCTTTTCCAACCCTGATTCTTGCCAACAGGAGAGAAAGATTTCAGACATGTTGCTCAGAGTAACAGGTATGAGTTTATTATAAGGGATAGGAAAGGGGAAGAGGGAAAAGGAGACACTCTCAAGAGGAGAGTGAGGGGGAAGTGTATGCCTCTCCTGCCTTTCAGTTTTAGTAAAGGCCACAGGGAAGTTCCCAGAAAATCCCACCCAGGTTCACCTCTTAACTTTTGACTGACAGCAGGATGACATCAGACCTTCAAATCCGCACTGCCATGGCAACTCTAGGTCACTTTGGCTCATGCTGACCAGTTCTAATTTGAACCTCTTCTTATAGATTTTATGTTTAGGAGGAATCATCCTTATCTCCCTGAGTCCTGGGATCTGGTCTGGGTAAGGATGACAAAATTCCCCACCTTCAGGGTAACTTATGTCCTTACTGGCATTTCAGGGCCTGCATTTCTCCTCCAGAGAACAGGTGACTTTCTGAGGAATGTAACATACCCTGTGGACTTAAGCCTGGTAAAGCTGCGGGTATATTGCTTTTTAAAAGTGAAGGCACTGGAAAGCAGTGTGGAGATTCCCTAGAAAACTTGGAATGGAACCACCATTTGACCCAGCTATCCCACTCCTTGGCCTATACCCAAAGGACTTAAAATCAGCATACTACAGAGATGCAGCCACATCAATGTTCATAGCTGCTCAATTCACAATAGCCAGATTGTGGAATCAACCTAGATGTCCTTCAATTGATGAATGGATAAAGAAACTGTGGTATATATATACAATGGAATATTACTCAACTATAAAGAATAATAAAATTATGGCATTTGCAGGCAAATGGATGAAATTGGAGAATATCATGCTAAGTGAGATAAGCCAATCTCAAAAAACCAAAGGAAAAATGATCTTGCTGATAAGCGGATGATGACACATAAAGAGGGGTCGGAGCGGGGCAAGAATGGAGGAAGGAAGGACTCTATAGAGGGAAAAAAAGAAAAAAAAAGTGAAGGCAAGTGGGGTCCGCACAGTGGACCCATTTTATAGAATCATTCCCTTCATCTTGTGTTCCCACCGCTCACATCTGTCTGTTCCCTGTCAGAACCTCATCCTGAGATGTGATTACCTTGCCACAGGTTTGCAAGGAAGGTGAAATGCCATGGTGATATTTTTAAACAGACAAAAGAATGGACTTGTGTGGTGGTGGAAGGGAATATAGGAAACATCTTGATGCCAAAAAACTCAAGGTAAATACATGATTTTCCAGTTGCCCCTCTCTGCGGCCTAACCTTGCACACAGGATCTGAACTTTCCCAGGTCTCAGGATGCTTTGCTTGTCTACCCTGGGCCCTCTTAGATTTAAGGGGGCAAAAACAAGAAAGTGTGGAGTAAGTTTTCTAGCTGACAGTCAGAGAGTGAGGGTATGTGGGCTCTGTAGGAGCACATGGCCTGTCTCCCAGCTCTCAGACCTGGACAAAATGCTCCAGTTTGTCTGCAAGGACAGAGGGTATTTAAGAAGTGTCCCCTTCAGTTGGTCTACTACCCTCACTTCCCCACTTCCCTGCATCCTACAGAAGAAACTCACCCCAAAGGGATTTGTTAACTGGTCTTCCCCAGCCAACCTATACTCCTGCAAAGGAAGGACTGGACCAGGTTGGTCTTCCTAAAGAGACAGGATTGAAAACCTGGGAAGCAGAGCAATGAGACACATAATTTGAAGACTTTTAAGTTTCCAAGTGGAGGCTATGAGACAAAGATGTGAGAAAAATGGGGACTGGGTACCAGACACATTCTTTAACCCTGGACAAATTATTCAACATTGCTGTTCTTAGGTTACTTGCATTATAAAAAGAAGGCTTTAATACTACACCTTAGGGTTTTAGTGAGGTCCCAAAGAGGTAACCTAAGAGAGATCCTAAGCATGGCTTTGTCTGTTCATAGGACTCAATACCTTTTAGTTCCTTTCTCTTCCCTTGTCCTTGTCTTTTCTTGTAGCTTTGGAAAGAGATTTATTTATTTATTGATAAACATATTTTTCACTTAGGCTGTTAAAGTATGTAATTTTCTTTCCTCTGAAACTATCTAAAGCAAGTTTAGATGGGAATAATTATAATACTTATACACTGGTCAGATGTGAACTCTTTCATGCTTCTTGGGAGTATAAGAAGTGCCATGTTTTTTTATATCTTTTAAAACTAATCCAGTTGGAGCTCACACCTGCTGAGTTTGGCAAGGAGGTCTAAAATCTATCATGGAGTAGGAAGAAGGTTGGGGAAGCTCCTTCTCCAGTTTAGATCACACACGCATACACACACACACACACACACACACACACACACACACACACACACCAGGGGCTTATCCATTGCATACAAATTGGAAGGGGCTGATGTCTAGGTCTTGCAGCCTCTGTTGCCTTATTGCTCCTTCACCTTCTGGAGTGGCTGACTGGTGCTCCTCATCTGTCTGTGGGCTTCCGACTCCAGACAGGCTATAGTGATCCCTCCCACAAACCTCACTGTGGGCACAGACGCATCCTCAGAGGCTCAAAGACTCCTTGCTGAGTTGAGCCTCTCTTGGCACCTGTACTGCCATTCCTGCACCAGATGGTAGGTATTCCGAGGCTCTGCAAACTGACAAGCCCTCCACCCTCTTCCCCCAGTGTAACAGTCAAAATTAATGAGCTTGCCATGCAGTAACAAACAGGCCTCAAGTATTATTAGTAGCTTTTATTAGCAAACGTTTATCTTCTCTCTTAGTAGGTCTAGGGCGAGAGTAAAAATGGAAACCCACATAACATATGTCTAAATATTTAAAACTTAAAGCCCACGGTAACAAACTATTAAATGTGCTGTATTCTTTTACCTTGAAAGATATACCTTCATAGCCACCTGGAAAATCAGGGTTGAGTTTAGAATTCTGAGACTTCTGGAAGGTCTGCACTGGAGCAAGTGGTGTGGAGAAGGACAACTCTTACAGCCTGCTGTTTCTGCACACCCTACCCTGCTCTTCCAAGCTCTGTCAGCATGCCCCTCGGCTACCCCAGTGGAGGATTAATCTAACTGTGGCATGCAGCTTCTGGCAGCAGGCATGTGGACATCAGAGCAGGGGAGGTCCTTGTTCTCCAAACCACGGAGGTGAATTTGCAGATATGGAATCCAAATGTTATGGAATAGATATGTGGTGCCCCCGAAATATCCTGTTGACACAGAGAAGTTTGGAGGTGAAATGGTTCGACTGTGAGAGCTTTCACCTAATCAGTCCATCCTAGTTTGAAAGGACTAGGTGGTAACTGTAGGCAGATGGAATGTGGCTGGAGGAGGTGGGTCACTGGGGTTGTGCCCTGGAAGGGTTGTTCTTCCTGCCGTCCCTCCCCTCTCCCTTTCTCTCTGTTTCCTTGCTGCCATGGGGGAGCAGTTTCCCTCTACCATGCCCTTCCTCCATGATGTGCTGCCTCATCTTGGGTGCAGAACCATGGAGTTGGCCGTCTATGAACTGAGACCTCTGGAACCAGGAGCCCCAAATGGACTTACCCTCCTCTAAGTTGTTCTTGCTGAATATTTTGGCCACAATGACCCAGAAGCTGAATATAACACCACGAACAATGAGGATTGACTGTGTTTTATTTGTTTACTTGTTTCCTGTCAAAAATTTCCTGAAAGAAATTAACAATAAGCTCACAGAAAGAGGAAAACTGGAGTTATTAATTCATCCAGGGCAAAGGAGGCCAGAATTTAAGAATTTAATGTTGAGTTCCTCTTCTGAGAAGGAGAAGGGACAATTCCTTTTCTGGTTTTCTCGCCGACAGATCCCTGGATGGGATGCAAGGGAAGATGCTCTGGCCAGGTAGTCAATATCCTGTGAGGGGTCACGGTCACATGAAGTACCTGCGAGGTTTTCCAGTGCATCCACACTCCGCAGCTCAGTCAGTCATCATTCTCTGAGAGAAGGAGGAGAGTGAAGGTGAATGGAGTAGGTGAGTTGCTAGGACCTTCTTTTCCAAATGAGGAAATCAAGGCTGAGGGAAAGAGAGCAGACAAGGAAGAGACCTGGGGCTGGTCGTCTAGTGCCTCCTCTCTTTCCAACGGCCAAGTGGGGTCATCTCAAAATCCAGAGAGAGTTCTTTAAATCCACAGGAGTGAGCTAGCCAGGAGGTGTGAGCAGATAAGTCCCAGCTGCCATGGATAAAAACCAACACCTATAGGCGCTCTGTTCATGTTTTTGATTGTTTGCTGTGAAAAAGCTTTTTATTGATGCCATCCCATGCACTGATTCTTAATTTTATGTCTTTTGCTTTAGAATATCATGCTAAGTGAAATAAGCCAGTCCCCCAAAACCAAAGACCAAATGTTCTCTCCATCCGATATGTGGATGCTGACACACAACAAGAGAGGGAGGGGAAGAATAGGAGTTCACTGGGTTAGACACAGGAAAATGGAGGGAAGGGAGAGGAATGGGAATAGGGAAGGCAGTTGAATGAGTTGGACATAACTCTCCTATGTTCATATATGAACACACAACCAGTAAAACTCCACCTCATATCCAACCACAAGAATGGGATCAAAATGGAATGGGTTGCACTCCATGTTTGTATAACATGTCAAAATACACCCTACTGTCATGTATATCTAGAAACAATAAAAAAATAACTAACCAAAGTCTGGCTCTGTGTGATTGCTTCAGCCTCCCTGTCCACAGCTTCCCCTGCCTGTGGTATGTTTAGTCCTTTACTTAGTAACCTTACACAGTTCTTGGGGTTCTTCCTTGTCCTTGAGAATTTACAGAACCAAAAAGGCAGAGACTCCCATTTCTAGATCAACTCGATTTTGGATCCTGCAACTAATGGTGGGTGGCACCATATCTTATTCATATGCTCAGTCCCTGGCCTAACTACTATTTCCATTAGAGGAAAAGAAAAGAAAATCTAAACAAAAGAAAAAGGGGAGATACCAAATGCCATTTCACTTACATAGTTTCTTTGATCTCTTTTTATAGTTTGTAAATGTCTTTTCTTCAATCAATGAAAGACCCCCTTGCTATGGGCCAGGCAAAATGTGAACAGCGTGCTACAAGCCATTCCATTATCTCCAGAGCAGCCCTGTAGGGTTGGTGTTATCCTCCTTTCTTACAGAAGGCTGTGACTTAGAGAGGTTAATTAACACCACAAAGGTCACACAGCTAAAGAGTGGCTGGGTTGGGATTCAAATCCCCAGTAGTCTAGCCTGCACACAATGGCACATTCATCATCATAATATCAGTATATACCTTGCAGGGCGGATATGAAAATTAAAAGACATGAATATATGATAAATGTTAGGCAAACCATAAAACTCCTACGAAGTTTTGCTGTGATTATTTCTTCAATTTTACACAGGGCCAGCTCTGCTGTCCTTATTGGCCAAGTCTATATTAATCCTATAATTCATCCTTAAACCACCCAAACTTTGTTTCCTGGCTTGCTCCATAGCCAAAGGGAAACTGAAAATATGCCTTTTGTAAAAAGGCTTAACACCTGCTGCCAAAGGGCGCCCAACCATCTGGATCGTCAGAGGAGTATAGACTCGCTTACAAAAGACGTAGATTAATTTGGACATTGTTTCCCTACATAA
The DNA here is from genome assembly GCF_902686445.1 of Sciurus carolinensis. NCBI lineage: Eukaryota > Metazoa > Chordata > Mammalia > Rodentia > Sciuridae > Sciurus > Sciurus carolinensis. The sequence continues at coordinate 88,225,879 of NC_062220.1, read as the reverse complement.
ACCAGGCATAAGGAGGCAAGCAACCCAGGGAAGGATAATCATGCTGAGAGTGGAAGCACTTATTATAAATAATTACCATGTAATTATCCACAACTTCCCTGGCGTCTGTAGCCTGAGGCTAGTCTTAGGAGGTGCCCCTTCCTTAGGAAGTTTAAGGAGACTGAAGTGCTTAGATAAGTTGATCAGGGCATTTGTGTCTTAGGGCTGCATTATTGCCACCTGGTCTACCTCTCCTGCGATGAAGCCCTGAGTGTTTATGGCTGAGGTGCAGAACAGCTGTGCGGTGGGGGCTTCTTCAATTGGATCTATCCTCCCCCACAGCCTTTTACTAGCACTATGCCTTTTTGCAAATGTGTGGGTGTGACACATCTGGCTTCTCTTAGGCAAAGTGTTCATTGAGCAAGTTAATACATAGTACAGGCCGTGACACTTCTTTTTGGTGTGCTTCTGAGCTGCATTTTCAAGCCGTGAGGTGGCTCCATTGAAGATAGGCAACGACACTTCAAAGGAGCAATGGCAGAAGCCTTGACAAGTGTAGGGAGAGACACAGGCATTTCCAAGAGGGGCATGATTGCCTGCAGGGTTAATCAAGTCCTCTTGTTTTCATTCCAGCACCACATTTATCTTGGTGGCAGCCGCGACAAATGTAAAATCCAACCTCTAAGCCCAGGCAATTGGAATTGTATTTACCTGCTCAAGACGTGTAAACAAGCTATTCTCTGAGTCTTCTTAATTGGAATAGGAGTACTTCAAAGAACTGGCCATAGGTCAGGGAGGTGCCTGCTTTGCAGTGGTATTCAGTATATTGGATTGAAGACAACTGAAAGCATTGCAGTCACAGGTCTGGACTCTGAGAGATTGTCATGCTCATGATTACGGTTAGAGCTGCCATTTACTGAGCCCTTCATATAGATGCATGTTCTATATGCTACCATATGTTATCCTCTTAATAACACTGAAATGTAGCTAATGTTATTTTACCATGCTTAGATGAGAAACTGAGATTAAGTAACTTCACTGAGATCACCAAGTGGCAGATTCTAGATTCAAACCTGGGTCTGACCCACTCTCTGATCCACCAAGGCATACAAAACCAGAATCTCCTTGGAATATGCAGGTGCAGAGAACAGAAGGGTTTGGGAGACCCTAAGATCTTCAACTGTACTCATCAACCTAAAAATTTTAAGCTTTTGTTTTCAGAAAAAGCAATCAGAGACGAAGACTTAACCACTCTCTTTTACTAATCCACCCTTTTGCCCACCTTTGAGTATTCTCAATATAAGAAAGGGGCAAAAGTTACATTTATAGCAATTTGATTCTTCAATTATTAAGTTGATTAGTTATCAAACTTGGGGACAAATATTTTGAAAGTATCTCTCTAAACCATCAGAAATATTTGCCAACTATAATCGAAACATGCTAGCAGGTAAAAGAAGAAATTCATTTGTGTCCAGGGAAGGACCTGCAGCCAAACCATCCATCTCCCAGGCTCCTGGCCATCTTACCTGCACAGCCAGCAGGAAGCATAGGTGATCTCCTAGCTTGCATTATGGCTCACAGGCAGAATTTCTTATAAGGTTCACCAGATGTGTCCCTTCAGAAGCCACAGTTCACTGGAGCATGCAAGTTAAAAAAGACAGGGCAAGTATGACTTAATAACAATAAAGACTCATTCCTCTTTGCTAGCACCATGCTTAGCTGCTCCCAAATTTTCTCAATGCATTCAAATATCTAAATTGTAACATCCTTTTCATAAGGACTACAGCATGTTAGAGAGGGTCACTCCAAAATTCATTTCTAACCGGAACCTCAGAAGGTGATTTTATGTGGAAAGAGCATCTCTGCAGATAGTCAGTTAAGATGAGGTCAGTAGTGGAGTAGGATGAGACCTAAATCCAATGGCTGGTGTCCTTGTATGAAAGGGAGAAGACGTGCATCCACATATCCAGAGAGAACAGTCACTTGAGGACAGACACAGAGATCTCAGTGATGGAGCTGCGAGGCAAAGTGTGCCAACAATTCTAGGAACTGAAGGAAAGCATCAAGGGAGGGTTCTTCCCCAGAGCCTCCAGAGAGAGTGTCCTGCCAGCACTTTGACTTCAGCTTCCACAACCATGTTTGTGCTATTTCAAGTCACCTCAGTGACTCATTATGGCAGCCCTAAGACACTAACATAGGACTATCCCACACTTGGTCCAAGCCACATAGTCTTTTCATCTTTGGCAGGGATGATGATGATGATGATGATGATGATGATGATGATGATGATTGGTACCAGGGACTGAATTTAGGGGTGCTTGACCACTGAGCCATACCCCAGGCCCCCCTTTTTTCCATATTTTATTTAGAGACAGGATCTTGTTGGGTTGCTTAAGGCCTCACTGACTTTGAACTTGTGATCCTCCTGCCTCAGCCTTCCAAGCTGCTGGAATTATAGGTGTGTGCCAGCAGGGATTATTATTATTATTACTTTTTGCCGTGCTGGGGATCGAACCCAGGGCCTTGTGCATGCAAGGCAAGCACTCTACTGACTGAGCTATCTCCTCAGCCCAGCAGGGATTATTTTAACTACACTCTCCCCTCAGTGCTCCCCAAACCCTGCACTGTGCTTTAATTTGCCAACACAGTTTTCTTCTTTAAACCAGAATAACCTTCCAAAGACCCTCTGACTCAGCAATTCTGATTTCTAGATTTTTTTTTCATAAATAATCAGACACACATAACACTTTTATATGTGAATATTTCCCAGTGAATTAATAATAAGGAAACATTGGAAGCACCCCAAATGACCAATTGTTGGAAACCGTTGAATAAATTATCACATATTTGTAGAACTGAACATTATACAGCTGTTAAAATTATGTTTTCAAATTAACAACTTGAGAAAATAATTGAGATATAATGTTGCTGTTTTTAAGCAGCATAAACAACTCCATATAACACAAATTCAATTTTGAGTAGATGTTTGTATAGATAAAAGATTAGACAGAAATATATAATTTTGGTTATCTCTGAGGAGTGGCAATGGAATATTCATCTGATGTTTTGAAATATCCTCATGTTTCTGTAATAATTATATATTATGATCATAATAAGAAAAACAAGCAATATAGCTTATTCAGCAAATTCAGAAGTGCTCCTGTAGGGTGACTTTTAAGCTATTTTTGACCATACCTCAAAGTAAGAGATATAGTTTGCATTATGACTGTTATAATGTAAAGAATGCTCCCCTACAAGGTTGTGCAGGTCCTGATCCCTGGAATCTATGAATATGCCACCTTACACACCAGATGGAACTTTGCAGATGGAACTAAGTGAAGGATCTTGAGTTGGGGAGATAATACAGAATTATCCAGGTCATCGCAAAGGTCCTTGTGACATGCCTTCCCAGCCACCATGCCCCCTGTCCACTGACTGCTGCTGAGAAGTAGTAGCAGAGCAGCTAAGTATTGAAGTGGAAAAGCAGGCTGAACGGTGGCCTGGGAGGGCTAGGGTACCCGGGGGTCCAGCTGCACCGTGGACTACCTGCTGCTGCCCTTATCCAAGCAAGGGTGAGTGTCCTGCTGCATGTGGTGGCACACCCCTGTAATTCCAAGGACTCAGGAGGCTGAGGCATGAGGATCACAAGTTCAAAGCCAGCCTCAGCAACTCAGTGAGGTCCTAAGCAACTTAGTGAGAGAGAATGTGTCCCCCAAAAAGGGAGGGGAACTGGGGGTGTGGTTCAGTTGTAAAGCACCTCTGGGTTCAGTCCCTGGTTCCAAAAGAGAAAAGAACAGGTTTCTGGGTGCTGTGCATCCACATGGGCTGCAGCAGGCAGATCCCACCACGCCTGCCCTGGCACTGGCAAGGGCTGAGGCAAGCCACTGCACAGCCTCCTGTTGGCCCGCCCTGGCCAACCAGGCCCAACACCCAGCCCATGAAGCACTACAGCTCCAGATCCCTAAGCATGCACCATCTACTGACAGCAACTTCTTGAGAAGATGGAATTACAGATGAGCAGCCAGAAAATGGAAATGGGGCTGACCTGAGTGGAAGTTTGTACTCAGGAGTTAACCAATGGCAAACCCTAATTAGTATTGGTACTTTTTTCAAACCCTGATTAGCATCAGTTTGGACCAATAGCCATTGACCCAAGTGTGTATAAACTCCTAGAATAACACACTCGGAGACCAACCCCTATTGGGACTTCTTGTGCTGGGCATCCCTCTCGCTGTCACTCTGGGAGATTTCTATTTCTGTTTCCCTGAATAAAATCTATTCCTTTCACTGTTGCTTTCTGTTGTCTGTGGGTTCCATTCTTTGAATTCACAGACAAAAACCCAGAAAGAAGAAATCAGTGGTGAGTTGCTGGGTCTGCTGCAACACGGAAGGACATAGTCCTCCATTAAGGGCTGAAACACCGTTTCCGGGCAGCAGAGCCTGCAGCCCACACAGACCCCACATGCCAGCAGAAACAGAGAAACTACAGTTTCCCTCCTGTGAGGGATACAGGAATATCATAAAGAGTAGGAAGAGATGTGAGGATGAAAGCGAGATACTGGAGTGAGGCAGGAAGGAGCCAAGAACCAAAAAACGTGGGCAGCTTCTAGAAAGGGAAAAAGGATAGGAATCAGATTCTCCCTGGAAGTCTCCAGAAGAACACAGCCCCACCCATGCCTTGATTTTAATTTCTGATTCCAGAACTCTAAGGGAATAAATTTGTGTTGTTTTAAGCTATTAAGTTTGTGGTAATTTGTTATAGCAGCCATCAGAAATGAACACAATGACCAAGACACACACACACAGACATACACACATATACACAAGCACAATGAAACAAAAAGTTCTGCAAAATATTATGTACTCTGGTATTTTCTTTCCCATTGCCATGGTTGAACTATGTCCCACAAAAATATATGCTGAAGTCCTAATCCCCTATATCTTAGAATGTGGAAGTTAAGGCAAGGTCATTATGTAATTAGTGTCCTTATAAAAAGAAAAAATGGACACAGAAACAGGAACACAGAGGAAAGACACTCTGGAGAGACACAGAGAAAACTTGTCACGATGAGAGAAAGCAATGCTGTCACAAACCAAGGGACACTGGGGCTACTAGATGTGGAAAGAGGCAGGGAAGAGTTTTCCTACCAGTTTCAGAGGGAAATGTCCCGGCTGGCATCTTAATTTCAGACTTCCATCCTCAGAACTGCAAGACAATAAATTTCTATTGTTTAGAGCCACCCAGTTTTCAGTACTTGGTTATAGTATGCCTGGGAAACTAACACTTATTACTCTGTTCTGTTCAGTTCTATTTCATTAAGAAAACACATTTCCCAATCTATTAGTTATGAATGATCAGTTTTGAATGCGCCTCCACAACTCAGCATGGAAGCCCTTTCCAAGGTCACATCAGGCTGAGTTCCTAACTTCAGGGGTAGTAGAGCCCTGGCGCACCCCCATGGAGCAAATCCAGCATGAACTGTCCATCCTTCCCGGAGCAGAGCATCAGCTGGAGGACCCAGGACATGCCCTTGGCTTGAGCTACAACCTTTCCCCTCAATGGCATTTTATTTTTCAATGCCCAGCTTCATGTTACCTCCTCTGGTGACATGCTCCTGGCTCTTTAAGCAGGCACTATTCCCTGTTCTCTGATCCCAAGGCACTCTTTATGGGTCCCAAATACAGCACTTATCATATTGTACTGTGGGATCAATTTAAGTTACTCCCTTGCCCCTCGACCCCTCCCCAGCTGAACTGCAAATTTCTTAAGATTATTTCTTTTCTGTGTGTGTGTGTGTGTGTGTGTGTGTGTGTGTCTAGCACAGACCTAACACCTAACACAATAAACTCAAATATGGGGTCTCCCAAACATGCAAGTGCAGTTTTAAGTTTTATTAACTTCAGAAGTCTAAATGCTATAAACTTGCATAAGTGCATTGAATTTTACTTCTTTTGACTCTAAGTCATGAGTTTTTTTAATGACAGGGACACATTCTGAGAAATTGACTTTAGGCTGTTTTGCCATTGTGCAAACAGCCTAGAGTGTACTTACACAAACCTAGGTGGTATCACCTACTACACTTAGACTCTAAGGCGTACAGCACAGAGTTCCTAGGCTGTACACATGGAGCATGTTACCGTACTGGGTGCAGTAGGGGCAGTATTTAACTTCATAGCTAAGTATTTGTAAATCTAAATATATCCAAACATTGAAAAGGCACAATAAACATAGAGTATAAAAGATAAAATAGGGATCTGCCTATATAGGAAGTTTATCAAAAATGGAGCTTGCAGAACTGGAAGCTGCTCTGGTTGAGTCAGTGAGTGGCAAGTGAACCGGAAGGCCTGGCGCTTCATTGTAAACTACTGTAGACTTTATAAACACTGCACACTTAGGCTATGCTCAATATATAGAAAAAATTTTCTTCATTAATAAATTAATCTTAGCTTGCTATAATGTTTTTTATAAATTTTTAAGTTTTAAAGACTTTTCAACTCTTGGAGTAACACTTTGCTTAAAGCACACATTGTGCACTACATAAAAATATTTCCTTTCTTTATAATCTTCTTTTATATTTTTCCATTTAAAAATCTATTTCATTCTTTTACTTTTAAAGCTTGTTTTGTTAAAAATTAAGACGTAAACACACCTTAGCCCAGGCCTGCACAGGGCCAGGGTCGTCAACATCACCGTCTTCCACCTTCACCTCCTGTCCCTCTGCAGGGCTACAGGGGCGGGGACATGCACGCAGCCGCCATCGCCTGTGGTCTCAATGCCTGCTTCTGGGAACCCTCCCGAGGGACCTGCCTGAGGCTCTTCTTGAGGTGTTCTTCTTTTCAAAAATATGTTCATGGGGGTTTGCTTGGTTTGTTTCTTTTTTCCATCACAGATTTGCTTGTAAGCAGATAATGCAGGAGGAACAATCCTGTCTATTCATGAAAACCTTTCAGGGCGGGGGTCCATGTTTTCACACTTTTTAAGAAGTTCGCTGTGTCCTGCAAAACTTTTGCTACACCCTTCATTGTGAGTTTTCTTGGAGCTTGTTCTATTTCTTTTCCTGAAATTTCCTTTTCTCTTGCCTCTTCTTCAGCTATGTGTTCCTGATCCTCACCAATCAGTTCCTCAGGAACCACCCCCAGGAGCTCCTTGTGGGTACCCTCACCCACATGCAGGGTAAAGTTTTTTTTCATCTCACCCTCAGCCTGTTGAGTTTTGGAACCCCTGTCCTTCTCCCCCTCATCCCCATGGACAAATGTCTTAAGGGACTTCTTCCAGATATTATTCAGACACTCCTCGGTGACATCACCCCAAACCCAAGCAAGGCTTCTGATGCAGTCACAGACGTGTGTAATCCTTTCAGAACTGCAGCAGGGTCTTCCCAGTCTCCTCCTCAGTTACTGCAGCAACCTGAGCAGAGTTCCTCACAGCTGCTATCATGGCGTCATCCACTGGATGGATCAAAGAAGTGAAGCATTAAGGAAAAAACACCAAGTTGATACTGGGATGAAGATCCAATAAAAGGAGGATGTACAGACAGTTATCAATCATAAACATGGTGTGTTGTTCTCCAACAGAACTTCTCCAATTGGCCAGCACAGCAGTTCAGGAAGACATCTCGGAAGTGGAGTTGGTCATGCAGGACTTCTTACTGGGGGTCATCACTGTGCCAGATCACAAAGGGCCTGCCACACTGCCCCCAAACAATACTGTTATCCTGTCCTTAAAAGCCCTGAAACCTGGCACTGACTTGGTCTCCTTATGGATGAAAATTCTTCCAAGCATCCATTTCCAGAATAGGGAAGTTTGTCCATATGGAAGATCTGTTTTGGCAAGTCATTTTCCTCCACACACAGTTTATTTAGAGTTTCCCAAAATTCTTGAGCTGTCTTCACATCAGCACCTGCAGACTCACCATTTTCACTTTCACATTATGTAATGAATAATGATCTCTCTCTTTTTTTTTTTTTTTGGTGCCTGGGCTGCTTTAACCACTAAGCCATATCCCTAGCCCTTTTTATATTAGTTTAGTTTAGTTTTTTGTATTAGTTAAATTTTGAGATAGGGTATTAGGGTATTGTTAATTTGTTGAGGACCTTGCTAAGTTGCAGAGGCTCATTCCAAACTTGCAATCCTCCTGCATTAGCCACCCTCGTTGCTGGGATTACAGATGTGCACCACCATGCCCAGCTCTGAATAATGATTCTTGAAACCTTTTAAGCCAACAAATACTTGCAGCAGTAGGTTCCAGTACCCCCCCCCCCCCCCGGCATAGTGCAAAAGAGCTTTGGCCTTGGCCATGATGGTTGTGGTACTGCAGAGGATTTGCTTCTGTGTCTGGTCTTCAATCCAGATTATTAGGATTATTTCATACAGGCCCTTCCTTAATTTTGTTAGTTTGTTGTTTCAATGATGCAAATCTTTAAGCAGCTCTGTCACTTTGTTCTTCAAGATCATAGCTATGACAGAATGGGATATACCTGACTGGAGAGCAATGACCATCACTTAATTTGCATCTTTGTAGGGATCACTTTTAATTTTGTTTCTATGTCAGTCAGGATGTTGCCTCTTCTTGACAGCCTTAGCAGTGGATTTCGTATGCTTAGGAGCCATGATGAACTAAGCAATATGGGACTAAATCAAGTGCAAGGGAAAATGATGCAATCAGGAGATTCATGACGAGATTCACAAAGCTGCTGCCAGTGTAACATGGCAAACTGTTTTACAGTGAAGTTTTGTTTTTATTAAAAGTAGAAGGAGTACACTCTAAAATATGATAAAAATATAATATTAGTAAACCATTAACATAAACTCATAACATAGTTGTTTATTATCACTATCAAGTATGATGTACTGTACATAATTGTTTGAACTATACTTTTATACCAGTGGCAGCACAGTAGGCTTATTTATACAGCATTGCCACCAACAACGTGAGTAATGTGTTTTTCTATGACCTTACGATGTCACTAGCTATAGGCATTTTTCAGTTCCATTATAATTTTATGATACTGCCATCGTATATATGGTCTATTGTTGACATTGTTATGCAGTGTGTGGCTGTATTTTAATAAATGTAATTGCATTTCTTTGTTGTTTTAGTGAATGTGTGTCATTTTTTCACCCAGGGGAAACAAAATAAAAACTAAAATGAAAACAGGTATTACTTAACATTCACAAAACTAAGTGATTGTGAAATCAATTTAAACTTTCAATTGATGTTTTTGTAAGCTATAGCATTTATCCTTCTGAAGTTATTAAAACTGCAATAAGATTTTTGGTACCCTCTGGTTTTAAATAGTAATGTATTTACTATAAAATCCATTTTGGTTTTCATTTAATTTGCTTCATTTTGGGCACAAGCATTTGTTGGCTACCAGTCGTCCTGGTACTTAGGCCCAAGGGACCCTTGTCCAGAATTCATCCAAGTCTCTCCTTTCTGAGTCTTGACTGTCTGTACTCCTCCCCATAGGGTGAGGAGTCCAAGGGAATTCATTAATTGTATTACCTTATCCCTAAGTTTATACATCCCCAAATATTCTGAGTATCCAGGATCCCCAAATTCCCTCTCCAAATGGTACAAGGAGGAGGGTTTACTCTCCATGACTACACTAGCGTGAGCAGACAATGTTCCTTCCAGCCTTCATACTCCTAGGCCCCAAAAATGGCAGGGGGCAGGAAGACTGCTTCTGGGGAGCTGGACTGAGCTCCCACTGACCTCTGGAGTCTTGTGGGAAGGGAGGAGGTAGCTACAAACCAGGAGTTGGAAACCATCTCTTTCTGTATCCCCTCATTTCATTTAAATGCAGAGCATCCAGGAGTTTGAACCTGGCCTTTCACATCATTAGGAAGGTATTATCTGTCAAGCTTGGAAGGTAGAATCTGTGGTGCCTAATAGTTTGTTAACTTAGTTGGTAACTTCTAAATATTTTGGCAACTGGTTTATGAACCTTTATTTGTGTTATTGCTCTGGATCCTGAAAATATTAAATTTGACAGATCTTGGCCTTAAAAGAAAATTCTTTACCCACCTATAAATTATTTTTCCATAAAAGGATCAGTGGGTAAAAGTACATTGAAGCGTTATTTATGAAGGTGGATGATGGCAAGTGATGGCTGCAGTCACTGGCTACGTTATTTACATAAAGTTTTTCCTTCAGTCTTCACAACAACCCAGTAGCACAGGTGCTTAGGAGAAAACTAAGATTCAGCAACATTAAGCCATTTGTTTGAGACCATAAAGCCAGTGCTTCAGTAGCCTTAGTTGCATAACAAACTACCCTAAGTAGAGAATAAGTTAAAGCAATTTTTTTTTTTTTTCCTGTTTGGTGGGTTGGCTGGGCTGCTGTACAGCTGGTTTCCTCTGGGTTCACTCCCACAGCCACACTTAGCTGGAATGGGCTAGGGGTAGAAGGTCTCTAGAATTCTATGTTGTCTCCCAGTTGGTATTGCTGGATCTGGGAATGAGACCTTCCCTGACTTCCTCTTATCGGCTTACCATTGCACCTCCTGCTTTTTAAGTTCTAAATCCCCCTGTTGTCAGGCTTAGTGCCCAGCACCTAGCGGTGGTTAATAATACACACTGAGGTCACTCACAAGCAATGTGACTCTAAATGGATTACTTAACAGAAGTCTCAGTTCCCTACTTGCAAAATCAGTAGGCGTGTAGTACAGGTTGCTTTATGGTTCTATGCAATCACACAGGAGGAGCACTTGGAGCCACGACCTCACTTTCTCAACATTAATGTGATTGGAATGTGGTTGGTCAATGAATACATGCTGATTTTTTAAATAATGGAAACTGTTAAGGTTTGGATGTGAGGTGTCTCCCAAAAGCTCATACGTGAGACATAGTGGAAGGGTTCAGAGGGAAAATGATTGGGTTGTGAGAGCCTTAACTCAATCAGTGAATTAATCACTGACGGGATTAACTGAGTGGTCACTGAAGGCAGGTGGGGCCATGAGGGTGTGGTTTGGGGGTATATATTTTGTATCTGGAGTGGGGAGTCTCTCTCTCTCTCTCTCTCTCCTATCTGATCACCATATAAGCTGCTTCCCTGTGCCACACTCTCCCACCATGATGTCCTGCCTCACCTCCAGTCTGAGGAATGGAGCTGCCTGTCTATGGACTGAGGTCCCTGAGCCCCCAAATAAACTTTTTCTCCTCTACAGTTGTTCTTGTGGGATCCTTTGGTCACAGCAGCGAAAAAGCTGACTAAAACAGGAACAAACACCATTTAGTTTATAGACAAACACAGCCCTTGTAAGTACCCAAGTGGGGAAATAATTTCAAAAAACAGGGATGAAATTCTCAGCAGCTTTCAAAAAGCGGAAAAGAAAATCAAAACTAAACAAAGAAAGGAACGAACCAAACTGCGTCACACCGCAATTGTTCTCTGTTATTAAGATTTCAGCCTGGGGTTGCTTAGTTCTTCCAATATGGACAGTGCTGACTCAGCGCAGCTAGGGACTGGAGGTGGGGACACACCTTTGGCTTGTAGTAGGTCACGTGTGCTTAGAGGATCACTTAAAAGCTGACTTTGCGCAGGATATGCGTGACCTGAGGAGTTGGCTCGTTCCTGCCTGCCCTGGTACCCACCAGAGAGACCCGCCAGAGGGACCCACCAGCTGGAGTCTGTGCGCACCAAGCGCACGGACAAGTGCAGCCTGCCCAGTATGACAGCTGTCAGCCTTGCGTGTGTCCTTCGGACTCTAAGGCATGATCCTAGCCTTGGGGTCCCCGACGCAGGAAGCGCAGGGCCAGAGGTCTCAGAAGCCCTCAGCGAAAAGAGGGGAGAAAGAATGGGGAGGTCTTGGTTGGCTCGGATTTTTCAGTTGGACGAGACTAAGGATGCTCTCCATGCGCCCAGCCAGGGAACACTCCTGAAGGTTCCAGGTACAATCCCAGACGGTCGCAGTCCCGGTTCTCCCAGGCCAGGATGCGACTTCGAGTCCAGGAGTCCTCATAGGGAATGCCAAGCTGTGGAGGCCTCCATACTCGAGTGCGAGGGTCGGGGGGCAGAGGGGAGGAGGGGCACGTTCCTCTCTCTCCCTCAATGTGTCTCTGTGGGCAGTTTGATTTCTTGGATGCTGGGGAAGAGGGGAAGTGGAAAGCACCTTTAATTCCAACAAACTCCAAACAAGGAGGCTTAACTTAAGGGAAGAAGAGAGAGCAGCCCGGAAGGCTATTATGCTGGAAATGTGGGATAGGGAGAAAATCCAGGTTTGGGGGACAGGAAGCAGCAGCTCCCTGACAAGTGGATTTGGTCCTTGGGACCTTGCAGTTCATCTTGGTATCATAGGAAGAAAAATCAGGCATGGGCATAAGTGTGGAGCTGAACTCCAGCTCTGGACTTTGCTAGTTGGTGATATTGGCCATTTATTTAGCCTCCCAAGCCTCAGTCTTCTGATCTGAAAGACTAAGGCCACCAGTCACTTTTTAAATACAGAATTGTTACATTAGAAATAACGTAGAAAGTGCCTACTTAGCACAGTGCTTGGCTTTTCAGTGGAAGGTAGATTTCCTTATGCATTATGATTAATGATGAAGATTGTGGTGAAGACAGAACAATGTTCCCAAATCTGGCTACTTAAAGACAGTGGTTGCCCAAGACTCTCCCACAGTCACCTCTCCAGCCCCAGTGGGTCCTAGTGAAATGTGCTTGGGTCTACTTTCCTTCCAGCCCCAGTGGGTCCTAGTGGGATGTGCTTGGGTCTTGGAGCTAGTCAAGGCTATGCTGGAATGCTGGTTCCAGTATCCACCACTTGGGTGACATTGGGGACATTACTTCTTCCCCAGGCTTGATTTTCTTCTCATCAGTGAATGAGGAAGGAGGCACTCTTCTTTACTTTTCCTTCCCCTTCAACATTTGACTAAGTTTTAACTTGTTTTGTGTGAAATGAGTAAGCATAAAGATATAAGAATTTTAAAAAATTTCAATGAGAATGCATTTTTATAACGTGAAAAGTAACTTATAAGAAAGTTGTTCAAATATGAGAATTGGAACACTTTTGGAAAAGTGCAGTGTACTGGCTTTTGTTAGCATATGAAAGTCTCTACAGTTGTCCAGATCTTTCAGCTGAATGGACTTGCTAAACATGTACCATGTACCCAGGCTAGTCGAGGTACAGTAGAAATCCTTCACAATGTGATGTCTGTTCTTAGTGAAAAATTGTTTTACTCATCTTTTATAGGTGTTGATTATTGGGGAGATGTATAATTGGCTCTATAATATATGTGAGTCCTGCTTATAAACCCATTTTTTTTTTTCGGTGGTGGGCATTGAACTCAGGGCCTGGTGGAGGTTAGGCAAAGCCTCTATCTCTACCTTTGAGCTGCAGCCCCAACCCTACAGTGTGATTCTAGCTAGGCTCTTTTTTTCCCCAGTTTTTTTTCTTTTTATTGGTTCTTTTTATTTATACATAATATCAGAATTCATTTTGACATAATTATGAACGCGTGGAATATATTTTGCTCTAATTCAGTCCCTAGTATTTCCCTTTCCCTCTTCTCCTCCCTCCTTTGTGCCCTTCTCTCTACTCTTCTGATCTTTCTGCTATTTACTTACAGTTTTGTTTTGTTTCTTTAGAGTCTTGCAGAGATACATGACGGTGAGATTCACCGTGGTACATTCACACATATACATAGGAAAGTTAGGTTAGATGCATTCCACTGTTCTGCCCTTATCCCATCCCTCCTCTCTGCCCCTCAATGCCCTTTGAATAGTCCCTTGATCTTTCTTCTACTTTGATGAATCCCCCCCACACTGCCCATTTTTCCTTCTTCTCTGTCTCTATTTTTATTTTGGACTAACTTCAGCAGAAAACTTTCAACATTTGGCTTTTGGGAACTGGTTTATTTCACTTAGCATGATGGTCTCCAGTTCCATCCATTTACCAGTGAAAGCCATAATTTCATTCTTCTTTATGGTGAAATAGTACTCCACTGTGCATATATACCACATTTTCTTTATTCACTTATCTGTCGAAGGGCACCTAGGTTGGTTCGATAGCTTTGTTATTGTGAATTGTCTAGCTAGGTTTGTATAACCCAAGAGGTAGGTGGGGTTGGACTGACAGTTTGAATGACTTAGGAAAGTTCATCCAACATAACTAGATTTTGTTAATGTATTTGTCATTGTTTGGGGGTGCATATGATTTGTTAGAGAAAAATCTGCTACCCCAGGACACACAGGACAAAGACAGTGAGAGAAGAAGAGCTTACATACTGCCTCAGATAGTATCAGATACCCCCTTATTAGAATGCAAATAAATAGCTAATGGCTCTTTCTTAATAGGAGGTATGGTTCATTTTAAAGAGCAAACATGATTATTATTCCCAGTGGTTTTATAATATGGTATTTTTATAGACTGAACTAAGAACATTGAAAAGAACTTACCTGGGGAAGTTTCTCAGAAAAGTTCCTATAGAATAAGAAGTCACTAGTATCTGTATGTATATAAAAAAGGCTTGCCTGTATCTGCAAGCTCCTGAATTGGATCCCCCAGCAGTGCAAACAAACAAAAATTTGTATTGACTTTGGAGAATGGTTAAGTTGGGCAGAAAGTAAGAATTGTAACTTACCAGTCAAAACCATGAACTTTTTGAAGTTTTATGCTGTATTTGCAAGTTTGAAGTTTGAAGTAATAATTAACTGAGTTCACTGGACAGCGATTAGGCCCTTTCTTCATGAAATTAGTCTCCTAAACATAACTAAAACCAGGGGACCAGGATTTCTCTTTCCTGGAAGATATTGGCAGGTATACCCTTGATGGCAAAATCACATGCTTTGCTTTTATTGCTTTAACTCAAAGCCTGTGGGTAATGACTGCGTTCTTAGAATAAATACTATGAAGAAGAAAATTGTTAGCATCTTATCTTTCTAATAAATTTGGGGCTTATCTCTTAACCTTTTCTCTGTAGTCTAATTCTAGAGAGTGGTTGTTTTTAACTTGCCCAGGATTGATTACTGACCAAAATAATTTTTTAGGCATTCTGAGGCTAGCCCTTTTTCTTTCCCTTTTGAGACTTCATGTCCCATTAGTCATCTTTCTAAAAGACGTCTGGGCATAATTTTGTACCTGTATGGTTCTTTGGGGAGGAGGTAACCTAGCTCTCATGAGATTCATTCTCTCACCTATTTATTCATTTAACTAATATTTCCTCCAGTGTTTGATAGTGAAAATGTTCAAACATTCAGAAAAGGTGAAAGAATTTTACAGTGTATATCTCTCCCCACCCCACTCCATCTAGACTGTATTATCTTTCAACTGCTACTGATTAGTTCCTTCTACTGGTCTGAAACTGTGCTTAATAAGGCTATAAAAACATAAAAGGAAGAGTAAATCAGGGGAGAAGGAAGGTTTTGATTTGGCCTGGAGCAGTTCGTGAAGGGGTGATGTGACTTTGTTCTGGAAAGTTATGTTGGAGTCTCACTATGGAAGATACTGAATTTCATGACAGGAAGTTTATATGTTCTCTGGGTTGTAGTTAGGAGCCATTGAATGCATTCAAGAAAGAGGACATCTTATGTTTTAGAAAGCTCATTCCAGCATCAACATTAGGAGGACCCGAAGTCTGAGAAATGTGTTAGGAGGCTTTTCAAACACAAGGGTGGTGTTGTGAACAGAATGAATTGAAGAGAGAGGGTAAAGGAACATGGATGGGACTTCAGGACTGACTTGAGGTGTGGAATATTGGTGTTAGAACTTAGGTCTCTGCAGTAATAGTGGTATCTCTACAGTGTGGTCACTATATCAGGAATTCAGAAGAGGAGGAAGTTTGAAGGGGATCATAACATCTTGGTTAGAGACCTTATGGGATTTCAGGGACTGTTTGGTGGAAACGTCAGCTGAGAGTAAGGATATTGTCCTGAAATGCTGAACGACAGTTAAGACTGAACAAACATATGGACTAGCAGTTAGTGCTTAGGGGATAGTTGAATGAGAATGTATGGAAGGAGAGAAAAAAGGACAAGAACTTGAGGGAAATCAGACTGTTTAGGGTTCTTGGAACAGAAAGAGTACAGGTGTTCAGTTATCAGTATTTTTAATGACTCTTCTGTCTGCAGTGTTATAATTCTCCTTAATACTAACTTACAACAGTCCCTAACTAAAAACCATCTCCATGCTAGTAGAGTGGAATAAGTCTTTCCTCTACTTTGTAGGCGGTACAGAAAAAGCTGAGGGTAGGGGAAGGAAGAAAGTTAATTTTTTAAATATAGGACTTTAGAGTATATAGTGCTTTATCCATGTAAACCACTTCCAAATAGAAAGTCTGGTAATTTAATGAATTTGTCTGTCTTTTCACAAGGCAACACCCCTCTCTCTGGAGTCAGAGCAACCTAACTGATGGTGGCCATATTTTCCAAACCAAACCTCAGGTGTCAGTGACCCTTATTCTAGATGCACAGTCATCAGGCCTTTATCCAAATATTAAGCAACCAAAACTACTCCTTCCCTTTCACTTTAATACTCTAATCCATGCAGTGTGGTTAAAAAAATATTCAGCTCTGTAAAATCATCTTATTATAATTGCCACTTGCAAGACAAGTGAGATTAGATTTATTTAGAATCTGCTCTGCTGCCAGGGACTGTTCCAAGATCTCAAGTACATGCTGAGGGTAGGGACTGTTTTTTGTGCTATGTTACAGAAAAAAAAATACATGTATAATCTCACATATTCCTCAGTATCCCAACGAAAGGCAGTGTGCTTCCACTCAGAATGCAAGTAATTTGCCTAAAGGTACAGAATTTTAAGTGAAAGAAACCACATTTGAAGCAGCATATGCACACTCTAAAGCCTTCTTACTGCCCCCTTTGTCTGTGTCGTCTTTCCAAATGCTTCCCAACTGTGTGCCATATTAGGCATTTGCACACGTGGTTTCCTTGCTGTGGCTACCCTGGCTTAGGAGGTGGTTCAACAGGGAAGCCCAAAGTGAAGTTGCAAAATTAGTTATTACCTCTCTCAAAAATGCCGACCCCCTGAAAGTGATGTGATTATGAAACCTTCTTGCTTCTCTCACTTTAATGATCACTTCTTTAATTTTCCTTAAGCTTATACCTTCAATCCCTGTTGTTTTAAGGGTGATATTGGGAAAAATTAGTTTCTGTCACTTGCTTTTCCTTGCCAATCTTGTGCCTTTCCCCCATCATCCTTTGCATGTGCGTCTCTAAGGTCACTTCTATTTATTTTCCTTTTATGTAAGAATTTGGGAAGACAGAGGGACAGGATGTGGAGCCCACAGCAATTTTACCCCCATGGCCATTGGTAGTCATAAGAATTGTGCTCTGCATCTTCAAATCTTGTTTGCTGAAGTTTCAGGTTGCCAGTTGTATAGTGGGCAGTGGGGTTTGCATTGCTAGTGGGATCAGTGAGGACTTAACAAGAGCAGGGTTTATTGGTAGTGAGTTACAGAGTGGAGCCTTTGAGCTTATTATAGCACTTACCCAATCTGCCTGGAGTGGCTGGATTTTGTCTGTTTTCTTTTCTCAGATGAGGGTTCCTTGAAAGTAGGTCTTCTCTCTTTTTCATCTGAGACACCCCATAAGTTTTGGCAAGGTGTCTCACCTTGTAGTATATTCCCAGAAAATCTCTAATGAATTGAGGAGACAAATCTATTTTCATGAGGAAAAGTGTGGAAGGACCTGTACTTTTGAATGGACCAAGAAATGTTTTTATTCAGTGCTGAGGGAGGATAGGAAGTTTGCAGGAAAAGACATGGCCAGGCAAAAACCCATTAGCTCCTAAGTCAGGTAGCAAGAAATGCAGAAAGTCAAGGGTGAAGCTGTTCAGAGACATGTCTGGATCCTATGATATGAGTTTTGTATTTGACACAGGGTGATAATGGCAGCCACAGCCAATTCTGAAAATGTAGACCATTTCTGATTGAGTGTCTTGATGAAGAATATAATTCTCAAGCAGCTAATCAACTGGAAGAAATTAGGTTCACATTATTTTGTTTTCTTCCCCTCTCAGTATTGGGGTATTTATGGAATTAACTTGGCTTGGAGGACAGTAACCTGCTTGTGCCACTGTGACACAGAGGCTTCCTGAACTGGCAGATGGCACTGCTTGCTGTGACACGGAGACTTCTTCCCCAGTTCACTGTACACGTGTACCTAAGGGTCAGGGTCTGTTTAATCTAGACTTTATTTCAAAGGAAATTGGCTGGAAGTTGCTGTTTGAGAATTTGTTGATAGGGTTTGGTTGTTTAAAAATCTGTGCCCCAGGTATATGTAATTGAACCAGTTTTTGTGGCACAGACCCCAAAATATCCTTTCTTAGGTAGCTGACTTTACAGTGAACACTGACCCACATGTGGAGAGGTTCAAGGCCCCAGAGTGAGCTTGGGAACTCTCTCATCAGGGTGGCCTGCATGAATCACCACTGTGACTCACACCCTGTAGCAGTTTTATCTGATCTTCTTGGCTGCTGTTTTGAATCCTAGACATTCCAAGGAGGGAGAGGATGTTGAAAATTATACCGCCCATCTAACCTCCTTACAAATTCAGGAACTGAAGTCCAGAGGGAGAAACAAATTGACTTACCCAAGGATACACCTGTTGACACAGTCATGGCTGAGACTTGAACCTTTGTACAGGCAGGAATTGTGGCAGAGGGCTTTCCTTGTGTGTCTCAGAACAATATGGAGGGCCTCAATTCCCCTCCATGGATTGGCTTTATTTTCTCTTCTCTCTGTACTTCATGGTCTCCTTACATTTCTGTTTTTATTTTTTCAATACACTTTCCAAGTGGGATATTAAAGCCCACTGATCAAAGACCAGTAGGAATATACTTGCAATGACACAAAGGTGGTTTTCTTAGTTTACTTGCATCCAGACCCAGGGGCTTGGGGAGCTAGGAGGTGGCCTCCTCCAAGTCTGGCCTTGCGCTCTGAGAATCAGGGAGGGATCTGTCTGATTGCCTGATGACAAGTTGCCTGGGAAATTGAGCAACTAACTTTCTCCAATCTCTGTTCAGGACGTGGAAGGAACTGCCCAAACAATATCGTTGACAAGAAAACAAGAGTAAATGCAGAAGAAAGAATTGCCAGTCACCCTGCAAGTGCAGTGTGGCCTTGAGTGTGTAGAAATACTGCATGGTTCTGCCAGGAGCATCTCAGTCTGATCAGTAGCAAGACCAATTTCTACTTTCTTGGGGATCTTATTGTCTCTCTGTCTTTGTCTCTGTTTCTCTGTCTCTGTCTCTCTCTGTCTCTCTGTCTCTCTCTCTCTCTCTGTCTCTGTCTCTCTCTCTCTCTCTCACACACACACACACACACACACACACACACACACACACACATACTCACACACATCCCATAGTTGCTAGTTAAACATGGCACAATCTAGTACCTGCAGATCTTGGTGGTACCACCATGTACCCACCCAAGTCTAAGTCAGATGGAAGTCATGCAGGTTTTTTGTTCTACTTCAGCTGCCCCTTTTCATCACTCACAGGGCTCTGCCTGACCTACCTTCTTGTTATTTCCCAGCCTGCCCTGACCACCCTGTGGCCTTGCCTTTTCACCAGCCTCATTCAAGCCCCTATCATCTGTTCTGACTTACAGTGAAGCCTGCTCACTTTCCAGCGTAAGCCTGCCCTTGCACTATGGTCATAGTATTCTTTTCAAAATGCCAAGTCCTTCAGTGGTTCCTAGTCACTAAGGATAACGGTAAATGTCTTAGAACATATTACAAGTCTCCACGACCAGCCCTCCACTGACTCCTCGGCTGGTCCGAGTGCAGTGGTGTTTACAACTAATTGATCACTGACTCCTCTAGGTTCCATTCTGCTCCTTCTCCACTTCTTCCATAAGCTTGTGTCCTGCCTCTGGATTGGTTATCTGTTGCTGCATAACACCTTTTTAAATGGCATAAATCCCATCCCCCCGCTTCTGCAAACTGGAGCAACAACACCAAATTGGGCGGTGGGAATGGAGAGATTCGTTTAACTAGGAGTTTTGAGACCAAGGAGATTTACAGTAGTCCAGGACAGAGAGGACAAGGACTAGATTCGGCTGAGGATGTGGGGATAGAGAGAAGAGGGTAGGGATAGAGAGAAAAGGGTGGGTTTGAAAAACATGTAGGAAATTCAGTAGGTGATTGCTTCGAGAAAACAGCAAAGGGTAAATAGATAAGTCAGGAGTAAATCTAAGGTTCCTGCCTTTAGGGCTTGACAGCATAGGGCTATTTCCAACCAAGACAGAAAATAGAGAAGGAAAGACATGTTCAGGGAAGAAGATAATACATTTAATTTTTGAGTTTCTAAATTACAAATTTTTGGGGAATACCGGGGATTGAACTCAGGGGCACTCGACCATTGAGCCACATCCCCATCCCTATATTGTATTTTATTTAGAGACAGGGTCTCACTGAGTTGCTTAGTGCCTGCTTTTGCCGAGGCTGGCTTTGAACTCGAGATCTTCCTGCCTCAGCCTCCCAAGCCACTGGGATTACAGACATGCGCCACTGTGCTGGGTTTCTTCATTACTTTTAATCTGTGTCAATGCAATACATATACATAGGTGAAAATCCAAGGATTAGTATAGTTCTCATAGTAAACCTATCCTTCCTTTATCTCTGAGACTTCCTCCTGTACTTTTACCTGTATTTAACTCCAATATCTTTTTTCTTTTTCTTTCATACCCGTGTTTGAACTCAGGGGCACTGGACCACTGAGCCACATCCCCAGCCCTTTTTTCTGTTTTATTCGGATACAGAATCTCACTGAGTTCTTTAGGGCCTCACTAAATTGTTGAGGCTAGGATTACTGCACCCCACTTATCTCTAATTTCTAAGTAATCTGCCTAGTCTTTTTTCATAGTTTGAAAATTGTACCTTTTGTTAATTTGAACTATTTTCTGTTTACTTCTTACTAGAAGGTGAGAACATAGCACTTTTACATACCTTATCTTCCAATTTACCTTGATTATAGAGCTTCTTTTTTTTTTTTTGCTAAGTCAATATCTAATGCTTACCTTATTATGTAAATATTGCTCATGGTTGAGCCAAATAGTTTCCTATAATTGCAATCCCTTTCTTGTATATTTTAATATATTTCATTAACAACTGACTCTTTTTGGATCGTTCCAAATGCCTTTTTAAAATGACATTCTGCTGTTTACTGAATGCAATGTCTTCTCTTAACTCCTTAAGGATATATAGAATTCCCCTGGCCCAAGTTATTCTGCTTGGTGCATTTCTGTTACTTCTGAGGTTTTTTTCCCCCCCGTGTAGTTCCTTTTGCATTTTCTTCCAAGTTGGCAGCTTTCCTGTGGCTCCTTGCAATCTGTTTATGTAAGTGTGAGAAACTAAATTGCTGGTTAGAAGCTCCATTGTGTTGAAGGGATCTGTCAGCAGTTAGTTGTTGGAGGGGTCCAAGGCATTTCATCGGAGGACCCCACATCTGCGTTTGTAGGTTCTTTCTCCAGGAGGATTCAGCTCTTGTAGGGAGGATTCCTGCATAGGATGAGAATGGAGAGTGTGTGGTCCTGGTTGCCAAGTTTCTGAGTGTTCCAGGGGTGGGGTACGTTGGCGAGTAGACATAGTTTTCAGTAGGGTGACTCCTTACTATTTCTCACAGTTCCAAGTCCAGACTGTTTTTGGTTCCATTTTCTGAAGAATAACTTTTCTATGGAATGTCTCTCCCCTGCTCTGTTAGCAGGAAGGGGGGCCCTGAGGACCTGTCATGGTTGAGGGACGTCCATCACTGCTCCCTCTGCTTCCGGCCTCAGGCTTCACTTTGTCCTCTGCAGTATCCAGTACTTTCCATTTTGAGCCTTTCTGCCATTCCGTAATGTGAGTTGGCTTGTTTTTCATTATGTTCTGCTTGCATTCTCTGCAAACCATTTGTTCACTTTCCCATCTAACAACAACACAAGTTTGATCTGCCTCATTTACTTTTGTCTCCTGTTTTCTTGGGCCATGGACTTTATACCTTTTAAAAATGTCTTTACTCTCATTTTAGGGAGGTTTTCTGTTGGAACAGAAGTAAATGTGTTTAGATCACTGTTTTAGCAGAAGGATTAGGTTCCATTTCAATGTGTCGAGTTTAATAAACTCTCAGAATATCAGGTGAAAGTGTCAAGTTGTTGATTGGATTGACAAATCTGAAACTTTTGAGAAGAGCTGTTCTGAGTGGTATCAGTAGAAAGTGCTGGGGGAAATGACCACTCCGGACAGTCTGTGGGGGGCGAGATAAGCTGTGAACCAGGGATGGAAACCTGGCTCCATAATTAAGGGCAAGGTATATGAAAAGGAGACTCTGAAGGAGAAAATTCTAGAGGACCCATGAAAACACAGACTACAGAAGACAAGGCAATGATAGAGTTATAAAGGGGGCAATGGGGCCATGTCAGAAAAGTCAATTATAGGCCAAAATTTGTGTTTTGAATTTGGACATATGGAGATCATATTAATGATCAGTCATTAGATGGTAGCAAGATGATGTTATGGACAGATGTCCGAAGGCAGCAAGTAACAGTGAATATATATATATATATATATATATATATATATATATATATATATATATAAAAGAGAGAGAGAGAGAGAATTTGCTTTCAGCAACTGCTAACAGAGCAATATTAGAAATTGTTTCAGTGGCTCAAGAAACAAGACAAACCAGTTCTGGGCTTTTTCTCTTGTCTCCATCTTGGATAGCTGCATGTTAGATTTTAAAATCTTTAGTGAGGGGATTCTATAAGTGTGTGCCCTTTATTAACCATGTGTAGGCATTTTGGTTGGTTTGACTTTGGAGTTCCTTTCCCTTGCCCAACTATTCCTCCTCATTCCCCATGAGACTTCATATTTTGCATATGCAGTTGAAGCTGATACTGGTAACCAAACATTTCTTCATTTGTGTATATGGTGAAAGACTCTAAGATGCTCTGTATTGCTGAAACCCATTTAATTTTACTTAACCTGCAATTTCCAAACATTTTTCCTTTATCTTGTTGCACTAGTATTCCAGAAAGAACTCTGTGGAACATTCTGGCTTACAATAATGTCAGGTGTATCTTACTTAAGAAATCAATTTATCTTCCTTTTTTTCATTTTCTTGCTAACCATGCAAAAATTTCACTTAAATGCTTAATAGGAAACTTAAAGTAGAACTCTTGGGGTTTTGTACCTTCCTCCTCCATCTCAACTTCATCCACAGTCTCCCCAACTTCCCATTGGTGGTTTTAGCATACAAGTATTAGTTTCCTACAGCTGCTGTAACAAAAGACCACAATTTGGGCAACTTGAATCAATAGAAATTTATTGCTGCACAGTTCTGGAGTTTGGAAAAGTCCATACTCACTGTGTCAGCAGAGCATACCCACTCTGAAACCCCGAGGGGAAAACTCTTTCTTGCCTCTTTTGCCTTTTGGTGTTTGGCAGTGATCCTTGGCATTCCTTGGCTTATAGATGTACCTCTTCAGTCTTTGCCTCTTTTGTTATGTGACTGCCTTCGTCTGTGCCACTCCACCTTTGGATTTCCTCCTTGTTTTTATACAGACATGAATTATGTTGAATTGCAGTTCCATCCCACTCCAGTATGACCTCATCCTACCTTAACACAGTTTAACCCACAGTGATGTATATGCAGTCACTCTGAGCCAAAAAAAAAAAAAAAAGCTTGATTTTTTTGCTATGACTTGAATGTCTCTCAAAAAATTCAAAGACTTAATCTCTAAATTCATGTGAATGGTTTTTGGAGGTGGGGTGTTTGGAAGGTAATTAGTGTTAGATGAAGACATTTGTGGGACCTCCATGATGTCATTGAGGCCTTCTAAGAAGAGTAAGGGAGACCCCAGCCAGCTTGTCTGCTCTGTGTCACCATGGCATGTCCTCTGCCATGTCATGATTCAGCAAGAGAGCCCTTCCTAGATGCCAACCAGATGCTGGTGCCATGCTCTGAGACTTCTCAGCCTCCGAAGCCACCAATTAATTTCTGTTCTTTATAAATAAGCCAATCTCAGGTATTTTGTTTGACAAAGACAGTTGTCATCTCTGGTTTTCCCTTCAGTCATTATATCTTACCTATTAACAAATACTGCTGAGTCTTCCTTTAAAATGCAGCTGGCCATTTCACCAGTGCCATTATTAGTCTCTGGAGTAGCCCCACCCTCTTTCTTCTTTCCTGAACCATTTCATTGGACTCCTCATTGGTGCCCTACTTCCATTCTTATTCTCCTAATGTCTACCTGCAGATAGCAACCAGCGCGATCATTTCATAAAGTGCATCAGACAATATCACTCCTTGCTTATAACTTTTCGGTGGTCTCCCATTGTTAACCCTTATGCAGACAGAGAAAACTACAAATTTGAGTCCTGCCCATCTCTTCCACCTTATCATGAGCACTCCCTCTTCTACTCTCTGTGGTCCCACCAGCCAGTGAGTAAGCTTGTTTGCACCCGAGGGCCTTGGCTTAATCTTCAAGGCTGGTTCTTTCCCATTACCAGGCTGTCTACTCAAAAATGTATCGCCTGACCATTGTTAGTCCAGATGCTTTTCTGAGGGTGCACAGAGTTGCATCTGGAGTATAGATGTCTCTCCAACATGTTTGTTGAAGGAATAAAAGTCACAGAGTATATGACAGAATTGTTGTTAAGATTGCACAAGAAAAGACTTTTCTGGTCAAATATTGTTAGTTTGTGAAATACTGAACTTTAAGAAGAACTTCACAGAAACATATTAGTTTAATTCCGTGGGAACATATGTGTGGTATTTTCCAAGTTACCTAAAGAGGGAGGAGGGACCTTGGCCCCAGAAAAACATTTTGAGAAATCCTGGTCTAGGGCTATAGTTTGGTCTTTGGAGGCTGATTAGGACTGACAATTGTAGGGAGGAGAAGTCATATCTTTTCCTTGCCCAGCACAAGGTTCAAGGTTGAGACCCCTATAACACAAACAATAATAGATTAGTAAGAGAAGAGCATAGCAAGTTTATTTAACAAAGGTTTAAGTGACACAGAAGCCTTCAGAAAATGATGAGTCAGAGACCCAGGGAAAGCTGGATGGTTGGGCAGAAGTGAGACTGGAGGACAGAAAGGAAGGATCTGATGGCAATAAACTGGGGCATGGGGGGAGTCCGCAAGTCCTGTCCAGACCCTTTGGGCTTCTCCAAGTGGCATTCTTCTGGAACCAGTCTGGAATGAAGGTCTTTGTGACGTACTTTCAGTCAAGGTGAGTCAGAAAATTCTTTTATGATCAGCTGTCAGGAGTAAAAGGTGGGAGAAGGTCAGAGAGACCTTCCTGCACCAATTCCATCAGCTTAAAGTAGTCAGTGTGCCCAGGTGCCATGTTTTAAGTTGTCACCTTCTGATCCCTGAGCCTTAATTCTTTGCTCTACCACTTACTACCTATGTGAACCTGGACAAGTAATGTACATTCTCTGAGGATCAGTTTCCCAAAAGCTATAGAATGAAATGATTATAGTACCTATCTGGTAAGGGTTAGAAATTAAGCAGGGAAAGCAATTAGCATAGTTCTTTGTACATGGAAAGTGTTCAGCAATTGATAGTTATTACTGGGGTTATTATTGTGACTATGCCTTTGATTATGAACATAATTTTTTGGGGGGGCAGCAGGGATTGAACTCAGGGGCACTTAACCACTGAGTTTCATCCCCAGCCCTACTGTATATTTTATTTAGAAACAGGGTCTCACTGAGTTGCGTAGCACCTCACTTTTGCTGAGGCTGACTTTGAACTCATGATCCTCCTGCCTCAGCCTCCTGAGATGCACTGCTGGGATTACAGGCATGCACCACTGTGCTAGGCATGAGCATGATCTTTAATGCTCAAAACCATCCCTAACATTTTGAAAGATCTCTGCTTTCACTTCCCATCCCTCCCCCCACTCACTCCTGTTTCCTCTGGGTGGGTGAGATATCAAGGCCAAGCTCCTTACAGTAGTGCCAGGTCACATTATTTTCTTGTCTTCCTGGTTCTTCTCACTCTCTGCCTGCCACACCACTCTGGTTTGTCTCCTGTTCCTGCAAGCCCAAGGATACTGCCACAGAGATAGTGACGCTAATTCATTAAAGAGATTAGGTGCCATGGTCTCATGCCAGAGGTGTGGCCTGTGAGGAAGAGATAGGCATGTAAGTGTCAGTGCCCTCCACCTTGTGTGTCATGGTCATGTCCTCTCTGGGAAGAGTGCTTCAAATATCAATTTTAGAAATTAAAATGATATCTTCAGGAAGATGAATAGTGGATCCCTCAAAATAAAAGTCTTCTTTTACCATTTGTTTGCATAGAAATTCTTTTCACAAAATAGCCAGAGTTGGGATTTAGGTTGGCATTTAATTCAGGGTTACACAATAGCCCTTTATTGCCAAATTCAAATGATTTGGATGCACTTGAATAATCTTGAGAGGGGAACTGCATCTTTTTTTAAATAGAAGAACCGTTTTGTGTGCCTTTTATTACAGAAGGAATGGAAGTGTCTATTACTAGTTGGTTTATTTTTAAAAATATTTTTATCATGTTGGGATCTAAAGCAGTTAAAAATGTAAGGGAAATCAAATAACTATTTTAATTGCAGCTATAATGTTTATTGCATGAAACATCATTACTCTCTTGATTGGAGTAGTCTGCAGTCTAAATTGGAGAAGAGAAAGGGAGAGAACAGAAGCTGGTTAAAATGTTTGCCCTTGGTTTCTTTGTCCTTGTCCTAGAGTTTCTTATTCTTTTTTCACCAAAAGAACACATACATTTCTCAGGTTTCTTTGCTGAGGACTTCATAGCTGGTATTTTACCTTTGCTTCCATGAATGGAGGTTAACTGGGTGGGTTTTCCCTGTGTCCCTTCTAACCATCCCAGTTGGGATCAGAGTGTGAGCTAAAGGGAAGTAGAATGCAGCTCATTTTACAAATAATGCACATGAGACCAATATGTGCAGGCAGGTGTTTAACAGCTGAATCTCTTGGGGGGGAAAGCCCTGACACATGGCGTTTGCTGATTTCTGTGATGTAAATACTGCCATCATGGCTGATGTTAATCTACCAACATGGCTGCTTACATGCAGTGTTGAACAAGGATGTGCAGAAGCAAACTGTAATAATATAAGCAAACTGTTGGTAACTGTATGCCAATCAGATACAAACACCACGACTCCAGACCATAGGTAATGCTGAAATGTACCGAGATTACCAGGAAGTGATGAGTTTTTCAAGTACTTTTTTTTTTTTTTTAAAACCTGTGTTTAAAAATACAACACATTCCAGGGTAAGTCTTTATGTTTTAATATTCAACAGTGGTTGTGTTGAATAACTGGTTTGCAAAGTTCCTGAAACTTTGGCAGTCCCCTCTTCTGGGGATGGCTCTAGCATACCAAATGTCACTCAGACAAGTTGCTATCTTGCCAGGGTGCACTGATGAGTTATAATACCATGAACCTGGATTATTACAGTCTAAAAAAATTGAACTTCTCTAGAAAAACCTATCTGTGTTTCTGTTTGTTTATTTATCTCATTGTCAAAATCTGTGAAAGGTGTTATTATAGGCTGCTATTCTCCATTAAGACAATAAGACTCAGAATATTTGAATAACCAAAGGTGGAACAATGGGAAGCAGATTAGATTTGGAACCCAAAATGAATCCTGGCTTTGAGTGTTGGCCCTACCACTCACCAGTGATGTAAACTTGATTAAGTCAATTACTCCTCTGGCTTCATTTTTATAGTCTGTCATTTGAAGGGGCAGGACCACATGAACACTTAGTGTCTCATGGAGGTCTGAAATAGCGTAGTTCATTACTTAGACCCATCAATTCAACAAATATTTGTTTAGTGCCACTTATATTTGTTATGAACTCTAGGCAGAATTAAATACAAATATACTATTAATTATTGATGTAGCAGCATCTCACCTTTATGAGGAGACTTCTAATTTAAACAAAGAAGAAACATGATCTTGAGTCTTTGAGGTTCTGTGGGTTTAGGCGCTCAGGACACATCTTAACAGAATGTTGGAGAAAGAGCGACCTGTTCTAGAAGAACAAACAGAACCTTATTCCTAGGAAACCCAAGAGGTCATAACCAGGTAGTAAAAAGGAATAAGGAACAAGCACATTTTTGCCATGTCTATCAGTTGCTTCAATTTAAGATAAAGCAAAAAAATCAGAAAAGCAACTTTTTTTCTGGTTATAAGATAATTATAAAAAAACTTATTTAATACTTGAAAGTATTAATACTTGAAAGTATTAAATAAGGAGAAAATACCACAAATTCAACCTAGCATTATACTTTTCTTTACCTAATACTTTATCATATTTTCTAAAACATTCTTAGTAATTTTAATTGCTGTATATAATTCCATCCTTTGGGTGTACAGTAACTTGCTTGTCTCATGTCTTATTGCTAAAAATTCAAATTGTTGATGGTTTTCATTTTTCTAAAGAACTCTTGGATTAATAGTTTTGTTAAATATTTTAAAATTGCATATCGGACACAGGGTTTCCGACTAACATTTAAAATTTAGTAAGACAATTTTGGCAAGTCACATACTTTCAGATTTATTTGATTCTACAAGGATTGCTGGAATTCACCTAGATGTTATTCTACTTCTGAACTTTTGTTAAGAGGACCATTTTGCCTGAATCCTTCAAGATGATGTACTTGAACTGGAAGTAGTCACAGTGTTTTCCTATTATTTCAAGAAGATATGATGATGTGTATGGTTTTTTAAAAATATTTTTTGTTGTCAATGGATATTTTTTTAAATTTAATTTTATTTATTTACATGTGGTGCTGAGGATTGAACCCAGGGCCTCACGCATGCTAGGGCTCTGCCACTGAGCCACACCCCAACCTGATGTGTATGGTTAATACATTTTTTTCTTTCACTTTTTGTGGGAGCTGGCCTGCTGTGTACAGAATTAGTTTAGAAATCACTCAAGAAATGTTTAATGAAAAAGATTCAGGCTAATTAGGGTAAGCAAAAACATCAGAGAAGGGTATTTTTTAAAAAACCCTCTCTACTATTCATAATAGCATTTATTTTCATTAGGAGAGATAACAGGTAAGCACAGTTGAGGGATTGTGTCTGTTACACGAGAACCATGAAATGAAATATGTTGTTGCTTTAATTCACCTACATGGGAAATTAAACTCAAATAGCTCTTTGATTAAATGTTAATGAGATTACTAAATTGACCTAACTCTTACTTTATGTCTTTGATATATGTCAATTAAAATAAGACTGGTTTTACCTTTATCATATTTTAGCATCTTTGAGTCAACCTCTGCTTACAGGGGAAGCTCTGTGACTACTATCGTTATTTAATTATTAATAACTTCCATTACAGGGGACTGCAGGTTTACAGCTCCAAGACTGAGAATAGAGAGCAGGAACGGTTTCTTATTTCTGCCCCCAGGAAAAATACCTCTTACTGGAAGAGCTTCTTCCATTATTTTTTAACACCATACTCCCCCCCCCGCCCCGCCCATCTGAATAGGATTGTTGATTTCAGGCATTTAGTAGCTATGCTATTAAAACATCAGCGTAACAAGTTTACATAATTTAAAAAAAATGTCTTAACAGTACCATAGTGGCCATTACCCTTGAGCTCCTTGCAAACTTAATTTCAATTTCTAAATTCATTTTGTTCCCTATTATAGTTAAAAATAGGCAAAAACATTTTTTCACTCCACACCATATTGGATTGGGCTTATTTACATTAAGTGTGGGGAATTCTATTAAGTTAACCCTGAGAGACATGACAAGGGTCATATATTCAATCAAGTTATGATTATAAACTTTTGTCTTGATGGGAAAATGTGACTGAAAAGCATTTTAAATTTGCAACAACCAGTATTTTCATATTATGCCAAATTGGGTTGTGTTAAGCATGTGGTTAATAGATTTTTTACACATTTTTTATTTTTGAGGCATTCTAAATGGCTTGGCATTTTAAAGCACTGAACAATCAAAAGCAGGCATTGTATTTGCATAATTTTATATTTCATTTTCCATCCAGAAAGTTGAGTGAATGGAGTATTTATTCATTTAAAGTACTTTACTTAGAATTTAGAGCTGAGGATTTGGATCATACTTAAATAGCAGCAGGGTAATGTGATGGTGCTGGTGTAGCTATCATAATACACCCAGCAGGGTTGGAATTAGGGTAGGACAAGAGGGGCACCTGCTTCTTATGGAAAGATGAAGAGTATCAGAAAAATGTAGTAATCAAGATAAATAATATTTTACTGCAATATTTGAAAGCAATCCATATAATGCCCCCAAAATCCATAAGTCAAAATTCTAGATAAAAATGGGTTCTGACCCTGCTTCTATACCTCACTTCCCTCTTCCTCGTCCAGGTCCTGACTTAGGTCAAGTCCTGGTTTCTATACTCTCATGTCCTCGTGTGACATACTCAGTTGAGTCAAGTTTTCCATATCTAAAATTGGCAATAATAATTCTGGATTTCTGCTGGGTGTGGTGGCACACACCTGTAATCCCAGCAGCTCGGGAGGCTGAGCCAGGAGGATCCCAAGTTCAAGGCCAGCCTCAGCAACTCAGGGAGGCCCTAAGCAAATCAGTGAGACATTATCTCAAAAAAAAAAAAAAAAAAATAGAAAGAAAGAAAGAAAGAGGGGCTTGAGATATTGCTTAGTGGTTAAGAGCTGCTGAGTTCAAGCTCTCTAGTACCAAATAAATAAATAAATATAATTCTGGATTTCCTGGTGGAGTTATTAGGAGATTCAATCAGCTAAAAATAAATGGAAAAGCCCACTTTAAATACAATTTATATGTTTATGTATAAGTTTAAGCAGATACATTATGATGGTTAGCCCAGATGAGTACTCTAAGCAAATATCAGATTTGAAGATTCTTAGAAAGCTTTGTGACTAATACATCTGGGGGGCCCTAATTTCTTGAGTTTGCATATCAAGTAGCAATAGGGGAAGAGACGAGAATGTAATATAGGGCCCTCCTCTCTTGTTTCTTTTTGGTTCTTGGGTATAGAACTTAAGGATTTATTGAGATGAAGGAGACAACCAGAAATCCATTGCTTAGTTTAGCTTCCCTGCAAAGCGACCCTGGACAGCTGAGGTCTAGGCTTTGCTCAGCTGTCCCACGCGCTGGTGAAGCTCGCTCTTTTTCCCACCTCTCTGAATTCCACTCACCTTTTGTTCACGTCAATTTTGATAAGGTGTCACCTGTGCCCAAAATGTGCTGTCAATCCTTTGCCTTCCTCTGGTGGCATAATGTTCTCTACCCCTTATTTGGTGACAGTCATAAGCCCTTGCCTTTATGTTTTAGCCAATTTTCCCTTGATTTTATTTTTTTTAAATGCAAATTGCCCTCTAGGGACATTGTAAATCCCTTGGAGAACTCCCCGCTAGATGGCCAGGGCAGGTGAGCAGGAATTGGGCCTGTCTTATATATACATGGTGATGTCCAGGTTGCTCAGCCTGTGGTCTTTTTATAGGATGGCATTTTTTTTAAGTGAATAAATGAATTTTCTTGCATGTTAAAAGGCTGAGTAAATATTTACTCTCTTGGTTCATTTGTGGAATGTTACTGTTTTCATTCATCCTAGACCCCAGAAGGACCGGGCTGTGCTATGTGGAAGGTGATTGTTTTGTTGGCTCTGCTGACATTCAGCACCTGTGATGGGCTGTTTCGCTCCTTGTACCAACGTGCCCGAGTTTCCCAGCCTCCTAGTGGAGATACAGGACAGCCATTATTTCTTACCCCTTATATTGAAGCTGGAAAGATCATGGAAGGTGAGTTTACTTTCAACGGTTTGGGAGTTTTTTGTTTGTCGTTTGTTTTTGTTGTTTTTTATTTCTCTTTCTTTCTTTCTTTTTAAGCAATTATCCCACAGAATGCAAAACACATTCCAGAATCTTGGTTTTATGTCAAATATTAGTGATTTCATGCTGTATATTATCTGAATTTAGAGCTAAAATGAGAGTTAGAGCTGGATTATTTATGTGGTTGAGTGGCAGCATTTGCATTCCTAAAACTAGAGAGTGTCTGACCCCCATTGGGTCCTTGGCAAGGCTGCTGTTAATGTTAAAACTTACTACCTGTCAGTCAAGCATTCTGCATGAACTCATGCACACATCTCAGCAACCCAAGGAGGTGTACCCACTTTGTACACATGAAAACCAAAGCAGAAGGAGCTCAAATGACTTGCCAGAGTTCACACAGACACCAGGTAACCTAGGTGTCACCTCCATTCCCTCCTCTTCACTGTGTCCGGTCACTTGGCAAGAGTCCCACCCAGCCTAGACCTTAGTTTCCTCATTAAGAAGATGGAGATTTAATACCTTTCCCAACTTGCAGGGAGGTTAGGAGAATTCAATAAGGAAAAGCTCAAGAAAACTCTTTATCTTATAAATTGCCCTCTAAACGCTAATGTTTGTGAATGGCTTTATTTTATAGATTGTGGCTTTTTCTTTTTTTATTGTTAATAAAAAGAAAGATGTCATTTGATGTTATCAGAAACTAAAATTTATGACCCACATCTGCTCTTAATTCTTCTTTGTATTTAGGTAAATCAGGGTGCAGATATATGATTTAATCTCAGTAGATTCCTGAACTGTGAAATAGCATATGGGCAGCTATTTTGAGATCTTTGCAAAAAGAAGCAGA
This sequence comes from Sciurus carolinensis, assembly GCF_902686445.1. Classification (NCBI taxonomy): domain Eukaryota; kingdom Metazoa; phylum Chordata; class Mammalia; order Rodentia; family Sciuridae; genus Sciurus; species Sciurus carolinensis. Next base: position 88,193,301 of record NC_062220.1, on the reverse strand, counting down.
GAAATGGTCAGTGGGAACAAGGCAGGGATAATGAAGAGGGCAGGGATAATGTGTACAAATGAGGAGAGCAGGAGTCGAGTGGGACCAGAGAGCCCTTGTTAGAGACTGTGGTTAAGTAGGGGAGGCCCCTGGTGGAGGATGTTTGTCCTTAGTCTCAGGGGCTGAGGCTGAGTCTGTGCTTGGGTTGGTAGATGGAATGGGAAAGTATGGTGCTGGAAAGTTTAGGGAAACTGTTATTTTAAAGATTGAGAATAAATCTGAGTACTCTCTAAAGGAAGTTTTAAAAGGAACAATATATATATATTTTCATTTGCAATGTTCTCAGCCAATAAGATGTCATCATTTTTGTTTTGAAATGGAGGCATTCTCGTATTTTAAGTGTTTACATTCTGCTTATGTGTCCTTTTCTGAAAAACACATTGGTGCAATTTCTCACCATCTCTTTCTGAAGGAAAGGTGAAAAAACTTAGACAATGCATTCAGCATTTCTAAAAAGGACTCGTTTTCACTTGATGTAGAAAAGTCGGGAGAAGATTGTTGCCCAAGGCTATTCCTTAGGAAGTGCAGGAGGGTGCGCTGTATCGTTCACCCAGACCCCAAATTGGATCACACACCTGCGGTTCAGCTCCCTCATTACTGGACACTGATGACTTAGGTTATGTTCCTTAATGATAAATCAAAGCAAACCACTTAAGTTAGAGCTGAAGAGGAGTTGGGGGCTGGGGTGGTGGCTCAGTGGTAGAGCGCTTGCCTAACACATGTATGAGTCACTGGGTTTGAACTTCGGAGCCACATAAATAAATAAATAAATATAATAAAGGTATTGTGTCCATTTACAACTAAATATATATAAAGGAGTTGGATAACTATGATAACCAATTTGGTAGGATTTCTACCAATCCTCATATGGAAAGGTGAGACTCAAATATCTGACTTGATTTGCCCAAGGGAAATATAGGTGATTGAGATGGGGTAGCAGAGACCGTACAGGGCCCAAATCTTCTGACTTCTGTTCTGTGTTTTGCCTGGTATAGTTTATTTCCGTTTGTTTAAAAGCTTGAGGTTTTCTGAGTGACCAAATGTGCACAAATGAAACAATTAAAGCACTATGTACTGAAGCCTCACATCTGAATTCGTTGTGCTGGAAAACTGGAGAAGTAAGCTATTGCTTGACATAATCCAGGGAGAAAATGATAATGGTAGTCAAATGATAGTAAAAATAATAGATAATTAAGGTTTAGTCATTATAGCCCCAGTACTGAGCATAGTACTTGTATGTCATAGGCACTCAATACATATTTGCAAATTGCAAGTTGAGTCCCAGTCACACGCCAGGCATTGTTTTCCACATCCATTAGCTCAGTTAGTCCTTGAAGCAGCCTTAATGAAGAATGCAAGCCGGGCACAGTGGTGCATGCCTGCAATCTCAGCAGCTCAGGAGGCTGAGGCAGGAGGATCGCGAGTTCAAAGCCAGCCTCAGCAAAAGCAAGGCACTAAGCAACTCAGTGAAACCCTATCTCTAAATAAAATACAAAATAGGGCTGGGGATGTGGCTCAGTGGTGGAGCACCCCTGAGTTCAAGCCCCACTACCCCCCAAAAAAAGAATGCATAATTATTGTTTCTGTTTTGTAGGTGAGAAAAATGAGACTCAGAGAAATGAAATATCCTGTCCAGAGCTATAGAACTTGTTAGTGGCAGAGCTAGACTTAGAGCCTGTCAACCCCAGAGTCTCTTGCTATGAACCCCTGTGCTACGTGATCAGCTCCAGGCTTGAGACTGTGTGCAAAAATTTGGGTAAATAGTGCAAGGTCCAAGCTCTCTGAATGAGGGAAACAGCTTAAACAAAGGCATTCAGTGAAAGTGACCTTGGTCTGCCCATCTGTGACATATATCTAGTACAACCAAGTGAAAACAGTATCGGGTTGTCCACATCCCTCCTGTTCCTGTTTTTCTGGCCTGTGCGCCCTCCATACTTATGGGCAGGAGCAGGAGTGGAGAAAAAATCCAGGTGGTCAGTTTGATTGTCCTAGACCAGCCCTGGCAGATCTTCACTCTGCCAGTGACAACATTTGAGATATGGAATCTGTATGGAATGTCACTTTCTAAAGTTATGTTGTGCAGTCAAAATCTTTGAATGGAATTTTAAGTGGCTGATCCAAAAGCTGGTACATCTGGGTATTCAGAGGCGGCCCTGACAACATAATTAAGGGTAATTTTATTCATCCGCTTTACTGAAAGTTCAGGAAGCTCTGGACAGATGGCCAGCTCTCTCCCCTAAATCCCTTTTGTTTATCGAGTTTGTCAGAACCCTAGGAACATGAGTCTTGATATCATAACGGAGCGTTTTTTGAGATAAACAGTAGCTCACAAGAAGACGAGGGAAATTTTTATTTTTTAAATCCCCAATTAGCTGGCTTAGTTTTATGTAATTGTAATTGCATGTTTACTTTCTCTGCAGCTAGAATAAATCCTTATTCTCTGAAACAAGATGAATGCAGGAGCATTGTTGATAAACAGCGTGTCTCACAAACTCTAAAGGCTATTTTGCTCTTGGGTCCTCTGATTACTTATGGGCTGGTCACATCTCGTCTATGTGGTGATGAGTGTGGGTGAACAAGACACGCTTCCCGATTAGCTGGATCCAGCTCTCCTTGGCCACACTCCGATCTTCCTTAAGTGTTAATATCACAAACACAGTGACAGCGGTAAATACCAAAGAGGAAGTGAAATCACTTCAAAGAAAACCTCTTCCTTTTTGAAAAACTGTTTTTAAACATTTGTATGGTGAGTCACGGTGCCAGAAAGATAAAAACTCCTCTATCTTGGGGGTTTGTTTTCCATATTCCATGAATAGACTCTGGAAGGATGAACAGGCCCTTTTAAAATATAAAAATTCCTGTTTGTTGAAAGAACTTTTAATTGTTTTACTGCGATTTGGTGAACAGGAATTTAAGACGTCAAGCGGGGCCAAACACTTCTTTTTGGACTAGAGGAAAGGTCTTCTAAGTGTCTTAGGATACCAATGAGGTGGGCCTTCCTTAGGATTTTTTTTTTCTTTTTTTCAAACCAGAGATTGAACCCAGGGACACTTAACCACTGAGCTACACCCCTAGCCTTTTGAAAATTTTTATTTAGCAACAGGGTCTCACTGAATTGCTTGGGACTCTCTAAGTTGCTGAGGCTGGCTTTGAACTCACAATCCTCCCGTCTCAGCCTCCAGAGTTGCTGGGATTTCAGGGTGGAAGTTAACAAACCCTAGTGTGGTGTCACATGGCCTAGTATAGTTCTTGCATTTTTTTTGGTCATTATCCACTCATTAACGTGCATTCATTAAGAATTATTTATTTAGGGGCTGGGGAGATAGCTCAGTTGGTAAAGTGCTTGCCTTGCAAGCACAGAGCCTTGGGTTCGATCCCCAGCACCGCAAAAAAAAAAAAAAAAAAAAAAAAAAGAGGAATTATTTATTTAATGTCTTAAATGTGTGAAGCAGGATGCTAAGTCCCAGGGGATCTGAAGAGAAGTAGGATGAATTTCCTGCTTTCTGGCAGCTCAGGATGGAGGAGGGAAGGGATGAAATGAACCTAAGGACAAAGTAGCAGGAGAGCAAGTTTGGCGTTCCCAGGGGAGGGAGGAGTGAGTCTCTGAACCTTCCCAGAGCAGGCCAGCGGACCCTGTGCTGTGCTGGCCTCAAGACAGATTGATTCAATCATCTCTCACCCATATTCCATTCCCTCCAACTCCTTTCCATTATATATTTTCTCTTTTTCTCATTATACTTTGACCTTTCTCATTTTTCTCTGTCTTCTTTCTCCAATCCCCTCTTGCCTGTTTGCCTCTCTCCGGTCCGGATCTCACCCATTTCCAAATGCTCAATTTTTATTTCTTTGTTCTCTTGCTCACTCTCTTTTTGGTGTTGGGGAGAGGTGTCTCTGTTTGATTTTGAGATTAATAGTTTGGCTAAAAATATTTCAAAAGCATTTTAAAGGCTACCCAACCCTGGAGGGTGAGCTTTCTGTGGATTAATTGAGAGTTGAAGCAGTGGAGAAGAGGAAATGACAGCTGGGGGGAAGAGTACAGGAGTCGGGGGAGGGCCAGGAAATGCCAGTTTCCAGAAATCTCTCTTTTCTTTCTCTTAAAGTCCTTCTCCAACCCCCACTTTTTTTTTTTTTTTTTTTCTTTTTCTGGTCTTTGTTTTCATTGCTATAACTGAATACCACAGATTAAGAAACTAACAAAGAATAAAGGTTTATTCAGCCTAGGGTTCTGAAGGCTGAGAAATTTAAGGCGTGGCGCTGTCTCTGACGAGGTCATTTTTGTTAGTGAAGATTTTTCCAGGATATTTCATGGGATCATGGGACGAGACAGTCCTAGCTCAAGTCTCTCATCCTGTTCTTCTAAAGCCAAGGTCCCATTGGATTGGGGTCTCACCTTTACTGCCTCATTTAACCTTAATCACCTACCAAGTCCCTACCTTCAAATACATAGTCGAATAAAATTTCCACCCTGTTGATAGTTCACCATGGGGGTGAAATTTCCCCATGAGTTTTGGTGGGGACATTCAGACCACAGCAGGAGAGGTAGGTCTCACCAGAAAGAGAGTGGGAGGAGACACAGAGTTTGAGAGAACTGGGCTAATCCAGAAAAAGGCAGGTCTTCCTGACTTCTAGATGCCATTTTGGGGTGGCCATGGACTAGGGGCGGCCAACTTCCTGCTGAACAGACCTTTGTTTTGTGTCCAGCTCCCTGCTGGCAAGTCTGTAAGCAGGTTTTTTCATCAGATGCTCACAGAAAGCTTTTGGTCCTGGAAAGCTCATCCACATTTTGCACCAAAGGACAGAGGCTCAGAGATGAAGCAGCTTGCTGAGGGGCCTTGCGAGGATCACAAACCCAGGCGTGTCCAACTTGGACATCCATACTCTTCTACTCTGCCAACTCAGCAGGACCCTCAGGCATGGTGGGGTGCCTTGTCCCCACCAGGACCTCTGCTCCCAGGCTCGCCTGTTCCTCATCAGCAGATGTATTTTGCAACTGATGACCGTGCCCCCTGCATTGCCAGCTCCTGCCCACAGGTTCTGCATGTGGGGACTCTTGTATTCCTGTACCATATGGAGGCCCATCTCTCATAAAGGAGAAGCTGAAGCACAGGGAGGTTAAATGCCTGCTCAAGGGGTCACAAAACTGGTCCACAGGAGTGCTAGGATCAGCAGAGTGCTAGGGAAAAGGAACTGTGGGCTGAAGATGGGTTTCCTCTTGCGGAGGCTCGTTTTCAAAGAGGAACTTGCGGCCTCAGAGCCGCGTTATGCTAGTCAAAGCTTAGCAGCCGCTCTCAGGGTCAGGGCCCTGATTTGTAGCAACTGTTCCATTGGGTGTAAATATTCTCACCAGGGCAGTGATGTGGCTGAATTGTGGGGAGTCGGGGGCCCTAACACAGTCTGTGGGGTGGCATGTGTGAAGGATCCAGCTTCCTTACTTCCTAACCAGCCTCCAATTTAGTCTGTGTCAGATGTAAACAGCCTTTCTCGAGGCACTGGCTTTTATTGGACATATTCTTCGTCTTGTCTTAGACTTAAATAGCCTTTCTGGAGTGGTTAATCTTTATTGCACATGACCGCTAAAGGACTCTCATCTTCCGTTCATCATGCCCTCCTGCTTCCTCCTTCCACACCCTGATATTCACTTTCAGTTCCTAATCACTAATCACTACTTCCTCCGTTATACCTTCTGGCTAACTAATTAATCAGCCCTGTAGTAGGGTGGGGGAAGAAACAAAACCCTGCAGCTAAGTCTAAATTCCACATCTCCTTCACTGACTGTGTGACTTTAGGCAAGTTACTTAACTTCTCTGCGCTTCAGTTTTCTCATCTGTAAAGTGGAGACAATAATAACTCCCACATAATGTAAGGCCCTTGGCTCAACTGCCTTGTAAGAGTTAGCTCCTCCAAGTATTATTTACTCCTGGATGTCCTCAGGTGTCTGAATTTCATGCCCTCTTTCCCCTTTCCTGTCCTTGTCTGTTTGCTTGTTACTGAAGCCCAGAACTCTGCCTTCTACAACTGCCTTGTCATCCTACTTGGCTCCCCTTGAGTAGCCATAGGACACCTCTGGACTCCCTGCCCACCGCTTCCCTCCAGCCCAAGCCTCCCCTGGTCCCATAGTCCTCTATCTGCTTCCCTGAATGGACATGGCTGACCTTTGCCTTCATAACGAGAGAGTGGAGAATATAGGGCTCCCAGGACCCAGGACCGAGAACTTTGTGACTACATTGTTTTTCTTGCATCTGACTCTTTGGGGTCAGGTGACTTTATCCTGCCCCTCTCCACGGGACCCAGTGTGAACACCTTGATTTACTCCAGATGTGATAATAGCTGATTCTCTCCTCCTCCTCCTCCTTCTTCCCTTATACGACTCATAAAATATTTTTTGGATTCCATCCCAATAAAAAGGTTCAAAATTTTCACTTGTCCCTGGCTAAATTGTGTATGCAGGCTATGTGGGATAGGTGGAGGAGGCTGACCCTGGCTGAGGTGTACCTGGCATGCCCAATCCCTTGGAGCATCTCTGTTCACTTCATCCCACATCTTGCCCTGGAGTTGAAGTCATGCCAAGACTGCGATGGTGCATGTAGTATATTTTTCTCTAATCCTTGGAAAATTTTCTTTTTCCCCCCTAGGAAGAAAATTGAGTTTGGTGAGAGCTTTTCTAGGACTGAACATAATTAGTTACTCTGGCTACCTCACTGTGAATAAAACCTACAACAGCAACATCTTCTTCTGGTTCTTCCCAGCTCAGGTAGGCCTGTGATGGTACCCAGCAGAAGGAAAGCTGATGCTCAGGAGCTGGTTATGCGAACTGGGCACTGTGGGCAACTCAGGAGGCTGAAAAAGGAGGTTTGCAGGTTAGAGGCTAGTCTCAGCAATTTTGGGAGGGCCTGTCTCAAAATAAAAAACAAAAAATAAGAAGGACTGGGGATGTAGCCCTGAGTTCAACCCCCAGTACCACTAAGAAACAAAACAAACAAAGATGTCTGTGCAGCTCATTGGACAGTGGAAATGTCAGCCTGCAGATCTATGGGGTTTATTTTAAAAAATCTTTTACACTTTTTTTTTTCTAAAAATAAATGGAAGCAACTCTGCATGGCATTCCTGTTTATGGGCAGGAAACAAATGCTTGTGGAGGTGGGGGAAGTTCCACTTCTGAATTTCTTGGAGCCTTATTTAGAACATTAATATTACCACCTTCTTCTGCCACAGTCTTCTTCACATCTTTTTGTTTTTAAAATTTTTAATAAAAATGTTTGGGTAGAGATGGGCATTAGAGATCCCAAGGAAGGTAAGGAGTGGGAAACGACCAAAATTAACAGAAAAATGCATGTGTAAGCATATGTAAATTTAGCCTACTCTGACTGCCTCTCTCTGGGCTGGTTGGGTTACTCACTTGCTCAAGCCCCTAGAGACACAGGTGGAAATATCTATGTCCTTCACCAATACCATCTAACTCAATTCCAGTTCACAATATTCATCTGCATGAACAAGATGCTTTAGCTTGGGGGTGCCATTGGAAGTATTGTTACAGGTACTGAAATGTATAAATGAATTTTAGACCAACACAGAGTAACTGTCTACTTTTATTTTCCAAAGTGGATTTGCTTTAGAAGCTAGAGAAATAAAAGAGAAAGTTAGCTCTGTGGAGGGTGGTGTTCATATTAGCATGTGATTTGCGTAGAGCAATGTTTCATATATTTGTTATTATATATATAATAACAGTATAAGTTGCTTGATCCAGGGTCTTTTGATGTTATATCATTTTCATTGGTACTGTCGGGTTATATTTTCATGACTTCATTTCTGATTTCCCAACTATGAGACCTATGATGTAATCCACCCAAACTAGTATATTGTGGGGTTGGGGTGGAAATAGATAATGTGGAAAATGGAGAATTCTAGATACTTTTCATCTGGGCTCATAGTAGTCATCAAATTGCAACCTTCTCTGGAAGACTTTACTGGATCCTAGATAGAATTTCTTATTTCTTCCTTGGTGTTACTGTGGAGTGAGGCAAGGAAGGTGACTAGAGCATAAAACCTGAGGATACCCTTTCAGGGTGGAAAGGAGCAAGGCCAGCCCCTAGCAGGAGTTTCTTCCAGTCTCCTGCAGGTGCTGCCCTCTGGTGGGCAGGAGAGTTGGTGCCACCCACAGACCTACAGCAGGCATAGAGCCTCAGGAAGAAGGGTGGATAGTAGACCTTCAGAAGCCAACATGGAAATAACTAGTGCATCTAACATAAGGAGACTTGATAAATCAAGTCTAGAAATATGACCTCATTCTAACAAGTGGGGATTTTTCTTATTTATTTTATTTTATTTTTTTTAGTTTTGGTCATATTTCAGACCTCAGATTTTATACTCAAATCCAAAGCTGATTTGAAGACACCTGTGAGTTTCTAGCAAGTTTTTATTCTCAGAATCACCTTTGTTTTCTGCCTTCAGCATTTATATGTATTTCTTCTTTTCACACCTTGTTAACTCATCTCTTTATTTACACCCCAAATCTATAAGTCACACTTACTTATCTGGGGAAAAAAAAATATATATTTTTTCTTTTATTTTTTTAAAATTATTTTAATTGACACAAATAGTGGACATACTTATGGGGTACCATGTGACATTTCAATACATGTATACATTGTGTAATGTAAGTGTATCTCCTCAAACATTTATCATTTCTTTGTGGTAAAAACATTCAAAACTTTTTGTCTTGCTTTTTTGACATATGCAGTCCATTATTGCTGTGTATAGTCACACTACTGTGCAATAACTGATCAGAACTTACTTCTAACTGTAATAGTACAGTTGATGAATGTTTCCAAATCTGCCTACCCTCTACTCTCTCCATCTTCTGTTAACTATTATGCTATTCACTTCTAAAAGTTCATTTTTTTCTTAATATTCCACAAATGAGTAAGATCATATAGTATTTGTCTTTCTATGCCTGGTTTATTTGTATTTTATTAGTACTATCTAACCCAATTCTAGTTCACAATATTCTTCTGCATGAACAAGACATTTTTAGCTTAGGGGTGCCATTGGAAGTATTGTTACAGGTACTTAAATGCATAAACAAATTTTAGTCCAACACAGAGTAATTTTCTATTTTTATTTTCCAAATTGCTTTTGCTCTAGAAGCCAGAGAAATCAAAGAGAAAGCTATCCCTGTGGAGAGTGGGGTTCACATTTGCATATGATTTGCATATAGCCATGTTGCATAAATATAATAACAGTATAATTATATAATGTCCTCCAGTTCCACCCATGTTGTCACAGATGATAGGATTTCATCCCTTTTTATGGCCAAATAATATTCATGTATATGTATTTAATACATACATTTTCTTTATTCATTCATCAGTTGATAGACACTTAGGTCGATTCCATTTCTGTTGGTGGGAATGGAAATTAGTACAGCCATTGTGGAAAACAATGTGGAGGTTCCTCAAAACCTTAAAAATAGATCTATAACATGATCCAGCAATGCCACTACTGGGTATGTATATATCCAAAGGAAATGAAATCAGTATATTGAAGAGATAATTGCATTTACATATGGGAGAGAGAGAGTGGGGAGAGAGAGGAGAGAGAGAGGGGAGAGAGAGAGAGAGAGAGAGAGAGAGAGAGAGAGAGAGAGAGAGGAGAGAGAGAGAGAGAGAGAGAGAGAGAGAGGGGAGAGAGAGGAGAGAGAGGAGAGAGAGAGAGAGAGAGGGGAGAGAGAGAGAGAGAGAGAGAGAGAGAGAGAGAGAGAGAGAGGAGAGAGGAAGAGAGGAGAGAGAGAGAGAGAGAGGAGAGAGGGAGAGAGAGGAGGGGAGAGAGAGAGGGGGAGAGGAGAGAGGGGAGAGAGAGAGAAGAGAGAGAGAGAGAGAGAGAGAGAGAGAGAGAGAGAGAGAGAGAGAGAGAGGAGAGAGAGAGGGGAGAGAGAGAGAGGAGAGGAGAGGAGAGAGAAATAAATCGGTGTGCCAGTATTCCCATCAAGAGCTTGCACCCAATGACGGACATCCTTCCACTAGGCCCCACCTCCTGAATGTTCCAAGACCTCCCAATAGTGCCATGGGCTGGAGACCAAGCCTTCAACACAGCGGGCCTTTGGAGACATTCAAGATCCAAACTGAAACAACTCCTCACACTAGCCAAGATGTGGAATCAGCCTGTGCTGTGCTCTTTGAAGTCTCTTAAACCTCATGCATTTCAGAAAGAATTCTGTACCTGCTCATTTTTTATATCACATCTCTGAATGTCTCTGAATGAAATTATCTACCATTAACCTCTTTGTATTGGTTTTCTACTGCTGCTGTAACAAATTGCCACAGACTTAGTCTTAAAACAACACAGACTTTATGATCTCACAGTTGGGCAGGTCATGGGTCTGACCTCAGTGAACTAAGATCAAGGTGTTGACAGGGCTGTGGTCCTCACCTCTAGCAATTTCTAAAGGCTGCTCACGTTCCTTGGCTCACAGCCCCTCCTCCATCCTCCAAGCCTGTGATGGCAGGTTGAATCCCTCTCCCATTGTACTGCTCTGGTGTTTTCTGTCATCATTTGGCCTTATCTGATGTGTCTCTGCCTCCTGCTACTTTTAAGGACTCCTGGGTTTACACCTAGATGATCCAGTATAATCTCATTTTACGTCCAGTTGATTGGCAACCTTTATTTCCTTTCCCCTGTATAGTCATAGGTTCTGGTGATCAGGACAGGGACATATTTAGGGAGCCACTATTTTGTGCATGATGAATATTTGACAAACTTGTTAGATTGCTGATTCCTACTTAATATGTTCTTTCTTGGTGATTCTTACATTTTATTGCATATAAGAACTATCTCAGGGTTGGGGTTGTGGCTCAGTGGTGGAGTGCTTGCCTAGCATGTGTGAGGCACTGGGTTCCATCCTCAGCACCACATAAGAACAAATAATAAAGTAAAGGTAGTGTGCTCATCTACAACTAAAAAACATTAAAAAAAAAAAAAAAAGAATTCCTTCTACCTTTCCACAGAAATTCTGTCTTGTAAATTGAGAGAGACCTGCAAGTTTCAGAATTACCTTGTGAACCATGCTTTGTGAAACCAGTGCTCCAGCCTACTGGTCACTGCCCTGTGCCCATAGCTTCTGGCCCCAAGTGGCCTACAATTCTACCAGAAGGAAATGTCTAGAGCAGCCAAGTCCAGATGGAGGGATCTGCTGGTCCCTGCCCCATGTGGAGTGCGGGTTAGAATGGGGGTCTGGAGAATCAAGTGCAACCTTTGGGGGTCAGCTTTTCTAATCCTGTTTGGTATTTCACCAAGAGCAGCAGGGCCTCAGCCTCCCACCCCCACTCTAGCTGAAGAAACCTGATTCTTTCCTTTCTTTACTGCTTTGCTTTTTTTTTTTAATTTATTTTTATTGTAAACAAATGGGATACATGTCGTTTCTGTTTGTACATGGAGTAACAGCATACCATTTGTGTAATCATACATCTACACAGGGTAATGGTGTTTGATTCCTTCTGTTATTTTTTCCCTTCCCCCACCCCTCCCACCCCTCTTTTCCCTCTATACAGTCCTTCCTTCCTCCATTCTTCCTCTCCCTAACCCTAACTCTAACCCTAACACTAACCCCTCCCACCCCCCATTATGTGTCATCATCCACTTATTAGCGATATCATTCATCCTTTGGTTTTTTGAGATTGGCTTATCTCACTTAGCATGATATTCTCCAGTTTCATCCATTTGTCTGCAAATGCCATAATTTTACTATTCTTTATAGCTGAGTAATATTCCACTGTATATATATATATATATATATATATATATATATATATATATATCTCAGTTTCTTTATCCATTCATCAATTGAAGGACATCTAGGTTGGTTCCACAATCTGGCTATTGTGAATTGTTGCTACCTGTTTTTGTACCAGTAAGTTTCTCATTCATTTCTGAATGTGAAGTCATCTTTAGTAAGAATTCAGATTTGTAAAAACAGTAATTTGTAGTGAGGGATGAGATCAGACAGGAACAAAACAAAAAAAAATTCACTTTAAAAATAAATAAATAAGGAACTGGACAAGATGGAAAAAAAAACATTTTTTTTTTTTTCTTTCCTTCATTGCCTCTGATCAGGCTTTGTCTAGCCTGGCTTTGTCTAGAATATGGGGAAAGAACTGGGATCATGAAGCTGTTCAGGGAAAAGGGTTTGGGTTCTTCATGCTTTACCAATTGCAAGACTGAGGTCAAAAACTCCTTGCATTAAACAGTGATGGAGCAGTTGGTTTTAAGTCCCACCCCTCCCCTTAATTAAATGAAAAACCTAGCTGTGCATCCTCTGACCAAATTGTGTTCTTTTGGGTCCAGTTCTCCAGCCAGAAAGATGATCCTGGAAGACATGACCCAAGGCTATCATAAAAGGAAAGGGGTCTTTAAGCATTCTGTTGAAATGATAGATGGCTTCAGAGAGCGGATTCAGAGATGAAAGGACAGTACAGACACAATTTCACCACCTGCCACTGGGTTAGATTGTTCTAAGACCTCCCTGCCAGGAAGCCTATATGTGGAGTCAGACACCTGAGACTTGCAACTGCAAGTTATGGAACAGGACCAGTTTGGGTACAGCAGATAAAGCACATTAGAAGGAGAAGCAGCGCTCACCGAGACAGGGGAGAGTTCCTTTCATTTGGCAGAAATATGAGTTCCTTGCCTGTCACAGGGAAGCAGCTGACATTGTCATCAGGAAAGAAATGACCCCTTACAAAAAACCGAAGGTAGAGAAAATAGAGTTCCAGGAAGGATGCCACACTTGTCATGTCCTCTGAGTCATTTTCTCGGATGCTGTTTCTCAAATTAGTTTTGCTTTCCTGTTATTTCTCTGAGACTCTCCTGTTATTGTATACAAATCAGTGCATAATGAATTCCAGAACTTGAAATTGGTGTGCAGAGGGAATACTGCAGGAGAAATGAGTTGGGCCTTCTGCACGGGCTAAAAGTATAATGAAGCCAACAAAAAGGCCTCAGCTTGAATGGCTATTGTTAAGTGAACACCGACTATGTGCTAAGCACCCTGTTTTTCCCCATTTCATTTTCACAAGAACCCCAAGAGGAAGGAATTGTTATCCTCATTTTATAAATGAAGAGTATGATAAAGAGTAAATAATTAGCCCCAAGTTACTCAGCCAGAAACTGGCAGAACTGGAATTTAAAGGTTGGGCTCTGACCTAGAAATCTTTGCTCTTGACCATCATGGATTAAGATTCTGAGTAAAGTAATCATGGGAGGCTCCAGAGCACAGTGGTCAGAAGCTGTTTAAGTTAGTCAGGCATGGATAGGAATTGTGGTCCACCACTTACGCCATGTGGGGCCTCAGGCAGTTTTGGATTCCTTCATTTAAAATTGAGGATCCAGGGCGGGATGTGCCTCAGCTGGTGGAGCACTTGTCTAACCTGCATGAGGTCCTGGGTTCAGTACCTAAAACACACACACACACACACACACACACACACACACACACACGAATGGTGGTTAAAATAGCTACTTGGTATTGGTTTTGAGACTGAAGAATCAATGTAGCAAAGTCATTGGAGTAGTGCTTGATACCCAGTAAGTGAAGTCGCTATTATTATTGCAGCACAATTATGATTAATATTGATGTTATTAACACAAATACTGTGCAGAACTAAACCAGTCACAATTTGGTAGGTTAAAGAAGACAGGAAATAGAGGGAAGTTCTGAATAAGAAGGACTTGATAACCAGTCAAGAATGTAGATTAATTGCTACTGGATGGGGAAATTGCTAAGTGAAATTGGGACTTGTCACCTTTAAGAAGATAGGGACCATATAGATTATTATTAAAACTAACATCCTTCTACTTAGAGATATTCCGAGAGTATTTGACTTTGGATATTTTGACTTTGGATAATTTGACTTTGATAATTTGGACTCATTTAAGCAAGACATGCCGATTAGTCACCTCTGATGCCACAGTCTGTACTCAAGACCTTCAGAGTTGGCCTAGGCCCCTTTACGGAGACTCCCATCTTGCTGCTCTGGCCCAGGAGTGGCCAGGGTTCCTGCAATCCTCATATGCTTAGTTTCTGCAAAGGGCTGTGACTGGGTGAGGCCTGTGGGCCACAGATCAGGAGTTGGCCCTTCTTCATCAGACCCCAGGAAGGTCAAGGTGGCCTGGGGTTAGGTTAACACAGCACCTTGAATCAAAAATTTAGCGAATGGGGTAGGAACTGCTCTGATGTTCTTGGTGACAGATGAGTATGTTCCAAACCATCACCAGGAGCCAGCAGGACACCCTGTCCCAGGAGGGAAGGTGTGGAATCAGGACCTGCTGGGTCATGTACCTTCTGCTCTGGAAGTCTGAACTTCTCAGTCAACGTTGGAGAGGACAGGATTCCCAACTTGATGCTCCTCATCCACACTACCTTGGGAGCTTTAAAAATATGATAGGTCCCCTGCTCAGTGTCCAGCACCCCCTCACCTCCATGCTCTCAGCAGGGGTTCTGGTGCTACAGATCAGAGAGGGTCCAGGGATCAGCACACCTAACACGCTGTACAGTGAGTCCATTGCACCTCGTTGGTGGGCTTGAATCTGGGACAAGAGAACCGGAGGTGAGGATGCAGGGATCTAATTCCAGGTCTGCAATTCCTGGCTGTATATCTTGGGACAGGGCATTTAAGATGTTCAGCCTAACCAAAGTCTAATGTCCTATCCCACTCTCACATTCTGTGGCTCTGTGGTTTAAGTGAGCTTGCCTGAGACATGAATAAATGTGCTACCTAAGGTATAAAGTCATCCAAGAACTCCAAGTCAGGGTGTGGCTTAGGGGAATGAGTCCTGGATTTGTGTTCTGTAGTAGCCAGCCTCTAATATCATTCCCAGTGATCTTTGTCCCTTGGTACATGTACCTTTGCGTGGTTTCCTCCCATATTGAATCAGGTTAGACTTTGTGACTACTGTACCATAGTGGAAATGGTGGTATGTGACTTCTAGGCTATATATAAAGGGCAGTGTTGTTTGTACCTTAGTCTCTTGCATCCCATTCAGTGGGAAGCGAGGCATCATGATGGGAGGGCACCAAAGCAGTCACATGGAAGAGCCCACGCAGGGGAGAAATGAGGCTCCCATCCTCCAGCCAGACCCAACTTTGGAGAAGATACACCCAGCCCCAGTCAAGCTTTCAGGTGACCTCAGCCTAAGCTAATATATTGATTGCACCTGCATCAGAGACCCTGCCCAAGAACCACCAAGTCAGACATCCCCAAATCCCTGACCCACAAAAAGCATAAGGGATAATGTATCTTCATTGTTGTCTTAAGACATTGAGGTTTGGAGAGATGCTGTGCAACATTGGATAACTAATACAGCCTCTTGTCTTGAACTTTGGGGCTGTGGGTGTATCTTGTGGCAGCCAACCTCTACTCCCTAGCCCTGTGGGATGGGAGCCTGGGGAGTGGTGACCACCATGCCAGTTTTGTTTGTGCTGTTGTTATTGCTGTCGTTTTGCCTCTTGGCTCCTAATCTCCCTCTCACCGGCTCTTGGAGAGCAGAGCTTAAAGCATTTTTCCTATTCGCTGAATATAATGTTAAGCTTTGTCAGTAGAGGGCGCTGGAGGGACACTACAGGAGGAAGTTGGCTTCCCTCCCTCCTCCCTGTCCTGTGTTTTGCCTGTTCTTGGCCCTGCTGCCCAATCTGCAGCAGTGTGTGTGGGAATATCCAGCAGTATTCTGCTGAAGCTGTGCACCCAGACCACTGAGATCCTCAGCAAGGGGATAGCCCTGGTTCTGTTGAGGTGACTCTCGGGCTGCAGCCCTTCCAACATGGACACATGTACCCCAGGCCCTGCCAGCCAGCAGGCTCCTAATAGCCCTCTCACCTGGCCTGAACAACTCTGGACCAGATGACCCTGTGAACCGAGCTACTCAGTAGGCTGCAACCATGCCTCCTCCAAGGAGGTCTGGACCCCAGCCTTGGGAAGAACCTGGTCCCTTCCTTATGGGCATAGCCACCTGTGAGCACTCTCTCCTTAGCCCAGGGTATCCTTTAGAGGTCTCTTTACATTCCCATGGTTAATTTCCTGTTATAGTTAGACTTCTTTTTAGTAAAACTCCTCTGTCCCATGGTGAACTGTTCCATGCTGGTCTTGGGCCGTCGCTGAGCTATGGCTCACAGGAGAGCAGAACTGCTGGCATCTCCTCCTCGCTCTGACTCCAGGGTTTCTAGGGTGCGCCTGCTGACGAGGCCAGAGCAAACACTGGAACCTGTAGAAGAATTAAAGGCCGATATTTCCAGTTAAGAAAATAAATTCTAATTACAATGTGAAAATTACTATGTGGTTTTTATCTTCTGATGAGACCCTAAGTGATATAGCCACTCATTCTTTCTCTTCTGCTCAGAGGCACCCAGGGCAGGAGTGGGCTGGCCTAAGGAGCCCGGAAATAGAAAGGCCTCAAGAACCAGAGCAGCCAGTCTTTCTTTGTCTCTTCATCTACAGCCACAGGATCACCCATCTGAGTTCCATTCTTCTTTTAACTTGTTACCTTCTTTGCTTCTCCAGGCACTTGGCTGAATTGGTCAAACTACAGTTTCCAGGTTTACCTGTGCTTGGATCAATCAGCAGGGATTAACTAGCACTTCTCCTAGAGGCACAGTGTGATTGGCCCAGTTTGGACCAATCAGCTAAGGCTAAGGTTGCCATGTCATGTGATGTAAACATGGTTAATGGACCTTCTCTCTGATGGAGAGTCAGTTCTTAGAAGATGGAATGTGGCTCAGACAGATTTCTTAAACTAGATCTACTACAGGTGGCTGCAAATCCTTTGGCAATGAAACATACCATTGGAATCCATGGTAATTGTGTTCTTCAAACTTTCCCTATTTATCTTCTCTTCTTGTGTTCCTATAGCATCAGGGATCTGGAAGAACAGAAGGTATATGAGACAAAACAGAAAGTAACTACAAATGATGTTATAGGTCACTCCATTCGTAGGTACATTTGAACTCCGCAGAGAACATTGTGTGTCTGATTCCTTTGGGGAATGAAAATTAAAAAACATCGGAAAGAAAGTAACTAACCTCTTAAGCCATTTTCTTCTTGTGCATCAGGAAGCAAAGATAAGACCTCTTCTCCATCCAGCCCATCCCATTCCCTCTAAGGCACAACTTTCTGGTGGGAGGCACAGAGAACCTGTAACTGCCTCATGAGGGAATGATTCAGGTAGGAGAACCAGAAGGAGGATGGGAGGGAGGATTCCAGCAGGTTGGAACCTGGTTCAAATTGAAGAGACGAGTCAAAGCTTGTTGAGAATGACATAAAGAGGTTTTGAGCTGGAAAAAAAAAGATTGAGAAAGTTTATTTTCCATATGATGATATAGTGGCAATGATCACAGAGAAGGAAGACATAGTGTCAACACCCAAACACTACAAGTAAGCTTCCTTTGAAAAACAGATGTCTTAAGCAGGTTGTTCGTATATGCCGGGAGTATGTGTGTAGAATTAAAATGACATTGCATACCTATTTAACAATTCTAGTCACAATACTAATTGCTTTAAATAAACGCTCTGCCTTGATTAACACCATTAGAGTGGCAGCCGAAGTATCAGCGGAACTGGGATCTGAATGGCAAAGTGGGAGTCCATTCCAACATCTTGGGGGAATTTAAAGACATTTACTTGGGGTACTAATGATTTCAATTAAGATGGAACGCGTTACTTAAACCAAGCAAATGATCAGCCTCTGCATATAGAAGTGTAAAGAAGGCCCTCATTAATTTACTAATTGCCCTTCGCATCTTAAGCTGTACCTTTGATTTGTATCTCTTAGTGGCTTAGTTGCTGTTGCTTCTCACCAGGTGGCTGTCCTTATAGGCACACCCAGCCCCGGGGACTGACAGATGCCCATCTGCTTTGAGTGACTTCCTGGTCCAAATAATTGCCCTAACATGTGGTGAGGCATCTATAATTCCCTAGAGTCATCCCATCAAGTCCTCTGCATGACATATTACTGTGTACACCATGTTACTTGAAAGTACTGAGATTGTCAAGTCCTCGGCCCCATTGCAATGCATTAACTCACTGTTTCTGTGACATGTGTACCATCTCTACTCTCCATCACTGTCTTTGCCTCCCCGTCTGTCTCTCTGCAAAGGGGGACCTGGGGTCTCTCTGGTGTGGGATGAGGTGAGGTCTCCTAGCCAAGAGGGACATATCCACCCAAGAGGAAAGGGACAGACTCACTGGTCTACTTCAGTTTCATTCGCTTCCTTGGAATGGCAGTCCATGAAGACAGAGGGTGGATTTTTCTTCAGCCTTTGGCAGGTGCTAATGTGGAGGCAGTGAAATTTCCTTCTGCAGGAGGTCTAAATGTCCCAATGGTTTGCCTCCTTCTGGGCTGTTCATTCTGGAACAAACCGAGGCAGGAGTGTCCAGGTTCATGAATTGACCACCAGAGGGCGCCAGGAGAATTGAAAGGGCTTTTGAGGCAAAGCCAGCGCTGTTTCTTTTTCTCCATGGAAGGGTCCAGTTTTGCCCAACCAGCTGTCCCACTCTCTTATGTTGCTAGAGAGTCGTTCCACCTAAAGATCTAGGATCCCTTTGCCCCTTCTTTAAGACTCAGAATTTCTTTGTTCCTTCTTTTTGATCATAAGTTTTTGCCACAGTACTCTGACTCATAGTCATTAATAGAGATATGTTTTTCTTCTTCATTAATATGAACTGTTTACCCATAGGGGTTCACTCATCTTTCAAGTCTTAGCTTGAATGTTGCCTCATCTTCAGAGACCCTCTTTGAGTACTCAGTCTACTGTACTTCCTACTCTCATATCCCTATCTATCCATCTAGTTAGTTACTTCTTTATTACCTGTCCTTCTACCCCACCAGAAAAATAATCAGGGCTAACCCATGAAAGATGTACTCAGTATTGTTCCTAGTGAGAAGCATACATCTATTGTTTAAATCTGTATAACAATCTTATGAAAGAGATATTGTCATTATCCATATTTGCAAGCAGAGGACACTAGACACAGAGAAGTTAAGTAACTTGCCCAAGGACACATAGCTGTAAAATAGCTTAGTTGGAATTTCAACCCATGCAGTCTGGCTTCAGAATTTATGTTCTTAACCATTAAGTATTCTACCTGACCATGAGTAGGAATTGGTCTGCACTCACAGAGCTGGACAATGTCCTGTGAGTTGTTGGTATTATATGTTCAATGAATCAGCGCATTGTGGTAAATTCATCAAGTATGATTCTGGTCAGCCAACTGATATGGGCTTCTGTGAAATGATGTGAATACAGTAAATGTGCCAGTTTAGGTATAGCCGGATCCTCTTTTTGAAAACAAAAAATTCTGTATGTTGCATATATAAGATCTATAAGATACATATACATGAGCATGTGGAGCACAGAGAAAACACCCAGGAAAGTAAACCTCTCCATGATCATCCCTAGGGAGTAAGATTGGTGGGGGAGGGGGATTAAATACCTCTAATTGAAAAAAAAAAAAAAAAAAAAAAAAAAACTTTAGTTAAGAATAAGTACTCTTGCCAGGCGTGGTGGCACATGCCTGTAATCCCAGTCACTCTGGAGGCTGAGGCAGGAAGATCCCAAGTTCAAAGCCAGCCTTAGCAACTTAGCAAGACCCTGTCTCAAAAAAGCTGAAAATAATTCTTAAAAAGGGCTGGGGATGTGGCTCAGTGATTAAACACCCCTTGGTTCAATCCCAGATACCAAAACAAAAAACAGAACAAAAGAAAACAAAACAAAAGAATAAATACTCTTTTTTCTTTTTTCTTTTCAAGATGGAAAGTTTTAAGGAAAACTTTTAAAGCTTTTGAAAATAATAAATGCACCAATTCTCTTGTTTCATGTACTCTGAATCATAGCCTCAGTATAATGAATAATTTTAAAGTTCTGAATTGTATCACTCTAAATGAATTAAACTAGTTATTTACTTTATTTGATCCCAAACTTTTGCAATGTGGTTTTGTTCTTCATTTACTTTTATTCTTGCCTGAGTGAGGGTGAGGGAGTGGGAGATGGGCTGCATTCTTATGATTGAGAGCCAAATTTATCTCCCTAAAGACTATCTCATGATAATTACTACCATCACTGTGGACATAATACTCTGTATCATGATGTTATAATGCCACATGATGTTACAAAAGTCAGCCTCACTCGACTCACTCTTGGGTGTTTAGCAGTAAATGCGTCCACCCTTACTTCCAGGCATCTCACTTGTGCATTCCGTGCCAGATCAGGGCAATATTGGATCACAGGCAGGTTGGTTCATCTAAGTACAGAGTAGTATGTGTGGGGTTTTCTTTAAAAACAGGCTTCTTCAAGGGTTGTTGAGCCTCAGTCACCTCCTTCAGGAAAGTACACTAAGGAGCCAGGTCAGCTGAGGTAGGAGGTGTGTGCAGATCTCTTATTATTGAAGCATTTCAAGAATGCAGTGTCCTAGGCTTCACAGTTGCATAAGAAAGATGTTTGGCGCTGAGCTGTTTGACTTGACTTTGTAGTGTGGCCTCTCAGGGTCAGGTTATTTTTTTCTGAGAGTCCAGAGGTCCCTTTCATTGTACCAGGTCTCAGGAAGGGTCACCGGAGGTCAGGAAAGAACAGGGTGGAGGATAGGAGAGGACCAATGGAGACCAGAGGCTTTGAGCATGCACCCACCTCACAGACACGCGCAGCTCTGCCCTGAGAGCCATGTGGGAGCTTCTGAGAAAGACTGAGGGTGCCCACCCCACTCCTGGCCAAGGGAATTGCAATCTCTGGGATTTGAGCCCAGAAGTATTTTTTAAAATCTCTCCCAATTATTTTAATGCGGGGCCCAGCCTACTGGGACCTTTGGGAGTTCCCATGGATGTAAGGGAGGAAGTGGAGGCTGGACGTGCACTGGAATCAGTGCACCTGTAGCATCTGCCATTCCCGGGAGACTGGGGAGAGCAGGGATGACTTCCTTCCAGGTCCTATGCTTTACCTACCTTTGAAGATATATAATTTACTCCCACTGAATGAATATAAGTAGAAGGTGGTCCCAAAGAGTGGTAGTAAATAGCAAGACAGAGGATCTGAGAGGAGATAAATATCACATGTACAAACAAAACACACCAGGTGTCCAGGTAGGCTGGGACAGAGCTGGTTCTACTTATTTAGCACATTATCATTGCTAATACCTCTTCTCATCAGTGTCCAGGCAAGCCTGTGAGGTAGGGGCTATGGTCATTTGACCAATAAGGAAACTGGCACCTGAAGAAGCGAAGGGCCAAAATATATTAGCTCTTGCATGGCCAAGTACAGTCACAATCTGCCTGGCTCCAAATTCTAGGACTCACTTTGCTTCCCTGTAACAAATTTAAGAGGCTATCTTTCATCTTAATTATTCCTACTGACCAGGAAAGACATGGGCCAAAGAAATAAGGAAAACCCACCAAACAACACACTTTCCATTTCTCCCATTTATAAATGGTTTGTGTTCAAACCATCCATGAATTCCTAGTATTTATCCATCACAGTAGCAGATAGCATTTGTAGGACACATGACTGGTGCCACTTGCAGGGTTTAAAGAAAAGGAATTCATTCAATTCTCCCAACAATCATACTTGTGTTGTAGGTATTATCATTGAGTCCCCATTTCACAGGTGAGGAAACTGAGGTCCAGAGTGCTTAGGCAATTTGCCCAAAGTCACCCAGATCATGGGTAGTGAAGCTTAGGTTTGTATCTAATCAGTTTGGGGTAGGGGTTCACACATTTACCTGTTAAATAGAGCTGACTCCTGTAGCTACGGCTGTGCTGGTCAAAGGTCCCAGGCTGACTCTGGCTTCCACTATTCCTGTTTCCTTAATTATAATCATTTTCTCTCATTGTGCTTTTGTTGTAATTAGGCATTGTCCAAGGGCTTTGATGATGTAACTTAATCCATAGTGCTTGGGAGTGGCCCCCAGGGACTCTTCTGGAGCTCTTGGCCATTCCCACCAGCACTCTGTCCCAGCAAGGCCCTCAGATTCCCTCTCTAGAGAGCTACAGTAGCCCACGTCACACTTTTGGTGACTAGAGAAGTCCCTTTATACCCTCTTTCATTGCAGTTAGAACTCCGTCCCATCAGCTCTTCCTCCAGGTTCTTGGGGGTGGCATCCCAGTCTCCTCCTGAGTTAGTCTAGCCTCCTCACACCCTCCACGCCGAGGGAACCCCACCACTCCGATGCGGTACAACTTGCATCTGTCTGCAAGTTTTGACGGGCCACAGAGGAGGGTGCAAGATTCATCTCATTCCCGCAGGCCCTGGGGAACCAAATATCTAGAGAACCAGGGCATCAAACGAAGACCCACTTTTGGGTGCTGCTGTGAGCCCTGTAGAGCTGAGGCTGTGGAGGAGTCACTCCAGGGCCATGTGACCTTCTGCACCCTGTTCTTTTCCACTGGGAGGCTCCCTACTCCTACCCCTTCTCCTCTCTCCAGTTGCAGCTTTGCTCCCAGCTCTGTTGTGGTTGGATACTCCTCTGCCACCAGGTCTCCATCCAGGACTCAGGTCCTCACTGAGCCTAGGTCCTTCCCAGCCCTCAGTGACCCTTTTAACATTACCCTTATATCTTTTTCACAATCCTTAATCATGGGATTTATGTTTTTCCTTCCTTCCTTTCTACACTTGATCTTAGCCAAAAGGCCGAGAAGTGATTCCTTCCTTTCTGTCTGCATTCCCCACAAAACTGTAAACTCCAAAAGAATGAGGAGTCTTCTGCTGTCACTTGCTGCTCGACCAGGTACTTAACTCCTAGCAGGGTGCCCCACCCCATATTAGATGCTCTGTAATTACATCCTGAATCAAAGAATAGAGAATATCTCTGTCATTGAAGCTGATGGCATCAACACCACTGCTAGTTCCTGGTGGTCAACATCCGGGTTCTACCCATGGCCCTTTCTAATTCGTGTCTCTCATATTCTAAATAAACCCACTCTTTGTTTGGGGTTTGTTACTGTTCTTTCCATTGACTGAGTGACTCCAGACCTGTCCATAGCTCCTCACTTTCTCCCATGTTGAATGAAGTTACTCTAATCCCAGAGATTAAAATCAGAAAGAGAGTTTGGGCTCTCAGTTAAGGGGGAGACCATCCCTGAGGATGAATTCTTTTTTGTGCCTCTGTTGGGAATATGAAGGTCACCTCAAATTGAAACTGCTACGAAAATAGATCTAGAGGCCAGGCAGCATGCTAAGTGTTTAGGAATCCAGGAGCAAAACACCCACATTCAAGGGGCTTTCTATCTATTTGCAAGAGAAGAGGACACCAACATACATGGTCAGTACTAATTCAAGACAAGAGATGAGCAGTACCTCGTTTCCGGGGTCCTCGGGGTCTGGCAAGACTTGATAGAATGTAGTCAAGACGTGGAAGACAGAAAGGCCTTGAGTCAGTTTACCTGGGCCTATTCTGCAGCCTTGGTGAGTGTTGTGTGGTCCCTGGCTTTTCCCTTCCTTCTAGGTACAACCAGAGAATGCTCCGGTAGTTCTGTGGCTGCAGGGTGGGCCGGGAGGCTCATCCATGTTTGGACTCTTCGTGGAACATGGACCTTATGTCATCACAAATAACATGACCGGTAAGTGTTGCTTGAACTGTGTCTCCATGGAGAATCCTTCATCGGGGCCTTTGATCTATTCTAAAACTAACTTAGAGTAGACATTGAGCCACTTGGAGTAACTTAACAGCTACAGATGATAGGAACACAACTTTCTGGCAATGTCTGACCAAGGAGGAGTCATTGGGGTGTGTATCCTGACTGGCCTACTTTCTCCCTTGAAATTCGGGTGAAAGGTTCTAAGCTATTTTCTCGAAGCCTCTTGCTGACTCGAGCATTCTCGGCTTACTGAAACAGTTGGTATTTATTACTGTTTGGGAGAGCTCTTTCCTATGGCCTAATGGAGGGATTATTCACACAAACTGAACACCTTATGGTTCCAGTCACTTAAATGATCTGTTACCTAGAAGCAGGATGCCGTGGTGGAGGAAGGATGGAGAACGAGCAACATCTGTCACCCAGGCTCATCTCCAGGTCATTGTCTTATTTTGGGGAGGTAGTTTACTTTCCCTGGGTCTGAATTCAGAGTGTGAACCTGCTCGTAACTCATAAAAGCTTATGTGCTTATTGAAATTGTTGTTCTCTTCAGTCTTGGATGGGCAAGAGAGAATTCAAGTGGATTGAACGGTTAAGGATGATTTACAGGACCAGACAGATGGGAATTATCACAAGGGTGGTTCCTGGGTATTTCCTCGAGGCCTAGTTGTACAGGGTTCAGGGTTCAAACCTTGTCTTAGATGTAGAAAGCATCTGGGTAGAAAAGTAACAGAGAAGAGAGGAGAGGGTCAGGGTGCCGGGACCGGGACCCGACTACTAGAGTGTGATGCAGTGTCAGAGGTATGCCCAGCATTCCTGGGGGTGGGTGCCGGGCCCCTGATGGTAGCGGGCCTTACGTTATGTATTCTGTTAGCAACTCAGTCTCAGACCCCTCCTCTGTTTTACAGTCCAGCCCAGAAACTTCCCTTGGACCACCACCTTGTCCATGCTTTATATGGATAATCCGGTGAGTACAGTGCCACCCAATGAAAATGAAATGTCTGTGTCTATGAAATGTCTCTGTGCTGGCTCCCCTGGTCTTTTTTCTTTTTATTAAGTACAGTCATGTGCTGCATAATAGCTTCAGTCAACAATGGGGACAGTGGTCCCCCCTAAGATTTTAATGGAGTTGAAAAATTCCCATCACAAGGATATTCTTATCTTTTTCATGTTTAGGTATTTTTAGATACACAGATTCTTACCTTTAGGTTATAATTGCCTGTCACATTCAGTACAGTATCATGCTATATAGGTTGGTAGCCTAGGAGCAAGGGCTGTAGTATAAATACATACTATGTATATATTTGTGTTTATATATATACATACATATGTGTGTATAGTGTATGGACACACACACACTTATATCCCAGGTGTGTAGGACTATAACTTCTAGGTTTGTGTAAGTGTACTCTGGGGTGTTTCCATAACAATGAATTCACTAAGGACACATTATTTCTCAGGATGTACCCCCATCATTACACAATGCATACCTATATAGTTTGAAAATTAGAGATATTCTTTTCCTTTTTAAAATAGAATTTAGGACTGTGGTTGTGGCTCAGTGGTAGAGCACTTGCCTAGCATGTGTGAGGCACTGGGTTCATTCTCGGCACCACATAAAAAATAAATAAGATAAAGATATTGTGTCCATCTGTAACTAAAAAGATAAATTAAATAAAACAGAATTTAATCTATAAAATGAAAACCATCTTAAGATTTATAGCATGTTTCATCATAATCAGAGTTGGGGGAATTTTCCTTGCTCCCTTCTTTTTCCTCATTTTGAACCCCATGAAATGTCCTGTTCACTGGTTTTTACTGTCGAGGATCAGTCTTTTCTCTGATGGTCTGGGATGCCCATGTTACAGGTTATTGTTTAGTATCAGAATTCTTAGTCTTTCCTACAGAGTCCTAGATAAATAAAGCCAAAACTGGTCTCCCCCCTTATCAAGAGAAGCATTTGGGGACAAAAACTGATATTTTCCTTCAGAAGTTTTTGTGAAATTGGTTTCCATAAGCTATAAAATAGGAGAGTGACTCAGGATCTGGTTCCACAGGTTCAGAGTGTCTTTATCCCTTTATAAAATCTCAAACTTCTCTCTCATTTCAGAGAGAAAACAATTAGGAAGAAAATAAAAAGTCAACACTCTTGTCCCTGGTCTTTTTTCAGTCATCCTTTCCCCTAGTCTATGATTACATATTTAGACATGAGATGAATTAAATGTTGTGTTCTCTTGGGTGTTTTGGGGGGAATAAATAAAAAATCTTTGCAGCTAGTGGGGAATGCATTCATGCACAAACGATTGAATCGAAATCACTGGTGGTTTCTTCTTTTGATTTATAACTCAGTTGTTTATGAAATCCTAGGTATAAGCAATATTGGTTTAGATTTAGTCTTAATTATTTTAAAACTTACCTACTGAAAAGGAAATGGAGTGATGACCATATTTCTCGCAAATAAAGAAAAGAAGAAGAAAACACACCCAGTTCTCTTCTGTCTTCTGCCAGAGAACTCCTTCTTGGCAGGACAGAGGGGTACACCCTTCAGGTCTCAGCGAGGAGACTGCTTTGGGTCTTCTGATGCCGTGGAAGGACCACGAAAGATGAAGGGCACAGCCCTACTGAAGAATCGGGACAGCCCAGCCCCCTTGGGTGAACCCTATGGCGGGGAGGGTGCTGGTGTTGTGTTTGGGTGGGGGGATAGGTGAAGCTCAGCCTGCTCTTGTGAGGACAGCGAACAGCCGTAGATGATGGCAAAAATCTGAAGTCAGAGGCTTGGCCTGTGGAGTAAGATTGGCCCCAGGGTAGGTTCCACCTGAAGACCTGCAGGGTACATGTGTCTCTGTGCTCAACCACTGATCCATTTCCCTGTCAGGTGGGCACTGGCTTCAGTTTTACCAATCACTCTAACGGATATGCTGTCGATGAGGATGACGTGGCCCACAATTTGTACAGGTAAGATGCATAGGCTTTTTCTGGGCCTCTTCAGACCAAACATTTTTCTGTCTCCATAGGAAAACCCTTCCAGTGCTAGAATTTTATTGATGGGTCCTTATTGACCAATTTCCGAAAGACTGGGAGAATTTCTACATGAGGGATACACATACTTGCACACACACACATGCACACACTCGCAGTATTTTTTTTTTTCTGGTTCTTACCTTATCATTGATAATTTCATTAATTGACCAGCAGAGAAAGTAACACAAAGAGCTTGAATCTAAGGCATAATTGTAGTTTTATCAAAAATATCCTTTAAGAGACAGGATTTTTCAACCAAAGATTATTTTTCAAACCTTTTAACCAAATGTCTTAGAGGTTTTGTTTATTTTCCAAAATTACCTTTAACTTTACATTTACCAGGAGACAGAATCTTCTCAGATATTTGCTTTTGTGTGTGTGTTTTCTTTCCCAGGATCTCTCTTTCATCTGCATTTTGTTTTTTACTCTCTTGCTTCTCTCTCATAATTTTTCCAGACTGAAAACACCGTGTTAGCTTGTTCTTCCCTTTCCCCTTCATCTTACAAAATGTTTATTTTGCTTTAAAAAAGGGGGAGAGGGGAAAATATAAAGTTGTAAGCTTGATTAAACAGTGTACATAGAGCATCTTCCTTTTTCTTACATCCATTATAGCTATTTTTATCATGCTTTTAAAAAAAGTAAGTGACCTTTCTTATTTGGTCAGATTTTTCCAGTCTATAAATTTTTCCTTGACATCAAGTTCTGAATCATTTCAGGTCACTAGGGTAGCAGTTCACTGGTACCTGCCCATCCCACCTCCACCTTCCAGCTGCTAATTACTTGGTGAGCAAAACCCACCTGTCCCCAAAGGGAAAGTGCCTCTAATAGGAGTCAGAGTTTTCTGATCTCTGATAAAACCTTTCCATTTTATTCTTCTTTCTCCCCAAGGCAGATGGCTAGTGGAGGGAAGAAAGAGAAACTTCGGGCCTCATCCCCAAAGGCAATTCCCTTTTCCTCTGCTGACCCAGAAAAGAGTACATCTTCATGTCCCTTTTCCACATCTTATGCTTTTAACACTCCCTTGGTTTAGATCCTGAACCTCTGCTCCCAGATACAGTGGATCCAGGAAACAGTAACCCATCCGCCCCAATGGCCCCCTTCCCTCCCTGCAGCTGCAGGCCTCTCTCCTCTCTCCACAGAGGAGGCTGTGATGGCTGCCCTCAGAAGTTTCCTCCAGCACCCTGCCTCTCGAGCTCTCATTCTTCCAATAGGAACCTACTCCTCACTCCCGCCCCCTACTCCAACTGCTTCTGGCTTAAATCCAAACAAGCTCAATTGTTTAACTAGCAAATGCCCCAAGGACTGAGGTTCTGTATTAAAGAAATGTGTCAGTCCCCTGGAAGACAGAGCATTGCAAAATCCCCTCCCTCCCCACCCCCAAGACACTCCCAGCTTCCAGTACCCTCTGTGTGGATCTTTACTGCTGACATGTGGTACAGCTCCACTTGCATGACATGTAAAGAGAACCTATTTCAAAGCATCTATTGTTTATAGCTGTTTGAGTTCTTTTTGCTTCAGGCTCTTAGAACTGGAAAATAGCTAATCAAGAGTAGTGCCGAAAACTGATTTCAGCTGTTTCCTTTATAGTTTACACTATTCGTTTCCTTTTGTGCCTACATTCTTCTGTCTAGCTCTCCAGATGGGTACTGAGAGTAAGAAGGTCACTTTGAAACCTGTAAATGGGCTACTGCGAGTTTAGAGTAGATCTTTCTTCCTCTCCCTTTGAAAACCATCTTTCCTTCTTCTGAAAGTGCCTTTCCTTTTTCCTATTAACAGTGTGTGTCTGGAAGGAGTAGCCTCCCAAAGAAGCATTTACCATTCACATTGATGTTGTGTATTTTTCTGTGTGTGTTTGGAAATAAAACTTTTTTAGTAACAAAGTGTTAGGATTCCACCTCTCTCTTTCTCTTTGTTTTCCCAACTTGGAGTGTGCTATAGAGCCACAGTGCTTTTCTGGCTTAGAAAAAAATAAAATCACCAAAATGTACTACATTTGCTTACTTCGACTTGGATCGAGTGGCTAGCGCCACTGTCGGGAACACACACTACCTGCCAGACCCTGTTCTGGGTGCTGGTGATGCAGCAGCAGCCCCTGCCTTCCTGGCATGCAACCTAGTAGGGTACCTGAAGTCACCTCAGCAGCCAAGCGGAAGTGCCACTGTCGTTGTGTCCCCTACATTGCTTTCTGATGGGAAATGCTCTGATTGGCCACACGAAAATTCCCAGCAATGCTTCTGTGAAGCGGGTTTCCTGTGTGAAAGAAGGATACTGTGATCCATGCAACCGGGAGATGTAAAACAAATGAGAAGAGGCTGCTCTTGTGTTCTCCAGTGCCACAGCCACGCCACAGGGTTCCCCTTGCTGAGTTGGTTTCAGTCCCCTATCAGTAGCTCTCACAACTCCTGCTTGGCTTTAGTTGCTATGATGTTCCTACTTAGGTTATTAGAACCTCAATCTTTCTGAATGTCATTTGTATTTATTATACTTCTGACTCTACCAGGACTGACCAGATTCCTGCACTCTCTTTCGGTCTACAGGGTTTGATCATTTCCATCCACCTTCTCTAACCTGCATCCACCAACTTCCCTTTTCAAAAAACTTATCAAAGGAGTAATTTTCTCCTGGTCATTCTTCCTTGCAATCTCTGTTTCTCCTTATTGTCCTTTAATATATCTTTCTGCCAGCATATAGCTTAAGGCTAAGATTCTATTTATTAGACAGGTTGCAAAATGAAATCACATGGCAGATGCATGCTTGCTGTGACACATAATCACACCTGAATAAATGCATGGAGCACATTTGCGTGCGCACACACACGTGTGTATTATGTATATTTTAGCAATTCTGTCTCTAAACTTTGAATGTTTATACAGACATGATTCCAGGTTCTATTTTTAAGCAGACCCTCATCATGTAATAAGAAAAATCTCTGAGTAAAAATATAGTTAAATAAACAATTACATATGTGAATCAAGCTTTATTACTAAATCTACCTTTTCCATTCTTCACTACCATGTAATAGAGACCTATCAAGGGCTCACTTTTAAAAAAAGCAGTCAACTTAGAAACTTCTAATGGTGAAATTAAAACTCTATGATAATTTCCTCAAGTAAGTTCTTGCTTTAGAAATGTAGTTAGAGAATTCTGGCATTTTTAAGCCAGAAGCAACCTGGGAGATTAGTTCCTTCACTGGAGATTGCCAGATGAAGCACAGAATGCCCAGTTAAATTTGAATTTCAGGTAAACAGTGAATGCTTTTTAATGTAAATATAATCCAGGCAATATTTGAATACACTTATACTAAAACATACTAAAATATTTTATTTATCTGAACTTCAAATTTAATTGGACTTATTGTATTTTTTACTTGCTAAATCTGGCAACCCTAACGACTCTCTAGCCAATACCATAAGGAAGCAAGCTTTCAACTCAAGCAAAAGGCTTATTTGAGATTTACTCTGTTCCATTGTCTGTTGCCATTCCAAGAATCAGGAAGAGAGAAAGGGAAGCAGTTTTTAGCCTGAAGGTTGGAGAGGGAAGGGTGGAGGATGAACTCCTATTTTTATCTCCACTCTAAAGCCAGTTTATTGTCAGTACCAACATGGAAGCTATAAAAATTCAGCTTCCCAGATTGAGTTGCTACAGAGGCCACTATAAATTATAAATAGAGAAATAACACCGAAACTCTGCAATAGTGGCTCAGGCTGAATTTTTATGGAGCCTTTGAAAATTAAGTAGAGCCAAGATCATAGTGGTTGTAATGACCCAATTTTGCCTCCGTAACCCTCGAACTCTCTCCCTCTCCTCCCTCCCTAGAGCCTCCTTGCCTTTCATCTTCCCTGTATGGCTCATGGCTTTTAGTCCCTAAGGAAGCTGGGACAGAAGCCCTTCCTAGCATCTCAGGCATTGCAGTTTGGGTTAGAACCTTCATAAAATATCTGAGTGTCACGAGTTTTTCCCTCCTTTTGGGGAAGATTTTAGTCAAGTAGAAAATCATTCAAACATCTACCCTTTTCTTGCTTCTTTTGAAATAATTCCTTAAGTCGACTTAACTCTGTGTCAGTGTTGTTCATTTCTGCAGCTGCTGGCACTCTTTAGGAAATGGGATTTTTCTTTTTTTGATCTCAGAGGCCACTATACGTTTACTTCAGTACTTGTGGTCATTTACTGGTTTCCCTTTAAATTATGGTCATTGTACAGCTTTCTTCCTCTTTGGTTATTAAAACTCAAAAATTCCATTAGAAATATTCAGGGTCTCTCACAGTGGGGATTGGTCAGCAACTAAGATTCTCATTATCTTTCCACAAACCTGAGTTAATGGAATCCTATGGTTTGCATAATAATTCTAAAAAAAAAAAAAAAATCAGGTGAAAGCCTGACATCCTTGGATCAAGGTCCCCTCAACAGCCTGGTGATCGAAGGTGGTAACCCAGAGACTTGCAAACATGCCCCAGGTGTGGATGTCTACTGTCCAAACTTCTTAGTATCACAAAGTAAGCCCACACGTGTTTTCTAACCATCCACGTAGCATATAGTGTTATTATGCACACGAGACTTTGAAAAACAGAACAGTGCCTGATTTTAAACATGAAACCTCTTGGCGAATAGATTTGTTGGCCTCGCATGAACTGATTCTAGTTCCATTTTCAAA
The DNA here is from genome assembly GCF_902686445.1 of Sciurus carolinensis. Lineage (NCBI taxonomy): Eukaryota > Metazoa > Chordata > Mammalia > Rodentia > Sciuridae > Sciurus > Sciurus carolinensis. The sequence goes on along the minus strand of NC_062220.1, from coordinate 88,161,992 downwards.
TTCATAATTTGCCATTTCTCTCTTTGCAGTGCCCTAGTTCAGTTTTTCCAGTTGTTTCCTGAATATGAACATAATGATTTTTATGCCACCGGCGAGGTGAGTCAAAGCCATGTTTTCTTGTGTGCTTTAGATGTCATCGAGATTGAAATTCATTATGACCATTGTGGTATATTCATTTAAAAATACATATGTGTGTAAACACCTGCATATTTATATATATATATATATATATATATATATATATATATGTGTGTGTGTGTGTGTGTGTGTGTGTATATTATAGATTGTGTGTGTATATTATAGATTGAGTCAGCCTGTACTCAAAATTCTCTAACTGTCCCTCAAATATCCTCCATAACGTATTTGGAAATTCGGGCCTTAATAAAGATTCATGTGTTATGCTGTGTGTTGGGTTGTCATCTCTCAGTCATCTGCCTATTTGGTTGTCGTCGTTAATGAAGATTTTGAAGAGTTCGGGCCAAGTGCTTGCAGAATACCCATATGCTGAATTTGCTGGTTTCTGCCGGTAGTGCTTAGAATCATTAAGGACATGCTGGCAAATACAGTATGTATGTGACGTGGGTGCTTTCCGTGGTATACCATCAGGAGGCAGAGGATGTCAGTTTGTCCCCTGATGGCAATGCTAATCTCGATCACTTGGCCAAGGTGGTGTCTGCCAGATCTCACTATTGTAAACATGCCCGTTTCTGTTTGTAATTAATAAATAATCCAAGACCATGTGAACATCTGTTCTCCTGAATCTGTCTCCCAATACATTTAACATCCATTGATGATCCCTTTCTTAATCTGTTATTACACCCAGGGGTTAGAAAATGGTGATTTTTACTTATAAAAATAATAACTTTTCAAAACTAACTCTTTAGCAATGGGTTTCGTATTTGAAATCAGGCCCCCTTCTGTCTTTCTGGTATCCCTCTGTAGTAATCTTTACCCTAACCCTTTTCTATTAATTACTTAAAGGTATTGTGGTGGACGCGAGCATTATTTTTATTAGATCTGTCAAAATTTGTCTGTGATCATTGTAGTTTTTGATGCCTATATTGTTCTAATTTTGTTCCCTGGGAACCCCTTCAAGATGTTGTTCCCGTGCCCTTTTGGTAGGTCCCATTAGTCTTTGAATACTTCCTTGTTTTTTGGCTCAAATATATGTTCTAGAAGCATCTTGTGCTTTTTGTACCCTACCCCTCTGTTGTAGTTTGGATCTGGCCTGTCTTCTAAAGACCCATGTGTTAAAGGCCTGGTCCCCAGCCCATGGTAGGTGATGGAACCTTTAGAAGGTGGGGCCTAATGGAAGGAAGTCAGGTGATGGAGGATGTCTTTGAAGAGGACATTGGGGCTTAACTCCTCCTCTCTCTTTTTTGCTTCCTGGCCATGATATGGTGAATAGGCATCTTCTACCATGCACTCCCACCAAGATGTACTGAGCTGCCACAGGCCCAAACAACAGGGCTAAGTGACCAAGGACTTAAACCTCTGAAACTGTGAGCCAAAATAAAAACTTCCTCTTCATAAGTTGCTTATGTCAGGTATGCTTGTCACAATAACAGAGAGCTAATATGGTATTTTTCCACAGTGACAGAAAGTAAACTAACACTCCTGGAATCAGTCATTTACTCAAGGAACCCTGGTTCCTTTTAATGAGGAATGCTATTGAAGTCAGTTCTGAGCACTTATTGTGCTCATTGCCAATGGGATATCATTTATTGTAGATCTTGTCTATGGGCAGAGCTAGAAAAGTAAACTTCACACTGAGACCCATAATTCTAATTTCCCACCATAGAGTTCTCTTCTCCTTTTTCCCATTACTTATTTACATATCCCTTTCTCCCATACCGAGGACCATAGTTCCCAACAGCATTTTGTTTACTTCATTTTACACAGTCCTACAGGACACCAACATGGCTTCAGAGTTCCTACATCGGTATGGCCAACAAGAAACCTACAGGTCTCTTTCATCAGGACTTTCCCTCCTGATCCCTTCTGATCTTTTCACTTGGCTTTGCACTTCCCTGGTTTCATTCACAGGTAATTTCTTTTCATTTGAAGTCCCTGTCCCTCTTCTTCATCCAAGTACAGAGGTAACCTGCCAGCTCAACTTTTCTTTCCCAATAATCCCATCCATATTCCTGAATTTCCTGTGATGCATTTGGGTCCCATGCCTGAAAACCAATAACTGGGGTTGGAAGGATGGAATATGCAGATTGGTCAGTATGGTGCCCAAGGCTGACCCCCAAATCCCTGAGAGGGGAAGGATCATGCTGGGGTCCTCATCCTCTGAAGCTTACAGCCGGAGTGTGGGGGATGACTGAGCTCCAGTGGAAGATCAGGTGAAGATCCAGGAGAAAAGGGCTAGAAGGATGCTGAGCAAGAACATCTGCAAATGTGCACATTAAGGAAGTGAGAGAGAGAAATATAATTTCCATTTTCCAGGGGAATGGCAAGTTAAAGGAACTAGGAATGTTTTCTTTCTAGGCCTGCTTTCTTCTCTTTCTAAGCTATTTGGAAAGGATATATTGACTATGTCACACCATGCTTCATGGTTTCTATAGCTAGTTGTCCAGTTGAGATTACTTAGGCCTCTACCAATAATTCCCTCTTGTTCTGGCCTGTTTAACCAGTCTCAGAGGCAGGTTGGGGAAAGGGCAAGTAGTGACACTCTTGTCATCTGGCAGCAACCCTGGAATATGTCCACTTTCTCTCTGCAACAGAAGAGTGATCTGTTTAGTGTGTAATTCCTTGTCTTGTAAGTAATATGGCAATGTTTTAACCATGATGTTGAATGCTCAGCAAAGCTGCCAAATCCCGGATGAAAAATTTGCCTTGTCTATTTTATTTCTGTCTCGTGGTTTTATGCATGTAATTTCCAAATGTGTATGGGGAAGGACAGTTTTCTTTTTACATTCTTTGCTGCCAGGACGAATACTCTTGAGGGAATCCGTGCCTTCCAGTGATGAAGGAAGACGTGAGTGGGCAGGCCAGGCCTAAGGTAGAGATTCGAGGTTGCCAGATAGCAATGAGTGGTGTGGGGTCTGTTTTGCCTGAGGGTACATCTCTTTCCAGAAGAAAGAGCACTAGATAATAACACCTTGATGGTCTATCATTATTACAGTGCCACGTTTCTCTAGTCCAGTTGGTCTCATCTGGTCTGTCATCTGTTTTAAGGCCATGAGACAGAATAAAGAAATGAAAGGAATCCTGGATCAATAATTAGGAGACCTGGGACCTCACCAGATGATTCTGGGATAGTTTTTCTTTTTTTTAAACCTCTCTGGGCTTCTGCTTTTAATCTTACAATCAGAGGGGTTGATTTTTAAATTACATCACTTCCAGGGATATTTTGCTTTATTAGAAGTGGAACTGTGGTTACCTAGACTTAATTCTTCTAGTATCTATACATAATTGCAGTTTTAACATAGTGCCAACCCATCCTTCTTTCTCCACTCATCCCCCCCCCCAAAAAAGTTGTTACATAATTTTCAAGAAAGAAAAACCCTTTCTTCTCTGAACTCTTAATTTGCCCACACTCTTAGGGAGGCTGAACAGTCACTCAATTTGTAGAATCATCATTGAAAGATAAATGCATACATTCAGAAGTGGTTTTCTGCCTTTCTGTGCACACCCCCTGACCATAAGCACACAGTATTATGTACTGTGAGGGGCACAGTGAATGTGTGAATGAGGGAAGCCACGTTCAGAGGGTCTGGAGCAGCTGTTCAGAGCCCTGACTTTAGTGTAAGGGAGTATGGAAATAATAATAGTACGTACTGCATAGCACTGTTTTGAGCATTTAATTAACTAATCCTCCTCAGATATTTAGCATAGTGATCAGCTGTGGCAAGTACCCAATACTGATGCCTATTATTACCATTCATGTTGAAAAGCTGTATTAATCTATTATGGCTCCAAATCATTTGACCCAACACATATAGACAGGGCCTGAGTGTTCCACTCTGCTCTCTCATTGTTGGAATGTGGCAATGTCTTATCTGTGTGTTTTTTTTTTAAAAAAATTTTGGTGGTACTGAGATTTGAACCCAGGACCTTGTGCATTCTGAGAAGATGCTCTACCACTGAGCTACATTCCTAGCTGAAATCATTTTTAAAAGAAATAACTTGTTTCATCTAAAAGATGAAGATGGAGCTTAGAAGTTGATATGAGGGTTGGGTTTATTTATTTTTCATATGGATAGCAGCCAGATGTGTCAGGACCCACCCCAGGTTCCTCACCCCTGCAGTACAGACCAGGTGTGGCACCCAGAGGGAGCCTGTGGGCCAGCAGTGGGCGTGAGGGAGACGGGAGAAGCCTCTTTGTCCCCTTTCCTTCTCTTCTTTCCTGCCCAGAACACCAACTGGAATTAATTTTCTCTAAAGAGAGACAAATGTGTCTGTAAATCACCCTCCTCAAGGCATGAAAAAAATGTACTTCAAAAAGAAACAAGCTCCATTTAATTCCCATAATTAACTTCCTTTAAGTGTTATCCTTCCCAAGCCAGTAACTGTTAGTGAGCCTGCTCTTGTTCTTGAGGTGCAGGCACACTTTAGAGTCGTCGCCAACCGCCAGAGGCCCACTTAGATGGTAAAGCAAAACAGCCTCACGCAGGAGACAGGTGGCAAGACAAAGGGATGGCCCTTTTTCCCTGAGCATGTGGCTTCCTGAGTCACTCCCAGGGAAGAGGCCATGCTCTTGAGTGGTTATGGATGGATGGGAACGCTTCCAAAATGGCAGGGCAGGTGGGTCAACCTGGGCATGGCTTCTCCAGCAGCAGAGTAGGGCAGAGTCTCTCTATAAGCAGTTTTTCAAACATGATTAATCTGAGACCAATATAGGCAAAATTTTAAAGTTATTTATATGTAGTTAGCAAGCTTAATTGGGTGGTTTATCTTAACCGACAAGGTGAAGTTCTGTTGGGAGCATGATGTCTGATGACCTTCATTGAAATCACGATGGTCTGTTGGGTTGAGGCAGTTGCCTCCTGGCATGTGAGAACCATGTTTTTAAAATGTCCTTCATGCAATACTAAGCACACTGTTTAATGAATGATATAGAGTGGCTTCACACAAGGTTGTCATTAGATAAAATTAAAATATTGATGCTATTTCTCTCTGACATTTTTTCAACTCCCTCTCGGTAACCCTGACCCCTGCCCTACACCCTGGTCCCTCACGACTCTCCTTCCTGCTTATTTTCTAGGCCTGTTCTATGAACAACCCCCCACCCTCAGCCCCGCTCACCTTGACTATATTGTACTCAGGTTTATTTCTCCAACTTTCTCCAGCTTTGTTGTGATTATTCTTTTATCTCTCCCCACTCTGACTTATCAGTTCACCGTCCATTGGCAAAGATCAGATAAATGGACATACTATCAACATGTCTGCATTTGACTAGAGAACCGTGCCTGCCCACGGAAAGTTATTTGTAATAGGGACTTCACAGCACTGACCTGCAAGTAGAGGGGTGGAGTGGACAACTATACTTGCAACAGGCCAGTGATTATGCTATGTAAGCCTATATCATCCCGTTAGTTCAGGTTTGGGTTCATTGAATCAGGTGGCTAAAAGAGAGCTTCAAGAACATCTCAAGCATGTTTTATTTGCGAATCTCATATTAAAATAAAAGTTATTCATTTAGAATGGATCATACAGTGGGCATTTTGCTGAGTAGGGTTTCCTATATTACATCATTAAATCCTCACAGCCACCTAATAATATAAATGATATTATTTTCTCTGTTTTACAGGTGAGGTGTCTGAGGCTCAGAGAGGTTAGGTATGCTTTACCAAGGTAACCCAGCTAGAAAGTGGAGGAGCCAGAATTGGAGCCTGCAAGGTTGGACTCCAGAGCCCAATATTGCTATCCAGGAATTAGCCAAGGGTCACAGCCCTGCCTGGGGAGATGCTCTCTGGAACTGGGGCCCCCTCCTCCAAACCACATTGTCTCCAGGACCTGAGTTTTCGCAGAGCAGATCCTCTTTCCATGAAAGGGAGTCAGACATCCGCTTTCATATTTCCTGCAGATCTCTAGGGTTATAACCTTATACAAACAGAAAAGAAGCTCCCTAACTCTTTGAATGTCTCTGTCTTTCTGGCCAAGACTTACTTTTAATCATAAAGACTTGGCTTTGATCATAAAGTTTTATAGAGTAAGTGGAAGTTTCAAGTGATATAAAGACCTGAAGTCCTTGGAATGCAATTATTTCTCAAGGCTTGGAACTTGGTGAATTTTATTAGATAGCATTCAAGCTGTTTTAACTCTTGAGCCCATGACAAATGTCTATTTTCAATTATGTCCATCTGCACTTGCCAATATTTTCTTTTAGAATTGAAAAAGGATTTGTGACTATTTAATGAGTTTAATATTATAAAAATTAAGGTTTAGCTGCAACCCAAAAAACTGAACAAAGACATATGGAAATGTTTGCAAGTTGGGCCTCTGGCTTTTGGAGAGCAAATCAAATCAATATATATTTACTGATCCTTTAGTGCATGGAGAAGAATATGAGTGAAAACAGAAATCGTGAAAAGCTTTGTCTGCAGTGAACTACCACACAAACTGAGCAGTGTAGAGACATCAGTAGTACCTGATTGGATGAGATGTCCAACTTGGGGACAGGAAATGTCAAGTTACATCTATTATGTAGCTTTAGCCTTCTGAATTCTCTCTACAGGGAGCGCACAAAGGGCTCCATTTGTTGACTGTGGTCTAGAGTGTTCATTCTCTTTATTTAAAGGCCAAATTAGCTGTCTTCTCCATTTTAAACAAAAGGGTTTATTCATCCTCTTGAATCACCTGGCTTCAAGCTGGGTTTCTCCAAATTGGCACCAAAGTCAGAGTAAGTTGAGGGGAGGGTACATCTTGTTCACCTATGCCTGGCACTGATGGATATTTTTGAAAAGCAGCATCCTCTCAATACTAAAAGAGAATATATCATTCTAGAAGGCAGTATGTACCTTCACTTCAGTTTATGTGACTAAAAGTTTGCTACAGATCAAAATGTTCTTGCTATGTGTCTGTGCCTGTAGATTTTGCAAATCTTTTTAAGCTCATATTCAAGAGAAATAGCTGCTTTGATAAAATCATATTCTTGTTAGAAGCCTTTTTTTAATTGCAGCAATGTGGTCTCGAAATTAGATGACGCATGGTCTAGAAATGTCTAGGAAGTTGTAGAGATTACCACAACCCTGAAGTTTCAGCTTTCCTCATTCATTAATTTTCTGAACTGGCCATTCGAAGGCCACACTTCTCTCCTCAGAGGAAATAAGGGTACTGAGTGAAGTAAGAGTCTAGCTAGCCCCAGGCTAGATGAAGTCAACACTGCCTTAGCCTAATCCTTAGCTGCTACCTAGCGTTACCCCAAAGCACTTAGGGCTCTCACCAGTTTTTGTGGCTTTCTTTGTGTTTTCTTGTGTGTATGAAATTCTCTTCAAAGCTTGGCGATTCTCCTCTTCCCTCTGATCTACCACCATCAGTGGGGGTGGCCGTACCACAGTCTGTGCCTGGGAAGAGTGGGATGACAAGGCAGGTATGCCGCTCCTTCCTGAAGGCAGCCCTTCTTCCTTTCCTTCAGGTGACAGGAGTTCTCACCATCCAGCTAAGAATTCTTCAGAGAGTCATCTGGGGAAGCTGGGACAGGGCAGGGGAAGGGGCTCAGAATGACCCTCAGGATCCTCAAGACATTGTTGCTGACATTGACAACACCCCCACCTCTTTCTCCCAGGGAGAGGTTAGGAGCTAAATAAAGCCTGACTCTGGATGGGGGAATTCTGCGTCACGTTGAGGTGTGCCTTACTTCCCAAAGCCATTGCTTATTATCACCTATAAAGTTCCGAATATTTTCCCATGAAATGTATACCAAGATGCAAGACAGAGAATGAGTGCTGCATCTTTTTTTCTTTTCTACTAACCCTCAGTAAGAAATATATAGCTGGCTGAGAATAGCTTAAAGAATAGTAACTGTGAACATATGTGAAATTTCTCTAAGAGGACATTGTTTCCATTATAATATATCCTCTCACAATGTTTTTTTTTTTTTTTTTTTCTTCTGGAGGAGTTGATTGAAACTGGATTTTAAATATGAACTCTGTTTTTTCCCCTCCCTTTACAAGTAAAGGGGCTGCAGGGATACAGTCAAGTCAGCAGTGGATACTGTTGAAACATGTACACAGGGAGATTCAGAACACACAATTACAAGTTTCTTTAAGTCTAATTTCATTGTACTTTTACACATCTGGATAATTAACCAAGCATTACATTCTCTCTAGACTATTTTTACAAGTACAATGTGCTCCTCACGTGATTTCCATTAAGCTGTTCCAAGCATCATTTAAGTACTCAGAAAGATTGCAGAGTCAAAACTACAACTCAGCTATGATGTGGAGGTCTTTTTCTCATAGGGGAAATAAAAGATTGAGAACTGAATTCTGAGATCCTTCTGAAGTTGTAGGAGAATTGGAAGTTTATTGCTTCTCTAAGCTCCAGCAAATAGAAGTATGTACAAACACACCCTAATGTCTCTGGTCCCTCTTGTTGGAGGTGTGTTCGAATAGGGTCACCCTGGGAGAAATTAACCAAATAAGAGCAGTGCTAGAGTTGGCAGCTTAAAGTTCCTTTAAATATTAGGAAGGAATAATAAGGGAAGACTAAAAATAAAATCCTGATGTGTGAATTACAAACCTCATTGTAATTGTTGTGTAAGATATATATGTTTATCTGGCTGAGTTCCTCATTTGAAGGTCACTGCCAAACTCTGAAATAATAAGTATCAGACAGTTTCTGGCTGTACTTTTTCTCTTTCCTCTTCTAATGGCTTTGATGTTGCTCTGAGCTTTTATGAGGCCAGGTTCTGATCTGATGCTAGAAGGTTAGTGTTAATTTGCAGACTTTGGGGCCTTCACTGACCGGCTGCTGCCCATATTGCTGAACACCATGGGCAGGTCAGAGAAAGCACAGCATGAGAGTTCTTGTTGCTGTTGCTGTTGTTATCAGTACGGGCAGAACTCAGAACAAAAGGAGCAAGAGTTCTTAGAATCAGGATCACAGCAGTAAGCCCAAGGGCCCCAGATGGCTATATCTAACCCATTAGGCAGTCACATCTAAAGCTTCCCTCCAAATCTGAGTTTCTATTTAAAATATATACAGGAAATGGAAACCTAGGCAAAACAGAACATACTTGATTTATTGTCTGGTTATCTTTAGAAGTACTGGTGGTGGTCAGAGAATTGTTCAATTGAGAAATAAGTGATTCAAGAATAAAATGTCTGCTTTTGCAAACAAAAAGAAATATATCTCAACAAGGAGGGTGAAATAATTGAAATTTCATTATAATGTTTTGGTGTCTGTTTTCCATAAAATAATCCTATAATTGTCTACTGTGTGACAGCCTGAGTCGCTCAACCAGTGGAATGATTAATGAAAAAGGCAATGAAGGATTTGTCACACTGTCACAAAGCAAGGAAGTGTGTGATAGTCATTAGAAGTAGAAAAAATGAGATAAACATCATCACTGTGAGGTTAGCAGATGTGAATACTGAAGGGTCTGACTTTGGAAGTGATTATGGCACTGCCCATCCTGCCCACATGTTCTTCATAAATGGTCAGCGCAGCAAGCATGCAAAGGATGAAAACGAGATTGGGTCCCAGCATGGGGGCCAGAGACCCAGGCATTCCAGGACCATTGACTGAAATGGCATTTGATAGGAATGAGAGCTGGGAAGGGGCCACACCTGGCTAGAATTCCAGCTGGGAGTGGACTGAGTCCCCAGACCCTTGTTTTCATCATTGTAAAATATAGGGAAATAACCTTTACTGTAAATGGACTCAGATTGCAATAGGTGAAGTAGCCTGGTGTACAGTAGATGCTCAAAAGTCAAATGCGTGTTCCTTCTTGATTTCTTGCCTGGTTATATCTCAGATGGTCACATGTGGAAGGTGCCATAAGAATGTGGGTGTCTTCGGCTTAAATTGTCATCACTATCTATACAACAATTTAAAGTCCATGCCCTTCCAACTCAGAAGAAGTGAAAAGAAGTGTTTTATTACCAGGTTAACCATAAGACAACTTCAAAGATAACATCACTGTGAACATATATTTTTAAGCGTTTGTATCAATTTCCAGTAGGGAAAAAATATTTAGAAGTCATGCCAGATACATTGTTCATTTATCAAGTATGTTTTTATGTATCTCCTTGGTGTTGGGCAATATGTATATCATGGGAATAATCATTCATGAAATGGTAAGCTTTGCTCTATCACATTCGAGGCAAGGTTTCCAGAATTTATTTTCAAAAGAAATTATGAGTTTTACAAGGGCGAGTTTTGTGCTGGTTTGTTTTTGTGTCTGTTCAAGTATCTACACAATGACTTTGACGGCAGAGTTGTCCAACACCCCACTATGGAATAAAGAGTATGTGGTACATCTTTACCAGTAAAGTGATTGCTCAAGAAACTGTTTGTTTGTCATCTTAAAGAAATTTTATTTGATAAATGTTCACTTATTGCCACTAATGAGAATATAGCACAGTTATAAAACAAACTGAATTTCAGACATGGAAACACATCTCTATACTGTCACAAGGCAGCCAAATGTACTTATGACTATGAATGAATAAATTAGTATGATTCACTACTTTGCCTAAATAATTATTATTGCATAAGAAGGCTGCAACAGTAAGGAGATCGTGCATAGATTACTTAAATTATGTTCTTTTATCATAACTTGGAAGGAGTTGAGATTTTTAGAGTAGATTGGACCAGAAATAATTCTGGCTGTACCATTCAGCTTCTCAGTCATGATGTCCTGTCTTGAAATGGGAATAGTGCTGTCTCCCTGTGATTATGTTATGGATTAAAGGAAAGCCCTCAGGAGCTCCTCCTTTGAACTACGGAGCTCTGGAGAGCCTTGGAGATATTTTAAAGGGCCTATTAACGTACAGGTACCCACATAAGGCTTCTGATCTATTTTGAACATATGCGCATCACTGTTTTTCAAATGCATGTAAATTCGTGCATTCAACAACTATTTATTGAATCCTGCCTGACAAATGGACAGCATTTCACAGTGCAAATGCTCAGTGGACACAAATAAACAAAACAGCCCATACCCCTGTGTTCAGGGATCTTATCTTCTAGTATGGGTGGAACACAACAATGTACAAAATAAAGAAGTAAAAGTTAGTTGAATAATGATAAGGATGAAGGGGAAGAGTAAAAGAGAGAGGGGGAATATAAAATGGAAAAGGAGGGATGTCAACTTTTAGGTAGGGTGGCCAGGGAGCACCTCTCAGAAGGCATCTCTTAGGGAAGTGAGGGAATGAGCATGTGGCATCTAGGGGAGGAGACTTTCAGGTGGGGGGAACAGCTGGCATGAAGGCCCTGGCTGGCATATGCCTGGCAAGAGCAAGGAACATTGTGGAACCCAGAGAGACTGGAGAAGGAGAAAGAAGATAGTAGGGCTAGAAGAAAGCAATCATGCCAGCCGTTATACCCCATAGAAAACCTGTTGCTTTAACTCTGGGGCGGAGGAAGTCACTGAAGGATCTGAGCAAAGGACTGGCATAATCTGGTTTAGATCTCACAGGTCCACTGTCTTAAAATCACCAGAGCCAGGTGCAGTGACTCATGCCTGTAATCCCAGTGACTCCGGAGGCTGAGGCAGGAGGATCATGAGTTCAAAGCCAGCCTCAGCAAAAACAAGGTGCTAAGCAACCCAGGGAGGCCCTGTCTCTAAATAAAATACAAAATAGGGCTGGGGATGTGGCTCAGTGGCTGTGTGCCCCTGAGTTCAATGCATGGTACCCCTGCCAAAAAATAGACCTGATGGGACTAAGAGCAAAAGAAGGGAACCAGTGAGGTCACTGTAGTAATCCAGGCAGGAGATGATATGATGGTGACCAGGAGCAAGCGGGGTGGGGGGGGGTGCGTGTGAGGAGACACTGGATTCCAGACACATTCTGATAGAATAGGTAAAGTTGACAAGCCTGGCTGACAGCCTTATGGTGGGGTGTACAAGAGACAGAGACATAAAGAATGCCTGAAGACTTTTGGTCTGAGCACTTGGAAGAATGGCATGAACGTGAATTGAAAGGGAAGGCTTGGGGTCTTGGGCTTCATTTTGAACATAGCAAGGAGGATTCCAGGTTCAAAACCAGCCTCAGCAATTCAGTGAGGCCCTAAGCAACTTAGGGAGACCCTGTCTCAAAATAAGAACAAAAAAGGGCTCAATGGTTAAGAGCCCCTGGGTTCAATCCCTGGTACTGCCCACCCCCCACAAAAGGCAATTTTTTGGTGGGAAATGCACAAGAACCATTTTTAAAATATTATTGAACCAAAGTAGTACTTTATCAGCATACTCTAAAAGAAGAACTATTATGTTTTAGGTGAAAGAATGTCTACAAAATATTTTGACTTTAGAAAAAAGACCCTGTGCTGGAAAAGGTTGGAAATAAGGATACATTTAAGTAAAAATTTTAGTGGTCAATTGGTTATTATTTTCCTTTTCCCCTTCTCCTATTCCTTTAATGCATGTTGATTTCAGAATCAGATTTTGAAGTCTTAAGTTTTGACTTGAGACTTTTTTCCTTTAATTAAAGCTTTGAAAAGAACTTTCTGGTAAAAAAAGCCCAACAGGTGGCAGAATCATCATCACTGGTCCATGTTATTTTATTTTTAAGGAAATTAGAATGTTCCCTTATTACATGTTTGTTATTTATTGATTTCTGTGTGTGTGTGAACCTGTCCTGTGACTGACATGTGACTTGGTGCTATTTGGTATGACAAAAAAAGAGAGAGCTCCTTCTGTTGTGGGGTTTTGATGCGAGGTTAAGAAACATGGTATACCTTATAAGGAAATAATCACAGCTTCATTGTCATTTCATTAGCCTAAGCACGTGTACCTGTACTAGCACCAATTTGTAATCCTCCTCTTCAATATCTGTCCTCCTCAGTCTTATGCGGGGAAGTACGTGCCCGCCATTGCCCACTACATCCACTCCCTCAACTCCACCAAGGAGGTCAAGATCCACCTGAAAGGAATTGCTCTTGGAAATGCATATTCTGACCCTGAATCAGTAAGTGTCATGATGTTTCTTTCCCTTTTGTAACTTGAAGAGATTAAATCTCTTTAAATCAGAGGGACAGATGTATGAGCTCCTTTTACCCTAAAGGCCTAACTTGATAAAAGGCAATGCCAATGGACCTTTTGACTGAAATCTTCTATTTTTTTTGCCATGTTTCAACCTGTCAACTTGCTCTGTCAGCCCACACTGACTGTCAGTGCAAGCATATATGTGTTGTACCGTGTGTTTATATTGTGTGTGCCGTGTATATTGTATGTGTGTGTTGGGTGGGTTTTGTGTGTTTGTGGTATGTGTGGTGTATGTTTGTGTTGGGTGGGTTTTATGTGTTTGTGGTTTGTGTGTGTGGTGTGTGTTTGCGTTGGTTGGGTTTTATGTTTGTGGTTTGTGTGTGTGGTGTGTGTTTGTGTTGGTTGGGTTTTATGTGTTTGTGGTTTGTGTGTGTGGTGTGTGTTTGTGTTGGTTGGGTTTTGTGTGTTTGTGGGGTATGTGTGTGCTGTATGTGTGCACTTATATATATTGTGTGTCTGTGTGTATGTGTGTGTGTGTGTGTGTGTTTGTGTGTGTGTGTGTATAATCATCCTATCTGGCTCTTTCCAGCACCAGACTGACAATTATGGAGTGTTACTTCACAAAGCAAATGGGCTTCCTGCCTTCTCTCCTTCTCAGTGTCTGGCACTTATGTGCGTCTCTTTTGTCCTCAGATTATAAGGGGCTATGCGGCATTCCTCTACGAAATTGGCTTGTTGGATGAGAGGCAGAAAAAGTACTTCCAGAAGCAGTGCAATAAGTGTGTAAAATACATCAAGGAGCAGAACTGGCTGCGGGCCTTTAAAGTGAGTTCTGGGGCCCCGTGCTGCCCTCAAGCAATTAAAACCATCTGAGGAGAGGAGGGGTCAGTGGAAGCCCCGTGGTGCTCCGGGTTTTTATGAGAGAAGGAATATCTGCCTGGAGAGATGAGTGGGCGCTTGGAGAAGAAACGAACTGTCTGTGTCTCTTTGAATTTACTTTGGCTGTATTAAGCCTGAGGTCATCTTGGAGTGTTTATCTAGCTGTGTCTTTCATTAACTGTTCTGATTTCTTTAAATGCTCTGTGGGACCTAAAGACCTCTCCTGTCATATGGAAATCAGAAGAAAGGCAACCTCGGAAGTAAATGCATAAACTTCAGCATGTGTGTAAAACCATTTAAAAGGCATATGTCCACAGACAGGGTTTTAGCTGGAGAAGTGACCACAGTGCTCAACAAACAACACATGTTCCTATGTGTCAGGAACAAGAGATTATGAAGTGTAGTGATCTGAAACTTTTTCAAAGAGCCATTGGTATTTGTAGATGTTATTGTGTTGCTCCTCTGAAAGTAAAGTTGGGAATCTGATAATATGCTTATATTCTTCAGCCTTTTCTTTCTTGGTATTTAAAATGTAAGCACACACTAAACTAGGATATGGGAAGTTGGGTGTTTGGGGCTCTTGCAGACAAAGGTTGTGTGTAAACAATCTCCCTAGGGGCTTTCTGTCATGTTTCCTAGAGTCATTCTGATTGACACTTTGGTCGATGAGGCAAGGACTGAATTTTGAGGACTTTAAAACTCATTATGGTTATTAAGGCAGAAGCCTGATATTAATAGTCTTCTGGATACTCCCGATCAACCTGTACAGGTCGAATGGGAGACATACAAACTTACAGTTATCCTGCATTTTGCTGGTAGGGTGCCAGGACAACACCCGAAGTCCCCCAAGGCAGTGACTGCTCTTGCTATGAATTCTGATGGCAGCAACCTTGTACAAACAGATTGAGATAGGGAAGTTCTAGCCATCTAGCGGGACACTTATGGGCTCTCTCTTCTGTGTCAGGAGACCAGATGTGGCTGCAAAGTATGGATTCAGAATTTTTTGTGTAATGGTTAATGCAAAGGAAGAGGGATCTTCTCGGAGATGTGTAGGGTCATGCTCCAACCTGCCATGACAGTATTTTCAAGACTGGTTTTAGGCTCTCCACTGTTAGTAGTCAGACGGGGTAAAAAGGAACCTTAAGAATTTTAAATTAATTTTATGTGGCATAAGATCAGTTTTCAAGAGAGACATTTAGGGTGTTTTTAAAGCATACTGCAGTGTCAAGAGTAAGAACATTTGAGAAGCCCAGAGGTGTGAAGAATGAAGGGAGATGACTGTGGCCACGGAGTAGCAGCCTCAGAGGCCCAGAGGGCTAGGGAAGCTGGGGGAAGTTCAGGTTTGTTGTGTATTCAGAGATACGGAACATGTGACTCAGAACCAGATTCCTGGAACCAAAAAAAAAAAAAAAAAAAGACCAGCAAAATCAAAACCCTTGAAGATATGGGATGTCTTTTTGACCACTGGACCAATATCTCAAGAGAAGGATTAAAACATAAAGACCTTTGTTTCCTCAAGGGAAAAACAGACAAAATAATAGTAAGGACAGCAAACAATGGGTGGCTTAAATGTGCTTCAGTAACAGCACCGAAAGACTCCAAGAAATCCTGAAATCCGAGAAGATACGAGAGTCAAAATCTGAAGCTTAAATGATAAAGCCTAGTTGATGATCTGATTCTTTAAAATGATTTAGTTAATCAAAGAGGAGTAACTCACTTCTGGGGAGGATTTTAGAGACAGAGGAGACTATTCCTACACACACTTTACTGAGGAGGATGGTTTGTCCCAGAGGACTGAGTCACACAGCTAGATTGTGGTAGGTCTAGGGCTAGAATTGTTCCCCCAATTCACACCCTAGTATTTCTTTAGCAGTAATTTTTAGGCATTCTATATAAATCTTGGGGGTATTTTAGAGATTCTGCAAGATACAAAATGACTGATCTCTGGTCCTGTCTGTCTGCCTTCTGTGACAGTGTTCTGGATCACAGAATTATCTTTGTGAAACACATTTTGATTAGCAATGGAATTTCAGAGGTCTTGGCTACCCACCTTATTTGTTGGACATCAAATGATTTTTGGGTGGTTGGGTACCGGAGATTGAACTCAGGGACACTTGGCCACTAAGCTACCTCCCCAGCCCTATTTTGTATTTTATTTAGAGACAGTGTCTCATTGAGTTGCTTGCACCTCGCTTTTGCTGAGGCTGACTTTGAACTCACAATCCTCCTGCCTCAGTCTGCCGACCAGCTGGAATTACAGGTGTGAGCCATCTCACCCAGCTTCAAATTAGTTTTGACTCTTTCTGAAAACAGATTAATCGCCCTGGTCCCCTGTGGTCCTGGGAATTGAACCCAGAGCCTAATGCATGCTGGGCAAGCACTCTATCACTCATCCCCTTCCCTAATTCTTGCAAATCCATTCCTAAAGATTGATTTTATATTCCCATTGATGTTGAAGATCATCTCTAAAGATGAGTTCCCAAAATGATCTGGATCTTCAGGACAGTTGCTGGCCTATGGTACCTACTCTGGGTGGACAAATCAGAAAAAGCCACCTCCTTTGGGCTGACACAGTCCTGTGGGTTCAGGGATTTGCAAGCAAGTGCCTCCTCTGGAGATGCCTCCTCTGGGTGAGGGTGAGGAGTGACCCTTTCTCCAGATGCAGCCTGGGCTTTGCCCAGCCCCCTGTGCCTTCTCACCCCTCAGCCAGGTACCCCCATCATGCACAATAAGCACAACCAGATGTGGGGCAAAGCATGGCTAGAAGATACTGAGGACCAGGAGACCCTGCAGTGTGATGGCTAGTGAACCACCCAGGTTGGGGTTGTGGGCTGCAGAGTCATGACCTGGGTTCTAGTCTCCCCTCTGCCAGCATTAGTAGGGCATCCTGGGCATGTTACTTAATTTTTACGTATCTCGGTTTCCTCACCTAAAATTAGGATAACAATATCTTATAAGAAACCTAAATTCATACTTGATGATTTTATTTATTTATTTATTTATTTATTTATTTTTGGTACCAGGGATTGAACCCAAGGATGTTTAACCACTAAGTCACATCTCCAACCCTTTGTATTTGTTTATTTATTTTTATTGTGAGACAGGATCTCACTGGGTTGCTTGCAGCCTCACTAAGTTGCTGAGGCTGGCTTTGAACCTGTGATCCTCCTGCCTCAGCCTCCTGAGCCACTGGGATTATAGGTGTGTGCCACCCCCCTGGTGAGAGGTGATTCTTTAAATGTGCTGAGTTCATTTCTAAAAATACTTCCCCGAGACCCCTTATCACTGAATGTCATCAGCAGCAACCCCCAGCCCTGACCTCATTCTTTTCTGTGATCATTCTCCTCATCCTCTTGCCTCATACACACCTTGCTCTCCCCTGATGAGGCTGCTGCTCTTGCAGTGTCCCCAAGCAAGAGCCCTTCTCCCTCTCAGGTGGAGCAAGTGCCTTCCTTGCTCCTTGTTTGTGCTTCCAGATCATGTCCCCTACTCTTCCTAAAGCATGTGCTCGGCACTCTGTGTCCTCTCTTGGTGCCCCCCACCACTTGTTTCCCAACATCTGGGTCACGCCCTCTCATTTTCTGGCTAGCTGAGCTCCTACCTCCCTGTCATCTGGTGACTCCTGGTGACCATGGTGTCCGTATTGATGCTCCTTTCAATACTTGATTCCTTGGTGCCTTGACCTCCTCTTTTGCAACAATCACATTCTACTCATCTTAGATGCTCGGCCCTGTTACCAAAAAAGTCAACAGCCACTCCACAATCTCCAATTAAAAAGAAATTTGTTCTTTTTAGTTATACATGACAGTAGAGTGTATTTGGATATATCATACATACATGGAGCATAACTTATTCTAATTAGGATCACATTCTTGTGGTTGTACATGATGTGGAGTTTCACTGGGTGTGTATTCATATATGAACATAGGAAAGTGATGTCTGATTCATTCTACTGTCTTTCTTATTCCCATCCCCCTTCCCTTCCCTTCATTCCTCTTTGTCTAATCCAATGATCTTCTATTCCTCACCCACCCCCATTGTGAGTCATCATCCACATATCAGAGAGAACATTTTGCCTTTGAGGTTTTGGGGATTGCCTTATTTCACCGAGCATGATAGTCTCTAGTTCCATCCATTCACTGGCAAATGCCATAATTCCATTCTTCTTTATGGACAAGTACAATTCCATTGTGTACATATACCACATTTTCTTTATCTATTCATCTATTGAAGGACACTTAGGTTTGTTCCATAGCTTAGCTATTGTGAATTAAGCTACTCTAAATAGTGATGTGACTGCATCACTGTAGTAAGCTGATTTTAAGTCCTTTGGGTATAAATTGAGGAGTGGGATAGCGGGGTCAAATGGTGGTTCCATTCCAAGTTTTCTTAGGAATCTCCATAGTGCTTTCCAGAGTGGTTGCACCAATTTGCATTCCCATCAGCAATTCATGAGTATGCCTTTTCCCCACATCCTCACCAACATTTATTGTTACTTATATTCTTGGTAATTACCATTCTGACTGGAATGAGATGGAATC
Organism: Sciurus carolinensis; assembly: GCF_902686445.1. NCBI lineage: Eukaryota > Metazoa > Chordata > Mammalia > Rodentia > Sciuridae > Sciurus > Sciurus carolinensis. The sequence continues at coordinate 88,143,473 of NC_062220.1, read as the reverse complement.
TCAGTGTAGTTTTAGTTTGCATTTCTCTAATTGCTAGAGATGTTGAACTTTTTTATGTATTTGTTGATCATTCATATTTTGTCTTCTGTGAAGTGTCTTTTCAGTTCCTTTGCCCATTTATTCATTGGGTTATTTCACTTTTTGTGTGTGTTAGGCTTTTTTGAGTTCTCGCCATCTCAATTTTGAACAGCTTTCTCCAACTGCCACCTCCTACCCTTCTAGCGCTTGTGCTGATGTGCCAGTTCTAGTAGACCTGCAGCCCAAGGTCTCTGAACCCACTGACCCTACTGGCTCTTCATGATCTCCAACCCCCCAGGCTCTCATTTTTCTAATTACCTAATCCCTAATCCCGAGGTTAGACCTCCCCAACTCCTGCACCCCTTCAGCACTTCCTCTAGCTCCTCTGGCTGAACCACTGCCCTGCCTGAATCCACCTCCCTGCACCCGGGCCTGTCCCGGGCAGCTGCACCTGGCTGGAGAGAAGCACACAGCCACGCTGACGGCTCTCGCCTTCCTCTGTTGACTGAGTTTTTAATGTCAGTCTTCTAAAGATGACTTCCACCAGTTTCAAGCATCTGCACGTTTGCCCACATCCTCTGTCCTCTCCCCTAGAACTGTGGGCGGGTGGTCCACCATCCACCTTAAGGAGCCCTTCCCATAAGTCTCACTCCTACAGTCAAGTCCTCTGGGTTTGCCCCTTCCTCTGCCCAGAATGTTCTTTCCCTAGTTGTCTGTATGGCTTGCTTCCTTCCAAGAGGCCTTAACTCAAATGCCATCTTCTAAGAGACGCCCTCTCTTTAGTGTCCCCTAGGGACATGTGCACACACCTCTCCTGTCTCTTCCTGACGTACAGAGTTGGCACATTCTAACACACTGCACATTTCACTGAGCAATACTGGGGGTTTTATTTCCCCTTGAATATCAGCTCCAGGAGGACTTTTGGTCTGTCTTGTTCACTGGAGTTTCCCCAATGCCTCAGACAGGGTTTTGCACAGAGAAGATGTGTAATAAATACTCAATGAACGAAAGAGTGAAGGAAATGAGAAGCTGAATGGAATGACAAATATCTGTGCGTGTTCACCCACCCAGACATTTCCTTCTCTCCTCCTCCCTCCCTCTCCACCTAGATACTGGATAGACTACTGGATGGTGACTTGACGAGTGATATGTCTTACTTCCAGAATGTGACCGGATGTTCTAACTACTACAACATTTTACAGTGCACGGTAATAACTTTTTTTTGGGGGGAGGGGGCACCAGGGATTAAGTGAGAGGCACTGACCACTGAGAAACATCCCCAGCCCTATTTTGTATTTTATTTAGAGACAGGGTGTCACTAGTTGCTTAGGGCCTCGCTTTTGCTGAGGCTGGCTTTGAACTTGTGATCCTCCTGCCTCAGCCTCCCAAGCCACTGGGATTACAGGCGTGCACCACTGTACCCTGTGGTAATAACATTTTTAAAACCACAGTCATGTTTGCTGAAAACTTTTGACCAAACCAAACATCCTCTGATTTGGAAAATAGTGTAGCTGGCTTTCTACTAGACAAAGATGTCCAAAGTGTTGAATTGGTCCTCTAACGGATTACAATTTGTTTCCCACCAATATTTTATGTGTTATAATTTGACCATCAACCATGTGTGATGTTCCAGATCACTCAGAACAATTCCTGATGGAATGATTTCCCTCCCAAGAGCTTGTTTCACAGAGGAGCTTGTGTAGAGGGTGGAAGCTGGGGTTGCAGCTCTGGGTATCAGGTCTTAGAGTTTCAAGCCTGTTTGTGAGCCTCTTGAAAATGTCCACATTCTTTGTTCTGTACTTAAGACGACTTGGATAATCAAAGCTAGCAAAGCCTGCATGAAAATATTTGCTTTGTCTTACTTTTAACTTGAGATGTTTAGTGCCTTCAGTTCAGCCCTCACTTTAAGCCCTCTGGAATATTTCTTAAAGAATGGAAGGAGTTTCTTTCCTAAAAGTAGGCCAGAGTTGATGTCTTTTTGTGTGGAATTAACCAAGTAAGAAGAGGAGCCAAGTGGGGGCTGGGATTTGTATAATCTTCATCTGACAATGCGTTGTTTTTAAAATTATCATATTTATGAACTATTAACTAGAAAGTTGATTTCAGTGGAATTCGTCGATCCTGTGCTTTGGGGTTTAGATTGCACCAAGAACAAAACATATGGTGAAGAAGAGAGAAACACCATTTGCGATTTGCATTTTTCTCTACAAAGTAATATATTCACAGTTAACAAAAATTGCTAACAAAGCACAAAGTTGTCACATTCAAACCCTAAGTTTTTTTTATCCTTTTGTAACCTAAAGTTTTTTAAAGCCCTGATTCTTTTATTCTTTTAGTATAATGATTTTTACAGAGAATTTTATGCAGTGTTGTGTTGGTTTCTTTTTAAAAATAAGACACATGAACTAATTTTCTTTTATCTCCTTCATAAAATATGTTTTTACATTTGATGTGTTTCCCACTTACACTCAGCTGACATCATGCGTGTGACTTTAATAAACAGCAGAACATGGAAAAGAAATCCTTATCTATTCATTCTCCACCACTCTGGCCTCCAAGATCCACTCCACCTTCTTTCCATAGAGCCACCAAAAAGGAGCAGTGGATATGGATCACTTCACCTCTTTCCTTTTCCCTTCCTGTCTCTTTCTCTAAGTGGAGTCACAGTTTACGAAAGATTAGTTTCTGAAAAAGAAAATCCTGCACTTGCAAATTGGCTATCAACTCCAAGAGCGGCAGATCACCCTGATTTGTCCTTTGTAAAAGGATCTCATTTAAATCATCTCAAAAACCTCTGTTTTAAAGTTTCCAGAGTGAGGACACTTTAAGAGTCATATCCTATCTTGCTTATTGTATTTTCTGCTGTGAGAAACCTGCAGCTTCTCCCAGCATGCCCTTCCTGGCCCTGGACCACATTCCCTAATATCCTTCTGTTGCAACCTCTGCCAGGAACCCGGGGACCAAAGTTACTATGGGAAGTTTCTGTCACTCTCGGAAGTGAGACGAGCCATCCACGTGGGAAACCAGACCTTTAGTGATGGAACTGATGTTGAAAAACACTTGCGAAAGGACACAATGAAGTCGGTGAAGCCCTGGCTCACGGAGATCATGAATAACTACAAGGTAAGACGCTAGGGCAGTCACTGTCTATTTTAGGAACTTTTCGGATTTCCTGGAGCAGAGCTGACTTTCTTTAATTTGTCACTTGCCTTTATCTTTAAACAACGACGACAACAACAAAAACCTTTTTGCTAACATAAATAAGCTCTGGTTTGTTGGATTTCTTTACATTTAAAGATCTCTTTCCTTTTAATTAAACCATTTTGCCCTGATCATTCCTTGAAATGAAGTTGCCTATGGCACATGCCAGCTCTCACTCTTTCTTGGGAAGAGAATCTCAGAGCAGAAAAATACGACTGGCCTTGTGTACCTGAGCCAATTCCCTCAGTGTTTGCCATGTAATATGAATCTTGGTGAAGTCAGGGATGCGGATATCAAACGGTTATTCCCAAAGTGCGTTTTTCCTAATAATCCTTCGCATTCACTCTGCTCAGCAGTTTCAGTATCTGCTCTAGCCAAACACTCTGCTGGACTGTCAGGTGGAAATAACAGAAGAGAAAGGCCCTGTTCTGAGGCCTGTTGTGTCCAGCTCTGTGTTTCCAGGTGGAGATGATCTGCCTGCTCTGTTGCTGGCGGCACCCATGGAAATGAGCTCACAGGAAGTGGCCCTGCAGATTCAAGCAGAGGGGGCGTGGCCTTGGTGTCCTCCCCATGAGGGATGGGGAGAAGTCATCCTGTCTTGTCCCACTGTCTCCTCACCTGTTCTGATCCCCCAGGGCTGTTGTTTGTCATGGAAATGGTGTTTGGGCCCATCGTACTAATGATAGAACAGACTACCCACGGAACCTTCCTTTCTTTAACTGACAGAGACAAGGAAAATGTACTTGGGATGAAGATAAAACAGGGCAGCCAGTAGCATGTAAGGTACCTTTGAGTCAGGGGGAAAAAAAATCCATCCTCTCCTCAAAATACTTTATTTTCAACTATCTGACTTTTACCATTTGCTGGCATGAGAAATATACATTTCTACAGTGCCTGTTAGGAATGGTATGGCTCAGGATTGTTCAGTGCACAAGCTGCACGACCGTTCAGGGCATCACTTCAAAAGCATCCTTACTAGAATGTGTTTCAGATGGTCCTGCCAGTATGAGCTCTAGCCTGATACCCAGGCTGGCACCAGCTAGGAGCAAATGTCTGTGATGAGTGAATGAATGAAAGAAAAATTAGTGCTATACCGAAGAATATATCTAACACTCCTGCCCATAATTCACTAGGTATTTATTATTTACAAGTTTATTAAACCAAAAAGAACTTAGCATTTGTGCTTTAAAGGCATGCATGTCTAATATAACATTGAGAAATGCCATGTGGTTTTGTTGAACGAAAACCTTTCCCACGTACATTATTTAAGCCCTTGGCTCACTGTATAGATTTAAGTAGAATATGATTCTCTCACATTCAGATCATAGCACCTACCATCACGGATTCCACTGAAACCAGAGTATTTTCTACACTTTACAACTCTGAATTCATTTCCAGAAAAAGAGAACAGTTCAGTGGTGCAGATAAACCACATTTCCATAAAGAAAGAGAACAAACTATGCAGTCGCTCTAAATGCAGACCCAAAGCGGCTGCTGCGGGAACAGACGGTGTATTCATGGATGCAGCTGGCACAGCCCTGTGGGCAGCGATTTTCTTTGGCTTGTCTGCTCTTGATGGTGAACCTCAATGTGTATGTAGTGGAAGCAGAACAACATAGATTGGCTTAAGACATTAGTACCCTTAAAGTGCTATTATGTAAGACTCAGTTCTAATTTGTCATCCCGAGCTGCGTGCCTGTTTCTATTCATGGGAACACAGAAGTCTTTTTCCAGCACTAGAATCATTTTAGCCAATGTGGAGTATCTCCGATAGGACCAGGGATGTCCTCCTGAGCATCTGGTGTGTTTTTGTGTAGTTCCGGTGTAAAGATTAGTTTCTTTGTAAACTACATGAAAACATAATTCTCTTCTTGTACTGATGTACAGGAGATGCACACTCCCAATCATTTTCTTTTTAGTAATGTCAGATGTTTGACTGGTAAATGGAAATATTGTATCTGCAGTTTTCAAAATATCTAGAATGAGAAACAATGTGTTAGACTACCTGAAGTCTTTTTAAATTTTTTTTTAGTTGTCGATGGACACACAATACCTTTATTTTATTTATTTATTTTTATGTGGTACTGAGGATCAAACCCAGTACCTCATATGTGCTAGGCAAGTGCTCTACCACTGAGCTACAACCCCAGCCCTGACTATCTGACTTCTTTTTTTTTTTTTTTTTTTTTGTGGTGCTGGGGATCGAACCCAGGGCCTTGTGCTTGCAAGGCAAGCACTCTACCAACTGAGCTATCTCCCCAGCCTATCTGACTTCTTTATGATTAAATCAGGTCAAAATATTATCAGGACTTTTAAGAGCTAATCTGTACAAGAGCATGGTCTTTGAGAGCATGCCCTCGAGTCACACATTTTGAGTTTGAGGGCTGGTTCCACTGCTCACCTGCTGTGTTCCTTTGGGGGAAGATGCTTAATTCTCTGTAATTTAGCTAAAATGGGAATAGAAATAGTATTTATGCATGCATTTTTGTGACATCATTGAGATTATTCTTGTAAAATACTTTTCAAAAATGCCTGGGTGCTTAGGAAGTATTTATAAGTAAAATCTATGACCAAGCATTTTCAACAAATTTTAGCAGAAATAAAAAATAAAAAAGTCTAAAAAAATTCATGTGTAACCTGCTACATATAAAAGTGATACAAGAAACTCTGGAAAACACAAAAGCGAAGAAAAGCTTGACAGACCTTCCATTTCCTGTCCAGCATGTGAGGAGCATAGACATGGCCACTCTGTCCTAACAACAGCAAAAAAGCTAAACAAACAAGTAGTCTTAAAATTGGGTAGAAAAATAAGGTCACAGAGCAAACACTGTCCCTCCAGTGGGAGAGTCAGACAGGGAAATGTGAAGAGGGGCAACTCAGGAGAGTCACCTCCCCAAAACAAGTGCTGAGGTGGGAAACACAGAGCTCCAGGTGGTCAGTCACCAGAGGCCGAGGTGGAAAAACTGAGAGTCAAAAACGCCAGGGAACCCAGTCAGGGGCCTGTGCAATTTTGTGAATTTTATCTCCAAGTGCTGAGTCTGGTTCTCACCGTGGATATTAGAGAAAAATTCCCTCATGTTTCCCACAGGGTGAGGGGAAAATTAAACATTTTGAAATACACTGGAGCTTTCTGTTCTTAGTGAGACCTGCTCTCAAGAATCTACTAGGCCAGAACCTGCCTGCTGGAGTTTTATCAGAGCCTGTATACCCTGGCTCCTTGACTTATGATGGGTTATGTCCCAGAAAATCCATGGTAAATTGAAAACTCAAAAGAATCAAAATACAAAAATATCAGAAGTGCATTTAATGCAATCTACCAGACATCATAGCTTAGCCTAGGCTACTCCAACCATGTGCAGAACACTTACCTTAACCTGCAGTTGGGAAAAATCATACCAAAGCCTCACATTACTAGAGGTCTGTTTACTGCAGTTCTTTTTACCCAGGACATTTTGACCACATTTCAGCAAGAAAAATTACAAAGCATACCATACCATACCAAAAAGCAGGAAACAAAGTTCTAAGAACCTGAACAAGCGTCAGAATCAGAATCAGATATGGCAGGAATGTTGAAATTACCAGAACAAGATGTTTTAAATCTATGATTAATACACTAAAATCCTTAATAGAAAATGTAGACAGCATGGAAGAACAGATGGATAATGTTAGCAGAGATATGGAAATATTAAGAAAGAATGAAAAGTTGTTAGAGATCAAAAATATTGTAACAAAAATGAAGTTGCCTTTCATGGGTTATTAGTAGACTAGATGTAGCTGAAGAAAGAAGCACTGAGCTTGAGAAATGACAATAAGGACTTCTAAAACTGAGAGGCAAAAGGGACACCCCACCCCAGAGCAGGGAGGGAGGAAGGGAGAAGGAAGAGGAGGAGTAGGAGGAGGAATTGTGGGACAACTAAATAAGGTGTAACCTAGTCATAATGGGAATACCAAAAGGAGGATAAAAAGAAAGAAATAGAAGCAGTATTTGAAGCAACAGTGACTGAGACTTTCCCCCAATTTAATGTCAAGACACCAAACTCAGAGGTCCAGGAAGCTTAGAGAAACCCAAGCATAAATGTGAAAACAAACAAACTCCCAAAAACCTAACCAGGCATATCATATGCAAGACTTTCTCAGACAAACAAAAATTGAAGGAATTTGTTACCAGTGAACTTGCCTTGCAAGAAATGTTTAAATAAGTTCTTTAGAGAGACAGAAAACAATATGTTAGAAATTTTGGATCTGCATAAAGAAGGGAAGTGAAGAAGACATGATTGTCTATAGAAATTACAAAAGAATTGATCAGGAAAAAACTTATGAACCTAAAAAGCAAATAATTATAATTTAAGATTTCAGGATATAAGGTTAATATACAAGAGTTAATCCCTTTCCTATATATTAGCAAGTGGACATATAAAATGTTCCTATATAAACAAGTGGAATTTGAAATTAAAACACGGTATTATTTACATTGTCACCCCAAATCCAATAAAATACATACAAAGTCTATATGAAGAAAACTGCAAAACTATTACAAAGGATAACCAAGAACTCAACAGATGATCCAAGATAGGAGGAGAACTGCCAAGATGTCGGTTTTCCCCAACATGATCCACAGGTTCAGTGTAGCCAATCCGAGTCCAAATCTCTCAGTAAGTTATTTTGTAGATATGGTCAAAGTGATTTCAAAATTTACACGGAGAGGCAAAAGACTCAGAATAACGAATGCAATATTGAAGAAGCACAAAGTTGGAGAACTGACAGTATTCAACTTCAAGACTTTCTATAAAACTACCCAAGACAATGTGGTATTGGCAAAAGAATAAAGAGATTGGTTAATGGAGCAGAATAGAAAGCCCCCAAATAGACCCACGTGACTATACACAGCAGATATTTAACAAATTAGCAAAAGCAATATGATGGAGCGAAGGTAATCTTTTCAACAAATGGTGCTGGAACATGGAGACCATGACATGAAAAAAAAAAAAGAAAAGAAAAAAGAAAAGAAAAAACAATTTAGATACAGATCTTATACCCTTCACAAAAAAAAAAAAAAAAAAAATCTCCAAATGCACTATGGATCTTTTACATTTTAAAACAGAAAACTATAAAACTCCCAGAAGGTAACTTAAGAGAAAACCAAGATGACATTGGGTTTAGGTGTGACTTATTATTATTTTTTTTTTATCTGAGACAGGGTCTTGCTAGGTTGCCCAGTCTGACTTGAACTCCTGGGCTGAAGTGATCATCCTGCCTCAGCCTCCAGAGTAGATTCGACTACAGGCATGTGCCACTATGTCCGGTTGTAATGGCTTTTTTGGATACAGAACCAAAGGTAAAATTCATGAAATCAATAACTGAGAAGGTGGGCTTTATTAAAATTAATCCCTTTGCTCTACAAGAGACAAGAGAATGAGAAGATAGACCACAGATCCGGAGAAAATAAAAACCACATCTGATAATGTATTATTATCCAAAATATACGAAGGATTTTTATAGCTCAATCCTGTGAAAATGAACAAAAATGGGCAAAAGACCTGGGCAACTCATCAAAGAATATATACTGATGTTAAGTAAATACATGAAAAGATGTTAATAGCATAAGTCATTAGGGTATTGCCAGTTAAAATAACAATGAGATACCACTATCATCCTATTTGAAAGATCAAAACCCAAAACATTGACAACACCAAGTGCTGTCTGGGATGTATAGTTACAGGAACTCACATTCTAGTGGGAATACAAAATGGTCCAACCACTTCAGAAGACTGTTTGGCAGTTTCTTACAAAACTAAACATACTCTTACATTTATTCCAGTAGTTATGCTCCTTGCATTTACCTGAATGTTTTGTAAACTTATGTCTGGACAAAAACCATTGATGTTTATAAAAGCTTTGTTCGCAATTGCTAAAACTTGGAAGTAACCAAGATGTCCCCCATTGAGTGAATGGGAAAATAAACTATGATACAGACAATGGAATTTTATTCAGTGTTAAAAAAACTAGTGAATGACCAAGGCATAAAAGAACGTGAAGGGAACATAAATGCATATTGCTGAGTATGAGAAGTCAATATGAAAAGGCTACCTACTGCACAATTCCAGCTAGAGGACATTCCTGATAAGGCAAAACTGAAGAGATAGTAAAAGATCAGTGGATGTCAGTAGTTAGGTGGGGCAGGAATGAATGGGGAGAATCTTTAAGGTAGTGAAGATATTCTGTAGGATATTACAATGACAGATACATGTCATTATACATTTATCAAAATACACAGACTATACAACAAGCATGAGCTCTAATGTAAGATATGGATTTGGGGTGATTTAATGAAGTTTCAATGCTGGATTATCAATTGCAATAAATATACCAAAGGAAATAGTGGGGAGACCGAGAGAGAAAGTGAATGGGAATCCTGTAGCTTCTACTTACTTTTGCTCTCAATCTAAATCTGCTTTAACTAAAATTTATTAATGAAAAAACAAAACTTGATTGCCAAGTGAAAGAGATAGATGCCAGTATAACTCAATTTCTATTTCCAGCAAAAGAAAGAAAATACGAGGTGAAGAATATAAATAACTATATGTGAAATGCTTAAAGACAAAAAGTTGAGTTACGAAATAAACATTAAACAAGAAACTAACGAATATTGTTAGGTCAATTCAGAATAGAATAAATTGGCAGTGAACTAAATCCTATGGAGCAGAAGCAATAAAGCAGGATGGCCCTGAGGACCAGGTCCCCAGCTCTGCAGTTGGTGATGGTGCTGTGGACCCATGCAAAGTGAGGTTGCTGATTTGAGAGCTGAGCACCAGGCCTGGGAGTAGTGAAGAGCCTAATCTGGTCCTCTGCTTTCTTCTTACAACCAGCAGAAGCAAATATGCAAAATCCAGAGGTGTTTTAGTCTCTCAGGTTTTTCATAACAAAATTTTTAAAAAATGTAAGTTAGTAATAAAAAATTCCCTAATACCTAAATAAATAAGCTACCATAACTGAGAATAAACAGAAACACTTAAAAACAGATATGACCAATCATGGTACTTAAGACAGCAGAAAATACGAGGTGTAGAATATAAATAACTATATGTGAAATGCTTAAAGACAAAAAGTTGAGTTACAAAATAAACATTAAATAAGAAACTAACAAATATTGTTAGGCCAATTCAGAATAGAATAAATTGGCAGTTAAAAATGAAATTGTCATTGAATTAAAATTCAGTGCTTCTGGGTGTGGTGGCACACACCTGTAATCCCAGCTACTCAGGAGACTGAGGCAGGAGGATTTTGAGTTCAGCTAAGCAAGTCATTGAGACTCCGTCTCTAAATAAAATACACAATAGGGCTGGAGATGAGGCTCAGTGGTCAAGTGCACCTGAGTTCAATCCCTAGTAACCCAGTAATCCCTCCACCCCCCAAAATAAAATTCAATGCATGTAAACAGATTAGACATTGCTGAAGATAAATTTATTGAATCAGGATATAGTTATGAAGAAATTAACCAGAATGGAACACAGGAAGAAAAGTGATAGAAAGTTTGAAGGGGAAATTAAGAGACATCAAAGAGACAGTATTTAATATCTGTTTAAGCAGAATCACTGAAGGTACGAATAAAAAGAAAAGCGATTTTTAAGAAACAATGGCTGAAAATTTTCCATATTTGATAATAGTCATTAATCCACAGATACAAGAAGCACAAGCACATGAAACAATAGGAAAGAGGAGAGAAAAAATACTAGTACTTAAGTCGAGTTTAATAAAATTGAACAAGACAAAAAGCAAAGAAAAAGGCTATCTTTAAAAGGAGGTCAATTGGACTGATAAAGACAATTTCCTGTGAAGAGTGGCTGGAAGAACAGTTAAGTGTTAACAAAGCAGTAGAATTGTGATTAGTCAAAGCTACATTTCAAGTAAAGAGGTGAATAAAAGTATTTTTAAGATTGAACAGTTATTTTGAGCGCATTTAGAATCAATAGTTTTCACTTCTGAGAATATATCTCAGGAAAAAGGAATAATTGCAACTTAATTTTAGGCACATGCCTATATTTCCAGTGACTTGGGAGGCTGAGGCAGGAGAATCGCAAGTTCAAAGCCAGCCTCAGCAAAAGTGAGGTGCTAAGCAACTCAGTGAGACTCTGTCTCTAAATAAAATACAAAATAGGACTGGGGATGTAGCTTAGTGGTCGAGTGCCCCTGAGTTCAATCCCCAGTACCTGTCTCCTCCCCCAAAAAATAGCATGCAAATTGAGAGCCCAGGAATTTAAGTTAAAGTAAAGAAAGTTTCTTGAGGGTTGATGAAGAGATTAATAAGTTGATTAACTTCAGATTGCAATATGATTAGGTATTAATTAATACCTAAATGTGATGGTTACACTCTAGAAGAATTGAAATAGATGGTGCAACTCTGAGCTTGACGGAAGACATGGAGCAAAAAATGTAAACCATAAATCATGTCACAAGTAGACAGTACAAGGTAAGATGGTGGAAGCTTTGTACAGTAACTATAAGTAGACTAAATGTTAGAGATTAGATTTTAAAAACTACATGAAGATTTTAAGAGCTCTGCATAAAATATAAATATATTAAAACTTTGAAAGTAAAAGATTGGGCCAAAAAAATTTTTTTTGGTACCAGAGATTTAACCTAGGGGCACTTAACCACTGAGCCACATCTCAACCCTTTTTAAAATAATTTGAATTTGAGACAGGATCTCACTAAGTAAGTTCCTAAGGCCTCACTAAGTTGCTGAGTTTGTGTTTGAACTTGCAATCCTCCTGCCACAGCCTCCCAAGTTGCTGGGATTACAAGTGTGCACCACTACATCCAGCACCCACAATATTTAAAGTTAAAAACTGAATAGCTCTATTAATATCAATACAAGCTTTATGAAAAAAATAGAGTTCATCTCCTTAGGCAATAGAAAAATTCTAAATTGATGTACATTTCAATAGTTTCAAAATATATAGAGAAAAATAAATGAGTAGGAATTTATAAATGTCATACTGAATAAGTCAGTTATTCCCTTTAATTATTAATAAACCAAGCATACAAAATAAGAGAGATAGGAAAGATTTGAGCAATATAATTAATCAGCTTGGTTTATTGAATGTTTATACATCTCTGAGTAGTGTAATTAGCAAACTTCAAATAGTTTTAAGAATTTGGATCTTTCATGTTGTATTTTCTGATAATATGCAATTAGCTTAGAAATCAATAAAAATGTAAAAGCATCAAAAAGTATCAATAAAAAATGTAGATCTGTTTAACTCAGATCAAAACCAAAACATGGTAGAAAAGGGAAGAATGCTACATATACAGCAGTTATTTTAAAAAGTAATACATGGACACTATGCCAACAAATAGTTAAAAGGGACAGAATTCTCCAAAACATGATTTACAACTTGTGATTCAAGCAATCAAAAGCTTTAATGGTTCTTAACCACTGAATAAATTGAATCAATAACCAACAGTTCTACCACAAAGAAAGCATCATACCAAAATGTTTATATAGGAAATTCTGCCCAACATTTCGAAAATATATTATTCCAATCTTATACAGAGTTTTGTACCAAGAATAAGGCAGGGCAGACCTCAGACTTTTCAGGAGGAGTCTGTTACATTATTACCAAAAGCAGATAAGAAAGTTAGGGAAAAGAAAACCATAGAATAATCTCCTTTATGAACATGTATGTAAAAATCCTAAACAGATTATTAAAAAACGCTAATCCACAAGTGACTAAAAAAAAGATCAAGTTGATCCCATACATGCAAAAATATTTTCCAGTGAGAAAATCCATCATGTAATTCACCACACTAAAATATTAAGAGAGAAAAAATTTATTTCAACAGATGCAAAAACATGGATTTGATAAAATTTGTTCCCCTTTAGGATAAACATTTCAGCAAATTAGAACTATCTGTATTAGTTTCCTATAGTTGCTAAAACAAATTACTAAAGAGTTGGAATATTTGTTTTTATTTCTTGCACTATGGGACTCTTGTTAAGGAAGTCTGGTCATAAGCCAACATGATGAAGATTCCAGCCTAGTTTGTCTTCTATTTGGTGAAGGGTTTCAGATCCAATTCTTAGATCCTTGATCCATTTTGAGTTGAGTTTTGTATAGGGTGAGAGATAGGGGTTTAATTTCATTTTACTGCATGTGGATTTTCAGTTTTGCCAGCACCATTTGTTGAAGAGGCTATTTTTTCTCCAGTGTATATTTTTGGCAGCTTTGTCTAGTATGAGATTTCTGTACTTATGTGGATTTACCTCTGTGTCTTCTATCCTGTACCATTGGTCTACCTGTCTGTTTTGGTGCCAATACCATGCAATTTTTGTTGCTATTGCTCTATAATAGAGTTTAAGGTCTAGTTTTATGATACCTCCTGCCTTACTCTTTTTACCCAGGATTGCTTTGGCTATTGTGGGTCTTTTGTTCTTCCAGATGAATTTCATGATTGCTTTTTTTATTTCTATGAGGAATGTCATTGGGATTTTAATTGGTATTCCATTAAATCTGCCTTTGGAGGTATGGCCACTTTGATAATATTAATTCTGTCTATCCAAGAACATGGGAGATCTTTCCATCTTCTAAGGTTTTCTTTAATTTCATTCTTTAGTGTTCTGTAGTTTTCATTGTAGAGCTCTTTCACCTCTTTTGTTAGATTGATTCCCAAGTACTTTACTTTTTTTTTTTTTTTGAGGCTATTGTGAATGGAGTAGTTTTCCTAATTTCTCTTTCAGAGGATTCATCGCTTACGAATAGAAATGCATTAGATTTATGTGTGTTGATTTAATATCCTGCTATTTTGCTGAATTCATTTATTAGTTCTAGAAGTTTTCTGGTAGAGTTTTTGGACCCTCTAAATATAGAATCTGTCTAATTGCTCTAGCTAGTCTTTCAAGCATGATGTTGAATAAAGAAACTGTGGTATATATACACAATGGCATATTACTCAACCATAAAGAAGAATAAAATTATGGCATTTGCTGGCAAATGGATGGAGTTGGAGAATATCATGCTAAGTGAAATAAGCCAAGCCCAAAATACCAAAGGCCAAATGTTTTCTCTGATAAGTGGATGCTGATACACAATGTGGGGAGTGATGGGGGGTCGAGAAGAATGGAGGAACTTTGGATTGTGTAGAGGGAATGGGGTGGGAGGGGTGGGGGAAGGAAAGATAGTGGACTGAGACAGACATTATTACCCTATGTACATGTATGATTACACAAATGGTGTGAATCTACATTGTGTATAACCATAGATGAAAAGTTGTACCCTGTTTGTGTATAATGAATCAAAATGCAATCTATAACAATGAAAATAAAAATAAATTGAAAAAAAAAAAAGAGTTTGGATAAACAGAAATATTTTTCACTCACAAATGTGGAGATAAGAAATCCAGAATCAATTTTGCTCAGCTGAAATCAAGGTGTTGAAAGGACCAGTCTCCTCCTGGGGCTCCATTCCTTGGTATTTGCTCCATTCCTTGGTGTCCATTGACTGTTGGCATTCCTTGGCTTGTGACCATGTCATTCCACTCTGCCCCTTTGGTCGTATTATCTTCTCTTCTTTTAGGGTGTACCTCCCTTTTATAAGGATACATGTGATTGCGGTTTAGGGCCCTCCTAGATAATCCAGGATAATACATCACCTCCAAATCCTGAATGTAATCACACCTTAAAAGTCTTTTATTTTGTTCTATTTTGTCATATAAGGTAACATTCATGTGTTCCAGGGATTAGGAAGGGAAGTCTTGGTGGAGGCAGGGACACTCAGCCTACCACAATATGGGACTTCCTTGATCTGATAAAAGTCTACCAAAAACATACAAGATGCTTTCTGCTATTTTACAAAACATGATACATATTCCCTTTAAAATCAGAGTTCATAATGATATAAACAGAAAAAAATCACTGGGGAAGGTTTTAATTAATAAATGCACAAGGAATAATGGAATAGAAAGTCATTATTCGACAAAAAGTTATGGCAAGAATCCTCAGTGGATGCTAAAATAAGTGAATGAAAGTACAATGAGAAAGTCTATTTACATCATTTCAAAGTATCCCTCTACAAAATACTTATTATGAGTGGAAAGAGTAACTTCATGGTGGACAAACCTGGCATACTTGAAACAAAGTTAGCCTTCCCAGTACCACTACAAATCAACATGGCGCTCTATAGGAGGAAGGAGGCATCACTGCTAATGTGGCGTATATCAGCACTTCATTCCTTCTTATTGCCGAATAATATTTCTTTGAATGGCCATACTACATTTTATTCATCCGTTCATCTGTTGAAAGGCACTTAGCTTGCTTCCACTGTTCAGCTATTATGAATTATGTTACTATGAATATTTATGGACAAGATTTTTTTCTAAACATTTGTTTTCAGATACATTGGGGTGCAATTACTGGGTCATATGTTAACTTTATAGTTAGCATTTCAAAGAACTGCTACACTGTTTTCCAAGTTGGCTTCACCATTTTACAGTTCCACCAACAGTGGATGAGTTTGCACTTCCCCTCGTTTTTGTCTGACCTCTTGATTACAGCTCTCTCTGGAGTGGGGAAGTGCCATCCTGCTGAGTTTTGACTTGCACTCCCCTAATGACTAATGGTGTTGTGCATCATTCCACTGTTCATTTTTATATCTTGGGAGAAATGTCTGCCCAATCCTTTGCCCCTTTATTAATTGAGTTATTTGTCTTTTAACTCTTGAGTTGGGTCTGCATGCTTCAAATTCAAGTCCCTCATCAGAGACGTGATTTGCAGATATTTCCCCTTTCTCTGGGTTGTCTTTTCATTTTCAGATGGTGTCCATCAAGGCCCAAAAGTTTTTAGTTTTGATCAAATCCTACTTGTCTATGTTTTCATTCATTGCTTATGCTTCTGGTGTCATACCTAAGAAACCAGGGCCAAACCCCAGGTGACAAAGATTTAGTTCTCCTAGGAGTTTTATTTATAGTTTTAGTTCTCAGTTTTCATCAGTGAAAATTAATAAACTATAGTTAGATGCAACAACATGAAGATTCTTAGAAACATAGTATGGAGTGAACAAAGTAGGTCCCCAAAGAATACAAGTACAGTAGACCCAGAAACAAGCACATGCATAATATATCACTATGAGGTGCATATGTTTGTGTTAAGACTAAACTCTAAGGCAGTGGTCACTGCTGTGGGGCAGTCACCATGGGGACAGGGAAGAAACGCACTGGGTGGATTCAGTGCTGTTGGTAGCATGCCTTTCTTAAGGTAGTGGTGCATTTGTGGTGTTGCTTATTTTTGTGCTTCCAAACTTACAGATATGCTGCAATATGCTTTTGTCCTGCATCAAATAGAAACACTAAAAACTTAAAGGAGGCAAGTTATGATCATCTGCAGAGATTTCATGGGCCTGCTGTGAGCACGTGGACTGCTTATTGTAGCAATGCCCTGAGCATTTCTCAACATCCTCCAAGAATTGTGAGCTTGGGGACGTGGGCAGAGATGAGCTGCTCTCCCAGATCCTGCCACTTTTTCTCACTGATAGAAAACAATGACATTATCCCAAATAGCAGATGACTCAAATAATCTTTTGAACCTGGCTCTGCATGCCCACATGAAAGACCTGGCCCATGAGATACTCTGACATCTCCTTGATGGTTGGGTTAGAGGGCTTTCGGTATCAGAAATCAAACTCCTTGGAACTTAATGTCTCCCTTTTATTTTCTAATCTGTAAAATTCTATATTTCTTAAGCATAAGTATTTTAAGGGCATCTATCTTACCTGTCTTGTTTACCACTCTATAACCATGACCTAGCACAGAACCTGGCACACTGTAGACACTCAATAATCTTCACTAAATGGAAGAATTGGCCTTGTAATAATTCCCCCGACAGAGAATGGATGTTGCTTAATATGGTTTCCTTCCTTTTGTTTCCCTTTTCCTGAAAATGCACTTCCACCACAGCTGTGGTCCTCATGGCTCCTTGTGCATTAGAAACACCTAGGGAGTTTGAAAAACATAATCAGGGTCCCCTCCATCAAAGGTGCTGATTGAGTTGCCAGGGAGAGCAAGTAGCTTGTAGCAGTGTACAGTGAATTTGGAAGGAAAGAAAGAATGGAGGGGAGGAGGATAAGAAAGGACAAAGTTAACAGAAATAAATAAAATGCCTATTTATACAATAAGCTGTCTTTGAAATAAACATATTATAAAAAGTGCAAATAATTCACTTCCTTCATTACCATTGCTTATATTGTCCATATTATGTTCCTTCCTCTTCTTATCAGAATCTAAAACAAAATCAAATGTAAATACACTCTTATGTTGTTTTTAAGATGTATCCTGATTTTTAAAGTGGTGAAATGTAACGGGTGGAATGAGTGTCTTTAGAATCTTGAAAACACCGTTCATACTCCATAAGAAGTATTGGCTTTGAAACTTCTCTTTGTAGAGGCTCTCTGGTCCCTTAGTCCTTTGTGATAAAGGAGTTTCATTGTTCTTTTTTTTTTTTTAAAGATGCAGAAAGTGTTCAACTTCCTTTTTTCTGGTCATAGTTCTTGCCTTCCTAAAAAGTATATGGACTGTATTTTCAAAGACTATGTGTACATGATTCTGTGTATGTGTGTGTGTGTGTTGTGTATTTCCTGTGTGTAACCATTATTTCAACAAATAAGAGCTATGGCTCTATATCAAAAGGTCACTTAGACTCCAAGGCATGCAGTGCCCTTGGATTTGATGTCACTTCTATTGCAAAGTTGTCTGGAGGATACCATCACCAAATGCTAACTCTTACGAACACATGCTTGTACTTTCAAAGGTTCAGTGGCCCTGGGATAGGGCTCCATATGCTGTGTTTAAAAGTTCATCTAGTCAGGAAATTGTAAATATAAAGTTACATTTCCCTGTCACTTATCATTCTACAGCTCATTAAATTCCACCTAATTGCATCTTCAGAATTCAGGATCTTAATGTTCCTCGGCTTCACTACCAGACTGAAATCTTAACACCCAGGTCATTAGAGTTTTATTTACTTAGCCAAGGCTATCAAAAGATCTTCATTTAGGAATGGGCACTTCTTGATTAATGGGCATGCCTTAGAAGTTTGAAAGGCAGATATTTCTAGTAATTTCATCTCATTTTAGCAGTCATTCTAATTGCTTGCGGCATTTTCCTTAAGAACATCTTCTGATGGTAAAATGTTAATGTACCAGTGGCCAAGAAACCAGATTTGATAAATGCCTAGCATTCTAAGAGTAATTTAACACTTAAATGAGCCTAATTCTTCAATGCTAGTTGGAGCTGCACTTCTCCCCAGCCCCATGGAGGAGTCTGACTTTACTGACCCTGAACTTTTGCTTACACTTTTCCTCCAGGCCCTGTGAAGTCCGTGGGGGCAATGTCAGTACTGTTCCATGGGAAACTTCTGGGAGGAGAAAGTGGCGGCCAGGGAAGCATGGCTGAGGACAGGGAATTCATCCTGGGACATTTGTTTTATGTAATTTTAACCTGTAGATAAGTAGCTGCCACTTTACAAGCAAATAAAAATAGTGTACATTTGAAAACCAGTTTATACTACAGAGTTCCTTATGAGTTCTTATTTCTGTTTTGTTCTAATCCAGGTGCAACAGTAGTGTTAATTTATTATTATGTTTTTTGTGAAGCATACTTCTTCTAGGCTCTAAATTTTTAAGACATCTTTAAGCATTTTAATGAATAAAGGAAAAAGGGAATACCCATAAATTATGAAAAAGCAGTTTGATTTCACCTGAACTTGTCATACGTTTGATATGTTTTCCTGTTCATTCTTCAAATTTATGTAAATGTTCAAAATGAAAGTCAGTGCATATTGTTTATTTTCTCTTGTTTACCATTCCATAAGATATCCTACCCCATGACATGTTTTGTTTTACATTGTTCTGCTTGGTAAATGCCATCATAATTTCAAGGGTTTTATTTTGTTGTTTGAAGTATTCCTGCTCAAAACATTAGAAAGTATGCTGTGATTTAGGACAACAGGAAAAGTAGAATTTAATCTGGAGTCACACAAGTATGGCAGGGTGAGGATGGTTTGGAGAGACAGAGATAACAAACGACAATACCATTTGTTTTGCAGATTCCAGAGAACTAACAATCAATAAACTAAGAGATGCATATTTAAATCCAGTTGCTATGAAATCCAACTGCTATGAAACGCAGGCAGTTCCATCAGTTGACTTTACATTGAAAATATAAATTGGGAAAGGTGGGAGGGACTATTCCTCCCAGGGTACATTTAGTAGAATTTATTATGCAATAAATGTCACCACACTGTAGTCTGTACTCAGCCTTTTATCATCGTGCCATAGTATAACTGGAGCAGATGCAGAAAGAACACATGGACATTCTGAAGGTCTGGACTACTAGGAATCGGTGGTCTCAAGGCAGTGTGGGCCGCCCACTATCATCCACTGGGGTGGGGAAGGATAAAGGAAAATTTTAGTTTTTAATTTTTTTAAAAAAGGAAATAATAAACTTTACTTATGTTAAATATGTACTGGGCCTGGGATGCTGATATAGTCTATTTATGTTAGAGGGTCACATGTAAGATGAGACAGTAAGAAGGCAAAGTCAGGTCTCGCCCCCCATCCCCAAGTCATTGTCACCACCATTTAAAACCATTTGCCCCTTAGTCTGACTCCAAGTCCAGTGCTCTTTTCATTACAGTTTCCTCTTCTTCCATCTGAGAATGAATGACTTAATTCAGTGGCAGTTGACTCTGGTCTATGAGTCAAAAAGAGAAAGCAGCATTCCATACTCAATTGCCTAAGGGATCCACAGTTACGACTTCTAGGCTCTTCCGAGTGTTTCATCTTTGAATATGACTGGCCTATAATGTAGAAATTGTCCAACCACCCCCCTTTCACGAGTTGATTGTGCTATTTGCTTATTATTATTAATATTATTATTGTTGTTGTCATTATGAGTATTGCTTCCACATTCTGTCTTTGGGGAGCAGTCAACACAACTGCACAGGATTCCTGAGTGACACAGAACAAAAGCTGGAAGCATCAATGAAGCATTCAGAAAGAGCTTTAGGTAGGTGTCCCTCACCTCTGTCTTAATTTCCCTGCCCCTTGCCCCAGTACTCTAGTCATTGAGTATTCAGTCCGTTTCTGTGGACTCCTGAGAGTCCCCGTATTTGTGACAGTGATTTGCACCATCCATTTGAGCCTATTTGACATTCACTGGAAAGAAACTGGGAAAGAATGTTTTATTCTCCAAACAGGGGGAAGTTGTTTTTGGAAGAAAAGAAAAAAAAAAAAGAAAAGAAAAAAAGAAAAGAAAAAACACCAAAAAACCTAATTGCAAGTTAATGGGGAAACTTTAATAAATAGAGCCTTTGAGAGAATGGGGCAGAAAATCACACCTAACCTGATACCAGATTTTCCTGTGTAGATAAAAGCATAAAGAGCACAGCAGCAGTTAGACATCTCTCTCTTTTTAATTTGGTGAGGAAAAGTAAGCTTTGCAATTGGGCACCTGCCTTCTTTTATGAAATTGACCTGATTGGAAATCTTTCATTAACTCTCTACCCACCTATGTGGGGGTCTGGAGGTTGATAACTCCAGATGGGAATTAGACGCCTGGGTGTAGCTTTATCTAGCTCTTTCAGTGAATGCCTCTGTGCTGTCCCTCTTGGTGCTCTTGTTAGAGGAACACAAAGTAATCTTCATGCACAGACAACTAGCATTTTCTCAAGTTGGAAAACAAATACCTTATGGGAAAAGGGAATGCCCTGGGCCAGATCTACAGTGAACTGAATGTACCCTGCTGAATGCGCTGCTCACTGAGCAATCCAGGCCTCGTCTTCCACTGTCCCTATTCCTTTTGAGAGCTTCTACATGCATGCTTTTGCAAGTTGTTTAGCGGTTCTCCTGCAGCAAAGCCCCCTGCTCTTTGCTAGAGCTTAAGGTAACTGTAGTTGGGAAGAGGCATCTCAACAATACAGCATCAATGCCATTATTCCTGCATGCCCCCAATAATCGCTGGTGAATTAACTCAATTTCTAGCATTGCTCTCATATTTTGAAGTTGAGGAATGGTGATAGTGATATAAGAGCAGGGAACTGGCAGGGGGAGTTGCTGGCGGGGGGCAGAGAAGGGGCATCTCTCATAGCTCCTGGCTACTCCCCTGTAATGAAAGATGCTACAGGAGTATCTCCTTCTCCTCTATAATGACATGTTTTCTAGTTGCATTAATCCAGCTGCAAGACCTACAGACTGCTCTGCTAAGTGACTCTCCTTGAAAGTTACCTCTCTCTTTTGGCCACTGTTGACAGAGAGACTGATTCTTTCTAGGATATACCAAATCCAAGGTATACCAGTGCTGTCCAACAAAAATATATTGGAAGCCACATATGTAATTTTGAACATTTTTGGGGGGAGGTTACCAGGGATTGAACCCAGGGGTGCTTTATCATTGAGCCATACCCCAGACCTTTTTTGTATTTTATTTAGAGACAGGGTCTCTCTGAGTTGCTTAGGGCCTCACTAAATTGCTTAGGCTGGCTTTGAATTCACAAACCTCCTGCCTCAGCTTCCCAAACTAAGGGATTACAGGCATGCACCACTGTACCTGGCTATAATTTTGAACTTTCTAGGAGGCTTATTAAAAATATAAAAGCAGCAGGTGCAAATCATTTTAAAACTTAATTATTTTTCAATATTTTAATATTGTTCTTAAACTTTATATATATAAAATGTTATTACGCCAACTTGCAATCAATACAAAGAAATTATTGAAATATTTTATATTCCTTACTTTGTAGTAGGTCTTCAAAATCCAGTTAATCTTAGATTTATAGCACATCTTAATTTGGATTGGACACATTTTAAGTGCTCATTGGCTACTGTGTTGAACAGTATAGATGGAAACTACAGATTATATATCAGAACTTTTTTGTTCTTTGCTCTGCAGGACTGTTTGTGGTTGGTTGGGTTGTGTGCAAATGTAGGCTTGTTAATTAAATACACTTAATGATGTGGAAAGAGAAAGAAATTGGTTCCTGACCCTCCTTTTAGTGGGGTGATAACATTGGCAAGCACACTTCAGTCTCTGAAGATGATCCTTGAGTGTGACCTTGAAGCTGACCTCTGATGACCAGGAGGACAATCCTCTCTTGATGAGGTTGGCCTGGTGCGGGGGAGGCAGTTGGAAGGCTGCTCTTGGAATACTGCCAATTCATTACAATCCAGTTATTGATGATGGTTAGAGCAGATACATAAGAACTGAGGGGACCAGAAGGAATGGGGGCTGTGAGAATAGACCTTGAAACATGAAGAAGAGCTAAAGGTCCTCTAGAATGGGGTCTCCGAGACTTTTATATTAAAGCTAAAGGAAAAATACAATTCTGGGTCATTATTAAAAGTTATAAGTGTGCCGTTCTAGGTAGTTGAACTTTTCTTTTAAAGTTCCCTGGGTTGGAGCGCTTCCTTTCTGAATCCTTTTCAAGTTGGTTTCTTGTTCCTCTCTAAAAACAGCTGAATTTTTTTAGCATGAAATTGCAAGAAAGCAGCAAAAAGCCGGGCTTGGTAGTGCACACCTGTAATCCCAGTGGCTCGGGAGACTGAGGCAGAAGTTCAAAGCCAGCTTCGGCAACATAGAGAGACCCTGTCTCTGAATAAAAAATATAAAAAGGACTGGGGATGTGGTTCAGTGGTTAAGCATCCCTAAGTTCAATCCCTGGTACCAAATAAATAAATAAATAAATAAAAGCAGCAATAATTTTTTTTTTTTTTACTGAAAGACATTATTTGTATTGTCACTTGACACCCACTCAAACTTGTTGCTGTACTTTCATTTTTCTTAATCCATGTTAGCAAAATCACCTGGTAACGGGGGGAGGTGACAGGTACATGGCAGTGTTTATTCTCAGTCATTTTCCCTCTTGCCTTCCCTTCCTTTTTGCTTAAACTTGGAAGCAAAACATCTCTTTTTAAGAACACCTTGGTTGCAGAAGTGACTACTGTTTCATGCAGTCGTTGCATAATTTTTTATACCCCAGCCTTCTCCAAGCAGCCCTGGGGACTCAGGCTTCCTGAGTATCACATCTGAAAGTCCCTGCAGATCACCAGCAAGAAGGAAGGTCAAAGGCGCAGGTCGTGGGCAAGGAAGACCTTGTCCAAGGAAGGGTCACAACTCTGCCTTCAGTCAAGAACATTGCTTAAATGTTATATTCAGCTGAATTAAAGTTCTTTTGCCATGGAGCCTTTGGGAAACCCTGGGGAATTATCATTTGTGGAGCTGAATATTAGTGAAATCTATTCTCTTCTGTTCAGAGGAAAGGCACCAGTGGGTCATGCTAATTGCTTCAAGCCGAAAAATCTCCTGGCTCCATTGGAGTTTGTAATAGAAGAATGATAAGTAAAGCAGCCAGAAGAGGAAGTGTAGAGGACTATGTTGTAGGAGTTTCATTGATTTAGCATCTGTAGGGAAAGTTTCTTTAAAAAAAAAATTCTTTTTTTGATTAGTGAACAGGAGAACATTCAAAAGTAAGACAGATAGAGGCCAACTGGGAATGCCGTGCAGCCTGGAATAGCTTAGGCTGCTGTTCAATCATTTCCCCAAACAGGAAACCACAAAATGTTAGAGATTAAGGTCACTAGATCATTGGAGAAAGAGCATAACTTTGTCTGCAAAGTATTATGATGTATTGTAAATGGGCCAACATATAAGCATAAATCTTTCATCTAAAAATGCAACAACAAAAATTCAGGCTTCTCACAAAAGCACAATTTGCTTTCCTGGTGTACAGAGAGACAAGTCACCTCCTAAAGCACTTTCTGTAATTTTCCTAATAAGTAAAGGAGTATTCTTGGAGCGTAAGGAGCAAAAGGTTGTGTTCTCTGTCAGTAACGTGTGTTGTGTTTTGTTTAACAACAACAAAGATAGGTAAAGTTTAGATCTGTAAGCAGACCTCATGTGGCTTATTTTTAATCTTATGCTTTAATACTGGTGACAATGAAAATATGTCAAAATGCATTTATCTACAGTCCTGCCCCAAACCCCTTTATCCAAGCTGTATAGGCTGTGGTTAAAATCATGCATCTCTTTTTTTCATCTTTGAGTATCTGGTGGCACCCCTTAACTTATTTGAAGTGAAAAATCTGAGTTTAGCAGGCGTGGAGTCTCTCTAGATGCGTCTGCAGGATCCTCCTCTGTCACGTTGTCAACACCAGTGGTTGCTCTCTCTCTGCCTTGGAAACGGTGACCCTTCAGAGGCATGCACTCTGTCTCCTCCTCATCTGATCCCGCTCCTTAGTCTATGCCGGAGAGAGGTTTTCTAGCTAAGAGTTAAATCTGTGAATAAACTGCTGATTTATGTCTATCTAAAACCCGAAACGTTTATGGTTTAAGTTGTTAAAATGACTAACTTTTTCAAAGTGTTTAATGAAAACTGACTTTTGTTGGCCCCTCTTCTAAGGAAAATGTCAAGAATGAAAGAGCAAAGTTGCCTCTTCTCTTCTGAGTGTCCATTGTTTTGAAAAGATTTTTTTAAAAAATCTGCAGTCTGAGGAAGACAAGGGTCACTTCTTTTCATATCTCTTCCCTAGGTACTCCATAAATATTTGTTTTATTTCCCATGAGGTGATTAAACAAGCAAACAAATAAACGAACACACTGCATACCGAAGAAGCTTGCATTTTTGTCCAACTCAGATGAAGGGTCTCTTCCCTTCCATTTCAAATGCAAGTGACACTCAGGGCCTTCAGGTCCAGGAAGGAAATAAAAAAAAATGATCAGAGTTGGATTGAGACCTATTGATCTTCCTTTTTTTTTAACCCATGACAGACATGTGGGTACAGAAAAATATTTTTCTCTTCTAAGAAAAACAATAGCACAAATGTTGAATAAATGGTAACTGCCGTGTACCGTGTGTGGGGACACTAGGGAAGGGTGGGGCTGTGTCCCAGGGGGACAGCTAGTGTACAATGCCAGCTCATTGTGCTGGGTGGAAATACAGGCCCAGCACAGACTGTGAATAATACCTTTGTACACATCCTTATTTGTAGAACCAAAGAGAAAAATGACAGAGTTGGACAAACAGACAAGATTTTTTTCAGAACTGGAGATAGGAACTATGCCTCATACTCAACCAACTCAGGTTCCCGGGGCTTTTGGTAAAACATTTAGTTGTATAAGTCAATAAATGCTTGTTGGTTTGAAAGAATTGAGCCTCTTTCTGTAGGAGTTCTAGGTGGAAGTTTCGAAGTTCAGGATCCAGGACTTAGAGCGTCAAAGTTTCCTTAGCAGCAATTGTGGCTCCTCTCACCCCCTCACTCATGAAGGAGTATGAGAATAAAGACTTGTTTGTGAAAACATTTTGAAGAGTAAAACAAATGAAATAAAAATTCTTTTCTTATCTCTGCCTTTAACAAAGGAAAAAAAAAAAAAAAGATGCTTGTAACCCAAATCACCCAATGCTGTGTCTCATAATTGGTTGGATCTGTATGAGTTTTTTACGATTGTCTATAACTGAAGTCAAACTTGTTACCTAATTGTTATTAAAAATTGAGAGCTGGTAGTGTTTGAATTGTTCCATGTTTTTCCCCAGAAAGACTCATCTTTTGTCAGACTGAGGCTCCCAACCTCTTAGTAGTATTGTTGGTTTTGCAATTTTTTTCCTTATAAAAGCATTTTAACCACACTGATAAAACAAAAAAACAGACAAGAGTGAAAATTAAACAAATCAACCACTCCTTAAGTACCTTAGCTACCAGGATTTTGATGTATTTCACCCCAAGTTTGAAGCATGTTTTTAAAATCTGATAATTATAGAATACAAGCAAGTAGAATCACAGGTTTCCATTGATTTTTTTTAAATAAAATAAGGAATTTTCCATGTCATCACGTAGCCATCAGTTTCAATGGGCTAAGCTGCCAGCCCTCTAAGGAGGAAAGTTCTTGCAAAGGAATGTCTTTGCTCCTTGGCTGGAGCCCAGAGCTGACCAGGAGGGAAAGTGAGGAAAGTGGACATTCAGGACTCATCTGGTATGTCACTGCCAGTACCTCTTGCTTGCTTCTTGTTTTTGTTCAGATCACCACCGGTAAGGCAAGAGTTAAAGCTGTATTCATCTCTGTCTCTTCTCTGCCTTTAGACCTTGTTGTTAAAAATGCCAGCCAACCTCAGGGATAGATTTGCCGCAGATTGTTCTAGTTTTACTACTGAAAGTCCTGCATCCTGGGAAACTCCTCGGTCCAGGTAAACTGTGACAGTTGGTCCAGGGGAGCCTTGGGGTGAGTGTGGTGCACGTCTTTTGTGGTCAGTCGACATGTTGGACTGAGGTGCTAATCTGGAACTTCTATGACTCAGGATGTGAGTAGCCAGCATGTGCCCTTGGCTTCAGGACCACACCTATAATGCCATGCCACTTCAGCTCACAGGCACTGGACTCTGGATATCTCACCCGCTTATCCGCACAATTGAATATTCCTATGGGCGCATGTGGGAGTAAATATGACATTTAGATGAAAATAAAAGCTCTGGGGTCAGGTGCAGTGGTGCACACCTGTAATCTCAGCAGCTCTAGAGGCTGAGGCAGCAGGATCGCAAGTTCGAGTCCAGCCTCAGCAACTTAGTGAGACCCTGTCTCAAAATACAAAATAAAAAGGGCTGGAGATGTGACTCAATGGTAAACAGGCCCTGGGTTGTATTCCCAGTACCAAAAAATAAATAAATTTAAAGATAAAATAAAAGCTCTGGGAATCTAATATTAAAAACTGGCCACCTGTCATACCAGGTCTAAAATCATTATATTATTCAGGGTTCTCCAGGGGAACAGAGCCAACAGAATATATATGATTATACAAGGGGATTTATCAGATTGGCTTATGTAATCAGAGACTTAATAGTCCCACAATGGCTGTCTGTAGGCTGAAGAGCTAGGGAAACTAGTAACTGCTGAGTCTCAGAGGCTGGAAGCCTCAGAATAAGAGGGAACAGTGATGCAGCATCAGCTCGCAACTGAAGGTGGGGGAAGCCTCCTGGAGAGCTGCTGATACAACTCCATATTCCAAGGCTGAAGAATCCAGAGTCTGATGCAGTCTGCTGTCCAGGGAGGATGGCAGCCACAAAATGCACCCACCAATGAAGGTGGAGCCTGTACACAGGCACACTCACCCCACCTGCTCCTTTGCTTCGTCTGGGCCCCAGCCTATTGGCTGGTGCTACTCACCTTCAGGACATGTCTCCTCACTCAGTTCACTGATCCACATGCCAACTGTCTCTGGAAGTACCCTCATAGACACATCCAGAAGTGTACTTTACCAGTTGTCTGGGCATCTTTTAATCCAGTCAAGTTGGCAACCAAGATTAACCATCACAATCATTAATCTGATTTCCTTTCTGTTGCATTTGACTTAATGTGCCCTTTAGAAGTGAAAACATGTTTCCCTTGCTTTGCAAAGGAAGGATTTCCATTTACCTCCCAAGGTGGGCCCTCTACACATTGCATAAGCAAGATTACAAGTTCAATTCTTACTGCCTTGGTCCACAGAGTTGGTGCTCTGGTGTGTCAGGAGTATTGAATAAGGAGGGAAACAGGTCAGGATTGGGTTTCAGTTCAGTTCAGCTCAGTTCAGCAAACACAGACTATAAACTGTACATCTAAGACCATTTTTACCACAACCTGTGGATTTCACTATTGTGCCAAAAGAATGAAAGAAAGTGATGATAGTAAAGGTAGCTGCAAGAGAGATTTCTGGGAGCAGATGCAGACTGCATATAGGGCCATGGAGAGCAAAATAAATAGATGCACTTGTGTATTTGCTAGTTAATCAGCAACTTTTCACTGAATTCTGGAAGAGGAATTAGTTTATACAGGATTATCTTTGTTAATCAGCTAAAAACAGGCCTTCCTAGAATGTTGAAGTATTTAAGCCTTGTTCACTGGTACCCATCATATATAATTGTTTCCATACTGTTGGCCAATGCAGCTGTAGAGGTTTTCTATAGGCCAGAAGTACTCAAGGTCTCTGAGGCAAATATTTTATTGCTGTAGTTGACCTGAATTTTTTTAAAAGAGGTCTTAAATCTATCAGGATTTTTTCCTTTGGGTTTCCTTGGAGGAGGGTGGGGGTGGCAATGGTGACTGAGGAACATGAAAGGCTCCGTGTTCCTGCAGTAGAGGCCCAGGGCTCTTTCATCTTAGTCTGAATCCTGTCCCACTGCTGCTTGAGGATTTGGAGTGTGTAAAGTCCTGGGCTTTTTAATTATGTTTAAGCCTTTTAAGAAGCCTGTGTCATGAAGGCAGAGATGGAAACATATGCAGTGAAACATTTGATATCCAATTTGAGGACTCTGCCAAAGCCTCCAGATACATCAAAGGTTGAATGGAGTGGAGGGAAACCTCTTTGTTGGGTAGAGTGTCAATAGCGTAAGAAGAATAGGAAACAAAGGGAGAAAGGACTCCAATTCCTACCATCTAAATTAATCAACTGTATTAATATTTTCAAACTTTTCATTCCATGTATGTGAATTATACACCTGTTTTATGCTTATAATTATGAGAGACCTTATATTTGACTTTTAGTGTTCATGCTTAACATTACATGACAAGCATCTCCCACATTGTGACTTCATGGCTTCATTGAACATTTTAAATGACTTACCATATCCCATAGAATTACTGTGTATTTAACTGTTCATCAATAACAGGACTTTTAGATTGTGTTTTGAGTGCTCAACTGCAATGAGACTCAATGAATATAGTTATAGAAATTTCATTTTCTTTCTTTGTGCTTATTTGCATAGCATACATCCACAACTGGGATTGCTGGGAGAGTCTCAGCACTTTTAAGCCAGTTTCATACAAATTAAAACTTTGGGAGCAAAGAGTAGCATCAACTCAGCATTGTTTTTCCTGTATTGTCTATCTGCTCAGGGGGAAATTGCCTTCTAGGGAGAAAGGACATTCCCTGTTGTGGGTAAGTGGCATTATATTTAATAAGAGGAAGTCTTAGAAGGAGCATTGGGGGCATTGCTGCCTCCAGTGAGTAACAGTGCTGAAACACCTACATCTGTCATTCTGCTTCCAAATAGCACAGTTGCTAAGGAACTTGAGGTAGGAAGACAGAACAAACAGATCGGTAGCACCTGAGAGAAAGCCCACTTTGCAGCTCCTGCCGTGCCTGAAAGCGAAGAAAATGAAATGCAGGCTGCATGAAATCCCAGGGTGTAGTATTCCTTAGTTTCACTAAATGCAATCACAGTGGTTGTCTAGGCAGACATCCATGTGAAGCCCTGACACACACACACACACACACACACACACACACACGCACGGTCCCTCTGTATGTGTATATATATATTCATATATGTGTGTGTAAATTCATGTGTGTATGTATATGTGTAAATAAACACATTCTTGGGTAAATAATACAGCTCAAATGTTTTTACCACCAGGAGAGGCCTTTTTGCAGGTTTCTATAAAGAATCGAACTTTTGGAAGGATGCAATGGTTGAGACAGGATTTGAGTTTATTACAGATGGTTGGGGTGTGCCTACCTGGAAGG
This sequence comes from Sciurus carolinensis, assembly GCF_902686445.1. Lineage (NCBI taxonomy): Eukaryota > Metazoa > Chordata > Mammalia > Rodentia > Sciuridae > Sciurus > Sciurus carolinensis. Next base: position 88,113,722 of record NC_062220.1, on the reverse strand, counting down.
AAATCACCTCTGATCTGCAGCGCTGGCCTCTTGGAGCACTATATCACAGAAGTCTAAGTGGGCTTTCCCCTCTCGCTGGTTTTTTCCCTCTTCCTAGCTAAGTTCGCCAGCTTCACCTTCTGAACTCTCTTTGCTGACAGCTCAATCTCATTTCAGGTTCTGCTCTACAATGGCCAACTGGACATAATTGTGGCAGCTTCCCTGACAGAGCGCTCCTTGATGACTATGGACTGGAAAGGATCCTACAGATACAAGAAGGCAAGCAGAAAAGTTTGGAAGATCTTTAAATTTGATGATGAAGTGGCTGGTTACGTCCGGCAAGTAGACAACTTCCATCAGGTATGGAACCACGTGGCAGCGTGCAGGTGGTGGAAATGGGAGAGTAGGTTTGAAAAGAAAGTCCGACTCCCAATAAGGCATGTTGCAGTCCTGCTTTCCACAGAGGAGGGGTCTAAGTTCACCTTGAAGACATAGGACTTGATGCACAAGCAGAGTACAAGCATTGCTCAAGAGATAAAGGGGCAGTGCAATAGAATACTCAGCCCAAAGTGGCAGATCATTAACCAAAGAATCACAGTTCATTTGGGAACGAAGGGGAGCTTGACAATCACTTGAGGAAGGATCAGTATAATTTCCCCTGGCAGATATGTGACCACATCTTATATTCCATATGGAACCCGAGGGCAGTCTCTCCAGCTGGTCCCTCTGTGTGACTTCCACGTTAGGGGTCAGATGTTACTCCTTTAATTTTCCTTTTTCATAATGGCCTCTTTAGATTTCAGAGTCAGGGATATACCGGTGTCAATAAATGAATTAGGAAGCGTCTTTTCTTTCAGTTGTCTCAAATAATATCTTTCAGGGTTAGGAGAATTCATTGGTGAAGACATCAGGGCTTGAGGGTTTCTTTGAGGGAAGGTGTTTCATTACAGATTCAATTTCTATAATAGAAATGGGATCAATCACCTTTTCTATTTCTTCTTGTGTCAGTTTTCATAGGTGACAATTTCTTCAGGAATTTTTGTATTTCATCTGAAATTTCAAATTCATTAGCATAAAGTTGCTTTTGTAACATCATCGTTTAATGTTTCTCAAGATGTATGGGAATGTCTTGTGCTTTTCTTGCCTGAGGTAAAACAAATTTACTACTTTTTCAAGGAACTGGTTTTTGTCTTTGTTGGTTTTCGCTATTGTATTTTTGCTTTCTGTTTTATTAATTTGTGCTTTTATCCCATTGTCTTCTTACTATTAGTTTCCTCATATGTGATTTACTAATTTTTAAACTCTTTTTATTTAGTTCATGAATTTAAAGCCTTTCTTCATTTAAAATACACTCAATGAGATGAATTTATTGAGTCTAGCCTTAAATGCACCCTGAAATTTGTCATAGTTTTATTATGATTTAGTTAAAGTGTTAATTTATTTTAACATGAATTAATATTCAGTAATTATAATGTTAAAATAGTCATAATTTCCATGGTGTTTTATCTCCTTTGACCTAGATGTCTTGCTTAATTTCTAAGCGTACTGCTTAACATCCCATTTTGTGTTTTCTACAAGGAAACATACCCTGTTTAGAAAACATATTTTTTTTTCTTTATCAATAGTTTAACTACTATTTAGTTCACATGGAAAACATAGTCTTTATAATTTTGTTCATTTGAAATTACTTCGTGCCCTTCAAGATGGTTATTCTTGGTAAGTGCTCCTTACATACTTCTAAAGAAGGTATGTTCTGCAGTTGTTGGTTGTACTGCTTTATGTGTCTATAGGGCAGTTTCTAGCAATTTCTTGTTCAATTCTTAATATCTTTACCACCCTCCCAACTTGGGCTTATTTTCCTTCTTCTTCTCCTTATTCTATTAGTTAACAAGAGAGGCCTGTTAAAATCTCTCACTATAGTTAAATCTTTCTGTTCTCCTTTTACATCTATTTTTACTTTATTTTTATTGTTAACTACATACAACTATAGATGTTACACATTATTAGTATTAAATCTTTATTTTTATGGAATGTTCTCTTTGACCTACAATGATACTTCTTGTCTTTAAAGTCTAATTGGTTGATAATAGCACAACTATATGAACTTTCTTTGGAAACTATGTTCATGACATCTTTTTTTCAACTTTTTCCTTTCAAGCTTTCTATATCATTTTCTTTTTATTTAAGGTGTGTCTCTTTTAAGCATACAGTGTAGTTTTATTTTTTATGGATCCTAATACTATTTCCTATATTTTTTTTAGTTTTAAAATGTATTTATGTTTGATTGACAAGTGAAAATTTTATATATTTATTACTTATAATATGTATTGAAATATGCATACATTGTGGGATAGCTAAACAAGCTAATAATATATGCATTACTTCATATACTTCATCATTCTTTTGTGATGAGAACATTTAAAATCTACTCTTTTGGTATTTTTCAAGAATACAACATAATGTCATTAACCATAGTCACCAAGATGCACAATTGAGCTCTTGAGCTTATTATTCCTATCAAATTGAATTGTTGTATCCTTTGTTAAAATCTTCCCAAACGGGCCCCTTTCTCAGTCCTTGGTAGCTATCATTCTATTCTCTGCCTTTCTGAGTCCAACATTTTTGATTCCACAAATAAGTATGATCTTGTGGTATCTATTTGTCTGTTCTTGGCTTCTTTCATTTAATAAAATGTCCTCCAGATACATCCATGTTGTTATAAGTGACAGTGACAGAATTTCCTTCTTTTAAAAGATTGTATAGTATTCCACTGTGTATATACCCCACATTTACTTTATCCATTCTTCCGTTGATTGACACTTAGGCTGATTTCATTTCTTGGTTTTTGTGAAGAATGCAGCATTATGGGAATGTATTTCTTAATTCTACTAGTTCAGAGTTCAGTTACATTCAGTGTAGTTACTGTTTTTTTTTTTTGCACACTGAGGATTGAACCCAGGGCCTTGTGTCAAGCACTTTACCAACTGAGTTATATTCCCAGCCCCTATGGGTTGTTTTTAAATCTGTTGTTTTATTATTTGTTTTCCATTTGTTTTATTTGTTCTGTATTTCCTTTATTGCATTCTCTTGTATTACTCAAGTGTTTTCTATCATTTCATTTTTCTCCTCTATAAGCTTGTTAGCTGTATTTCTTTTAATCTTGGTTAGTGATGATCCTAGACAGTATAATATAAATTCTAGTCTTGTTTAATCTTAATATAAATTAGACCTTTATCACTTTCCAGACAAATTTAAGAATCTCAGAGCACTGATCTTCCCTATGACTCTCCTGCTTTTTGTATTATTCTTTTAAAAGTCCATATCTAGTTTACATATTATAAGATGCTGTTTACAGCCCTTGATACAGCCAAAAGTCACTGGGCATTACCCATTAATTTACCCTTTCAATTGCACTTCAGGGTTTTTTTTTTTTTGTTTTTTGTTTTTTGTTTTTGCATATCTTATCTACAGAAATCTCATTGGCATTTATTTTCAAAATGTTTTGGTGACAATTTCTCTGTTTTTTGTCTTAAATGTCTTTCTGTTGCATTTAATTGTGGAGGCTGTTTCCCATGTAATAGCATCTTTAGCTTGGCAGAACTTTCCTCTCAGCACATGAAAGATGTTTCTCTGTTGTCCTCCAACTAGCATCATTTCTGATAAGTCAGCAGGGAGTTTTATTGCTGTTCCTTTGAAGGTGATCTGTGTTTTGTTTTATTTTTGTTTGGGGATTTTTTTTTCACACCTGATTACTTATTGAAATTTTCATTATCCAGAAATTTTCCAATTTGTTTTTATAAAGAGTGAATAAATGTATGCATCCTACTTGCGTTTCTTGGGTTTCTTGAAACTGTGCCTTGAAGTCCTCTGTTATATTTGAAGATTTTTCAGTCACTGTCTCTTCAAATATTTCTTGTGCTCTACTCTTTTCTCTCCAAGACTATGTTTACACGAATGCTAGTTCTTTTCATTTTATCCCTTATAGCTTTATTTCCATCTCTTTTTCTCTCCGTGCTTCAGTTTGGAGACTTTCTACTGACTTTCATCTAGTTCTCTGTTCTTCTCTACTGCTATGTCTAATGTGCGTTTTAACCCATTTGTTCATTTGAAAATATTCATTTAACCTACCTGCTGTGGACTGAATTTTGTATACAACCTCCTTCCCATTCCTATGGCCCCAACCCCTAATGCAATTGTGTGTGGACTTAGAACCTACAGGTGATAACTAAGGTTAAGTGGAGTCACAAGGATGAAGTTCTGACTTAATGTCCTTGGTGTCTTTTCAAGAAAAGACACCAGAGAGTTTACTGGCTTATGTTCTCTCTGCCATGTGAGGACACAGTGAGAAAGCAGAGAACCAAGAAGAGATCCCTCACCAGGAACTGCATTGGCCAGCACCTTGATCTTGGATTTCCCAGGCTCCAGAATCGTTAGAAATGAATTCCTTTTGTTTAGGCCACCTGGTCTATGGTATTTGCACAGAACTGTGGCGAGGATTCAGCTAAGTGAGTAGGTTTAGAACATTACCTGTCATAGTAAATTTGCTATTTTATTACCCCAGATCACTTACAAGAATATATGTAACAGGATCTGGGAAAATATTTTATTTAAAACCAACCCATCAGGACAAGTTGTAATGTTAACATTGAGGCCATTCAGGGAAAATATGAATGTTGAACTGCCAGGAGCAATGGACATGTCACCTCCCCTGTCCGGATGAGAAGCCCCCTGGTGCACACAGGCTCCCCTCAAGATTCTGTGCGTGCTGCCTCCTGCACCTGTTATTTTATGTCCCTGGATCAGCCTTATGAAACGCTCCAGTGCCTAGCATTACACACGTGTCCTGCTTGGCTCTTTGCATAAAACGTCCAGCTTGGGAGGCCAGATTGCTGCTTCAGGGCAGCAGGAGCCATGGAGGTGGGAAAAGGAATTGGCCGCCAGTCAGAAACCAGTGGCAAATATCACACTAAACCCGCTGACTCTTCCTGTGAATGCAAAACACATTTAGAGATGAAATGGCACTTCTCTGACTGCCAAAAAATGGGTAACAAAAGAAGCAGGGCCCACATATGTTTGTGATAGGGAGTGTTTTACCACGCAGCAAGGGCTCTGCATTTTATGTAGGTGATTTAAAAATGTTGGCAGAGACCCTCCCTGCTCAGTGCCTCAGCGTTGGACTATGGGGTGGCTGGGTGGAGATGGGAGGACTAAAGGAGGGGAGACAGCACCTGTGTGAACAAAGGCATTCTCTGTAAGGCTTGGATCCGGGAATACTGTCCACATGTCAAGTACCTGATAATGACAAAAACGGACCTCAGCCATGGACTTGCTTTTCAGCATCAGGCACACAAAACAGAAGCATGTGGAAGTGTCTGCCAAGAAAGAAACTGCCCTCGCTGCCAAACACCACAGCTCTTAATATTAAAAATCTAATGGAAAGGAGTCTTGTCTCTGAACGGTTACCTAAAACGTCCACTTCAAGAAGTGACAGTTCTCCTGGGTCATCAACCCAGGGCCCAGAGTGGAAACCTCTTCCCCACCTCCTTGAGTTGTATGATGCCCTGGGAGGTCAACTGCAGCTCCCATCAGGCTTCAGAGATCTGAAGAAGAATGGGCATTTCTAGTTCCACCTGTGGGCGGTGGCCTGCAAGGTAGCGAGCCTTTGGTATTGGTATCATCTAAGAATTGGAGCCTGCCCTGTAACGTAATCTGGAGCTAAAGACTTTTTGAGCCTGTTTGTAAAATGCAGGATTCAGATGGAATTATCTCTAAAATATCTCCTAACAAAAATTTGAAATATCTTTATATCATGAACACTCAGAGGTGCTCAGTTAGCAAGAAATGTGGAAGAGTAGAATGGCCTTCAGTCAGGTCATACATCCCTTTACGCTTACGTGTATGTGTGTTTGTATCTATTTATGTCCCTAGCTACAGAGAAAGGAAGAGAAACATGCTGTCTATGAAAGGCAACTCCCAAGCTAAGGGGAACCAGGATCATGGGTAGCCTCCACACTAGCTTCGACTCTGAGCTCTTCCTGATGTTGTCTCTGGGTCCCAGAGGGTCTGATCCTTTCTCGCTGTTCACAGCCCATGGCCCTCACTGTCAAGGCCACCCACCCACTCCTTTTGGGATCTTCCTGTGCCCTTCTCCAAATTTCAATGTTCCCAATCTGGACTGATGTTCTCACTGCTTTTGAAACCAGACCATTTCATACCTACACCATTGAATCAGCCCCAGGGACATTTTTACTCCACAATTAGGAATAAGACATTTTAATCAGCACTATAGCCACATTGATGAATTTCTTTAAGAGCCACTTTCTAGCTTAAACTTCATTAAGCTAAACGTCCCGCAGAAAGCATCAGGATCATTTCCAATTTTTGTCTTTATTTTACTGAAAATATTTTTATTGATATTATTCACCATGTAAGTGTTAAAATAAGGGTTGGAGTCACTGATCAGTTTTCCTCCTTCTTGCTTCCACCATCATGAGTTAACACAAATCTAATCACCCTCAGCCCCAGCTGTAGTCGCTGCTTAGGTTGCTTTGTACCTAGTCAAGCCTTATACAGCCGGGAAACAGCAGCCAACAGCTGGTTGGCATTGTGTTCTTGGCTCATGCCAGCTCTGTATTGTTAACCATACTAGGATGTCAGCCTAGTTGCCAGAACAAACAAACAAACAAACAAACAAAACAAACACAAGAACAACAACACAAATCCAATTTTCCCTAATGAGCCATGGGGACTTTTGTTTTATGTTTTCAGTATTGGTATTGATTCAGGTTTATTCTGTAGTTACAGGATGGATTCTCTCAGATAGGTAGAATTTTACAGGTAGAACAAATTTCAGATCTCATTTCCCAGCTGACGACTCTGAGGCTCTGAGGTTAAGTGACTTTCTTAAAGTCTCCTTCTTATTTCATGTCTCTGCTGAGATGAGATTCTTCTAGCCCTCTTTTTCTGCTTTCTAAATATACCCACCCCTGGAGTGACAGAATCACAGCAGCACCCTGGGACAGGTGGAATTTGAGTCTGTGTGTGTGTCTGCTCTAATGAAAGTGGGCCTGAGAAATAATGTATTTCACATCTGGGTCAGCCTGTGAGTCCCATCCTGGGTGACCACCCACTACAGACACAGAATATCAAATTTTTTTAAAAAAGGCATTAGAGCTTAGTTGGTGGTGTGGCCAGGCTCATTCAGTGCTAATAAAAGTTATGGCTTTATCTAAGAACCTGTGATTTTAATAAAAGAATTCATACTAGAATTGACCAAATGAGAGGAGAAGAGACTGGGCAGAGCCAGGGATGAGAGCACAGGGCAGGACAGGGCAGGGCAGGACACATTCTCTGATTCACAGCAGGGAGCTTGTGCAGAGCTAGAAGAACACTGGAAAGGGATTGTGGGGATCCAATGGTGGGCTCAGGGTGCATGTTCTATTGTCAGCAATGGGGAGCTACAGAAGGGTTTTTGGAGCACATTTTTACAGCTGTTGTTTGGGAAGTTTACAGCGGAAGCAAAAGAATGAATTTAGACCCAGAAACCCTGGAGACAGGGTGTCAGGTTAGGAGTTTTATTGGGAGAAGATTGTCCATCTGCTTCAGACGATCACCTTCCTGGTACTTCATTCTTAGACCCTAATACAGAAGAAGCTTTGGAATGTCAAAGCTTGTGAGTATGGATTCCCTGTTGGAGAGATGGTGCTTACTCTATCTGTACCACCTTAAAAGCTGGGAATCTCAGGGAGAGCACCCTATGCTGGTATCCCTGGTCCTCTCCTCAGCCATGGAAAGAACCTCCAGGCCCTAAAGCACAAGTCCTACACCAAGACTTACACTCTGACCCTGACACAACCCTGACTCTGACCCAAGTTTGCCACATAGAGTCCCCAGGCCTGAGGCCTACCACATTCTCCCAAGGGGCTTCTCTCCAAATGCTGTTTTCCTGCAGGAATCAGACATTCAGCTAGAACCTACTTTTAAAAAAACCTAAGGAGCACAGTGTGCTTGGAGCTTAACTGTTCTGGGGAATAGTTATGGAGGCAGTTTGGTTAAAGTGCCTGGTTTAGGTTCAGTTTTGCCACTTACTGGCTATGGGTTGGTTTCTGATTCTATAGACTCTCAGTGAAGACAGTTACTTGGTAGGGATGTGGGGATGGTCAAAGGAGATGCTAAGGAGGCTACCAATTACTCAGCACTTGTGAGCCCTCCGGCGGTGGTCTGCCACATGCTTCTTTGTGTGTGGTGAGTTCATGAAACCCTAGAAGCTACCCTGTAATTTATGGCATGGTATTAACTAATTTATAAGTGAGGAAATAGAAGGTTCACCTAAGAAAGTTGCCTAAGACTTCAAACTCCAACTGGATAACCCAAATCTCGATCCTTCCACTGCACCATGGCATCTTGAAGTACCTATGAGAGCTGTGAAGGAGGAGGGAAATGGAGCATTCCAGCTGGCCACGCCTAGACCACACGCCTGCCCTTGGGGTGAATATGTGCTGGTGGTGGCCAGCAGAAGCGGTGGTGTGGTGGTGGACATTCTACTTGGCAGTACGTCTAGCCCACATAGGCTACTTTGTTTCCCAGAGACAAGAAGAACACTGCTTCCTGAAAGGAGGTGGGAGAAGAACAATGTGCAGACAGAACCATGGCTGGCTCGGCTTTCTAAAACCGACATTTGCTCCAGCGTGTTTCCTGCACTACATGCGATTCAAAAACCCAGGGACAAATGAGCACAGAGTCCTTTGAGTGGAAGGGACTGTTAGGCCAAGACTTGGAACTTTTTCACTAGACAGTCCATGGAGGGCATCACAGACAGCAAGCCACCTGCCTTTCTCGGATTTTCTGCCAACAACTTGTTTTTTTAGAATTTTAAACTTTATGAACTGTCGGCTCCAGGAAAGTCTTCAGAAGCCCTCGAATGTGCTGACGTGATGGGCGGAAGCAAAGAGCAAGAAATGCGATCCTAGCGTTTGCCTGGTCCGAGGGGGATGAGAAGTTTTAAAAATAATATGGGATGGAGGAAAGTGTCTGTTACATAGATTTGAGATGATGATTACCAAACACAGTTGGTTCCCTGGAAAAGTGATTTGGCTTGGTTACAGCCATTGTTAAACAGACTCTTCATCTCCCTCCCGCCAGCTCTGTTGCTTTCTGTGAAGAGGGGCGTCCTAATTCATTAGGTCCACATCTCTGTCTTCTAGACCTGGGGAAAGTCCTGTCCTTGATGAGAATCGGTGGACACAGAACCAGAACATGGAATCCAACCATGCTTCACCTCCCAATCAGAGCCTCATGGCAGGTGCAGGCTGGGCATTGAGGCAAGGTTTGGGGTGCAGGTTGATTATTAGGGATCATCACCAGTAGAAGGAATGGGGAACTAGGATTGGACCAAGGGAGAGGGAAAATGGTGATGCAGGGAGAACTCTGGGGAGAGTATCTTCTAATAGTGTCCCACTTCGGGACACCACAGCCAGGCCTTACACATGCACCCACTTGGTCACCAAATGTGGGCGGTCCCAGGACAATGTCAGGGGGTGTTCTCTGTAGCTGAGGCTGCCCACCAAGGGATTGACAGCTGAGGGTTGTCCATTCACTGCACTCTCTGATGAGGGGTCTCCTGGAATGGGTCACTGTCTAGCCGGAAGGCCACCCAGACAATGTAATCCATACCCTAAGGGACCAGGGGAAGGCAGGAGCTGGTGATGTGCCTAAGCTGTTGTAAGAAATCAATCCTTCTTCACATGACACATGATCATGCCTAAGCTCTCAGTGAAATTATGTCTTATATCTGCATTAGAAAGATGGATCAGACCTTGATTTTCAACAAGGTATGATCGACCCCCCTTTCAGGAAATGAACCAGAAATTGTCTGTAACTATGTTCCTTTTCCAGTTATTTATTGTGGCTTGAAATTAACAGTTTAATATTTCTCACAATTATGTGGGTTGAATGGGCTCAACTGGGTGGTTCTGATTCAGAAAGGGTGGGCTGAGATCATCCATGCTGCTGCATTCAGCTGGGAGGTTGGCCAAAGCTGGGATGTTCACGCTGGTCGCCTCTTCTCCAGTGCTCGGTCTTCGTGGTCTCTTAGGTCATGTGCTGACCTGAACTTCTTCATAGCATGGCAGCTGGCCTCCCAAACTGAGAAGCAAAAGATATCAGTCCCTTTTAGACCTGCACTCAAAAGTTCCAGAATGTTATTTCCATTGCATTATCCTGATCGAAGCAAAGGCAGAGTAAGGTCAGACTCCTCTTGGAGACAAGAATGGCAAAGAATTTGGAACCTCATTAATTCACTACGTTTTGCTAAACCATTGTGTCTCAACCCTTTGCAGATGGGGGTTCCCAGGCCTCTTCTGTGATCAGGGTATTGGTATTTAAGGTTCTTTAGGGGTTCTAATGTGCAACTGGTTTGGGAACTCTATACTATGCTGTCCTTTGACCCCTCTGCTGATACTGACATGGCCTCCTTCTTCCAGGAATCCCATGTGGCTTAAGGGCGGTTTTCTATTCCAATTCCTAAAGACCACACTGAATCCTGACTGATTTTACTTGCTTACAGAGCCAACCAGGATATGGAGAACATAGTCATACTCTTAACAGAGCAGCTACTGAAATGTGTCCTCCAGCCAATGGTGTCCACAGCTCCAGGTCTCTGAAATCCTCAGCCCAAACCTTAAGCTAAATGTTGGACCTCAGTCTCTGCCCTCCATGGTCAGTTTACCAGTGGTCTTTGTTCTTTCAAATCACTGGTAGACCACTGGTAATGTAGCCTTGTGGAAGAACTCTTTTGTTTATTGAAAGCATTAGCTTCATTCCTTAGCAGTTTCATGTTGTACTGAAATTTTCTCTTATCAGGTGGTAGTGGGTCTGTCACCCTCCGACAGAGCAACTCTGTTAAGTGAGTCAGCTTTCAGTACCACCAGAGTGGTGGTTCTCAGCAAAGGTGCCACCCACCAGCCACAGTGAATTCATTTCTGGATATAAAATATTGATCGACTACTATAATGGATTGATAAAATTCCATGTCAAACTTTTTAAAAACGTTCATGTAAAGTCTTACCATGAATATATTTTATCATTTCCATTGGTAATTCATTAGGTTATATACTAAGAGTTCTTAATCTGGGGTAAGCCTCCTGTGGTTAGGATTCAAAGGGTAGTAAACTTATAAAAGGAAACATTTGCATCTTCAATTTTGCTAACCTTTAATTGAAATAGTATTTCCTTCCATTTTGAATTATGATATCTAGCATTTCCTTCTACTTTGAGTGCAGACAACAAATCACAGTGGATCTGCAATACCTTTGACTCTGTTGCCAAGAGAAAGCAGAAATAGTTTCACATCAAATACAATGTTACACATGCTGTCATAGATAACTTGAAACAAACTTTTATGATCATCACCAGAGTGAGGATCAGACCTACTGGTTGCTTTTACAGAAGTACACACACACACAAGCTGTGTCGCAGATTTATACTTTACCGTATTGACTATTTCAATGTAATAGTTACCATATTGACTATTTCAATGTAATAGCTTCTTTTGTAATCTGTAACACAAATGTGTATTCAACCTTCTCTATCCATGGGTTCTGTATCTGTGGGTTCAACCTACTGCAGATTAAAAGTGTAGTTAGATTCATAATGGTCTGTATTGAACATGAACAGACTTTTTTTTTCTTGTTCTTATTCCCTAAACAACACAGTCTAATGATTATTTACATAGCATTTATATTGGACAAGGTATATAAATAATCTACAGATGATTTAAAGTGTACAGGAGGATATGCTTAAGTTATATGCAATACTGGGCCATTTTATATAAGGACTTGAGCAGCCATGGATTTTGGTACCCATGGTTGGGTTCTCTCACCAATCCCCTGCAAATGCCAAGGGACAGAGAGACAACTGTGTGTGTGTGTGTGTGTGTGTGTGTGTGTGTGTGTGGTATAACTTCAAACATTATTGTAAAAAGGTGTCCATAGACTGCACCGAACATCGGGGTCTGAGGCATGCACACACACACACACACACACACACACACACACACAAGTTAAGAACCAATGTGTTAAACTACTTTGAATTATTGAAAAAATGTCATAGACTCTCTCCAAACCAAAACAGACTATCTTTGGTGACCGAGACAAAAATTAAGAGCTAAACTATCAGGTAGACTTGAATTTTGTCCCCAGTTTATTACCCTGGTGATACTATCACCATATTCAAGTGACATTGTACTGTACGGTTGACAGATTAGCTATTGTGTTGTGCCACACTTGGGTACCTGCTCCACCACCTACTAACTGTGTGTGACCTTGGGCAACTGTTTTAGTCAGTTTTATCACCGCTGTGACTAAAAGACCTGATAAGAGCAACTTTTTTTTTTCTTGATTATTTTTTAATTGTTTTTTCTATTTAGTTATACATGACAGCAGAATGCATGTTGATTCTTTGTACACAAAGATGGGGTACAATTTTTCATTTCTCTAGATGTACACGATGTAGTCACACCATTCGTGTAATCTTACATTTACAGAGGATAAGGACGTTTGTCCCATTCCACCATCTTTCCTTCCCCCCACCCCCTTGCCTCCCCTTATTTCCCTCTACACAATCCAACGTTCCTCCATTCTTCACTAACGCTATCTCCCCCACCCCCCGTTATGTATCAGCATTCACATATCAGAGAAAACATTCGGCCTTTGGTTTTTTGGATTGGCTTATTTCACTTAGCATGATAATCTCCAGCTCCATCCATTTTGATAAGAACAACTTTAAAGGTGGGAGGAAAAGTTTATTCGGGGGCTCATAGTTTCAAAGGTCGCAGTCCATAGATAGCTGGCTCCATTCTTTGGGGCTCAAGGGAAAGCTTAATGTTATGGTAGAAGATTGTGAAGAAGCAGAGAGGGAGACTCCCTGGCCAGATACAAAATAAGTACCCCAAAGCCACACCCTCCATCTCCTCCAGCCACACCCTTCCCGCCTGCCTCCAGTTACCACTTGGTTAATCCCATCTGGGGATTAATTCACTGATTAGGTTAAGGCTCTCAAAACCCAATCATTTCTCCTCTGAACCTTCTTGCATTGTCTCACACCTGAGCTTCTGGGGAACACTTCACATCCAAATCAAAACAACAACTTACTGAAACTCTCCAAGAAGATTGTCACCTGTAGGTGAGGGAATACCACCTTGCGCTCTCACACTCTCATGGGAGGAGCAGTTATAAGGCTGAGTTGGGATGGTGCTTATAAACCCCTTGCCTCTCTACCTGACGCCTAGGTGGCATGTCATAAATGTTTGTTCCTCTTGCTCTTGGGGACCTCTCCTAGTATTATTCTGTCTTCACAGGGCAAGAAAGTCTCTCTCTGTTAATAGAGTCCTGAAGAGATTGTCTATTAAAATTCCAAGTAATGAAGGACTGGGGATGTGGCTCAGTGGTAGAGCACTTGCCTAGCATGTGTGAGGCCCTGGGTTCAATCCCCAGCACTGCAAAAAAATTTAAAAGTTCAAATAATGTAATGAGGCCTGTAGCATTGTATCAAGTAGACCTGGACTACTATAGTTGTGTCCTTTTTAAATTCACAGTAGCAAGGAAACTGTCTTGCTGAGAGGTGGAGGGTGGAGGGAGGGCTGAGGAGAGGAGGTGTTGCACATTTTGCTACACTTCAGCCTATTAGTGGTAAATAAAAGTGGATAAATTGAGTAATGAGATATTTCTAAAACAACGAGTCCCTTCTAGTTTGTCATCCCAAATGTCCCTGTTGCCAATAAACGAAGTGCATCAAGCCTCTAAGTTTTTTTTTTTTTTTTCCATGTGTACCGAGCTTCTAACATATGGAAACAGAGAAGGAGGGAAACACAAGAGCTTAGATTTAGAGAGTTAAAAACACACTGTCAAAACAAAAGACCTAAATATCTGGCCCCTGACTGCTCTTCTGCTGTCAAGCATGGAGATGCAGTATTTATTTTTGTTTCTGATATTTTTTACACAGCAACCAGAGTCCCGAGGTCTGGATTCTGGCACCAAGTCTGTCTTCCTGGAGCTGCTGGTCCAGGGGCACTTCCTACTTTTGCCTTTGTTTCAGTTCAGTTGCTTCTCCACGTCCTCCCCACCTGCTGGTTTGAGCCATAGGGCCTGTGACATTATCTCTATGTTGGAGAAAAGCAAAAGGCATGGCAGAGAGCATATTAAAACTCTTAAAAACTCATTTTTTTATGCGTTTGGCAGCACCAGTAGGCAGTTTTTGTTTTGTTTTTAAAAAACTAAATATCGAATACATACCAAAGAGTTATAAGGTCAAACATCGATAAATGAAGGCCTTTGTACTTATCAGTTTGAGAAATACATTAGCAGTAATTTGTTCTTCCTTCTCTTATCCCCTTTCTTTTTTTAATATTAGTAGTTTTACTACATATATATTCAACATTTTACTTTTTGTATTTAATTTTATATTAAAGGAGTTATTTTGTATATATTTTACAATAACATACTTGTGCTATTCAACACTGTTTTGTGAGATTCACCCATATTGATGAGTTCTACTGGGCTTTGTTCTTTTTCACGGTTGCATAGTATTTTATGATGTGATTATATTATTCACCCTTTCTACTGCTGATGGACATGTGGGTTGTTTTCACTTTCTGCTACTACAAATAGTGGTGCTGTAAACATTCTTGCACACATCTCCTTGTGCTTTTATCAGTATCACTAGATAATGTTTAGTGATAATGCTTTCCAAATTGATTTTATCCTTGCAAGAATGCCTACGAGTTCTGGTTATCCCACAATCTCAGCAAACACTTGACTTGCCTCTTGTTATCTTGCACCTGAGCTTGTTAAATTGAAAAGAGTCTTAATGTATTTTCCCTTATCTTTATATGCATGGGATGCTTTCTTTTTCTCTCACTGTCTACTGTTTTCTTTTCTGAGTACCATCAAATCAAAGGGCTCCAGCATCCACAAGGAGTGACAGTGGAAAAGACATATCACACCCATATCTTGGTGGTGCTATGTGTGTGCAGGTGCATTTTTCTTTCTGGATGTCTGTGCTAAGATTGGCTTCCAAACTATGTAGCTTTATAAAATGTCAGAAATGTATTCTTGTAGCACCTTTGCAAGTCAACTCTCCTAATAGTGGCTCAGTAATAAGGAGCAACTAATAAAATCAACAGATTTCACTTGGATTTGCAGACAAGACCCAGACCATAGGGAGAACAACCTGAATATTTCTCTAATAAAATGCCTCTCCCTTCCATCACTTATCTATTGAAACAGGGAAGAAAAGTGATTGAGCCAGTTGCTTTGCCATAAGTTTTACTAAAAAATTAAGGAGAATAGTAATCGGTAAACACTCCCCACCCAGCTCCTCAGCTGGAATTTGTCACATCTGCTTTATAGTATTCTTCTCATTGGCCTCATTTTATTCATTTCCTAATGCTCGTCATAGAAACCACAAAGAACTACTTAAAAAGAAAAACAGTGCATTTATGCAAACCAATAAACATAGTGCAGCATTTGGGGACATTAAAAAAAACATGAGGTCTGTCCCATGTTGTAAATGCCAAAATGGAATCGTTTATGCGTTGTGGCGTTTTGAAAGATGCTGTTCAAGAACATTCTGAACATGTATTTTAAGTTGCTGCTGTTTAGTTCATTCCCTTACCCAGGAGCCTCCTCAGCTGGTCTGCACTAGCCTCCCTCCTCCTCAATCCACTCTCCTCTCTGTTTTTCCAAAATGCAAGTTTGGTCATGTCTTTCCTTGTTTAAAGCCTCTTACAAAGGTTTTACAGTTGCAGGATGAAGTTTAAATTCTGCATGGGTTAGTAAAGGTATTTATTTGATCTGGTTTCTGCTGCCTTTCCCCATCTGAACCCCTTCTCTCCCTCCTTCCCAGTTAGAATCCTGAGGATAAAAGCAAAACACCTAGCTAGTCTTTCCCCAGCACACACCAGCAATTCACTTGTGATATGATTCCCTCCCCTTGCCTCGGAAGGCCCTTTTCTGCTCAGAAGACTCTCATTTGCCTTTCAAAGCTAAGCTCCATCACCGCCTCTGAGAAGCCCACCTTGCTGATCTCCACCCCCCAGAATATCTCCTTCTCTGCAGCTCTAACTAGGTTCAATTGCATGACTGAGGTTTCATTATTCAATTCTTTAACTGTGTTCCTCCCTACTTGACACTGAGCGCTTTGAGGCCAGGAACAACCTATCATTTATCTCTTCGCACACCCCTTGTGATGGCTCCTGGCACTAAGTCAGTGCTCAGGAATTAAAATCAAAGCGGCCTCTACCACATCTCTGCACTCCTGTCCTACGCAGCTGAGCGCATGCATGCGTTTGCACATGCTCCTGCGTTTATGTTTGCTTGTGTGCGATTGTGCGTGCGTGCATGCGTGTGTGTGTGTGTGTGTGTTAGTACCACATCTAATAGTGTCGCGGCTACTCACCATTTCCACACACCAGAGTGTTTTCTAGGAAATAGACTAGACATGCTGAGAAAATGAATAGTTCAGAACACCTCCCTCCAACTAAAAGTTGCATTGTTTATGTCAACCAAAGACTATTTCCTTTCTGTGTTCCAAAGGAGGGGGAAGAAAAACGGGAACAATTCTGGAACACAAATTCATGGAAGCGATTGTAGAGGTCTCACTATCCCAGTTCTGAAGCGCATCCTCTCCTTTTAAAAAAGAATTAGATTCTTGGGTTTTGTTTTGTTTCCTTTACTTAAAAAAAAAAAAAAAAAAAAAAAAAAAATCTAACCAGCTTGCTTCCTGAAAACAAAGGAAATAATAAACAATAGCAACTCCCAATTTTACTCTGATTATTTGCCAGGAGTCTTTCTTAGTTCATGTGGTTCTATTTCATTAGAGAAGACCAATTAGCATAAGAAGAATGCTTCTAAATTAAGCTACCCAAATATACACTTAGTTAATACTCTGTGAGCTAATTTATTGTATTATTTAAAATATAAATTGGCTAGCAGATCTATTTATTGAGGTATAACAGCTAAGCAACAATGCATAATTTTCTCTTAGCTGTTGAGTGGTTTTTAATAATCTATTGAAATTTAAAAGAGAACCATTTCATTAAATGGAAAGTGAATAAATGCTAAGAAGTCTAAAATTTAAAGAATTATCCACCCATGGAGAATGGGTTTTAAAAATTAATGGTATTTTAGGAACAAAGAGAACTGGGGTTTGCTTTTTAAACAGTAACTTTTTGTTGTTTTAGTCTGAAGTGTAACCAAAGACTCACAAAATCACTTGTGGGAATGTTAAACAGAGCCAAAAAGTAAATAAATAAGGTAGAGGGTGAAGTGAGGCAGAGACCTGGTAGGTGGGAAGTAGTAACGTAAAGTCGTAAAGCCGTGTTCAAATATGCCCCCATCATCAGCTGGCACAGATTTTGGTTTGGCAGTAAAAAGTGTGTGCCTTGTTTTATTTCAACAACTGGCTTCATGAAAACATCTTGCCATGAGGCCTGCTCTGTATCCTAAATTCCTAGGACCTGGGGACATTTAGAGGTACTGCGTGTCCCTTCAGCAATGGGTCAGCAATACAGTTGAATCCCAATACCCTGTCTCATCTGGAGTTTTCCTAAACAGACCAGCTTTGGAGCATCTCAGGGTGCTCTGATACAAATAGAAGGAGCCCATGCATGAGATGGCATGGTCCTGAAATACTGTCATAGCCACTTATGCCAGAACTCAGTGTTGGTGGGGAGGTGCAGGCAGGAAGGGAAGCAGGTGACAGGTCTTCCTCACCTTTCTTCAGTTATTTGAAATCTGGTCTGATTCCCTGAGGCAAGGTTTTGGATAAGTTTGGGACCTTATAGTGTAGCAGAAAATGAGGGTCTGGACACCAAGATCTGGAAGCAACTCTTCATTAGTGGTGCTGTGCTCCAGAGGGATAACTTGCAAAGTCTGAGCCCCGAGCACAGCAGGACTTTTACTTTTATACGTAAGCAAGCTTGGGGTACATCAAGGCAAGGGAGTTGGCGCAATTCTATTGGAGAGTGCATCTTACTTTCCTTATATGGATATAACTTGTCAACAACCTAGGGACTCAGTTCACATAGCTTAGGGACTTTTACTGTGCTAAACCTTAAGGGGGATTGTTCTGTCCCTGCCACATTGTTTCCTGCTTCTGCTACCGCGGTGATCTGTTACAGGTACCTGTTAGTCCCACGGTGATCTGTTACAAGTACCTGTTAGTCATTGCAGGCCTCTGGTTAAATGTCAGTAAGCAGAGCTGCTATGTGTCACCATGCAAAACCACAGTCCATCAACTCTTTATTTTATTTTTTATTTATTTTTTTATTGTAAACAAATGGGATACATGTTGTTTCTCTGTTTGTACATGGCGTAAAGGCATACCATTTGTGTAATCATAAATTTACATAGGGTAATGTTGTTTGATTCATTCTGTTATTTTTTCCCTTCCCCCCCACCACTCCCACCCCTCTTTTCCCTCTATACAGTCCTTCCTTCCTCCATTCTTGCCCCGCTCCCTAAACCTAACTCTAACCCTAACACTAACCCCTCCCACCCCCCATTATGTGTCATCATCCACTTATTAGCGATATCATTCTTCCTTTGGTTTTTTGAGATTGGCTTATCTCACTTAGCATGATATTCTCCAGTTTCATCCTTTTGCCTGCAAATGCCATAATTTTATCATTCTTTATGCCTGAGTAATATTCCATTGTATATATATATACCACAGTTTCTTTATCCATTCATCAATTGAAAGACATCTAGGTTGGTTCCACAATCTGGCTATTGTGAACTGAGTAGCTATGAACATTGATGTGGCTGTATCTCTGTAATATGCTGATTTTAAGACCTTTGGGTATAGGCCAAGGAGTGGGATAGCTGGGTCAAATGGTGGTTCCATTCCAAGTTTTCTAAGGAGTCTCCATACTGCTTTCCAGAGTGGCTGCACTAATTTGCAGCCCCACCAGCAATGTATGAGTGTACCTTTCTCCCCACATCCTCGCCAACACCTGTTGTTGCTTGTATTCTTGATAATCGCCATTCTAATTGGGGTGAGATGGAATCTTAGGGTGGTTTTGATTTGCATGTCCCTTATTACTAGAGATGTTGAACATTTTTCCATATGTTTGTTGATTGCTTGTAGATCTTCTTCTGTGAAGTGTCTATTCATTTCCTTAGCCCATTTGTCGATTGGATTATTTGCATTCTTGGTGTAGAGTTTTTTGAGTTCTTTATAGATTCTGGAGATTAGTGCTCTATCTGAAGTCTGATTGGCAAAGATTTTCTCCCACTCTGTAGGCTCTTTCTTCGCATTGCTGATAGTTTCCTTTGCTGAGAGAAAGCTTTTTAGTTTGAATCTATCCCAGTTATTGAGTCTTGCTTTTATTTCTTGTGAACCTCTACAATGAGAACTACAGAACACTAAAGAAAGAAATTAAAGAAAACCTTAGAAGATGGAAAGATCTCCCATGTTCTTGGATAGGAAGAATTAATATTGTCAAAATGGCCATACTACCAAAAGTGCTATACAGATTCAATGCAATTCCAATTAAAATCCCAATGATGTACCTTACAGAAATAGAGCAAGCAATTATGAAATTCATCTGGAAGAATAAAAAACCCAGAATAGCTAAAGCAATCCTTGGCAGAAAGAGTGAAGCAGGGGGTATCGCAATACCAGATCTTCAACTCTACTACAAAGCAATAGTAACAAAAATGGCATGGTATTGGTACCAAAATAGAAAGGTGGATCAATGGTACAGAATAGAGGACATGGACACAAACCCAAATAAATACAATTTTCTCATACTAGACAAAGGGGCCAAAAGTATGCAAGGGAGAAAAGATAGCCTCTTCAACAAATGGTGCTGGGAGAATTGGAAATCCATATGCAACAGAATGAAACTAAACCCATATCTCTCACCATGCACGAAACTAAACTCAAAATGGATTAAGGACCTCGGAATCAGACCAGAGACCTTGCATCTTATAGAAGTAAAAGTAGGTCCAGAGCTTCAACATGTCAGCTTAGGACCAGACTTCCTCAACAGGACTCCCATCAACTCTTAAATTGCCAAAGTTCCCATTTGGCCTGACCATAATAGCCTATCCAATTCTACAGATATTTCTTGGTGGAATGTCAGCTTTCCAACACTATGATAAAATACCTGAGATAATCAACAAGAGGAAAGGTTTGTTGTGGCCCAAGTTTCCAAGGCTTTCGTTCATCCTCAGTTAGCATGCTGCTTTGGGGCCTGTGGTGAGGCAGCACATCATGGTGGGAGGTGTATAGTGAAGCAAAGCTGCTCACCCCATGGTGGCTGGGAAGCATAAGGAAAGAGGTAAGATGGGTCCAGGTTCCACTATCCCCTTTTAGGGCCTATCTCCATTAACTAGGCCCGATCTTCTTAAGGTTTCACCACTCCCAGTAGAGTTACAGGTTGGGGACCAAGCCTTCAGTACATGGGTCTTTGGGGGACATTTCATATCCAAATATAACCCTGGGGTTTATCTTGAAAAAGAGGAGCAATGCTAGAACATTTCAATTTTCTTTGGAGAGACAAAATTTCAGAACCAGTGGCCTGAGGGCCAACCAGAGACACAAATTTGTACTGTTTGCCAGTTTCAGTTGTAAATACTCTCATCCTGACCCTTTTCAAGCTATCACCGCAACACTAATTTGTGTGGAGTCAAGCAGCAATGTGTGTCATTTATGATCCTGCAAGAGAGAACTCCAGCACACCCCTGCCAGAACCTTCCTGCATTACTGTTTGCAGGAAGTAAAACTTCAGCAGGTTTGTTGGCTCTCGTTCCATGATACCCAAAAGGCTGTGAGCCAGGAGCCAAGTCCTTGCAGCACCCCAGGCAGAAAGAATTGATTGCCCTCACCTCTGCCCTCTCCTCCCCGACTTGCATTCTCTCCTCCAAAAGAAACTACAAGTGTAGATCCCAAAGCGAGATAGTGGATAAGGGTAAATAATGAGCTGAATTGTGCTTTTTATCCTCTTGTGGATATCAAATATAAAACCTGGACTTGGGATGACCAAATGAGGAAGGGAAGTTTCGATTACATTTTAATTGCATCAAATCCTGTGTGCTAAAGTGGGTTCCTAAAAGGGAAAAAAGAAAGAACAGCTTTCTGCTCTTCTGTTAAGACAAGTGAGATCTTGCCTGCCTGACGTTTGTGTGAGGGAGAGGAGGGCATTTGGCACTGCATGTGGTGACGAGCGGGAGAGAGGGGTGGAGGAAAAGAATGGGCTGGATCATGATGTTTTTGGCAAGTCTAAAGATAAAACTCTGTAGGCATAATTACGTCGAGTATATGGATGGAGATTCGATCTCATTCAAGCTGCTTTCCTACTTTAATTGGGACCTTTCCCATGGGAAGGAAGGACTCACAATATGGATAGAAATCAAAGAAGCCTGGGAGATGAATGTTACCCTTCCTAAAGAAAGCATTATAATCCTTTTTTCCTGAAAAAAAAATACAGTAATGAATGCTATGTTAAATACTGTTGTAATGTCTGCTTTTACTCCACTAATTAAAGGAAAAAATGTTCTTTCGACCATAAAAACTCAGATAAGTGCAGTGACAATTGGTTTAATGCTTACTATTTGCCTCTATTAGCTTATGGTACAAAGTTAGTACCTATTTGGGAACTAAGCGCCGTGTGACATTGTATATACATTGTGGCTTTGAATCTGGTAAGAAAACTAAATGTTGTTAGAGTGACCAACCATTCCAGGTCGTCTCACACTTTTTTTTTTTTTTTTTTTTTTAACTTTTAGTACTGAAAAGTCTGTATCTCTAGAAACACCTTTGTCTTGGGCAAATGGGGACAACTGGTCACCCTGAATCTTACTCCATTTTACAAATGAGAAAATAGAAGCAGTAAGTCACTATAGCAAAGTCCCAGAACTAGACTCAAACAAGATCTGCTGAATCCCAAGTCTGTACTCTTTTTTTTTTTTTTTGCTTTTTTTAAAAATTTTTTTAATTTTTAATTTTTAATTTTTTTTTATTATTGTAAACAAATGGGATACATGTTGTTTCTCTGTTTGTACATGGCGTAAAGGCATACCATTTGTGTAATCATAAATTTACATAGGGTAATGTTGTTTGATTCATTCTGTTATTTTTTCCCTTCCCCCCCACCACTCCCACCCCTCTTTTCCCTCTATACAGTCCTTCCTTCCTCCATTCTTGCCCCGCTCCCTAAACCTAACTCTAACCCTAACACTAACCCCTCCCACCCCCCATTATGTGTCATCATCCACTTATTAGCGATATCATTCTTCCTTTGGTTTTTTGAGATTGGCTTATCTCACTTAGCATGATATTCTCCAGTTTCATCCTTTTGCCTGCAAATGCCATAATTTTATCATTCTTTATGCCTGAGTAATATTCCATTGTATATATATACCACAGTTTCTGTATCCATTCATCAATTGAAAGACATCTAGGTTGGTTCCACAATCTGGCTATTGTGAACTGAGCAGCTATGAACATTGATGTGGCTGTATCTCTGTAATATGCTGATTTTAAGACCTTTGGGTATAGGCCAAGGAGTGGGATAGCTGGGTCAAATGGTGGTTCCATTCCAAGTTTTCTAAGGAGTCTCCATACTGCTTTCCAGAGTGGCTGCACTAATTTGCAGCCCCACCAGCAATGTATGAGTGTACCTTTCTCCCCACATCCTCGCCAACACCTGTTGTTGCTTGTATTCTTGATAATCGCCATTCTAATTGGGGTGAGATGGAATCTTAGGGTGGTTTTGATTTGCATGTCCCTTATTACTAGAGATGTTGAACATTTTTCCATATGTTTGTTGATTGCTTGTAGATCTTCTTCTGTGAAGTGTCTATTCATTTCCTTAGCCCATTTGTCGATTGGATTATTTGCATTCTTGGTGTAGAGTTTTTTGAGTTCTTTATAGAGTCTGGAGATTAGTGCTCTATCTGAAGTCTGATTGGCAAAGATTTTCTCCCACTCTGTAGGCTCTTTCTTCGCATTGCTGATAGTTTCCTTTGCTGAGAGAAAGCTTTTTAGTTTGAATCTATCCCAGTTGTTAATTCTTGCTTTTATTTCTTTGCTACGGGAGTCCTGTTGAGGAAGTCTGGTCCTAAGCCCACATGTTGAAGCTCTGGACCTACTTTTTCTTCTATAAGATGCACTGTCTCTGGTCTGATTCCGAGGTCCTTAATCCATTTTGAGTTTAGTTTCATGCATGGTGAGAGATATGGGTTTAGTTTCATTCTGTTGCATATGGATTTCCAATTCTCCCAGCACCATTTGTTGAAGAGGCTATCTTTTCTCCATTGCATATTTTTGGCCCCTTTGTCTAGTATGAGAAAATTGTATTTATTTGGGTTTGTGTCCGTGTCCTCTATTCTGTACCATTGATCCACCTTTCTATTTTGGTACCAATACCATGCCATTTTTGTTACTATTGCTTTGTAGTAGAGTTGAAGATCTGGTATTGCGATACCCCCTGCTTCACTCTTTCTGCCAAGGATTGCTTTAGCTATTCTGGGTTTTTTATTCTTCCAGATGAATTTCATAATTGCTTGCTCTATTTCTGTAAGGTACATCATTGGGATTTTAATTGGAATTGCATTGAATCTGTATAGCACTTTTGGTAGTATGGCCATTTTGACAATATTAATTCTGCCTATCCAAGAACATGGGAGATCTTTCCATCTTCTAAGGTTTTCTTTAATTTCTTTCTTTAGTGTTCTGTAGTCTCATTGTAGAGGTCTTTCACCTCTTTTGTGAGATTGATTCCCAAGTATTTTATTTTTTTCGGTGCTATTGTGAATGGGGTAGTTTTCCTAATTTCTCTTTCTGAAGATTCATCGCTTATGTATAAAAATGCCTTCGATTTATGTGCATTGATCTTATATCCCGCTACTTTACTGAATTCACTAATGAGATCTAAAAGTTTTCTGGTGGAATTTCCTGGTTCCTCTAAGTATACAATCATATCATCAGCAAATAGGGATAGTTTGAGTTCTTCTTTTCCTACTCATATCCCTTTAATTTCTTTGGTCTGTCTAATTGCTCTGGCTAGAGTTTCAAGGACGATATTGAATAGAAGTGGTGAAAGAGGGCATCCCTGCCTTGTTCCAGTTTTTAGGGGGAATGCTTTCAGTTTTTCACCATTTAGAATAATATTAGCCATGGGCTTAGCATAGATGGCCTTTACAATGTTAAGGAATGTTCCCACTATCCCTATTTTTTCTAGTGTTTTGAGCATGAAGGGGTGCTGTATTTTATCAAATGCTTTTTCTGCATCTATTGAAATAATCATGTGATTCTTGACTTTAAGTCTATTGATATGGTGAATTACATTTATTGATTTCCTGATGTTGAACCAACCTTGCATCCCTGGGATGAAACCCACTTGATCATGGTGCACTATCTTTTTAATATGTTTTTGTATGTGATTTACTAAAATTTTGTTGAGAATTTTTGCGTTGATGTTCATTAAGGATATTGGTCTGAAATTTTCTTTCCTCTATGTGTCTCTGTCTGGTTTCGGTATCAGGGTGATATTGGCTTCATAGAATGAGTTTGGGAGGGTTCCCTCCTCTTCTATTTTATGGAATACTTTGAGAAGTATTGGAATGAGCTCTTCTTTAAAGGTTTTGTAGAACTCGGCTGAGAACCCATCTGGTCCTGGACTTTTCTTTGTTGGTAGACTTTTGATGACTTCTTCTATTTCATTACTTGAAATTGGTCTATTTAAATTGTGTATGTCCTCCTCGTTCAGTTTAGGCAATTCATATGTCTCTAGAAACCTGTTGATGTCTTCGAAATTTTCTATTTTGTTGGAGTACAGATTTTCAAAATAGCTTCTAATTGTGTTTTGTATTTCAGTCGTGTCTGTTGTGATATTTCCTTGTTCATTCCGAATTTTGGTGATTTGGGTTTTCTCTCGTCTTCTCTTTGTTGGTGTGGCTAAAGGTTTATCAATTTTGTTTATTTTTTTGAAGAACCAACTATTTATTTTGTCAATTTTTTGTATTGTTTCTTTTGTTTCAATTTTATTGATTTCAGCTCTGAGTTTAACTATTTCCTGTCTTCTACTACTTTTGGTGTTGATCTGTTCTTCTAGGGCTTTGAACTGTAGTGGTAGGTTGTTTATTTGTTGAGTTTTACTTCTTTTATTAAATGCGCTCCATGAAATAAATCTTCCTCTAAGTACTGCTTTCATAGTGTCCCAGAGATTTTGATATGATGTTTCTTTGTTCTCATTTGCCTCTAAGAATTTTTTAATTTCCTTCCTAATATCTTCTGTTATCCATTCATCATATAATAGCATATTGTTTAATCTCCAGGTGTTGGAGTAGTTTCTGTTTTTTACTGTTTCATTGATTTCTAACTTCAATCCATTATGATCTGATAGAATACAAGGTAGTGTCTCTATCTTCTTGTATTTGCTGACATTAGCTTTGTGGCATAATATATGGTCTATTTTAGAGAAGGATCCATGTGCTGCTGAGAAGAAAGTGTATTTGCTCTTGGTTGGATGATATATTCTATAAATGTCTGTTAAGTCTAAATGATTGATTGTGTTATTGAGATCTATGGTTTCTTTGTTCAATTTTGTTTGGAAGATCTGTCCAGTGGTGAGAGAGGTGTGTTAAAATCACCTAGTATTATTGTGTTATGGTCTATTTGGTTTCTAAAATTGAGAAGGATTTGTTTGACATACATGGATGATCCACTGTTTGGGGCATAGATGTTTGTGATTGTTATATCTTGCTGATTTATGCTTCCCTTAAGCAGTATGAAATGTCCTTCCTTATCCCTTCTGCTAACATTGGCTTGAAGTCCACATTATCTGAAATGAGGATGGATACTTCAGCTTTTTTGCTGAGTCCATGTGCATGGTATGTTTTTCCCCATCCTTTTACCTTTAGTCTATGGGTATCTCTTTCTATGAGGTGAGTCTCTTGCAGGCAACATATTGTTGGATCTTTCTTTTTAATCCAATCTGCCAGTCTATGTCTTTTGATTGATGAATTCAGGCCATTAACATTCAGAGTTATTATTGAGATATGATTTGTATTCCCAGTCGTTTGGTTCATATTTAAAATTTTATTTATTTATTTATTTATATTTTGACACAACTTGGTTCCTCCTTTATTTGACAGTTCCTTTGGGATAATTCCTCCCTTTGCTGATTTGCTTCTTTGTTTTTTATCTCTTCCTCATGGAATATTTTGCTGAGAATGTTCTGTAATGCTGGCTTTCTTTTTGTAAATTCTTTTAGCTTTTGTTTATCATGGAATGATTTTATTTCATCGTCAAATTTGAAGGTACGTTTTGCTGGGTATAAGATTCTTGGTTGGCATCCATTTTCTTTCAGAGCTTGAAAAATGTTGTTCCAGGCCCTTCTACTTTTAGGGTCTGGATTGAAAAATCTGCTGATATCCCTATTGGTTTCCCCCTGAATGTAATTTGGTTGTTTTCTCTCACAGCCTTTAAAATTCTGTCTTTATTTTGTATGTTAGGTATTTTCATTATAATGTGCCTTGGTGTGGGTCTGTTGTAATTTTGTGTATTTGGAGTCCTATAAGCCTCTTGAACTTGATTTTCCATTTCATTCTTCAGATTTGGGAAATTTTCTGATATTATTTCATTGAATAGATTGTTCATTCCTTTGGTTTGTTTCTCTAAGCCTTCCTCAATCCCAATAATTCTCAAATTTGGCCTCTTCATGACATCCCATAGTTCTTGCAGATTCTGTTCATGATTTCTTACCATGTTCTCTGTTTGTTCAACTTTGTTTTCGAGGTTAAATATTTTGTCTTCAATATCTGAAGTTCTGTTTTCCACGTGTTCTATCCTATTGGTTATGCTTTCTATGGAGTTCTTAATTTGGTTTTTTGTTTCCTTCATTTCAAGGATTTCTGTTTGGTTTTTTTTCAATATCTCTAAGTCTTTATTGAAATGATCTTTTGCTTCCTGAATTTGCTCTGTTAACTGTCGATTGGTGCAATCATTCAATGCCTGCATTTGCTCTTTCATCTCATCGTTTGCTTCCCTAATCATTTTAATTATGTACATTCTGAACTCCCTTTCTGTCATTTCTTCTGCCATGCTGTCTTTGGATTTTATTGATGTAACCTCTAGATTTGTTTGGGGCATTTTCTTCCCTTGTTTTCTCATACTGTTCAGGAATCAGTGGGTCATTAAGATATTGCAGATTTCCTCTATCGACTTATAATGTCCCTGAAGATTGCTAGTATATCCCCTCTTATCCTTCAGTAGCCTGAAGTCTTGGAGGAAGTTGATAATGCAGAGCTCCATGAAGAAGCTGCCTCTCTAGGGGTGGTGACCCTCAGGTGGCGTATATTCCCTGCTAGTGGGCAGAGGTGCCTCCACTTATTGATCAATGGTCATCCAAAGGGGAACTAGGCTGCGGGCTGAAGCAAGGCCTGTTTGTGCCTGTGTCTCTGGTTTTACCGTCCCTGTGGGAAAACCTCACCCGGCAGGGAAGACTCACTCGGTGGGGAGGTCTTGCTGGTCAGTTTTCCTCCTAGAGGTTCCCCTCAATCTACAACTACCGCCTGGGCTGGGCTGTCTTCCTCTGCAATGTTCCCAGGGGCCCGGACCTACCTCCTGGACTTTGGAGCCTCACCCTTCGCAGGCGAGTCTCCTTAGGCTGCCTCTCCCAGAGAATCTGGGAAACTTCGCTCCACCCCTAGGCGTGTCTCTGTGCGGCTCTTCCAGCAAGAAGCCACCTAGCTCCTGGGACCCTGCTCTGCACCTAATCGCCTGGCTATGCGGCCCCTCTTCTGAGCCGCCACCTGGAGCCCCGTACAATAGCTCCGATACCCAGAGACCCGCCACACACCTCCTCCTCCGGACAGCGGCCCGGTTTCCAACGCAGTCACTAGGAGTCCGAGCAACTCACTTCGCGTCTCCTCCTCCCGCCAACCGCCCGTAGCCCTAGGCAGTCACTCCAAGTCCAAGTGACCCGCCCTGTTCCTCCTCCTACTCCTCAGGGTAGCCCCCCCGGGTGTTCAGGAGCGGTGGCTCCGAGACCAAGTGACCCACCGCGCTCCTCCTCCAGGCAGGCCACCCGTGTTCAGGAGCGGTCGCTTTTAGTCCAATCAACTCACCTCTCGCCTCCTCCTCTGGAACCGCCTGTGGCTCTGATGCAGTCACTCCTAGACCAAGCGACCCGCCGCACTTCTCCTCTTCCTCCGGGCAACCCCCCCCGGTGTTCAGAAGCGATCGCTCTGAGTTCAAATAGCTTGCCACGCAGCTCCTCCTCAGGCAGCCACCCGGAGCCCCAGTGGTTGCTCGAGTCCAAGCGCTGTGCTGAGCCACCTCCTCTATGATGTTCCCAGTTGTCCGTGTTTACCACTCCAGCAGGGGGAGGGGCGTCTCGCTGAACAACTCTACTTCACAAAGTTCCCTGCGTTCCGGGGCTACCGCCCCATCCGGGACGCCTCTCCAACGGGAGAGACTCACCCGGCAGCTTTGAGTTGGTCCCAAGTCTCTCACTATCTCCTCTTTTGAATCCTGCGTCCTGGAGCACGTGAAATGCAGCCGCCCTCTAGTCCGCCATCTTGAAAAACCTCTGCGAGATTGTCTTTGATTAATTTCTCTGGACTTCAGCAGAGTCACACCAGCAGCTCCCGGAGCACTGATTAAGGAGAAGAGGCGGACAGTGACTCATCTGGAGTCGACCCAGCTGAGGAAACCTCCCAGCCCTCGGAAAGCAGCCCCGGTCCTC
This sequence comes from Sciurus carolinensis, assembly GCF_902686445.1. Lineage (NCBI taxonomy): Eukaryota > Metazoa > Chordata > Mammalia > Rodentia > Sciuridae > Sciurus > Sciurus carolinensis. Next base: position 88,084,990 of record NC_062220.1, on the reverse strand, counting down.
CTGCGGTGGGAATCGCCTCTGATCAAGGTGGCTCTGGCAGGAGGTCCCCAAGTCTGTACTCTTGAGCACCAGGTCAAATTGCTTCCTCCCACACAGTAATATTATTTTACTGTCTTCAAGTTTTCTTTGTTTCCATTGAGTGGTCAACTTTCTTTTTTTCCCCTGACAGCTTGTAAGAGGCTGTCTTTGCTTTCTGCAGGGTACTATTATGTGTTTAGATGTAGTAAGTTTTCCTTTTGTTTATCCTGTTTAGGGTTTGCTGAGCTTCCTGAGCTTAATGGCTTGCCTTAATTTTGGAAATTGCTCTATCAGCATCTGTAAATGTTGCTACTACTTTTGTCCCATTCCTTCCTTATTTTATTCTAGGATTCAGTTCTGTATAAGTTAGATGTTTTGTAGTTACAGGTTTTTCCTTCTCTTTTCTGTGTTTTTCATCCTTGTATTTTCCATGCTTCTGTCTGGATATTTTTGTCTAACCTAGAAAATATGAACTTCCAGTTCACATATTTTTTCTTCTACTGTGTCTAATCTACCACAAACCTATTTATGGAGTTCTTTACTTCATTTAACAATGAATGACCTTTTGGCTCTAGAATTTCCATTTGATTCCTTTTCATATTCTCAAATTCTCTGGTGAATTCTCTATTTTCCCCTTTAACTTCTTGAATATTTTGTTCATAGTTATTTAAAAATCTATACCTTATAATTCCAGTAGCTGGATCACTGTCATCTCTTTCTGTTGTCCCCTCTCCCTTGGTCTTCAGTCATTTGATCATGTCTTTTGGCATGCAAACTAGTTTTAATTGCATGCTGGACAAAATGTTTGAAGAAAGGCCTTATCACTTCCTGAAGAGAATTTAATTTCTTCTGAAAGGCAGTAAGAGTAGACACAGATCATCTTCATTCAGCCAGGGCCTGAGAGGATCTTGGGTTCAGAGTTTTAAAGTCTATGAGGCTGACCTGTTCTCCACCACTGGTAGGGTGTTGGCTTTCATAGGCCTGAAGGAAAGTCTGTAATATCTTCCAGTGTCAACCGACCTTGCCAGGCCTGTAGGCCCAAATTTTCTTTGGGGGTTTTCTTCGTTTGTGGTTTTTGGTTCCCTGAGCACCATAATACCGCTGAAAGTTCTCCTTAGCATTTTGTGCTTTAATCTCTCAGTTGTTGCTTGGCTTCTTGGTCAGGAAGCTTAGAAATCAGTGAATTTCTCCAGGGGAAGGCAGCACAAGATATGAGGCTCACTTCTCTGCAATTCTCTCTTCTCTGTGATCTTGGCCTCTCAAGTCCTGGTTGTTCTCTAAACAGCGTTCTTCTCTTTTTAATTCAGCTTCTGTTGTTCTTGAGTAATGTGAGGTTAGTTTGGTACATGCTACTATGTCACAATCAGAAGTGGAAATCCTAAATTATAATATTGTTGTGACTGGTAATGAGATGGTACATATCGGAAGCCCTTTTGGATTGCATCAAGAAACTCTGAAGGGCCCTCTGGGCTATTCCAGGGATGCAGACCACAGGGATGGCAGCGCTTGGGCCTCCTGAAGTACCTACAAGCCTCTTTTTGCCTGCTATTCAATAATCACTTGCTAGACCACAAGTGCACGGAGGGAGAGTTCCAGGGTAGCTTTCCCTGTGTGTCCCTGGAGCAGCTCTGCCTTGATCTCTGTTTTGTTTGTTTTGCCTCGTTCATTGTTAAGAGATGTCTGCTAATGAGCTTTGGCTAGTTTTAAATTCTCATTTCCAATTACCCTTTCTTTTAAAATATATTTTATTTCAGTGCCTATTTATTTATTTCTACTTAGAAATCAAAACTAAAAGCTGGAAGCTAAAAAGTAAGTTTTAATAAATGCAGAGTGGAATAAAAACAGAAAAATAATTTTAGGATAAATCAGAAAGCAAAACTAGTCAATTCTCTTGAGCTCACTCACCATTCCATAGTGGAAATCGGGAACCATAAGCTTACATACTGTAACTCCCAAACTCCTATCTCCAGGGCTCACTCTCTCCTTCTCTGCTTAATAGCATACCCTTTGCAAATCCACTCAGGACAGAAGCCTGAGAAGTAAGGGTAGCAGAGGGCTCTCATTAAATCTTTATTTCTGATCAATCATTTATTTTATTGGTTCCACCCCAGCTGCTTAGCCCTCTTTCTGGGGAGCCTGCATCATCTCTCTGTTCTTCTTCTTTTTCTTTCTTCTTTTTTTTTACTTTGTTCCTTTTACACATACATGACAGTAGAGTATATTGACATACACACATGGAGTATAACTTATTCTAATTAGGATCCCATTCTTGTGGTTGTACGTGCTGTGAAGTTTCACTGGTCGCGTATTCATATGTGAACATAGGAGAGTTATGTCTCATTCACTCTACTGTCTTTCCCATTCCCATCCCTCTCCCTTTCCTTTATTTCCCTTTGTCTAATACAATGAACTTCACACCATTGTGAGTCAGCATCCACATATCAGAGAGAACATTCAGCCTTTGGTTTTGAGAGATTATTTGGGGATTGACTCATTTCACTTAGAATGATAGTCTCCAGTTCCATCTATTTATAGGCAAATGGCGTAATTTCACTCTTTTTCTTTTTTTGGTGGGGAGGTAATACTGGGGATTGAACTCAGGAGCACTTAACCACCGAGTCACATCCCCAGCCCTGTTTTGCATTTTATTTAGAGACAGGGTCTCACTGAGTTGCTTAGTGCCTTGTTATTGTTGAGGCTGGCTTTGAACTCGCGATCCTCCTGCCTCAGCCTTCGGAGCTGTTGGGATCACAGGAGCGTGCCACTGCACCTGGCTTTCATTCTTCCTTATGGCTGCATAGTATTCCATTGGGTATATACACCACATTTTCTTTATCAATTCATCTGTTGGAGGGCAACTAGGTTAGTTCCGTAGCTTAGCTATTATGAATTGAGCTACAGTCAACATCGATGTGGCTGCATCTCCTTGTTCTGATCATCTCCTTACTGCCCCAGTATCACTCCCTTTCAAATCAGCCTCCTCATTAGATATGAAGTAACTTTTTGCTATAATGCAATTCTGAGCCTGTGACTACTCAAAATGCTCTTGGATACATCCAGAACAGGGAGATTCATAGAGATAGAAAGCAGATCAGCGGGGCTGGAGTTGTGGCTCAGTGGTACGGCACTGGGTTTGATTCTCAGCACCACATAATAAATAAATAAAGATATTTTTTAAAAAGAAAACAATGTGTTATGGTTTGGATGTTAGGTGTCCCCCAAAAGCTCATGTGTGAGACAATCCTAGAAGGTTTAGAGGAGAAATGATGGGTTATGATCTTAACCTAATCAGTGAATTAATCCCTGATGGAATTAACTGAGTGGTAACTGGAGGCAGGCGGGGTGTGATTGGAGGTTATGAGGCCTGTATTGTAGAGTGGAGTCTCTCTCTGCTTTCTGATCACCATATGAGCTACTCCCTCTGCCACACTCTTCCGCCATGATGTTCTGTCTCACCTCGAGCCCTGAGGAATGGAGCCAGTCTTCTATGGACTAAGACCTCTGAAACCGTGAGCCCTCAAATAACTTTTCCTCCTCTACAATTATTCTGGTCCAGTCTTTAAGTCACAGCAGCGAAAAATATGACTAAAACACAGTGGTTGCCGGGGGGAAAGTGGGATGGATTATGATTGCTAACAGCGAAGGTTTCCTTTGAGACGATGAAAGCATTCTGTAACTGGGTAGAGGTTACATTGTGACACTGTGAATGTACTAAACGCTGCCACAGTTAAAAGTGTTTTGCTAAGTGCATTTTATTACACACTGCACTCTCTGTCTCTCTCTCTCTCTCTCTCCCCATAGGATAGGTTCAGCTTTCCCTGGGCCCGGCATGTCACAGAGGGGATGTGTGGTCCTGCGTGTTTGCCGTTCAGCTTCTTCTGTTTTCCCTACCCCACCCACCACACATCTACATCAGCACAGGCATTGGGAATTTCCCTCTGATCCTCCATCTAAAAAGGCACATCTGGGAAGCCTTTACACCAGATCTGCATCTCTAGATCCAGGGGGAATTAGGGATCCTTTGCTAAAAAATGAAACGGAGTGAAGCTTTATGTGTTTGCATAACCTTTTTTTTTTTTTTAATTCACGACACATTTGTGACCCCTCCAGAAACATCTGGAACGCATGAGTTTAGCGGCACCCAAAATGCATAGTTTCTGGTGATGAGATGGTTTCCATCCAGGGAGCCTGGAGATGAGTCTCGTCACATTTAAAGACATAATCCCGACCCCGCCACGGTTGTCACACATCTCTGAAAGCTGCCGATGCTTTGTGTCCCTGGCTTGGGAGTGCTGAGGCTGGGCAATAGACAGCGGAGTGGGTTATTGTTCTGCACCCAGCGATGTATCTTGGAGGTCAATGTTGATAAAATGCGGTGTCTCAGCTTGGGAACGCGCGTGCTTGGGAATTTGGGGCACGTGAACAGCTTTTGTTCCTAGAGGAGCTCTCCTTTCTGACCTTTCCATACCATTTCCCGTGTCACTGGGTCATTGCATGTGGCAGTGGCAGTCGGAGTCAGTTCAGGAGGCGACTGAGAAAACACACTGAGGCCTGCCCGCCGTCAGCTCCTCTCCTCCGCCTGATCATCACAGACACCGAAGGCGTGTGCGTGGGGATGTCAGTGGAGACAGGCGCAGATGCCTTGGAAGCATGCACCGAGGCGACGTCCTAAGTGGGATGAATGGCTTTCAGCTTACATTCTCCCTTGATGCAAATAGCGAATCCTCTGCTTCCCCGCAGAATGGGAGGAGGACTAAAGTGTGTTTCTCTACAGCTCGTCGTTAGACCAGCAACATCAGCGTTACTTCAGAATCGTTGAAATGCAGTTCTTAGGTCCCTCCCTGACCTTCGGAATTAGAGAGCCTGTGTGTTTTTATGTATAAGTGTGAGTCCACAATTTAAAGCAACTGCTCTGAGTTAAGGTTATTGAGATGAATATATGGAATACTGAATGTTGATGTGAACATTTTGATCCTAGATTTTTACTATGAATCGTGGTTGGAAGCCTAATACCAGTAACTAATATTTATATAACACCAAGATCAGACACTATGCAAAGTGTTTCATGGACATTATTCTATTATGTGCTTATGCGACTCGCAATGACCCCAAGAAATAGTACTTCTTTCCCACTTGTACAAAGAAATTGAGGCTCAGAGAGGTTAAGTTACTTGCAAAGGTCACACAGCTTGCTGTACCCTCTTATCATGCTCCTGCACTCTGACTCCTAAGCCCTGGCTATAAAGCGGGGCTTTATAGCCATAATGTTATCCCTCATTAGCCATAGCTCTGGTTTTGGAGGCAGGATGACCTTTAGCTCTTGGGTATTTGGTTTATTGCTGTTACAGACCATTGCTGCCAAACTCATTTCCAGCTAAAGCAGCTGTATTTTGTCACACAAATGACTTCGTTAAGTATCCTCAGCTGAGCTGAAGCTGCACAGCAATCCCTCATCAGATTCCTCCCCCGGCTGGAAGTTTGGATGAGCATCTGCAGAAAGAAAATTCTAGCCTGGGATTGTGAGGAAGCAAAGGTTTCGCTCTCGAGTTACCTGAAGGGACTCTTGTCATACTTGTGTTTACTTTTAGTCTGGGACAAAATGTGGCACGTGTTGGTTTTCCAAATGCAAACATGGACACAGGTGGTGGATGGATCCATGATCACTGGGATACAGCATCAATGACCATGGGTCATATGGCAGAAGTGTCCCTTTGTAGGAGCAGGGGCCAACCCACCCTGCAGCTGAAAATGGCATCAGAGGGCTGTTGGAAAGTGGGCACAGAACTCTGACTGAGCTGTCCGGCTTGGTTCACACATGAAGAATCATCGTGCAAGTGCTGTGACTTGACGTAAAGCAGTGGTATTTGTATCGGATGTCAGGGTTCTAGTTAGTTACCTCTCCAGTGTGTGACTCTGGCAAACCGCCTCAAAGCCCCCGACAGCTCCACCACCTCCAGGGTCAGGTACATGGTGCTGCCTGCAATTGTGCCGTGCACAGTATGGACAGCTGTGAGCAGCAGGGCCACACTCTGTCTCACGTCCATCCCAACTTACCTCTTAGCATGATTGTGAGATGGCACGTGTTGGGAGGTGGAGATATTTTCATATAAAAATATACCTTTTTTTTTTTCCCTGCCTCGGTTCCCTTACTACTAAAGCATGTAAAAGAACCCAGCCTCTTGGGAAGAGACTTGTGGAGGTGGTCTTTACATGCCGATTGTAATTTGACAACTAGAAATTACCGCAAATATGACTCCTTATTGCCTGGGTGCATGCACTTGATCTATGTGGAACTTCTTTCCGTGGCTCACGTGTGACAGAGCACTCAGGCCATACTGACCTCTCCCGGAAGTGGCCTCCAAACACTCAGTGTCAATCTGTGTGGAGGCTTCCTGTTGTCCTCTGCTTAGATATTTACCCACACTGATGAGGGCAGAAACCAACAAGCCTCTTTCTGTCTACATGCAATCCAGCTCAAGGGTGGGTCCTCATGTCCACTTGAACTCCCCTCAACTCGAAATGCTTGCAGAATGCCTCATACAGCCTGGCAAGGGCTTGGGGGACACAGGTGCACACACTGGTCCAACTGACGAGTCTCCACTTAGGATAGCACATTCATCACACCTTGACTCTATGCAAAAGAAGAAAATCTACGAGCTCTAGTTAACAATGTAATGCTGAAGTCCTCGGGGGAGTGGTACTCACGTCCCCATTTTACTTTGAAATGTGCCAAAAGAATGGATGGATAACGGGATGGATAGAGGCATCCACACGGGTAATAGACCAAATAGTAAGGGCCTGGAGTTGTGGCTCACTGGTAGAGCACTTGCCTAACATGTGTGAGGCCTTGGGTTCGCTCTTCAGGACCACCGTAAATAAATAAACAAATAAATAAATAATATGAAGGTATTGTGTTCATCTACAAAAAAAAATATTTTTTTTAAAATGAATAGTAATGCCAGGTGTTATGGTGCACATCTATAGTCCCCAGAGCTAAGGAGGCTGAGTCAGGAGGATCTGGAGTTCAAAGTCAACCTTAGCAACTTAGTGAGGTCCTAAGTAACTTAGTGAGACCCTCTCTCAAAATGAAATATAAAAAGGGCTGGGGGTGTGACTCAGTGTTTAAGTAATCCTGGGTTCAATCCCTGGTACCAAAATAATAATAAATAATAATAATAATAATAATAATAGTAATGAGGGAATCTAAATGGTGGGTATATAATTTTTTTTTCAAATTTGCTATTTATTTGAAAATTTCCTAGTGTGATATTGGGGAAAAAATAATGTTCTACCTGCTGCTCAAGAAAATCACCATTTACTTTAGGTTTCAAGGATTTCTTGTTACTTTTTGAAGAGAATCAAAATATACCCTTTATTATTGATAAAAAGCTAGAATGGAAGGTGCCATTCGGTGTGAGGGCCAGTGGGGCTGGCTGTCTGGAGGATGGCATTGGGCAGGCATTGTACCCAGCTGCAGGCTGACCCGATCACACAAGAAAGATGAACACAGTTTCATGCAAATCAAATAACTATACAATTTTAAAACATTCCTACCTTTAAGGTACCTATTATTATTAAATCTATCAGAAATAAGATGATCAGGGCTGGGGAGATAGCTCAGTCGGTAGAGTACTTGCTTTGCAAGCACAAGTCCCTGAGTTCAATCCCCAGCACCACAAAAAAAAAAAAAAAAAAAAAAAAAAAAAAAGAAAGAAATGAGATGATCAGCATGTGCAAAGGCTTGGACTGGAAGAATTTGTTCTCACATCTGTATTTCTTTTGGGGATGTTGTACCACTGAACTGCATCCAGCCCTGTTCTGTATTTCATAGAGGCTTTAAACTCTGTGATCTGAATTAAGACTTTCCATTTACTTAGAATATCTGTTGCTCTACATTTCAAGTTTTCTTTTGTCTTTCTTCTTGAAGGTAATTGTTCGAGGTGGAGGACACATTTTACCTTTGGATCAACCTCTGAGATCTTTCGACATGATCAATCGATTCATCTTTGGAAGAGGATGGGATCCTTATGATTGACAGACAACTAATTTCTGAAACCAGAATGTTGAGAGCTTTAATCCGTGAAAAGAAAATTGTTTACAATGAAAACATCTTATAAATAAGAAAATTATATTTTTATATCTGCAAATTGTTTCTCATCAATAAAAATTAATGATCCTTGAAACAAGTGAGCTTCTGAATTGTGGGGGGAGATGGTTTATCATGAAGGAAGTGTGCCAGAGGAAGAATCACATGACTTAACTTAGAGGATGGGGGGAAGGGAGTCTGTGACACGCCGGATCCAGACAGCAGGGAATAATGAGTTGAGGGGTCCCAACTAGGAATATCTAATCCCTTTAAGAGTAAGCGAAAAGTACAATAAAGAAATCAAGTTGTAACATCTTGTTCTTTAAATAACAGAAGTTTGTCATATGATGCATCTGAAGGTGTTTGGTAAATGTTATTGGATAAGCAGAGCTGATTATTACCCCATAGGAATAGATGAAGTTATATCAATTGTGAGGATGAGATTTTTGAATCTACTGTCTTTGCATGAAAGACAGCTTGGAATTATTTGAAATAGAAACCTTATATATAAAATGATGAAATGATGAATGATGAAAAAGGAATGATAGACCAATTCATGTTGTGCAGGGAATCTTATGCAGAAAACATACTTAATCAGCATAATCAGCCTTTTCTTTCTTTCTTTCTTTTCTTTTTTTTTTTTTTTTTTGTTGGTTCATTTGAGGGGTACAACTTTACCAGACAGCCTACAACCGAATCATTTTTGGCTTACAAATTCTCTACTTCTTTTACCAAAAAAAAGAGAAATTTTTTTTTTGTACTGAGGCTTAACCACTAAGCAACATCCCCAGACCTTTTTTATATTTTATTTAGAGACAGGGTCTCACTGAGTTGCTTAGGGTCTTACTAAGTTGCTGAGACTGGCTTCGAACTTGCAATCCTCCTGACTTAGTCTCCCAAGCCACTGGAATTATAGGCATGTGCCACCATGCCCAGCAGAGCAACTTAATTTTGTACCAGTGTTAGAATTGAAATTTGAGATAACCTGGCATAAAAATATGTAGATGTTAACATGCATTAGTAATTTTCCAACTACACTCACATCTTGGCATATTGCTCCTATTTACGCATCGTGGGCGCATCTCTTTGAAATTCTACAGCATGTTTGGCTTTTCAACATCACTTCCCTCTCATGTTGCCCATCTATGAATCAGCTCCCTGGAGAATTAAATTTAAAATATGGATTCCTGTTCTTGCAGCAAATATTGAGTTTGTTCTTTTAATTTCACATTTTGTGCCTGATTTCACTCAGGTTTGTGATCTCCCCCTTCCCTGCCTTTTTTCTTTTTCTTTTTCTTTTCTTTCTCTCTCCTTTTTTTTTAAAGAGACATGATGCATGATGCCCATGTGCTAGGTTTCATCAAATCAAACCTTCAGGTCAAAGCAGATTGTCATTATTGGAAAGGACAAGCTGGAGCATGGAGGTGCAACCTATTTTTACGTAGCCTTGTGCAGGCCAAATGAGCTGCATCTGGTTCCATAAATATATAGTGGAAAGGTACACAGACCTTGGCTGGAGACCAGGGATTTCATCCCAGTGGGCCACACACACCTGGGTGACTGGGATGTCACTTCTCCATACTAGCCTCCCAGTATCAAAAAAATGGTCAGAGGAGCAGATCTCAGAAGTTCCTTCCAGTTCAGGTGGCACTGGAGTCTTACTTGGCTCACCAGGGCACTATGTGATCAGACAGATGATCCTCATTATTCACGGATTCTGTGTTTGCGAACAATGTGGCCTACTTGCTAAAAATTTATTTATAACCCCCAAATCAATCATGGCAAAAAATAAGAGTTGCCCAACACACATGTTCCCAGCTGAGATTAAACAAAGATTAAATGAAGATGGTGCTCTGCTCGCCCTGCCCCCCACTGCTTGGTACTAGGAATTGAACACAGGGTGTTTTATTAGAGCCACATTCCAGATTTTTTCCTTTCTTTTCTTTCTTTCTTTCTTTCTTTCTTTCTTTCTTTCTTTCTTTCTTTCTTTCTTTCTTTCTTTCTTTCATTCTTTCTTTCTTTCTTTCTTTCTTTCTTTCTTTCTTTCTTCCTTTCCTTTCCTTCTTTCCTTTCCTTCCTTCTCTCTCTCTCTCTCTCTCTCTCTCTCTCTCTCTCTCTCTCTCTCTCTTTTTTTTTTTGTGACAGGGTCTTGCTAAATTGCTGAGGGTCTAAGTTGCTGCGTCTGGCCCAGAACTTTGGATCCTCTGCCTCCACCTTCTGAGAGCTCTGGGATTACAGGAACTTGCCTCCATGTTCACCTTCTTTTTTTAGCTTTCCTAACTGTAACCGAGGGTCCTTTCTCAGTCTGTTAGTGTCATGCTTTTTGCTTTGTTGTGTGTGCTTTTCGTTACTGATATTGTTGTCTATGATGGCCCCAAACATAGTACCAAGGTGCTGTCTAGTGTCACTACACATGAGAAGACTGATGTGCCTGATAGAGAAAATACCAGTTGGATAAGCTTTGCTCAGGCGTAGGTTGTGCTGTTGACCCAGAGTTCAGTGTTAATGAATCAATAATGTGTATCAAATCAGGTGACTAAAAAACACACATCAAGCAAGGTTAGGTACTGATTGACAGGAAGGCTGTGACAGAGGCTAGAAGGAACTTAATCCTCTATTTCCTCCAGGGACAATGGTTTAGGGTTTGTTAATTCAGTATTTGCAGAGATGTCACAGAATAGCACTATGAACAAAAAGAATCGTTGTATTTTCAAAGCTTTTAACATAGCAACTGGCACAAAACAATAGCTCAATAAATGGAAACCACAGACATTCTGAGTTTCATCATCTCCCTGCTCCACGCACTGAGGCAGTGGGCAACGTCGGGGTCGGGCTATCTTCCCCAACTCATTTGAGGGTAGATTTCCAAGGTAACTGAATCTGGGTGTTTTATTTTAAATGAACAGAAGGAAGGCTGGGTATGGTGGTGTGTGCCTCTAATCCCAGCAGCTTGGGAGACTGAGACAGGAAGATCATGAGTTCAAGGCCAGCCTTAGCAAAAGCGAGGCACTAAGCAACTCAGTGAGATCCTGTCTCTAAAAAAAATACAAAATAGGACTGGGGATGTGGCTCAGTGGTTGAGTGCCCCTGAGTTCAATCCCCAGTCCCTCCTTGGCACCTTCCTCTTCCCCCACCAAAAATAAATAAATAAATAAAACAGAGAGAAGGAGAATTCTAAGACTGAAGAAAAGTGAAGTTTTTTAACTGAACACTTTGTGTGAAGAAGCCGCTGTGGGGTATGTACCCTCCATGGGATGTTCAAGACAATCCATTGGTATGCAAGGAGAAAGTTCTCATATGTCTGTCAATATTTGTTTCATTTCAAAATGAGAGCACAATTAGGCTTCACTAATATTCAACACTGAATGGTTACCAAGCCCTCCCCTCCAGATGTGAGATGCTCCAGTGTCCCATGTAACTAACATTCATGTAAGCAGATGAGAGGGGCAAAGAGGGAGACTTGTGTGGAGGAGGGGTCCATGGAAGCATCTCTCATGATCTGGGTCCAACGTGCTGCCAAGAATTGGGATTTATATTCACGTGGGTTCTTATCACTGTGGTTGGCTTCATAAAAACAAATCCTTCCCCTAGCAGGACCTTTGGAACGCTGTGCACTTTGGAGGGGAACAGGCACATGGGCCTCTTGCACTGCCCTGGCTACTGCATGTTGGTGCACTTTAGGGCGCTGTGGGCTTGGGAAGAGCCATGCATACCTTCTTGGACAAATACAAGCCTTACAATGATGGCTTACCATCATCTCCCGTCATGAGTGAGTACTGTGAGTGTGTCACCTAGCAGGTATATTTTATTTTATTTTGTTTTATTTTATTTATTTATTTTTATTGTAAACAAATGCGATACATGTTGTTTCTCTGTTTGTACATGGCGTAAAGGCATACCATTTGTGTAATCTTAAATTTACATAGGTAATGCTGTTTGATTCATTCTGTTATTTTTTCCCTTCCCCCCCACCCCTCCCACCCCTCTTTTCCCTCTATACAGTCCTTCCTTCCTCCATTCTTGCCCCCCCTCCCTAACCCTAACTCTAACCCTAACACTAACCCCTCCCACCCCCATTATGTGTCATCATCCACTTATTAGCGATATCATTCTTCCTTTGGTTTTTTGAGATTGGCTTATCTCACTTAGCATGATATTCTCCAATTTCATCCATTTGCCTGCAAATGCCATAATTTTATCATTCTTTATGGCTGAGTAATATTCCATTGTATATATATGCCACAGATTCTTTATCCATTCATCAATTGAAGGACATCTAAGTTGGTTCCACAATCTGGCTATTATGAACTGAGCAGCTATGAATATTGATGCGGCTGTATCTCTGTAATATGCTGATTTTAAGACCTTTGGGTATAGGCCAAGGAGTGGGATAGCTGGGTCAAATGGTGGTTCCATTCCAAGTTTTCTAAGGAATCTCCACACTGCTTTCCAGAGTGGCTGCACTAATTTGCAGCCCCACCAGCAATGTATGAGTGTACCTTTCTCCCCACATCCTTGCCAACACCTGTTGTTGCTTGTATTCTTGATAATCGCCATTCTAATTGGGGTGAGATGGAATCTTAGGGTGGTTTGATTTGCATTTCTCTTATTACTAGAGATGTTGAACATTTTTCCATATGTTTGTTGATTGCTTGTAGATCTTCTTCTGTGAAGTGTCTATTCATTTCCTTAGCCCATTTGTCGATTGGATTATTTGCATTCTTGGTGTAGAGTTTTTTGAGTTCTTTATAAATTCTGGAGATTAGTGCTCTATCTGAAGTCTGATTGGCAAAGATTTTCTCCCACTCTGTAGGCTCTTTCTTCGCATTGCTGATAGTTTCCTTTGCTGAGAGAAAGCTTTTTAGTTTGAATCTATCCCAGTTATTAATTCTTGCTTTTATTTCTTGTGCTATGGGAGTCCTGTTGAGGAAGTCTGGTCCTAAGCCCACATGTTGAAGCTCTGGACCTACTTTTTCTTCTATAAGATGCACTGTCTCTGGTCTGATTCTGAGGTCCTTAATCCATTTTGAGTTTAGTTTCATGCATGGTGAGAGATATGGGTTTAGTTTCATTCTGTTGCATAGGGATTTCCAATTCTCCCAGCACCATTTGTTGAAGAGGCTATGTTTTCTCCCTTGCATATTTTTGGCCCCTTTGTCTAGTATGAGAAAATTGTATTTATTTGGGTTTGTGTCTGTGTCCTCTATTCTGTACCATTGATCCACCTTTCTATTTTGGTACCAATACCATGCCGTTTTTGTTACTATTGCTTTGTAGTAGAGTTGAAGATCTGGTATTGCGATACCCCCTGCTTTACTCTTTCTGCTAAGGATTGCTTTAGCTATTCTGGGTTTTTTTATTCTTCCAGATGAATTTCATAATTGCTTGCTCTATTTCTGTAAGGTACATCATTGGGATTTTAATTGGAATTGCATTGAATCTGTATAGCACTTTTGGTAGTATGGCCATTTTGACAATATTAATTCTGCCTATCCAAGAACATGGGAGATCTTTCCATCTTCTAAGGTTTTCTTTAATTTCTTTCTTTAGTGTTCTGTAGTTCTCATTGTAGAGGTCTTTCACCTCTTTTGTGAGATCGATTCCCAAGTATTTTATTTTTTTCGATGCTATTGTGAATGGGGTAGTTTTCCTAATTTCTCTTTCTGAAGATTCATCGCTTATGTATAAAAATGCCTTCGATTTATGTGCATTGATCTTATATCCCGCTACTTTACTGAATTCACTAATGAGATCTAAAGTTTTCTGGTGGAATTTCCTGGTTCCTCTAAGTATACAATCATATCATCAGCAAATAGGGATAGTTTGAGTTCTTCTTTTCCTACTCATATCCCTTTAATTTCTTTGGTCTGTCTAATTGCTCTGGCTAGAGTTTCAAGGACAATATTGAAAAGAAGTGGTGAAAGAGGGCATCCCTGCCTTGTTCCAGTTTTTAGGGGGAATGCTTTCAGTTTTTTCACCATTTAGAATAATATTAGCCATGGGCTTAGCATAGATGGCCTTTACAATGTTAAGGAATGTTCCCACTATCCCTATTTTTTCTAGTATTTTGAGCATGAAGGGGTGCTGTATTTTATCAAATGCTTTTTCTGCATCTATGAAATAATCATGTGATTCTGACTTTAAGTCTATTGATATGGTGAATTACATTTATTGATTTCCTGATGTTGAACCAACCTTGCATCCCTGGGATGAAACCCACTTGATCATGGTGCACTATCTTTTTAATATGTTTTTGTATGTGATTTGCTAAAATTTTGTTTAGAAATTTTGCATCGATGTTCATTAAGGATATTGGTCTGAAATTTTCTTTCCTCTATGTGTCTCTGTCTGGTTTACGTATCAGGGTGATATTGGCTTCATAGAATGAGTTTGAGAGGGTTCCCTCCTCTTCTATTTTATGGAATACTTTGAGAAGTATTGGAATGAGCTCTTCTTTAAAGGTTTTGTAGAACTTGGCTGAGAACCCATCTGGTCCTGTACTTTTCTTTGTTGGTAGGCTTTTGATGACTTCTTCTATTTCATTACTTGAAATTGGTCTATTTAAATTGTGTATGTCCTCCTCGTTCAGTTTAGGCAATTCATATGTCTCTAGAAACCTGTTGATGTCTTCGAAATTTTCTATTTTGTTGGAGTATAGATTTTCAAAATAGCTTCTAATTATGTTTTGTATTTCACTCGTGTCTGTTGTGATATTTCCTTGTTCATTCCGAATTTTGGTGATTTGGGTTTTCTCTCTTCTTCTCTTTGTTGGTGTGGCTAAAGGTTTATCAATTTTGTTTATTTTTTCGAAGAAACCGACTATTTATTTTGTCAATTTTTTGTATTGTTTCTTTTGTTTCAATTTCATTGATTTCAGCTCTGAGTTTAACTATTTCCTGTCTTCTACTACTTTTGGTGTTGGTCTGTTCTTCTTTTTCTAGGGCTTTGAGCTGTAGTGTTAGGTTGTTTATTTGTTGAGTTTTACTTCTTTTATTAAATGCGCTCCATGAAATAAATCTTCCTCTAAGTACTGCTTTCATAGTGTCCCAGAGATTTTGATATGATGTTTCTTTGTTCTCATTTGCCTCTAAGAATTTTTTAATTTCCTTCCTAATATCTTCTGTTATCCATTCATCATATAATAGCATATTGTTTAATCTCCAGGTGTTGGAGTAGTTTCTGTTTTTTACTGTTTCATTGATTTCTAACTTCAATCCATTATGATCTGATAGAATACAAGGTAGTGTCTCTATCTTCTTGTATTTGCTGACATTAGCTTTGTGGCATAATATATGGTCTATTTTAGAGAAGGATCCATGTGCTGCTGAGAAGAAAGTGTATTTGCTCTTGGTTGGATGATATATTCTATAAATGTCTGTTAAGTCTAAATGATTGATTGTGTTATTGAGATCTATGGTTTCTTTGTTCAATTTTGTTTGGAAGATCTGTCCAGTGGTGAGAGAGGCGTGTTAAAATCACCTAGTATTATTGTGTTATGGTCTTTTTGGTTTCTAAAATTGAGAAGGATTTGTTTGACATACATGGATGAGCCACTGTTTGGGGCATAGATGTTTGTGATTGTTATATCTTGCTGATTTATGCTTCCCTTAAGCAGTATGAAATGTCCTTCTTTATCCCTTCTGACTAACTTTGGCTTGAAGTCCACATTATCTGAAATGAGGATGGATACTCCAGCTTTTTTGCTGAGTCCATGTGCATGGTATGTTTTTCCCCATCCTTTTACCTTTAGTCTATGGGTATCTCTTTCTATGAGGTGAGTCTCTTGCAGGCAACATATTGTTGGATCTTTCTTTTTAATCCAATCTGCCAGTCTGTGTCTTTTGATTGATGAATTCAGGCCATTAACATTCAGGGTTATTATTGAGATATGATTTGTATTCCCGGTCATTTGGTTCATATTTAAAATTTTATTTATTTATTTATTTATATTTTGACACAACTTGGTTCCTCCTTTATTTGACAGTTCCTTTAGGATAATGCCTCCCTTTGCTGATTTGCTTCTTTGTTTTTTATCTCTTCCTCATGGAATATTTTGCTGAGAATGTTCTGTAATGCTGGCTTTCTTTTTGTAAATTCTTTTAGCTTTTGTTTATCATGGAATGATTTTATTTCATCGTCAAATTTGAAGGTACGTTTTGCTGGGTATAAGATTCTTGGTTGGCATCCATTTTCTTTCAGAGCTTGCAAAATGTTGTTCCAGGCCCTTCTAGCTTTTAGGGTCTGGATTGAAAAATCTGCTGATATCCCTATTGGTTTCCCCCTGAATGTTATTTGGTTGTTTTCTCTCACAGCCTTTAAAATTCTGTCTTTATTTTGTATGTTAGGTATTTTCATTATAATGTGCCTTGGTGTGGGTCTGTTGTAATTTTGTGTATTTGGAGTCCTGTAAGCCTCTTGAACTTGATTTTCCATTTCATTCTTCAGATTTGGGAAATTTTCTGATATTATTTCATTGAATAGATTGTTCATTCCTTTGGTTTGTTTCTCTAAGCCTTCCTCAATCCCAATAATTCTCAAATTTGACCTCTTCATGATATCCCATAGTTCTTGGAGATTCTGTTCATGATTTCTTACCATCTTCTCTGTTTGTTCAACTTTGTTTTCAAGGTGAAATATTTTGTCTTCAATATCTGAGGTTCTGTCTTCCAGGTGTTCTATCCCATTGGTTATGCTTTCTATGGAGTTCTTAATTTGGTTTTTTGTTTCCTTCATTTCAAGGATTTCTGTTTGGTTTTTTTTCAATATCTCTAAGTCTTTATTGAAATGATCTTTTGCTTCCTGTATTTGCTCTGTTAACTGTTGATTGGTGCGATCATTCAATGCCTGCATTTGCTCTTTCATCTCATCGTTTGCTTCCCTGATCATTTTAATTATGTACATTCTGAACTCCCTTTCTGTCATTTCTTCTGCCATGCTGTCTTTGGATTTTATTGATGTAACCTCTAGATTTGTTTGGGGCATTTTCTTCCCTTGTTTTCTCATATTGTTCAGGAATCAGTGGGTCTTTAAGATATTGCAGATTTCCTCTATCGACTTATAATGTCCCTGAAGATTGCTAGTATATCCCCTCTTATCCTTCAGTAGCCTGAAGTCTTGGAGGAAGTTGATAATGCAGAGCTCCATGAAGAAGCTGCCTCTCTAGGGGTGGTGACCCTCAGGTGGGATATATTCCCTGCTAGTGGGCAGAGGTGCCTCCACTTATTGACCAATGGTCATCCAAAGGGGAACTAGGCTGCGGGCTGAAGCAAGGCCTGTTTGTGCCTGTGTCTCTGGTTTTACCGTCCCTGTGGGAAAACCTCACCCGGCAGGGAAGACTCACCCGGTGGGGAGGTCTTGCTGGTCAGTTCCCCTCCTAGAGGTTCCCCTCAATCTACAACTACCGCCTGGGCTGGGCTGTCTTCCTCTGCAATGTTCCCAGGGGCCCGGACCTACCTCCTGGACTTTGGAGCCTCACCCTTCGCAGGCGAGTCTCCTTAGGCTGCCTCTCCCAGAGAATCTGGGAAACTTCGCTCCACCCCTAGGCGTGTCTCTGTGCGGCTCTTCCAGCAAGAAGCCACCTAGCTCCTGGGACCCTGCTCTGCACCTAATCGCCTGGCTATGCGGCCCCTCTTCTGAGCCGCCACCTGGAGCCCCGTACAATAGCTCCGATACCCAGAGACCCGCCACACACCTCCTCCTCCGGACAGCGGCCCGGTTTCCAAGCAAGTCACTAGGAGTCCGAGCAACTCACTTCGCGTCTCCTCCTCCCGCCAACCGCCCGTAGCCCTAGGCAGTCACTCCAAGTCCAAGTGACCCGCCCTGTTCTCCTCCTACTCCTCAGGGTAGCCCCCTAGGTGTTCAGGAGCGGTGGCTCCGAGACCAAGTGACCCACCGCGCTCCTCCTCCAGGCAGGCCACTGGTGTTCAGGCGCAGTCGCTTTGAGTCCAATCAACTCACAACTCTCCTCCTCCTCTGGCAACCGCCTGTGGCTCTGATGCAGTCACTCCTAGACCAAGTGACCCGCCGCGCTCCTCCTCTTCCTCCGGGCAACCTCCCTGTGTTCAGAAGCGATCGCTCTGAGTTCAAACAGCTCGCCACGCAGCTCCTCCTCAGGCAGCCGCCCGGAGCCCCAGTGGTTGCTCCGAGTCCAAGCGCTGTGCTGAGCCGCCTCCTCTATGATGATCCCAGTGGTCCGTGTTTACCGCTCCAGCTGGGGGAGAGGCGTCTCACCGAGCAACTCTACTTCACAAAGTTCCCTGCGTTCCGGGGCTACCGCCCCATCCGGGACGCCTCCCCAACAGGAGATACTCACCCGGCGGCTTTGAGTTGGTCCCAAGTCTCTCACTATCTCCTCTTTTGAATCCTGCGTCCTGGAGCAACATGAAATGCAGCCGCCCTCTAGTCCGCCATCTTGAAAACCCCGGTATATTTTAAATAGTAAACACACAATCTGCCTTTTCAAGGTAGAAGTGGGACTTTCACACTTAATGAGAAAGTTAAAAGTTAAAAAAAATGAAACTATGGCAAGAGCATTTTGAGAACAGATGTTTGGAAGTGTTTCCATCTTTCTGGATGCACATTGCAAAAACAAAGACAACCCTTAAAAATCAAGAAATTTCAACAAAAGTCTTTGCATAAAAGACATTTGAAGCTGAGAAAGGAGTTTGGGGAGTGGGTTTAATGCAGGCCTTCTACCCAGGCATTTCTTCCACTTGGACCTGCAAAACTTGGTGAAGTGTTTTCTTCAGTTCTGATGGACTCTGCAACCAAGCATTAAAGTAAACTGAACAAATAATGGACATTTAATGGCTATTACCAAAGGAGAACCCAAGATTTTCCAAACTTAGCAAAGCACATTGAACACATTGATCCTATTAAGGACATGAATAATAATATTTTAGAAAGCAAAAATATTGTGCATCATTAAAAATCTAATGAAATTCTTAAAACTTTGGTATTTTAAATTTCATCTGTATCCTTTTATAGTTTTGACTTTAAAATTTTATCATATATATTATTTGTATAATAGTGGCTTGATTTTTCTTTAGAAATAATTACACATATTTTAGGCACGCCTTCAGCCTTTTTTGTTTGTTTGCATTGCTGGACAAGTACTCTACCACTGAATTACAGACCCAGAGCAGCGACCCTCCCCTTCTACCTCCCCCCATATATAGTATGGGGGACTGAACCCAGGGTCACTCTGTCACTGAGCTACACTCCCAGCCCATTTTAAACTTTTGACAAAAGTTCTCTCAGTTGCTAAGGTTGGCCTTGAACTTGTGATCCTCCTTCTTCAGTTGAGATTATAGTTGTGCACCACAGCACCAAGCTGACAATCTTTTAATGATAGGTTTGAGAAGAAAAAGTTTGGAAATCACTGTTTGAGAGAACAGGAAAAGTCTAATTCAAAAGTAGTCTTAACATTTATACCAATTTCATTAATTTTTTTAAAAAAAGCATCTAGTGGAGGAGGGAAGAAAAGGGGAAGAGAGGAAGGAAAAAGAAGGTGGGTTGTATAATCTGCTTTTTTTTTGAAAGTTGGGCCAAAATCTGGAAATTTTAGAAGCTAAGTTAGTTTCAAGAGGAACTAACACACATTTGAATTGCGATTCTCTGCTAAGTACTAAGAACTATCATTTAATTGTTCACTCATGGATGTTGCCCAATTATCTTTTCTTGCCACCAAAAAAGAAGGCAGATACATCCAGAAACCATGGTCTGAACTCTAGTAATAAGTTGCTTGACTTAAACCCTAATTTACAGAAGGTCTTGGTCCCCCTTCTTTCTTTCTGTGAATAACAGGACTCCTACTCTTCCAGCTGATGAGACATGGGTGGTGGCTGTGTCAATCTTAAGCCATTTAAGCCCCTGACCCTAAACTCAGAGACCATTTTGCTCTTCATGATGGTCCCTCGAGGAGAACCGCCTCTGGTCAAGAAGGTCCTGCTGCAAAGGCCTTGTGACTGAGGCCCGTTCCACTCCACCATCAACTGGGGAGTTTGTGCCCTGGATGACATACAGCTACCTGCACAGATGTGTTTACTTTTTCTTGCATCTTGTAATGGCTCTTGCTATTAAAATTCTGCAGATTTGAAAAACATTCAGAGAACAAATCTGAAAGCAATTAATTTTGTTGCCCCTAAGACACGGAGCCCAGGAATTAAAAGCAGACTGTTGTGATTTATATCTACTTGAACCCAAGGAAAGACATCTGTTCGATCATTTTAAAGGGATTTCTGGCAGCCTCAGGGGTGTGACATGGGGCCGGGTGCATTCCCTTGGGCTCCAAGGGTCTGAGGAGGAAGCCAGGACTGTGGTTGTACTTAAAGGGATTTCACAGGAAACTTCCTTGCGTCTAGCCCGATCTTTGGGGCAAATATTAATCTTAATTTTTGCATTGCAAAAGTAAGAACTTTCCACTACAAAACAATAAAAACTTTCCCTCACCATCCAACCCCATACCATATCCAATGGTGACCACTGATAACACCCCTGGACCACCAAGATGGCACCCAATGGTGAAGAGACAATGATCACCACTTAAAAAAAAAAAATGCAGGTTTTATTTCCAGAACAAAGGGGGCCTGGCTGCCAGGCAGTCAAAAGGCAAAACATATCCACCCCATGCAGATGTCGAAGTTCAGCAGAAAGATGAAAGCCAGTCTCTATAACTGGACATGCAGAGAATGCTCACTGGCGATTTTCCCAACTTCCCAATGAACATTTACGAGCAAAACTCACACATACATCTAATAATTTCTGATGATACTTTAAATTATCATAAATGAATCAAAGTGTGATAAGGAGCTGGGCATGGTGGCGCACACCTGTAATCCCAGCAGCTCAGGAGGCTGAGGCAGGAGGATTGAGAGTTCAAAGCCAGCCTCAGCAAAAGCAAGGTGCTAAGCAACTCAGTGAGACCCTGTCTCTAAATAAAATACAAAATAGGGCTGGGGATGTCGCTCGGTGGTCAAGTGCCCCTGAGTTCAATCCCCAGTACCCCGCCCCCCAAATAAAGGATGAAAGGGAATACCTAAGAGGTGAAAGAGAAGGAGTATGTTGTATATGGAGAATAGGAAGCCCCAGATACCTATTTTTGCAGTCTATGAACAGAAATTCCCTGGGACCTCTGGTTCCATTGTGCTTACCATCTCACATCACCGTGTGTCATAATAAACCTTCTAGGACCTCTTTGGAGTGGTAAAACACAAAGACAAATCTGACCTCTGCCCCTAAGCCTGAACTCTCTGAATGGGTGGAGAGGGCTGTGTGGGGACGGGAGTGACCACTGAATAACAAACTGCAATCCCAGCCCACTGTGTGCATTAGCAGAAAAAGCCCCAAAGTGCTTTGCAAGCAGAGAGTAAGGGGTGACAATGAGGAGCAGAGGGCACTCTGGAGCCTTTTCAGGGAAAAAAAGAGGGACTCTGGCCAAGGCCCAGCTAAGCACTGGTGTACCAGGGATGTTGAGGCTCCGAGCAACCCTGCCTCTGCCTTCCCTTTCCTTATTTTAATCCTTCCGTCTCTAATAGTCCAATTATTTTGTTGCAAAATCCGAATCCACAGACACCTGCCCTAACTTCTGCAAGGGAGAGAGTAGAGGGACTGACTCCCACTTTGAGTTGATTGGAAATAAAATCCCAATGACCATGCTTCAGTTCTGCCATCTTGTCTCTGTAGAGTCAGGGAAAGATCTAGAAGGCTTCCTGTAAGTACGTCCATCAAGTGGCCTTGGTGGCGTGTGAAATGGTTATTTCTTTATTAAAATCTTCACATGCTGGATAGGCGCATTCTGGGACAGGCTGTCCTTTACCAAGGTCCCTGGGAAGAGGAGGACTTTTTGAAATGGTTCCATAGTGTGACTCACTGGAGGGAAATGCCAGAGTCTTTGGGGTGAAAATAAACAAAAGTAAAAATAATAATGTAGCTTCTATGGTTTGAGTGATGTTGTACTGCAATATTGAAGCTGATCTTGGAGAGTATGGAAGGAGGAGTGGAGAGGGACTTTTGTTTACTCAAAGGAGGCAGTTGGTTCCAAGTGAAATTTCAGCAGGATGTATTTCCCTTGATAGGGCTGAGGGGGCCAGGGGAAACGGGATCTCTAACACATCACTGTTCCCTCAGACGAGCTCCTCTGTCCCTGAAAAACCTTCATGTTTGTCAGGCTGGAGCCTCAGAGTAGGTCCCCAAGAGTTCTAATTTCTTATGTAATGAGGAATGTAATTCTCTTTTGGGCCCATAAGTAAACCAAGCTCTGTGGAGCTTTGCTTTTATGTTCAGAAGCCTCCCTCACTAGATGGTCGTAGAGAAAAAAGAAGGAGTCCAGTGAGGCATATGATTCTGAAACCCAGTTCCAAATTTTCTGTTATGTCCCATTCTTTGTTGATTTTTCTTTTTCTCTGTTTGACCTGTAGCAAAGGAAAAGAGGTAACAGTCACATATTCAATTTAGAAACATTACAAGAAAGAGAAAAAGCATCCACTAATCTGTTATTTGGACATGTCTGGTTATGAAAACCCAAACCAGGTGGTTTAAAAGTACCAGTGTCGACACTCCCGTGGAGGAGTTTTTTAGTAAAGAAAATGCGGGAAAGTCAATAATGCAGGGAGATGTGCATTATTCTCTCTTGTAAGTCCTTGCTCCCTGCAAGCAAATCCCCCCATTACGAAGAGCAGGCAGCATGGAGTGAAAACAAGAGGTCAGAATCTAGAGGGACAAGGAAGGTATGGAAATCTTGGAAAAGAGCAAAAGAAGGTGAGTGGAGTAGGGGTTCTTGAAACCCGGGGCTAACAGCATTCTCCCCAGAGAGAGCAGTTAGTTTGGAGCTTATCCCTTTCTCCCCAGGAAGTCCAACAGCCTCCTTTAAAACCTCAAGTGCAGCCAGGTGTGGTGGTGCACATCCAGGGATGGGGGAGGCTAAGGGAGGAGGATCACAAGTTCAAGGCCAGCCCTAAGCAACTCCCCAAGACCCTGTCTCAAAATAAAATATAAAAAAGATGGCTCAGTGGTTAAGCACCCCTGGGTTCAATCCCTGGTACCAAAATAAGTAAATAAATAAATAAAGCCTCAAGTGCTTCTGGTCTTTGTGATGAGCTGCCCCTCCCCCACCCAAGCCACCAAGTAGAGTAAACAATCTTCATTTGGAGTGGAGGACAAGAAACGATGAGCAGAAATTCAGCACCAGGAAACATGCCACGGAGAAGGGAATGTTGGCAATGAAGAGCTGCCACCATGTGTGCCAGGCGGAGGGACGCTGGCGTCATAATACATTTCCAAACAATACATTCCTAAGGAGTGGCATAGCGATGAGTAAGGAAGTGAGAATTTCCTAGGAAAAATCAGAGTATAAAACTTAATATATGCCTCAAACTAGATACATGACTCAAAGGCTATCTCTTATGTCCATTCACCTGGACAGATTTCATACTGCAACCGTTAAAGGACGCCATATTTATTGGAGAGAGAACTTGAGGTAGCACGAGTCTATTCTCTTGCTCCTCACTAGTTGACACTTTTTGTGGCCAGACAAGCAGCTGTTTCAAATGATGCTCACTCTCAAGCTCCAGGGTGGCCTAGCATATCTCCCCTCTCTCTCTCAGCGAGTAGCCTTGTCTCCCACTTGATTGAGAAGCCCAAAGCAAGCCACACTAGCTTCCCTTGCTGTGACATCATGACCCACATTCTCTCCTGATCATGGGACAGTCCTGGCCTCTCTTCTGAGCTCCCTGCCCACCGCTCCAAATACCCTGATGAAAACTCAGATTCAACAAGTTAAGACCAACCAACTGCTTCCCTTGCCTTCCCCAGGTCTGCTGAGTACATTTCCGCTCTCCCACTTCACCCTTCTCCTGCCTTTCTCTTACTCTCAACAAGGGCCAA
This sequence comes from Sciurus carolinensis, assembly GCF_902686445.1. Lineage (NCBI taxonomy): Eukaryota > Metazoa > Chordata > Mammalia > Rodentia > Sciuridae > Sciurus > Sciurus carolinensis. The sequence continues at coordinate 88,061,004 of NC_062220.1, read as the reverse complement.
AGCCTACATACTCCAGTTCAGCAACTGCTTCTGCATCTCTGTTCTCTTCCCTCTAGATTCTAGGCCACTGCCTATGGAAAGTTCTCCTGCTTCTAGCCTTTCCCTGGACACACCTCTAAGCCATCCTCAACAGCGCTGCTGCTTCATTTTCTAAAGCACAACTTGTCTCGGCTCCCTGTGGTCACCGGCTGCCAAGTACTAACAGATGACATCAAAACCCCCTGACTTTGAAGGCCCACTGAAAACTGACTCCAGACGACTTTTCTTGGTTTCTTTTCCCACTGCTCAAATCCATCCAGTCAGATGAGATTTACCTTCACCCACACCCCACCTATATTTCCTTTGTTCATACCTCTGCCTATTCATCATGGCACTGTCAAATGACACCCAGCCCAGCTAACAGCAGAAGTCACCAGTAGGCCTTCCACCTCCCTTGGTTCCTCTACCCCCTCACTCTTGCTCAATAATGTCACTTTCTGTGCATCATCTGTCTCACTCCTGGAACATACATTTCTGCCTTCTGTCAGAGTTATTTGAAGTTTTCCTTTGTCTTATCCCAGTCAAGCAGGTAGCCAACCCTCTCCAGGACTCAGAGTCCCAGCTTCAGGGAGGTGAGCAGCAGGAAGAGAAGCAGAAAGATTCTGAGAGTGTTTTTGGCTTTCGTTTTCCAAAAGTCAGAGAGGCCCAAGGGGAGGATAGGGTTTGAAAAAGCAGAACAACTTGGAAAAACAGGCAAGAAAGCCAGACGTACAGGTAACTCCCCCAGGAGAGCAAGTTCTGTGGGTTCTGCTTCCTGGCGAGAGGGTCAGGATGAGTTTGGAGTCCAGAGAGGAAGAGCTTCCAGGTGGAATATCTGGGAAGCTGAGGCCGCAGGCACTGAGGTTTTTGGCCTGCCCAGAAGCAACAGAAGGCCACCATACATGAGAGGGACCATGGGGACAGTTATGGTGTGATAGCCTCATTAGCAGAGGACCCTCCTTACAGTCTTGTCACTGCCTAGGACTTTCTGATCCTGACACAACCCTGGGCCAGTTGGAGGGGTGGAGGAACTGAGATGGAATTTCCCACTTGCCCAGTGTGTTAGTCAGCTTTTCATCACTGGGACCAAAATCCCTGACAGGAACAACTTAGAGGAGGAAGATTTGTTTTGGCTCATGGTTTCAGAGGATTCAATGCATTCTTGGCCAGCTCCGTTGCTCTGGGCCTGAGGTGAGGCAGAACATCAAGGCGAACACCATGGCAGCAGAGCATAGTGGAGGAGAAAGAGAGGAGAGGAGGAGAGAGAGAGGGAGATGGGGGTGGGGAAGGAGCTGGGGAGAAGATAAACCCTCTGGGACACACCTCCAGTGACTTAATTCTTCCATCTAGGTTCTACCTCCAGTAATCCACTCTTCTATCAATGCATTAATCCATGAAATGGATTAAGGAGGTCAGAACCCTCATGTCTCAAGTATTTCCTAAAAGCCCCACCTCGGAACCTTGCTTTATTGGGGACCATGCTTTCAACACATGAGCTTGTGGGGGCCATTTCAGATCTAAACCATAACACCCAGTACAGTGAGAACTTAAATTTTTTAAAAAAAATTTTTCATAGAAAAGAGAGATAAAAGATGGACTTTGTGACATTCACCAGTAAATGGATGGGCCTGGGGACTATCATGCTAAGTGGAATAAGCCAATCCCCCAAAAATCAAAGGTCAAATATTTTCTCCGATTTGTGGATGCTGACCCACAACAGGGTGGGGGGGTGGGATAAAAGTTCAGTGGATTAGACAAAAGGAAATGAAGGGAAGAGAGTAGGGATAGAAATAACAAAGACTGTGGAATGAATCTGACACAACTTTCCAATGTACATATATGAACACACCACAGTGACTCTCCGCAGGGTGTGCATCCACAAGACTGGGATCCTAATTAGAACAGGATGTATTCCTGGGAATCTGATATCAATTTGACAGTGTTTACTGACTGCCTACAGTGAGCCAGTCACTGTGCAGATGGTAGGGATACAGCCATAAACAAAACCAAAGACCCCTCTTCAAAGACATCACATTTTTGTGGAAGGTCAGTGTCAAAATATACAAATCTGTGGATACTGATAAGCATATTAAGAAAATCTGAGTGGTGTGACTGGAATAAAGGATGAGCAGTTAGAAGAAGCTTTCCCGACACCTGGCATCTGAATAGGGCTGGAAGGAAGGGCAGTGATAACTCTTGCTTGTATCTGGGGAGCACACCACAGGTGCTGTAGGATCAATGAGGGGCCCAGACCCTGAGAAAGGAATAAAAGCTCAACCATGGGGTAAGCGGGGAGCAATGGCTGGGCTGTAGGAGCCATGCGAGGTGGTTGACCAAGGTAATGACTTAGGACTTGCTCTCTTTACTCCCTCCCACCCCCAGAATGCATGCACACAGTATGTACTAGGTAATATTTATTAAATGGAGGATTGTATTAGTCAGTCTGCATCTCTGTGACAAAATACCTGAGAGAAACAACTGACGGAAGGAAAGACTTATTTCAGCTCATGGTTTCAGAAATTACAGTCCATGGTCTGTTGGGTCTATTGCATTGGACCCGAGATGAAGCACAAGAACATGGCAGATGAAAACTGCTTACCTCAGGGAGGCTGGGAAGCAGAGGGAGAGAGAGAGAAAGAGGAAGGGGCTGGGGGCAAAATAATCCTCAAGGGCACACTCCCAAGAAGCCACTCCCTTCAACTACTACTACTACCGCCTTCTACTGTTTCCACCACCTTCCAAAGGTCACCTTAAATCATGAATCCATTAATGGATTAATCCAGTCATGAGGCAAAAGCCCACGATCCACTCATCTTTTCAAAGGCCCCACTTCTGAACGCTGCTACTCTGGGGACCAAGACTTCAATGACCGAGCCTTTGGGGCACATTCCATGATGGACCACACATGGCTTTTAAGTGACTCTGAGAAATAATAAATAACATAAAAATACATATAGAACAATAAAAAAAGGAAGACTCACAGATAGATATAACCACTTTTCAACTCTCAGTATTATAATTCCAGTCTCATGATTTGTAGATTCTAATTCTTTTCCACATTGGAGATAATAGTATGTCATGTTTTCTTTACTTCATCACATTACAATATTTAATGTCATCCTTTAATTCATTGAAATTCTGTTTCTAACTGGTTTCAGCAACTTGGGCAAAGTGATCACGAGGCAATTGATTCTTTCAGGGGCCACAAACGGTGCATGGTTCCTTCTGGCTCCTTGCTGCAGGCTGAGACTTTCTTGTCTCTAGTCCAGAAAAAAAACAAAAAAACAACTTCACTTTCCTGTTCTTTCAGGGCAAGGCATTGGAACATTTCCTAGAGATGTTTTCTACCCCCCATCCAGGACTCTGCTTTTACACTCCCATCTGCCCCAATAGCTGTTCCCTCTTCTATGGATGATTGACTCAGTTTGATTCATCATCTACAACTTGTGCCTTTGTAAAGTCACAAGTTAACAAAATGAAACAGCTCAAATCAAGTAAAACCATCTATGGGTATAATCATAAGTTTAAAAACATAAAATGAATTTATTTTCAATGTCCAAGACTATAACTCTTTAACTATGAAAATAAACATGTGCCTGGGTTTCAAAAAAAAATCAGAAAGGACTTAATAGAAAGCAGATAGCAAGTCTTAGCTCTTTTCTGATGTGGCTCCCTATCCTTCCTTCTGCTTTGGGGACAGCATTCTGAAAAAATTTGGGGCCTGTGCTAAGGGGTCCTCTCAGCCCCAGGAGGAGTAGAAGGGCATGCTCCTGGCCAAAAGGGAAGGGTCTGTTAAGTATTTTTGGAGCACATGCAAAATTTACAGGTGAACCAACATTTTATGGTCTGAAGATGTTTTTGTCTATGGTGAAGCAGGTTTTGCCCATGAGCAACAAATGAATTTATTCAAGACTTGAATTACTGAAAGGAAAACAAACCTAATGCAGGACAAAACTAATGTGAAATTTAAGGGGGGAAAAACCCCACCACCAACAACAAACAATCTTCAGTTTGGCTGAGATGATTAGAGCCAGATGGAAAATGGATCCCAGGTGCCCAGGTGGGCGGGACATCTGAGGACAGAAACAGCTGCGTCTGGGCTGGCACAGCCCGAAACATCCAAACCACTTGCAAAGCAGAAAAGCATTTCTTTCCTTCCTTTTTTTCTTTCCTTCTCCACAACTTCCTGGCTTCTCTTCTCTTTCCCTGAAGCAGCCAGGAGTTTCCAGGTTGAAACTTTTCCAAATGAGAAGGCTCAATGTGAGGGGACTGGAGACCAAGACTGAAGGATGGGTAGGTGGGATTGCAGGATTGTGGCCGTCTAGGATTGTAGACATGATGTTTTATCATACTCTCCAAAAATCTGGATTTCAAAATAAGACTTCCATCCCCGAGATAATAAAAGGTGCATTTAAGGGTCTCTGTGGTTGTCTTACAATCAATTTGTGGAGAGTAACTGGATGATTTGAGCTGAAGCAGACCCACACAGAACCTCAAGTCTAATTCCATCATGTGGCTTCTAATGTCATCAACAGTGCCTCTGGCAACAAAGTCATTTTCAATTGCTAATATCCTTTCCCTTCTACACTCATGCTGCCAGAATCATTTACAGTTCTGTGTCTGAATCTCCCCAGAAAAGAATTTTTCCCCCCTTTGGCAAGATGGTTTCCAGAAAACAACAACTTCCGCAGAACAAATGAATGTAAAAGTTCTGTTGTTACAATCGTTCCATGTGAAAACATTCAGGGATTTTGGTACTGCAGAAAGTAAAGAATGCTGCAGAGATTCTTTGCACAGTATTTTCTTGTTTAGTTTTTATCACATTGGTGGCTACACCCATTTAGTGAAGACATTGGTTAATTCTTCATAGCAACAATTTGTTGATGTTTTAATTCAACCCAGAAGCCCTTAAGAAAAGTGACATTAGCTCCAGGACAGGAACTTCTGCCTATGGTGCTTAGTCTTAATTTGCTGTTTCTAGTAGAGACTTGGCATTTTGCAAATATTGGTTCATGTTTATTGCCGAAAGATTTTCTATAGGAAACTGTTAGTTTTGCCATCTTTTGAATTTTGGGGTGTTTTATGTAAAACAGAATTGGTGGGGGGCGTACCAGGGATTGAACTCAGGGGCACTTAACCACTGAGCCACATCCCCAGCCCTATTTTGTATTTTATTTAGAGACAGGGTCTCACTGAGTTGCTTAGTACCTTGCCGTAGCTGAGGTTGGCTTTGAACTTGCAATCCTCCTGAGCCACTGGGATGAAACAGAATTCTTTTTTTTTATCCATCTTAGAGATGAGAAAACATTTGACCTAGTTCTACTCTTAGGAGATAACAGAATTTTTAAAATAGATTTTTAAAAAATCTAGTTTAAATTTGCAAACTCCCATTAGATATTTAGAAAGTTGTCCCCTTCTCCTATCACAAATAAAAATTCCACTTTATGTCTTAGCAGTACTCAAGGACTCCTCTGTCAAGGGTGAGCTAAGACCTGCCAGCAATTACCCAGTGATTGCCTCCCTACCTTAGACTGCGGAAGAAGATTCTAGATTCTGGGGGAAGGGTCTAATTCAATTAGCTACACTAAGATGAAATATTCACAATTCTTTCATCCCTGGGTGCAAAAAAAGAGGTGTTTTATTCTGAAAAAATACTCCATATTGTATTCTTCATCACACTTAGAACTTGAGCTAGTGGTTGAGAACTGAGAAAATGCACGGTTCCAACTTCTGCTTCACAGTTTAAAAAAAGCTGATTGAAAAACTTAGAACACCAACAATTATTGGCCCCATTCCAGATGAAGTAATTCTTAAGTGACTTTTCAAATGTCTCTGCCATTGATAATGAAAATATAAAGTAAAATCCAGAGAGAAAAGTCTGTCCTGAGTCTATTGATAGCTATAGAAGAAGTCGCTGTCACTCCCAGGCTGGGACAAAAGGAGAATGGAATCCTTTGAACGAAGTTCAGATAGAGGACTGTGATGTGTCTGAGTTTTCTTTGAACCTGAACAGAGCAGATCTGTGTCAGTGAGACGTAAAACTAATTTGTAATCGTGTCAAATACGGAGCTTCTAAGTGTTCCTCTTGCACATGGAATTCCAGTCAAGAGAGAAGCATCCATACTGAGAAATCTCCAATGCACCAGTGGGTATGTCAGGATGGATTTTCATGTTCCTCTTGTCTTGAAAGTTTAAAAACCAAATTTTGTTAAAGGTGTATATGAGCCAGTTGCAAACTCACCTGTGGAGGTGGTTTCCCAGAAAATGAGCAAACCTGTTACCGTTTATTGATGTTAATTGCTATTTCAAGTACTATTCAGCATTAACAATTTTGTTAAATGTATTAAAATGAATAGAAATGTTGTGTGTGGCTATTGATTGACATATAAAATATAAATAAATTTTCCTTCTCAGGCCTCCTTGCTTTTTCAAATGAGTATGTGGAAATACAATCCATGCACATCTTCTAGGATTTAGCCCCACAGACAGGAAATGTGATTTAACAGCATTATGCTGCTCAAGTTAAGTGGATTTGGCTATTGATTTCTTACTAGCATTAGCTGATTATCAGAAAGGTATTTTGTTAATGTGGCTGACGGCCAGACTGACAGTGTAACAGCATTACCACAAAAAGTAGCTTTGGTTTTAGTCTTTAATTAGAATTTTCATACCACAGCAGCAGTTTGGATTTGCCAAGGATTTGTGCCTTAAAGGGATTATGTTAAAGATTATAGAAGTTGAATCCTTCTGGAACAAGGCTGGATATTCATCTCAGGAATGCAGCTCCAAATGCCTTTTGGCCAAGATGCTTGTGAGTGTTTAAGGATTCCTGATTCCTGTCACTCTCGAAGTTGCTATGACAGTGTAGACCCACGTAAGGGAAATGCTCCTGAAGGGAAGGCCAACTGAAAGCTGGCATGGCAACTGCACACAGGCCCCAGCCTTGCCCAATTCAGAAGATTCCAGCAAGTTTAAGAGCTAGAAATGGGATGTGAACACCTAAAAGTTGAGGAGAGCGCAAAAATGCTGCTTAATTAATTACAGAACATAAATCAGAAAACAGAGGTGGGAAGTGGCATCAGCACAGAGCTGAAGAAACCTTCCCTCTCTGTCGAGTGGAAGCAGAAAGCCCTTTGGCTGAGAGGATGAGGCAGCCTCGGGGGACAGAGGATACTGTGCTGGTCTGGGAAGTCCTCCAGCCCCTCAGCAACCGGGGGACTTGCTGCATTGCCTATGAATCATTTAAAATATTTCATAATTAGAAGGAAAAATTGTCTAAGGAGCACTGGCTCATGAAAGGGATGTAGAATAAGCCCAGTGATAAAGTGGAATTCTAACTGAGCTACTCCCCTTCATGGAGGAGTTAGCAGCGCTTTAGCCCCTTCCTCAGGAGAAACCCAAGACCTGTTCACATGGAGGCAGGAGGGCCTCCTCCCAGACTGCCAGTCAGAAGACATATTCAATGACATTATCTCAGAGGGACGAGGTACCACATCCTCCCCTGCGTGTTTACATATTCAAAAGATGACAAAATTAAGCCTCAAGTTGCTTCCAATTCATTTAGAAGAGATAAGGCCAGGACATGCATGAACAATACTTTAGAACACTTATTAAGCAATAAATAACCAGTTGCAGATGGATGCTCTCTGGATTCCAGAGTCTAGTTTAATCCTATTTCAGCCATTTGGATCGCAGCACAAGAGCTTTGGCGTGTGTAATTCCAAATGCAGGAAGACACAAACATTGCCAAGTAAATGCCTTAACAATACTTGCCTAAAATGGAAATATCCTTATTGCTTTTACTGATTAAAAGATGGAAAGAAACCTAAATATCCAAGAACTGAATCTTATCATATAAACATAAAGAATTCTTAAAAAAAAGAACAACTCAAGAATAAGGAAGCTTACTATGTACTGATATGGAATGATCTCTGTATTGTTCAGTGACTAAAGAGAAAAGTAGAAACCGTTTTACATATTCGAGCAGAGAAGAATGTAATGCAGGGAATTGGTTTTTAAAAAACTGCTGCAAGGGCTGAGAAGTAAATAAAGACTGGGAAGTTGCCACTGTCCCTTGGCTGGATCCCAGGAGCAGATACTCAGGGATGATGCTGAAACCACCCCCAGGCTGCTGGAGCCTGTAGTGCATGCAATCCAGCCCAGCTGCATGGCCCTGTTCCCATTGCCAGAGGAGGGAAACTGGCTATCCTCTTCCTCCCACATTGGAACTTCCTATTAGAATAATCTAACATGAAATCGGCTGAGTGAGCGAGACAGGGAAAGGGGTGGAGGACGTCTAGAAGGATGAATTTAGTCTTAGAGCCAGGAGACACAACCCAGTACATCCACCCTTTTGCTCCTCAGCATCTGTGCATTCTATTGCACCTGTTTGATAATAGCAATATCTTATTTCTACCAAAGAGAACAACCGTATTTCTCATGCAGATGAAGACAAGTTCATGCTATCTAAAAGGTGGAGACATAGAGTGCCCCTGTAAGGAGGCATCTTCAGCTACTGTGTTCATGTCAGGGTGAAGTCAGTTTTTCTTTTCAGAATGTCCAAGATGCAATGGACATCCTGTGAGCCAAAGACCAAGTTGAAAAGTTAACCATCAATGACACTCAGTGTACACGACAAGCCATGAAAACTGCTGCAAATCTTGTGTTGATAAATGGTAAAAAAACTGATTGATAATGGCAATAGCTGAACAATCATTGATAATGAACTTCTTCCAATGCCTGTTCCATGTTCCCTTTGCTTTTAACCAGCACCTCCGTTGTTTGGGGTTCTTTACTCAACAAGATGACTTAAACCGTCATTTCTGAAGAGGTTGCATCTTTGATCTTTGGTAGTCCTGCAGGTTGCAACGTAATTCCAACAACTTTTACTCCTTGATATGGAAGTGCTAGGAGGCACCCAGAAGAATTTCCTAAGCTCTAGACACAGTTCTCCTGCCCTCATTGTGGATCATAGCAATCAAATTGCCTCCTGGTAATTCACCCCAGCCAGAACACTGGCTCCTTTGTCTGCTGATTCAGTGGCATGAGAAACCTAAAATGGACAGATAGCAGAATCAACTTCCAGTTCAGTGGAACGATTCTATGTTCCCCAGAGGAAGCATACTCTCCAGGGAATCAAGACCTTTAAACAAGTTGATCCAAGAAGGAAGACAAGTATCTTTTGAGTGATGTTCCTGGTGTAATGGTGAGAGTAGCTATTCAGACGACATGCTCAGTGTTGGATCCTGAGAGAACTTCCCTTACCACTTTCTTGATTTGGGCTGTAATGCCTCAATAGCTCACATACACCAGGTGCTTCAAAACTGCAAGAGGCAACTCTGAAGTAGGTCTAAATGCTTTCTTCCTCTGTCAATCCCAAGAGGCTGTAGATGTGAACTGACGGAGAATCAATATAGCAGCAAGAACAGTTGATGTGGGAGCCAGAGCCATCTGCTCATGAAACTTACTGTGCCTTGAGGACCTGCTCAAACCCAGTCTGGCATACACTATTTACACCAGATGATGGCTTTTTGCTGTGCATGCTCAACCTGATGGCTTGGTGGATGAGGGTGTTTGTTATCTGACAAGGCAGGAGGCAGGAGATGCTGAGTAACAAATTATCCCCAAACTCTGCAACAAATATTTATTCTGAGGGCCAGGGATCTAGGAACAGTTTATCCAGAAGACTCTCTCATGAGAAGAGATCAGAATCTCTCATGAGGCTGCAATTCAGCTGTCGGCAAAGGCCACAGGCACCCCAAGTCTGCACTACACATGCTGAAGGCCAGTGATTCTCAAATGAGGACCATTTTTGAGGCCCAGAAAATATCTGGCAATGTCTATAGACATTTTTGCTGTCACAACTAAGGAGAGTAGTGCTGCTAGTAGGTAGAGACCAGGGGTATTAGTCTGTTTTTTCTTCCTAATAGCACAATAGCACAAGCTGAGGACATTGTAAAGAAAAAGGTTTATTTTGGCTTATGGTTCTGGTCCAGGGTTGAAGGTCATCTATTGATGGCCTTCTTATGAGCAGAGTTCTGAGACAGCACATGGCACTACATGATAAGAGATAGGGAGCAAGAGAAAGACCTAGCCAAACTGGCTCCTATAGCTGAGCTGCTCCTAGGATCATCCACTAATCCATTAATTGCATGAATACAGAGCCCTAGTCATCTCTTCAAGGTAATATCTCATAAGGGTGATTGAATTTCCACAAGAGTTTTAGAGGGGGCAAACAATACTCAAACTGATGTCAAAGATGCTACTAAATATGATTTGCATATCCCCCCCACCCCCGCAACAAAGAATTATCCGTTCTACAAATGTCAAGGATGCTGAGGTTAAGAAATCCTGCTATTGAGTCCTCTTTTGCTCTGGTATCCACATAGAACTTGCAGCCTACTGAGTTACTCAAAACACTGCTATGAAAAGCATACTCTAAAAGGGTGTATGTTAACTCACAAATCAAAAGAGGCACAAAACATGGCAGCCCTTTCTTAGTGAGAGGCGGTGTGAAGTTTAGTAATTTGTCTTTCACTTTAGAAGGAAATGCCATATTCTTCAGGGCAGAATCTGGACCCCAGAAATGTCACCAAGGCAGGAGGCCTTTGATTTGTGGGGTAGAATTACTCCCACCCTCTAGCATACATGTGTCTTACAGAGTAATCTAGAATATGTGAAACTCTCTGGTCATCATGTGAATGAGCCAAAAGGGCAGCATGACATTCTGCAGACTATCGAGATGGTCGAGGTCCCTGTGGATTAGATCTTGTCCGAGGGCAGCAGAGACAACACAGGCCATGGGTAAGAGAGGGGGTTATTTTGCCAATCCTTCTGCAGGTTGAGAGGAAACGCCTGCTGGTAATGTTTGCCAATTCAATGTTAAAAAAATAAAGCATCCTGAATCCTGCAGATCACTAGTTGCATACAAAGTGCCAAGAGCTCCAGTAAAGGAGAACACATCTGGTCTAGCATCTGATTAATGTTATAAGAATCCACAGTCATTCTGCAACAACCATCTTGCCAAAGAGAGGAGTTAAATGAGGATATAAAATAGAACAACTGTATTGTGCAAGTGTTAGATGGAAATGCTAGTATCTACAGTTCCCCCCAGGGGTATGGTATTGCTTTCAGTTTACTCTTACATAGAAAGGGCATATCCAAGGAAACTTCCACTTGGCCCTGCCTATCATAATAATGCTCACTACACAAGATAGGGAATCAATATGGAGGTGGGTTCTTTCAGATTCTGAGGATACTTACTACAAACCACAGGATGATAAGTTGACCTATTGGAATCTGATAAGGCAGCTACGGGCCCAAATTTCACTTATAATCTGATTACCACAGGTGACTTTCCTGCCCCATTCAGTGATCCAAAGGCATTGTGGATCTCTAGAGATTGGCATCAACTCAGGATCAATGTTCATAAATCCCCTACACTCTTGAATATTCCCCTTTTCTCAGCGCACAGTCACCTTAGTGAATGTCTAGAGGTGTTGGGGAAGACTTAAAGGAAGATTTATGCTAGATACCTATAGCAATATTATAGGGTCCTTCCTCAATGCTTCCCAGACTCCCCTTTTTCCAAACTTCAGGACTGTCAAATCTTAGCATGCAGCAGAATCAGTTTAAGTGTTTGCTAAAGCAAAGATTGCTGGGACCTACCTCCAGAGTTGTTGTGTCAGTAGGTCTTGAATAAGGTCTAAGAATGTGTATTTCTAACAAATTCCTAGGTGATGCTGCTACTTTTGGGTCATAGTTTGAGAAGCAAGACAGACTGAAATATCTACCATATTTAAATAAACCTAACTGTGTTAGTCAGTTTTATGTTGTGTGACCAAAATACCCTAGTCCGACTCAGAGAAATAAAAGTTTATTTGGGACTTGTGTTTTCTGATGTTCAGTCCATGGTCAGCTAACTCAATCACTTTGAGGAGCAGTATCATGGAAAAGGGCACAGCAGAGGAAGGTTGCTCACCTCATGGCAGTCAGGAAGCAGAGAGAGTAAGGGGAAGAGGCCACAGGAAGGTGAACCGTTCCAGGGTACGCCCCTGGTTACCCATCTTCTCCAGCCATGCCCCACTCACTACTTACCACTCAATTAGTCCATTCAAACTAGGATGTATTAAGTTACGGCTCTCATAATACAATCATTTTACCACCTGCATTAACATAGGAGCCTCTGGGGTACACCTCATATCCAAACTAGAACATTCTTCCCCTGTCTTCCCAAAGCTCATGTCCATATCACCATGAAAAATGCATTTAGTTTATCTTCATGAATTTCCATAGTCTTAACAGTCCCAAAATTACCCAAAAGTCCAAGTTCAAAGTCTTATCTGAGACTCAAAACAAACTCTTGGCTGTAAGTCCCCATAAAAATTAAAAGCAAATTACATATATCCACTATACAGTGGCACAGAGTAAATGTCCCTATTGCAAAAGGGAGGACCAGGGAAATAGAAAGAAAGAATGCAAAACAAAGACCCAAGCCAGTTGGACAAACAGGTCCTGTAGCTCCAACTCCAGCATCTGGGGCACATGACAGAGAGATGTATTCTCCAAAGGGTTTGGGCATCCCCAACTCTGTGGACTTGTTGGTTGTGGCCAACATAGGCTCTCTTTTAGACTGGCTTTATTCACAGCCAGCATAAGATCTTTGTTACTGGCATCTCTTAATCCCAGGGGTCCTCATTTCAGTTTGGCTTCACCACAGCTTCATGCACTACCCTCTTGGAGGCTGTCTATTCTAACTCTGCTACACTTTGCCTGGTCTCCCAGGCCTTCCTTTGAAATCTTGGTGAAAGCCTCCAAGACCCCCTAACTTCAACATCTTGTACTCTTGCAAAGTCAACAACACGTAGATGACACCATGTTCTACTGACAGCTTGAGCAGTAGCCAGACCTATTTGGACCATGGCTGCAAAAGTCTCTATGTACCTGGGTGACTGAGCACAATGAAACAAATCCTGGGGAAACAACTTTCTAAGCAACCCTGTGTGCGAAGGGTGCTTCCATTGTGTCTTAAAGTTTTCCCTTCTTTGCCTTTGAGCCTGCAATGGGTGTGATCTTGTTATTCCTGAGACTGCCTTCAAGGTGTTTTACTGTCTGTACAATGTATTTAGCATCTCTTTCATGGCTACAATCTCTTTAACAACCATAACTTCCTTGACCTCTGTTTTACACACCCTTTTCTGAACAAACAGCAAGTTTTAAGAATCCTTCTTTGCTGCTTTCTGCTCCAAATTCTCACAATAAACCTGCTTGAAAGCCGATAGCACCATCCATGCCACTGACTGAATGCTGTACTGTCTTGAAATTTCCTCCACCAGATTAATTAGTTCATCACTTAAATTCAGCCTCACACAAAGTCTTGGGAGAGGCAAAACAAAAACAATTTCTTTGCCAGAATGTAATATGAAAGGCCTCTAATCCAATTCCCAATAGAATCCTCATTTTCCTCTGAAACCTCATGAGCTCAGTCTTTATAGTCTGCATTTCTACTGGTATTCTGGTTGTTTGAGCTCCCAACAGAATCAATAATTAAGCTCTGCTTAAACATTCTAAGACTTCTCCAACTTTCATTTCCAAACTTTTCCAAACTCTTCTCTCAAACCAGTTCCAAAGGCTGAACCACATGGTCAGGTTAGTCACAGCAAGGATCCCGCTTCTTGGTTCCATTTTCTGCGTTAGTCAGGTTTCATCAATGGGGCCAAAATATCTAAAAAGACCAATTTAGAGAAGGAAAAGTTTGTTTGGGGATCATAGTTTCAGAGGTTCAGTTCATAGTCAGCCAATTCCATGGTTTTGGGCCCAAGGTGAGATACAGCATCATGGTCAAAGGGTAGAGCAAAGGAAAGTTGCTCACTCATGGCAGTTAGGAATCAGGGGGCAAGGGGAACCACAGGAATAATGAATCCTGCCAGCATATACCCCTAGTGACCCACCTCCTCCAGCTATACCCCAACTGACTATAGTTACCACCCAGGTAACTATAGTTACCACCCATTCATACAAGCATGGACTAATTAGGTTAAGGGTCTCATAATCCAATCATTTGCCTTCTGCATTAACACAGGATGTTGGAAGTGGGAACAGTTACCCCATATCCAAACTATAACACTGACCATAATAATATCAATCGACAAAGACATTTTAAGTTCTTATCAGTGTATCTCCCTACATCCTGGAGGGGCCATAAACTGTTGTCTGCCTAGGTTCTATTTAGGCAATGAGAAAGAATTCCCTCCTGGGATGAATTCTAAAAAATATTGAACAATACAAATGAGGTTACTTTAAAACTGAGGCTTCTAAGACCCATTTGTTCAAAGTAACAAATATAATGGTGACTAGTGTGGTGATATGGAAATGGTTATATTTCCATAGAGAAGGCAGGAGATACAACAGTGTGCTTCCAGACAGTCATAGCTTCCCAGGTGCCCAGGGGACCATGAGGTAGGCTGCTATGGATGGTACTATCATGAGCAGTGAGGCTGCCACCTGGGCCCAAGAAGCACTCCCATGGGAGTGCTTATTTATTCCTCTGGTCCTCTCTCCATCAGATTGTCTAAAGACACTGCAAACATGCCCACCCATGCACTGTGAAAAAAATGACCTCCGTGCATTTTTGAGTGTGAAACAAGACTGGGTGAGGCAAAGGACAATTTCATGGAGCATCTCCCAAGAGGATCAGACTTTAGATCTGTCCAAGCTTCAAGCCTGAATGTTTCCAAACTGCTAATGGAAATATATTTCATTCTTTCTCTTTTTAGAAAATAATATTTAAGTAAAGCCTTTATCCCATGTAGCCCCAAGTTTTTAATTCTGTGAATATTTCAAGAAAATTGACACAGGTGCATTAAAATAGGCTAGAAGTCATAATCTAGAGTTTACTTACTATTATTATAATAGAGTTACATTCCTAGAATTACATAATTGTATTATATGTTTTGTATTACATACTATTGAACTTTTTATAAGTGTTTCACATCTTGGATGATGGGACAAAATGGGTTATATGCGTAAGTCTTCTGGATTCTGGTTTGATCCCTTAGATTCATCTGTCTATGCTTCACTCACAACAGAAGAACCTCAAAAGTTCTACAGGGACCAGGGCAGAGTGATTGAGAATAACAGTAGATGAGATCAGAGAGGGACACGGAGTGTGTGCATGACGTTCATGTGGGTACAAGCATGCTTGCAAAACATCCTCATGTAGCAGAGGCAGGTGTTCAGAGGCAGCTTTTAAACTCTGAATGAGATAGGACCCACTGTGTAAGCTTTTGATCAGAGGGATGTGTGCCTTGATAAGTATTAACAGGTCACTCCAGCTGCTCTATTGCTCTATGGAGGTACAAGATGAAAAGAGGAAGTTATTGAAATAATCTGGGTGAGAGAGGATAGCTGCCTGAGCAGGATGTTGGAGATGGAAGGAATGAGGATTGAGCAGAACCTGGATATATTCTGAAGATATAACCCACAAACTTTCTTAATGGTTTGAATGTGACGTGTGAACAAAAGAGTGAGGTAAAAAAATTGATGCTTTTTTTTTTTGTCCTTTTTGAATGTCCTTTGGAATGACTACTACCTGAAATTGTTGGAGGAGCAGGGTTTTTTTGGGGGGGAAGATGCATTTGGATCATCTCTATGGAATTTGAGTAGAGATGTCAAGTAGGTACTTCAAGACACAAGTCTTATATGTAAAATGAAGATTCAGGCCAAGGACAATTCAAGAGTCTTTGAGGTAGAGGCGGTATTTATTTAATGCCACCTGATTAGATTAGAAGGGGCACAGACTGGAGCAAGGTCCAATGACTGGACCCTGGGGCACTCCAGCATCAAGACATTGTGGAGATGGAAAGAAACAAGCCACAGGGAAGTGAGAAGGAGTGGTTTGGAAGGTCAGAAGAGGGTGTGGCATCATGGAAGCCAAATGATTCAAGGAGGATGGATGGATCCGCTGTATCAAAGGTGCTGTCAGGCAGAGTAAGATGAAGGCCAAGTACTGGATAGCCTGATGGTTGTTGGTGACCTGCAGAGAGAAGCTGTAGTAACGTGGTAGGGCTGGAAATCCTAGTGGAAAAGTTTCCAGATGATGGGAAGAGAAGGAATGGAGACAGAAAATTTTGACACTGTTTTTCTAAAAACTGTAAAGCAAAAGGGATGATGTGACTTGACAAATATTAACAGGTCAAATGGGACAAAAAAATGGGGCAGTAGTTGAAGGGGCAAGTATCCATAAAGGATTGTTCTTTTCAAGATGCAAGGAATGATAGCATTCGTATTCTGATTGGAATTGTCCAGTAGAGAGAGTAAGATACTGATGATGTAGGACAGAAAGGAGAGAATGTTCTGGTGATACATGGGTGCCCATTCAAGCAAATAAGCACTCAGAAGCACTGCTGGGGGAACTGTATATTGATTGAGTTTTGTGAAGGGAGTTGCTATTATATATTCAAATTATAGATACACACATTATTTGATATAGTGGCCTTATTTCCAGGATTCTATTCTACAGATTGATTAACATCTATAAACAAACATGTTTACATATTATTTGTTACAACATTGCTCATAACATCAAAAATTTGGAATACACTTAAATATACATTGATAGTGATAAGTAGATCCATATCTGGAATACTATGTAGCATTGAAAGCAAAGACTTAAGTCTAAATACACTGAACTGGAACAATCTTGAAAAACATGAAAAATATTAAGAAACAGAAGAGTACATAGTATACTTCCACTTGTGAAGAAAGCAGGGAATGAGCTGATATATCATTATATATAAAATATATTTTTTATATGTGTACAGAACATCTCTGAGTGATCTTATGGAAACTCACTTTCCATTGGATAACCTTTTCCAATGTTTCAATTTAAGATGTGTACTTTTTATTTTTCATTAATATATATATAGAAAAAAATCTTTGCTAAGAAGAAAAAAGTAAACATGTATTATTTTATTAATAACAATGCATATGTTTAAGGGAAAATGCTACTATCTTCTAGAGTTGTTTTGAAAGGTAATGGGAAAATGCACCCAGTAAATCCCTTTAAATTGATTTTTACTGAACCAGTAATTGGCAAATTAATTTGCAATTTTGCAATAGTAATGCTCATCAGGAATCACAATGTAAAATATTTTTAGTTTCAAAGTGAATTTCTGTTAAACATACCATAGATATTGAATAAATCTAGTTGAGTCGAATCTTATCACTAATTAGATGAAAGTCAGAAACTGGGAAATAGAATTCAAATACCAAACATTTTTAAAGCATTTCTGTTTTAAGATTAATTATTTTCCTGTACACATATATGCATACTTAATACAGTTTAGCATCTTTTCATCTTATTTTGAGCTTATTAGATGGCATATGATGGTGCTCAGAAGTAAACTAGAAAATCATTTTGATACAGTTTAGCAAACTATTTAATCATAATAATAACAATTGAGTTATCAGTTTGAAATGAAAAAGAAAATGAGAAAGACAAGACCAATTTTCAGAGGCAGAAATTATCCCTGAAGTTGGAGTTTAAACATGCAGCTCTGCTGAATTAAGAGAATGTTTTATATGACTTTTTTAGAAATGAGTAGTTCTTAAAAATAAAGAACTATGCCCATTAAGTATATGTGAACAGAGAAAGCAGAAATTTCATTTTTAGTGTCTGACAGTTAGAAATCTCTTATTCAGTACTTTTATGAGTCACATTTATATTGACGATGGCATGGATGATCTTGGTGGGTGACAAGACCTTGAACAGCTTTCTAAAACCTCAAGATAGACTGTATTTACTTCAATGTTTCTAGCACTAAGCATACTTAACTGTAATCAAATCTTTAAAAACTAGCATGATATGCTATGTAATATCATTATATATAATGATCCTCTCATTTCCTCACCTGAAGGAGATTTTAAGCATCGAGGATTCTCTATTTATTTAAGCATGCACGCTCTTTCTTCCCCTAGTTTACTGAATTATTTATTAGTTACACAGTATTCATGCTCTGTGCTAAGTGCTGCTTCTCTACCCTTCTGCAACTGGAGTGTAAGTACATATCTATTTCATTATGAATTTTAAAATCCACTCGAAGCTAAGGAAGTAATTCATACCAATGGAATGGCTGGGGTGGTAGTATATTTTCAAAAATGTTAGAACTTTGTTGTTAATATTGAGTGTATTTGCTCCCTTTTTTGGTTTGCTAATAGACAATGATGTACAAGCAACATATAAAATATTCACACTAAGGTGCAATTATTTGTAGGAAAGATCCACACCTTGACAGACTTCCAAGATGAGAAAAGCTGAAATGCACACTCGTTTCCATTCAAACAAGAAGTGATTGATGAAGCATCCTCATGCCTGTGTGGAAGTCTATGCAAGATGCTGTATATTGATATTTTTAAAAACATATGATGCAAACGAATCATCTGGGGGTCTTGTTGAGATACAGAGTTGGAGTCTCAAGTTTGGGATGGCCCCGAGTCTGCATTTTTGTCATGATCCCAGTTGATGTTGCTGCTGCTGGTCTACAGAATTCACTTTGAATGGCAAGGTACAGAGCAGAGGTCTGCATCCTAACTGCATGTTTTGGGAAAACTTAAAAGAAATACAGATGCCCAGGTCCCACCTTCAACTGAATCAGAATCTCTGGAGATGAGAGTCAGGCACTGCTCATTGGTTAATGCTCCCCATGTGCTGTGGACTGAATTGTGAACCCTTCATATTCATATCTTGAAGCCCAAACCCCTAATGTGATGATATTTGGAGATGGGACTTTTGGGAGGTAATTAGGAACAGATGAGGTTACGAAGGCACCCCATGATAGGATCAGTACCCTTATAAGAAGAGACACCAAATCTCCAATTTATTTATTTTCTCAATCCCTCTCCCCTGTCCCTCTCAGGAATAGTAAGAATGCAACTGTATGCAAACCAAGAAGAGAGCCCTCTCCAGAACTGGACTATGCTAGCATGTTGAAATTGCACTGAGAAAACACATCTCTGTTATTTAAACCACTCAGTCTAAATGTAGCATTTTGTTGTCACATACTGACACATCAGGTGATTCTAATAATATGGAGTATAGACCTTTCTCTCCAGGACACACACCCTCTCTCTCTCTTTCTCTTTCTCTCTCCCCCCCCCCCCCGCCAGTCAGTCCCCCTCCCCTCTCTGTCTCTTTCTCCCATGTGAGGACACAGCAAGAAAATAGCCATTTGTAAACCAGGAAAAAAGCTTTTACTGGGACTCAACTTTCCAGCCTCCAGAGTTATATAAAAAATAAATGTCTTTGTTTAAGTCACCCCCCAAAAATATGTAGTACTTATTGACAGTCGTTATTATAAAGGGTGTTAAAGGAACATAATCATAAGTCTGTTTTAGGACACTGACAATCTACCTGGGGAGTTATAACTTGGGCCTGTAGAAATCATGGTGTCAAGTTTAAGACTGGGTCAAAGATAGAGAGTTAAGAAATTCACAGCAAGGGAGCAGTCCCAGTTGGGGTATGAGGGAAGAGGACTGTGTCACTTCTTAGAAAGTTTGCTGAGGAATACATTTTTTAAAAAAACTTAAAGGCATAATTTATATTATACTATAAAAATGTCTGCACAAATAATAAGTATTCAGCTTTGAGTCCTGACCATTGTACACAGGCATATAATTACTACGCAATTAAGATACAGAACATTGTTATTAGTTTCTGAGCTAATAACACTAAAAATATTAACAAATAACTTTTTCTTTGAAAATTAATCATGGGTGAAGCACTTTCCTGTTTCCCCAGTACAAAATGTTTTCCAAGGCAACAAATTGATTTAGTTAGAGAAAGCTTTTCATTATCAAGGAATGACAACTAATAAAGTATACAAAGAAATCATATTGGAAAATCACTGTTTTGCAATTTCTAAGATCAATTCAGGCAAATTAAATTGATTTGACCAATTAGGTGAATGATTGAGGGAAAATCTTTGTATCTGTATAGTGTTAAAGTAATTCCACACAAAATACGTTCTGAAAGAGGATGACTTTATTCTAGAGCAGCAAGCTTGGGAGGCCATCCTGTGCCCCAGAGGAGGGAGTACAGGACACTGCCATTGTCCCAGAAAGACCTGTCAAGTACTGTCCAGCTCATTCCTACCGGTCCCAGAGGCAGTCACTGTCCTGATTTCTGTCTCCACAGATGAGGGTATTCTGTTTCACAACTTCCAATGAAAGGAATCATGCAATATGTGCACAGGTTACCTGAGCTTTAGAAATGGCTAGCATGTGCCTTCTTTTATTTTTTTTAACTTATTTTCTTATTTTTTCTTTTTAGTCATACATGACAGTAGAATGTATTTTGACATATCATACATACATCGAGTATAACTTCCCATTCTTGTGGTTGTACATGATGTGGAGTTACACAACTCGTGTATTCATATATGAACATAGAAATGTTATGTCTGATTCATTCTATTGTCTTTCTTTTTTTTGTTAATGTAATCTTTTTTTATTGTAAACAAATGGGGTACATGTTGTTTCTCTGTTTGTACATGGTGTAAAGGCATACCATTTGTGTAATCATAAATTTACATAGGGTAATGTTGTTTGATCCATTCTGTTATTTTTCCCCTTCCCCCCATCCCCCACCCCTCTTTTCCCTCTATACAGTCCTTCCTTCCTCCATTATCTTTCTTATTCCCATCCCGCTCCCTTCCTTCATTCCCCTTTTTCTAATCCGATGAACTTCTATGCTTCCCCCTTATTGTGTATTAACATCCACATATCAGAGAGAACATTCAGCCTTTGGTTTGGGGGTACTGACTTATTTCACTTAGCATGATAGCCTCCAGTTTCATCCATTTACCTGAAAATGTCATAATTTCATTCTTCTTTATGGCTGAGTAATATTCCATCACGTATATATACCACATTTTCTTTATCCATTCATGTTGAAGAGCACCTAGGCTGGTTCCATAGCTTAGCTATTGTGTTGAGCTGCTATAAATATTGATGTGGCTGCATCACTGTAGTATGCTGATTTTAAGTCCTTTGGGTATAGACCAAGGAGCAGGATAATTGGGTCAAATGATCGTTCCATTCCAAGTTTTCTGAGGAATCTCCATATTGGTTTTCATAGTGGTTGCACCAATTTACAGTTCCACCAGCAATGTATGAGTGTACTTTTTCCCCCACATCCTTGCCAATATTTATTGTTACTTGTATTTTTGATAATTGGCATGTGCCTTCTTAAGAAATGCTAAACAAAACACACTACAGTGCCCAAGATGTATTCTAGACTAAATTTATTAGCATGGGTCAAACTCTTAGACTTAACTACAGAATATGTAAGAGCCAGAGGAACAAGCTAAGTTGGACACATGAGGAAGCAATCACATAAACACTGTATAGGAAGATTTGTTCAAAAAAAGAAAAGGACAGCTTTGGATTTTAAAATACCCGTCTATGTCCGTGATGTAGAATCCAGATGTAATGCATAATTCTGACCTCAATCCTGATTTGGAGAGACAGCTTTGGGGGAACGTTTGGAGGGTAATTGGGGTTATTTGGCATGATCTATGTATTAAATATGATGAAATTTTGTCAACCCAGAAAAAGCACCACTAAAAGAAAATAGACAGTGGTATGGTTTGGATGTGGTTTGCTCCCACCAACAGTCATTGCCCATGTGATAGTGTTTGAGGGGTGAGGCTCTTTTAAGAAATACTTGGGTCCTGAAGGTTCCATTCTCATGCAAGGATTAATGCAGTTCCATAAAGTGTGTTAGTTGTCGTGAGAGTGGTTTTCTGCTTCCTCTCTCACCATGTGATCTCTTTTGCTTTTCTACCACCCACAGAGTAGCACTTGGTCCTCAACAGAAGCCAAGAAAGTGCCAACCCCATGCTCTTAGGTTTCCAGAATGGTGAGTCAAAATAAACTTTTCTTCACAAATTATCCAGCCTCAGTTCTTATGTTACAGCAACAGAAAATGGACATAGACAGGAAATTTGCAGCATTATGATCTTACTAGTTACAAGAATATATATATGTATATAAATATATATGTGTATCTGGAAATTGTATACACTTCCCCCACCACACACGCTAATTTCCAAAATCATCATAATCATAGGTTTGTGAGTATATTAGATTTTCGCTTCCATAACAAATCATCAAAAACTTGGTGGCTTGTAACAATATGTATTTATTATCTTACAGTTCTATAGGTCAGAAGTTTAATATGGTCTCACTGAGCTGAAATCAAGGTGTTGGCAGGGATGTCTTCCTTTCTGGAGGCTCAAGGTAAGAATCAATTTCCTTGCCTTTTCAAGCCCCTGGATGCTTCCTGCATTCCCTGGCTCTTGGCCCCTTCCTCCACCTTCAAATCTAGCAATGACTGGTCCTTCCCACCTCCTAGCACTCTCAATTTTTCTGCTGCCGTCTTCCACTTTTAAGACCACTTGCGATTATATTAGGCTCACCCAGAGACTTTAGGATAATTTCTCTATCTTTAAGTCAACTGATGAGTAACTGTAATTCAATCTGCAAATTTAATTCACCTTTGCCATGAAGCCTAATATTTTTATAGGTTCTGGGGATTAGGATGTAGACATCTTTGCAGGGCTGTTAACCAGCTGCTTATGGTGGGAATACAGTGTTTAATATTCTTAATGTTGCTGTATTACTTATTTTCTATGATGCACATATATTGCTTCTGTAGCAATCAAAGACTATTGTTTATTTAAAAATAAATATGATGGGCGATAAAAGAACGTAAGTGATAAAACTGTGGAAGTCATGGATACACACCTATAGTGGAAATGAAGAAAATACCACCCTACTTATATGTGAGAACAGGTATCGGTAGCTTTGAAATTTTTTACTAAAAGGTTATTTTAAAACACTATAGTTCATGGGCTGGGGTTGTGACTCAGTGGTGAAGCACTTGCCTAGCATGTGTGAATCACTGGTTTCAATCCTTAGCACCACATAATAAAATAAAGGTATCTGTTCACCTACAACTAAAAATATTTTTTAAAATACTATAGTTCAAACAATGTATGTGAAAGGGCAGATGACTTATTCTAAAAAATGTTATGTATCAAAAAAGACCAGTTTAATCAATAAACAAGCATTTATTGACTTAAAAAAAATGACCCAGTAAGGACAAGGGCACTATGGCCCATGATGGACGTGAAAATATGCATAAGATTTTCATAAAATGTGAGTTCCAGTCCCAGCTCTGTCACTTTCTGGCTGTGTGACCTTGTGCCAGTTACTTACCCTCTTGTGGCTTCAACTGAGTTCTCTATGAGATGGGATTAATAACTACACTTTCCTCATGGAGTTGTTGGGGGATTAAGTGATTTAGTACTTGTAGAGGACTCAGGACTGGGCCTGGCACATGCTCAACTTTCTCTAAGTGCCAGTCATTAATGGTTATTATTCTGGCAGGTGTTTGCAGCCACCTGTTTTGAATGGAAAATGACTCTGGAATTTAGTTAAGCTGGTACTTACATGCTATCAACTCAAGGAATCGGGGGAGTTACATCCTGATTGTCAATGGGGTTCTTACACCTGAGCACACTAGAGTAATTAACCTGAGGGTAATTGAAACTTTTCCCAAATAGCTAGGTTCCCAGAAAACACCCCATCAGTGATAGCATGGTGGCTAAATAATAATACTTTTGATGAGTTGACAGTTACTTAGCCCAGAATTATCAACATGCCAAACAGTACTTTTAACTATGAGGTTCCAACATCTGTATTCTCATGGAAGCAAAGTCTAATGTATTTTTGGACAACTTGAGGTCGAAGAAAAGAAGTTTTCCTGGACTGTGAGAGATGGGTGATAACTCTGGTATGCATTATCCTGCTCATTGTGGATTAATATTAAACCAGATGGACACCATGAGTTGCTGAGCTCAGTCAAGCACAACGTGGAAAACCACTGTCTGTGATACAACTCCCAGATTTTAAATACAACACCATATTTTAAGAATTGTTCATTAACGAATTCCAATGAATTGAATAATGTTCCAACAAAGAAATGCAATCAATTCCTTAATGTTTAAAGCTGGAAGGATCTTCTAGAGTATTTCAACCAATGGCCCTGAAACCAGGTCAACCGTCCTGCCTGCCATCCCCAGGATGTTTCTTAATTTTCTGCAGAATTTCTCAAAGTCTTGAATGTGCTACTGTACCACATCGCCAAGACAGATATGGGACTGAGGACCAGCCTCCCTGCTATCATATGGTCTTTTCAAAATCACAATGGCCATGACTGGTGATAAGTACAGTGCTATCTCACAAACATATCACTTCATAGAAGCAAAAACTGCTGTCCCATGAGGTCAAATGCTTTGGCACATAAACTAAATGACTGCAGAGCAGGCCCTGAACCCAGGTCTGTCTGAGCAGCTTTCCAGGGAGAATCTAGTTGCTGAAGGCTGTGTTTTGAGCCCAGCCAACTGGAGAAAAGTAATGAAACAAAAGAAAGATGGAAACAGAACACACAAGGAGAGGGAAGATAACCTGAGATAGTGTTTTCCTGCTTGCATGGTTTGAAAGTGTCCCTCCAGAGTTCAGATGTTGCCAAGATGACAGAATTGGGAGGTGACTAAGTAATGAAGTTCTGCCTTTGTGAGCGGGATTAGGTGCCCCTATAAAAGGGTCTGACAGAGGGAGTTTGTCCGCTTTGCCCTTCTGCTTTCTGCCATTGGAGGACCCAATAGTCCTCCCCTCCAGAGGACACAGCATTCAAAGTGTCCTCTTGGGAGCAGAGACCAGACTATGAACCTATAGCACTTTCATCTTGGATTTTCCAGCTTCAAGAAAAAAAAAAAGTGAGAAATCAATTTCTATTGTTCATAAATTTCCCAATCTCTGGTATTTTGTTATAGCAACACAAAACAGACTTTTCACCTAGCCAAACATGTACTAAAGACCTACAATTTAAAGAAAGATCCTGTGATGGGTGCTGCACACCAAGAAGCTGTGCACAAGAATCGGAGACCCCAGATTCTCACTGAGGAGACACACGTGGTAAGATGGCAGTACCAGTCCTACTTTCAGAACACCTGTTGTATTCTAAGTACTTTCACACAAATTTCTCAAAACTCTTGCATTGGGCAATTATAACTTTTTTTTTTAATAGATGAAAAAAAATGAACCACAGATCAGAGACAGATGTGGCTCAAGGCAGAGATGCAGTAAGGACACCATCTTCCTAACATCCCATATTTGTCTCATAGTCTATGAAAAATTTGACTTTTTATGACTTCTCCAAGTGCTTTGGGAATATTTACACTGTGTGCAATAATTTTTTGACTATTCAAGTTTATTTCCATTCTAAGATTGATTTTTTAAAAACATGTTTAGAAGAAAGATGGTTTCGAACAGGGAAGAAGGACATGATGGGTCAATGGGAAAAGCAAGAACGAATATGGCATCATGCATATTTGACTAAAGATTCTTTACTAAAAAAGAAAACCCAAATGTTCCTCATAGAAAATTCTGATTCTAGAGAAAATTTGAAGTAAAAATATCTGCATTCTCATCAACTAAAGGAAAAGCAGTGTCCAGGAAGCCATTACCGTCCAAATTTCTAAGGTCATCTGTACTATAAAACTTGACAATTAAGCTTTTGAAAATTCTTTAGTTCCAAATATCTAAGTGGTAGTGCTTCTTTTTTCTTCAATCTGCAGAATATTATAGCAGACAATGAAAAAGATGCTAAGTGCATTCATGCTTGTGGTTTCTCAATTATATTTTGGAAATGAAATAGGGATGAAGGGAGTTCTGGGGAGGGTCTTTATGGGTCTATTAGCATTCTACCAACAGAAATATTTGATTCTGCCCGCAGCGAGGGCTGCAGTGCTGTGACTGAAGTCTTTGATCTTGGGTCCCACTCCAGCATGTGGTGTTACTAAGCATAATCAAAGTGCAAATCGTCATAGAAAATTACAGAGACTCTGAAAAGGGGATGGTTGCTTCCTTCCTCTAATTTCCTTTCCTGCCATGTTTCTGGTCTTAAGTAAAAAAACATTTGGGCTTTTGATGAAATCTGCAAACACTTTTAGGGTATTTACAATGTATAGAGTCAATTACTTAACTGTCCAAGATTATTTCCATTACTGAGATTGACAGGATGTCTCTTGCCAGGACAGACCCAGTTTCCGGCAGCATGGGCATGAAAGTGCCTCCTTTATTTTGGTTCTGTACAGTGACATTAGGGAGACATCTGTAGTTCCAGGGAAGAGGTGGGGGAGAAGCACGACACTCGTCCATCCAGGTTTTGATAATAAATCTTTGAAAATTTATGGGATGAGTTGCTAATCCTTTCAACTGATACTCTTTTAAAGAGTTTTAAATTCAAAAGAGTTGAATAATGTTCCATTGAAGAAATGCAATTGATTCTTTGATCTTTCAGACTGGAAGGGAACTAAGTATTTAATCCAGTCTTCCTCAATATGGTCAATAAGCTGACTCCAAAAAGTCTTTTTAAGCCATTAAGTATAAGGATTCACATTGAATTGTCAGACAAATAGTAACTTTTTAAGAATTAAATGTCCTTCATATCTGTCAGCCCATTAAAGAGGGTGGGAGACAATTTCCCATACATGAATCGAAAACAAAACTTGTATTTTATTAGAGGCCATCCTGTTTGCCACCTTGTAACTTTTGTTGTAAAGTCTGAAGGACCATGATAAGCCTGGACCCAGAGAAACAGGAACCAGGCAAGCGTGCAAGTTGGGAAACATCTAGACCCAGGAAGGTACTGTTTGCTGTTTCTTATGGTCCCTTACTATTGGGCCCCAACCTGCATAAGTTGTCATTTTCAAGGGGGGAAATGATACCTACATCTCCATTCAGAGAAGCTAATCAAGTATAGCCAAGTTCACCTACAGCAGGTGGGCAGTGGAGCAGCTGGGCTGGCTGTCCTTCCCAGATGGTCAGTGCCTACAGTTGATGGGTGGTGCCTTAGTCTACCAGTTGTTAAATAATTTGAATACTCCTACCACCATGGCCTCACTGGTTGTGTAGGCATGTGCCAATGAGGAGGTCCATCTGCAAAACCTAAGGTCAGAAGCCAAAGGTTCAGATGGTAATTTACGTGCTACCAGTATAGCAGCAGATCCTTCCAGAGTCAGCTAGCTTCTCTAGCTCTTAGTATCCTCTCCTAAAGTCAGGGTTGTGAATAATTAATTCTTGCACAAGATTTATATTGATGTCAAAACTCGGGAAGCTGAGGCAGGAGGATCCAGAGTTCAAAGCCAGACTCAGACATGGCGAGGCGCTAAGCAACTCAATGAGATCCTGTCTCTAAATAAAATACAAAATAGGGCTGGGGATGGGGCTCAGTGGTTGAGTGTCCCTGAATTCAATCCCTGGAACCAAAAACAAAAAACAAACAAACAAACAAAAAAACACTCAAATATTAGATATGTAACATTTAAGTTCCAAAAATAATTTAAGGAAATACATAGTAATTATACATCATTTTGAAAATGTGAAAGAGTAAAGACAAAATTATTTCTCACCATCTACAGCCAACAACTGTTAACATTTTTGTTTATTTTATTTCTCTCATTTATTTTTATGAGAGCTTTGGCAATTCAACATCAGTTGTTGAGTGGTCCAAAAAACGATATGAAGCAAGGCTATTGCCCTTCTAGAAATGTGGTTACAACTGGTTAAATAAGTATGATGAGAGTAGTGTGCAGAAATCTAAAGAATGGTGGAAAATGGTACCATAAAACACAGTCTGGTTCTTAGAGATGACAAGCATCCAAGTACTTAAGATACTTTAACACCTCAAGCATTTCTTTAGGCTACTGACTCCATTTCATTCCAGGGAAAACAACCTTATATCACTGCTTTAAAATTTCAGTTACATATAAATAAACTCTATACTGTAACCATAAACACAAGTGCATTTGCCTCATTTCCTAAGTCATTATGCTTAGTCAACATCTGCCTTTCCTTTCTAACTTATCAGAGTGTCAACAGCTCACTGCAGTTCTTGGAGATACACAATCTGTTTACACACATGGTTTCAAATTATCAGGCTCTTTGAATTGATAGATTTTCCTTGGACATAAAAACCCGGAGTATTGGGAGCATTCACCTTGCAAATGGCCTGAAACACAATGCTAGCTTTCTAAGGTCTAAAGGTTTTAATTCTTTATATTTTCTTTTAAAAAAGTAAGTGCTGTTATAGAACATCATGCTCACAGTTTTTACCTATCCTGATCCTCCTGGATGATGGTACATTTGTCTCTCCAGTCATGCTGAGCTCTCTGAAGGCACTGAGCCTTGTCTCCTCCTCTCTCCTACTAGTGAAGAAGATACTGAAATGCTTTATTAAGTCCTTAAAAACTCTAGGTTAGTGGTCCCTAAGCTTGAGTCCTCACCAGATAATACCTAGGGATCTGCTAAGTAAAATCCCTAGGCCCTATTCTGAAAATTCTCTGGGACTGGGCCAAAAATCCTGTATTTTTTAAAAAGTTCCTCTGTAAAACTAGGATAATGACACTTCTTACCTTACAAGGTAGTTTTGGAGATGTGTGAGTTGTTTTATATAGTATGCTGAGATCACTGCCCAGCTTAGTTAAGCACTACTCAAGTGCTAGTTATTATTGTTGCCACAGGTTGAATAACCTAATCTGAAAATCTGAAATTCAAAAAGCTCTAAAATCTAATACAGTTTGAGCACCAACTTTTTGAGATCAAAAATTGCAGATTTTAGAGAATTTTGAATTTCAAACTCTTGAACTAGGGATGCCTAACTGTAAAGTCCTACGCAAATATTTCAAAATACAAAAATATACCTCAGAAATCTGAAACATTCGAGAATTGTCGATTAGGGATTATCAACCTGTATGATCGACCAATCAGAAACAGAGGTTTTGAAGTATTGTCTATCAGTTTTCTCAAAGTGAGCGTGTGTACAAATCATCTAGTGAACTTACAAATGCAGATGTTGTGGCTTTGCTGCCCAGAAATTCTGATTTTACAAGGCTGGTATGTAGCCAGAGACCTGCATTCCTGTATTTCCCAAAGGAGAAAATGGAGCATTGGTAGATATTCTGTAAACCAGCAGTCACCTCATTCATATTCCTCATCCCCAAGAAAAAGGAACTTACCTCATGGGCTGGGGCTAAGATGCAGCTCACTTAGATAGAAAGACAACTTTGGGGGTCATTTGCTAACTTGCCGAGAGACCACTGGGGACTCTCTAGTTTCCTACTTCATCTATGTCAGGGGCCACACTGCCTGTCTGGGGTTAGCTCAGAGGTGGTGAGGAAACAGCTGCTGTTCCTGTAGGCTGCCCAGGGGAAGCTCTAGGATGCTGCTCCAACAGGTTTGGCCTGACCCACACTGCACAGGGGAGCCTTGGCCAGAGTTCTCCCCTAACCTATCTTTCACCAGACAGTGCCTAGGCAACTCCTGCCAGGTCCTGGGATTGCTGAAGACATGGCCTGGAATCCTCTATAGCTGAACCACAGGTTGCTTGGGAAGACATAGGTACATTTCTGGCAAGACCCAGAAGATTCTGTGTCTAGGCAAGAATACGCAAGAAACCTTATGTCACATATAGGTGGTGGACTCAGTCCAAACCCATTTGTGCATCTGATCTCTGAGACCTCTCAGCACATTTTGAGATCTAAAGTGCAAGCTTCTAGGAGTGAAAGGACAAAGTTCTTGTTTCCCTTCCGAATGGCATTCTTTCCTGGATTTCCAGTTGTGATTATGCCAATTATACATTTAAGCATAATCAATACTTGAATCCCTTGGAACCTGATCAAGTCTGGATCCATCTATGAACAAAGACATTACATAATTAAGAGACAGTTATTTAGATGGAGACAACTATGCTTTTACTAAAGAACATTGCTTTTCAAAGAAAATGTGGCCTAGTCTGTTATAATAAAGGAGAATTTATATTTCCAAAAAGTGCTTTCCTTCAAACTCCTATAATTTTTCCCCTTGCTCTTTCTAAATCAAACATATACTTTCTCCCCCAAATGCTACATATGGACAGGTCTCTCCAATATTTGAGAAGCCTGCAATTAGAGCACCAAAGGATGTCCCTGGCTCACAGTGCCCCTTTGCAATTCTGGTCATGTGTTACCAGGGATCGCCTGGGGTTCTCCCTGTGGAAACCCCAGCCACATCCCAGTTGCTTCTCACACAGCCATCCCTTGGTTTTCCCTTGGCCCTAAGGGAATATATACTTGTGACATGACTAGCCCCCAAGAGGAGGATGAGACAAGGTCTACACGCACTTAGGCAGTTGTGCAAGGAATTCCAGGGTCCCAAGAACTTTAGTAGGAGTGGGGTTATGAGTTGTGCTGGGCATTCCCCTCAGAGGCCTGGAATTCTGCTCTTTTGGGGTGGTATCCAATGAAAGGCCCTCTGAAATACTGGGTACAGCCAGGGGCCCATGGTGCTCTAGTCCAAAGGCTGTGCTGTATGCACAGTAGCTACACAATGTCTATGTATGTGTTCTATACGTAAATACTTGGTCTGAGTGTTCTATTCACACTTGTCCCAGGCATATCATTGTCACAGATTCCAAGGGCCTAGAAGGTAAGAAGCAGGGAGACATTTTCTTTGCATAGCACCTACTTTGTTTATTTAGCCAGAGATGCCTCTTGATGTTGCAATGCAAATATAATGATGTCAACGGTCTGATGAAATCCTTAGAGGATAGAAGGAATATTTATTCCAAGTCATATAGAAGCTAGGTTGTATGATGCTGTTAAAGAATACAGATATTAATAAATCTCACCTCAAAGATGCAGATGAAAGATTTGGAGAGTCCTAGATTCCCCTTTGCAGTGTTTCTTCGGATCCCTCCTTGAGTGTCCACTCACCTCATCTGGGGAATACGACTCAACTCTCAAGCTCAGTACAGACTTCCCCTGCTTGGAAGTCCTTCTGAGCCCTCGTTGGGGCTCCCAGAGCTGCATCCCTCAGCATTTATCACCTGGTACCATCACAGCTCCTTGATCAACAGCCTCCCCATAAAGCTGCTGCCTGCTGCCTTAAGGTCTAGCTCTGTGTCTTGCCAGAAACTCATCCCCACCCTCATCCTAGGATTTGTCACATGGTAAGTTCTCACCAAATGCTTCTTGTTTACTCACCAACACCAATAAAGATCCCAAGCAAATATACTAATAGGGTTGCTGTCATGGCTCTTCACTACCAGGGGCTTTAAGTTACCATTGAATTCAAGCAAAATACCACTGTAAGTCCTGAAAGAGAGTGGTTTGAAAATAAAACATTGGAACATGTAGCATTATAGAAATGGAGACCTTGGGGACACATACGAACATCACATGAATTTCCAAGTATTTAAACACCATTCGTTTGGAAAATTCAGCCACAAGTGACACACCTTCAAAAGGGGGTGAGGGTTGCTTAAAAGATGCTGGTTACACTTTTTCAGAGAGAATTTGTATGCATGTGGGTATTATCATTTCATTGGTAGATTTAAAAATCTTACTGTAACTGAAATTAGATGGATGGGGCTAGAAACACCTATCAGAAACTATTCACACTCATTTACAATACTGCACATGAATCTGTTGTAAATAGTGCTAACTACTTACAGTTGATGAGTTGCTTCAAGAAATGGGATGCAATGGAAAAGTAATTGTCTTTTGGTA
Organism: Sciurus carolinensis; assembly: GCF_902686445.1. Taxonomy (NCBI): domain Eukaryota; kingdom Metazoa; phylum Chordata; class Mammalia; order Rodentia; family Sciuridae; genus Sciurus; species Sciurus carolinensis. The sequence goes on along the minus strand of NC_062220.1, from coordinate 88,029,316 downwards.
TTAGAGAGTGAACCCAGGGGCACTAAACCACTGAGCCACATCCCCAGTTCTTTTTGTGTTTTTATTTTTTGAGACAGTTGCTGAGGCTGACTTTGAACTTGTGATCCTCCTGCCCCAGTTTCCCAAGATGCTGGGATTACAGGCCTGCAGCACTATACCTGGCAAACAATTGTCTTTTTAAAAATATACATATTTTTTTTTAGTTGTTAATGGGCCTTTATTTTACTTATATGTGGTGCTGAGAATTGAACCCAGTGCCTCACACATGCTAGGCAAGTGATATACCTCAGCCCCAAAGCAATTGTCTTTTGACATGAAACCAAGTATAATGTTATTTCTCTAGCAATATAGGATTACTAATAGAAATATTAAACACTTAGCAATAATACCAAAGAAAGGCAAAACAGTAAAAAAAAAATATGCATTTTGCAGAGGTCTGATAATTTTGTAAATCTTACATAGAGATGTCTATAAGCAAATGAGTGATGAATCTAAACTCCAGAGACCTTCTGAGGGCCCTGTCGGCTATCCTCTTATACTCTTGAGTATTTCGCAAAGGGTAAAGAGAACAAAGCAGCTTATGCAAAGAGGTGGGACCTGATTTCTGCTTCTCCCTCTTCTATACCAGGCTTCATGGAGCATCCAATCTGTTTCCTACTCAAATGGCTCTTGGTGTGCTCAGAGGCGGTGGGTGGCAGGAGCTCACCTGCTTTGAAGCTCATGCCATGTGAACTCCATCCCAGGAACTCCCAGTGATTCAAGCTGGGAGTCGGCAGCCTTCAAGCATAGGTTCCTTTGAGAAATTCAGATGGTCTCTATTGCAGGCAGGCACTGAAGATCCTCCCAATGTCTTCTTTGGCCCAGATCAAAGAGCTGGGAACCTGTGCTGTATGGTACAAGTTTGGGCTCTCTTCCCCTCTTAGGGTACTTGCACTTTCAGAGTCATCAAGAACTAAAGGTTCTCAAAATAAGAACTAAAAACCAAACTACCAAACTACTTGGTTAGCTTCATATTTAACCTTGGTAAAATAGACACTTGGTTCCCCAAGTTCACCCTTCATTTGAATGAAATTCACAGCAAATCATAAGCAAACCTAGTCCACTCACTGTGACCAGAAAGGACTTTTCACTATCTGCTTACCTTGATTTCTCCAATATCCATCTCCTCCCAAAGCCAAGGTCCCTGTTCACCCATGAATTCTTTGCTGACTGCCCTACCAGTGACCTTCACTTTTTCTAATATCTGAACTTGCTTCTATCATGTCCCTGTATTAATTGCTCATTTGTGGCAGTGAAGTACTGAAATGATTAAAAATTATTCAAATCTTTGCAGTTTTATCATATCATCACCTTACATTTTCATTTGACCTTTCAATCCATTGCCTTTCCTACTAGATTGTCAGTCTCTGGAGGTGAGGATGTGTTTCACTCCTTTAATTTTCCACATTGTTATGGAGTGAAAACTGTATTTTTCTGGACACCTTGGGTGCAGGCAGAGAGGGAACCGGTTTTTTTTTTGTTTTTTTTTTTCTTAAATAAGATGGTCTGCATAGATAAATGGTAATTAATCCCCAAAAGAGCGATTAATAAAATGCTCCAATCTCTATTGCTTATAAAAGGTAATACTTCCCCCAGCTAAACCCAGCCTGAGCACTTACAGGCCTAAAAACTCTGAAGATCATTGCAAGCCTGGGCATAAAGCAGGGAGGGCCCTGCAGGTAGCAGTTACCAAGGGCCGCTGTTATTATCCATATGCACACGTGCAGAGCCTACCTACCCCAAGGGCTCTGAGACAGGAGAATTAATGGAACTGAATCATCAAAATCTAACACTTTCATGGTGGCAGAACCAGTTCTGAGCTTTCTTCATGACCTTCCCTACAGCAGGATCAGGCAAATATTAAGTTCAGATATCTACAAGGGGATGGTGCCTCTGTTCTGTTACTAGTGCAAAGACAATCAGAGTCCCAAATACGCAATGGTCTGATCGGATTGAATTAGCCTCTCTGGATCGGATTGACTGCAGTCAATCGATAACCTTCTGCAGGTAACTTTGTTCCCTCAAACTTCCTGTCCAGTGCTGGTGAACTCCAGTGCTGCCCAAACTTCCCGCAGGGTGGCACCTAAAGAATAAGTGAGTAAAAACGGTAAAGCAAGGCACGTTCCTACTGTTCCAAAGAGGCTGGTGTACTCGCCTAAAATAAAAAGATCTCTGTCTGCAAATCCCGTTTGCTCGCCCGGTAATCCACCCCCGCCCCCAGCCCTGCGTGGCCGACCCGTACAGCTGTTTTTAATCCCTACTTTTCTCACTTGGCGTCCCGGGCTTGGGTTGACCAGACGCGGAGTCACTTAGCGTTTCCTCCTCCCCCTGCCGAGGTCTGTCCTCCCTCCGCCGTCTCCTCTTTCTCCGCCTGCGTCCCCGGGGGGCAGAGTGTGGGAAGAACGAATTTCCGCCGGGTTTGCTAGCTTCTCGTCGACTTGGGTCCCTTCCGGACGCAGCCCGCGCGCCCCCCGGGCTGTTGCACCGGGCCCGCGTTCAGAATCCTGGACAAGAGCAAGGAGGCGCCGGCTGCGGGGGCCGAGCCGCCGGGGCTCAGCAGCCAAGCCGCGCCCCGAGGAGCTCTTGGAAGGTCTCCCGCCTGCAGCCGGGGAATCCGCTCGGCGGGGAGAATCCGCGCCAGGGAATCCAGCTCTCCCGACTCGGCTGCAAACAAAAAGCACCAGGTCTTGCTCCCTCCCCTCTACCCCCCGACGCGCACCCGGAGAAAGAGTTTTTTTGCAGAAATGCAACAAGTAGCATCTGTAGCTCAGGGAGCACCCTGCACCGCCTGACTTGGCCCGGCGAAGCCCGCCTGCAGAAACCCGGGCCAGCCACCGGACAAAGGGCGGAGGAGGGGCAGAGAAGTCCGAAAGAGGCCATTAAGCGACTCTGGCCAGGCCAAGGGGAATGCAGAGGAGACATACAGCCGGCGGGCCAAGAGGACAAGCCGGCCGCAGCACGCAGGGCGGGCGGCGATGGAGGCTGTCCGCGCCGTGCGCTTCCTGTTCCTTGTGTGCGGTTGCCTTGCGCTCCCGCCTCGGGCTGAGCCGGTGTGCCCCGAGCGCTGCGACTGCCAGCACCCCCAGCACCTCTTATGCACCAACAGGGGGCTCCGCGCGGTGCCCAAGACTAGCTCGCTGCCTAGCCCCCAGGACGTGCTCACTTACAGCCTTGGCGGCAACTTTATAACTAATATCACCGCCTTCGACTTTCACCGCCTGGGGCAGCTCAGAAGGCTGGATTTGCAGTACAACCAGATCCGCTCTCTGCACCCCAAGACCTTCGAGAAGCTCTCACGGCTGGAAGAGCTCTACCTGGGGAATAACCTTCTGCAGGCTCTCACCCCGGGCACGCTGGCCCCGCTGCGCAAACTGCGTATCCTTTACGCCAACGGGAACGAGATCAGCCGCCTAAGCCGCGGCTCTTTCGACGGCCTGGAGAGTCTGGTCAAGCTGCGGCTGGACGGGAATGCCCTGGGGGCGCTACCGGACGCAGTCTTCGCCCCCTTGGGAAACCTGCTCTACCTGCATCTGGAGTCCAACCGGATCCGCTTTCTGGGCAAGAATGCCTTCTCCCAGCTGGGCAAGCTGCGCTTCCTCAACCTTTCTACCAACGAACTGCAGCCCTCCTTGCGCCACGCGGCTACCTTCGCACCGCTGCGCTCCCTCTCCACTCTCATCCTCTCAGCCAACAGCCTGCAACACCTCGGCCCGCGAGTCTTCCAGCACCTGCCGCGCCTGGGCCTGCTCTCGCTCAGGGGCAACCAACTTACGCACCTGGCACCAGAGGCCTTTTGGGGGTTGGAGGCCCTGCGCGAGCTGCGCCTAGAGGGTAATCGGCTGAGCCAGCTTCCCTTGGCGCTGCTGGAACCTTTGCACAGTCTGGAGGCTCTGGACCTCAGCAGCAACGAGTTGTCTGCCCTGCATCCCGCCACCTTCAGCCACCTGGGCCGACTGCGCGAGCTCAGCCTGCGCGACAACGCGCTCAGTGCCCTATCAGGGGACATCTTCGCTGCCAGCCCGGCCCTCTACAGGTTGGATCTAGACGGCAACGGCTGGACCTGCGATTGCCGGCTGTGGGGCCTTAAGCGCTGGATGGGCGACTGGCACGCACAGGGCCGGCTCCTAACAGTTTTTGTGCAGTGTCGCTATCCCCCTGCCCTTCGGGGCAAGTACCTGGATTACCTGGATGATCAGCAGCTGCTGAACGGGTCCTGCGAGAATCCGTCTGCTTTCCCGACAGCCAATAGTAGGCAGCTGACCCATCCCACAGTCGCAGGGGAGAAGATGACTTCTCCTGTAGAAGGTCTCCTGGAGGAGCAGGAGCAGCCGCAGTCGCAGCCCCAGCCCCAGCCCCAGCCCCAGCAGCGGGGTAGATTTCTAGCTGGGATGGCCTGGGATGTGGCCGCCAGGGAGCTCATAGGTAACCGCAGCGCTCCCAGGTTGAGCCGACGGGGTCCGGGCCTCCAGCACCAGGGCCCTTCTGCCGCTGCTGCTGTGGATCCCGCTCTACAGCCTCTGGACCTTCAGGAGAAGCCCGATCTGGGACATCCGACCCTGGCCGAGCCCATCCACTTGGAGCCTATACCCACCCTGCCCTCCTCTGCGCCACCGGCCGCCGGCGACCCCTGGAAGCGCGCGGCGAAGCAACGCCTGGCGGCAGAGCAGCAGGAACGCGCCCCCCAGTCCGACGGCGGCGGGGTCGGCTTGCCGCCCCTGGTGTCCGACCCGTGTGACTTTAACAAGTTCTTTCTGTGCAACCTGACGGTGGAGGCAGTAGGCGCCGACAGCGCCTCGGTTCGTTGGGCTGTGCGCGAGCACCGCAGCCCCCGGCCACTGGGCGGCGCGCGCTTTCGCCTGCTCTTCGACCGCTTTGGCCAGCAGCCCAAGTTTCACCGTTTCGTCTACTTGCCGGAGCGCAGCGACTCGGCCACGCTGCGCGAGCTACGCGGGGACACCCCTTACCTGGTGTGCGTGGAGGGAGTGCTCGGGGGCAGAGTTTGCCCCGTGGCCCCCCGGGACCACTGCGCAGGGTTGGTCACCCTACCGGAGGTGAGGAGCCGGAGTGGCGTCGACTATCAGCTGCTGACCTTGGCCCTGTTGGCAGTCAATGCGATACTGGTGTTCTTGGCCCTGGCTGTCTGGGCGTCGCGCTGGCTGCGGAGGAAACTTCGGGCCAGGCGGAAGGGTGGAGCCCCTGTCCATGTCCGCCACATGTACTCCACCCGACGACCCCTGCGCTCCATGGGCACCGGAGTGTCAGCGGACTTCTCGGGATTCCAGTCTCACCGGCCGCGCACCACTGTGTGTGCACTCAGCGAAGCGGACCTCATTGAGTTCCCCTGTGACCGGTTCATGGACAGCACAGGTGGTGGTGCGGGAGGCAGCCTGAGGCGGGAGGATCACCTTCTGCAACGATTTGCTGACTAGGTCCGGGGTAACCCTGCTTGTGGTGGGAGACCATCTCATTGGCCTTGAAGAACCACCTCTCCGTGGGGCTTTTAAGCCCATCTCAGGGGAAGACCTATTTTATCATACCTTCTCCTTTTCCCCTTTCGTGCATTTGCCAGAGAGGACTAAGAGGACAGAGAGCCAATATAGTTATTACCGTCCACTTCTGAGTAGTAACTAATGAAGCAAATGTATGGTAGATGGTGGTCAAGGCCAAGAGAAGGGGACAAATGGATGATAGATGAAGAGGCAGAAGCCGTGGCATAGCTAGGGGATGGCTCTTTTAGCCATGCTATGCAATAGCCTGGTCTCCTTTGGGCTAGAAAAGGGTGCTTATGACCCAAAAAACATGGCCAGAAAGATGCGGGGAGGGGCATGCTTTTTTGTCTATTCAGTGTCAAACAGAGGAGTTTTGTTTCTATTTAAGGAAAAAGGAACTTATTATCATTACAAAGGAAGCTTGGCAACCGACTCCTCAGGTCTGGGGGTCTCTGCCAAGAAGGGTGGGGTAAACAGGTGGTAATACTCTCGCCAAGGAACTCATTTATGTTGGCTGATAGGCACATTCAGCATACTCTAAGGTTTAAATAATGAGACACTATTTTTTTTTCAACAATGTGAAGAGCGTTGACATTTAACAAACTGACCAATAAACTCAAAGACTATTTTAGTTGAACTGGGCCGTTCAACTATTTTCCTCTTAACATGAACAGACAAGAACATTTGCTGACTCTAAGGGTAACTAAGATTACATACTTTCTCAGCAGAAGGCTGCATACAAGACTTCTCTGTCAGGGTTGCTCCTGTGGTTTTAATTTTATCCTTTTATACCTATATATGGAAAAGGAAAATTCAATGCCAGATTCGATAAAAGAATGTAATATGTATGTAACTGATGACCCCCTAGGGAACTCAAGCAATCTAGCTTACCACATCTCTGACAGTGTCTACATGGGAATAAATGCAATATGCTTCTCATTGCATTTTGATCAGTGACAGTTGACTGTGCCTACTTCTGAGTTTCAGAGTTAAGCAGTAAAACTAATTTCCTAACAGGCAAGAGGTGATTTTTGGGGCCAGGGTGTAGCTCAGTAGTGGAGCACTTGCCTAACATGTGAAGCCCTGGTTCCAGCCCTAGCACCACAGAGACAAAACAAAAGGTGATTGTCAATTGACAGCACAATCTTTGACCACATTAATGTCCTTCCTTATATGAAACAGTAGACAGGAAGAAAGTATGGAAGATAAATGTGAAAAAAAAATATGAATGGGTGTCTGTTTCTACTAAAACTAGAAGGTTGTTATGAGTACTTAAACTCACTGTGAAATAATTATATATTTTGCAAATTAATTCCTCTACTACCCAGTGTTTTACTGTGTGATTAAATCTTATCTTTAGTAAATAGTTGTGGTATTTCTTTTCAATATTTTTATTTTAAACTTAGGGTTAGTCTCCTTTATTCGTTTAGTTGTTTCCAGCTATTTGGGATACTTTCATTCCCTGATATTTATGAAGTACATGTTTATCTCTTAAGTGTAGTGGTTTGGTTTACATTAATAATTTTGTGTGTGGTCTAAAAATGCAGTCACTGAGAGGGTGAACACTGTGGTTATAGTCACCATACTTATGGATTTATTGGCATTGGAGTACCATGGAGGCCACTATAATGGTGCTAAGGCTAACAGTGAATCTTCTGTTTAGGGCCTCAAGCCCCTGAGGGTCCTGATGACTCAGGGAATCCATCACAATCCAGGGGTCCTTTAACCCAGGTCACTCCTTTTATGTTTGGCCTAAAATGAGCCTTGCCTGACCTTGTCCCAGCAGCTGAGCAGGGACCCAGGGATTTAAATGAGCTGATCTTTGTTTATGTTCAGATGAGTAAATGTCCAGACCACTTAAACTACAGCTGCTTTTCTGGCAGTCTTATCTGCAGGGCCAAAACTTAATAAACCACAGGAAATAGACTGTCATTCTTTGTTTGCTGCCAGGGCTTGTTTTAGATTCGGAACATATTGGTACATAGGGGAGGTAGAGATTTTTGCTCTTATTTTCAACCAGCTGGCTATCTGGCACCTTTTGTATTCCTGGCTTTCTCCTGCATGGTGTGATTGAATCTCTTAGCTGTTTCTTTGCACAACAGTGTGATATTAAGTTCCACTGAAAATCTGGAAAAGACCTCTGATTCTATCCATCACCCACCTTTTCCGCTGCAGAACATCACTGGAAATGCCTAATGCCTGGATCTGTGTTCTACTTAAAACAGTTTCACTGGAAAGTCTTTCAGTGGGAAATGAATAAATGTCATACATTGTTATGCTCAGTTATGTCAATAAACCTACTTATTAACAGAGATGTTTTATTGTTCGAGTTTCCAAATATTTTATACCCTTTCATAATAATGTGCATTTTTACAGCAGTTTTCATCTATGAGAAGAAAACATAAGCTTGAAGTTTTTCTGTCCTCTTTTAATGGTTTTCTAATTTCCATTTCCATGGTAGAGTATGAACTTCATCTTAAAGAAATGGCTGTATGACTTTATACTTAAAGGAACAATGAGGTAGATCTAAGAGCGGACAGTCACCTGTGGTGTGAAAACATCATCAAAGACCAGTGACAGGACTGGGGATGTAGCCTGGTGCTAGAGCGTGCTTGCCTGGCATGCACGAGACCCAGGGTTCAATCCCCAGTACTGCCAAGCAAACAAACCAAAACCCTCACCAGTGACTCAAGGTGATTGGGTCTCAGCGGCCATTGCTTTAGGAATTGTTTTAGGAATAGTGAAATAGTGAGAGCCCTTTGACTCTCATGGTCAATAATAAGAAGGAATTACCTTGAATTGGAGGTCATTTTTACCATTACAAAGTTTATAAAAAGATAAAAGTTCTAAAGAAAAACGAATAAGCTTTGTGTGGTTTAGGAGTGTTCAATTATTGAGTCACTTAATAGTCTGGAAGGTGGTGTGACTCTCACAGCTCCGATACTGGGATTCCTGCTTCCACAAGGCAGAGGATTTTGCAGTGCTACTAGGTAATAGATGACGTGTGATGGGAACAAACATTTACTAGTTTGCCACACACTTAACTTATACCAAAGTACTCCAATATGGCAAGCTCCTATATATTGAGAAAGCATTAAATAGACACTGGATTATTCGGTATGTGTAGTTAATCACTTCCCCTTTTCTTCTGGGATTGGAGATAAATGACAATAAAGCATTTCCAAGTGCTAGAAATTTTTTCAAAATTGCAGACCATAACCCAGGATCAATATCTTCACCTTCTTCAGAAGTATAGGATTATGGAAATTCAGAACAATGATAAAGAAACTATGAAGTCACATAGTCATCAAAGGTTAACATGTTCTCACCTAGTCTCTTTGTGCCTCCGCTTCTCTGCATCAGTTTAAATGGCATCCTAAAAATCCTGGCTGCAGGGTGACATAAGCATTCACCATCATGAGCTATGCAGAGGATGTTCAATAGATAATAAATTGCATTATTAGTAGTTGTGTTTTCCTCTACAGAGAGGAACAAGTTCCATTTTGGAAGTTTCAGAGACAAGGCATTTCTCCTTAAGTGTTAACCAATCAGAACATTCACAAAATGAGATAATAGCAACCCCTGTCCGCCCATCTTGTTTTAGTTAACTGAGACTCAAATCAATTTGGTGTAGAATGCTAATTCTTGAAATCCTTTCTTGTGTTTTAAAAATAGTGAATATACTAGTACCTGACAAATTTGTCTGTGTTTATTAAATTCTTGGTGTAAGTTAATTTGTCCTTTAGATGGGAAATAAGGATACACAGTTTTGCCTCTATAGTGCTTCCTCTTCCCATCAACTTGGAGACGATAGCATCTCCAGGTGCACTTTTAGTCTTATTTCACTTAAGTGGATGCCTTCCTGGCATCAATGCTGTATTCCTAGATATTTCAGGCCACTTGTTCTGAAATACTATTCTTTTCATTTTGCAGGGGGAACCTGAGATATTTGGAGATTATACTTAAATAGATTAATTACTGAAATAATTAGGAAAACAATCCTCGAGTTGCTCTATCTTAGGGCAGAGTCCCTAACTATCCCATTAAATCTATTGAGAGAGTTGAAGCTACAGGTGTTGTGATTTCTAATTGAAATAGAAACGTGGCTTTGTAATTTGGCTGTGAAATGGTATCAGATGTTAGACAGAAATAAACCAACATGCACCAGCATTTCAAACTACAGCATCTCTTGACTATGTAAATCCATGACATTTCTTTCAAACTGATGAAAGCTTTATAGTGCTAGCTCTGTGCCATAGTTCCTGCTAAGACAGGGCAGCTCTGTTGTGTATTGAGGCCAGCTGTGGCCGTGTAGCAGTTATTCACCTTTCCAAATTACTGTTTTTGATGAAGTAATGCTTTACCCTGCAGCTGATTTCACACTTAGCTCTCCGTGTATGTGACTGAAGCGTGTGCAAACATACTTTGAATGGTGGCTGCTAGCCTCTTATCCCGTTCTCTCCCAATGGTGGTGTCCTTCTAAGGATATTTATGTTAGGAAATTAAAATAACTACCAATAATAACAAACACCCATATTAGCACCTCTCAGTAACAGTTCACATTTTGTGATGTTTGTTTTCAGTCTTAAATGTCTCCATTGACAAAAACTCCCAGTTTCCATCCCCTCACCCTTTCCTCAAACCCAACTACCATTGTGCACTGGATGTGTTTCTTTCTAGTCCGTGTTCAAACTCAGTTGAATCTTGTTATTCAAGGTCAGTCCCCATGAACACTGGATTAGCAAATACCAAAAGATTATTCTGGGGGGAATGACAGGGTTAGGTCCTGAGAGTTTCTAGTCACAATATTTTTGTAGTCTATCAATCCATACCTTATTTTGTTTTTAAGACATCATATTTAACACACATTGTTGATTTGTCTCATTGAACTCACCCTAACAACACTGTAATCTGTGCCTGAAAAATGTGTTGTGGTGCACGCCTGTAATCCCAACAACTCAGGAGCCTGAGGCAGGATGATTGCAAGTTCAAGGCCAGCTTTGGCAACTTAGTGAGGTCCTAAGCAACTTAGCAAGACCCTGTCTCCAAATAAAAAATTAAAAAGGGCTGGGGATAGGGCTCAGTGGTAAAGCACTCCTGGGATCGACCCCCAGGGCCAAAAAACAAGTATGTCTAATGTATTTTCTCCATGAGACACACACTAGCCTTTCTGTGTTTAGGGACACCAGGCAGCCTATCTACTTCAGCAGCATTCCTGGGGTCCCCTTTTAACAACAAACTCACAGTAAAAATACTAGATACATTTCAGTAAAATATATGACAAAAAGGACATTTGGTAACATCATGAGAACTGACATAAGAAGGCAGAACATTGGCCAGGCGCAGAGGCGCATGCCTGTAATCCCAGCAGCTCGGGAGGCCGAGGCGGGAGGATTCCCAAGTTCAAGGCCAGCCTCAGCAATTTAGTAAGGCCCTAAGCAACTTCATGAGACCTTGTCTCAAAATAAAAAAATAAAAAGACTAGGGCTGTGGCTCAGTGGTCAAGCACCCTTGGGTTCAATCTCTGCTACCAAAAAAAAAAAGAAAGGAAAGAGGGGAAGGGGAAGGGGAAGGGAGGGAGGGGGAGGGGGAGGGGGAGAAGGGAAGGAGCCAGAACATTGTAGGACCTTAGCTCAGAGTGTGCACAAGCAACTCAAATTTGGCACTGCCCTGAGCATGTCAGCAAACGACTGTGGAAGTCTGTGAAGTGTTGATTCTGGGTGAAAAATTTTGTGTGAGTAGGTGAATTCACAAATATGGAGTCAAAAAGTAATGAAGATCAACTGTACTTTTTATCCTCCCAACCCCACTCCTGATCCCCTACTCCTTTCCCAGATGGTACAAATTGCCATTTCTCTTACCCCTTGAATAATCTTTGTCTTTAGACAGGTAGCTACACCTATCATTCACCATCATACTGTTGGTGTGTAGGTTGCAGATATTCTGTGGACCGTGGTGTTTATGTGTGGACCGTGGTGTTTATGTGTGTTTGTGTGCATTTTGCAAGCATATGTCATGTGTACTATTGGTGTTTATTGGAGCTTTGTATGTTGTATGCATGTGTTGAGATTGGAGAGTTCCTTTTTCTTCAAAGAATGATTTGGGTCTGTGTGATACCTTCTGGTTGCTCCCCTCAGACTGCCATGTGTAGTTTGAATTCCTTCTTTGGGACTGTTTATCAGATATTACCAATGTAGGGCCCATGTGTCCTTTCTCACCATGTTGTTGCAAGAAGCAGTTCATTCCTTTTGATTGCTGCATACTATTTCTCTTGAATAGGCATACCACTTATTGCTTATTCATTTACCCATTGTTGAATATTTGGATTGTTTTCACTTTTAGGCTACTATGGACAAAGCAGCTAAAATATTTGTGTACAGGCCTTTGTGTGAACATGTGCTTCATTTCTCTTTATTAACTACGTAGGAGTGAGTTTGGAAAGACTACATTTAATTTTATAAGAAACTGCCAAATAGTTTTCCAAATTGGTTTACAGTTCTGAATTCCCATCAATTATGCAAGAGATTTCCAGGTGCCCCACACACTTACTAGCATTAGGTTTTCCCTCTTCAAAAGAAAAGAAGAGAGAGAGAATAACATTCTAATAGGCATATAGTATTATTTCATTTGGTATTAATTTGAATTTCTTTAATAATTAATCATGTTGAGAATCTTTTCATGCAGTTACTTGTCACATCTCTTTGGAGAAGTGTCCATCTAAATCTTTTTTTAAATTGAATATTTATAATTCTAAGGGAAGTATAAGCATATTCTACATGGTGTGGATATAACTACTTTGTCAAATATATGTAGAAAAATTTTCTCTCAATTGGTGGCTTACATTTACATTTTCCTAGCAGTGTTTTTCTTTATATTTAGGTCTCTGATCATATCAAATTGATTTTTTAAAAGGATCCATACCCTGTGGTCTGAAATATGAACCAAATAAAGTTAATGTCCTCTCCACCTTTGGATATACATCTTTCGCTTAAAAAAAAAAAAATTCTTCCTCTATTTAATAACCTATGCAACTTTGTTTAAAACAACCAACTGAGGGTAAGTTTGGGTCTATTTCTTGAAACTATTTTGATCCATGGATTCATATGTCTATTCTTATACCAATATTAAATTGTCTTGCTTGAATGGAATAAGTTTGTACAATCCCTCCAGATTTGTTTTCTTTTATCAAAGTTGATTTTTGCTATTTAGTATTTTTTTTTTTACTTCACACATAAATTTTAGAGGTACAGTATTGGCTTAGCATGTAAAAGGCTCTGGGTTCAATCCCCAGCACCAAAATAAAATAAAAGTAAGTGCATAAATAAATTTACTATCAGCTTATTATTGCTACAAAAGATGCCTAGTGGGCTTATTATTTTAGACATTTAGGCTGCTCTAACAAAATACTATAAACAGGTTAGCTTATGAACAACAGCAATTTATTTCTTACAGTTTCAGAGGCTGGGAGGTCAAAGATCAAGGTTCTGGAAGATTTGGTGAGGGCCACTTCTATCTTCTCACTGTAACCTCACATGACAGATGGGGCAAAGGAGCTCTCTAGAGCCTCTTTTGTGAGGGCACTCACCCTACTCCTTAAGGGCTCTGCCTAATCATCTTTCAAAGGCTCCATCTCCTAACACCATCACCTTGGAGGTTAGGATTTCCATGTTCACTTGTGGGCAATACAAACGTTCAGACCACAGCAGATGGCATTAAGTCTATAGATCAATTAGGGGAGAACTGACATCTTGATGCCAACTCTAGACCTGTGAATGCTGCATTCTCTCTGTTTATTTAATTCAGTTTAACTTATCTGATAAATATCTTATGATTTTCAGCCAACAAATCATCAGTCTGCATTGCTAACTCTTTCTGCATTTCATTGTTTTTGATGCTTTTGTAAATGGTGCTCTTTTTTAGAATTTCGATCTCCATTTGTACCAATTTCCAATTTCTAGCATGTGGAAATACGTTGGTTTTTATATATTGATTATGTATCTTGTGAACTTACTTAGTTCTAGGAGCTTTTTGCTCTAAGACTTACAATATGCATCTTACACTCATCGTAGTGCGTCTTTATATAATACTTTACTCCTTCCTGTATAGTGTGAGAATCTTAATTTAGAGTAAGGATTGACCCTGCAGACCAGCTCTGTGCGTCTATAAACAGAAGTTCATTGGCTCACAGCCATACTCATTTGTTTATGTTTGGTCTAAGGTCATGCTTTCACATGACAGAGTGGAATACTTGAGACAGAGACCATATGAGTCAGCAGCCTATTATATTTATTATCTGGCCTTTTGAGAAAGAGGTTTTAAAAAGCTTTTTAAAATTATTAAAAATAGGGGGGGGGAGTATTTAAATTAACTCTTATCATTAAAAGATCTGTCTGGTGTGCTTTAATCCCAGGTTCCATGACATCATATTCCTTCTGCCTGCAGAACTTCCTCCGGCAGTTCCTCTGGTGGGGTTCTGCAGCCAGGGAGTCTCTCACCTTTTGTTTGTGGGGAACTGTCTTGGCTTTGCTTTTGCTGAGCAAGCCTGTTTTCTTGGGTGGAGAATTCTTCATTGGCTCACTTTTGTTTTGGTGCCTCGGAGGTTCCTTCTTTCTTCTCACTCACTTAGCTTCTGACAAGGAGGCTGCTCTGTTTTCTAGTTTTTCTCTACATCCTGTCTCTTTACTTGATCTGTGCTCAAGATCTTAAGGTGGTTTTCAGTAATTTGCTTGTGACGGGTTCATGTGTTTAAAACCTGTTCTAGTTGCTTAGGTCTCTCTGAGCTTCTTGGATCTGTGTTTGATTATCTTCCAATAATTGTAGGAAATTCGTAGCCATCACAAATACTTCTTGAAGTATTTCTTTTGCCCTGCTTTCTTCTTTTTTTATCTGAAATTTTAATTACATATATTAGGCCATAGGATATTATCCCTCACAGTTCTTAGATATTCTTTTTCTCTTGGATATTCTTATTTCTTTTTTATACTTTAAAAATATTATATCTCATACTGGGTAATTTCTATTAACCTATATTTAAGTTTGCTGATCTTTCCCCACCTACTTCCAGTCTGCTAATTAGCCCTTTAAGGAATTCTTCATACCTAATATCTTTTTCTCTTACATTTTTTTTCCTTTTTTAAAAAGTTCAATCTCTACTGAAATTCCTTCTCTATTGATGCACATTGTGAAACTTTCCACCAGATCTTTTAATATATTAATGTTAGTTATATTAAAGTTCCTTTCTAGTAGTTTTGATATATAAGTCACCTCTGAGTCTAGTTTTATTGGTTGTTTTATCTCTAAGTAATGGGTGGCTTTTTCTTGTTAGTTTTGTCTCTCTTGTAAATTGTAGTTGAATACTAGACTTGATGTCAAAACACTGAAGTCTGAGGTAAACAGTTTTATGCCCAGAGATGAATATGCCTCTTCTTTCAGGTTATAACTGTGAGGAGTTAAATTAATTAAGTCGCTTCTTAATTGGGTTTTGTTGTTTCTATCAGTACACCACAGACTTCAAAGTCCTGCAATCATTAACTTGTCAAACAGCATGTTCATAAATTTGATTTTTAAAATTGTTTATTTTCAACATTTATTATCTGTAGTATAAAAGAAGATTTCTGGATTTGACAGAATTTTTAAAGAGTTTGAACACATGAAAAGGTATTTTTTAAATTAAATTTGTGGAATAGTTTATGCTCATATATACAAATTAATAATCCAGGAATATTTTTCTCTTTTACCTAACTCTTTCTCCAATATTAAGTAAAATTGGGGGGATGCTTTCCAAATAAAATTAATATGAGATTCCTTTTGTAATGAACTTCTCTCTAAATCAGATTTTATTTAGGTAATATCTGAAAAAAGTTTAAGTAAAATGAAGAATCTGCACCCTCTAAAGCCCTGTGGTTGAGGCTTTTGGTGTCAACTTGAGAATACTGTCAATCATGTTATCCTGAATCCTCATTTAGACAAGTCTTTCTAAATACTGCATTTGCTTAGGAAGGAAGCCTGTTTCAAAGAGTCAAGGACTTTCTTTGCATGCATTGAATTAAAAAAAAAATTGGTTGGAGAAGAGGGATACAATCAATTAGAAACCATAGGATTCTTACTTCATGGAATGATTCCCAAATGTCCCTCTCCTGGCAAAGACTGTGGAAATCTGTATAATTGTCACCATATCTCAGAATGTTAGACCAAAGATAGTTCTCTGCCACAGAGAAATGAAAATGCTTCATTTTAATATTGCCTATATGATAGGCTTTATTAACAACATGACGTGTCCTACCAAAGGGAGAAGCTACATTTGAAATTTTTACCTTGGTCTTACACATGTATTATTTCACTTATGGAAGATTCATTAAACACAACTGTTTGGGGGGCCTAGGGTATCTTGTTTATTTAATATAACAGACTTTCATAATCATATTTTGTGTCAGGCACTTTTTAATGCTATTCCTATGCTAATCCATTCAGTCCTCGTAATATCTGCCTTCTCAGGCAGGAACTGTTATTTTTTTCAGATTAGAAGCACAGAGTGGTCACATGGCATCCTTCCTGTCTGTACATCTGGGCCCAAATTGTGTCTTCTATAAGATCAATTTTATTTTATGCCCACTTTCCTTAATTTGTGTAATACCTAAAGGGCAGTATCCAATGTTACATTATTTGTCCTTAAGTTCTTAACAGACATGTCTGTCTCAGCCACAAATACTTTAGACGGAGTCACCGCCGCACTCTGTAGGGGTAGTTCTTTCCACTGGCCCGTGAGGTGCCTGAGGACAAGGATTCTCCCTCAAGTTCCTCTCTGTGTCTCCTCAGGGCTTGGCTAGTAAGAGCCTGGAGTCTCCTGCTTATTGATGAGAGATGCCGGCAGCCCTTTGGCTTTCTCCCACCAAGACAGACACACATGCCAGATCCTGTTCAGTCCAGAGATACACATCTGTGTGATGGGGAAAGCTATCTAATAGCTATAACTTCACCCAAATAGACACTTTTATAGTCATGGTTGGAAATTGACACAGGCTATAACGTGGTGCATTTGACTAGGGGTACAATATGATTCTGCTTTTTTTATCTTTAATACGAAAATGTAGTTCCTTTTTGTTTTTGTTTTTGTTTTCCAGATGAAGCACACCTGTAATCCCAGAGTCTCGGGAGGCTGAGGCAGGAGGATCATAAGTTCAAAGTCAGCCTCAGCAAAAGTGAGGCACTAAGCAAGTCAGTGGACCCTGTCTTTAAATAAAATATAAAATAGGGCTGAAGATGTGGCTCAGTGGTCAAGTGGCCCTGAGTTCAATCCCCAGTAACCCCTCCTCTACAAAAAAAAAAAAAAAAAGCAAATGTAGTTCTTTAAAAGCATTTGGAAAATTCAATACAGATTTATTTTGGGGGTAAACTACTTGTAGATTTTAGATTGCTTAGAATAAATCTGAAATTGTCTTTTTTTATTTTAGTATTCTCATGACTTAGCGTAGTGCATTCCCCATAGTAGGTTCTCAATAAGTGGTAGTAGAGTTTTTAAAAAATTATTGAACTTTTGGAAGTCTGAATTTTTGCTTTCTAGGGCGAGAAATAAGATACTGTTATATACACATCAATATCTTTTTATTTCCATCTATTCCTCATTCTTTAGTCATTTCTTCCCCCACAAAATTGTGACTGAGACTTTAAAAAATGCAAGGTCTAGCAATAATTTATGAATTTTTTTCTGCACCAGAAAGACAAGTGTTTTTGTGAGATAAGGGACGTTTCAGTGACACCGTAGGCATGAATTGAAGTATAGGCAACTAGTCTCACCAGGTAACTGATTATCTGCAATTGCCAGAGTAAGCAGTCTCAATGGCTGATGGGGCTGCCGACCTTGGCATATTTATCATCATTACCTCAGGGGACAGAAACCAATATCTCTATTCTTGTGAATGCACATCAAGAAAGGAAGCTCACTCTGGGGGGAAAGAATTTGTCTGTGTAGGTGTGTGGTGCGTGTGTGCGGGGGGAGGCGGGGAGAGACAGATAGAGACACAGAGACAAAAAGACAAGAAAGAGACCCAAAGGGACAGCGGGAATGTTTGGTTTCTTATATTTTCTTTCCTCTTTGAACTTTTTCTATTTTTGCTGTAGAGGGAAAATGGCATGAGGCTCTCATCTGGAAGCTCAGATTCGCGATAGCTACTCCAGTCTGTAAGACTTCAGGGGACATAGTTTTTCCTTATAAGGGAACCAAGTAGGACTGAAAAAAAAAAAATAGACAATCTGTGTTATCATCTCTCAGGCTCTGATTGCCATCTGAATGGGAGAGGCCAGAGGTGAGGGATGTGACCTTGGATAATGGTGGTGCTGCCTCCCGGTCCCCCTCCCCAGCACGGTGACAACTGCTTTCTGGCCTGGAGTTCACAGCCAAACGCTGGGACTTGGGTCACAGTCAGCACCAAGCTGCTTTGGTGATAGTGGAGCCCAGCTGTATGGAAGCCAGCCTGGAGGCAGTGCTGTGTCCTCGGCAGTCCCAGGACAAGAGTAAGCGGGCGCGGGAGGCTGTATTTCCATGAAGAGGAGGTTGCCATTTGCGCTAGATAGGAGCACAGTCACCAGGAACTGGTTGACTTAAACAACAGAACTACTCATTGCCTCAGATGTGGAGGCTGGAAGTCTGGGGAGGTGTCTCAGGGTCGGTCCCCTCTGAGGCTCTGAGCATCTGTGGCACTGTTCCTCGCCTCCTACCTGCTCCCGGGGGTCAGATCACAGTCTTCAGTCTTCCTAGGTTTGCAGACACATCACCCTTCCCTGCCTTCATCTTCACATGGCTTCCTTCCTGTCTGCATGGCTGTGCCCAAATTTCCCCTCTTAGATTAGGGACCCAGCCTACTCTAGCCTGATCTCATGCTAACTAATTACCTTGGCAGCAGCCTCATTTCCACCTGAAGTCACATTCTGAGGTAGTGGGGGGGGGAGGTTAGAATGTCAGCATGTGAATTTGGGGTGAGGAGGGAGCACAATTCAATTCATAACAGCATCCGCTCCTTGGATGGTTGATTTTGTTCAGAACATTTTCTTGATTATTAACTAAATAGAAGAGGGTTGGGAGAAACCCCCAAGGAAATGGAGGAGAAGGTGGTTAGGTGTTTTCTTTTCTTTTTTGGTACCACAGGGGTACTTAACCACCGAGACACATTCCAAGCTCTGTGTTTATTTTCCTTCTTATTTTCGAGAGAGTTCCTTGGGCCTTGCTGAGGCTGACCTCGAACTTGCAATCCTCCTACTTCAGCCTCCCCAACTGCTGGGATTACAGATGTATGCCACCATGCCCAGCACAACTGATGTTTTTGACAAACGATTAGGATATAGAAAAGTGAACCTGTGGAATGAAGCCATAGGAGTCCCTCCCTCCTCAGTCATCAGAGCAGACATCCTTTTGAGGACAATGACAGTGCCGGAATTGAAATGAGGAATCTGCAAAGACATAAGCTACCAAAGCTTCTGCAAACTCTCAGTGGTATGTGAATTTCAGTTGCATGCAAAATGATCCAAAGTCTCTGGTCTAACACCTTCAGAAACATGGGCACTCAGCTGAGGGACCTTCCTCTTTTCCTGCTTTTTCCAACATGGTGGGACCTGATCTGGAATGAACAACTCCTTTGGAAGATCCCTATCCTTTCAGCCACTTCACTTCCTACTAATACAGTGTTTTAAAAATACATTTTCTAGTTCCTTAATAAATGCCAAAGCAGGATGAAATTTGACAAAGAATGGGCCCTGGAACTTCATTAGATACTTGTACATATTACCTCTGTTCTCACAGAAGCCAATCATATTCCTCTAGGCTGAGTATCCCTAATGTGAAAATTCAAAATTCAAAATGTTTTAAGCACCAATATGGCATCCCCTGAAAATTCCTCCCCTGATCTCATGTGACAGGTTGAGGCCAAAACACAGGCTTATTAAAACTATTATATTGCTGTGCATGGTCGTGGATGTCTGTAATTCCGGTGACTCTGGAGACTGAGGCAGGAGGATCACAAGTTTGAGGCCAGCCTCAGCAACCCCAGTACCTAAAAGTGTGTGTGTGTGTGCCTCTGTGTGTGTGTGGGGGGGTGGGTGTATAATTACTTTCAGGCTGTGTATAAGGTACATATGAAACAAATGAATTTCAACTTTAGACCTGGGTCCCATCCCTAAGATCTCTCATTATACATATTTAAATATTCCCAAATCTGAAGAAAACATCTGCTATCCAAGTTACTTCTAAAGGACACTTAATCTGTATTCCCATTTTCCAGACAAAACAATCAAGGCAAGATTTCATCAACTTCTTGGAGGGATTCCAGGAGGCAAGGGGCAGCAGAATCCTATGCACTCCTTATTTGTGTATTAATCTTTGAGGGATGCAGATTGAATTTTTTTAAATGTTAATAGGCCTTTATTTTATTCCTTTATTTATATGTGGTGCTGAAAATTGAACCCAGTGCCTCACATATGCTAGGCAAGTGCTCTACCACTGAGCTACAACTCCAGCCCACAGATTGGATTTTTTTAAAATTAATTTCAAATCTCACATTGAGAAAAGAATTTATTTGTGCCTTCTGGGTGAAATGAGGATTTTGGATTAGATGATCTCTGTGTCCCTGCCATCCTTAAATGCATCTGAAATTATGATTTTATTGTCCTGTTTTGGATGTAAGAAGGAAAGGATGTAGGCTGTCCATCTGTATTTTTTTTTTTCTTAGATGGAATTTCAATGTCTCATCATGGAATTTCCTGGTCCTCAATCAAGTATGTGGATTCTTGTCTCCCAGGATGCCATCTATTTTTGCCTGTAGTAGAATCATCATCTGGTCATTCGAGGGGCAATCACTTTGGAGTCCCGTATTTTTCTGTTCTCTTCTTAAAATACCGCTGTTCTTTTACACTTCTGCAGATGTTCGGAGCTGAGCACAGGCAGCCTCATTTTGCACTCCACTGACAGGCGGCAGTCAGTCCCACTGGTCAGAGAAGCACCCTGCCTTTCTCTACAGAGATCCCTTCGGCTCCAGGCACTTCTGTGGAGCAATGTAGGCCAGCAAACAGGCTTTGACTGATTTAGTTCAGGAAGACGGGCTTGTTGGTGGATATGGTAATGATGCCAGTAAAATTCAATTACTGTGTCTCAGAGGACCATAGCAAGCGATAATAAATTAGCAAACATGAGCTTTGGAGTATCTGAACTGAAATTATAATGGGGATATTGAAAAACAAACAAACAAAAATCCTAAGCATTCATTTAATTATAGATGCTACAGTAGTCCCCACCAAAAATTAGTTCATCAACTAATCCTTTGTTCCTGTCATAAAAGAATATGCCTGTGACACAGCCAGCACATTTTATCTTAATTACTTGGTATTGTTGTGGCCTGGGAGCACACCTGGTCCTGGGCAACCATACACAGGGAGGAAACAGCCGCCTGGAAGGGCCCCCCAAAGCCCCGCTCTAATCCACCCTGGGCTCACAGATGCTCCCGCCCATGGCCTTGGGTTTCAGGTTGCTCTGCAGGGCTGCAGTTTGAATGGGAGGTGTAACCTCAGAACCCCAGCTAGCACTTAACCACTGCCAACCAGCAGGAATGTCAAGGCTTGCATTGTCTCATTAACTGGAACCAGCTTTCCTGCTATCAGATCCCTTTCCATCCCTGACCTTTCCACTCTGTCTTTCTTCCTTTGTGTGACAGTTTATGGCCTCTCTTATTTGTGCCTTCTGCCCATGAATGATGCACTAAGAAGCCCCATTAGGATAAAGGTGTCTGCGGTGCCTCCTTGCCAGGTGAAGAACCTGGAGAATTTGTTGAGGTTTCTTCTCTAGCAGGAATTTCAAGTGGATGAAGAAAGAAAGAACATGAGGCAGGATCGAGCTGCAGACTAGGATCCATCCCAGATAATGTCAAAGTTCAAACGATTTGTCCTGAATACCTTCCTTCACTTTATTCTCTTTCTTGTCAAGATGGCAACATCCAAGTGTACAACACAGAATTGATGAACAGAAGATGTATGAAAGAAGAGGGCAAAGACACTAAAGATATTTTCTGAATTAGGAGTAGGGTGTTTTCCATCTGTAGTACATATCTTCTGGGATGGTTACCCACTTTTCTTGGAGAATTAGTCTTGCTCTCAATCACTACAGGATATACTCCTTCATGACTTCACGGGGCTGCCAACTCCTGACCCAACCTGGGCTCAACAGAATACCTCAGGAGCTGGAACATCAGCCAGTTGCACTGTCGCTAGAGCTTGGCAACAGTAGATAGAGCTCTGGAGGTTGGGCCGCCATTTTCAAACTCAAGTACAAAACATTTGAGTGTGAGAGTGTGTTTGGCAAAGACTCCAATATGTTGAGAGAGGCAGAGACCAAGATGGTCCAGTCCTATAGAGACAAGCCAGGTACTAGTTCTAGATAACTGTCTACTTTCTGCTTCTAGATTCCTGTGAAACCTGGCTGTATGTTATCAGGTATCTATAGATTCTCCCAATAAATTCTTCCTTTTGCTTTTATCGGTCTCAATAGGTTGTTTTGTAGTCTCTCCCTCTCTCTCTCTCACTAGCAAAAGAGCCCTAAGATATTACCATCTAAAAAGATTTCCTTGGGCTTGGATATCATTTGAAAACAAGGTCATGAATGGAGGTAGCATGGTACTTTGAACATGGTAGGCTACATGTTGGATGGATGGTCAGAGTAGACAGCAGTGAGGGAGGACTCATTGTAGAAGGGAAAACCTTTCATAAAGAATGACCCACCACATCCTGTTGGTCATTCTCTGGTAAGCCCTTGACCCTGTGCTGTTTCCTAGGAGGCCTCAATTCTTCACTACCTCTTACCTAATCCATCTCTTGGCCAACGCCTTTCTCCTGACCACCTTTTTAGGAGCTTGAAAAAAAAAAAATCCTGAGATGTTAACAAATGATGAAATCATAATGAATTCTTTCATCAGGGGCAATGGAGTTAGCGATTCATGGCATGCTACCTTAGGCTGTGCCAAGATTTGGGGCAATTCTTCTCATTACAATGAGACGGAAGTTTCAGGACATCAAGAAAGAGAAGCAGCCAGGACTTTACTGTCCCTCCATTTCCATGAAATGCCATGCTAAGCAGTGTTCATACTTTGCCCACACTGCTTCCTGCCCTTTGTCAAGGAGGGATTTCATCCAATGTCCCAGCTGTTCTGGGGCCCACACTGGGTGGCTGGCTGAGAAGGAGGGACACACAGAGGGGTTTTGCTTACACGCCACAGCCGTGCTTGGGGCCTTTGTGCAGACAATCAGTGACTCTCCCTTGGGGCAGATGCCTGTGGAAATGTGCAGTCTGATTCTGTCCTCATTTGGCACAATGGAGAGCAGAGGCCTCTCCACTGTCTATAAGAAGATGAACGAGTGAGTTCAAGTTCTAAATAAAGGGTGACTTGAAGAGGAGATTGTGCTCCTCACTCTCTTGGTGTGAGCTATGTTCTGGAAAATGGGATGGCATGTGGTGTGACTTATTTAAGAACTGTGGTCACGGTTTATCAATTTTGTCTGCCTTAGGAGGAAAAAATCACAATAGTCAGCTATAACACAGACCTTGATGTGCAAGCAAAGCCCTGTAGTAGGTGCTTTGTATGTATCTCATTTAAATGTCTCAGTTGCTCTACAGTTTGACTACATTACTATTAACTCTGTAAAATGTTAAGTGATGCACCTAAAAGGTCCCCCAGCTAGTCAGTAACAGTTGGAACGTGGACCCAAATTTACATGACTCTTAGAACTATTTTAATTCTACTGCCCTCTGATCCAGTATTTCTCAACTTGCCTGATCAGGGTGAGGTGAATGCATGTTAACATCTGATCCCGGGTCCCACTGCAGAGCTAATGAATCACAATGAGAAGAAATGGATATGGGAATCCAGTCCAGGTGAATCTCATCAGGCAACTAGGTAAATGCTGCTGTAATGAATGCCTTCATGCTTTAAAAAAGTTCAGTAATTCTTAGCAAGGTGTGTGCTAAGAACATCTTTTCTTTTAATGAACTTTTAAAAAATTTTTGGAATCACTTTAAATTTACAAGGAAGTTGAGAAATAGTGCAGATAATTCTCATATACTTCCTGTCACCTAATTCCCCCTGTTAACATCTTAGACAATGTATGTTTGTCAAAACTAAGAAACTAACATGGACAAATCTCTATTAACTAAACTCCAGACTGTACTCAGATTTTACCGGTATTTACCCACTGGTACTGACCCAGCATCCAGGCCAGGGTACCTCAGTGTGTTCAGTGGAAAGCCTTTAGTAGTGCTGTTTTAGTCAACTTTTCCTCACTGTGATCAAAAGGCTTGATAAGAAAAATGTAGAAGAGGGAAAGCTTATTTTGGTTCATAGTTTCAGAGGTCTCAGTCCATAGGTGGTTGACTCCATTGCTCTGGACCCAAGGTGACGCAGAACATCATGGCGTAAGAGCATGGTAGTTGGAAGGCAGCTCAGAACATGGTCACCAGGAGGCACAGAGAGCTCTGCTCACCAAAGGCAAAATATAACCCCCAAAGGCACACATCCAGTAGTGTACTTCCTCTTGTTATACCTGCCTACATTTACCACCCAGTTAATTCATCAGTGGATTAATGCACTGATTAGGTTAAGGTTCTCATTAGAGAACCTTATTAAGTTCTCAGTCATTTTTCTCTCTAAATTTCCTTGCATTGTCTCACACATGAGTTTCTGGGGGACACCTCATATCTAAACCATGACATAGGCTATGGACTAAAGCTAAACATGAGAATATCCAACAGCACAGCAATTGGACCTCTGTATGCATGGGTAGCAACCGGTACGTGCAAAAATGGTTATAGCAGCACTCTTCAGTAGAAGAACACCTAGAAACAACCCATCCATAATGGTTTTGTGGTACCCTAACAAGTCAACTTAATAAGAGAAAAGGTTTATTTGGGGTGACAATTTTGGAGGTCCCATGTGATGGTTCAACCCTGTAGCTTTGGGTGAGGTAGCATATCATGATAGAAGCACAGAGCAGAGCAAACCACTCACCTCATAACCAGAAAGGGGAAAAACAAAACAAAACAAAAAGACAGAAAGGAGGGGCCCACCCTCAATGACCTAAACACCTCCCACTAGGCCCCACCTCTAAAGAAAAAGTTCCGCCACCTCCCAGTATTGCATCCTAGGCATCAAGTCTTCACCACATGGATCTTTACTTAAGATCCAAACTGAAGCAGAGAGGGTAATGACTGGGAAGGGCAATAGCGTCTGGGGAGCTGAACCATGCCATTCCTTGATCTGGATGCTTGGAACATGGGCACATTCAGTTTGTGAAAATTCATCAAATGATGCACTCAAGATTTATGCAGTTTTTCTGCATGTATTTTATGCCTTAAATTCACTTACACACACACACACACACACACACACACAGTCCCACAAGCTGCACCCTCACTGATGGAATGAGAAACTCCAAGGTGTCTGGATTTTGAAAAAGTGCTCTAAATGATTGCAGTAAGCAGGGCCAGCTTCACAGGTGTGTGACTTTTGGTGTTACAAAGGGTCATGCTCAGCAGGGTGCTTGGTGCTTGATTTAATGCTAAACTCTTGCTGTTTTAAAACTTGAATGCTTTTTTTCTTAGACTGGTGTTTTGTGGGTAAACTTCTCCAGGATAATAAAGCAGAAGCATGTGTAGAGGAGGTATACGTAAGACGTGTGTCTGCTGGTCCCTGCTACCATAGTCACCTGTAGCTTTCTGGATACTCCATGAGCTCAGAAAGCTAGTAGGCTCCTGACACAGCCGTACTGAACCATCAAAGTGATTGCTAGGTGAGGGTGTCAGGTCTACAATCGAGTGAGTGGAGGTGGGCCATGCTTTCTGTCCCAACCAGAATTTGCTTTGGATGCAGAAAGAAGGCGATAGTACCCTGAAAAGTTGAATGACCAAGAAACCCGAGCACATCCTGGTTAGGCCCATGCATCAGGCTCCACTTACCCTGGAAAGGGTGGCTCAGGAGGAAAGGCAGAGAGGGAACAGCCCAGAGTTCCTTTCCTTCCAGTTCTTCCTTCCTCATCAGGAAGCTGAAGGCAGAGAGTGTGGGTGGATTGTATGTGTAAAACAAGAAATGGGCCGAGCCTGGGCTCTGCAGTGCACACCTGTAATCTCACCTGCTTGGGAAGCTGCAGGAGTTTCCAGAAAGCTACAGGATGGCTTGGGCCACTTAGCGAGACCCTGTCTCAAAATAAAAAAGAGAAAAGGAAAAGAAAAGAAAAAGAAAAAAAGAAAAAGCAACGAGCTGAGTTCGTTTTGTGTAGCATCTCCTCTGTTCTGGTAAGAATGAGATCTCATGCATGTTTGAGCCAGGAAATACAAATTGTATAATTTTGGTGATTTCATGTTGAGTTAAATGCTTTTTTATTTACCTTTAAAATTGGCATTGAATAATACAAAATGAACATGAAAAATCATACCCATAACTTAAAATTCTAAGTTTTCTTTACTTTGCATGACAATAAATAGCAAATAAAAAACCCATAATGAGTTAGAGACTGAAGAAAAGGGTAACAGCCTTAAATTTTAGTTCCTTAGCTGCCCTTTTCCCCTACTGTTTGAACAGATCACCCCCACCTGGTCATTTTGCACTGATCCTGCAAATTCTGTAACCAGTGCTGCTGACCTGTAATCCAGAGCCACTGTGTCAACTTAATGGAGTGGCGGTCATGGTGCTCTGACCAATGAGTGAGAAGACTTGTTAAGCAGAGGACTTGTGGCTCTGCCATCAATGCAGTCACAGCAGTGGTGGGGGCTTATTCTAGGCTTACTCTACACTACCCAGGCCTGCTGCTGCATGCTCCAGGCACCTCGGCCAGCCTCCTCAATTTCAGCACTCCCAGATGTGACAGTAGTATTTCCGTCAGATCTTCCCAGTGGCTAAGCACTATTTTGTTGGTTACTGGGGATTGAACCTAGGGATGCTTAACCACTAAGCCACATCCCCAGCCCTTTTAATATTTTATTTAGAGATAGGTTCTCACTAAGTTGCTTAGTGTCTTGTTAAGTTGCTGAGGCTGGCTTTGAACTTGTGATCCTCCTGCCTCAACCTCCAGAGTTGCTGGGATTACAGGCGTGCGTCACTGTACCCAGCAGCCAAGTGCTTTTTGATGCAGAAAGTGAACTGGCAAATGCCACATCAAGAAGCAGTTAGACATTTGACCTGCCGCAGGCATCTGGCTTTCTCCTGTACCACCCTATACCACACCACTTAATCATTTATGTGCACCAGAGGGCAGTTTTCATTTTTAGCTTGAGCATTGAATCAAAGAAATATCCTCCATAGCTACAAAACCTGCCAACTCATTAAATGCAGAATGGGGTGTTTCGGTGCAAAGGAAACTCAGCAGGTTTGGGATCACAGCTTTAATTTATATCTGAAAACAAATTAGCCTAATGGAGCATAGCGGATACAAATGGCAGAACAGTCAACCTGCACTAGGAAACCAAATGTGGTTCTTGGGCTAATTAATGAGCACAGTGACATGCTCTTCCACTCCAAAATTTTCATTGCCCTGTGCCTTTGAGGGTAGGATCTGCCTTTTCAAAAGAATTGCCAGCTGGTGTGAGGTCCATCCCTCCCCATGGAGCCGGGTGTGCTGCTGGGACACTTGTAGAGAAACACTGTCCCCAGGCATGAGGAGCAACCTGTGCAAAGCCAGCTGCTGGTGGCCTGGATCCACAGTGGCGTTTCTTGTCTGGGTGAGAGCTGTGGCACCTGGTGGAGCACGTGACCAAGGATCAGGCATAGTAAGTAGGTGACCAGCCCAAAGACCACCCTGATTTCCCCTCTGTGGAAATCAGAGCACCCTTTGTTCATCTGTCCACTCTCCTCTCGTTCCCCCAGCCAGCCTCACAGGTAGCAGCTCCCGCCAACTCCTGTCCCGCCCTCTTGTTCTCAAATCCCACCCCTCACCCTCCATTTCTTCTAATTTAGACTCTTATAGTGTCTTTTCTGGAATTTCATGGTGTTTTCCAATGAGTCTCCTGCCTCCTGCTAGGCAGAGCTATGGAAGGGGTCCCTTTAAAAACTATAATTTGGTTGTTTGGATCTTTGGAATCAAATCCATCATCTCCACAGCTGTGAGGACAGTCTTTCCCCTTGGAAACTGCTCTGGTCTGAATGTGTCCCTCCAAATCCATTCATTGACACTTCATAGACAATATGATGGTGGAGCCTTTCGGAGGTGATGAAGTCACCAAGGTAGAGTCCTCATGAGTGAGGTTAATGACATTATAAATGAGGTTGAAGGACCTGGCACGGTGGTGCATGCCTGGAATCCCAGCGGCTCCGGAGGCAGGAGGATCATGAGTTCAAAGCCAGATTCAGCAACGTTGTGAGATCCTGTCTCAAAATCAAAAAGGGCTGGGGATGTGGCTCAGTGGTTCAATACCTGGTCCATCCCCCCAAAAGAAAGTGAGGTTGAAGGAAGTGCCCTCAACCCTTCCAGACCCTCTGCCCTGTGAGGATACAGCCCAACGTTCAGCTGGAAGCTTGAAATGCCCCTTCCTTGGGGTGGGGTCTTGGGGTGGGGGTGAGGCTTCACTGGGATTTGCTTATTAATCTCAAATTGTGCGCTCTCAGGGCTCAGTCGACATTGACTTTGGAGAGCTGACATCTTTCCACGGCCTACATGCAGTCCTCGGAGTGTCTGCGCTCACCATCTTCAGACAGCCTAAGAGCCCAGGTGAAGCTTGAACTTAGGTGACAGGGCGTTTTCATTTTCTATCTTCCATCGTAGTGACCAGGTAACAATAAAGGGGAAAGCATTTGGCGTTTGGATTAGTTAAGTGAATAACATCTGCATTTAAACCTTCCAAATGCCCACATCACCTACCCCATAAGGCCGGGGAGAAAGCACGGAATAGACATCAAGTCTGGATGAAAAATGCCTGGCAGAGACTTTCTTGCCTGAAAAGAAAGCACTCGGCCTCGGGGTATCCTGCCTGCAAGATCCTACTGGTTGCTTCCAAGGCCAGAATGCTGAGGCCATCACTGCCCAGTCCCTCCCAGCTCTGGCAGGGTCCAATTCCTCCCGCCCACCCCTGAAGCTCATTTCCCGTGCTTCTCAGGCGCTGCTTGTTTGGGCTAGTTGCTAAGCAGCAGGGAGCGCGCTGGCCCTGCTTGCTGGCCTCTGTCTCCCTGCAGACTCAGATTCAGATTAACCCTCTGTGGATAGTGTGGCAGTTCAGAGAGCCCCAGCCAACAAGTCACACCTCCCGTTTATCTAACACCAGCTCCTTTCTGAGAAGCAGGGAAGTGGGATGGAATAGGGACCCAGGGCCACTCGCACTGATTTTAGAGTTCTGGCCCTCTCCAACTGAGTCTCAGTTTCTCATCTGTGAAAGGGCATGCATCTTGATAGTTTCTGCACATGTCTGTTCTAAGGATTAATGAATCAATATGCAGTGTTCAGCATAGCATCTATTATGCGTTGAGAACTTGGGTATGTTAGCTGCTATTAATGATTTTCAACTGACAACTCCTTGCACCTGGTTAAGGTAACTTTTGTTTGTTTTCCCACTTTGGGGATGGAAAAGGCGGGAACTGAGAGGTAAAGCAACTTACTCAGAGTAAAACAGCTCCACTAAGATTGGAGTCAGATTCCCTAAGGACCTGCTCTGTGTTTTTTCTACTTTGTCAGTGAGTCCCAGGCATATCTAACTCTCCAGAACAATACTCTCCGACCTTTCTTGGGGAAGAGAAATTACTTGGAAGCAATTGACTCCACGGGCCTTGCCTCCTGCTTTGAAACAGTACAATTTTGGATCAATTCTAAATCATCCCCAAGATGCAAATTATGCGTGCATCCATTCCCTGTCTGGTTTAATGGGAATGAACAAATAATGTGGACTTCGATCCAAGTGAGAACATCAGGAGTGGAAAAGGAAAAATTGACCTTGAAGTACACGGTATTGAATCATGTGTCCAATCCATAGATGTGACAAGGCCATGAAAAAATCTGAATTTCATAAAAGAAAAGATAATGAGAGTGTGTCATGCTATTCATGAGAAAGCAGATGATCTTAAGCCTTTTTCTCCAGCCTTCTAATGATTCTAATTATTATCCTGATCCCACTTTTTAAAGTCAGTTAATTCTGCTGGTTGCCAAGGAGGCAGAGGCTCACATTAGATTCCTGGAACCACTCTTTAACTTTATACTGTTTTTAGCCTCAGGCTGGACTTCACCCAAGGGAGTAGTGGTGGGCAGGACTTGACTCCTGGATAATCAACTCTAAGGTTAGTCAACCCTACATGTCATTTGGTTATCACTTCTGTAATTTTTACTAACTTCTGGACCATTATTTAGTGAATAGTCTCCTTAAATTCACTCACTTATTTTGTAATTAAAATGTCACTGGGCTAATCAGGATAGGATAGGCTTTGTTGTAGTAATAAATAAACCTGAATATCATAGTGGTTTAACACAGCAAAGTTTCGTTCTTTTTTCTTATAAAATCCAATGTGAGTCAGATGACTCTCTAGAGCAGTTTTTCTTTTAGGTAGACAGTGATACTTAGATCCTGGCTCCCTCTCTCCTATAATGCCACTCTTTTGAGATGTAGCTTGCAGGTGCAGGGACTGGGGATGGGCTGTATCCTGCCTCAGTGCTCAGCCCAGAGATGACGAGGGGTCCTCCTAGCTGAAAAGGGGTGGGGAAGTGGAGGAGATCATAGGGAACGTGCTGAGCAAGATTACCACTGCCCCAAGTTCAGGAAGCAGAAGACCCATGTGATCACTGGCTGCAAAGAAGAGATGCTCATCAACAGCTGTCCTGTGAGCAATGCATTCAATTTTAGATATTTTTTGCTTGCTAAACATTCTCAGCCTTAGGTTTACTTAGTATTTAGTTTGTCCAAAAGTTATTGGGGGGAAAGGAAGAGAGAGAGACAGACAGAAAGACAGATGGACAGAGACTGGCCCTAGATAGAAACCTCGTCCTCAAAGAAATCAGAAATTTTGAAGTGTCATTGGGTGGGAAGTGTTTTCTAATTAATTAATTACTTTTTAAAACATTAAATTTATTTTAACAATATATAACCATAAATGGGGTACCATGTGATGTTTCAATACACGTGTACATGGTGTAATGTTCTTAAGGTATGAGTCAGTGTGTCCACGTCATGCCTGAAATCATCTCAGCAGAGTTCAGGTACCACACTCTGGGAAATGATGTCCTGTGGGCCTGGACCACCTGTCACCTCATTATCCAGCAAAGCCATGTGTGGAGATGGACTGCCTGACCCTGAGCTTGGGATGCTGAGGACGCAGAATTGACAGTGACAGTCCTGTCCCTATGAGTTCATAGAATGGGAGACAGAAAGCCAATCCAGACCAGAGTTACAAGACAGCATTAATGGGGTATTGGAGGAGTGACCAGTGAAGGACAGCAGAGTTTTTAGGATAAATTCTGTAACCTTCACTGTTTAATTCCATTCCTTTTTAATTTTGATTTCAGGAGTATTAGTCGCATTCTCTTCCAGGTGAAAGCCATTGGGAGAAGAAACGCAAAAGCCAGTCACTGTTTTCGAGGAACTTTGGATTGGCAAAGTATTGAGACATGGGACATTCCCAGAGGGCCAAACCGTGAGACCCGTGGTTTCATTTCGGACTGTGCAGGAGCTGGGTGGCAAGTCCTGGACAAGACGAGCAGCAATGCCAGAGCGATCCTGTGTTTACTGATTGAAGCTCCTAGCTGTAGGGACGAGGTGGCAAGCTGTCGCCTTGCCCACCGGTCCCGGTCCTGCTGCTGTCCTAGGCACTGCTGACTCTGGGCACAACGTGCCCTCTCCATGAAACTGGAGGACTGGCATTGCTGCACCACGAGCGCTCCCCATGCGAAGGAAGCCCAGCGCCTGTGGATGGATGCCCTTGGGGTTCTTGCTCTGTGAGCTCAGCCTCCACCATCTGCTGTTTTGGTATCGTTGGGTTACATTTTTAGGAGCTGAGGAACTGGTCTTAACCTCATCATCACTATCATTTCCATTCACTTGTCTTAGAACTTACTGTGTGTCAGGCCCTGCTCCTGGTACTCTTGAAAATTAATGAACTTAACCTTTACAATGATGGATAGGCATCATACCCATTTTAGAGACAGGAAAATGGAGGCACTGGCAAATGAAATAACTTGCCAAGGTCAGCTATCTGGGGAAGGGCACCGCAGTCTCAGGCAGTGGGGCTCTAGAGTTGTGATCACCACTCTGCACCATCTCTGGGCAAAAGAGTTGAAAGTGTAATAATCAGGTGAGCCAGGCAATCATGACACATGCAAGAGTGTGTTTTTTTTTTTTTTTAATTAAAAATAATGAGTGGTGCATGCCTGTAATCCCCATAGCGGGAAAGCTAAAGCAGGATGATTTCGAGTTCAAAGTCAGCCTCTACAACTTAGCAAGATCCTAAGCAGCTTAGCGACATCCTGTCTCTAAATAAAATATTAAAAAAATGCTGGGTATGTGACTTAGTAGTTAAGCGCCCCTGGGTTCAATAAAAAAAAAAAAAAATTATGATACAATGACAATGTTGCACATGCACTTGGGTTAAATTCTTTTAAAGCAGATCTAAGAGGGAATGGTGTATTGTAGGAGAGAGAGAAGGGGGAAATGCCCCAAACCCTGTGACCTGCCAGGCTTCTCACATCTTAGCTCATTTGCTCCTGACAACACCTGTAGGAGGTAGGAGCCATGACCACACCCCTTTTAGAAGTGTGGCTGAGTGACATGGTTATGGTCACATAAGCAGGTAAGTGGTGGAAGTCCTGTGGCAGACCAAAGTGCCTGGAAGCAGAGGAAGTGCTCCTGACCACAGCGGGGACCCTACACAGCAGGCTCCAGAATCCATCTCTGAAAGTCTTGCAAGCCAGGCCTCCATGGGCAGAAACCTGGCATTGAACAAGTTTCTGGTGCTGCAGGAATCTGAAAGATGGGTGCATCTGCCTTGACACACCGACCAGCTTTGGGAAAGAAGCACAGTGCTCAGGGCCACACATCCACAGCAGAAGCACATGCTGGGTTTAAAGTGCTGACGGACTAAAGCAGTTGCTTTGGACCAGGGTTCCTCAGCCTTGGCACTATGAACTTCAGGGTGCAATAATTCCTTGCTGTTTGGAGGAGACTGACTGAGCGTTGGAGGATGCTGAGCAGCATCCCTGGTCACCACCCACTAGTTAGGGGTGTCTACTTCCCTCCCCCAACTGTAACAAGCAAACATCTCCAGGCGTTACCCAGTGTCTCTGGGAGGCAAAATCCCCCGGTAGGAACCCACTACATTGATCTTATTCTTCAGAGTGGTGAGCCACAAAGGCTTCTAGAAATTAGCCTGATCTGATGTAGAGGAGTTTGAATACTCTCAAATTCCTTCTAACTCAAAAAAGTAAATCAATCAATAAATAATTAATATGGGTCAGCTTCCACAATACTTTACCATTCCGCTAACTTTTGAGCTCGGTATGGCTCTGGCTATGGAGAAGAGGGCTTGCAAACACACCAGCACACTTCTTTATGTCCCTCTATTGTATTGCCCTACCCTGCACACTGTCAGCTGTTTCCCTGTGCAATCAAGTTCTTATTTTGCACCATATTGCCCCCTAGTGGTCACTTGGCTTCCTAGCACAATGAAGAAAGGCGCTAATAAAATCGCTTTTTAAGAACTAAGCTCGGAGGGAGCCAGCAGGGGAAGTGGGCGCGGTCCACCCCGCCGAGCTCCGGGCTGTTCCCGGCCGCGCCTCTTTCCTTCCCCAGCCGCATCTCCTCTTCCTGGGAGCCCACACTCCACCTTCCCATAACCGGGGACCCCCGGCCCCTGCCTGGAGATGCCGGGTCTCTTGGCCCACAGAATTCAAAACGGCTTCCATTTGTGACAGAAAGCATCCTGTGGATACCTGTCCAGAAGCATTTTGTGAATGCTCAGAAGTGTCGCTGCGTGGAAGACAGACAGGATTCCAACTGGAGGGGGAGGGGGGTGGAGAGAGAGAGGGAGGGGACGGGAGGGGAGGGGAGATTTTTCTAAACTGAAACTTCCCCAGGATGTCTCTGCAAACGCCCCCCTTATTCTCCTCCCCTCCCCCACGCCCAGACCATTTAGCGAACCCCGGTGGGACAGGAATCGTGCTACAAATGCATGTATTTGTCATCTTAAGAGCTTTGGTAAGCCTACTTAAATTTCAGATAACTAGACTGTCTAATGGCTTCTCTTCTGTCAATAGGTGACATTATGTAATGAGTAATCCTATAAAGCCTTGGAGGACAGTTTTAAAAAGAAAGCGATGGAAAGTAAGGGAATGGACGCAAAGAAAGCTACTCTAGTCTTTCAGGAGAAAATGTACAAAAGTAACTTTATCTCTGCATGTATGCTTCATTATATCAAAATACAAGGCTCAGAGAACAACCTGCCCAACCTCGTTTGGTGAAGTCATGTTGGAGATCTTTTGTATTGGGTGGGTGCTGGGGTAAAGGGTGTTTTCCGTTTTATTTAAGAATATGGAGCTAAAATTTCTTTTAGCAGGTAATTGAAACGATCAAAAAGTTTAATTCTAGAGCTGGGCATGGCAATGCACGCATGTAATCCCAACAGCTCGGGAGGCTGAGGCAGGAGGATCTCGAGTTCAAAGTCAGTTACAGCAATTTATGGAGGTGCTAAGCAACTCAGCGAGATCCTGTTTCTAAATACAATACAAAAAAGTACTGGGGATGTGGCTTAGTGATTAAGTGCCCCTGAGTTCAATCCCCTGTACCAAAAAAGAAAAAAGGTTAATTCTACATTAGAGCTACTGAAGCGATGCTGAACTAATAAAGCAGTTCTGGTTTTAGGCCATATCAGTACATGACAAAAAACAGAGTCTGAAGGTCTGATGGAAATTTGCAGAAGGCTTACAGATCGGCAGCAGTGGGTTTTCCCTAAGACCCAGGCTTCATGGGATAAACAAACACTTCTTCATTTCTGTTTTATACAAATGCATACTAGGTGGAGAGACTCCACTACTGCCTTAACCCTGCCCCATGTTTAAAAAAATTTTTTTTCTTCTTCTTGCCTGTTATTCCACACCTGTAATTCCAGCAGCTCTGGAGGCTGAAGCAGGAGGATATCAAGTTTGAGTCCAGCCTCAGCAATTTAGTGAGCCTTAGCAACTTAAGGAGACCTTGTCTCAAAATAAAACATAAAAAAGACTGGGGATGTGGCTTAGTGGTTAAGCATCTCTGGGCTCAATTTCCAATCCAAAAAAAAAAAATCCCTTTTTTTCCTCATGTAAATGCTTAAACAGCAGCCTATGTTTTAAAACACAAAGCATAAAGCATGCATAGATGTTTTATGAAAAGAAATTTAAAAGACAGAAATCTGTGTGAATGCTGGTTTATGTTTCTGAAGCTCATTTAACCTTTGAATGGCTTTCCTTCCTCTGACTCTGAGCCTGAACACAGCACGGCTGGTAGAGGCTCGCTAAAGGTACGGGAGATAACTGCAGAGGTCATGTGAGGTTCTTACCTATGGCCTTGTGGCATCAGTGTAGATGACCAACCCCAGTAGTTTGGTGTGGTCCTTGAAGTCCCTCCTCTGGGGCACTCTCTCCAGTACACCCGAGAGCATCCAAACCCCAAACCCCACTTACAGCCTGCCTGACCCAAGGGAGCTACGACGTGGCCAAGGAGCACGAGGGCCATGGAAGACGGCCAAGTGGTTAAGTTGGCTCTTCCCTCCCTCCTCATTCCTCCTTTCTTCCTCCCTCTCTCTCTCCATCCCTGCATCCCCCTCTCCTTCTTCTTAAAATGACACATAAATATGTGTGGGTACCACCTGATGTTTCAATTCATGTGCACATTATGATAATGCAGCGATCCAAGTAGGCCTATCTATCACCTCAAATATTGATTATTTTTTGTGACAAAAAAGTTCAGACTCCTTCTGGCTATTCTGAGACATACATAGCCCTGTGAATAGTCACCCACGTGCAGAAGCACACCTGAACCCCTTTCTCCTATCTTAGTCTATCTCGGTCACTTAGTCTTCAGTGACCAAGCTTTCCCCCTTCCTTCAGAACTTCAGAACCCTCTAACTGGGGGAGAAGGATGAGGACAAAATAATAATGATTGATCATCATCGCCCATCACTATAACCAGATCATGCTAACGGAATGTTGGAAAATCACAGGAAGATTATGTAGACCTTGTCTTTAGTCATGTGGTGTCCATGGCAATGTGAAACTTTAGTCTTTTTATTAGATGGCCTCTTGAAGCCCTATTAAGTTTGCTAAAATGATCATAAGAGAAAATTTCTAGAAAGGTCACAAGAGGACCATCCTAAGAGGAAACTTCTAGAAGAATCGTGAGAGGGGATTTCCTGCCTATTTTAACAGGTTGCTGTTTTAGGAGGTGCTCTTATAGAATAGATTCTCCTTTCAGGGAGTGAAACCCATCACCAACTGTACATGTAATCCTGCCCATTTCTGACCCACCTTCCTTCCCTCCTCGTTTTCCAGGAAAACTGTGTTACAGGCCTAATGATGGCTTCGAGATCTAGGACAAATAGTTTCAGCCTTTTCGGGGATGAAAGACAAAATATTTCACAACTGGGAAAAGTATAGGTAAGGGCAGTTCTCAATTTTGTGAAACTTCATGCTTATATGGATTTGAGAAGCTCTTTTAAAAAGTTATATATATATATACATATACACACATATCTATTATACATATTATAATTATAAATACAAAATTGGTGATGAAATTGAAATATGAAAATGAATATTAATTAAGAATGGAAAATGATATCACAAAAAGTTAGAGACTAGGAGGAGTAGATCCTATCTTTCCTGAAGATCTCGTTAGGCAATTTACCAAAAATACTTAATTAGGAGTTCTTTTTGATTGTGACCTGGCCTCCTCTCCTCCCCTGGAGCACTTGGCCACCCCTCTTAGAGCTCACAGGGGCCTGTGCTAAGGAAGGACCCTGAGACTTCAACTTCATTGACTGCTTAGCATTCTGCATCTGGCCTCAGGTGCCACCTACTCAGGGTGGTCAACAGCTGAAAGTAGGCTGTGGCCACACCCAGGTGGGTCCCTGCCACCATCAGTGTGTGTCCTGGAGCCAGCTAGGGGTTGAGTGGCTCCTGGTGAGAACAACAGTTTGCATGGGCGAGGTGAGTCTGGGTCCAGCCCTGCTCAATGCTTGTGAACTTGGGGTACTTTGCTTCTTGGAACCTCCTTTCTTTTGCATCTGTAAAGCAAGAGTGATGAGAAGGGACCAGGTGTATACAGCACACAGTCATAGGCCCAGCATAAGCAAACATACAGCAAGTCTTTACCTGATAGAAAAATTTATTTTAAAGTTTGGTGCTGAAAGTTATTTGTGTGTCTCTTTGCATTTGCCTCAACTCTCACCCCCTTTCACTCTTCGCGACAAGAGACATTGAATATCATTGAAAAATCCATTCCCTAGTTAATTTTCTCCAGCTTGTCTTTTCTACTGTCTGTCGGATCCAATCCATCATGTATGTAATCATATTATACATTGCCTCCTCCATGAATAAGAAATGAGTGGATGCTGTTTTGTTTTCTGCAGTTTCCCTGTCACGAGGGACAAGATGCAGGATGCCGATTTCAGCTCTATAGCTGAACGATGCAGATAATAAATCATTGTGTGCTTCTGGAATGGAAGACAGGTTCCCTGGGGGGCTCGAAGTGGTGGGGGTGGGAGATGGGGCTTCATGATCAGCACTTTGGAGCTAGTCTGCTCTGGTCGACAGGGAATGAATGGAGAATTTAGGATACAACCACATTCACCCAGTGGGGAAAACTCCAGAACCATAGTTCCCAAAGTGGTTTGGGTATAGTGCCTGCTAGATTTGCACTTTTTCTCAGGTATCAGCAAGGCGTTAGGATAAAAAGGTGCCCCAGCTCTGCAGAAGGTTTTGCAATCTTTGGATGCCAGGAAAGGTTTCAGTTTCCTTAACTGTAAAGCAGGGATACAATGTCCCTTTCTTGCTTCACTGGATCATGTGGAAAGCAAAATGTAATGAAAGTGAAGACGTCTTGCATATCCAGGGAGCGTATACAACATTGCTTTGGAAGCAGCAGCCTAAGTTAACAATATGGAGTCTTGATGTAGAACTTCTCAACCCACTTTTCAACAATTTCCTCATATACCTTAAATTTGTATGCTGTTGCTTTATTGTTTACATAGTTTGGAGCAATTAATTCTAAATGTTAAACTGTATTGGCTTCTCTCATTCAAACTGGAGTATTACCGGGAAGGCAAGTCATTCATTCATGCACTCCTGGTTTTGTTTCCAGGGATCACGAGTTCAAGTGGATTGCGCAACCATTTCTCAATGCGATGAAACAGCGCCACCGTGTGGTTTCAAAGCATATTACCCTTTACTACTCTTTGCCTTTGAATTTTTAATTGGTA
Organism: Sciurus carolinensis; assembly: GCF_902686445.1. Classification (NCBI taxonomy): domain Eukaryota; kingdom Metazoa; phylum Chordata; class Mammalia; order Rodentia; family Sciuridae; genus Sciurus; species Sciurus carolinensis. Next base: position 87,991,353 of record NC_062220.1, on the reverse strand, counting down.
AATAAACGTAAGAAAGTCTATTTTCTGTTTAAATAAAAACATTTGTATATACTCACCTGGGTAGAATATGTTTAAATATATGTGTGATGGAAGTAAAATTAAACTGTTGGAAGACCCCTCAGCTGAGTTTGTGAACAACTTACTAGAGAAAGAAAGTACCCCTTCCTCCTCAGCATGAACGTACTTGAGTGTTTTGGAGCGATGAATAGCTCGATGTTAGCTTAGTCTCCTTTTGTGATAATGGTATCTAAGAAAACGTAATTTTCCTGGAACATCTCTCCTAATCACCTGCTGGAAAATATGTGTTTCACAAAATACATTTTATTGGGGATGTAGGGAAGGCATATACTGTAATATATATATAACAAAAAATAAGACTGCCTTTTTTTATTAGAGAACTTGTCTAAAACCTCCCACCTATACTGGAGTTAATCAAGCAACTGAAGGTCAAAGCATTTTTGGGAAAGGTGTGATAAACCTGCATTGGGCTATTTTAAACAGAAGGACCTGAGTTAGGATACCTATATTAGGGAGAATATCACAGCAAGGGATTGTTCTCCATTAAAAAAAAAAAAAAGATTATGACTGACAATAACAAACGCAACTAAGCATTGTTGTTGCATTTCATAATTTGGAAAGAAGTTCAATAATGGCCCAGTAAAAAATGTAATGGAATTAAAAAAATACTAGCCAGTGAAAGCGAAAACGCATTCAAGTCAGGAGATAAGCCAAGTGTGGGCACGCAGGACCTACAGCGATATGGCGTCGAACACGCTGAGTGGTCGGCGCCCTCTGGTGGCCATTATGAGAATTTACAAATTAAGCACAAATTTGATGCACCAGGATGCGAGTTGGAGAGAAGAGTGCTTTCCAGGGGACCTGAAACCACTGTTGTGTAACCAGTAAACTACGACCAGCAGTCTGTTTTCCCCTTTTATTGAAGTGGAAAAATGGGAAACTTTTTGTAATACATATTACCCAGATACTCATGTACTCATGTGTGTGCATACATGTAGGAAATGTCTAGAAGAATAGATGCCAAATTGCTAGTAATCAAACTTCAGGGGACTGAGATGATGAGACAGGAAAATTAAAACTTGTGCCTTTTACTTTATCACCCATTCATCTGTTAACAACAACTTGGATTTCTTTCATAATAAAATGATCTTCAATAAAATAAACCAATGAAAAAGAGAACCTAACATCTGCCCCTCTGAAACAGAACATGCCTGAAAATGTAATAAACGAGTTAGGGAAATGTAGTATGTTTTATGATTCATAACTAAAATGTTTAATTTTAAATATTAGCCATCAGAGAGCCCGACTAAAATGGTGTGCTCTGAAAGTTCTGGTGGAATTGACTTTAGTTTTCAGATATTTTCTTTGCTCCTGAGCCCATCAAATGGAAGAGCTGATCTACAAGGTCTTCATTACCTGATGAAGAGTATGAACCAGCAGTTAGAGCAAGAAATGTGAACTTCTTCCAATTTAGCTCTTCTGTAATTGTTGATCTTTATTTTTTTAAGTCCTTCTCTACAAAGCTGGCACAAGGCAAGTAATGTTTTATAGGCCATTTCTTAATGCCGGATCTTTGTGTCAAAATATCTAAAGTGGTTTTTGAAATCTATACAGAATATAAAATTATATAAAATAAAAATTGGTGAGAGGGATATGGGAAAAAGAGAACAGGGTAGGGCCCGGAGAGGAGCCAGACTCAAGTCCATAAAGTGCATTAATGAAAGTGAAATTCTGTAAAACTTTCGGTCAAGGTGAATCATAAATGTGGCTTGGAGTTTACCAGGGATGGAAACAAAGAAGAAAATAGGGTGGATTCCAGGAGTCTCAGGTCTCCAGGGCACACATGAATCAGTTATTAGGAAGAACCAACCGTTACTGGGCTATTGAGACAAGAAAAAATGATTTCTTGCTTGATTGGCTTCTACTGAAAAATAAGATGTTGTTCAACTGCTGCAGAGGAAGGCAGAGAGGAGGAGATGTGTACGATGTCAGCACACTCTTATCCTGACTTGAAGAAGGTCACTGCTGTTAGTCTTTGGCAACTTCCTCCCTGCCCCAGAAATCCTTGCTGTCCTTTTTTAGTGCTTCCCCACTTTCTGTTCTCCTTGACCCCCACCCCACCCCCATCTCCCCTCAGAGGGCCCTGAAACTTTCTCCACTTCTTTATGGGGCTGAGCTTGATGCACCCGGTCTAATGGACCATCTCACACTTTGGTGTAAGGGTTTAATGACACAATTCTTCCTCCCTCCCCACTTGCAGTGCTTGTATTTAGTTTTTCTTCCCTTAGAAGGGCAACTGCCCAGGTGGGTCACATCATACATTTTTTTTTTTTTTAATAACGGTGGTCCCATTGCCTTGGCAACATTGTTTAGCACTTTCTAGAACTCTTGCCTATATTTACAATTCCCCTTCAGCTGTAGAGATCCCAAATGAACCCTGATGACTAAATTACGTCTGCTTTATTTAATGCATCCTGGGCGCTCTCTTCCATATATTTTTTTCTGGCATTGTTTATTTTCTCACAGCCATTGCCCATGGATAGTCAGGGTAGGGTCGACTATGACTCCACCACCTTTTAAATCAGTCTTCAAACAAGGCCATTCATTCCCACTGGCTGTTTGTGTCACTTCCCCCCTGCCCCCTCCTTTTGCCTGTTCTTCACTTAGCATCCAAGTTCACACATAAAAAACACATTGCGCAATGACAGACTGTGATGTCCTCACCCAGGGCAATAAATGGACTATTCATCTCACCAACGTCTTGGCCTCAGAAGGAGACTTGAAAGGAAAATAAACAAAGTTGTGAATTTGTGTAGGTGGAACCTTCCAGATTTCCTTTCCCAGACAGTACAAGAAAATTAGGCCAAGTGCCCATAAAAATGTCGGCACTGACGTTCCTTGATTCTGCACAGTTTTCCAACACATGGGGCAGGAGAGTGGTGCTGAGCCTGTCAAGCTTTACACTCTAGGTAACGGTGGACCAACTCAGAGACCTGAGACCCTCTTTAGGACTTTTGTTCCCACTCGCTAATTTTGGTCATAGGTGGATGATCAAGGTCAAAAGCAACAAACCATAAAAGTGGGCACACAAGGACCTAAGTCACAAATGGCCTTGGAATAGTCAGGCCTCGCTGTCAGGAGCTCAGAAACCTCATCCCACCATGGCCTGTTAGATGCAGCTGTGTCTCTGCCCTGTCACCTGCTGTCCAAAAATTTACAGTGGGGAAAAATTGTCACTAGTCCTGTGGAAAGGGTCCATGTATTGAACGTGCCATTAAGCTGCTGGTTGATCTTACAAGGAACAGAATCATGTTAATACAGATTCCTAACAAAGAAAGTACAAAAGTGCAATTAGCCTTAATGAGAGGACGTCCAAGTGGCCACAGGCTCTGTCTCTTCTGTCAGGTGTTATCAGGAGTTACTATGCCTATGTTCGTAGTTGGACATCTACTTGGTACTTGCTCAATATGTACCCTAGCATTGAGTTTTGGGTAAACATTTCTTTTTCAAATATTTTGCTTTTTTATTTTTGGTTTTTCTAATGTCTGAATATACTTTTTTAAAAAATTTAAAAAATATTTTGCATTTTTGATGTGATGCTAGTTCTCTGGAGGCATACAGCCTGATTAGCTTCATGGTGAACTGACCTGTTGTCATTGGAAAGCACCTTTGATTCTTGGAAACTTCATGCCATGAAATTGCCCTTTCTGGTATTATGATTCCTACATCTATTTACTTTTAGTTTGCATTTGCTTGACAATAGTGCCTATAATTTGCTTTCTATGAAAACAGTTTATGGTGAGGTATAACTCACACACTGAAATAAAAATGTATAGCTCGATGAATTTTTCCTAGTGACTGTCCCAATGAAACCAGTTCCCAGAAACAGAAATGGAAAATCACCAGCATCCTAGAAGATCCCCTCAGGCCCCTCCCAGTCACCACCCCACACCACAGATGAACACTAGCCAGACTTATGACACCATAGATTTGTTTTCTTATTATTAGTCTTTATAGCAATTAAATTGTATGTCTTGTATTATTTTGTTTACTTCTTTTGTTCATCATTATGTTAGTGATAGTTGTCATGGTTTAGATATGAGGTGTCCCCCAAAAGCTCATGTGTGAGATAATTTGGAAAGTTTAGAGGTGAAATGATTGGGTTATGAGGGCTTCGATCTAATCAGTGTATTAATCCTCTGATAGGGATTAACTGGGTGGTAACTGGAGGGAGAAGGGTGTGGACGGAGGAAGTGGGTCATTGGGGGTGTGCCTTTGGGGCACATATTTTGTTCCTGGTGCATGGAGCTTTCTCCTATCTTCCTGATTGTCATGTCCTGAGCTGCTTTCCTTCACCACATTCTTCTGCCATGATGTTCTGCCTCACCTTAGGCTCAGAGTAATGGAGTTGGCCATCTATGGACTGAGACCTCTGAAACTTTGCACCCCAAATAAACTTTGCCTGCTATAAAATTGTTCTCGTCAGCTCTTCTGGTTACAGTGACCAAAAAAATGAACTGAAACGATATTCATATGTTTCCACATAATAATAGCTCATTGATTGCTATTCCTGAGTAGAAACCCATTTTATTGACTACACCACAATTTACCCTTTCATTGGTAAAGTGCAGCCGGGTTGTTTCCAGATTTTGGCAATTGCATAGTGCTGCTATGATCATGCTTATACTACTTAGGTTTAATATAAAACTGGGTTGAAATTTCTGAGTATTTGGATATGCTGATATTCAGATTTAGTGGTTAGTGCCAAATGGTTTCCTAGAACAGTTGTAGAAACTTCACTCCCAGTGACAGTGGATTGGATCTTGAGTTGCCCCAAAACCTTGATTCTATCAATCATTTTACTTTTATCATTGTAATGACTATGTTCTGAAATCTCATGGTGGTTTCAACTTGAATTTCCCTGATGTATAATAATACTAAACACCTTCTCTTATTTATTGGCCAATTGAATATTCTCTTCTATGAAGAAGTGCCTGCTCATGACTTTTGTCTATTTTTCTATTGGTTTGTCTGCCTTTTCTTGTAAAAACTCTCTATATTTTCCATTTAAGTCTTTTGTGAATGTGCATATTGCAAATATCTTCTTCCACAGTTTTTAATTTGAATGATACATAATTATTTCCCCCTTGTTAGTGCTTTTGCAAAATTTTAAGAAATCTTTGCACATCCTAGTTATAGTTATGAAGATGTTTCCCTAATTACTTTCTTTTTTATATGAGAGCTTTATCATTTTATTTACTATTTTTTTTTTTTCTTTTGTAGGGCTGAGAGTTGAACTCAGGTCCTCAGGCATGCTAAGCATTCCTGCATTCTACCACTGAGCTACATCCCAGCCTATGTTTATTTTTTTATACTTATTATTTGGATGGAATTACTTTTGTGTGTGGTGTGAGGTAAGGGATGATGTTTCCCCCATCTCCTCTTATGACTCTCCCATTACCCAGCACCATTGTTTTGATGAGGGAAGGTGCTGGGGACAGAATTCAGGGCCTCGTGGTTGCTATGCTAGTGATTTACCACTGAGTCACACCCCAAGTTCTAACTGGTACCACCATTTGGAAACATTTAAACTTTGCCTTCAGTTCTGTGTGGTTGCCTTTATCATAAACCACACAATCATCTGTTTCTGGATTCTCTGTTCTGTTCTTTGATCTAGAGGTTTTTTCTTGTGATATTATCTAATTCTCTTAACTGCCTACCATTTATTTTTAACTCGTTTGTGTCATTTTGGTTTATGGATGTCCCTTATTAGTGTCATATAACTGAACTTAAATTTTTATAAACTCACCTTGACAATAGTTATCTTTTTAAAAGGGAGTTTTATTAAGGCATTTATATTTGTTGTTATAGTTGATGTGTTCGGACAAATTTTATGTTTTCCGTTTTGATCTATTTCATGTTTCCTTTCTTTATCTATTTTTTAAAACATCTAAAACCAAAGTAATCCAACCTGTCAACAGGAGTAAGCCTCCAGGCTCAACTCACTGCTTTTAAGTCATGTTGTTGCTACTCAGCTGCAGCAGCCTGTGTTTTCCCTCTGAATTTCTGTGTTAAGTGTTGAAGACCTAATTTCCAAATTCATATGTTGGTGGTATTTGGAGGAGGGGCCCATGAGAGGTAATTAGCATTTCATGAGGTCATGAGAGTGGGGTCCCCACGATGACATGAGTGGGGTTGTAAGAGAAGGAAGAGACCCGAGCTAGCACACCTGCCCTGTCCCGCCCTGTGCTGCCCTCCGCCCTGCCATGATGCAGGACTAGCCTTCTCCAGATGCTGAGCAGATGTGGGCACTGTGCTCTTGGACTCCCCAGACGTCAGAACTGTGCACCACATTAACTCGATTATTTGAAATTACCCGTCTCAGGTATTTCATTACAGCATCAGAAAATGGACGAAGACACTGTGCTTTATGGACTGAATTTTGTTTTTCTTTCTTCATAACTATCATCTCTCATTGGTTTTCTCATCTTGTCTTTTCTCTGGTTCCTCCAAGAGAATTTTTTGACATCATGGATTATTTTCTTAAAGGATCACTTTTACTTTTAGACATTTTACTGTCAATTTTATTTTTGCTACTATAATTCTAAGGTTTTAGTGTTTTGTTTGATCCTTTAGCCTCTGAACCAAGAGATAGACGTAAGAAACCACAATGGAGGAATACAACCTATTTCTTTTTTTTTTTTTTTTTTGGTGCTAGGGATTGAACCCAGGGCCTTGTGCATGCAAGGCAAGCACTCTACCAACTGAGTTATATCCCCAGCCCAATAAAATCTATTTCTATTCTTTTTTGTTTTGTTTTTTGGCCTGGCAGGTTGATTCTGTGTTGCTAACAAACTCTGAGTTTTACTTGTCTTGTTTTCAGTTGGGCTTGAGGACCTTAATAAATCGATGGAAAACCTTCCCTAGTTATGGTAACAAACCAAGTGTCAGTCTCAGTTTTGATGCTGTAATATTTCATGTTTTCTGTGAAGGAGGACAGATTTTGGTGAAGCATGGAGAGTGGTTCCCTCTGAGATTGCTAACAGCCAGAGGCCCCAGAACATTTTCCTCCACTGTAACTGATGCTATAGCTTTCTCAGGTGCTTCTCCACAAATACATTTAAAAATAGCAACAAAAACAAAACAGGCAAACTTTCCACCTGCGATTCTCACTGGTTATTTGCAAATCATTGAGTCCCATTCACTCATTTTAGCAAAGGCTGCCTTTACAAACTCAAGCATTAGACTTTCACCAGTTCTGTGACATCGTATATGTTACCAACTCATGATCTTGGTTTACTCAGTGCGGACAATGAAGTGATTAAATTAAACTCATCCTTAAAATTTTTTACAATTAAAAATCCTGTGCTGCCATGAAATTCTATAGGTAGTCATACTAAGTTTTATATTCCACCAAAAATGTTCACAAAAACAAAACAATTTGCAAAAATCACAGTTCCTTGCATTAGTAAGTTTTCATCCATAGTGATTTTTATTTACTGTCATTGACTTTTGACCAGAAACTTCTGGCATTGTGGAAGTAAAGTGCTGTCCATAACCAAAATCTACCTATGTTTCCCTTCACTGGTTAGGAGAGTCAAGGTCGTACATTAGCATCAAGTTCACGCGCCTGTAAGACCTTTGCAAGTGCCACTTCACAGGCTTCAGAGTTCAGTGCATGGCTAACACATTAACCCTCACCTTGAGGATGAACAAGACCATGCAGAGGGGATATAAGAGGAATCTCTTAAATTATCTGAAATGATCAAAGATAGTACAGACTTCATGATGCTAGAAAACACAAAGCTACGATCTATATCCTCTTCCATCACATAAATTTCACATTGTTTTCCTACTCTTTTGTCCAAGAAAGGAGACATGTCTGGGTGGGATTTCTCTGTTTATTTAAACCCAAATTAGTCCCTTTGTAGAAGACTATGGCAAAAATAATCAAATGGATCAATGAATCATCACAGAAAGCCAAAATGTCCAGATATAAGTAAAATAAAATGTACCCTAAAGTCGGATATATATATATATATATATATATTTATGGGGGGGGCAGCACTGGAGATTGAACCAGGTGTGCTTAACCACTGAGCCATATCCCCAGCCCTTTTTACTTTTTTCTTTGAGACAGGGCCTCACTAAGTTGCTGAGGCTGGCTTTGAAACTTGTGATCCTCCCTTCTCAGCCTCCCAAGCCTCTGAGATTACAGGTGTGCACCACAGCACCCAGCCAAGTATGAATAGTTTGTCTCCACATCACTGAACAGGGGTACCGTGCACAGGTGTGTAACTGGGGAGCACTCTCCCTCTCTTTACCCCTTCAGATCTCAGTATAGGGACCCTTGTGGGAACAAGTGCAAGATGCCCTGGAGGGGAAGTTTGTTTCTTTCACTGTTTAAATGACTCCCTATAAAATAATGAGACATGAATCACTTTAAATGTTAAAAGAAGTTTTGGACAAGATTGTTAAAAGTCACCTCCAAAAAATATTTTTAGAGTCCATGATGGGAATGATTGTAGATCAAAGGCATTGTTTCCAGTCTGTCAAATCCCATTTTTTTACCCACAGTGAACCAAAGTTTAATCCTCAGGAAAGCAGGGTTAGCACAGACCTGGGGTATTTTATACCAGAGATTCTTGAAAACGACCTATAAGATTCATAAAACTTGTGCCAGTGAATTCAGAGGGAGGCGAAATGAAATGTGTCCAACGCTCGGCGCAGGCTGCATTTATCCTGCATCTTAAATGAAAGGCAGGTGTTGCTCTGGACCCAGGTGAGACAGTCATCATAAAATACACATTTATCTACTCGAGAGTTGAGGGCATATGACGGTTTACTTCAAAGGCAATGCCAGGGATGCAGGGACCCTCAGCCAGGCTGCCAGACAGCTATAGGCCAGAATATTTTAAAAACAAATCAAGTTGGTTACAAAATGTTTCAAGCAAGGTTCCTCTGTTGTGAGATCTTTTAAAAAGAAAAAAATCAAAATTTAAGTTAATTTAAGAATACCTAAAAAAAAAAGTGAGAAATAGTAGCAGCAAAGCACCCTGTATTTTAAAATCCCCAAATCATCAATGAGAGAGTGGAGGGAGTGGGGGGAGGAAAGATAGTGGACTGAGACAGACATCATTACCCTATGTACATGTATGATTACACGAATGGTGTGAATCTACATCATGTACGGTCATAGAAATGAACAGTTGTACTCCATTTGTGTACAATGAATCAAAATGCAGTCTGTAAAAATAAATAAATAAATAAATAAAAATCCATCAAGAATTGTCACCTTCTAAGCAACATGTTGTTGAATCTTTGTATTAGGAGAGAGCTTGGACATTATATCATCCAACCTTTTTGTCTCATATTCACTGAGACCACGAACATTTGCTAAGCCTTATTGTGTACCAGACAGAAGAGAAAATTGAGAACTGGACATGGTGGCGGGCACCTGTAATCCCAGTAGCTCGGGAGGCTGAAGCAGGAGGATCACAAGTTCAAAGACAGCCTCAGCACTTAGCAAGTCCCTAAGTAACTCAGTGAGACCCAGTCTCTAAATAAAATATATATATTTTTTAAAAAGTGGGGCTGGGGATGTGGCTCAGTGGTTAAGTGCCCCTGGGTTCAAAAAAAAAAAAAAAAAAAAAAAAAGCCAAACAAAGAGAGAGAGAGAAAGAGAAAACTGAGACCCCCTAGAAATTAAGTGGTTTTTCCAATATTACACAGAATCTAATAGTTGTCTGTGTAGTTAAGGAATTGCTCCTGGGGTTCAGCAGCCTAAAACCCCACACTCCTGTGGTCTCACATTTCTATGGTGGGGAATTTGGGCACCCCAAGCTGAGTGCTTTGATTCAGGGTCTCCTCATAAGGCTGCAATGCATGTGACTGTCAGAACTGGGATCTCACGTGAAGGCCCAACCAGGAAAGGGTCCACTTCCAAGCTCATTTACCTAGTTGTTCATGAATTATATTCGTAAGGTTTTGTTGGACTGAGGATTTTAATGTCTTGCTGATATTGGCTGGTGTTTTCTCAGAAGTTTGCTTCATACCTGTAAGCCAGTAAACCTGGCAGCAAAATGGAAGTCACTGTCCTTTGTAAGCTAATCGCAAAGCGACCCTGTTATCACCTTTGCCATATTCAACTGATTAGAAGCAAGTCACATGGTCTATCCAACACTCAACAGAAGGGAATTACAGAAAGTCACAATATGGGAGGTAGAGATCACTGGTGACTATCTTAGAAGTTTGCCTCTTACACAGAGTATAGGGCAGGGCTTAAAATATACCGCAAGTTGTTGCCTGTTACAGACGACAGATTTTAGGTAAAAAGAGAAAAATGGATTCCTTTATTCTGAATCACATAGAGTAGTATCAGGAGAGAAATGCAGTTAATTTCCATGAATAAAATTTTTAATTTTCAATATCTCACCAATTGCTTAGTATTTTAAGCCATGATCCAAAAATGTTTTCTGTATGACAGTCAGAATACAAAGGGCCCTCTCTCCTTTCTCCCCACATTAATCCATTTATATTAGGGTGACTGTGTAATTGATCATAGTCGGGGGAGTGGAAGGAGGAACTAATAGTAACGACTTCAGAAACTACCGTGTTGAGCCAGGACTCCCCTGATAAATCTGGCCATGTAACCCACTCGCCTTCAATCCACACGTACCTCTCCTTGCTCAACCTGCAAGGTCAAAGCTTGGTGTGCAGGAAGGAAAGAGGTGCAGAGCTGATCCTGATTACCAGTAGGGGTGCTGCTCTGCAGCTAGATAACTCTGCCATCCTCTATCTGAGTTGGCCTCTGGGGGCCTTTCTATGACGTCTGGAAGCCCTTGAGGTTGTTTCTTGATGCTCTCCTGTCCCCACCCCCATCTTTCTCTGTTGATTTGGGAACAAGTGTGGGATGCACCATGCCTCTTTCATGGTTCCTGGATAGTGCTATTATTCTTGAGACCTTTCATTTTATTTCACTTTTAATATTTCCAGGTGCAGTTATGCAGACTAGGTAAAGAATGAGTCACTTCTTCTTTTTATTTTTATTTATTTATTTATTTATTTTGCGGTGCTGGGGATTGTGAGGCAAGCACTCTACCAACTGAGCTATCTCCCCAGTCCCAATGAGTCACTTCTTGATGTACATTGACGCCATGTTCTCAGTCCAAAACAGCAATCCCATATTTCATCAAAGACATACTTAAAAATGAAGATCTGAAACACCACCATCTATGAGTCGTTAATTGCTCTTTCTCTTTTAACACTCATGCTATGTATTTCCACACTAAGCACATAGCAGGCTTTCACAGAATTCATTGTTCATTAATTAAAGGCTGCAAGCATTTGAAAATATTGCTGAAACTCAGGGAAGTACTAACTGGTTAACAAAGCAAACATTTCTTTGGTAACCATGTCTGCAAAGTGAATACTTTCATTAAGAAACAAAAGCTGGTAAAACAATTATTTTGATTGAATTGATGCACATACCACTTTAAACAGTCCCGAGCATGGAAATCATTTCTGTATGCACATGGCGTTGATTAAAAATGAGGTCTAAGAAAATTTCTCCAATGGAGGAATTTCTAGAAGTAAAGTACATGAACGCTGGAGTTTTTCTCCTTGTGATTCATAGTATAGCACACCCTCCATGTCTAAGCTTCCTGCTGAATTTCTCTCAAAGTAATTTGCAGCCAATCAAGGACAAGAACTCTGGTAATCTTCCTAGTTTCACCTTCACACTATCTGACTATCTTTTTCTTGACCAAAAAACAAATAAAACACATCCATCCACCCACCCCCCACATATACAATCTTCTAAAAATACTTCAAAATTTACCAAAAGGTACACAATCAAATGCATATAATATTCTCACTTACCAGAGGCAACCATTATTAACTATTTCTTTTCTTTTCCTTTTTTTATTTTTATTTTTGGTAAGTGGTGATTATTATTGAGAAAAACAACATTGACTCTCCATTTTCGGGTCCACAGAGAAAGATTTTGCACATAATGTTCCAAGACATTTTATTGCACTGGTACAGGTAAAAGTTAAAACACTCCATTGACTAAATAACATTATTAAGAATTTCTTATACTTCCTTCCAAATTTTTTCTACATATGCATGTGCAAATTTTCCTACATGTATATTCACCCTATTTACAAATAACCAGCCCTGAATATTTATATAGTTTTCCATTATTAAAAACTGGCTGCCATGAAAATCCTGGTCTTTGTATATGAGTATAACTATAACTATTTATAAATCCCTGCAAGCAGAACTGTTGAATCAAAGGACATATATACTTTTTTTTTTTAATTCTGATAAACACAGCCAGACTGATCAAGTCTATTTACATCCCAAATCTCTCCAAATATAGATCCCATTTACATTTTTCCATCTATAGAAAATAAACATCCTGTTTCCCTACTTAGTTTGTGATTCTAAACTAATAATTCATTGTCTCCTAAGTGAATAACTTTTTTTCTAATTTGATTTTCTTGAATCATGATTAGGGTCGAGCGTCTCTTGGTATATTTGTATCACATTTCTATTTCATTTTCTCTGAGCTTTGTGCTTCTCTACCAGGTGCCCATTTTTCTTTCACACTCTTGGTGTCTCCCCTCTGCATTTCGAATGTTTCCACTAGCTTTGGGTGGAACTGCACATTTATATAGATATACACCAAATCCTGGATCAAGGTTCTTCAGAACAATCTAACTGCCATAACATTTTCATATATGAGTTTTATTATCCTTTAGCTGCAATGGTTCTGGGCTTTAAAAAATACACAAGGCCTGTCTCTTGCAAAATGGATTTCGATTTTTCATGTCAGATCTTAGGGCCTTACCCCATCTTTCCCTTAATGATGTGCTGTGCTTCGTGTCAGGGTCCAGCGTCCTGTTTCTATGAAGGCATTAACTTGGGTCCTGGTTTTCATTGGCTTTCTCTGGACTGCTGTCAAATACTACAGTGATAATAAAAATAATTCTGTGCCTCACTTTGAAGTGTTGAAGTTGAGGGTCACTTGGAGAGGCTGATTTTATCTGGCCAATGTGGGAGGGGTTTATGGAAGTAGGGCGCATGGATTTGTCTCTATGCAGCTAGTGCGACTCTTCAGAGAGGCTATGTAAATAGAATATATTTATCCCTTCTTTTGATTTATGTATTTTCTTAAAGGTCGTGATTTACATTCCAGTTCTCTGTCTCTCTTTATGTTGCTTTCTGAGAAATGCAAAACCTGTGGGGAAAATGAACTGTGTTCCAGGATCTGGCTTTTGGGAGATTTTCAAATCTAACTCTTCTTGGTATCGTTGGAGGTGGGGCTCTCCAGTTCTTCTTCCCAGGCCAAATGCCTGCAGAGTAATGGATTATCTCCCTCTCAGCAGACTCCATGGGAGATATTCTCAATGGTTTATGCATTCTGGCCGGAAAATCCTTCCTGCAGACAGAGGGGAGCTTTCTTCCTGCGTTTTCCAGCAGAGGCCCCCTGGGATTGAGCCTGGCTCACAAAGTGTAAACCCCATGTACTGTAAAGAGAAGATCAAGGGCAGCATTGGCACCGAGTGGTTGTTCGAAAGTTTCCAACTGTTCTAAGTTTGCAGAAATAGAGAGTGAGTTCTTGTTGCTGTAGCCTCTGGGAATACTTAAAGAAGGTGTCTTTAAATACCCCCTCAAATTGCCCAGATTTTAGCAGGAGGAAAGAAAACCATAATAGGAACAAAGCTATCAGTTTCACTTGGGGATAAGAAAATAGAAAGGCAAGAAGAAAATAAAATACAAAAAAAAATCTTCCAGAGCAGACTTGTATGCTTGTCTGTGCAGGAGAAATTTGCAGATTGAAAGTCAAACCATGGGTAACCAAAAAATTATTTGGTAGGTCAAAAATATATCCTTGACATGTAATTGTATTAGAGTTAGGTGAATGCAACATCATTCATGATGAATGATGATTCAAGAGGTGAGCTTGGTAGGTGAACAATGTGATTTTGAGAAAAATCTGTGAGTTCAATCAAAGAAAGAAAAGAGATTTCTTAGAAGAAGAAAGAAATCTTTGGGGTGTAGTTATTTCCACAGCTCAAATCCTGGATCCAGATTATCGAAAGATTGATGCCATTACCAAGGACAAGTTCAACCAGTGCAACTCTATCGGGGAATGTTTTTCTGATTGTTCCACAGAGCTTGAAGGACAAAAGGTTGGCAAACACAATTACTGGTCACATTAAGCTTTCATTTTGTGATTCGAATTCCCCAGGGAGCCTCCAATTTGGGGTTTCAATTGACAAAAGGCAGATTCAGGGGATTATTTACTTTGCTCTCTTTCCATCTGGACTTCCACATTAATTGAATGGATTCATATGGTGCCATTTTTATTTCCTTTAGAAATTTGGTCATGAAAATTAAGAATCATAATTCTCATATCTCACAGTCTGTGAGTAATGGCAGGATGCTTTATTGCCCTGACCTTTCCAGTTTTCTAAGTTTTGATTTGCTAAATTCTTTCCTCCTCTTTTTTGCAGTTTACTTATTATGATTATTAATGAGGAAGCAGAAAAATGGCCATTCAGTCAAACTTTAGAGAACAGGACATAATAAATGGTCTCTGTCTAGGATCTAACATTTGCCCCTAAATACAGTAATTATTAGGTTGCTTGATGATATGCTGAATTTTACAAGGCTCTTATTAGGGAAAGAAAAAGAACATAATAAATCCACTAATGTGGGTAATGACTGGTATGGAAATTGAAAATGGTTCAAAATTAACCCACTCCTTTTTTCCATCTTCTAAATGCCCCCTGGGTCCTAATATTATTCATCATATAAATACACTCACTTTTCTCTCACTTCAGCTAGTTCTACGTTGCCAAAAAGCTCCAGAATTATTTGCAATTAAATGCTATCTGGCCTTATTCAGGCATTACCAACCAGCTAAACCAAATCTAAAGGAAAATAGAACAAATCAGCATTTGTCAATTGATTTGCTGTCCTATATGCTTTTGTGTCTTACCCACTGTCAGTTCCCTAGCCCTCTGAACAACCTTGGAGCTGGAAGCTCTTAGTAAATGTACACTCAGGCTCACCACTAGGTGCTCCATTTCCACTGCTGGACAGCCTCATAGTATGGACTTCTCTGTTTGGGATTTCCCATTCAGTGTGATGAAAGGCAACCTTACGTTAAATGTGGGCCTTCTATGTGCCCTTTAAAGAAACCACTGTCTAGTGCGTGGAGGAAGCATGGAGAAGATGGAGGCAGGAAAAGTAATGTTTTCTATTCCATAATTTAAAGAATGTTGGAGGTCCAAATCTGGACTCTTCATAATGTTGTTTAACTTTCAGTTTTTATAAAACACTGCAGTTACAAAATATGTCTTTTGAATAAATTCTATGTCTTTCCTAAATGTGGTCATTATTGAGGATGAAACTGAAAAGATGAAATGTGATTGAAAAGAGACCTCTATGCCACCCCAACTCTCTCTTCTTTCAAGAACAAAATTATAAAGGAAATAAAAATGGCACCATATGAATCCATGCAATTAATGTGGAAGCCCAGATGGAAAGAGAGCAAAGTAAATAATCCCCTGAATCTGCTCTTTGTCAACTGAAACCCCAAATTGGAGGCCTCCCTGGGGAACAAGAGATATCTTACCAGTGTTTGAAAACTTTTTAAAGCTTAATTGAAATGAGGATGAGGTAGTGGGGAAAAAATCAAACATGATTAGGACCAAATTTCAGCTCTGTAAGGCAATTAAAAACAATTAAAGAAACAATGAAGACAAAAATAAACCTTGAGCCTTTTGTAAGTTAAAAAGATTAGGATCAGCCCAATATGGGTCATCTACCAGAAAACAAGAGAGAACATCAAACTACATAGTAAAACACTAGAAGTAATCATGTTAAAATTGAAAAAAGGGAAATGATGTCCAGGATTACCATATAACTCAACACTATATTATAGATCTCATCAATATAATAAGAAAAAGAAACTCAGATCTTTAAATTAAACAAAACAAAATAAACAACTTCTGTGTAATATCATAAAATAAAATCTTATGCAACAAGCTGGAGGAAATAGTGATATGATATATATACAAATGATTAATATCCAAAATTTATAGAGCCTAATAATCAATAAGAAATGATCAAGAAACCTCAGAATAATGGACACAGGGAACAAAAAGTTAATTCACACAAAAAATAATTCGATTGGTTCATAGACTTCAGAATCCTGAGCCTCATTTTATTATTAATTCAACAATGAAATATCAAATTTTACTCACCTTTGGTAAAAACTGAAAAGATTTATGTGTCAAGAATTGGGAAATATGGAGAAAATGATACTGATGAAGACTTTTTATTCTCTTGTTTTGGAGGGAAGGGTACTGGGGATTGAAACCAGGGGCACTCAAACACTGAGCCACATTCCCAGCCTTATTTTGTATTTTATTTAGAGACACCTTGTATTTTATTTAGAGTTCCTTGCTTTTGCTTAGACTGGCTTCGAACTCGTCATCCTCCTGCCTTAGCCTCCCAAGGCACTGGGATCACAAGCCTGTGCCGCAGGGCCTGGCTAGATGAAGACTTTGAAAGTCTCTGTCAAAATTAAAAGTTCACTATTTGTTTTAACTTGACATTCTTTTTTTTTTTTTTTTTTTTTGTGGGCGGGTACCGAAGCTTTGTAGCCTAGTGAAATACACATGTGCACAAACATGTACATGCCAGGTTATTCAAGGCTGTTCACCAGCATAATATTTGCATATAATTGACATATCCTCCTCTATACTTCAAGTCGAGTCTAGCTAACTGGTAATCCCTAATATAATGCCTACAGATTACTTCATTCAAGTGGATTTAGCATAGTACTCAGCACATGGCAAATTTGTTTTTTCTGATGGGAATTTTCTGGAAATTAAAAAACATGTACATTTTTGATGTGTAGTTGGTAAAGTCACAGATGTGAAGGTCCACCTGAACACCAAAATATTGGGAGTGATTACTTTTTAGAAGGAGGTAAAAATGGAAAGTGGGGGTTGGGTAGAGAGAAGGGTGGTAGGCAAAGGGTGGGTAATATGTTTTGCTATTTGCTTAAATATTTATAGTGGTAATGAAATTTCAAGTTATTTAACTAAAGAAAATAATACAAACGCACACAAAAGGAAGATTTGGGTTTGAAGTTGAAGAAAAAAAATTTCTAAATATTTGACACTGATCAGGTTTTCAAAATTCTACTCTCCAGAGATGAGAGCACCCTAAGTCAGATTCTCTGCTGGCTATGATTTGCTTTCATGGGGAATGTGAATTAATGCTCTGATCAACTGGCAGAGTGAGATTGAAGAACAAAGTGCAGGAGGAGCTAGGGAAGGCACCCAAGGACATTTCCTAAGGAGGCCTCTCCTGAGAGCTGTTCGTTATGGTAGGAGCTGGGAGTGGGGGGACCTGGTTTGCTAGCAGGGCATGGGTCTGATGAGAGGGGCCAATTGTGTCTTCCCTGTTAGCCTCCACCTCTCCCTGACCTGGGATCCCAGGCCCTGTCAGTGAGGGGATTGGGGACAGCAGCTGGCCCTGAACTAAATCTTCAGAAATGGCGGGAATTCCCACCTGTTGGGAAGCTCTGAATTGGAGTTCACCAGGGAATTATGCTGGTGAACTGGGAGCCCCAGGACAGCTAAACCCCAATTCTCTTCTGCAACTTGAGAGTGTGCAGTACCCTTAAAACACCTCAGATCCAAATATAACACTTAATCCTTACCACCCCCACCATGGTTCAGATAAGAGAAAGCATAAGAGATTGATTTGTTCAATCCAGTTGACTTTGAGGGCGTGTATTCAGCTGAGATTTATGTTTGTCTAATTTCAAAGAATTTTATTTCCATAGGAAATGCCATAGGGAGAGTTCAATTGGGAAGAAAAGCTCTTGGGAAGGGTCAACATAATGTGAAGATTCCTGGGAGGTAAAACATAATGTGAAGATTCATGGGAGGTAAAACAAATCAATTTGCAACCTAATATTTTTTAAAAATGTGTCATGGGGGAATATATATGTCATGGGGGATTATGGAGCTTTCTAAAGGATGTGACTTTGAACTGTGATTCTAAAGCATGATGGACTGGGGCAGTAGTGGGGGTGACCAGGAGCTGTGGTGAAATAATCAGGTATTTTCTGGTACAAAAGAAGCTAATTGGGCTGGGGTTGTAGCTCAGTGGCACTTGCCTAGCACGTGTGAGGCCCTGGATTCCATCCTTAAAATCACATTAAAAAAATAATAATAATAACATAAAGGCATTCTGTCCATCTACAACTACAAAAAAAATTTTTTTTTAAATAATCTAATTTTACAGAGACTTGGAAATGAGAGTGTGGACCAGTGAGAAGGCCATATGCAGAGAGGTGTAGGGGTTTGTTAGGAAGGAGTGAGGTTGCTGATGGAAAGTTCTTTAGTCTTTCATGTAGCTTCAGCTGAATTTTTAAACATTTCACCCCTTTTTTTCTCTCTATGCAAGTGTCAAACGTAATACTGGCCACCCATTTTAAATACATCATGAGAACTAGTAAATCCAGTCTCTAATCTACTTGCAAAATATCAAAGTCCTTACTTACAATTCTAACTATTTTCATTTTGTAACTGTTTTAGTCAGCTATTTCGCTGCTGCGACTTAAAGGATCCAACCAGCACAACTATGGAGGAGGAATAGTTTATTTGAGAGTTCATGGTTTCAGAGGTCTTCGTCTATAGAAGGCCAGATCCATTTTGGGGGACTTGAGGTGAGGCTGAACATAATGGCGGAAGAGTGTGGTGGAGAGAAGTAGCTCGCATCATCAGGAAGTAGAGCAGAGAGAGAGATACTCCACTCTCCAGATACAAAATATATGCCACACAGCCATGTTCCAATTCCCACCTCCTCCAGCCACACCCTACCACTTCAGTTAATCCCATTAGGGATTAATTCACTGATTGAGTTAAGATTCTTACAACCCAATCATTTCTCCTCTGAACCTTCCTGCATTGTCTCACAATGAGCTTTTGGGGGACACCTCACATCCAAACCATCACAGTAACTATTAATAGAAGTTTTCCTCATTGCATGGAGCAACACAACAATCACCTCCTCTATAGAACCATAGTCAGCAAAATTCGCTTTCCCACTTGCCCACAATGGAGGCTGACTTGGATGGGTAGCCACAGCCCAAGAGAAGGGTCTTTTGGAAATGGATGAAGTGAAAAGATGGACTCAAATTTCTCCTTTTAAAACCTCTTTCAAAAGAACAAGGAATGGAAATAAAAAGATGTGCTAAAAATAAAGGTCTCCTGGGTAAATTACATGATATATGTATTCCAGAACTCAATCATATTCTGTGGGAAAAATTCCTTGGTTTCACTCATTCAAAATCTCTCATCCTTCACACATCTTCAGAGAAGCATTTATGTGGAGTAGAGCATTAATTGGAATAGATCATGCTCAGTTATTAAACAGAAACCACTAGAGGATTAAATAAGATGCATCTGGTCTATCCTTCCTTAAACCAGGCTTGATTCAAGTAAATAAAATATACATACTGAACAGTGCACAAATCATAAGAGTAAACGCAATGGGATTTTAACTAAGTGAATACACCCATGTAACCACAAGCCACATCAAAGTATAGATCATTTCCATCACCCTCAAAGTGCTCCTCACACTCTCCTCCCAGTCTGTGTACTTCTCTTAAAGGTAACCGTGACCCTAACTTCTACCACCATGATTATCTATGCCTGGTTCAGAACTTTCTACAAGTTGTATCATACAGTAATGAACTCTTTTTGATTATTTCTGTAGCATTCCATCATTCGACTACACAAGCCAAACTGTTTTCCATTCTATTGTTGAGATACATTTAGATTTGTTCCCACTTTTGGAATTAAGCTGTCGTGACCTGTACTCACTTCTTGGTGAACATATGGACACATTTCTGTTGGATGGAATTGCTTAGTCATAGGGTTTGGGTGTGTCAGCTTTAACAGATTCTGCCAAAATATTTCCCAAATAGTCTGTACCAATTTATACTCCCATTAACCACACATGAGAGTACCATCTCCTTGCCAACAGGAGGTATTATCGACATATTTTAACAAAAATAACAGTAACTGTGCTGCACCTTCTTTTTGTTTTGTTTCTCTGATGGATAATGATGTTGAACACCTTTTCTTATGCTTATTGACCAGTTAGAGATTCTCTTTTGTGAAGTTCCTGCACACAGTTCTTGTACATTTTTGTGTTATCTGATTTTTCCAATGACACACACAAACATGCATTTCCCTCTCTTACTGTAGTGTCCAGAAATTATAAAATGTTTTTAATTGTAATAAAGTCTACTTCATCATTTCTTTCTTTATGACTGGTGCTTTTGGGGGTCCCTAAATTTTTTTTGTCTACTCTCAAAGTTTTAAAGATACTTTCTAATATTATCTTCTAGAATTAGAAGAGTTGCTCCCTTACATTTCCTTTTTAGGTATGAGTGATTGGGAAATGATCTTTTTTTTTTTTTTGCGGCACTGGGGATCAAACTCAGGGCCTTGTGCTTGCAAGGCAAGCACTCTACCAGCTGAGCTATCTCCCCAGCCTGGGAAATGATCTTTGTATATTGTGTGAAGTAGCAATCAAGGCTATTTCTCTTAATATGAATATCTAATGAATTCAGGACTATTTGTTATCCAGGCCATAATTTTCCCAGGGCATTGTCCTAACACCATTGCTATCAATCAAACAACAGACTTTCTGTTTCAAATCTTTCAATTCTATTTCACTGTGTCAGTATCACTTGTTTTTTTGAAAGTGTTGATATCTGACAGCTTCCTACTTTTAAGAATGTCTTAGCTATTCTAAGTCATTTGCATTTTCACATAAATTTTATTACCAGTCTTGCATTCCCACAAAATATTTACTTATATTTTGATCAAGGTTACATTGATTTGTTGATTAGTTTAGCAAGAATTCACACCTTTTAAATACTAATATTTCCAATCAATGAACAAGGTATAACCCTCAGCTCATTTATATCTGACTTAATTTCTCTCAATAATTCTCATAGAAGTGTTGAATATTTTGATACATTTATTTCTGAGAATCTGCTGTTTTTAAATACTATTGCAAATTTTTATGTAACATTTGTAGTATATAGAAATATAATTGATTCTTGAATGTTCATTTTATAACTAGACAACTTGTTAAATTGATTATTGATTTTAATAGTTTAGATAACTTTGAACATTCTGCCTATGCAACTGTATTTTTTGCGAATAATATTAGGTTTACTTATTTCCAATTCTCATATTTCTATTTCTTTTTATTGGTATATGTCACTTGCTTGGATTTCTAATACAATGTTAAATAGAAGTGGTGAAAGAAAATATCTTTAAGCCTAACTTCTCTATCCCAATTAAGTATGTGTTTGGGGAATTTTTTTCCCCAGAAACTTTTTTATCATACTAAGTAATTTCCCCCCTCCTTTATTTTGTGAAGAGTTTTTATTGTCTTTTAAATAAATTCCTGGATACAGAGAGGCTAACAATTTAGTTTGAACTTTCCCTTCATGTTCATGAGAAAGCTCAGGCTCTAATTCCTCACTTACAATGTCTTTGTCAGGTTTTGCTATGAAGGTTGCACTTGCGACATTTTGTTATTTCTTTATTCTTTGAAAGAAGTTGCATAAGATTGATTTGTCTTCCTTAATTGAGAAGAATTCACCAGCAAAGACATCTAGGCCTGGGGTATATTCCATGGGACATTTTTAAGTACAGATAGAATTTGTTTAATTTATATGACTATTCAGCTTTTCTATTTCATCTTGTGACAGATTTTTTCTTTTCTTTTCTTTTTTTTTTTCTTTCTTTCTTTTTGGTACCAGGGATTGCCCAGGAGTGCTTAACCACTGAGCCACATCCCCAGCCCCTTTTGTTTTTTATTTAGAGGCAGGATCTTGCTAAGTTGTTTAGGGCCTTGCTAAGTTGCTGAGGTGGCCCCCACGACTGACTTGTGACAGATTTTGAAAATTCTTTTGTTTTCAATGAATTTGCTCATTGCATTTCAAATTAGTTAATATAAAGGTATCCGTATGTCTCACAGCTATCTCTTGCCATAATAATGCTGCAGATCAACTACCCTAGAACTTAGTGATTTAAAATAGTAAGTATTTGTAGAGTTCAGAAATCTGCAGTTCAGTGACTTAGGTAGAGCTCAGCTAGGTGCTTCATCTCCTTGGGCTGGTCTCACACGCATGTCACCCGGATGGCCAGCTGGCTGCAGGTGGTCTACCCTAGTCTCAGCTGGGGCAGCTGGGAGACTTGGCTCTTCTCCACATACCTCTCCTCACCCAACATGTTAGCTCAAGCATGTTCTTGTGGTTTTGGCAGAAGAGTGAGAGCGAGGAAGTCTCATTCACACATGCTTTCAAGACTTTATTTTATTTCCTTTGCAATCTGCTCATTCTCCAAAGCAGGCAACCAGCTTAAATCAAGGTCAGAATAGAAGAACTCTTTAAAGAGACATGCCAGAGGATATAGGAAGGAGTAAAATATTGGAGCTATTTTTTCAATTTACCACAATTATACATTTATATTACCCTTTGAATTTTGTAGTATTTGTGGTAATATCCTTTCTTGTTCCAGATTCTGGTATTTGGGACTATGTCTCTTTTTTCTTCATAACCAGCCGTATTGTGTTTTTATAATTTCATGAATTTTGTAAAAGTCAACTTTTGCCTTTGCCTATTTTCTCTATTGTATATTTTTTTTATTTCATCAATTTTGGCTTAACTTTATTATTTTCTTCCCTTTACTTTCCTTTTTCATTTAATCTTTTATTGGTGCATATTATATTTCACCTACATTCCTTCACACTTTCTCTTTGCTTTTCAGAAGTTTTACTTCAATATACCTAGGTGTGGTTTTCTTTATAATTATTTTGTTTGGGATACATGTCACTTTATGAAGCAAGAACTTGAAGTCAGTCATTAGTTTTAGAGAACTCTCAGATCATGTCTCTTCAATTTTTTTTTCTAGTTATTCTCTCTTCCCTCTCTGAGAAAACCAGGATACATATTTTAGAAGGTACCAGCTGTGGCTCCAGATGCCTCCTATACGTTCTTTCCCCTATTTTTCTTTCTTTCTGTACTTTAATTTCTGTTTTCTACTGGCCTATCCTTTAGTTCATGAATCTTCCTTTGCTGGATCTAATCTAAATCAAATCTAAAGTCAAACGTAACATTACAAAAGTTAAATTTCTAACTTCTGTCAGATGTAGGATTTGATTTTTAAAAAAATATATCCTAGTTTTTTGTTTGATTTCCATATTTCTATAAGCACATGAATAATAGATATATAAAAATATCTGCTTGATAATCCAACATTAGGATTACCTGAAGGTGTCTACTAATTTTTTAAACTTTCTATTTCTAACTAAATTTAAACTTACAGAAGTTTCAAATATAGTACAGGTTGAACATCCCTAATTGGAAAATCTGAAATACTGCAGAATCTGAAACTTTATGAGCACTGTATTATGCTACAAGTACAAAATTCTACCCTAAGAAACTTAGTTTCATGCACAGAATTTTTACGAATATTGTACAAAATGAACTTCTGGCTATGTGCTTAAGGTGTATATCAAATACAAATGAATTTTACATTTAGACCTGGGTTTCATCCCCAAGATATTTCATTATGTATGGCAAATAGTCAAAAATCTGAAAAAATCTGAAATCTGAAAGACTTTCGGTCAAGCATTCTGGAAAGGGATGCTCATCTTGCATGATGAGTTCCTTTATTGCTCTTCCCTGGCTTCTCCTAATGCTAGCATCTTAAAAAATCATAGTACAATCATAAAAAGCAAAAAATTTGTCATTGCTACAAAACTATCCACCAAACTACACACCTAATTTGAATATCTACCTTAGCTATCCTAGGACACAATTCCACAGTGCAGTTAGTTGCTATCTCTTTAGTTAGTTGCTATCTGTGACAGTTTCTCAGTCTTCTCTTGTTTTTCATAAATTTGAAAATTTGGAGGAAAACAAATCATTTATTTTCTAGAAAATCCCTCAATTTGGGTCTGTTTGATGCTTTCTCATTTTCAGCAAGTCTACTTCAAAGTAAACTCCTGCCCTTCTTGCCTGATCCAGGGGAGCAGGATGTTAGTATGTCTCATTATTGTTGATGTCCCCGATCCTTGATGAAGGTGCACTCTTCCAGTCGTCTTTACTATAAAGTTCCTGGTTTCCCTTTTGTAATGAATAAACAGATTCTAGGAGATATTTTGACATTATTCAAACACTCTTATTTCTCCTCAAACTTTCACCTAGAAATCACTGTGCTGTATGCCTAATAGTGGTTTTCTATTTTCCTTTTCCCTTTTATATTTATCGATGGGAATTCTTTTGTATGGAAAAGTTGTTCCTTTCTCCCCCATTTATTTTTTCAGTTTTTATTTATAACACCACCCATATTAGGATAACAGATATTTATTTTATTCCTTGAGTTATAGTCTAGTGTTATCATTATTTGTTTATTTCACTCAAATCATTCTAGTTTTGACCAGGAGGAGCTCCTTTAAGTTGGAGCCTGTTAAGAGAGGTTTCGACAGATCCCACACTGAGTACTTTCCTATTTCTGGCACCACAATGTTTCAGACTGAATTTGTCATTACCCTACCCAGTTCTGAAACCCCTTCTTCAAGGAACTTTGGCTCCTTTAATGGGAGATAAGTGTTTAGAAAATCGATATCTGATCCCTAGGTAGGCTTCTTACTTCTAGACCCTCTCAGTAAAGTGCGATAGGAAGCTTGTATTTTTGTTCTTGTGCATACCCAAACATCATTTTATTTCTCTATCTGTATACACTCCTGAATTCGTACTGAAACTTTGGGTTCAGATCCAGTGCCACAGAGTTCATGTAAGCCTTCCAATTTCCAGATTTATCACTTCTTTCTATGACAGTGGAAAATTTGGTTTCCATTATCTACTGTTTTCTGTTATGTGCAGTCCTATGATACACATAAACTGGCTGCAGAATGGTTAACCCACATCCCTACGAGAGAGAAGTACAATAACTAGCCTACAGCATTTTGTACAGTTCCTCTTGTCTTTAGACTTCTAGTACCCATCAAAACCCTTGTTTTGCAAAGTTATTTGGGTTTTCTCTTCTCTTCCACTCTCATAATTACTATACTGTTATATCATTCGTTTATAATAGGCAAGCTAATATGTTATTGTGTGCTTTGCATTTCCTCTTTTCCTTTCTCCAGGTTTAAAACCAGGCAAAATAAGTACCCAACTTTAATCATTTAAGTAGAGAAAATGTTTTAAGGAATGTACAGCAGTAAGATGAAATGAATCTAAGTCCCTCAGTTGTTTGGTGGAACAGAAATTCCCCATAACCTGTATGTGAGAGAGAAATAAAACTCAGTCTTATTCAGGTCACTGCATTTAGTAGTGCTGGGGGTGGTCTCTTTGTTACAGGAGCTTAACTTTTACTAACCTAACTAATATACCATCTATTTCAAACAGATGCCATTCATGATTTTCGGGAGACATCTGGAAGTTTCTCATCACTGGATTCTTAGACTATACACAGACATGGACCAAGCAGATAATTACAAATGCATTAGTAACCAATCAAGCATCAATGAATAAATTTACAAAGCTAATGACAGTTAAAATGTTTTCTTATCATGCTTTGTGATCTCTAATTAGAATATCTTTCCATTTGAAACCTCATCTCTGTAGCCAATATGCTTTAGAATAGCTTGCAATTCAGCCATAGAGTGTTAATATTTTCCTCAGCTATTATAAAGCAAGCACTGAGAATTTAATAAAATAATCAGCTAGGTGACACCTGAAGATAGTCTCCTCAATTTTCTGGATGCACATAAGCGGAAGACGACTCCCTAATCAGGGAAATGAAAATAGGAAGACAACTGGCCAGATGAGCATGAGAACCACATTAGTCTGGAGAAGGGAGAAGCAGCCCCCAAGGCCTGTTCAAATACCAAAGTGTCAGGTATGAAAACCGTCCAAGGGAAAATCATGTTTGTCCTATGTGCATCCTGAGCCAAGGCCAGACCTTGTTTGAAAGGCTGTCAGGTTTAGGTCAACAAGAAACCCAGGTTAGAAATGAAAGAACAAAAGGATGGGAGCAAGAAGGAAGGAAGGGAAGAAAGGAGGAGGGAAGTTGGCGGGATGTGTAGGGAAAAGCAAGAGGCAAGCTCTGTAAGCTGCACAGAGGGTAGTTTATGTTTCTCCCTCAGAGATCATAAAACTTTCCTGCGGGGCCTCCCTCTGCAGATGTGCGACACACCCAAAGGAAGTCTATGCGGGGGCTCAGCGACGCAAGAATCACACCTCATCTCAGGGCCCTTCCAGCTTTTGGCAAGGTTTCTGTGAACTTTACGCTCACGCAAAATTTCGTCTCTGAGGCAGCCACCTCCCTTGTACGTGTAGGAAGAGAGCCAGAGGCAACAGAAGAACTTTTCTCCACGGTCTGACTTTGAGGGTTTTATATTTTCCAGTGGTCCCTTTGCCATGTCACCATTTGTCCTCACCGTAGCTAAATCTTGCAAGAGCGGAGGACTCCCACAATAAGTTCTCTCCTCAGTCCATCAAGTAGAGCCGGAGGTAGATGAGGACATCACAGATCTTACCAGTGCAAGTACAGCCTGGCGTCCCCTGAGGGACAACAGGCGACCAGGTCTTCATGTACAGTCTGCCCTCTGTATCTGCAAGTTCTGCAGTCATGGATTCAACCAAATATGGACCAAAAAAAATTTTTTGAACATATGTACTGAACATATACAGACTTTATAAAAATGCAGTTATTCCCTAAAGAATATGGTATGGTAACATTTACATGGCATTTATATTACCATAGAGATTATAAGTCATCTAGAGGTGATTTAAAATATATGGGAATAGTTAGAATGGCAATCATCAAAAATACAAATAATGATAAATGCTGGTGAGGATTTGGGAAAAAAAGAAATGCTTATACACTGTTGGTGGATTGTAAATTAGTACAACCACTATGGAAATCAGTATGGAGGCTCCTCAAGAGTCTAGGAAAGGAGCCATCACATGACCCAGCTGTACCATTCCTTGTTATATGTTACGGTTTGGATGTAAGGTGTGCCCCAAAAGCTCTTGTGTGAGACAATGCAAGAAGGTTCAGAGGAGAAATGACTGGGTTATGAGAGCCCTAGCCCAATCAGTGCATTAATCCCCGGATGGGGATTAACTAAGTGGTAACTGGAGGCAATAGGGTGTGGCTAGAAGAGGTGGCCATTGCAGGCATGCCTTGGGGTATATAATTTGTATCTGGAGAGCTGGATCTCCCTGCTTCCTGATTACACTCTTCCACCATGATGTTCTGCCTCACCTAGAGCCCTGAGGAATGGGGCTGGCTGTCTATGGATGGAGACCTCTGAGACAGTGAGCCCCTAAATAAATTTTTCCTCCCCTAAAATTGTTCTTGTCAGGTCTTATAGTCATAGCTGTGGAAAAGCTGACTAAAACTATTTATCCTAAAGAATTAAAGTCAGCAAAACTATAGCAATATATGCCTATCCGTGTTTATAGCAGCACAATTCACAATAGTCAAGTTATGGAGCCAGCCTGGGTGTCCAACGATGGGTAAATGGGTAAAGAATGTGATATCTGTACACAATGGAGTTTTATTCAGCCATAAAGAAGAACAAATTATGTCATTTGCAGAAAAATGGATGGAACTTCAGAGCATTATGTTAAGAGATATAAGTATGACTCAGAGAGTCAAGGCTCATTCTTTTCTCTCACGTGTGGAAGCTAGAGAGATAAAGGGAAAAAGAAAAAACAAGGAAGGGGGAATCTTCTGAAATTAGAAGTCAGGTCAGTAGAGCAGGGAAAGGGAACAGGAGGAAGGGGGAGGAGAGGGAAAGGGGAGCTACCGAGGAATGAAATTGACCAAATTATATGATGCACACATGTGAGTATGTCACAATGAATCCCACTTTGATGTATAATTATAATGTATCAAAATTAAATAAACTTGATTATGAAAATAAAGCATTTTAAAACTACAAAAGTATATGGGCATGTGTGTGTAGGCTATACATAAGTGCTATGCCATTTTACTTAAAGACTTCAGCATCCATGGATTTTGGTTGTAGAAGGGATGTCCTGGAACCAATTCCCTGTGGATACTGAGGAACAACTAGGTTCTTCAGTGATCTTCATTTAGATTCTAGCTATAATCGGTGGTATATTCAAGTTTCCTAGTAAACTCTAGCTTTACCGTCACCTCTCCTTCCTAGAAAACCCAATCTTTTCACTTTTTGTACAATTTTTTTCCCCCAGAGCATGGGAATTTTTAGCTATAGCACTGTTAATTATAAACTTACATTAATTTATCCTCAGTATCCAGGAAAGAGAATGTAAACCTCATTAGCCCAATATTTACTAGCAGAATTTTCTCTTTTATCTCTGAAGTCTAATGTAAACTCGTATTTCATGCTAAACATTTTCTTGTTTTCTTTGAGGGTGGTTGGATTGTCCATGTTTTCAAAAGCATCAGTGATAAAATGTTAGTGAGATACATTTATACATTCACAAACTGATCTTAAGAGGCTGTTCAGAGCATCTTGAAAGATGATATTAGCAAATGTTATTTACAAGCTATTAGAAAGGGAAATAGAATAACTAAAAACACTTGATTAAACCAAAAGATGAGAAAAAAGAGAAAAGAAAAACAAGTAACAAGCAAGACACAGAAAACATGGCAATTTCAAACTCAAATATATTGGTAATTATATTAAATGTAAATGGATGATAACTACAAGTAAATGACAAATTTTGTTAGAGAAAAAGAAAATATAACCCAGGTATTTGCTACTTTCAGAAAACTCAAACTATGAAGGATATAGAGATATTGAAAACAAAAAGATGGAAAAAGATTTAAAATATACATATTACAATAATGAAACTAATATAACTATCTTACTTGGTGAAAAAAGTGAGCTTCAATGTAAGAAATATGACTAGATATTATTATTTTTATTTGTTTTTTTAGATATTCATGACAATGGAGTGTATTCTGACATACACATGTGGAGTATAACTTATTCTAATTAGGATACTGTTCTTGTGGTTGTACATGATTTGGAGTTATACCAATTGTGTGTTCATATATGAACATAGGAAAGTTATGTTTGATTCATTCTACTGTCTTTCCTATTCCTATTCCCCCTTCCTTCCCTTCATTCCTCTTTGTCTAATCCAATAAACTTCTATTCTTCCCTCCTTACCCCTTATTGTGTGTTAGCATATGCATATCAGAAAGAACACTTGACCTTTGGTTTTTTGGACCGGCTTATTTCCCTTAGCATGATAGTCTTCAGTTGCATCCATTTTACTGGCAAATGCCATAATTTCATTCTTCTTTATGGCTGAGTAATACTCCATTGTGTATATGTGCCACATTTTTTTTTTACCCATTCATTTGTGAAAGGGTACCTTAATTGGTGAGAGGGACATTTTATAATGACAAATATAAAGCATATTTAATCCTGAATTTATATGCAATAAATAAAATAACCTCACTTTGTATAAAGAAAAAAACCTAGCAGAACTAAAGATAGAAGTAGCCATATTCACACAATTCACAAAAAGTACGTAGTTGTACATTTTAACAAATTCCTCTCAGTAGTAGATAGAACAGAAAGAAATTCAGCAAATATGTAGGAAACTTAGAAAGCAGGAGTAACAAACTATCAAATTTGTATATAAAGAATTCTATACACACTATTTTCCAATGCACAGGTAACATTTACCAAAAGAAATCATATTCTTGGCTATTGAACAATCTCAACAAATCTCAAAGGATGGAGATCATGTAGAATATGTTATCTGCAAATAGTGGAATTAAGCATAAAATCAATAGAAATAATGAAACACTATGGGAAAATTCCCACATATTTGGAAATTAAAGTAAAACTTTCTGATTAACCCATGGGTAAAGAAGCAATTAAATAATAAACTGAACCAGATCAAACTTGTGGGATGCTGCTAAATCTGCACTTATGAAGATATGCATAGCTTTAAATCTATGTGTTAGAAAGGAAAACTAAAGGTGAACATTCTAAGCTCCCTTCTCAAAGGACCAGGGAAAGCACGGTCAGTTAATTCCTGTGAAAGTAGAAGGAAATGATAAAGCAGAATCATTGCAATAAAAAATAGCTATACAACAGATAAAAATCCGCAAAATCGAAAGCTGTTTGTTGGGAGAGACCAAATTCTACCAATTAGTAAAGTCGTAGTAATACCGTTCAAGAAAATAAGAGCAGTCAGAGAGAGCCAAAGCCAGGAAAGGAAAAGGGAGACAATTGTACAGAAAATTTCCAGTTTAAGGAAGAAGCAAAACTGATTTTATTCAAATTCTTCTCAGAGAGTGGAAAAGAGGGAATACTTTTCAACTTCCTTTATGAGATCAGCAAACTGGGCTAACAAAACCTGGAAAAGAGCATTTTAAGGAAAGAAAACCATCAGCTTCTCTCTTCCATAAACAGATTTTCAAAATCCCCAAGTGAATATTAGAAAATGACTTCAGGGATGTAAGAAAAGGATAATCCTTCGTGACCATTTGGGGTTTCCTTTGGGAATATAAGGCTGGTTTCACATTTGAAAACCTATGTAACTCATCACATTAGCAGAAGAACGATTATCCCAATAACTGCAGGAAAAGTCTTCTTGATAAAGATTCTCAGCAAACTGGGAACTGAAGGGAACTCTTAAAATCTGATGAAGGGAATTTCCAAAAACAATCTACCTAGTGTAGAAAATCGCTTCTCTGTGAGATCACAGGTGAGGCTGGGACGTCTGTCGTGGTGGCTTGTATTTAGCCTTGTACTGGAAAGGGGGACCAGAAAACTATGTGGAGACTCCAGGCACTCAGAGATAGTTGAAGCCCAGGGAAGAGTTGGCCCTTTGAAGGGTGGTAACTTCTATCAAGTGGCTTATTCCCAGAGACGCCTGTGGTCTCAGAAGGCTTGCCCTTTCCAACAGGCCAGAGAAGGAGACTTCCAGTAACTCTGAGAAAACCTCAGATTGACCAGAAGCCTCCTGACTTTCTGAATGTCTTGGGACAGAGGTGAGAAGATTCTATCCCAAAGAGCTGATGACACTCCTGGAGGACCTAAAAGAGGCAAAGAAACATAACTGTGCCATTATTCACAGTAGTTATCCCTCCTCAACTTTTAACAAGAATTCTTGTTTCTTCTGCTAGATTTCCAGGCCTTTGTCTATTCTGCAGAGTAGTGAGGAGAATTAATAGCGGCAGGAAGAGCTTAATTAGCGTTTGTAGGAAAGGAAACTCTGGACCTGGGGTGGGTGAAGCAAGGATATTGGAGGCTGAGGAAGGTAGGAGAGAGGACAGGAAATGTGGGGAGATCCAGCCTGGCTGGTGCTGTTGTTGATCAGGAGCAAGAAGAGGTTTGGGCAGCAGCCAAGGTGAGTGCGGGGGAGAGGGGAGGAGAGGGGATCTTGGAAAAAGAACTCTGGTGAGGACATTGCATGAATTTTCAAGACTCTCTAAAGTCTTTCTTTTGGAGAGGGCAAAAGTGCCCCATTTTATTCAAGCTACCCATAAAAGATCTAACTGCATTGCCAAATAAAATGCCAGATGTCCAGTTAAATTTGAACTTTAAACAGCGAACAATTTTTAAGTATTAACATGTCCTGAATATTGCTTGAGGCATACTTACACTCAAAGAACTATTAGTTGTTTATCTGCAAGTTATTTATTTATTCTGATAATGGGGATTGAACCCAAGGGGTGCTTAATCGCTGAGCCACATCCCCAGCCCTTTTTCTATTTTAGTTTGAGAGAGGCCCTAAGCAACTCATTAAGTTGTTGAGGCTGGCTTTGCACTCTCGATTCTCCTGCCTCCGACTCGCCAGCAACTGGGATTCCAGGCATGTGCCACTGTGTCTGGCAAGTTGTTTTTACTTGGGTGTATTATTATTTACTAAACTTTGCAATCCTATTCATATGAGAATTCTAAATGACACTGAAAAATTTCAATTATAATATTTCCATTATTTATCCATTGCAGTGCACCTTTGTATTTATCTATACGCACACATTCATGTGTACATATATTTTTACGTGTGTGTGTGTACTGATATAGAAATACAAATAAAACTTATTTCTTTGG
Organism: Sciurus carolinensis; assembly: GCF_902686445.1. NCBI lineage: Eukaryota > Metazoa > Chordata > Mammalia > Rodentia > Sciuridae > Sciurus > Sciurus carolinensis. The sequence continues at coordinate 87,959,124 of NC_062220.1, read as the reverse complement.
ATAAAATATCCTTCAAATTTGTTGTGACCAGTTATGGCCTAAATGTGGAGTTTATGTTTCTGGTTGACTGTTGAGTGAAGAGGTTTTTGTAGGTTACAGGGCACTAAGAGAGGTGTGACCTGAGAGTTCTTATACTGGGGAATGGGGGAGAGTCTAGGGGAGCCTGGAAAGCTGGGCAGGGAAGTGAGGATGCTGGGAACACCCAGTAGATGCTTGAGAGAATGGATTTTGGGTTATTCCTAATCTACAACCATGGCAAAACTCAACATTCTTTTTCGGGCTTTGCTCATTAGTTGCATCCCTTCTCTAGCACATACTAACAGTGCTACTACAGAGGCACACTGTTCCTGCTCAAACCCAAATTGCTGAACAATCATCCCCTATGATTTTAATACTTTTTGACTATTGGTTTCAATTCTGCTTTCTTTTCATTACATAATTTCTCTTGCCTGAATATATTTTTCTGTAATCCTTTTATATCTGTCCATTTTCTCCTTAGTAAATTATTTATTCCCTTTCTTGAGTCATGAATATGTTCTCTCCAGTAAGTGATATTAAACACACATATTGTCATGTTTACTTAGGCAGCATATGCTAATATTGGAACAATACAGAGAAGATTAGCATGGACCCTGCACAAGGATGATGTGCAAATGCATGAAATGTTTCATATTTTTAAAGACCTCACATGCTCCTGGTTAGGCAGAATACCAAAAGCATTATACAGGTTTAATGCAATTCCTATTAAAATCCCAATGATATTCTTCATAGAACTAGAAAAGGCAATTACAAAATTCATCTGGAAAAATAAGAGACCCAGAGTAGCCAAAGCAATTCTGAGTAAGAACAGTGATGCAGGAAGCATTACAAAACCCTATCTCAAATTATACTACAAAGCTACAGTAACAAAACAGCATGTTATTGGCACCAAAATAGACATGGAAACCAATGGAACAGAATAGAAGACAAACCCACGTACTTACAGCCATCTGGTACTGAACAAAGGAGACAAAAATATATGTTGGAAAAAAGATAGCTGTTTAAACAAATGGTCAAGGGAAAACAGGATATCCATGTGTAAAAAATAAAACTAAATTCCTATCTCTCATCCTGCACAAAAGTTAAATCCAAGTGGATTAAAGATTTAGGCATTAGATCAGCAATTTTGCAACTGCTAGAATAAAACACAGGATCAGCACTCTGTCACAAGCAGGCACCTACTTGCTTAATAAGACCCCCAAAGAGCAAGAAATAAAACCAAGAATCAATTAGTGGGATGCATCAAATTTAAAAAACCTCTGCAGAGCAAAGGAAATGATTAAGAGTGTGAAGAGAGAGTCCACAGAATGGGAGAAAATCTTTGCTGGCTTCTCCTCTGATAGGGGGTTAATATTCAGAATATATAGAGAACACAAAAAAACTTTGAATCACAAAAACAAATAACCCAACCAATAAATGGATAAAAGAACCAAGCAGACATTTCTCAAAGAAGAAACACAAATGGTCAATATTTGTATGAAAAAATGTTCCACATCTCTAGCAATCAGGGAAATGCAAGTCAAAACTACACTAAGATTTCATCAGAAATGGCATTTATCAAGAATACAAACAATAATAATGCCAGCACGGATGTGGGGGAAAGGGTACACTTGTACATTGCTGGTGAGACTGCAAATTAGTACAAATACTTTGGAAAGCAATATGAAGATCCCTCAAAAAACTAGGAATAGAACCACCATATGACTCAGCTATCCCATTCCTTGGTATTTATCCAAAAGATCTAAAATCAACATACTATAGCAATATGACCACCTCAGTGTTTATAGCAGCACAATTCACAATAAACAAGTTGTGGAACCAAACCAGATGCCCATCAATAGATGAATAGATTAATAAAATATGGTGTATATCTGCAGTGGAGTTTTACTCAGCCATGAAGAAAAAATGAAATAATGGCATTTGCTGGTAAATGGATGGGACTAGAGAATAGTATGCTGAGTGAAATAAGTAAGACTCAGAACATCAAGGTCACGTGCTTTCTCTAATAAGCAGAAACTAGAGCAAAATAAGGAAAAGGAGGGTTCTGATACCATAAAGATATAGGGAACAGTGAAGTAGGAGATGGAGGAGTGGGGAGGAGAAGCCAGAGGGGGAGGAAATTTGGAATGAATCTTAAAAAATTATGCTACGTCCATGTACAAATATACCACCGTGAATTCCACCTTTATGTATGTCTATAAAGCACCCATAAAAAATAAATAAAGGAGTGACAGGAAGACCAGTGCAGTGGAGGAAGGAGAATGGGGAGGGAGAGGTGGGGGAGGGGCCACTGGGACTGAAGTGAAACAAATCAAATTCCATATGTGTATGATTTTTGTTAAAAATGAACCCAACGATTATGTATAACTATAATTCATTAATAAAAGCAACAAGGCAAAATAAAATGAAACCTTGAAATAGAATTATGTATGTATAGCCAATTCTTTGCCACTTTATTATTTGTTAGCTAATTTTCGACATGCTTTAAAGTTTAACATCTGTACAGGTGCACATTCACCATGCCCAGGGCTCCTCTTCATGCCCTTGGGCTGAACTGTGGCTCCTGTGTGTGTACATTCTCTGTTTTTTGTTTCTTTTTTTTTTTTTTTTAATCTCCTTCATAGAAAATATAAAACTCCATTCATAAGCATGACTTACAATACATCCTGGGCACCATATTTAAAAGATTGTTTGGTCTGTATGAGCCTATTCCACTGAGGAAGTTCAAATAAACAGCCTAAGGAGTCAGTGTCACCACTGAATAGAATTTATTTAACATTCACTGCATGGAAAACCGCTCAAAAGATTTGTGCTGTTTATACGGAATAAGTTGTAAAATGTGTGAGAGCCAAGAGAGTTTATAGCAGGGTTCCTAAGAGCCCCCCGAGAAAGTCCCCCATTCATCCGGTCACCTTGTCTTGGCTTTTGAAAAATAAAGCTCTGTGTAAATAACACGGAAGACAAGCCAGCATCACAGCTCCTTCAGGATAGGCACGAAGTACCATTTTAGTGTGGCTCTGTTTTCTAGTGGGTGGATTGCTTTTGCAAAATATCTTGGCTGATGTCTTGAAACAAAAGCAGAAAAGTCGAATTTCACTGCCTTCATCTGACTCCCTGGGAAATCTGAATCATTTGTGTTTAAAATGATCCAGTTCCATTGCCTGACAATGGAATGTATACAGCAGGTAGAGTAACGAGCTAGCTTGTACAGTGACTTTACCTGAGATCAGTTGTAAGGGGCAGAAGCTAAATAACAGTTATTGGTGAATAAACAATGGGTCCGAGTCTCTAACATCTTTTCTCTTATTCTCTTAATTAAAATGTTTGAACTTTTTTTCTTCTTTTAAAATCAAGTTAGTACCCAATTACAAAGAAGCCTTGCCAGATATCAAGATTTATTATTAAGTCAGACTAAATAACATGGTATGATTTTCATGCAGAGAAAAATCTTGATCAATGCATGAGAGCAGAGAATCCAACACTATCTCCCTATATGAGGCAACTGGGTGGTTGGCAGAGGTGTCACTACCGATGACCAAGGAGACAGGTGGGTGGGGTCTCACTATCATAAAAGTTAAACTGCATCCCTATCTCAAATCGCAGGCCAAAAATATCTCCAATAGATTAAAAATTTAAATGCACAAATCAAATCTTTAGACTTTTAGGAGACAATGAAGAAAATGCCTTTCTGAACTTGGGGAAAGGAGAGATCCCCTAAAGAAGATACAAAGAAAAGCTTTGTTTTTGCAATACTGGGGATCGAACTCAGTGACACTCTTCCATTGAGCTACAACTCCAGACGTTATTATTTTGAGAAAGGGTCTCACTAGGTTATCCTTCCTCCTCCTCCTCCTCCCCCCTTCTTCTTTTTCTTCCTCTTCTTCCTCCTCCTCCTCACCCTTCTCTTCCCCTCCTCCTTCTTTTTCTTCCTCTTCTTCCTCCTCCTCCTCCTCATCATCAAAGAATCCACAGGTTTTGGAGAGGTGATCTGGAATTTCCTCTCCTTTGAGACTTAGACCACAAGATCCTTACAAAAAACTCGCCCTCTTTCCCTTCATTTTTTTCCGAGGAATCTCTTCAGGTTCTACTTCCTGAGCCCCCTCATTTCTCCTTCATTTGGACAGTTTTCCTCTGATTACCCTTCTCTCTGAAAACTTCCCCCAACTTTGAACTCAGACGGTCCTTTCAGGCTCGGGGATTCTCATCCTACCCACGCCTGCCATACCCAGTTCTTAAAACTTGAGTTTCACTTGAACCCCAAGCCCACTGGCCCCGTTTGTGGCAGCCAAAGATGCAGAGAGGCCCAGTGAACAAGACTCAAGGCTTGGGCAAAGGGAACACAAAGGAACTTGTTGACCGTTTATCAATTTATTTACTAAACCTTTAGAACTAGTCCAAGAGTAAGTACCTTATTTAACCCAGACTTGGGCAGATTCTGAATGAGTAGGACCAAGATTTATACAATTTTGTTGTCACACATTGCATCAACTGGACTTGAATTCATGATGTCAGGGTTCAGTCAACTATTTAAACAGAATGGATTAAAATTTTTATTATATGGGGCTGGGATTGTGGCTCAGTAGTAGAGCACCTGCCTAGCATGTGTGAGGCACTGGGTTTGACTTTCAGCACCACATATAAATAAATGAATAAAATAAAGGCCCATCAACATTTCAAAAATTATTTTAAAAAATTTTATTATACACTCCCATGTCAATTCTCCTCATGGGTCACAATAGGTTGCATATTGGTTCCATTCCATTGCCTTTCCCAGTATCCATGGGTTTTGCTATGTGACTACATTATTCCCCCCCTCTAAAGGTAGAGTGGACATCCCTGCCTGCTTTACTTGGTTTCGGGCATGTAACTTGCTTTGGGTCAATGATTATGAGCATGTGTGATGCAAATGGAGGGACTCTGCCTCTACCATGAGGGCACTCTGCCATCTTGCTGGTCCATAGAGATGAGTGTTCCACAGAGCAGACCCGATCTGAACCTGCATCCTGGAGCCGGACCCAAATGCAATCGGCAGAGTTACTCTAGCCAAGGTGCAGATGCATTCGATAACATAAATGCTTATTATTGTAGACCACTGAGCTTTCGTGATTGACACAGTGTTATTTTGACACCAGGTGACTGATTCATTGGACTAAGAATTACTATAGCCTTTCAAGGGACATCAAGTACCAAGGGACTGGTTGGCAGTAATGACAGTTTTTACTACCACACCATCATCATCCCTCATCATCATCATTATTAGGAGAGTAATTACTGAGAGCTCTGAAGCAGAGATTCTGAATTTGATTCCTGGCTCTGCTTCATAATAGCTTTTTATCCCTGGACGAGTTACTGCTTTAAGCCTTAGGGTTTTTTTTTTTTTTTTAATTTTTTATCTTTTTCTCCTTACTGTGTCTACCTCTTGGAGATCTTAGTACTAATTAATATATCAAAGTCACTGAGAAGTTCTACAATAAAGAATGCTTTAAATTTGTTTAATCTGGTTTTCTCCAAAATTGTTTAACTTTCAAATCCTATTTAATCTTTTTTTTTTTTTTTTTCTTGGTAGAAAACCATATAATCAGTCAGGAGACCCGCATGATTTGGGACATGCTGTGTATGACAATTTACCACTGGTTTTCAGATGATGCCCAGTGGTCAGCAGCATAGTCAAATGTCCTCCCTTGCAGGAGGTCTTTGCCAGGTTCTAACATATTTCCTTTCTAGACACAATAAAAACTTATTGCCTTTATCTCATTTTGTGTTTAATGTGATACTAATCAGCAAAGTCCAACTTAAATCCTTGGATTTTAAACATTAAGCTCTTAGCTAATACTCCAGTATAAGATAAAACTCAATCCATTTTAAAGTGGGCTATTAAAATAAAAAATGTCCTGCCCGCAGAACCACCAAGCTTCCTTTGTTTCTCTCACATCCGTGTACACTGTTCCAAAAACCAAAATTCATCTCTAGTTCTTGCCAAACTACCAGATCTGCATTCTCCTGTTGAACATTTTTACCAGCACATGACACTCATAAAGTCCAGAGTTAAATCAATTGGTAAGTGAATTGATTCCTCCTAGTTCATTCAGTGCAGTTGATAGCATCACCACTTTCAGGGGACCTGGGCTAGAAACCTTGGGGATTGGCCTTTCTTGTCACTTTGTCTGCTAATTTCAAGTGGTTACTGTTTTTGTTTTGGTACCTGGGATCGAACCCAGGAGCACTTAACCACTGGGCCACATCCCCAGCCCTTTTTGTTTTCTATTTTGAGACACTGTCTTGCTAAGTTGTTTGCGGTCTCTCTCAGTGACCAAGGCTGGCCTTGAACTTTTGATCCTTCTGCCTCAGTCACCCGAGCCACTAGGATTACAGGCATGCACCACTGCACCCAGACAGTTGCTGGGTCTTATAGATGTTACCCTGTCTTGTCTTTATATTATTCACCCCCTTTAACTTCCTTGATGATACCCAAAAGTTAGGGACTGCTTTCTTCGTGAAGGGTCAGCTGGTCGATATTTCAGTCTTCGGTGGGGGTGGGGCAGGGAGGCATATGATCTCCATAGCAACTGCTCCTTTCTGCCCACGTAGCTGAAAGCTGCTACAGACAATATCTAAACAAACAGACATGGTTATGTTCCAATAAAACTTTATGTTCAAAAAACAGGATGAGGGAATTTGGAGGAAGGTTATAGTTTGCCAAACCCTGCTGTAGGCCAGCCTTTATCCACAGCTGGCACTTGGATTTGTTTAGAGATTTACAGGTGTGTGTGTGTGTGTGTGTGTGTGTGTGTGTGTGTGTGTGTATGCTTTGTGAGCTCCCAGACATTCCACACTGTAAACATTATCTTAGTAGACAGAGGAAGAAACTGAGATTTAAGGATAAAATGACTCCCCAAAGTCCCTCAGATAGCAAGTGATGGAGCCAGAATTCAAACCTAAGTTTTCTGCCAGAAAAGCTAACCCTCTGCCCATGGAAGTGATCTGAAGCACCATCTCTTTGAGGGCCACCATGTTTTTCCTTCCATCCTCAACATTCAGTCTCACGATTTGATCATGTCATTTTTCTAAGGCACAGTCCAATCCTTGTGAATTCTCTACTCAAAACCATCAATGGACTACCTGGCTGTTCTTTTGAAATTTTTCTCATTGCCTAAGACCTACTTTACGTACCATCTTTCTAGTGAAGAATTTTAAGACCGACCCAACTGTCTGGCATGGGTCAGGTTCTCTGGGAAACAATGTCTGGATGGAGTTTAACACACAGGGTGATTACTAAGGAGCCCTCGGGGTCAACACCCATGGAAGGGAGGTTAAGAGCAGGAACTGCAATGAACAATGGATTCAACCAAATCCTGGGAGTTTTAGAGCCAGAGTGGTCCTTAGAAGGTGTCCTGAATGAACCACGAGGGTCACACCTTTCACTCCATGTCAATTGGTCAGTGATTGTGCACATCTCAGAATGGGTTATGGCCTAGACAGGGTCACTTTCTGCAGATGGAACAAATTCTTGAAGGAGCTACCAGCTGAAGGAGGTGTATCGCTAGTGCTCCCTGCCGCTAAAACATGACCTTCACTGAAAGGAAATTGTCTCGGTGTCCACTCCATTAACTGCATGTGGAATCCCTCAAGTTAACATTTCTTATACAGTTTATGAAAATCTGCTTCGTATTATAGCTTTGTGTATACTCACATAAGTCTATTGTTCCTTTCTTTGTAAGCTCCTTCAAGGATGTGGACTAGGAAGAACATGGACTTCAGATCAGATACAGCTGGTGTGAATCTCAGTCTTAACTCTTACTAACTGTCTAAGCCTGGGCCATCTGCTTGATCTGACTGGACTTGTGTTTCCTGATGTAGAAAATCATAGTACCTACTTCACAGAGTCATCATGAGAGTAGCAGGAAATGACAAGTACAAAACGCTTGACTCATGGAAGTGTTTGTTAAATATCAGTTTCCTCCTTTTTAAGGAAAGAGATTCATTTTGGTGTCCCCTAAAGCAACTGTCACCCTGCCATAAACACAGAAGGTGCTTGATAAATCTTTGCTGAGTGGAATCTTTGCAAACTTTTTGAAATTCATTCCTACCATGATAAGAATTCCTCGTGTCAGGTGGTCTACCCATGTTAGAACTAACCTAGGGACTTTGGAAAGGGAAAATAAGTGAGAGAGATGTGGAGTGGGGAGAGGGAAGTAAAGGCTCTTTTGAGGTTTCTTTGTTTGCATGGGTTTGAGTGTCTGTGTATGCAGGAGGCTGTTGGGACCACTGTGTAAACACTTCATGAGTGTCTCATTGAAAATCCATTGCTTAAAACCCATCTGTCTTAAGAACCATAGGGCAGCAACAGAGTCACAAAAAATGCACCAAGGCCTTTGTTCTCTTAGTTGGCAGTGCTAATGACAGTTCTGGCCCTCTCCTTGAGACTGTAATCTCTTTTGCAGCAAACAGCAGTAAATGTCAGCTCTGAAAGCCACCCAGTTTGACAACAAATGATTTAAGCACTGAGGGTGACAAGAAGACCATATTTTATTGAGCCATTGGGCTGGCTTTGAAAACTTACTTGCTGGCATTTCATATCAGACGGGCAAAAATGCCTCCAGGAGCAGATGGAAGTGTCAGCCTGGGAGTTTTTATTTTTTAAAAATCTCAGCTTGTAATAAAGGATGGGAAAGTGGAGCTGACTTACTACATTTATTTAAAAAATAACTTTGAACCTTCTTGCGGCCCATATTTATTTAAGTATAAAACTGGTTATTTCAGAGAATGATACTATTCAAGTCCCAAGTAGAAGCTAAACATGTATTTTGGATGCCATCATTCACCACTTTCAAGAAACCCTTGAGACTGGGAGCAACTTTTTGATTTATCTGAAAAGTCATAATTTCAATGAAATTTGCAGTTAAAACTGAATTTTCTAAGAAATGAAGCTCACGAACAGACAGTGGCTCTTGTTGCCTTGAGTGAAGCCACATCACACATATGTGCAGACTGTGATCTGCACAAAGGTGCCCAGGTGGGGAGGTGAATGGGAATTGGAATCTAGCCCATGTTCAGAAATCACGCTTAGGCTGTATCTACCACCAAGCTGCATCCATTGAAAGGGAGAGCCTTTTTCTAAAACCTCAGATGCTTTCATTAAGGATAAATAATTTTCATAATTCTACTTTGTTATATATCGAAGTTCAAACAAGCTCAAGGAAAAATATATATCCATGGAGAGGGAGAGAGAAGAGAGGTAGGCGTGGTTATAGAAAACCAAAAGAGGAACCCTTATGGTGCTAGAACTGTTCGGCAGCTTGACTGTGGTGGTGGACACACAAATCTATGCACATGATAAAATTGCATGATACATAACACACACACACACACACGCATGTGAATGAGTATAAATAATGGGAAATCTCAGTGAGATTGATGAGCATCGAAGTCAATAATCTGGTTGAGAGATTGAACTACAGTACAATGGTACCATTGGGACTGACTGGGCACTGGTCAAAAGAGATTTCTATTATTTCTCGCAACCACATATGAATACACAATGACCTGAAAATAAAAATGTTTAATTAAAAAAAATAGATACCTAAGACTACAAGTGAAACTATACTTTTTACTGGGTGGTCCTCCTCTCTCTTATTTATAGCAAAGTTTTAGCTTTCCCGGCTAGTGGGAAAAGATGAATGGCTAGCCCCATTTCATGAATAATAATGCAACTTGGCCAGGACTTCAGGGAAATGATTCTTGATCACTGCCTGTGTACATTACAACCACCTTATCGCAAAGTTGTCCTCCACTGACATTTTAGAGAGAATGTAAATACGGGTGTGCGTGTTTTAAGTAAGTCCCAAGAGGCAGGAACCCGAGCTTACAAATCTTCAGAAGTGTTTTAATAGTCTGTCAAACCCAGTTGACAATGTTTTATCCATTATGGAAGCTATTTCCATAATGATAAAATTAATGGTTTAGAAGGAGATGGAGAGATTCTTTGACATCTAAGCACAAAAGTCATCCTAGGGGTTTTGCAGATAAATCAAACCCAGTGTTCTCTCTGTTAATGAAGAAAACCCATTGCAAGAGCATGCCTGTGTTTCAGAAACATCATTAATGGGGAAGGAAATAATCATGAAAATATTGGGAAATGTTCCAAGATGTCAGATAAAAGGCTGTGCAGATTAAGAAAATATTAAGTACCAACTAAAATGAAGACAAACATCACAGGAAACACAGACCAGACTGTGGGCATTCTGGTTTTTCTGCTTTCTCTTTCTCTGCAGTTTGGATAAAGGACTTCAGGAGCAGAGACAGGCACCCACAAATGGGGAGAGTGCATTTTCTTGGTCTCCTTTTCTCTACTCTTTCACTGCTCCTTGTTCAGTCTCCCTTGTTCTTTTCCAGGAGAAGCGAAACCACAGAGGCATAAGCTATGGGCAGTTCTGACAGCACACCGGGGACCAGGTTGTAGACAGCACTGGTGTTCCAAAGTTCATTCCCTTCTGCACTTTTTAGTTCTTTCTTCTGTCCCTCCATCCCGTTGTCTCCTTTAGATTTATTTAACAATGCTCCACCAGTGCTACAGGAAACTTAGAGATGAACCCTTTTATCCTCGGAATAGCTTTAGTCAAATAAATGCCCATTAAATGTGTCTGTTGCGAAAACATTTTTTCTCAGGCACTTCGGAGAGCGATAACTTCCCTCACGTGGAAGGCGCTCAGTGTCTCTGTGCTTCTCTGGTAAGACGGATGGTTTCATTTATTTTTGTCAGTGCTAGCAATGAACTTGGCCAGTGGGCTCATCTGAATTAACCAGACCCAGAGCGTTTCATTATAAAACTTCATGAAGCAGAGCTGATGTGTATAAGAGGCAAAAGGCAGGTGAGTTTTCTTCCCCATTGGCAACGCTAAAATTGAAGAAAATTACTTTTTAATAAGTGAAGAAAATGTTATTGAGAAGGATAGAGTTCAATGGGTTAGTTGAGGATGATGAAGAGACCTCCTGATCATAGAAATAGCACAAAAAGGCTATTTTGTGGATGAATTTTACTCTTTTGGATCATTTGACCCAGGAATCACTTAAATTGTACCTGCCTGAATTTCTATCCAGTGTGATCCAATTTCTCACCCATGCTCTTTCTTCCTGCTCCACATCCTACCTGCAGTAGATTCCCATGGCTCTTTGGATTTCAGGATGATGTCTAAAGTCACCAGTGTTGGGTTTGATCTGTTCAGGCCCAACACTGGTACGGATCTGTTAACAATCTGTTCCTACCTACTTCTGCCTTACTCCTGCTTCTGAGTGGACTTCGACTTATTAATCACGTTCCTTCCTCTGGTTTCATCCTGCCTTTCATGCCTCACTGCCAGCAGGCAGTCCCTGTCTTCTCTTGACTGTGATAGTCACCTAGGGTAGCCAAGGTGACTTGAGTTGAGATCAGGTTCCTTATGCCAAACCCCTCTCTCCAGTTCTCCCTCAGATTTTATGAGGTTCCTGGGGCAGAGTCACTCGGGCAAGGCATCTGTAATCTTTGCCAAGGTGTTATCTCATAGGTTTGCAGTGTTTGCCCTACAGAAAATTTTAATATCAAAAATGCTATCTAATTTTCTAATTCTCAAGTCCAAAGGTATGTGGGTTTTTTTTCTTTCTTCTTCTTTTTTTTTTTTTTTTTTAAAGTGCTGGGTATTGAACCCAGGGACACTCTACCTCTGAGTTACATTCCCAGCCCCTTTTAATTTTATTTTGAGAACAGGGTCTTGTTAGGATTTCTAAGTTGACCTCAAACTTGCAATCCTCCTACCTCAGCCTCCAATATGGCTGGGTTTGTAGGGATGCACCATGCCTGGCTTAAAGGCAGGTTTTTTGTGTGTTTGTTTTTTGTTTTTTTGTTTTTTAAATAGATGCAGAAGATATTTCAAAACAGGAGAGAGAATTATCTCTGCTTAGCATGTCACATCTTTGTTATGGTCTCTACATTATTAGAACAGGGAACCTTACTAGTCATGTCCTCTGCAGTCCCTTGTCTTCTGAGAGAGGGAGTTCATAGTCGTTCCTGCTGCCTAGGTCTTTTCTGGCTAATACTCCTGGGAACCCCTCCCTCAGAAGTATGCAGTAATGCTCAGGGATTATCTTAGAATCTCATCGTTTCCTGTCTCACTTCTGGAATGCAATGAATGTTTGCATCTTTCTTAGGATGACATGGTTAATCTCAAGACACATAAAATAGCATGCAGTTCCATGGTCACTGTGCTTTTGACAAATGCAACTGATGATTTCTAAGAAGTGGTGGAAAGGACTATAAGAACAACAGAGGTGGAGAAAGAAATGGAGCTACTCTTTTTTTTTTAATTGCCCAGCTTGCTGTTAAAATAAACTCAAATATTGTAATAAAGAGAGGTAATATCACCTTCTATTAAGCTTGAATGAGATGGAAGGAGTTTTTTTAAACCCTTGAGGGTTATTACAAAATCCAGTTTGTAAGTATCAATTACAAAATTATAGACAAGAACTTAGATTCCAGATATACATAGGGTGCAACTGTACAATGGAGAACAATAGAATCCTCCCCTGGGCTTTCTCCTAGTGATGATGTGATGCACAGTTGGTGGTCATGAATTATCAAGTTGTTGGTAGAAAGTACATCTTTTGACACTTAATTCATTCAAACTAATAGCTGGTTATTTGAACAATAGTTTCTGTAACTAAAACATCAAAACAATATTGATCAAGCCTAGGTAAACCTTATGTGGGCACCTATGCTTTTGTTCATGTATCTGTTTGTCCCATAAAAATACAGTGTGTGGAGTCTGAGGACCTTAAATAAAATCTGTATTTGCTGTCTTACTCAAGGTACTGATGAATATCAATCACCATATGTTCCCTTTTTGATAAACACACATAAGAACAGAGAGAAAGGAAGCCTGTGATTTAAGTAATAAAAGGTTCACATTTATGCATGTTGATTTTGATAGGTCTGCTATGTAAATTAAAGAATATGCATTGAAATCAAGATATAGATGGGTTGAACTTTGTTCAGGACATTTTCCCTCTTTTCTGGCTGCCCTTTCTGATTGGTACCACTGTTCCTTTGGAGGATTTGGAGAATCTTAGGGGGATGCCTCCTTGAAGCTCTGGGGTATCAGGGTTCCTTTAGCTTAGGTTTGCCTCCAAAAAGTTTCATTAGGTTTTAACCAATAATGCTAGCTGATGTATACTTTATAAAGAACAAGGGAAAGAAATAAATAGTGATCAGAATTTCAGATTTACTTAACAATTATTCACCTGAGAAAAAACTAAAAAATTAATTCTGATCTGTATTTCAGGTTGATCTAGTAGGAAAGAAACTTTCCATTTAAGCAAATTCTTCTTCCTCCAAATTATCTTCCTCTGCACAATGAGATTTTCTTTGGTGTCTTTCCTATAAACAGCGAATGGGAAAAGAGCATATCTTAGTGTCAACAAGCATGGTGGAAATAAATGGGTTAATGTTGATGCTTCATCTTAAATGTCTAGGATAGAAAGTGCTTTTTAGGACAGCACATTCTTATTACTGACTGCTCACTGTGGTATGAAGGAGAGAAAAATCAATAGTCACTAACTTCCCTGGTCAATCATGTTTTCTAAATCCCTGTGTAGTCTGACCTGAGTTATGTAACTTTTACAAACTGATAGTCATGAACAAAATACTAGCATAAAATTGGATGCTTCCAACACTAAAAATAGATTACTTCCTTTGTATTCTTCCCTATGATCTACTCATTAGAACCCTGTGTGTGCAGCCCCTCACTGACAAGGAGCATCCACATTGGGGCGGAATGGCCTGGCACCTGGAGACCCAGTCATGGTGAGAAACTGCTGCCCCCCATGATTATGGTTTGAATCTGGAATATTGCCAAGGCTGATGTATTGATGACTTGGTCCCCGGTGCAACAGTGTTCAGGGGTGGAACCTTCTGGAATTTGATTGGATCAAGAGGGCTCTAACACCCTCAATGAATTAATCCATCACTGGGATGCATGATTTTATGTCATTTTTGGGAGGTGGTGGAAACTGTCAGAGGGGGCTTTAGTTGGAGAAAGTAGGTCACTGGGGGTCTTCCCCTGCTCCTGCTTCTCCCTCTCTCTTTCTCTCTCACTCTCTCTTCCAAGCCACCCAGCTCTGCTCCACCATGCCCTCTCTGCCTCACTGCAGATCCATAATAATGGAGTCAGTCCAACCGGACAGAAACCTCTTGAGCCAAAATAAAAACTGCTCCCTCTCTTTAAGTTGTTGATCTGGGTATTTTGTCACACTGATGGAAGGCTAACACACCTTCCCAACTCACACACTTAAAATTCTGCCACATGGGCGTCTTCTCTGTGCACTGCTGAGATAATGAGCCTTTTTTCCCCTATAGTATTTTTTACTCCAGCTCCATAAGATGTCAAAGGCAAACGACACCTTCCAAGTCGTTCAATTGAGCCGTCACATTTTCAATAACAGGAGAAAGGTCAAAACGTGGTTGCACGGTTCATTAGTTTATAGGAAATCAGACTGGATTTTCATTTCTAGACATGATTTTGATTATTTCATTGAAGTCACTGAATTTCTCCCATGCTCTGAGGCATGGTGCAGTGGTCAGTGCTTTATCTGGTAAAACCATACTTGTGTCTAACACTGTGGGCTACGCTGTCCAACTGAGTTTTCCACTATGATGGAAACAATCCACATCAACAGCATCTGGATGACAGATGGACACTTGAATGTGAGTATGACTGAGAAGTTAAATTTTCATTCACTTTATACAGTACTCATGTAATAGAAAGATCCATCTACCCTGTTCCCCCTGATCTGAACATCTTATAGAACTCTGCTACATTTGCTAAGACAAATTAAGGAAGAAATTAACCTTTGCACAAGTCTATTAACTAACCTACAGACTTTAATCAGATTTCACCAGCTTGCACTGCTGTTATTTTCTTTCCAGGATCCTATGTTGCATCTAGTCTTCATGTCTCCTTAGTCTTGAAGACCTGAATTTTTCATTGACTTTAATTTTAATTTAAATAGTCACATGTGGCTACCGGTTACTAAATGAACTGTGTAGCTGCGGAATGCACAAAGCATGTTCCCATCCATGGTAGAGGAGGAACGTGGGACCTGGCCAGGCTGTGACTTAGATTTGTCACATCACTACTGAGTAGTGGCTGAAAGCTTCCAGGGTTTTCTGAGTCTCGGCTGCATGCATTTTCTACTCGACCACAGCTGCTTCCCCACAGTGACACAGTGACTTAAAACTCACAGGAGACTTTGTTGTAACATTTATTACTAAGATATGTGGAAAAATCTATATGTCTTAGGACATCGTTTAAAAAGCAAACAGCCTTTAGAGTAGAAAAGGTCTCACTATTCTAGAAGAGCAGCTTCTCCTTTTGCTGACCTCCAGATCGATGGTGGATCCAAGGCCCCAGTCCTAGGACCTCTTCTGTATTTACACTCTCTCCCTCAGTGATCTCATTCAGTTCTGTGGCTTTAAATAACATTTATAAACTGATGGGCTCCAAATTTATATCCTTAGGCCTAACCTTGCTGTGAAGCTCCACCTGCTTCCCTCTGGAGGGATGTGAATGCCTACCAATTTAGAATTCTTCCCTTTGTGTTTTTTTTTTTAATAATTAATATTTTGAATTGACACAGAAGAATTGCATCTATTGATGCAATGAAGTGTGATAATTCAATACATATATATAATGTATAATGATTAAATAGAATAGTTAGCATTTCTTCGTGATGGGAAATTTTGAACCACTCTCCATTTATGTTGAGATATATGATAAATTGACAGACTTAGAATTTTTGATATTGTCATCTCAGCAAAGGGCACAGCTTATCCAATTACTCAAACTGAAAATCTGGAAGTTGTTCTTGATTCCTTTCTTTCTTGTTCTTATTTGCAATCTCAAACCAACTGCAAGTGCCATTTCTCCAAAACACATATCCTCTTACCGCCTCCTTCAGAGCCCCAGCAATCTCTAATCAAATCTTATACCCTCCTTAAAAAGCATCAAATGACTTTCTGCTGCCTTTAAAATAAAATCCAACAAACTTGTGATGGCTTACAAGACCTTAGAAGGTTCTCATCTATTTCTCAGACCTCATTCTCTTTATGCTTCACTCCTGACATTCTGGCCAATCAGTATGGAAAGGCCAACCTGTCAAATAAGAACTCACCCACCTCTTTGCTTTGCAGCTGTCCTTCCCTCTATTTTCAAGTCTCGCTTCCAGAACTTTGCATAGCTAGTGCCTGCTATCAGTATCTTAATTTAACTCTAACTTCTCCTAGAGACCTTCCCTGACTCCCACTCACCCTCTTCCACATGGCTCCAAACATGTCATTAGCACTTATCTAGTCTCTGAAGTGACCTTATTTGTTCTTTTTTTTCCTTGGTTATCTCACTAGGATGTCATCTTCACGAGACATGAGACCAGGGACCTTGTCTCAACTGGGCATCATATCTTTAGTGCCCAAATGTGTTTGGGTTAAGATCAAAGTTCAAAAACCAATGTGCAGTGACTGAATGGAAGAGGGCTCACCTACTGATACTTAAGTCTTGGGCCCTCAGGAGTAGTGGACTTTCATTTCTATTGCCTGTTTAATGATTTTTTCAGTGGCATTTCAGGGCCATCTCTCTGGTGAGAAAGTGATCAGCCACAACTTACTGGAACTTGCAGTCACACTGGTAACAGAACAACACACCAGAAGTTAAAGCCTTTATATTAATTAGGGTAGGCGAGGCGAGGCTGCTGTTAAGAAAAACAAAAACAAAAACAAAACTCACTAATACAAAAAAGGTTTTAACTTACACAAACTCCAGTACAGTTTGGGTTACTCTCTAAGAACCTCTTCTGCATGTGGCGACTCAACAACAGACTTGCTATGCTATGATTGCATAGCATAGTGGCATCACAATATGGCTTCTGGTTTCACAGCTGGGGAAAGGGAGCTGGTGGCTCACACAACAGCTTCTAAGTGCTTTGGTCCAGAGGTGACAAACATATGTTCTTATCACAGCCCCCTGGTTACAACCAGCCACAACCCTGGGGGCTTGCAATACCAGGGGATAAATGATCATCTGGTGAGCAGAAAATGTCTCTGCCACAGTCCACCCTCACATGCACATAGAGCAACTAACACCTCTCCGAGGGTGTAATCTGAAGTTCCAGCTAATCATCACATCCAGCGCAAAGTGCAGGGTGTCAAGTGCTTTGCTGTGTATACTGTCTCCATCAGGATAGGGCGAGGCTTACCGTGACAGGGGAGCTATGAACTGAAAGGGCAAGTAGCTTCTCTACACACAGCCACTCTTCACGAGTGACAGGGTAGCCACCAACAACTTCTGTAAGAGAAGACTGTGAGACACTTAGCATGTCTTGGTGAGTAGACAGGTTCAGGGCTCTCCAGGACCTTTGGTTCCACCCTCTAGACGTTCCATCCTTTTCCATGGTTTTCTGTGGTAGAATATGAATGAGTATTGGGGAACACTCCAGAGCATTGCATGGCTTTCTCAGCCTATCTCCTCCTTATAAAATATTGGGGCCCCAGGTGATTGTAAGTCTCAAATAATCTCTTTCAAACAAATAGCAGTTTTCTCATCTATCTGCTTCCAGTTGATTCTATAAGCCAGCACTCTCACTCACCATAGTTCTTTTAGAGAAATAATTTAAAGTTTATTTCTTTGCTTTCTTACCTCATAGCCCTCAATGGCCTGGTTTAATAGTGCTGTCTACTTTGGAGAAAATCTACTCTTTTCAGGAATTTTCCCTGAACCTTTTTATCCATCAGAAAGGCTTTATTGGGCACCACACTGTTAGTCTGAATTTCACCCTGAGTTGCTCTGGGTCTTTGTTATTCAACTGTTTTCTCAGTACTTAGGTATCAAGGAGTGGTCCCTTGACCAACTGCATCAGGCCTCACATTTCTTGAATTTCTGCTTGCAGATGGCCATTTTTTCCTTGAGTGCTTCTCCTTCTCTTAACACCATGCCACACACAGCCACCTCTTCCCTGGAGCTGTAGGCCCACTGCTCCTTCAGTTTCCTCCATTAATGTCTCCTATACAATAGCAGGAACAGCATCACAATAGCAAGAACGGAGTACCAAATTTCCAGAAGTTGACGACAGTTTCCTTACTGTCCACTGCCTATCTGCTGGGAAAGAACCATAGATTTCAACTTGGAGTTCTTTTGTTATGGCAACACCCGTGAATTAGGAACTGTCCTGCCGGGTTCCAGCCCTAGCAGGGGTCGTAGTGGTCACAGGTGATGGAGTAGGCGTCAGCGAGGTGGAGAACAAAGCAACACAAACTCAAGGAATGGATGCCAAGTTCTAAATTCTATTTTTCCCAGCAAGCTTTTTATACATTAAAAGGTAGGCAGTTACACATGTTTTTTCAGAACAGGAAAAAGTCACAAGGAGAAAAACAAAAATATTTTGTATGATCATTACTAGACTAGACAATGAAATATTCTAATTATTCTAGTAATTGTTTACTTGTGATAACCTATAACTAAACAATAAGACATATTAATATTTAACTAATCATAAAGGTTAAAGCAAATTCAGTAGGGTTGAATAAACGTCAGTCGTGTGACTATTGCTGTAGTTAATAAATGCTAGACATTTTAAGCTAACAAATATATGATATCATCTTATACTGTGTGAAATTAACATTAAGGAACACTTTATTTCTTCTGTTCCTGTTATTCCTTCCTGATGGGGTTGGAATTATTTGCCTACGTGTTTCAGGTCATCTGAGAGTAGTCAACAGGGGATCGGCAGCTAGAATCTGTTTTTGTATTTTCTCATAGCAGTCTTGGTTACTCAGAGTTTCATAGCAAATGACTAAATCTGAAATCACTGTTCCATAAGAAGTCTGATTTTTATGTTCTAACGCTGGTTCTGTTAAGACCCCTATTTTCAGGAAAAACACATAAAATATTAATAGTAAATCTACACATATTAAGCAAGCAAGGAAAGAAAGCCTGCAACCCAAATTCTCAATGAGATGAGACTTTGCAAACATCTTTTTTACTCAGTGGAATCCTTGTCAAGCACTGAGGGGAATTGCAGGTGGCGTAACACGGTCCCAGATCCCTGAAACCATTGTGCCCCATGATTCCAAAGTGCTGCCATCTTGATCCCTCCTCTAGTAAAATCCCATTGCTCAAACACTATTGTCGAGAGCATGTGCATGATGCTCACAAAGACATCAGTGCAGAGAGAACGAATGGGTGTATAGTTTCCTCCTTTGCTTGGTTAAAAATAGCAGGAAATGAAAGAGGCAGCAATATGAAAGGTAGGAGAGCACCACAGGGGATAAATGACACCTAATAGTACCACCTCGAAATAACCATGGTTAAATGTGAGGGATGTGCTTCCAGCCTTTGTCCTAAGCATGGCTATGCAAATGTATGCTAATATATTTTTAAATTAAAATGTATGCTAATATTTTTAATTTTAAAATTAAATTAATTAAAATAAATTAATTATTTGTAAATTATAGTATTTACATTAAAAAGAAGAGGCAGTGGTACCATGCGGTGGTGTACCTCTTCCATATTTTGGGGTACTGATACCATGGCAACCCAGTAAAAGAAGAGAGACAGAGAGCAATGGGCAATGTAGGCAGCATGAGAAGAGAGGGTGGAAATGGTGCTATAGAATGTAATCCCAGCGGCTTGGGAGGCGAGGCAGGAGGATTGCAAGTTCAAAGCCAGCCTCAGCAACTTAGCGAGGCCCTATGCAACGTAGTGAGAACCTGTCTCAAAATAAAGTACAAAAAAGGGGCTGGGGATGTAGCTCAGTGGTTGAGTGCACCTGAGTTCAATTCCTGGTAGCAAACAAAAACAAAAACAAAAACGTGATTGAGAGGAATAATTCCTATAATCAAAGAAAGTGTGGTGGACGCAGCAAGGGAGACCCAGCTTCCTGAGTCTCTGGCAGTCACTCAGGGGAAGGAGTTTATGGCAAGTTTCATCAAAGGACAAAAAAAAAAAAAAAAAAAAAAAGCAGAAGATTAACCGTTAAAGCTCAGGGTCTCAGAGAGCACTGGTAATGCCAGGCTTCAATAATTTTCTTTAACTGTTTCTATTCATCCCAGGCTTGGTAAGCGTGGCAGCCAGGTTTGGGGGTGGATCACCATGATGGAGGGAGCTGTTGGGAGAAGAACAGGGTTCAGGCGCCATCCTTACATGAGGCTCTTCCTTTAGAACCAAAATTCTCAGAGCAAGGACAACACTTCTCCAGGGGAAGTTTAAGAAGGCAGATCTGCAGGAAGAAAATAAATAAAATGGAATCCTGCCCTGGCACTTAATTAGCTATTTGACTTCGGGCAAGTTACTTAACTGCCTTGTTGTCTCTTTCTTGGTCTGTAAAAGGGGGATAATAAAAATACTTTGGTTGTGGTAGAAATAAATAAGATAATGTACATGCAAAGCATATGTTCAGTGCTCATCAATTGCTGGAACTGGTACTAATGATGGTGTTGATGTTACTGGTGTGTAGGAGCAATGGTGGCTCTCAGCTGTGGCTGCACGTCAGGGAGCTTGTCACAACCCGATGCCTAGGAGGCACCTCACCCATTGCATCAGAATCCACATATTAGCACTTTGATTCCAATGTGCAAAGTAGGGAAACACCTGTTGAAGGTAACACTTTTGGACAACAGGGATAACTTATTAGAATCGAATACCTCTACAGGCATATTACATTCATCAGGGATAATTTGAAGAAATTGTATACTTAAGTGGTGAATGGTCCATGGGAATAGTGAGCGCAAATTCATTCATTTATGCAATTGTCCAACCAACATTAACTCAATCCCTTTAGCAAGTGATGGGGATTCAGAGATGAAGCAGAGAGAAGCTATTCTTGGGAAGCCAGTGGTCAAGTGCAAGATTTGCACAAGAAGACCTACCACAAACTCCAACAGCAGCGGCTCCGATGAAAGATGGGGCACAGAGAGGTCCCAACTATTTTTATCATGGTTAATTTCTCTTAAAAAGAAGCACTGAAATCAACCCACTAAAGACTTTTCTCCAGTTTGCACAATGGGGATTTGTCATGTTGGATTTTTGGTTTTGTCCCTTTCTGCATGTTTGAAATTATTTTAGTGAAATAAGGAACGTGTCGTATTGCTCTAAGTGTTGTGGAGAGAAGTTGTCCATGCTTGTATGATTAGATCAAAATGAATTCTGCTGTCATGTATAACTAAAAGAGGACCAATTTCACAAAAGGGATACACTATGTCCATTGCTGGCAACAAACTGTCATTAAAACCTGTCCCTTAGGGTAAGGGAGCTGCACTCTGGTTTATTCTTTACTTACCTGGGTAAACTAACCTGCAATAGAAGTATACTTTGGTTAATTCTGAAATGTGTCATTGTAAACAAAATAATCTTGAAAAGCAAATCAAAATTGTGATTTATTAGTTAATTTTAAATTAAAATGTTTAGATCTTGTGAAAGAAAGAAAATAAAAAATAATAAAATAAAGCATACAATGGGAACAAAGAGGAGTGAGTCTATTTGTCAGCTAGCCCAGAGGGAGTGTAGGAAGGTGGATGAGAGGGTCAGGAAAAGTTTTCAAGAAATCACTAACACTTAAGGAAAAAAAAAAAAAAAACTTTTTAGTTAGTTTTAGTCAACAAATTATAATTGCATATATTTATGAGGTAAAAAATATGATGTGTATACATGTATGCATGGTGGAATGATTAAATCAATCTAATGAACATAACCCTGGCCTCACATGCTTATCATTACTTTGTGGTGAGCACATTTAAAGTCTACTTTTAGTACTTTTGAAATATATAACACTATTAATAACAATAGTAACAATGTAGTACCCACTAGAACGACTCTTCCAGTCTAACTGAATTCTGTACCCTTTAGCCAACATCTCCCTCTTTCTATTAGGCCCATGCCCAGCCTCTGGCAAACACCATGCCACCCTCTCTTTCTGTAGGATCAACTTTTTGGATTCCACATATACCTGAGATCATGCTGGATTTTGTCTTTCTGTGCTTGGCTTATTACACTTAGTATGGTGTTTTCTAGATTCATCTGTGTTGCTGCAAATGACAAGCAATGAGGACTATTTAACAAAGAAAGTCTGCTGCCCAGACTTAAAAACAATAATCCTAGCATTGAAGCTTTTAAAATAGGAAGGTATCACAGGGAGACCTGCAGCCTAGGAAGACTAAGGGGAGAGAGCGGAGATATGGAGACAGGGGTATCATTAGAAGACCATTTACCCTGAGGTGAGATTTGTGAAGGCCTAAGCTTGTGAGGGGTTCTGAGGAGGAGCAGAGACAGAGACACTCTGTGGTGAACCCATAACCTGGATACCTATGGGATGTGCAGGTGAGTGAGAGGAGTGCGTCTTGAGTTCCTGGCATGGGCTCTTGGGAGAGCACAGTTTGTGGTGTCATTAATTCAGCCAAGGGGATTCTGGGTAAACAACAAATTGGAAGCAAGGAAAGGAGGAGGATGAGTTATTTTGGTGATGTGTTCTCCCAGTACACCAACTGTCGATGGCAAGAGAATACACGAGCCCAAGATACAGACATGGGGGTGTGGTGGTTAATATGAATCATCAAGTTGATTGGATCAAGAGATGCCAAGATTAAGAGTCCTCTGGGCGTGTCCATAAGGATACTTTCAGAGATGAGTGCCATGTGGGATGACAAACTGAGAGGGGACACCAGCTGAAGGGGGGCGGCACAGTCCAATAGGCTAGAGGCTCAGATGGAAAAAAGGAAGAAAGGACAAAATAAACGCCAGCCCCATTCTTCTTGAGCAGGTGCTTAGATTGCTACTGAGAATGCAGGGGACCTGGATTCCAGCTCCTTCCCTCTTCCAAAGTGGACTCTGACCAGCAATTCTCCAGGCGGATTCCAGGCCTCCAGTACCAGACTGGAGCCGCATCACTGGTCTCTCTTTTTCTGAGGCTTCTTGGACCAAGCAGCTACTGCTTCTTCCAACTCACCAATGTGACGACAGCCACTGTGGGACTCTCTAGCTTCTGATCCTATAAACCAATCTAATAAATCTCCTTTTATAATACATATGTATCGATATCTCTCTATAGAGAGATACACAGATACATATATATAGATCTCCTATCGGTTCTGTTTCTAGAGAGACTGACTAGGTTCATCAGCAATTCATCTCCAAAGTAAGGGAATAGATTCACTCAGGAAAGTGGCTAATACAGAACTCTTGAATACATCTACTTAAAATCATGGAGCCAGGCGCAGTAGAACACGCCTGTAATCCCAGACGCTGAGGCAGGAGGATTGCAAATTCAAAACCAATCTCAGCAACTTTGTGAGGCCCTGTCTCCAAATACAAAATTAAAAAAGGCTGGAGATGTGACTCAGTGGTTAAGTGTCCCTGGGTTTAATCCCTGGTACAAACAAACAAACAAGGAAACAAAAACTCATGGAGACAGTAGTCAGGAGAAAAGCATTCCCCTAAGGCTGAGAAGAAACAGATTAAGAGCAGGTAAAACCAGGGAAGATTTGTGACTGAGTCAAAAAAGGTGCAAATCTCAAGAAGTAAATGGCCCAAACGTTGAAAGTCCATGAAGAAGTCATGGCTACTCAGGGGAGTTACCATTGAATACAGCAATTCATTTGTAGGCCAATGGTGATTACACAAACGAATTCAGAACACCCAGTTGTAATGGGGGCACTCAGGAAACACTTGTTGGATTGCAATGCACTGGGTCACTGCCATCATGAAATAGGCCTGGGGCCCTGGGGAGGGGTAGGAGACGTTAGAGGAGGGATGAGGTCTTTCACTGGATTCACACATTTGGCCTAGAACCAGTGGTCTTGCTCATCAATCTAGACAGGAGGCTCCCTTTTCCCAGCCTGGTGGTGTTTGCTTTTGCCAACAATCTACAGCTCAGATCCATTACCAATACGTGACACCCCTTTGCCATATATAGAAACAGTAAGTGCAAAGAAAACGCACTGTGGGGGTGGGTGACTCAGGAGGTTTGGCAATGGGGTAAACAAGCATTTTCCCTTCAGTGGTGATAGAACCAGGGCCCTCCAGGCAGAGACTGCTGTCTGCTTCTCCTCCTTGGCGTCCTCCTCCTCCTATATTTTTGTATAACTCCAAGCATGCCACCAGTACCCACAGCAAACCATTAATTAACGCCGGCTTCTGGTCTAGGTTTGAAAATTGTGATGGTGCCATATGGAGGGGTGTGTGTGTGTATGTGTGTGTGTGTGTGGTTTCACAAACCATAATAGTCACTGCCTCTCTCATTCAGTGCTTAATTCTTAGCCTCTAACTTAGCAGCTAATGAAACCCAAATAAGAGAAGCATCCCAGTCTGTTCTGCTCGTAGCTCCATCTCCAGGGTACAGTGGCTTCTGCCCACCACCAATGGTCATTCTGAAAGTATCTACTGATGAAGGTTGGAGAGATGGTGTGGAGTCATCTGGTGCTCTGGATTTCCTTGATGCTTTTCTTCATTTTGGCTGTGTGGGTTGTGTCAGCTAGAGTTCAACTAGAAACACAGAACCAATATATATATATTAAAAGATTTATTAGAAGGAATTGGCTTGCACTATTGCAGAAGCTGGCTAAGCAGATCTGAAATTCATTGGGCGGGCAGTCAGGAAGAAAGATCTAAAGCAGAATGGAACTCAGGGGGCATGGCTGAAGCTGTTGTCCGCATGTGGACTTTCTTCTCTGTGTCTCGGGAAGTCTCAGCCCTGCTTTTGTGTACTTACAACCGATTAAGTTAGTCCCACAGCATTATCCAGCTTAATCTCCCTTACTTCAAGTCAGTTGATTAGTGACCACAGTGACATCTGCAAACCCCTTCACAGAAACATGGAGATTATTGTCTAATGGAGTAACTGGGGATTTTAGCTTAGTCAAGTTGACATCAAAAAAGGCAACACATGTAGTTACGAATAATGTGTGAATCCCTTTGGATAGGTGAATAAAAGAAGAGGTTGTGTGTGTGTGTGTGTGTATGTGTGTGTGTGTGTGTGTGTGGTGTGGTGTGTGTGTAGAGGAGGAAGAGGGAGAAGAAGGAGTGAGGCTGGAAGTCTGGGCCCTCCCTATCCTTCATGCCCTACCTTTACAATTCCAGGACCCCCCAAAGTCTGCCTAAGGAAGATAATTAGTGTGTAATATTACCCAAGGAAACTGTGACCTGAGGCTCTGCAAACCTTGACACACTGAGGTAAGTTTCCTGGTAGAGCCCAGTGTAGTGTTTTTGAGAGGTGGCAGCCCACCCTGCTTCCTTGAGGACCAACCCACACAGCTGGACAGGGTGGCTCTATTTTCCTTCCTGGCTCCCAAAGGGCCATGTGAATTTCCCCATCGTGGCGCCAGAGGGCGCCCGAGCTGCGGCAAACACCGCTGACTCCCCGAAGAATCCAGCAGGTGCGGCGAAGCCCGGGATCCTGGAGCAGGGAGCCAGGTCCTTTAAGTGACCTCCCTTTACCCAGGGCACCGACCAAGGCTGCCTTGTTTATGTGCACGTTTCAGGGACGGGCAGACGGACTCCCAGGAGCAAAGAGCTAGTTCATTCGCTTTCCTTTGTAAGGGGCGAGAGGGGTTGGTTGCTGGGAGGTGGCGGTCCCAACGGCGCAAGAGGAGAGACTCGGACATTCCGCGCCTTCACTTGTCAGCGCTTTCCTGGGCAACCCTCGAAACCCGAAGACAACTTTTCTCGGTGTTAGGGGGTCGAAAGATCCGCTGTTTGTGGGAAGGGGACCTGGAGTCCGCGCGTTCTGGCGGCTGTCTCCCTGACGCACACGCTCCGCACCCTGCTGCTGGGCAGGTCTGCTTCCCCCCAACACTTAGCTGACCCTCACCGCAGCAGCCTCTGTCCTCCTAAAAAGTCAGAGGCCCAAGGTGAAGAAGCAGGTGTCTTCTGTAGCCTTGGTTTGCCAAATCAATTGATTAATATCACCCAACCCTCCTTTCCCCTCTTTTCTTTAAACATCTAGAATCTTCATGGGGTGTTTTTAAAAGCAATATCAATTTTGAGAAAGAGAGAGGAAAAAAATCACTACAGAATTCAACGAATGGTTTAATGCAATGGCATTATTATTTTTAAAATAACATTTGGCATGATTTTTGCAGTTCTCAAAGGTGCGCAGTGAACAAGAACAAAAAGTAGAACAGACAGTTGGAAATGGTGGAGAATGGTTTCTTACTCATAATCTGTGCTCAAAGCACTCATAATTTGCACAATAGGGACATTTAAACACTCAGGGAGACTGAGCAATAAACACATTTCTTACTCAAATACAGCAAAGGTCAGGGAGGGAAGCCCAGTTCTTTTTTGTTGTCTGATGTAGGCTCTGCATGGCCTTCACTTATATGTGGTTTTGGAAAGCTCTGATAGCAGAGAGTGTCTGGGAGACCTCTCAGTTGTCGAAGGTCTTCTTATGTTTCCTAAAGAAACTCGACCTGGATTCATTACACCATGTCACAGAGTAAAGAGAATTAAATATTTTTCTAAGGCTGCAACTAATCCTGAAACTTAAATATGGGGGAAGGGGATCCCACCTATGAAAGGTTTGTGAAATTTTAACTGGAAATGTACAAATATGTTGTGTTTAAATAGCCTCAGATAAGGAATATGGCATTTTCTTTCTTCCCCTCTCAAAAAAAAAATCCCCAATGTTTTTCAACTGTCTATTCCCAAACTCTCTTCATAGACTTCAATTAAATAACATAATATCTTTTTTGAGTCATTTAGGAAAATATTTATATATCAGTGAAAGCAAGGAGATTCTTTGAAAGATCTTGCTAATATATGTTAGAGTAAGACCAAACTTTGTATTTATGATGTTTTTTTCCTTCATTGAAATTGTGGGCCCACATAAGGATTTTTCCCTCCCTTTATAAACATGGGCACAGTGCTGTAACTTCCTTTATTTACAATCAGTATGTCCCATGGTTAACAAAGAACTTTTAGAGAAAAATGTGCCCTAATGAAATTCAGTAATTCTTTATAAAAAGAAAAAAGGATCTTTTATATGCATTTTTATATGCATTAAATATATAAGCATGGTGTGTACCTGGTAAAGTTGATTTTTGCTGACAGTGTAACACAGGTAAATCAACACAGAGTCCAAGACACATTATAGGGTATACTTTATTGGGTTTTACCTTCAGGTAAAGACTTCTATTAAGAATATACAAGAGCCTGCATACCTAACCTGCCTTGTTTTCCACAGGGCTGTATACATAATCTCTCTTTTTAAATTTGTTTAATCAAAGCTTGCTATATTGAATACATTTAATTGGAATCCAGTGGTTAAAAAATATAAAAATTTACTGCGGTAGAAAAGTTTTGATTAGTACTTTCCATTAGCAAGTGTTGTTGCATAAACCCTTTAACAGCGTGTTTGCATTCAGACAAGAACTGACTTAGCAAAACAGGTGATGCTTTCAACTGTACAAATATATTATTTCCCATAAATATCGCTAATGAAAGAGGTGGTGTGTTTCAGAGGAAGCAACTGCAATGAAGACTTTTAAATCATCTAAAAAAAAAAAAAAAAAAAGAGGTCCCAATCTTGATAAATATGTGCACGGGGGCTGGAAAGGTGAAATATTAGGTGTGGAAAGCAGAGTCTAGAAAACCTGTCCCGTGCAGATAATGGAGTGAACTTTGCGAGAATGTGGCAGATGGGATCTGGGAACCAATGTCGCTCTCAGGGTCTCCCCATTTCTTCCCACATCAGGAAAAAGTGATCTTAGATAAAAAGAAAGGGTGTTTTACCCAAATGAAACGTTTCAGGAAGATGAGGGTTTATGCTAGAATTTTCCAAAATAAAATTAAAAAGAAAGAAAAACCTTAATACTTTTTCATGTAATTAAAGTTTAAACTAATAAGAATAAATAAAATTTAAAAATTAAATACATAATAAATAAATCAGAAAAAAAAAGTTTTTCATTTCTGAGAATGTTTTCATTAATTATCATCCAGTATTTAGCTATCAGTTTGCACTAGGAAGTTAACAACAAAAATTAAAATAAAATGTAGGTTTTAAAGGAAATTTTGGTTCCCCTTTCCCATTTATGAGCCTTCTACCCAAAAAGGTCTTTCTTCCTCAACTGTCTGCTTGAATCTGGAATCAAGATGGGTGTAGCTACTCCAATGACTTTTTCGTAAGTACCAAGTCAGGTTGTGTCTCACCAGCTAGGGACCTCTGACTTCACATACCACATGGAAAAGCCTCAGGTACTGGACATAGAGGTCTGAGTCTAGATTTTTCTAGTATGTAATTTCAACCAATTCTTAAGAATGAGTTAAGTGCAACGAACATTTTCATGTTTATTGCTATCATTATACTTTGGTAAATTCCTAGCAACTTTAATGCTGTGTGTGTGTGTGTGTGTGTGTGTGTGTGTGTGTGAGAGAGAGAGAGAGAGAGAGAGCAAGTCAGTGATGGGAAGAACCTAAACAGAGCAGCAGGAAAAGGGAGAGGCCTTGGAGATGCAGAAAGTCCCTACTGTGTGTCCTTATGGTGTTATAGTGCATGTTGCGTTGTACAATCTTATTCCTAATGCATTTAAAGAAGAAGAATATTAGATAGAAAAGTAAATTCCCTCTTCTTTCTCCAAATTGCTGAGAGTTGTAGGAATCTGTTCAGTTTCTTTATTGGTCAGATGCAATGAACAAACAATGTTAAGCATGTCATGTGTCACTCTGTGTCTATGGTATTCATACTGAGAACTGAAAAAGTTCATAGAGGAACTTGTGCCCGCACACTTCTCTGTTTCCCTTTGAAGTTCATCACCGTTGGCTGACAATGAAAATGTGAAGAACATCTCATTCTTTGTGACATCCCAGTATTCTTTCTTTGCAAAATTAATACCTCTGTGTAATGAATGTAATTCCATGACAGCCACAAACAATACTAGTTGCAAAGCTGTGTATGAACAGAATGGTGTATTGTAAGAATACTTTGCAGGAAAATGACATTTCATGTTAGAAACGTCTGATTTGATTGTGGTGAAAAGAAAATGTTAATGTATTCAAATCAAATCGTAAGCAGTCAAAAGAAGCAAACTATGTAAAAGAATGTCAGGTTCCAGATGAAGGGTCTTTGATTAAGCTTCACCTAACATTCTGATGCCAGTTCAAATTTTATTAATTATATCTAAAATTATATAATATCCTAATCTTATAGGTTAATTAAGGGAAATGAAACTGTAGTTCAAAGCCTGAACAGAATGCAATTGTATTCCTTTTAGGTATAAAGAGAATCATTTTCCCACTGTTACTTTCAAGTAGGTTTGACTGAATGAGAACTAAAAGTATTGATTACTTCCATGTGTTAAGAAGTAGCTTCATTTGCATATAAGCCATATACGATTATGCCATTCAATAACTAATAATAAACACCTTTTATTAAGCATCTGTGAGGTGACTGGCCCTGCATAGGGTGGGTTTCCATAAAGAATAAGAAGGAGGCATTTGGAAGGTGTAGACCCATGGCTCTTGGGAAATTAAGCACCTCACCGTGGAACTCAGTTTACTCTTAATAAATCTAATTATTAACTTTCAAAAGATAATTTCAGTTCATCCCCAAAAGACTATAAATTCTGAATTTGTGGGGTTCGGATTAATAAAATGTTCCCTTAACGTTTCCCCAAACTGTCTAGGTCAAGAACTTGGCAACATCCTGGGTCTGTGGCCTATCCACGCCTCACTCCCCCACTCTGTACTGTGGACACAGCTGTGTCACCTGTAGCATCTGTGCCTGTACTCTCTTCCTTTGTGAATGTTGTCTTTGAGGACTGAGAGCTTTTTCGCCATTCCAGGATCTTCAGTGTCGAATGAAAAAATGAGCAAATACATTTTAGAAATGTGCCCCAAATTCACACTTTAAGGAGAAAGATTTTCATTGAAAATATATTTTTAATACAAAGTAATGGATAGTCTGAATTAAAATTAAAGTTAGAGCATACAACAAAATATAAGTAGTAAGATAAATATCCCTCATGATTCTACCCACTACTCAGTGAGAACCACTATCATTTTGACATGTGTAGACATTTTTTCTAGGGATATACACATACCTTTTAAAATTTAAAATATGCACTTATACCACACAGCCTAAACCATTCGTTCATTTAACAGTAATGTGTCAGGTGACAATAAACACAAAGCTTTATCCTACTTTCAAAGGCTTCTTAGGGGCTGGCATTGTGGCTCAGTGGCAGAGCACTTGCCTAGCATGTGTGAGGCACTGGGTTCAATTCTCAGCACCGCATATAAATAAATAAAATAAAGATTTATTGACAAATAAAAAGATATTTTTAAAAGGGGCTTTAGAACTCTGCAGTCTGCATATTTATCAAAACAAATGCAATCAATTCCATAATAACCACTTATGATATTTTTCAGGGGCATTTTATTTTCATCTTAGATGAAACCACAATTTAAAAACAGGGATAAGGAAGGGATCCTCTCTCTCCAGTTTAAAAACCAGTTTAAAAACCTCCACATGAACAATCACTGTCATCACGTCACTCTTCTCCTTTGCTGGAAGAGTGCTTCTGATTTTGCTTTCCAAGGATCTTTTCCTGAAGGTGGATAGTGCTAAAGGAAATTTGGTTTCTCTAGCTAATGTTTGGAGTGTCAGGAAAAGAAATCATGAAATACCTGGATTCTTGCATTCCTTCTGATTTGGGGAATAGGATATTCTGCACGTAAAGATCAGGAAGTACTGACCACTTTTGATTTCAATGAAGACTCGAGTTGCTCTGAGAAAAACCTCCTTCTAAAATCAGTTATTCAGGCAGCATTGACTATTTAAGAAAAACCTTCTGTAAAATACTTCAATTCTTTGGGAAAGATAGGTGATCAAAATAAGGGACTTTAAAGAGTGGTTATTATTTTGTGCATGTTGAACTTATAAAATCATTGCTTCAAAAAGGAAAAAAGGAAAAATTCTTAGACTATTTCTGACTTTATCCTTTATCTCATCCCACAAGGCCTTGAAAGAACAGCAAAACTGCTTGCTTCAGTTCTATACTTTCTGCTCATTCTCTGTCACTCAAGATGTGATTTTTCAGTGACAGTCTTCACTGTCATTTACCTATGTCTGTTAGATCAAGAGACTGACATTTTCTGAGGTGCTAGGAAATGAAAACCACCCAGACCCACTCCTTGGGAAGCATGTGCTAAAGAGGGTACAAAAAGAAGTGGATCTCTAACCAAAGTTCGATTTAGAAACTTCTAGAAACAATGGTAGTGTTTCTCAGTGCCCTTGAGTACAGATGGATCTGGGGTGTTTTTAATGCTGCTATGGAATTATCTTATTTCTTTGAAATCTTCTGTTAATGACTGAATTAAAATCCTTGGTCCTAAATGAAAATCATGGAGTGGGGAAGGAGACTGAAGGTTCTTTGCTATTGTCTCCCGCTAACGACAACCTGTTTGGTGAGAAAGGCCGTGTTTGGCTTGCTGTCATGAGAATGATGACTATTGCCCTGGTTGTCTGAACAACATCTTCCTTGGTCATATTTTGATAGTTGCCTACTGTTTTCCTAACACAGATGAGGAAGGGTGAGCCTCTTAGGGGAAGTTACTGTTTCTTTCCTGAGATGCTCAGTAAGGAGGATTAATGTGGGCCAGGGTGGGGAGCAGGGAGGACCCGGCTAAAATCTTGGCAAGGGCCTGGGAGTGGGCCCCACCTAATAGCTGACAGAATGCACAGTCCTGGTCCAAGCTGTTCCACAGATGTGAGCCGGGTGCCTCCCAGCTCCAGCTGATGTGGCTTAGCAATGAAATGGCATCGTCCTCTTAGGAACCCCCTTTGCTGAAATTTCACTCAGGAGATAGGCTGCTTGTGATAACAGTGTGTTGGTGACACAGCCTTTCACACCTGTCCTTGGGTGACCTCAGATGCAGGAGGCAGAGACAGTGAAGGAAACCTTTGCAGAGAGGAGACTCCTGTTGGTGGTGACCTCCATGCCCCTGAGAACCTGGGTACTAGCGTGGGAGCCCAGCCACATGGCCGCAGGGTGTGTGGGGAAGAACTGAGGTAGGAGACCGGGCTGCTGATGTAGATATTTATTATTTCACTGAACGACTGCTGAGTGACAGGGGCTCCTTACGTCCTAGCGGGCTGGCATCCATGGAACATATTTCCAACGTGAATCGCAAAAGAAATAACAAAAATATGAAATGGCTAATTAGACAGCCATTTCACGAAAGCCCTGCCTGATGACAAGTTTCTTGGTCAGTCTCGCCATTTGCTAGTTTCCAAGCAGAATGAAGTCAGAGTCCCTGAATCCTGGACTCAGTGGAGGCTGGGCGTCAGGGTGGGGGGCCAACAAAGAAGGAATAAGGCTGAAGTATTCCACGTACCTTAATACATTTATAATGTGTTGGTGAATTAATTGCCTTTTGAAAAGCTCTGGGGACATTTCAGTTTTTGGAGGGAAGGTGTGACCCATAGTCACAGAACAAGCATTCTAGTCAAGTCTGCTCGCCTGCCTGCTTTTTCCTCTTTCTTTCTTTCTTTCTTTCTTTCTTTCTTTCTTTCTTTCTTTCTTTCTTTCTTTCTTTCTTTCTTTCTTTCTTTCTCTCTCTCTCTCTCTCTCTCTCTCTCTCTCTCTCTCTCTCTCTGTCTTTCTTTCTTTCTTTCTCTTTTTCTCTCTTTCTTTCTCTCTTTTTTCTTTCCTCAGTACTGGCATTTGAACCCAGAGGTGCTCTACCACTGAGCAACATCCCTATCCCTTTTTATTTTGAGACAAGGTCTTACGAAATTGCCAAGGCTAGCCTTGAACTTGAGATCCTCCTGCCTCAGCCTCCCAAATCAGGGGATTATAGGCACGTGCCACCATGTCTGCACTTTCTGAGACAGTGGTGAGACATGCCACTGCTTTCTGGAAGACTTTTGAAGCATTCAGAGCAGGTAACCATGCTCTTGAGTGACAAAGACCTATCTCTGTTCATCTGTGCAAGATAAACCTTGAAAGATTATGGCAAAGATGAAAAGAATAAAAAAATGTTTTCTCCATTGTTTCAGGCTAACAGTACACAACTCCTTATTCAGAGGACAGGGCACAGTAAAGTCAATATCCTGGTAGCTTCCACAGCTTCCACAAAAGATCTTTCTTCTAAGCATTGGAAGGAAAATGGCAAATTGCTGTAGTGTTTGACTTTGACCGACTTAAAGTGAGAAGATCCATCCCAGAGACGGAAAGGAGATACACACAAGGTGGAAGAGAAGGCAAAACACCTCAATTTATTTTTTCTCTTGGTATGTATGGACTAACAGGTCAACATCCTAAGTCATGGTGGGAGTTGATTTCCTTGAACATTCCATGTCACCTTAGGATCTCTGTGTTTTGGTACTTCACTCTACAAACTGCCTTAAAACTTAGTGGCTTGAACCAACCATATTGTTTAGCTCATAATTTTATGGGTCAGGCATTCAAGAGCAGCTAGGCCAGGCAGTTCATCTCTAAGCTGCTTCTTATTTACTTTATAACTGTGTGTGTGGGTGGGTGGGTGGTGGGGGTTCTGGGGATAGAGCCCATGATCTTGTACATGCTAGGCAAGTGTTTTACTATTGAGCTGTAGTCCCAGCCCTTAATCTCTATAATTTTACTGAGTTCCCTCCCTCCTTCCTCCCTCCTTCCCTTCCTTCCTTCCTTCCTTCCTTCCTTCCTTCCTTCCTTCCTTCCTTCTTTCCTTCCGTCTCTCCCTTTCATCCCTCCTCTTTCCTCTCGTTTGCTGTGCTGAGCATTGAACCCAGAACCTCATTGATGCAAAGCATATACTTTACCACTGAGCTATGCCCTTGGTCTCTCTTTTTTTTTTTTTTAATTCAGTTAAATTATATTAATGAACTTAATAAGTGAATAATCTCATCTGAATCCAGGTGCTTAGCCCTGTGTGTCGCTCATGATGGTGTGGCTGAGAAAGCGTGAACTGGAGGCGTAATGCTGGTCTGCTGGTGCGAGTTTCCCCCTGCACAAGAGGCACAGAGAACTTGTATCTTCAGAAGCAAAGATGAGGGTACAGAAGCTGTGAAATCCAGGGCAAGCCAGCTTTAACAGGCCCTTCCTCACTATCCTTCCCACGGCTTTGGCTCCCTGGTAGCATCTCCTGCATGAGCGTGCCCGAAAGGGCTCCTTCTGTCGCTTCGATGCTGATGTGGCCAAACACATATACAAGCCTATATATTTATATCTACTTGCCTGCCTGCCTAGAGAGAGGGAGGGAAGGAGGGAGAAAGAGAGAAAGTGCTTAAAACATGACTTTGGAAGGATCATTGCTACTGGTAAACAGTACAGCCTTGTTGTAGAGAAGTGAAGGAGTCCCGTGGGCAGCTGAAGGACTGCTCAGATCAGGGTCATATTATAGCACAGTTTACCTGTACAACTTTCTCCAACCATATTTTGCCACTAAGAGAAAAACCTGAGGCTGAACCAGAAAGCTTTTTCCTGCCCAGATGGGGTGCAATGAATCCAGCCTCTTCGAAGGACTGATACCACGGACTGGAGAGAGGCTGGAGAGCTATGAGCGCCCAGCTTGCTTCTTTCCAGAAAATGGGATTTAATTAGACTTTCTTTTCAACTGCTCTTACCAATCAAAGGATTAGGAAGGCCAAGTACAGCCTCTCAGGAGGAAATTGTCTGGAAGAAAGACGATTTTCTGCACCTTGAAATAGGAGTAGGGAAAATATGGAAACAAATATTTTTGGTCTTGGTTTAGCAACTTCAAAATCCCATATTCAGCTCTCCAAAGTCTGTTTTTCCCTTTAGACTAAATGTCACTTTTGCTCAGATTTTAATGTCATTTTCTTGTGCTTTAATCACATTTATTCAGTTTATTCCCTTTGAGTTTTACCTATTGACTAGAATGAAGAGGGTATTTGTTACACTGAGGCAAATTTAGACCAAAGTCTGTGTTTGCCTAGCTGGAAAAGAGATGGGAGGGCCCAGATGATTCTGGTCAAATGGTGATCTGCTTCGAGCTGAAGGCCCAGTAGCCAGGGACTATGGGATGTCGAGCAGGTCTAATCCAACAGGAGACTTAGAAAGCCTCTCCCAACCAACTTCAGTAACATTGAACGTTTTTATCTGGTAAAAATGGTTGCACTGAGGCCAAGTATTGGGTTTGAAGTCAGAAATAGCTAATATGGGAAAGGGCTCCCACTGCATGGAAGGTATGGTAGCAGGGTTAGAATTCCAACCAGGGAGCCCCATGTGACTGCCCGATGGAGCATGCGTGTTTGGTTCCAGGTTGAAGAACTATGCTGGACATCAGGATGAATGGCTCCCTCGGGACAAAACCAGTGGTATCAACAGGGAATGGCCAGGAGCTGCACTGTGCTTTTCAATCCAGGTGAGCTTTTCTGGAAGCTTGCAAGTTACAAGTTCATCACACCACTTTTGGACTGTCTGAAAGAATTAAAGGGGATAGTGAAGACCCTAATCTGTGGATGTTAGACAGAACATTCTTGCAGGTGGATATATCAGAGCCCTTAAGTAGGATTTTTATATTTTTATTTTGTGCTGGGGTGGGTTGGGTATGTGTCTTTGTGTGTGTGTATGTGTGTGCACAAGACACATGATAGTTAGAGATGCTATAGACAGGGAGATAGCAGATAGAATAGATATGTCCCTGATAGTATTATAGAAACCTATGGTATATATTCACTTTTGTGAGCCCTTTCTTGGTGCCAAGCTCTGTACTAGATGCCATATGGGATCATAGAAATGAATAAGCCACACCACCAATCCCACAGATGCTATCGTCTAGTGGGAGAGAAACACACATAAATATTGATAAGAAGCACATTGTGATAATGCTATGGTAAAGAGATGAACAGAGCACTGAGAGAATAGAGGGCTAGATACAGTCCCATTGGTAATAGCGTGGAAAGATTTTGTGGAGGAAGGGGTGGTGGGGTGGCTTAGAGGATGTGGGAGCTCAGCAGCGTGGAGGAGTCAGGGGAGTGATTCCTGGCAGAGGGAGCCATATGAACAAATCCATCTTCCAGGGAGAAGGCACAGGCCTTGCATGGGGAGAAGCATCCCTGGAATGGCAGGGACACAATATGAAGGTGGGGAAAAGACAGAGAAGTCAGAGAAATGTGAAGATACAGGGTAGTTTGGGGTCAACCTGTGGAATTACATCTGGATGCACCAAGTTGCTGAATCTGAGCTTTGCTTGGTACACAGTGAAGAAACATTGAAAGTGCATGACTTTGGGCAGGTGTGTGTGTGAGTGTGCGTGTGTGTGTATGTGTGTGTGTGTGTGTGTGCATGTCAAAGACAGAGAGAAAGAGGGCAGAGGGAGGGAGGAAGAGAGACACAGGGGAGGCCTGAGTTTTCAGAAGGAACTCAGGTAGCAGTTTGGCAAACAGGGACAGGAATGGTGGCAGGGAAGCCAGTTGGGTGTAGTAGTCATCCAGCTCAGAGCTAAAGAGACTCCATAAACAGGAAGAGAATGAGCTCAAGAGGAGGCAGATTCAAGTTTTCTGATATAAGCAAATGCTAGGGTTTGCTGACTGGTTAGTCAGGAGGTCAGAGGTGGTATAAGACGTGGGAGATAAGGACAGGAGCTCTGTAGTACCACTCACACACCTTGGATGGGGCATAAGAAGAAGGTAGAAGTTTGCCCATCCATGTATCCATTCATTAGTTCACGCAGGAACTGACCTAGGGATTGGAATGCAATGGAGGCCTAAGACAGATAAGGCACTCCCAAAGCACTGGGAGTTTATATCAGGAAATCATGAGATTATTCAATTCCAAGCTACACACTTGGGATTTGTACTTTTAGAAGTGAGGGGTGGATGTAGGGGACTGAAGGCTCATTAACAAGGACCTCCATCCATGGAAAGAAGTTCTCATGAGATGATGTGACCTTTGCTCCTTAAAGTTTCATTTAGTATGACTTCTATTTTTGCTCAGAAAAAGAGCACTAAGAAAACAAATGTTTCCACAAAGGTGAAATATAAGAGGTGTGTGTGTGTGTGTGTGTGTGTGTGTGTGTGTGTTTTCACATACATGCAGCCATTTGGTACCTGAAAGATATTTGAAGTAGGATAAAGCATCTTTTCCCTATAAAAATCACCTGTTCTTTGCTTTTTCTTACAATTACAATGACACAGGTGCACATTTAAAATTTTTTAAATGAAATTCACCTAGATGGGATCCTCTTGAACCTGAATTGTTTTAGATTTAGATTGAACCTGGATTGTTTTTGCAGGCCTTGGAGATCAGCCCACTCAGGTTCATTCATGGTTGAACATTTCTTGGTATTTGCTTACATATCCCTATGAGGACGCATCGTCAATATTTTATCAGGTTTAAAGGGTAGTTTTCATCACATGGCTTTGTGTGGCCTGCAGAATGCACTAGGAAGGAGAAAGAAGGGTCTTGGTCTGTGCTAAGTGACATAACTTTAATATACATTCAGATATTGAAATTTTATCCACCTGATAGCAAGACTGCAGGTTGGTATCACCGTACCGGTTTTGCTTGTATCATGAAACCAGCTATTAGCACAGCACGCTTTACTTAAGACCATCTCCCCTAGCTGGCTTAATGGACTCCCAGACATAAAAATCGCACACTCCTGACCTGTGCCTATGCTGCCCCCATGTTCTGGGGAACTGGGCAGAGTCTAAGTGCATGATTTGGCTGTTTGCATACCAAAAGGAAGCTCAAATCCTTCTCATAAGTGAATACTTGGAAGGGAAGTGGAAATTTATCCATTAGCTGAAAGAGCGGAATGCACTATAGGATGTAGAAGAAGCACTCTATTTGATTATTAAGTGTTTTGTAATCTGAAACTGTAAGTTAACAATAATAAAATGACGTGACCCAGGGGCAGACAATTTTTTAAACTTTAACATGAGAGAAACACCATCACTGTGGCTACTCAGAGAAATTGCCTGGATGTTTTCAGAAGTTCGAAAACATTCTCATATAAATAAATCCTTCCCACATCATGAACAACCACAAGAATGGAAGTTATGCTCCATGTATGTATGATATGTCAAAATGCATTCTATTGTTATATATAATTAAAAAGAACAAATTTTGAAAAAAAGAAAAAATACATTCCTATCACTGATTAGAATCGCCCTAGGAAGCAAGTGTATTTGATCTGATTTTTTTTTTTTTTTTCAGTGTTGAGGATAGAACCCAGGACTCTTGCATGGAGGTACATACACCCTTGGCCCTCTACCTGAATTTCTAACTAGTTCTTTGAATTTTTTGGCCCTCTACCTGAATTTCTAACTAGTTCTTTGAATTTTGTCTTTCACTCAGCTGTCTGAGGATGAGAAATGCAGTCCTAGTTGGAGACTCTTGTGGTTTCTTTTCTATGAAAACTCCAAGGCTTCCTTGTCCTGATCTGGCTTCTTGATAGGTCAACCTATTCTTAAATGAAATAAGTAGATTTCAAATTTGCATCAGCTAGAAGTCTGGTGGAGCCGGAGCTCACTGAGTCTTTCTTCCCAGAGTTTGCATTTTGAAAAGGCTGAGACGAGTCCTGAGATTTTGCATCTCTTACAGGATCCCAGGTGGTGTTGCTGCTGTGGGTCCTGGGACCACACTTGGAGAACCACTGAATTCAGAGTTATTTTTCCTCTAAATCATTTACTTTCTTACCCAATTATATTCATGAACATCCTATTGTATCATGTAAACGGATCTACATAAATCATTTAATACTGTGTAGTATCCCAAAATATAGCAGTATAATAATTATTGAACATTTTCTATAATTTTTCTATTTTGTTTTGGTTCTTCTGACTCTGACTTTTTGTATCAAGAATCCAGTGATTTCTAAGGCACTTTCACTACTGCAGACAATCCAATGAACCTAGTGGAAACTTTTCTCTCATGATAACTGACCAACTAGCAAATCAAGTTAGGAATGAGCAGCGTGACTGGGTGAAAGGAAGGTCTAATACAAAATTTGGGGTTGGGTGGAAAGTGAACAACAAAAAGATTGAAATAGAAATAAACAGTTGAGGTGGTGTGTTTATGAATGAAAGAAACCTGTACCTGCTCCAGAGAGGATACTTTAGACCTTCTTCTTCTGTTCCTACCATTTCCTTTTGCACAACTAAGGTCACTACACTGAGGCTACCTGATGGAGAACATCTACCTAACGGAATACTTTTTGAATTTTATGACTCATCAATGATCTCAGGCTTCTGGTTAAAATGTAGAGTCTGTGTCATAGGTCTGGGACCAGGTCTGGGATTAGGGTGTTTCTAACCAGCTGCCAGGTGATGCTAGTGTGGCCGGCCCACCATCCCCAGGGCCAGCGCCAATGCAGGCATGCAGCTGGGTAGCAGGGCAGGTGAGGCCCTAAGGAACCACACTGCTTTCTTCGGATCATTGCTGTATTTTCTTATCTTACAGTCATGCCACCAAATGTTGGCTTGTGTCACTGAGACTAAGACAGGGGTTTATGTTTCTCTCCCTGTGATTGAAGTGATCCTGAGTCCCTACAGTTCATATCGTGAGATTATTTTTCATACCTCTAAGACAGGCATCTTTCTCCTGTATTAAATTGTTACTCTGTGTCTATTTTTCAAATGAGTCTCATAACTTGGTTTTTGGGGCTTGAAGTCAACTATAGTTTTCTGGCCCTACTCCTGGATTCTGGGTACAAAGATGAACAAAATCAAAGTGGACAGTGATCCCACGGCTGCCTTTGACTCACTAGTGCTTTAGTGGGTATACAGCCCCCAGCCTAGGGAGTGGATGATAGCTGTTGACTTTTCAGAGAACAGGCCAGCTTTTTTCATTTGCATATGCTCAGTCCTTTTCAATGCCTGATGTGTATTCGACCCCAGTGAGCTGCTGGTCAGGGCAGTTCAATAAATTTTTATTGAGCATCTTGTGTATTTAAGACCCACATGAGGATACCAGTCTAGGTTTTTAAGTTGATCATAACCCAGGAGAAAAACTTAGACAAAAGAGGAATTCATTTAGGTGAAGACTGGCATAGAGTATTCTACTAAGCAGTGACCCAGAAGTGAGGAAAGTCTGTTGGTATAATGATAATGATCCTGCTGCTATCAGGATGACCAGGTAAGGGTTCTTCTGATCCTTCAGAATCCCCCCTACAACTCAGATTTTCAGCTTCCATGTTAACCAAAAACAGATCTGGCTGCTTCCATGGAATTTGCAACTTTCCCAAACTTTTCCTACAGCCAACATACAGTACTCTGTGGCATGGTGGAAGTTCAAAGTTTTTCTTAGTCTGTATGCTTTTCTTTAGTTTTGCAAAAGTAACATTTCCTCATGTGGTGGTGTTCATGTAAGGTCACCTAAGGAGATAAGTATTTTTGTCCTGATTTTACAGGTGTAGGAACTGAAGTCTTAAGAAGTTAATGTGCAGGTTAAACACATTAAACACAATGATGGAGCCAGCATTTAGGCCTAGAAATGCTGACTTCAGGGCCACTGTACTCTAAGGAACTGCAGGATTTGTACATTTATAGAAGAACATTCCTTAATGCATTGCTCATTTGCAATTATTATTTTTATTATCCCTGATGAATTTCTGCTGTACTGTACTATTCAGGAAAACTTTAAAATTGTTTAAAAAGTAAATAAAACTAAATGGTTTGGGAGATTGGTTTTGTAAACTCCTTAATGTGAATCTAAATATTTTAATCTCTTATTAGTTAATGCTATTTTGATTTAGTCAAGAAGTGGCCCAGGCACAATAAAGTAAGTATCATCATTCCATCATTAATGTTTAATGCACAGTGTGTGGACTTGGAGACTATTGTTATAGTAATCGGATCTGCCAGTGCAAAGTTCCTGGGATCTAAGAAGTATACTACTCACCCAAACACACAAACAAGGCCTTTGTAACTGAGACAAAGTTGGGAGAATTTCATCTGAAAGAACTAAAAAATCAATGTGTAACCTGGTTTTAATTTATCATTGAGTTTTAGTTAAATGTTCTCTGTTTTCCTGTTCTTGTTTTATTTTAAAAGAGAATTTCCTTATTTTGTTGTTCTAGTAGACTTGGTTTGAAAGACAATAATATACTTAATTTCTAGGGCCAATAGGAAAAATGAAACAAAACATTGGCCTAGAAATCAGGAGGTCTGGTATCCAGTTTCAGTTGTGTGACTTTGAGTGAGTCATTAATGAAACTGGGACTCTGATTCTTGCTGTAGAATGAGACATTTGAACTAACTGCTCACTGAAGTTTGCTTTCAGTTCTACGTCCTACTTTTCTATTATTGCTTATTCCTATTAGACAGAAACATGAAAGTCAATGTCCCTTCCTTTCTTCTGCATCAGTCAAACCAGGAAAATTTCTATTTAAAAAACCACAATGAGACAAACAAAAACATCTCAGTCAGTTAACAAAATGGATTTTATCTTCCTGCTTCCATAAACTCCAACATGTCTACCTGGTCAGTCAGCTCTCCTGGGGGCCTCTCCTACATGCAGTGACTCAGGGATCCAGGCACCTTTTACCTGGTGCTCCTTTGTCCTCCTCCAGGACCTCAGACTCCTCTGTAAGATCTTTGGTCAGGGGAGTGACATGAATCTGGAGTGTCTCACAGAGGTTTTAGGAGCCAGAACACAATCCATTAACCATAACATGTCACATGATTCCACCTAGATAGAGTTGGCCTAGGAAGTGGTTTATTTATGAGGAGCAGGTGGAAAATGAAAAGGTTTGGTGAATCCAGTCTCATTGACAGTTTATTCATTCAACAAATGTTTATTCAGTGGTTACTAAATGCCAAATGCTGTAGTTGGAATTAAAGCATGGTATACTATTTTTTTCTTATGGATCTTAATTCTAGTGGGAGAAATTATGTGCGTATACAAATATGTATATAATATAAATGTAAAATATCTAACATTTATCCTGAGATTAAAAATAGTATCACAAACATTGATGTGGCTGCATCACTGTAATAGGCTGATTTTAAGTCCTTTGGGTATAAACCAAGAAGTGTGATAGCTAGGTCAAATGGTGGTTCCATTCCAAGTTTTCTGAGGAATCTCTATACCGCTTTCCATAATGATTGCATCAATTTGCATTCCCATCATCAGTGTATGAGTGTACCTTTCCCCCCACATCCTCACCAACGTTGTTGTTTATATTCTTCAGCATACTACAGTGATTCAGCCACATTGATGTTTATAGCAGCTCAATTCACAATAGCTAAACTATGGAACCAACCTAGATGCCCTTCAGCAGATGAATGGATACAAAAAACGTGGAATATAACTCATCCTTAAAGAAGAATGAAATAATGGCATTTGCCAGTAAACGGATGGAGCTGGAGAATATCATGCTAAGCGAGATAAGACAAACCCAAAAAACCAAAAGTCGAATGTTTTCTCTGATATGTGGATGCTAATTCACAATGGAGAGGGGCTATGGAAGTACGCAGTTACTTTAAATTAGGTAGAGGGGATTGAAGGGAGTGGAGGGGGTATGGGGATAGGAAAGATAGTAAATGAATGAGACACTATTACCCTATGTATACATATAACTATACGACTAGTGTATATACTACTTCATGTATAACTAGAAGAATGAGAAATTATACTCCATTATATATGATGTATAAAAGTGCATTCTATTGTTATGTATAACTAATTAAAACAAATAAAAAAATTT
Organism: Sciurus carolinensis; assembly: GCF_902686445.1. Lineage (NCBI taxonomy): Eukaryota > Metazoa > Chordata > Mammalia > Rodentia > Sciuridae > Sciurus > Sciurus carolinensis. Next base: position 87,916,408 of record NC_062220.1, on the reverse strand, counting down.
AAAAAATAGTATCACAAACTGACATGGTGTTACACACTCATAGTCAAACTACTTTGAGTCTGAGGCAGGAGGATGACAAGTTCAGGGCCAGCTTGGACAACTTAATAAGACCCTGTCCCAAAACTAAACTTTAAAAGTGGGCATCAGGGGAGCTAGGATGTAGTTTGGTGGTAGAGGATTTGTTTAATGCATGCAAGGTCCTAGGTTCTGTCCTCAGTAACACATGCACATATACAATCACAAAGTAATGATGGATAAACTTTTTGAGGACTTTTTATATACCACAGGCATACACAAGTATCATTCTCATGACTTTTTGCATGTATTTTTTTCATTTAATTCTTTTAGCAACCCTATGATGTAGATTCTATTACTGGACCCATGTGCCATATTAGGAAACTGAGTCACAGAGTAGTACCTCACTCAGTTTCAGATGGCCTGAAAACAGTGAAACCAAGTTAGAAGCCCAGGCAGTTTGTGCCAGAGCTTCCCTCTTGAGAGCATTGCTGGTGGGGGGAAAGCTCTTCTAGCTGTTGCTTTCTGGGTACCTGCCCATACGAAATTGGCTGAAAACTAAGGGACACATGAGAGGGAATGTGAAAAAGGTCTTTGTGAACTAGAAAACATTACAACCTAATATGTTCTCAAACCACTCCTGGTTGCAGAATCTTCAAAGGCTTCCTGCTGTCCACAGCTTAACATTTCCATTTGTTAAATCTGTTGGACCTTCACTGTCTTGCTTCCAGATTTCTTCTCTCTTTCTCATGCTTCCACCCCCACAGTATACAAATCCCCTTCCCAGAATAGGATCCAACTATTCTCACCCATTTGTCTATCCAGTTTTCGTACATCATTTCCCTGCATCCTAGACCAGCACTCAGCCTGAATCATCTTTGTACCTTGATAGCAGTAATAATAAAGAGAAGGAGATCCATAGATAACACAATATTTAAGGTGGTCAAGGACGACTCCACTCCCCCACCATGAGATTCAGGTGGGGTGGCTTTGAACAAGAAGCTTCTGTCTTGCCAACTCTGTCCTCAGGGGCTAGGAGATGGCAAAGAAACAACAGGAAGCTGTAGCCCTCACAGTTCAACCAGAATGTTGGACTTATGGTTGGTGGAGAATCCCTTTCAAAACAGAGTTATTCTGTAACATTGTTATGAAGGTTCTAGGCTCGATGTCCAGGACATAATGGTGGAAGTAGTTATGCATGGAGAGGCTCCATTTGATTGATTTGTACTGGAGATCTAGTCTTGGCACACCTTTAAATGAGAACTAAAGAAGAAAGTGTACACAATTAATCAACACCCTGAGTTTATTGCAATGGAAACATATAACCCAGTGTAGGAGCTGCTATCCATTCTTTGTGTCCTCTTTGCTAATAGATCCACAGTGCGTTTGGGATGGTGACATGCCCAGTCTCTAGGGATGGATGGACTATGGTCTTGACCAGTGCTTCCAAACTTTTTTCATGACTTGGCCCATAGAATATAATTATATTTGCTTATCACTCTGTGTTAAACTGGAGGGAATTTGGAGACATTAATATGAGGCTTGGAGGAAAAAAAATATTATATTCTTTTCAAATTATTTAAGTAGGATAAGAAAAATAAAACACATATTTTGAAAGATGTGAATTATTAAATCTGGCTAAAAGTTTTCAGATAAAATATTTTCTAATATTTATATGGGGAACCCAAGTTTATTTCCAGAAACCTACATTATAATACTGTTTTAGATTTGAAGTGGTCAGATATGATTTCTCATCCAGCTTTTTAATGATGACTTCTCCAAATTATTGATAGTCATCACAGTTTTGTTCACACACATTGGTGACTAAAAATATTAGAACCATACATATAAAACCATTCCAAATTTGTAAGAGTCAAAGTGATTTTTAAAAATCTGACATGTCTTTGACAGAATTTTTAAATTTCACTTGATAATGTGAAGCCTCAATTGCAGTAAAAAAAAATTATATCAAATGTTTAAAGTCATGATGAAAATCTAATTTCCAGGATGTGTAGTCAGCCTACCAGATTGACACATCAATTGCACAAGGACACACCCTTGGTACAGGTAAAACTTCAAGTTAAGGGTGTGCAATGGGAGTTGGATCTGCCAAGGGCCCCCATTTAACTTCCTTTATCCCCAAACCCTCATGAGCACACCTTGGGTCTTGCTGTCTCCCCATCAGACAGGGACAGAGGGACCTCTCCTGCTGTGTTGTAGGCTGCTTCTTCCTGTGCACTGCTGCAGGCTCTATAGCTGGCTGCCCCAGGGCATGTCCAGGCGGAGCATGCTCCCATGTCTCCAGCAAGTGCCAGATGTTTCTCCCCGTGATCACTATCTGAAGGGGCCAAGGCACGTCATTGAACTTAGGCCTCCTTCCAAGGAGCTCTGAAAGAGCTTATGGCCATAAACAACTAGCCATCACAAGAGATAGGGGATCCATTTCACATGGCACAACTATAACCAAGAGGGCACACCCCACATGGCACTCTAGCTGGGAAACTTAGGTCTAACTAGTGTGATGAACTTCTTCATGTTCTAGCCTCTTTGAAAGGTAAGAGTGAGTGGCCGAGTAACTTAGTTTTGGCCAGTGACATTCAGTCAAATTGTCTAAGAGCATGGGTAGTTCTGGGAAAGTCTTTGTTTTTCCCTGATAAAGGAGATGGGGGAAGATAAACCTAATGCTGATCCCTCCCACCCACTTCTAGCCTGAGTGGGAGTGTGCGCTGGAGCTTCAGCAGCTGTCTTGTGAGCAGGAGGTAATGAGCATCAGGAAGAGACCAGGAGTGCTGCAGAGCTGCTGGTGATTCCATCATTGAGTTTCTGGACCAGTGCCAAGGATGCTAGCTCCAGATATCTTATTATATGGGAAAAATAAACTCCTATTTGCTTAAGCCAGTGGATGGCGTGTTGTCTGTTATTTGCATTCAAACATCTTCCTTATACAGTCATTTTTCTAAATACCTAAGGACACACAGGGAATGAAAAACATTAGACTCCTTTATCTATTCATGAAACTATTCCTGTAGAGAGTTCCATTCATGGGCAAGTATAATGCTACTTTTGTAAATATTATTTAAGCAAGATAACTTAAATTTGACTCTTCTATGAAATATGTGTGGATATTCTGCACCACATGTAGCTTGTGGATCTGGAAAGCACCTTTCCCACTCATTCTGTGGTAAGGCCCTAATGGGTGGAATGAGAATGAGCTGTGGCTCCTTGCATCTCCTTGGCAACTTTATGTCACCTTTCCTGTGTCAACCAGAGTGGTGCAGACTCCAGGACCTGAAGAAGGACTTCTCATGGAAGCTTGAGTAATGGAGCATGGGTTAATCTCCATTGCTTCAAGTAATAGAACCCATTTGAACTGTCGTAAACCAGAGGAGACATTTATCAAAGGGACCCTGGGCTAACTTGTGGAAACAGGCTGTGTGCAGAGTTGGGTTTGCAGTGAGTCATTAGGAACTGCTTAAAAAGGATATGAGCATTTGCACAGGTCTATCTCTTCTTTCTCCATCTGCCCTGTTGACTTTCTTTCTCTGGCCATAGACTGAATTCCTTTGCTTGCAAAAACATGGCTCTTATTAACTCTGAGTTTCACATATTTTAGATTCAACTATGAAAGGGAAGACACACACACACACACACACACACACACACAAACTCTCTAGGTTTCCTGTCCCAATAGCTAGTTGCTCATTGTTGCATAGTGAGCTAAGGGAAGAGTATTGGACCAAGAACCTGCAGCCAAAGGGCGGGTCATGGGAACCTCTTGCAGGAGCCAGATGGATGGAATTGGGAAGAGAAATTTTCCAGAGGAGGAAGTGGTAGTGATTGGGTGGAGTGCCACAGACAGCCACTACAGAAGCTGTTCCCACCTCAGCCCTGAGTGTGTTTGTCCTGACACAGAAGACTCATAGGGATCAGAGATTGCTGTTGGCTTAAGGTCATAGGAAATAAATAGGCAATTTGGCATTAAAATACAGAAATACTAATTCTTACTTCAGGTGGTTTCTGCCACTTTTAAAAAAAATTAGTTGTAGATGGACACAATACCTTTATTTTATTTATTTAATGTGGTGCTGAGGATCAAATCCAGTGCATGCTAGGCAAGCATTCTACCACTGAGCCACACCCCAGCCCCTGTTTCAGTCACTTTTAAGCTCATGTTCTTTTTAAACTCATGTTACCCTTCTTTGTAGCAATTAGTATTACTTTCTTGCCACCTTATTGAGAAGGACCATACTGTGCTTGACACAGAAACTTCTTAAGGCAACTACCATAGGACCTGGAAGGAGTTTGGAAACAAGAATGTTTCCTAACCTTATCCTGGAGAGATATTATTCTAATATCCTTGCAAACACAAATGTTTGGGAATCAATTATGAGATTATAAGAAAAATACAGCAATGATCTTTCTTGGAAAAAGTAGGTTGTAAGATGATTTTAAAGCCAGAGAGTAGAAGACCATTACAAAACATGACAAAATAAAATATTGCTTCTGCTGATAGTTAATTCTTATATCTTGAATATTAAAGCCTACAATCTGGGTCATAATATCTAGGGAAAAATTAGCCTTATAAAATTACTATTATTTGATCATCAATGATTATCTAAATTCCAAGCTTTCAGTGGAACAAGAATTTATCAATCATTCATTCATTCAATATTTGTTAACATCTGCTCTAATCTTACTTTGTGCTGGTCTCCCCTTTGTACTTTGGTATGTTTTAAGAATAAACGACGAGATTCCTATGACATAGTTTAAGAAATACCTACTATTTTCCTTCAGTAATCCTTTTCTCCTCATGCCATATTTGGAGATCCTGTTATCTTTTCACAAGAAGCTGTAAACACATGGAGCACTGTTTTCCCTGACAGAGCTGATGGGACTCACGGCAGGGGGTGGAGGACCTGTCTGATACAGCCAATCAGATTCTGTCCTGCAGAATTGGAATAGAAAGATGGTGACCTCATGGATTGGCATTAGAACTTGAATTTGAAGACTGTAGATATGCTGGCGGGTGAGGCCATCATTTTGGAGCAAGAAATGGTGGGCCCACCCAGAAGTCATTGAATGATCACACAAACCAGTTCACACACAGAGAAAAGTAGCAATAGAGCAGAATAAGTTCCCATGTGGCTTGTCTGAGAGACTAGCCATTTATGACTTTCCAGAGGCTTCATTATGATAACTGCTGTAGAACCTGGCTGGGCTCCTTGAGCTACCTTTTATGTCTTTACAAGACATCCTCTATCACTTGAGCCTACTTGACAGTGTTCCCGTTTCTTTAAGCAAATCCACTCCGTCTAGGAAGTGAATCAATTGAGGGCAACGTGAATGAGCCAGATTTAGAGAATGCTCCAATTAAGTAAGCTCTGATGTAATCATGGAGGACGGATTGTGTAAATGCAATATGAACAATTTTAGAAACTCAGAATGATTCTTTTGCTAAATGAGAATTGAGGAGTAAGAATGTATTAGGCATAAAGTAGCATCTTATTTGGTTCATTTAAAGGAACATGTAGGCAGCTGTCCCTAGAGAGTACCAGGGCAAGTGATTACAGGAGACTTTTTATAGTCCATTGGGTCTGTGTTGTAGTAATATTGCTTTCAAGAGATTTATGCAAGATTTCTGACAGTTGCTACCATTCAGCCTCCAATGGGTCTAAGCAAATGTGATGTGGATAAAGATGCAGGAGCAGACAATACACGAGATGCAACTCATTGGTTACTAAAGGCTTCATGGCTTTATTTGGGATTAAATATAACCATTTTCAGCAATATGGTTTTGCTAGATCACTAGCTAACAGACAACTATTTTTCAAATGTTATAGATCCCCATCCTTCCAGTCACTTCAAAAAGCCATCTACAGTTGTCAAAAGGAAGTAGTCTCTAAAGAAGCTTCATATTTTTATCATCTCATGATGAACATGTAGTCCTCTGTGGTTTCATGAAGGGGATGTGTTCTGAGAACCATGTTATGACACAATTTTATTGTTGTATGAATGCTATAAAGCATATTTAAATAAATTAGGTTAGTTACACCATCACTAGACAATAAAATCCAATGGGACCATCATATATGTGGTCCATTGTTGATTGAAATGTTATTATGTAATATGTAATTATATGTAGGTCCCTAAATACAAAACAGGTTGACTTGATTTAAAAAACTACTTTTGTTGGATAAGAGAATATGTAATGAAAAATTAAAATATGATTCAGTAAACAACAAATAGCCAACTTCAAATAGCCAAGTGTAAGGTGGAAGAACATTCAAGAAACACAGGGATGAAAGGGAAGATAAAGATTAGAGTTGTCCATATTCAAAGTATAAAGCTAAGATCATAACAATTTTGTTAACCAATAGAAATGGCTTTTGAAACTGCAAATGAGCATAGGATGGACATTAGAAACACTCTTGGGAACTGTGAGAATACTGAATGGTCTAAATGCAAATGTAACAGGTAGGATTACCACCAGAAAAGCACTAGTTTCCTTCAAATTATTTCTGTCACAATTGCAAATAGTCTGTCCCCCTGTCAGAGTATACGTGTTAGATCACATGCCCTGGTACTTGTTATAAGATGTGGCTGCTCTGGCCAGTGGACCAGGTGGGTGGGTTGAATGTTATGAGAATAAGAAAGAGACTAGAAAGGAAAAGACAGGCTGTCCTTCCTACGAATGTTTATTGTGTGCCTGTCATGTGTCCACTGTTCAAGACCTTGGGTCACAGGGGTGAACAAAATTGAAAATGCCTGAGCTCTTATGAAGTTTACATTCTATTGGGTGAGCCAGATCATAAAAATAACAACCAAATATAAATTTTGTTATATGGTGAAGAGCACTAGAGGAAAGATGAGAAAGAAAAATAAGGGTGATGGAATTTTGTAAAGGAAGGTCAGAAAAATCTCAACTGAGAGGGAGACCCTTAAGTGAGTGAGCTGTGCTGTATGTGAGTGAAGAAAACTGAGAAAACGAACAGCTTGTGAAAAGAATCTCAGGCAGACGGTGCTTGAGATGTTTGAGACACTTCATAGGCTATCAGTGGAGCTGGAGAGGTGAACAAGGAAGTGGAACAGTGGATGAATTCAGGGAATTGATGGGGTGAGGGGGGTCACCTAGGACTTTTAGAGAACTTGAGTAGACAGTGGTAACGAAGTTTGCTTTTGCTCTGAATTTCATGAGAAGTTGTCGTCAAGTTTTGGGTGGTGAAGGGACATGGTTTGACTTTCATTATCAAAACTTCCTTATGGCTACCAGTTCGGAAATTATCATAATGATCCAGGTGAAACACACTGATGTCTGAGACAGGCCATAATAGTAAAATTGGTGCTAAATGATAGTTGGGATTCCAATCTTACTGACAGATCAGTCAGGGACAATAAGAGAAAAATAAAAATGATTTTAAAACAAATAGTAAAGAAATGAAAGTCTGAGGAAGAAGGAAAGGGGTTATCACCACCCCTAGGGCTTCTCAGGAAGTCAAGTAAAGAACTCCAGGAGTTGATTCTTGGTTCTGAGACATATAGAAATGTGACCTGGACTGGGATGCTTATATTTCTTGACTGTTAAGATGTGACAGTCCCAGACAACCTTATAGTGAAATGAAGTTGTGTGGCCAACCCACTGTGAATGTGTTAGACTAGTGATCTCAGCTGGTCTTATGATTTGAATGTGAGGTGTCACCCAAAAACTCATGTGTGAGACAATGCAAGAAGGTTTACAGGAGTAATGATTGGGTTATAAGAGTCTTAACCCAATCAGTGAATTATTCTCCTGATGGGATAACTGAGTAGTAACTGTAGGTGAGTGGAGTGTGGCTGGAGGAGGTGGGTCCCTGGGGGTGTGCCTTTGGGATATATATTTTGTATCTGGAAAGTGGAGTCTCTCTGCTTTCTGATCATCATCTGCCACACTCTTCTGCCACAATGTCCTGCCTCTCCTCAAACCCTGAGGAATGGAGCCTGCTGCCCATGAACTGAGACCTCTGAAACCATGAGCCCCCAGATAAACTTTTCCTCCCCTAAAATTGATCTTGTCTTTTAGTCACAGCAGCAAAAAAGGTGACAAAAATAGCTGGAAAGTTGGTGGGAAGAGGAAGTGGGAACACGTAACATCAGGAAAGGAGAAACTCTCACCTCCTTCTTTCCCCCTGAAAGGTAAGCCATGGTGTACAAGACCTGAATGAGAATGTGTGAGGAACAGATGCCATTAACCCCAAATCCAAATTTCATCATATAAAGGTTACATACATTTTTTTGCATTTGAGTGCTTTATTATATTGGAATTGCAGTGATATTAACATTTGTACAAATGCACAAAATCTTGTCTCTTCTTGCTAGAAAGAGATGTAAAAATCTGACCTAGTTCAACAGTCTTAAATGAACTCATTGTCCATTGGTAACAATAAATGTGTTCAGGATGCAACAAAAAGCTTAACATAAAATTAAACATATTAAATGCTGCAGCAAATATTTACATGTATGTACCCCCAAGTTTTTCTCCTTCCAAAAGGAAGGTGGTTGCTTTACAGATAGACAAACACAAATGCTTTGCTGTTTACAACGACAAACAACCCCAAGTCCAGAACTTAAAGTGACAGCACCTTTTTTGAGGGGACTTTCTTGGTCAACACTTACTTTACACAGTGCTAAACTTTTTTTTTTTTAAATTATAGTTTTTGGACAATATTTATATTTCAATTGTCCTAGAACATTGAGTTTAAACGGAGCCTTTTTTTTTTCTTCTGGGTCTTTTCAGAAGATCCCCAACCCTATGCCCTCACCAGGGAGAACATTTCAAGCTTATTTTTTCTCCAGAAAAATGGTGGTAGGCAGCTTCCTCTCTCTGGGAGGCGAATGGGGTTAGCAGAGGTTAGAAGGAGAGGGGGCGAGCGGGTCTTCTTGTCTACTGGCTGGTTGGGAAGGGTCCTTTCTCTTAAGCCCACTGTACTTGGGCACTGCTGATACCTTCCAGTGTTTCCTGCATGTCGGGAGAACTGGCATTCCAAAGGAGCCAACTACAATCTAATAAGCTTATTGTGCGGAAGATTTTAATGATGTATTTAAAGCTAATTTATTCAGGTCCCACATACTCAGTCCTGAGGCCATCTTATATTATTTTTTAAAAATCCTATAAAGTTCTATAATATAAAGCTTAGTGTAAGAAAACCTTAAATAGCTTAGGAAGAGCTTGTAGATCCTGATTTCTAATGAGCTAGATATTGTAAGTTGGTTTAAATATAGCAGTTGATAATTATTGATTCCTTTCTGATGATAAGCTTGGAAAGGTATCACAGTGCCACTTCAGAGGATTAATCTTTTAACAAATGCTGGCAATTTGGCTTTTCCCCCCCTCTACAGCTTGCACTTAAATAGGTTTTTCTTTTCTTCAAAAAATAGACGATTTATAAGGAAAAAAATATATAAACATTTTTTAAGCAATTTGGCTATAAGCATTACATCACTGAAAAACTCCACAAGAAATAGTAAAATATTTTGAATGGACATACACTTTTATTTTCACAATGATGATGAGATAGGCTTTTTGTTTTTAAAATTTCTTTGTGTGTTTATTTTGGTATTGGATTTTACTTGAAAGTTTATTGCTCCGGAGTTTTCTTATTCTTCCTTAGACTATAATTGTGAAATAGAGGTGCTGTCTCTAATCATGTTAACAAGGCAACACTGTAGTTTTGAGACCTAGGAATGAAATCCATAGGGTCACTGCTATGTCAGCAGCCCCAGAAACTATGGCTAGGACAACAGTCAAACGTGCACCATGATGCACAAAAGAATAAGTCTCCTGGCTCATTCAGGACACTTTGGTTTGGAGGACGAGATAGAAAATTCTTAAGTGTAGCTTAGCTGCTGCCTCACATCTGTTGCATAATATAACATTTTTTAAAAAACATGCTAAGAATAAGGGATAGAGACTATAAACCTATAGTGTACTGGCTCTTCTTGGCATTCTCGTAGCAGGCTTCACCTAGGCTGGTGTGAGGAACATATCTTAGCTATGCTACTACGAATGCGCGCAAATGTACCTGGTGCAAATATTCTGTAAAGTATTTTAAAAATGCAGCTCAGAGCCTTAGAAGAAGACTTACAGAGAAGTCGTACAGCAGGGAGCCAGGGCAAGTTTAAGGACAGGGAAGAGGTTAGAAAGAGAACAAGAGAAATGGAAAGGAATCAAAAAAGCTAAAGTGCAATTTTAAAATATAAATTATTTTCAAAGCAGAAAAGAGATTCTAAATTGCTCCTGTTCGCATAGGCACAGTTTTATTCAAATGTAAATGGGTTGTTTCCTTTCCCTTCTCAGATACACTGCACAATGGGGCTTGAATGGCTTAAAGCTGCTGCATCTTGTTTGGGAAGGGGCGGGAAGCTCTGAGGAGGCTGAGGGATGCAAGGCCTTCCAGGAGATGGGGAGAGAATCAGAGATGAAGCTGTTTTTGCACTTTTACAAGAAAGCTGTTCCAGTTATAGTTACTGATTCCCTTTAGCGAAATCTGCTTCCTAAATTAAAGAGCTTACTTTAAAAGTGAAAAGAAGAAATAAACGTTAAAAAGAGACGGTTCAGAATGTAGATTAAAAATAACTCACAGAGCAATACAAATCCTTGAAATATCTATGCACAGAGATCTAAGCAAACGTTTCCACCAAATGATGGCGAACAGCCATTTGAAACCCTGAAAAATGAAAATACACACAACTAGGGTAGTTTATTATGGACTAATACTTTAAAAACAAGTCGATCCTACAGAAGAATACTGTTCAAATGGAATGTTTAAAAATAACATTTATTAATAAATATCTTATAAAATTCTAAATTAATAGATTCCTGTTCAAATTTTGCTTTGGTCCTTGAATTCCACTGTATACACACATACATACATATATATTTTCTTAGATGGTTTTTATTAATCAGAAAGAAGCACATTCTAGTCTAACTGGATGGCTAGTTTTGTAGCAGTTACTGATGCTTAAAAGACCAAAGGCTGGTCTTTTGCTGTAGATGGTTTATGACTTTAATGACAAACTCAACTAATCTACTAAAATTTGCTTAACTGACAGACAAAAACCACCTGAACATTGGCCATTGACACGTTTCTCTGGGAACATGCACTGCATTTTATTTCATTGACTAGATGGGCTCCAAAGGGCATTTGCTCTGTCACCCTATTTATTATAACACATGCCTTGACAGCACGCAAGCCTCTTGTCTCCCTCAGGGTGTGTTGAGACAGTGAGGTGACCTGCACGCACCACGAGGGGAGGGTTTGAGTGCAAAGGGAAAACTTCAGACTTAACACCTGGCTTTGAAATGAGTACATTCATCCATGGCTGGGACTTTTACTATCCCTGTCCCAGCATCTTAGATGGAGAAATGTGTCAAGGACAAACAATTAAGACACAGAAGCCTCCCTTTAGGTGAGGATTCATCAAGTAGAAATGCTCTCAGGTGTACTCTCTAAGTTGTTAGCCCCAGCACATTAGCAGGGGAGGCACTGTAGATGTTTCAGTAAGCTGGCAATGGCTTCCAAGGCAGATCCAGCAGATGAAGAAAGCCACACACAAATGAGAGGCAGAGCTATAAGAACCTTCCCTCCCCAGGATGGCGCTCAGAAGGCCATTTTCACTGACTTGCAAATGTGTACATGGCTGGGAGAGAACTGGCTTAAAAAGATGTTCTCCTAGATTGGCAAGGAGTGTGGGAGGGACTTCCAGGCAGATCCCATGATCTGGTGAAAGGCTGACCTTTAGGTAAAATCCTCACTATTGGTATGCCAAGTGTTGATGTGACCAGTGAATCTTTCTGCTTGGATTTCAAGCACTGGCAACTAGCTGGCATCTTCCATTTACTGTATTTCCATACTGTGAATGAACATACCTAAAGGCCCTGAATATAACAAGAAGGCAGTTTACTCTAATTATACGTTGAGGCGGGTTTGCTAACGTGTGTGGTTGGTTTGCCTACTTAGCATAAAAAACAGACATAATTGAGCTATAAATAATGCACATCAGTCAAACTGTCGAGTTGCTGAATTAAGAAAACTCAGGCAAGTTCTTAACTGCAAAGGCTTTCAGTTTAACAACTAAATATTTCAATCAAGAGAAGTAACTAAATCATAATTTTAGTGACAGGTCACTCCCTGGGCATTTTGATATTACTAATGGATTTTTTAAAAATCCATTTCATTAAGTGCTATGCATCAGAAAAGAAAGAAAAGTTTTTGTTTACTTAAAGCAAAACACAATAAAAAAAAAAATAAAAAAAAAAACTAAACTAAAATCCCCAATCATTCCAGTTCATTCTTTTCCTTGTTTTGGAGGTGGGGAAGGAGGACATATCGATGGTACTAGGAAGGAATTCTAAAAAAAATTAATTTTGATTTTAAAACAGCAATACAAATGTTAACTTCTTTTTAAAACTAAATCTTAAACATTTCTTAGGAAGCCAGTCAGATTAAACCATTGTTACTGCTGGAATTAAAAACAAAAACAAAAACAAAAACAAAAAAAACCTAACTGTGAATTCAGTATTTAAAATACTTGAAAATGATATGTTTCTCTAAAATATAATAGAAAATCCTTTTCATTTGCATTTCTTTTTTTTCTTTTCTTTTTTCTTTTTTCTTTTTTTTTTTTGCATTTGTTCTGATTCTTAGACCATATAGCCAAGTCCTAAGTTGTACTGAACACTCAAAACCATCTTTCAAAAGCACTGCATACATGGAAAGATTGCTGATAAATATTGATTTAAAAAGTAAGTTATTAGATAAAACTGAAACTAGTTATAAAAATCATGCTTCATGGCCCTCATATTTTCTCCCTTTTTTTTTCTCCAAAATAGATTCTTACACTATGATGAGAGAAAAAGCCACATCCTTCCCTTTTCTGAACTCTTATAAAAGTGACACTTTTTTGTAAAATACTGTTGTTTTACAACCCATACACACACACACACACACACACACACACACACACACACACAGAGGTCAAGCATTCAAATGGAGATGAAACACCAGCACCTGCCTAGACTGCTAGAGAGAAACACTAGCCCCTATTATTTGTGAAATGCAATATTAAAACATTAGCACAGTAGAATGGCTTGTTCCAAGGAGGCACGACTGTGGTTTGGGTCCTATCTGTTTTTTTATAATGGGCAAGTTCACATAAGTGGTTGAACATATAAATCAGAATTATTCAGAAGAGCGGAGTGAGCAGCCTGTGCCACACATATCCATGGGATTCCCTCAGCAGCCATGGAGCGCTGTGACTGTTCTGGGAGCTGAAAGCAACCCAGGGAAACACTGGACTTGCTTTCTCTTCGTTTCTCCAGGAGTTAGTCTGCTTTCACCCACCAGAACAGCAGAGCTGGCTCTGTAGGCTTAAGAAAAAAAAAATAATAATAAATCTTAGGCTATTAGGAGCTGATGATTGAACAATGTAATCTGTGTAGTGAATAGAGCCCTTCTGAATTATTATATAGTACATGGATTTTCAACATTATAGACAGGCTGTATAAAACCAGTTGTAATTCAAGGGTGTGATGTTATAGCCCCGCATCATAATTTGGACTTTCACAATCGGGGCTTACAAAGTTCCCTTTCCTACTGTCTCCACAGCTGGCATTCAACAGTGCTTCACCTATAACCAAACCACCTTTTATTTGCTCTGATTATTAAAAACCTTAAATCAGGCACATTAAACATCTCCTGGTTACTATATTGTGAAAAGTGAGAATTGAATGAACTTCAGCTGTGGGTTACAGGTAAGAGAAGCAATGGCTAGGTCCACATTTTTGAGGTTTGCTTTTTCTTTTCTTTAAATATTATTTTCTTCTTCACATGCAATGCTAAAGGGGAAAAAATAAAATAGAAGAAAATTAAAATGAAGAGTAGACAGGGAGCCCAAGATAAAGTGGAAATGGAGAGGGAGGGAAATTGGGCATTTGAGCAAGTGGACCAGAAGGGGAGGAGAGGAGGGGGGTGCTTGGTGGTTTTATTAGGACATGGATGGATCTTATAATTTTTTCTGGTAAGAGAGAAACAGTTGTCGGAAAGGCTGTGTGTTTAATCTGGGATCCTGGTGACATCAAAGCGCAAGTTCAACATGAGTTATGACGTCATCAGATTTCCTACCCGGTTACCTTGGATCGATCTCACTTGACATCTAGGTATGCCTCATTTTGGCTAAAAGCTGTGTTTTAACAAGATTCATTGTTTCAGACAAAGGGCTGGACTGAAAAGAAGGAAACCATGGCTATATACAGAAGAGGTTCCGTTTATAAACAAGTAACTGGTACCAGAAAATTGGAGAAAAGCACCAAAGCGTTTCCCAAGCTGACAGATATTAATTGCATAACTCCCTTTTTTTCTTATATAACTAAGTATAAAAGACAACATTTCCATAATAACTATAAAAATGAAAGCCAGTCTTTGAAGGGCTGAGGAGTCTTCCAGCTCTGAGTTAATTCTAAAAATGCCCTTAGGAGAAAGGATGCATGGTATGCTACAGCTCTTCTTGGAGGCAAGGTCTGACCCGTGCATTTTAAAGGATTGGATTCAGGTCTGTTCGGTGAGTAGTGAGCTGACTGAGGGTGGAGCTTCCCACCACCTCACTGACGGACGAGGAAGTAGTGATGGTGTTATGCTGGATGACCTGCTGCTGTGAGCAAGCTGGGACAGGACTTGCAGGAGGACTACTTTCAGGACCTAGGAAAAAACACACATGCACACACCAATATAGCTCTTTCTTGTGTAGACTTGCAAACTCCTCAGAAAAAAACAGGACTAGACATTGGCTTGACATGGAAGGGTTGCACACATTTTCTTCTGGAAGGTGAATTCAAAATTTTCAATTTAGACTGTGGTCGCAAAGCTATGCCTTCCAGGTTTAAAACTACAAGCAAAGCCATGCTTTCTGTTTCAGCAAAATGATTTCATGTATTTGAGTCTCGATGTGTGAACTCCCCATCTTGGATTCTCAGATAAACAGCCATATATCAAATATGCATAAATACTTACATGTGGATGGAGAGTCTGTGTTGCTCAATCTAAAAAATTATTTGAAAATAAATTGATCTTCAGCCACAAACCTCTGGTCCTTAAACCAACCCCTACTCAACTAGCAACTAATCTACTGACTGCTGGGTGCAGAAACTGGGACCGAGAAAAAGGGGTTCGTTCACTTTATCTAATGGTAAACTAAAAATGGGTCAGTAGCTTTTCAGCTCAGTGGGTCCCTTGTAGTCAGTGTGTCCCAAGGCACTGGAGGTGGTTCACTGAATGCCTTTTTCCCAGTCCACAGATTTCTCATGGAAAGAAAGTACTGGTAACTGGCTTCCAACAGGCTATTTTCTTACCAGCTACAAAATTGGTATTTGATAGGATTTTGCAATGTGGAATGCCAGGGAAAGCACAGCCAAAATTACCAGGAGGAGGTATGTATGATGTTGGATGGGGTCAGGAAAGAGGGATCCTCCTAGCAGAATAGGCATTCAAAAATTCCAGTATATCTGCCTGGGAGTACAACTACCCTTTCCTCTTGCTCTTTCAACAAAATGCAATGCAAAATTTGTGGCAAAACACTGGATACCAAAAAAAGCAAGAGTCTAGAACTTACTTAAATATCCTTGTGATTCTTTCTGCATAGCTGTTATTGGGCAGTCTTTATGCGTTAACAATAACTGTTTCAGCTGGGCCACCTCATTTTTCAGCATGGACACTTCATTCTGGAAAGAGACAGAATAAAGTCATGTTGAGAAGACCAGAGAATACAACCCAAAGGCCCATGCCCTCTCAACAATGAAATTGGCAACCTTTTCTATTATGTCTGAGTGACAATAAGACCATTTTGTTTAGGAGTTCATCTGAAAATTTGCAGTTTGCCTTCAGTTTGGTCCTTACATTTACTAAGGGCTACGTTAGACTTTAACTCAAGAGCTGAACCCTGGTGAAAGGCCAGACCACACCCTTTAGGTGATGGACTCTCAAGCCAGGCATGTAGGTGAGAAACCCCACTGAACACTTCCTGTCTGACTCTAGAAAGCTGAGCTCCACCAACTTCATTTATAAGACAGAGATAGAAATAACACAAAATCATGAGTCATTGTGAGGGTTCAGTGAGGTAGCAGATGTAAAAAACACTTGTAACAATGTGTAGTGCGTGCTAAATATTCCATAAATTTAGGCATTGTAACCTTTACAAGTTCAGGGTTATATTCCATAAAAAGGACAAAGTAAAGGAGAAGCACGTACCAGAAGAATTACATGGCAGGATTAGTGGTCTCAAACTGCAATGCAGTAGACTGACTAGTTTATCATTAGATTTTCCCCAAAGAAGTTCCATGTGGGATGTGGTTGAGCAGAGCACATCCTAGCCTGTGGTCCACTTTGAAGGAGGCACTGAAGCACATGGTACCAGTGTTGGCTATCGACTGGCAGGAAAATATCAGCCCAGAGAGACAAGAAGCAATAGCATTTGGGCCTGTGCTTGGATTAATTTGATCAGCCTATTAATTATTTTGGCTAATTTCAGTCTATAAATTCTTTTCTTCCACAATATCACGATTATAGGGTTTTTTTTTTTTCTTATTTACTCAAGTGCCTTAAATTTTTACTTTACGTAGTAAGTCACTTGTTCATAGCTCTGTAGAATAGTATGCTGGACACCCATTGTCTACAAATATGGATGTGGAATAGATGGTTGGCTGGAAGGTGCTTCCTCTTGATAAAAGTAAACTATAAACATCACACTATTTAAAATAAGCTGTTTTAAAATTGTGATAAATAATACCCTCTCTTTGGCCAAGGTTCATTTGTGGCTGGGAGGTATTATATTTCACATGTAGGAAATTTTTAAAAAGCATGCACCAAAAAGGGTATTGAGTGTTGCTGTCATTAAGTTGTATCTACACTTGTGATATGAACTTGGCTTTGCAGACATTTATTTTTCACCTAGAGAAGTAAGCATGGGATTATAGAAGTTACTTTAAAATAACTGAGACCTGTTTTAAAGAACATCTCCCACTGCCAAAGTCATTTAGAACACTGAGTACAACATTATGAGGAACTGCACACTGAGTAACATTAATAACAAGGTAATAAAAATCTCATCTACAAAAGTGTTTCCCTTTCTCCTCCGAACTACAAAATAAAAATGCCTGTTTGAAAAATTAGCCTAACTGATGAATAAATCACTTAATTGCACAGGAAAATTGCTTTTAAACCTGAGGACATTCACTAAGGTAAATGGCACCTCCCAATTCCCAATGAGTAGGATTGGTAAGGGGTCCTGTCACACCCCAAACTGACCCTTGTCAACTCCTTTATTTATAGGACAACTTATGTTAGCCTTAAACACTCTTTCCTCTCTAAAATTATGCCTAAATCCTTGTTTTTCCCAGTTCTCCTTCTGCGTAAAATAACACAATCAAAACAAGTAACTTAGATCATCATATAAAAGAAATCTCTGGTTAAAAACAAAAGAAAATAAACACACAAACACGAAACAGACAAGGTAACTCAGATTGTGTGTGTGTGTGTGTGTGTGTGTGTGTGTGTGTGTATGTTTCAGGATGAAATGTCATGTTATTTGTGTTTTGACCACAGGAATAACATTTTTCTGAAATCTGGACATCTACTCTCTGAGTAGAGGTTCTGTCTGCTGCAGATAATGTGGACAATAGTTTAAAAATAGAATTGAGTTCCAAATTTAGTGAATTCACACTTTTCCATGGTGATTTAGAAAAGGATAAACAAGTCAAGTATGAAATCCAAACTGGGCTCTCTTGCTTTCTTGAACTTCAAGAAGAAAAACTAATCATGCTTGGTGGTCATCTTGCAGAAGGCGAGTTTAGGCTCCTTTTCTTCTGCTACCATGTCCTGGGCAGTTAGACCCCTTGCATGCAGCACTTGCTCTCCAGGCATGAAGAGTTCATTGTTTCTTTAAGGAAAAAAAAACCCTTAATCCCTTTTCTGGATTTCTACAGTTGCAAGGAGCACACACCAAACCGTTTCACAATGAACCTTTTGCTTCTATAAAACAGCACTAGATCCCAATTCTGAACAGTATATGTGGTGTCCTGATCTACCACCAAAGCCCCATACAACATCTATAACCTTAGTGGCATGTTTTCTCTGAATAACAAAACACTTTACTAACAAACCAATATGTTCTAAGTATAGAAACCAAGGCCCCAAGAGTTGCTAAGTTCTATAAAAATGCAGGAACACAGAAGAGTGTTGTAAAAATGGACCATCACTTAAAGATATATGTGAGTATGGACATATTTCTAATGTAACGTGCTAGTCATTGTAGCCATGTTATGATTGAAAAACAAACAACTCATATCCTTGGTAGAGAAGAAGAATCAGCCTCTTGTTCATATGCGCACATAACTATGACATTGTAAAGTTTAAATAAAGGCCTAACAGGCACAGAAATTCATGGCGCAGCTCCATCAGGGAAAGGAAGGCTCAGCTGGTGGATGGGGTGGGGGGCACGGAATAAAGGGTTAGTCCCAGGGTTCAATCTCCAGCACTGAGAGAATGAATAATGGCTGCTGAGTTCCTAAATTGCAACAACAACAAAGTATAAAACAAGACAATCGCACTAGTCCTCTAAATTCCTCCCAGAAAGACAGCTTCTTATTGGAGGACTGTTTTTATATTACATTCTACTGAGAAAGAGAATTACCTGATTCTCTAATGAAGAATCCAATTACAATTTTTATTCATTTGTTGACTACCATTAATATTCTCAAATATATTATTAATCTTTCAGGTCTTGAATTGCATAAGGAATCCAGCTTCAAACCTCATGTACTTCCTGGCCTCATTGGGGTAGATTCTAAAGCAATATTTATAGTTTCATTTTATAGTAAAGTTTTTTGTATGTCCATATGCGTGTCCACATTGTGAGAGAGTATGGCAAATTTATCGGGTTCCAGAAGGGTACTTTGGCTTAAGAAGGGTCAAGAATCACTGCCCTAGAAAAGGAATATGGGTTGTGCACTCTACACATTCATAATTATTTTAAAGATTCCATATTGAAAGACTGATTGATGTAGGAAATGCAGAAATTCTAGACTATATTTTAAGAAAATCCTTTTCAAGGCAATGTAAGTAGAATCACCTTGAATTCATTTTGGAAGAGAACAACCAGATAGCAAATGTTTCAAAGTGCATGAAAGAAATTAAATGGGGCTTCCAAGTCCAGTAAGGAAATAAAAGCCAGGACTTCTGGAGGCATTTTCTTACTCTGAATTACCTTACTTTATGAATCAAGGAAAATCACCAGTTTTAAAATTCCCCTATGTATGTTACAATAATAGTGCTAGGTCTCAGTAGAAAAACTTTGCAAAAGTACAGTATAAATAGTAAGTATTGATTCTTTTGCTGTAATCAATCTTCATTTTTTCATTTTTATAAATTAATTTGCGTTTGCTACTCTAAAGCAGTAAGCTGTTTAAATAGAGACTGAGGGAGGAAAGATCCAGTTGGACTGATCTATTTTTAAATCCATAAGTTTTTCAATACTACCATAACATTCTTGAAACAAGTAATCCAAGGAGTCCCTAAAAGCTACAGTTACAGATTTTTTTTGCTTGGGGAATGTCATTTTGATATGTGATAATTCTAGAATGTTTTTTGGTGTGAGCAGTAGTTTGTGCCAAAAAAATAATTATCAAAATGGGCCCTATGATGTACCCACCGACCCCTTTGTTTTTAGATTAGCTGAGACCAGGTTTGGTTCACTCTGCAACAAAGGGCTTTCAATTTGTCAAGCAACAGTTCCCATCTGGCCTATTCTCTTGCCAAGTCCCAGACCTGGGCTTGTGTGTCTAAAATTTCAGCAGCAACTTAGACCATGTGTCTTTGCACTAAAAAGGAAAAGCAATTATTTCCATGCACCCATGGAAGTGCAGATGATTTCCATATCCTCTACTGAACACAAATGGTCTACTGAGCATAACATCAGTGGTGATCTTTGCCACTCTATCAGAAAGAAGGAAGTAGATTTCTTTAGTTTAAGGTCTTTCTAGAATGGAAGATGGAAAAGCAGTGGGTTAGGTTAATAGAAGTCTTGCTGGACTCCTCCTTCTACTCCTTACTGGTTGCATGATATCTGGGAAATCTCCTCATCTCCCTGAAACTCAGTTTCTCCCTATATAAAATGTCACATTGGTGGTTTTGAATTTTCCCTTGATTCCTTACACCTGTGCTGACCTCTCGGCCAGAGATTTGTTCTGAGACTAGGAAATGAAGTCTGGGGTTTTGATTTTGTTTTCTTAGGTCTGGTTTTTCCAATCTGAAATGCTGCAGCCTAACTAGAAGGTTCTATGCTGGAAAACAACTCAACAGTGGCAACTGGCCATCCAGACCTTGGGTATTCCATTTGGCTGAAGTTTGTTTGCTTAGCACCTTCCATTTCTGTTTATTTAAAATTTGGCTTACTGAACCAGCCTCAAGAGAGACACCTTTTTTTTTTTTTTTTCTGTTGACAAAGGTCCAGTGAGAGGGAAAGGGTCACTCAAAGGTAGCAGAATTTGCAGTGTCCTCTCCAGCATCACAGGGCATGATGCAGAACCCGCAATGTCACAGAAAACACTGGATGTTTGTGGCTTCTGTCCTTCCGAAGCAGAGCAGTGGTTGGAAAATATCAACAACTTAGTCTTTTAAGAGATTTTCCCTTCTTTGCACACTGCATTAATAACCAAAGGATATGGGTTTCTGTTGTATGAACTCAGTAGATTTTTCCCCCTAGTTTCCAGGAGCTAGAGTTCTTAAAATCTCTCTCTCTCTCCCTTCTTCTTTTTTTTTTTCTAGTCATTTTGCTCTAAAGAAGTGGAAAAAAAAAAATCAGTGGTCTAGTCAAGGGTAAATTTACCTTGAGTACTTTGTGAAATCGGCCATAAAAATGTACATGTCAAGTCATGAACTCATCTGACCTCAAACTCAACCAGCATCGTTGCTTTCCTGGCTCTCTTCTAGGACCTGGAGTAACTTGGCAAGGACTCATTTTACTTATCACTGACTTAAAGACAGCTGGCATGTGATATGTGCCAGTGGCTCTTCCTGGTAAGGTAATGGTTTTTAACCAAGGCTGATTTTGCATCACCACCATGATCCCAGTCCTAACTCCGGACATTTGGCAAGGTCTAGAGACATTTTGGTTGTCACTATTGGGTGGAGGGATACACTCCTGTGCTCCTGACACTGAGGGCAAAGGCCTCCAATACACAGAGTACAACAAAGGAAGATGGGGCCTAAAAGTCAATAGTGCCAACATTAAGACAACCTGCATGTCTCCGCCATGCTTCTGCAGGCTTAAGGATAGGAACAAATTCCTGGGTCCCACCCTTACTCACTGCAGGACCGCTGCTGCAATATTTTCTAGTTCTACACAGACCAGAATGTTCACTGATTTATCATGTATGTGCAAATCAAATAATTTTAAAATGTGTAGTCTTATCCTTACCAATGATACCTGTAAAATTTCAGGTTTGGGGTTCTAATTACATTTTTCAATAAATATCAAGATGAAAGCGTGAGTGTTAATATCAAAGCATTATCTGTGCTCTACCACAAAGTGTCTCAAAGACTACTGTGCCTGCCAGATTCTAGGTGTGGCTTTAAAGGTGCTTAGGTCCAGTCATTCCCCTGTGGTTTGACTCCCTGAAATCACATCCTTACCAAGTGGTCAGGCAGTCATTTTGTGGCCATTCCAGAGAAGGGGCACTCACCCACTGATTGAACACAACGTTCTCGAGTGTAAACACTCTACTAGACACAGGGGAAAGACAGTGGGGGAGGGGTAAAAAGACATAGTCCTGACCTTTATGTGGCATACAATATGGGGTGTGGGACAATTGGTATGTGGTATTTTTTCCCCATATCTTGTCATGTTTCCCAGTTTCTTGCTCATGTCCATCTCAGAAAGAACAATACATTTAGCAGGGGAAAGTCGAAATCCATAAATGATGAAATTTAATCAATGTATAAACCGAACTTTCCTCATCTACTTTGGATTTATACACTGGTTGCTCTAAGGGCATTTCCATTCAATGGAATCAAGAATGCAAAGGCTGTTGGGCCAATCTGCAGTGGTGTATGCCTGTAATCCCAGTGGCTCTGGAGGCTGAGGCAGGAGGATCTCCAGTTCAAAGACAGCCTCAGCAACTTAGCGAGGCCCTAAGCAACTCAGCAAGACCCTGTCTCTAAATAAAATACAGAAAAAAATGGAGCTGGGGATGTGGCTCAGTGTTTAAGCCCCCCTGGGTTCAATCTTTGGTACCAAAAAAAAAAAAAAAAAAAAAAGCAAAGCAAAGGCTTTGGGGATTTGGGACACTAACTACTTCTTCCTAAGGATGCACCAAGGACCAGATGGGGGAAGAGGATGAAGGTGACCTATGACTACTAAGATGCATGGCCTACCTACTTTGGGTACCTCATCCATTTCTGCTCCTTGGTCATTCTCTTAGCTCCTGGAGGTACTGGGTTATAATCTCAACCTTACTGCTATCCCTGTTTGTCACATGTCAGTTTAGCTGCCTTGTTTTTTCTGGTGAGAACTGCTCTCCTATTTGATATCAGAACAAGGCCCTGAAGTGCATTATTTGTGTTCTATGCCCTGGGTACTAGAGTTTCCTGTGTTTCTCCAGACACTCCAGAAGTTGCCTCATTATAATATGTCCCCAGTGAAGCCACTCAAGAAAAGTAAAATTCATGCAAGGTTCAAATCTTGCTGAGTTTTGAAAATAAGATGGAAATTTGTCTTTTCTTTCAGAGCAAAATAACAATCATAAACCTTCCTTTCTTCCACTCAACAAAAATATAGGTCAGAGGGTATAAACCAAAGTGATTCCCTCAACCTGGTGAATATGATCAGCTACTTTTCAGTTCAAGACTTATTCTGTGTCAGGTACTGTGTCAACTGCTTCCTAGACATTAGTTCACTTATTTCTTCTAAATATTCTACAGAGTTATGGTTCCCTTTTCATACATGAGGAAACTGAGTCAGAGAGGTTAAACACAGCAAGCAATGCTGAGCCAGGGTTTGAACCACTGTCTGATCTAAGTCTGAGCTCTCAGGCCTACGACTTAGCTGGGTGGGTCCTCCCTCTCCAGAGCTTTGTAGGTGGAGTGACTGAAAACTGAATAGGCTATTTTGTTTGTCCCAGAATTAATAAAACTGGATGAGTAGGCCTGTGGCTCCTCTGCAGGCAAAGTGTGTGGTATGACTGTGTAGGTCAACAGGAGCCTGCGGGGCAGGAAATGCCAACTGTGCAGAGGGCCTTAGAGGACTGAGGAAAGAGACAGTGGCCTGCACCTGAAGCTGCATGTTTGTCTGGGTGAGTTCTTCTGCTTTCTTTTCCAGTGACATCACCCAGACCTTCCTCTTCTGTCTGCAGCGGGTGGCAGCGGCCCGGTTCCGTTCCAGAAATTTCCGCCGCCTTTCATCAGGATCTTCATCCACCACCCTTCGCCGGCGTCCCCCTGTGGGTTGGGGCGGCTGTATTGTCTGGGTTGGCTGCATCTGTTGCGTGGCTGGTGAAACCTGTAGGCACAGAGAGGGAGGAGGTGATGGTAACCCAGAAGGAGAAGGGAAGAAACCTGAGCTAGCGTTCCAATGCAGAGCACAGAAAGCCAGTCGCTTTAGTAAGCACATTGAGATTGTTTTCTATGAATGAAATAAACGATGAAATCATACCCACGAAAGAAAAGAAAAAGCATCACTGAGCTTTAGTCTGATGTTCTGCCCAGATACAGGAATGACTCACAAAAAGATGTAGTCGGGAGGATTTTTCCCTGACAGGTATTTGGCCAAATCATGCTAGAGAAAACTTTTTTTTTTTTCTCTCCTTCAGGTGTTAGAAATGTTTCTGTTTAAGGTAATTTCATAAAAAACTTTAAAGTAGCCAATGGATGGCTATGGGGTGAAAATAGAGGTCCAGGTTGTCATCTGCAGGAAACCTCTGGCAGGTTGCAGTTCCTTTCATTCAAGGGATGTTACAACCACATCCCTAGACAAACCTCTGGGACAATCCCTAGACAATCCCTAGACATCACTGCTGTGACTCCTATTGAAAGAACCCCATCAAGCCAGAAGATGGCTGGAATCCTATTTTTACTATTTCACAGTTCTTCATGCCCAGGACTAGCTGGACTTGCAGACTCCAGATGGGTCTGCTGGTCCGAGGAGCTCTGAGTAGGGTGGAGGACAGAGCTTCCCAGGTGATTGGGAGGCATGGCCTTTGATCTGATGCTGCCCTGATCCTGCTGCATGCGTAGGATACAGAGGGATGGTGCACATGACCACATCCCTGCACTGTAAGGGAATCCTAGGAGTGGCAGAACACTTTATTAAAAAGTTTCACTATGCTTATAGACTCTTTGTAAGGACTGTATGGGACTCAGTGACATCTAAGGCTTTGAAGACCCCACACATATAGCTTTATTTTCCTCCATAAGGTAGACATGCAGCACCTTGTGAAATTTCTATAGCTGAGTCCTTACATGTCTGGACACTGAATGCTTTTCCTACTGCACTTTTCTCCTTCCTCCTTCTTCATTCTCAATAAAGGGTGCCTTTCCCCCTTTCCCATTTCTCAGCCACTCAGGTTTATGGCCATAATACCTATAAAGTTGTTTTACAAGAGACATTTAACCTGCAGAAATAACAGGCCAAAAAGTTTTTTAAATGAAGCCAAACAACCTTTTCTACCACATTCCAACCCTTGGATTGAAATCCATCAGAATGACTGTAATTGCACTAATAATGGCTACGGGTTGACATCAGCTGAGTGATGGTGATAGATTTCAATCCTAAACTCTATCAAACCTTCTATGACTAACTGTAAAAGAATCAGGCTCAGGAGTGAGGTCGAACTGCATCTCAGTAATTTTATCTAAAGCAAAGACATTTTCTAAAAATTTTTTATTGGTGACTCCTTTCCTCCTGATCACAGAGGAGTAGCAAAATAAATTAATTGTCTAAGGTCTTACTCACCAGAGTTGCTGGTGATGACATAATCCTTGTTATTGGCAAAGATGTAGCGCTTGTCATTTCAGATGCTAACTCCTGAGCTCACTCCCGACAAGCCAAGCAGTAGGAGGAAAAGTGCTGTGTGACTGTTTTTGCCTTTACTTTTTCTTTTGTGAATAACTAGTGGTCTCTTATTGCCAGCCCCAGATAAGGCTAGGCAAAACTGGTTTTCCATCTCTACTGCAGGGACCTCTGTTTCAATACCAAGTCCCCACTCCCGTTTGCAATCAACCTGCAACTGGTGACACTTATCCTGTGGCTTTGCCTGAATGGGGTAAGCCAGGTGGGGTTGTTTTAGGTGCAGTGCAGGTTCTGGGTTTAAGGGAGGTGAAAGGTTGGTTAAGAGAAATTCTTGGTGTCCATAAAGTGACACCTGGACCCAAACTCACACATTTGTTTCTGCATGATAATCATAAGAAAGAGGAAAAATTGCAAATGCAACTCTACAATCAGAAATTGTCTTCCTGGTAATTATTATTACTTATCATTTTATAGTAAAGTGAAATTTTCTTGGCAAAGATACTCTGCCAGTTTTGATCAAAATAATAAATTGTTATTTTTGAAAAGGCAGAATTTATTCCAAATCATCTTGTAGTCTCAGAGTTGGAAGGACTTTTACAAATCTCTATTCCTTCTATTCAGATAATCATACTATTAGGCAACATGACAAGATCTCTGTGATCAGCCAAGTTGATAAAACTGAAGATGGGTATTTTAGAATACAGTCTAAATTATCTTGCTCAAATTTTAGCAAGACCAAACCAGGATTCTTTTTTTTTTTTTTCTTTAAGTATGGGATAAAAAAGAAACTGTTGGTGCAGCTAATTATAATAGCAATTAACTAATTGCATATACAATTGGCCACTTAATGACTTGAAACAGAGGGCAATTGGCTAATTGGCACTTAGTTAATGAATGGCTTTTATATGTAAAGAACTGTTAAACTTGCTGGTGAAATAACTTGCCCAATAAGGCAACCAAACCTTGATGTTCTCCTTTTCCTTAAAAAATCAGTATATGACTTAATTTGTCTATCTTTGACCTGGTAGTTTTCTTTCCCTCTTTTTAATACATGTCCCAGTGCAACATTCAACTAAAAATGTGACTAAAAAGGTGGTCCAGATATCATTTTATTGCTAAACTTCTTCTGAATTATTTTGGTTTGGAATTTATCATGGCGAACACATTTTGAAAACTTCTACAGAGATTTAAATACTCACAAGAGTCCATGAGTTTAGTTTATGATTACCCCACTTTGCAAAAACTGAGGTTTAGGGAGGTTAATTGTTCTTTGTCCACAGTCACACAACGAGTAAATTAGAAAAAGAACTGTTCTGTCACTCTAAAGCTCTTGTCTTTAGAGAAGGAAGATGGAGGAGACCGTGAATAAGTGCTACTGGCGGTCCCAAGCTTCCGACACCATTCTGACCCAGCTGGTTGGGACCTGGCAGTGCAGGATGGGTGGAGGGGACTGACGAAGGTCATCCCACTGGAGGATCCAAAGTGTCTGGGGCCAGCCATGTTCTTGGACGTGCCCTGCTTACTAAAACCCCCTCCTGTACAGGGACTCGCCGTCTCTCCTTGGCCTGAGTGACATAACGTCTGCCTGGTCCCCCAACCCTCTTTCAGTTTAGTTTAAATGCTGGCTTTCTTTCTAGCCACTCCTGGTGACTCTCCACCCCTGGGATTTGGCCTTTCTCTTGGTCTGATCATCTATGAGCTTGGCTCTCCCTCTGCTTCCTCCAACGCATTTCACATTTGGTGGGATGAGTCACCTCTCCTCAGCATTTACACGGTACCTTACGCCCTAGCATTCATATGGAGCTTCTTTGTCTGCATAAATTGTTACTCTTTAGATTTTTAGCATTTACTGACACAGGACGATTGCCCTTTGTATTCAACTTCCATTTCACAGGTGACAAATTTGAGTCCCTAGGAGGTTATAAACATAGCAGACAGAACCAGGGTTAGAATTAACTTATTTTTCTACTCATTTTTCATCACTAGCTTAAATTCCTCCTAATCCTCCCATTATTTTACTGTTCTTAGGAGCTGCTTTGAAACACACCACAAAATACATTTCAGAGAACTTCAAATTGATAGTCCTCCCTCCCTACAAAATGGACCAGAAATTTACTATATTATTTATAGAAATTATGATCTGATAGTGTCCTATGGGTAACTCCTGCCTCAGGAAATGAATGGAGCTACCCAGAACGTTCTATGGAACACCCAGGCCTGTCAAAGGAGGTTGCTGCAGATGGCGCCCGTTGGAGCTGGCACCTTTAGCGAGAAGGGGAAACTGGTCATGGAGAGGATCTACCTGTGTTTGGCTGCCGGTGTGCAGGGGCGGGTGCGGCGAGGTCTGGTGATGTGCTGGGTGTGCGTGAAGGTGGGAGTGGGAGTGGTGGTGTGGGTGGTTCTGCTGGTGGTGGGGCTGAGGGTGAGCGTGGTGGGCTGGGTGTTGGTGCTGGTGCGGGTAGGGGTGGTGGGCTGGCAGCGTCTGGTGCTGATGCGGGTGTGAGTGCATGTGGTGGTGCGGCGTCTGGTCCTGCCGGGAGCCCATCATTTCCATCATGTGTCCCATGGTGTTCATATTCCCGTTTGACATGGCGGCAGGGTGGTGGGTCAATGCGGCCTTCAACCTCTGAAACAGAACAAAACAAGAGGGGACAACTGAGGTCACTCATGGACACAACAGGAATTCTGAAGCAAACTGACTCATGGTTTCAGTTTGATAATATTTCACAGCACTATTGTCAACATTTGCTACTGATGGCAGGACAGATTTGATATTAATTTCATACTTACATATTGTGGGAGGTTGGAGGGGCAATGTCGGCCATAGCTGTTAATGGACTTTTTATGGCTACTGCACAGGACACCTATCAAGATTCAGATATTCCACTAAAAGGTATTTCCTACTCTGTAATCATTTACCATACTCTACTGATGGCTAAAAACAAGTGCAAACCAAACGGAACTGTTCAATATGATATGATACACCATTGAACAGAGGCCTCCCATCTGACACATTGCTGCATTTTGTAACAATCAGAAGAATAAAAGAGTCTGTCTCCCTCAAAAGATTTCTCAGATGCATGCAAGAAATGTTTCAAAATTTCAAATGGAGGAAGATTACTATTGTTAATTTAGGGTTTCAATTTAGCGTTAGCAATCCATAACCTCTGGAGGCAGTGTGTGGGTCCTCTTCATTTGTTACCAGAGTATTCCTCACGGTCCCTTCTGATAATCTAACTTTTCTCACATGGTAACTTTCTTCCAACTTTGACAAGGAAGTGAGGGACGTAGAATGACCTGGATTATTGCACGTGTGCCCTTCTGCAATGGTGTAATTCTAGAACAAAATCATGGCTCATTAACCAGCAAGCAGGACACAAATAACTTCTACCTGAATCTAAAGCAGGACTGAGCCAACTTTTTCTATTAAGAGCCAGATAAGGGCTGGGGAGATAGCTCAGTTGGTAGAGTACTTGACTTGCAAGCACAAGGCCCTGGGTTTGATCCCCAGCACCGCAAAAAAAAAAAAAAAAAAAAGCCAGATAGTACATCTTTTCAACATTATGGACCTTATAGTCTGTCACACCTTCTCAACTTGGATGTCCTTGTGCAAAAGCAGTCATAGACATTATGTCAATGAATGAGCATGATGTTTATTTTATCATACAACTTTATTTAGGGACAGGAAGTTTGAACTTCAAATAATTTTCACATCATGAAATGTTACTCTACTTGTGATCTTTCCTCCTTAATAATTTAAAATGTAAAAAACAATCTTAGCTCTGAGTCATATAAAGGCAGACGGTGGGCAAGATTTGGACCACCAACCATAATTTGCTAAACCCCCTCCAAAGGATCAGTTGGTTACCAACTATATCCCAGCTTCTTCAAAATTGTTTTGCCTTTATGTAGGTAATTATCATCCTCATCCTGAGGGCCACAACATGCAAAGTACTGTGTGAGGCAGTTACTCTTTGGAAATATATCCTACCCAGAGACAAACGTCTGACTGGCAAACTTCATCAAGTATTTACTAGGGATTCAAGTTCTCTCCAGATTTGGACTCTTATCTGCCTGATAGTGGTGTGTAATCAGTGAGAGAAGGAAGAGTTGCATTTAAAGGATGATGAAAGCACTGCACTCCAGCTCTCTACAGCATTCATGATTCTCAACCATCAAACTATTAGAAAATACTAAATTAATTAATCAAACTTTTTAAACATAAAAAAATCCTCCATTAGTTTGATTTTTTTTTTTTTTAAAGGAGGGCAGGATAGCATACTCAGTGATTTAGATAGTGGTTAAAAACATTTCCTACATCCTGATCCACTAGCCACCTAATCCACCTGCCTCCTCTCATGAGAAAGTACACATGCCACTGGGAGGTGATACCCCACTGGGTAAAGATGATCCTGAGGAAGTTATGCTTCCTGAACACCTGGGAAAGGTAGACACTGGCACCGTGTTGACCTCTAAAAAGGAAAGTGAACTATACTCCTCCTTTCAAGTTTTAGAAATGATTTCACTGTTTTTATAAAAATGCTCATTATAAAAATTTAAACAATGCTTAAGAGTGCAATGAAGTCAGCCACCCAGGAGCCAAATGCATTGTTTAGACTGGTGGGTGAACAACATTCCAGACAATTCTATATGCAAATGCAGAGGCAGACGAACAAGTAGGATAATTTTAAAACAGGAGAATCATAAAAAAATTTAATAACCCTCTGACGATGGCATAGCAAAGAAATGAAGATTGAATGAATTGCTTTACATGTTTCTTTAAACCCAAAAATGTTTCTGAATGATACTTCCCGACTTAAGGGTTAAAAAAAAAGTATGAAAAAATTATGTTGAAATCATAATTTGTTTTTAAAATTGATCTACTGGATAGTATTGATAAACTTTCTAAACT
Source organism: Sciurus carolinensis (assembly GCF_902686445.1). Taxonomy (NCBI): domain Eukaryota; kingdom Metazoa; phylum Chordata; class Mammalia; order Rodentia; family Sciuridae; genus Sciurus; species Sciurus carolinensis. The sequence continues at coordinate 87,886,395 of NC_062220.1, read as the reverse complement.
ATGTTTTTATAATTTCATTCTTATAAAAGTATGTAACTGCATAGTAAAAGAAAGAAAATCAGCTACTGCCTAGTGTTCTTCCCCTAAGCCCCAGTCTCACTCCTTACATGTAATTACCATGTACCTTTAGAAATTTGCTTAGCATTTATAAGGATATGTTTATGCAAACTTTTTATAACAGCTTTGTAACCTGCTTTCTGTCACTTTATCAATATATCATTTACATCTTTCTATATCAGTGAATATAATTGATAGTAATGATAAGCATTAATTGAGCACTCACTATGTGCTGGTCCTTATGCTATGTTTCATAAATGTTAAATCCCTAAGTCCGCAAGGAATGACCCTGCAAGACTAGTGGAGGTGAGAGGCAGGGCCACATGCCCAAGCTCAGCCACTGAGGAGGGAGGTGTTCCACCCACCTCAGAAGTCTGTTCTCTGCATGGCATAGAAGGTGTGGGAAGGCATGCCATTCACCCTTTGCCAGAAGCAGGAATAAATGTGTTATGCCACCTCCCATCATCAAAAGGAACGGCAGAAAAAAGGAGAAGGGGCCAGAAAAGGTGTCAAGATGAGGGTCAAGCTGTGAGGTCCAGCGGTAGCCATGGGAGTCAGGTGTGTCTGTTAGCAGACAACTGGAGACCCAGGCACTCTCTCCCTGGAGTCTGGTGGAGGGGAGGATGGATAGGAAGAATTTTCAGGAAGCTCACTGGCAGCACAGAACCATGCAGGGCCCAGCATCTTCACCTCCCTTGTGCATTTGAGAGGAACTGACAACCCCCACCTCCATTTCAAAACAGATACAATAAGGAGGGCTAAGGTCTGTGCATCCCTTCTCCCTCCTCCACTTCTACACCTTGGGGGGTTAGAAATGTCTTTGAATTGTTTAGGGATGAGGACCAAAGCTCTCAGTCCCTGAAAGGTGAGACCCTGTCTCCCCATCATCCCCCTGTTCTTCCCTGGCCTACTTTTAGTCGTTGGAGGGAGCATGGCATTCCATCTAAACACAAGGCCTTTGTGTGTAAATCAATCAATGTAAATCAATTCCTGATGATGTATGGTCCCAGTAGAACCATATTCCTTTAAAAACATTTCTGGTTTGTAGGGCTGGGGATGTGGCTCACTGGAAGGGGGTTTGCCTAGCATGCATGAGGTCCTGGGCTCAATCCTGAGCACACACACAAAAAAGTTTGAGTTAGTTTGTATTGTAGTTATATGGTTTTTAGTATGATTATTCCATTAATATCCATCAATCATCCCAGATCATGAGTTTCATGAGAAGAGGAATAGGGTTAAATTTTGCTCAGTGTTAATTTCACAGCTTTAGCACAGAGCCTGGTACATGTTAGACATGGAATTAATATCTTTGGGATGAATGGATGAGTGGAAATGTGAATGAATGAATGCAACCTTCTGAGGCTTATGATGAGGGCAGTAGTATTTGTGTCCTGGATCACTGCCGGTGGTATTTGTATGGAAGCATAATTTTATCGGTCAGCTGAGTTAGAATCAACTGCAGGAGGCCTGTAGGCAGATGGGCTATAATAGCAGTATCAAAAGATCTCCTGCTCCACATGCAGCCTGCCCTCTAGAAAATGATATCAGAGAAAAGAAAAAGAAAACATAAATAAATAAGAGGAATGCACATTAACTTCCTCTTGATATATTTTCCCTGAAAATGAGGCATGGAATATTGAAAAGCTGTTTGGGAGTGGGTCGTCGTGTTGTCTCTTCAATGCTACAGACAACTTTCCCCCCTTTAATTAGGAGCAAATGGAGTCTGACAAATAAATACTATGCACCAGATCTTCATCTCTCAAATAATTAGCTTGTACTGTTAAGGGAAATTACTTGATTGCCTCAAGTCTGTTCTTGCATGTTCTACGCCAAGACAATAACACTAGCATTGCTAATAACGTTCCGTTTAACTATTTATTCACCCGACAAATATTTACTGGGTTTTGACTACGTGCCAGGCACCATACTAGGCACACTGTTACCCGCCCACTATCTGAAGCAAACGGAAGACAAATAAAAACAAAGCTTTTGAAAAGCACTGGTGAGAACAAATACACTCCTAGGTTTGGAAATGAAGGCTTACAGCCTCCCTCAAAAAGCTTCAGGTCTCTGGGTCGAGTTTACCCTCTAAACATCAGTCGCCATCCTATTTGAAGGAAAGCAGTGAAGATAAATGATTATCAAGCTGCTCTGCATATGCCACATTTAATATTCTCCATGTCATTTCAAAACAGTCTGGGACACTTCTCAAAGTCCTAAGGAGCCTGCTGCTTCCCTGTATAACGGTGCCAGTTACAGCAACCGCACTGTAAATCATTAAAATATACCAAATATAGATATTTGTACCCCACTCTCTGAGCGATGATAAATGACCAGTAAATGAGTCCAAGCTGTATTTTGCAGAATGATTTTTCTTTTTGAAGCTGAACTGTGTCTTGTTTTAAATAACTTTCTGCCTAATGCCAAGAAAAGGCAAGGGAGAGAGAAGGAAATTAATGAGCAAATAAACATATTTTTCAGCTCTAAAATCCAGGGCTATGACTGAGATGGGCCTGCAGCACAGAAAAGGAAAAAAATTAAAAAAGGATTCCGTTGACTTTCTATCCTTTTTTACCACATTCGTTTACTTGAAAGAGTGAATTGGGAGAGACTCTCAGAGCGTGACACACAGCTGGTTCCAGTCAATAGGGGTCATTTTCACTTGCTCTGTGTATTTTACCAGCTCGTTGTTCACTGTTCCTGACGGGAGGGTGGGCTGCTGCCCTGGATCTGAGTCTTGGTAAGAAGCCAGCTGTCCCCATCATCCCAACCCAGTGTGGCCACTACCAAAATGGCCGGGCCCCAGCCCCTCTTTCACTTCCCACGTAGCTTGGTGTGTGTCCCAGCAGGTCTTATGAAGCCCAGGTACACGCACTATCTTTACTGCCACCACCATGCCTGCGTTCCTGCGGGAGTATGCACCCGCCCACACCCACCCCAGGCAATTTCTCTCTCATTAACAGCTTGCTCATGCCAACTAGAAACATTTGTGGGACTGTAAAAACTTTTCTTCTCCATCTTCAGTGAGGCAGATTGCTTGGACTTTATAGACTCTGAAAGCCAAGCCAAATTATTAAACATTATTTGAAAGTCAGTTGAGTGAGGAGTGGGGAAGGTTGGAGCATTCTTTCTAGAAAGATTTTAATTATGAGTGGCTGTTGGGTTTTGTTCCAGAAAGGACTAGGATATCAAAATGTAGTGTTTCTGGGTTGACCCCAAGCAAGAAGCTGTCTACATACAAATATGACAAAAATCTGTATTTCCTTTTTAAGGCAAAACATTACCATTGGTATTCTCCTCAAGTCATGACTGTAAAATGTGAATTTTTTCCATTTCCCACACACCCCAAACATGGTGGATCACAGAAGTGGTCAACACAGGTTTTTGAATGGCCGGGACGTCAATGGTATGAGACCATAAACTTTCACTGGTTGTGTCTTTTAATGCCAATGATTAGTGACTTCTTCTAGCTTATCCATCATTTTTTAAATTAAGTCTCCAAGTTAGTAAAACAATAGCAATAACAACAACCCCCAAACTGATATTTATATGCTGAATTTAATAATCATAAATGGTTGGTTTTGATTTTAAAACGCTTCTGAACTTGAAGAGAAGTAGATGTAGAAAGAAAACTATCCATGCTGATCATGGGACAGTTACATACTTTGAGCTTCGCTGGTCATGGTAGAAATAGTTTTAACGCCCAGAAATACACCTGGGCTTCAAGGTGAGCCTTATCCTCCAACCGTGATCACACAGTGAATCTTAAACTCCAAGTATATTTCAGGATTATCATTAGATAATGAACCAAAATCATACTTGTTTTAATCACATTTGGAATGAAATGCACTTTCTTTCAGAATTCTCATAAAGTAACTCAGCTCCAATGGTGCACAATTTATTCTTTTGCTTTAGATTTTTGCTTGGTAATAAAACTTCAGATTAGTTTATCAGATGGGAGGAGATATGACCTACGAAGGAAAGGATGCTGCATGACCTAGAAAGAAAAAAATATTCATATTATTTTTCATTTTTTAGCATTAAAAACTATTAATGCTGAAGATATTAGAGATGATGTAATCAGTACAAATAGAAAGTTGTATTGTAGATGGATACTCTAGCTTACTGGAAAATGACTCAAGGAAATCTCACAAATAAGAATGGTACCTGAGAAGAGTGGAAAGTCACTGGTTCTAGTGTGAGCAAGGGTGAGAACTGGGTTTTGATCACACCCAAGAGTGAGATGATGCATTGCACTTCGATGGTTATAGAGCCCAACAAACCCGAGAGACAAATCTTAGCAATTTCGCTGCTAGCCTTTTTCATATTAATACCTAAATCATACATTAATTACAGTTCTGCAAGAGTGAGCCTTCAATTTATTCTTGTTAAATGAAGAAATTAAGGAATGCACATTTATAGAATGATTTTCTTTCAGATAACCACTTCTCTGTGGCTCTTGGACTCAGCAACTGTCTTTTCTAATTCATCACAATTGTGAGCTTCCCTGAGGTTGTCCATTTTAGTGAATTTCAGAACAAACTGCTGTTTGGAGAGCTGGTCTTAACTCTGAGACAGCTTTAAATTCTTTGCTAAATAAACCGCATATCCTGGTACCTTTACCTATGGAAGAAGGCAGAATCCTTAGCTCCCTATTCCAGCTAATGCTTGCTAAGTGTCAGGGGTCCAGGGAAAATAGAGTTGCATGAATGACTCAAAGAAGGGAAGAAAAGCCAGTGTTGCGGAGAACTTCGGAAAAAGAAGACAGATGACTTGGAGTGAGAAGTCTTGGTTTTAAAGCCTCACTCCAGCAGCCTGGGCTGTCACCTGGAGCTGCAAGTCCTTCTCCATGACATGGCCATATGTGATCAGATAGGAAACTATATAAACCATAAGGAAATATTAGTGTGACAGAGTGGCAGTCTTGTGGATGGGAGATTGGGTGGATGGAGAAGGGGTTGATACCAACTTTTGAGGAAAAATAAGAAAACAAATTAAAAACATTTTTTTCTTAGTATTAAAATATTTTGTTTTACTTTTGTTTTTTAAAAATTCAGAATAAAGCACAATGGAGCATGATTCATTCATAAAAAGAAACATAAAGTACTACTGTTATATGCTACAACATGCATGAATCTCAAAAGCATTATACTAATTGAAAGAAGCCAGGCATAAAAGGTCACATTTAGTATGATTTCATTTATATGAAATATCTGGAATAGGTAAAGCCATAGAGACACAAAACAGATTAGGAGTTGCCAGAAGCTGGGAGGGAGGGTGACTGCTTAACAGTCACACGGTTTCCTTTGGAGGTGATGAAAATATTTTGGAACTAGATAGAAGTGATTGGTTATACAACATGTTGAATGCATTAAGTGCCACTGAAGTGTACATTTTAAAATGGTTAATTTTATATGATGTGAATTTTACCTCAATTTTGAAAATATCTTTAAAAAAAAAAAGCAAAAATCTAGGGGTGTAGCTCACTGGTAGAATGTTTGTCTACCATGTGTGAGGCCCTGGAATAGATCCCTAGTTCCTTAAAATATATAATATATAGTAAAAGGTAAAGCAAAATAGGAATCTCTTTTCTTTTAACAGGGTGCTGATAGAAACTCTTGACTTCCTCTGTTGATTAATAATAGCCATTACAATGTCACCATAAGCAAAACAGTGGTGTGAAATGATAAAGGCCAAAAACATATTTTGCCTTGGAAAGTCAGGGTCAGGTTTTTAGTATCTGTCTCTAGAATTCTGTCTCCTCTGCAAGCTTCTGGTACTCTCCTCTTGCAACCTGAACATCTTCTAGCTGGTTTAGGACTAAGGAGGATACACAGCAGTCATTGCCATCACTATGACATGACATTAGTAGAGGGTGTTGTATGCAGCCACTGAAGAATCAGAACCCACAAGAACTTGCCTACTAAGAGAAACTTACCAGGAAACAGCATAGTAGCTTAGGGTTGATTAACAAAAACAAAACAAAGAAAACTAACAACAACAAGCATCTCCCGTCCAAAACAGCTTAAGGTAGATGTAACTTGCACTAACATATATATATAACTGAGGGATGTGGGGATTTTATTTAACTTTCTGAAGGCCATCATAACAGTTTATGTGGTTTTCCAGCTGCATCCATACAACTGGATTAGAGAACTTAATGCAAGAGAATCAGAATCTGATTTTTCCCTGCACCAGCTCCCATGTGTACAAGCCCATGTAGCTTCCCCTGCTCACCCCATCAAAGATGTCAATAGTACATCTAAAAGGTTCTGGGTTTTCTCTGGGGAGTATGGATGAATATGCACCCTGCTTTCATTTTGTCCCCCACTGTAATAAACATCCTTGTATTCATGTGTCTTGGCAGGTTTGCCTATTTCAAAAATGTGTTCGTTATTAAAAAAAAAAATTCTGATGCATTGATCCACGCATTGGGTTTAGTCTCTGAGAAGAGACGGTGGCAATGGTGGTGGTGACAGTAGTGTATGCATGCAAGTGTGTTGGGAAAGGGGACCGTAAAGGGAAGGAATAAGGGAGACTCTTGACAAGTTTCAGCTTTAAAGAGCTTTTTCTTGTTCTATCAATATTTCCCTACCTGGGTGAAATATAGATCTGTTCTGTCACTGAGCTCCTTTAGCATTATGAGATGACCCCTGGTATTAATTTAGCCCTGGAAGATACAATATGCTGATTTCTCTGGGAATTTTAAAGGAACTGAATATAGGGTGAATGTAAAATAAGTATTTGTTGATTGCCTGCCTGCCTGCTGCCTGAAAGTTTCCTAGAGTGGTGCCTAACCATGTAATGTCTTTGAAGCACTGGCTTGCAATTTTCTCCACTGAAAGAACCCTTTCTGGTGGTGACTGCAGGGAGAATAATGCCCTTTGTCTTGCTGGCACACACCGCTCACCCCTAAAAACTCAGCACCTGCAAACCTGGATAACTTTAGGTGAGGGCTTATTTCCAGTTTTTATAGAAGAAAATTCTATTGGAAAAAAAAGTAATCCCTTGTTATTTTATTTTGGACGAGCATTTAATCAGAAACATAGGCAGTAACATATGTTAGAAAAATACATATGAAACGTAGAACTTTGCATTTATAACTCACTATGGAAAATCCATGCTAATGCAGCACTGAGTTTGGGATTTTAATTGCACAGAAGTCAGGAAATTCAGAGTTCAAGTTCCCACAGCAAACTTCACTCCATATGTGCATCACAGGGCCTTTCCTGAGTGGGTGACCTAACTATTTGGCAAAAGGTGGTGAAATGAATAGTGATGGAAAGGATTTCTCCTCAGTGTTACAGTTCCCAAGCAAGATGGTCAGCTGGTAACCTTAGCTACATAAAAGGTATCCTTTTTAATGCACAACAGTGCTTGGGTATATGCTTGGTGACCATCATGACAACAATCCCATTGTAGCACCTGATGCTGGAGGTGTAAGACTTGGCAGTGTGATCCTCCAGGGGACCAGACAGTTGTCGCCACATCACCCAGTTCTCTGGCAGATCTGTCCCATGGTCTTGTGAGGGCAACTGCATTCAGTAGGCACTGCCTCTAGCTCCATCCCCAAGGAGCCCCTCAATAGCTCTGAAGCCCAAATTGCTGAGTCTGAATGTTTGACTAAAAAGCCTCCAGGGATTTGGAGAAGGAGCTTTCTCTGAACACTCTCTATCTAGCCTTGGAAGAGTTATCCAAATCAGTTGTTCTGTATTACTGTCTTCTTTTGGTTTTATTCTAGTTGTGCACCATTAAGCCTCTGTTGGAGACATCTGGTGTGGCCTGGAACTACTTACTGTAGTAAGAAGTCTCCAGGTGTTTCTCTTTGATGTTGAGGTCAATGATTGTGAGAAAGTATAGTTGACTTGTCCCTTGGTGTCCACATCTGAGGCTCTATGTGTGTTCAATCCTGCTTGTGTCACTGGTCACCAAGAACACAGGAGAAGAATGAGGTCAGAGAGTATGTTTCCTGCTTGACTTACTTTTGAGGCTTTGTGAATGTTGGTGCTCCAAGGCCACTGGACCAATAGCCAACTTGCTGTGAGGTTCTACCACCCTGTTAAACAAGAGTCCCAAGCCTGTGCTTGGTTTGAATGATATGGTCCTTAACCTGGCAACCCCATTTGACAACATGAACAGCACATTTAGCCGTAATTCCTGGGCTCTGGGCATGCTGGAAATCCATGATGCTACCTGGGAACCACCTGGTCTCCCTGGGCAGGATGGGCCTCTAGAAACCTTTGACAGGCTCAGGATGAAGGACAGTCATCCTAAGCAGCAGGGTCTATCACAGCACAAACTGTAGTGCTTTAGGCAAATTACACCAGAGAGAATAGAGCTGTGTGCAGGGAAGTCAGAACAAAACACAAAACCTCCTCCACTTACCCTGTACTTCTATATTTAAAGCATTTCAAAGAAGAATCGATCGCTTTCTGAAGAATCCAGCCACATGTGCATGTATACACTAGGAAGCCACACACTTAGAACAGCTTTTGAAATAAGCCCATGAGGATGCATCCAAATCATGTCATTTCTTATCTACACTTCAAAGATTTCATTAATACCTGAGTATTGGAAAATATTGAGTATTCTATGCTTTTCCCCCCCTAATTTAGAGTTTTCCTTAAAGTTTTATTTTTTTCAGATGGTATGACAATCAGAATGCATTAACTGCTTGTCACATTTTTAGCGCAGTAATCACAGGCCCTTGCTAAGCTCTCTCTTTACCTCTCTGTTTCTATTGTCTCCATGGTATACAATTCAAAAAACCAGAAACCTAAATCTGCTATTTTACTGCCTATAATACAAGTAACAGGGGTGGTGGGGTGGGGAGTGTGGAACCATCTCTTTAAATCACATTGTCACAACTGAGCACTATTCTAAAAATGCCAAATAGAAAGCTTTCTGGTTGATTTATTAATTGAAAATGGCCTCTCAAAGAATTTTTCTCTTAACAAGCTGAAGATATCATTTTCATGATCTGTCTTCTTTCCCAGCTCAAGCGATTTCTTTTCCAACTCCACATTTCTCTGAAGCAATGGCTCACCAGGGAAGGGCAATAACACAGTAGCTTGCCCTAAGTCAAGACCTTCCTTCAAAAAGGATGAAGCTCTTGGCAGATATTCAGCCTATATATGTAGTAAGTGACAAAGATCAATCCCCACCTTTTGGCAATGTAGAAAATTTCTGTGAAGCAATGTCAAGCTACCTGCTTGGAAGTTAGTAAAGGAGGTAGGGGAGGAATTTGAACCTGAGGATTGTTCTTTGTGGTACAGCCTGGTCAGTGCAGCAGTTTCCTGCTTAGAAGAAAGATGGTGGATAATAAATGAAGAAGGCAAGAAGGAGAAAAAGAAGCCAGGACAGAGGCAAGGAAAGAAGACATAGGAAGAAGGATAGGTGTAAAAGCTAGTCGGCTCTGCTGGAGGTGAAAAATATGCTTCATCCAAGGGTTGTAGTATATATTGATTTACACTGAAAATACAAAAAAATGTTATAAGAGAGAAGTGAATTCTAGATTGAGTTAGAATATTCCAACCAAAGCAAGTTCAATTCCCTTTTTTGTAGAATTGTCCATTCTACTGGGTTTTTCAGATAAATCAATCACCAAAGTGGTATTATCAGGTGGTTTCGTTCTTTCACCAGATGCCAGCAAAACAGTGTCTGAATTTGTTATGGCACATAAGAAGGGAATAGCACCCTACAGGATTGTTTTTGTATGAATAACATTATATTTAGAAGTGTGCCCACTTCTGTAAGGTTTTCAAACCACACATGGTTAACCAGAGGCTAACAAAATGGTTAACCAAATGTGTCAACCACTAAGCCAAGTGGAAATAGTGACTGTAGTTCTAGCAATGGGGAGTTGCTCTCCCATTTCTGTGACATATTCCATCCAACAACCAACCTACCAGCACCCAGCCTGCCTTTCAGAATGGCATCATGTTTAAAGAGCATTCTTGGGTCTTCAGAATCAACATGAGTGAAGTCTACCTTATGAGGAGAAGGGCCTTCCCCATTAAAGGGTTGCTTTCTTACCAGGCAGATGTTCTACTCTGGTATGGACTGAAAACATTTTTCCAGCATATTCACAGTAAGTGAGTTCACCATTGGTTCTGGTCTGACTAACTGATGAGACCAAACCCATCTGAGTGAGAATCATTTTAAAGCAGAAGATGGATTGTTTTTCTTGGTACCAATTCAGTGCCTGCTATTTTCCCCTTTCTTTTTGCTCAAAAGTATCCTTTGATTTCTTTCCAAAACTCATTCACTACGGGAAGTGTATCATTATTAAGCTTCCTTGGTGGGTTACCACATATTGTGGGCTTTGCCAAAGAGGGCAACTGTCAATAGTCAAGTAGTTGGCTTATTATGACTGGTAGCATTCACTATGAGTAGGGCTCTTTTTCTAAATGAGCTAAGTTGACTTGTATTATTTAGTAACTCAAAATCCTTTCTGAAAGTAGGAGGGATATGTACTAAAATTCAATTTATAAACAAAGAAAGAAATATACTCTTCTGAGACTAACCCCAAGTGTTTCCCCTAAGTTAAAAAAAAATTAAAATTAGATTCCAACAAGAGAAAATATATCTAAGTGCTTTTGTTCATTCTATTCAATAATCTTTAATTTGATCTGGGTGCCCAACATTGTTTCCCTTGATGTTCTTGGATGGAAGACTAGAGACAGAGGGAAAGTGAGTGGGAATAGAAGGATGTTCTCATTCTTTAAAGTCTCTTTCTTTTTAACTATTTTTGGTTTTTCATTTAAAGATAGCATATGCATCATGGGATAAGAATTTGGCATTCTAGATGTGCATTTGTGTGACCCAGGCTGATGATGCAGGGATTTAACTACTACACATATCTACCTTCTGAAAAAAGTTACCCTTTTCTTTGAGTCATTTTGGGCCAGGTTTCCTTGCAGAGATGGTGAGCTCTCTGAATGGACTCTTTTCATCTCACTACCCTTGACATAGCTTTGATCTCAGATACCATTCAGATTTTTGTAACATTAATTGTCAATAAAATAGAGATGTTCCTGGACTAACAGAGGAACCCACCATATGATGATAAACCCACCATATGATGAAATCAGTTGAGAATGTATTTAATACACTTAATGTACCAAAACCTACAACTTAGTAACACAGTAAAGCATCAGTTCTATTTCCCATTGTGGTAGCCTGGCTGACTGGGAGATCATGGGAGATACTGGACACCTTCCTAGCCCAGAAAACGATCAAAATTATAAGTACAGTTGTACATGTACAGTTTTCTTTCTTTCTTTCTTTCTTTCTTTCTTTCTTTCTTTCTTTCTTTCTTTCTTTCTTTCTTTCTCTCTTTCTCTCTTTCTCTCTTTTTTTGTACTAGGGATGGAATCCAAGGGCACATTACCACTGAGCTACATCCCCAACCCTTTTTAAATTTTTTTTTTTTTGTTTTGAGACAAGGTCTCTCTAAGTTGCTTAGGACCTGGCTAAGTTGCTGAAGACAGCCTCAAACTTGGAATCCTACTGACTCAGCCTCCTGCGTTGCTGGGATTACAGGCATGTGCCATTTAAGTTCCATTTCTACTGAATGCATATTGTTTTTGTACCAGATAAAAACTAAGCTGAATCACTGTAAGTTGCGGACTGCCTAAGTATTATCAAAGGGATACGACAACAGAGAACCTTTACCCAGTGCTGAAAAGTGGGCTGTTTCAAAGATTTGCCTTTCAAACTCAAGGAAAACTTTTGGGAAAACAGACCTATTTTAAAACCAAGACACTTCTGACCAGGGTGTGGAAAGGTAGTTGGAAGATACTGTGCAGCATTAGTGTGACTGATTTCCTCCTAAATGAAAATAGCTACCCAGGTAAGAGGCTAATACACACCCTTAAATCAACTGTGATCATTTCAGAACTTAATGGTTGCAAAATAAAAAGATGAAACTCACCACTCTCAAAAATCAGATCTAATGATTGCATTAATTGATTTGTGAATTTACATTTAATATTCATGGGAGTTTTAAGTCTGGTTCAAAGAATACCTATAAAATATCAAAAGTGAAAACAAATTCAATGTAGTACTAGTGTCTACAGTGAACAGATAGAGGTAGATTCTGTTTTTTCTGAGAAAAGAAGGTTGTCAGGGCAACTGAGTGAAACAATTTCAACTGCAATTTAAAGTCGGACTCTTCAAGTAATTAGGAAGAACAGTGAGACTACCATTTTAAAGAGATTAACTTGTTAGATGAACTTATGAAATTTCCATAATTTGGTCCCACCAAAATACATGCCAATCTAGGAATACAGAAGGGACCTAAAGTAACAACCTTTCAGGCTCATGAGCTCCTGATGGAGCATGATGAGGCACAGCTTGGGCTCTGATGTCCTGAAGCTGGTCATTAAATATTCCACGCCTTTTTATTTAAAACCAAAAGAGGGTTTTAATCTGGCTCCACTTCAGCGAGGCTAATGGCAGCAGCTTCCCTCCCAAAGATTCCTTCCACCCTTCCAACTGGCAAGCACTTGCTTCATTTCCTTGGGTACTGTAAGCATCATGCACAATGACTGGCTGAGTATGGCAGCTCCTCATTCTGCACTGCCCTGGCACTTGGAAGGAAGCTGTTCATTCTTCCTACCACATTCACTTTGTGCACAGTAAGAAATAGCCAGTAGAGATACTACTCATTCCAAAAGAACTCAAAATGTAATTGACCCCATTGACTGCAAAATGCTATGATATTACAGATTAAATAGATATTTTTATCAGATTTAGATTGCTTTAATTTGAATTAAAAAGAGAATGCTGGTGTTTGGGGGTTAACTAGCATTTTTAGATTGCAGCATATCACCTATCTGTAGTTGACTTGAGCCTAAACTGAAGTTTTTAGCCATGGCTTAACACAGAGATTGACAGCAATTTTGCCCGCGAGGGACATCTGGCAATATTGGTGAAATGTTTTGTTGTCACATCTGGAGAAGGTGCTGTTGGTATATAGAGGGTAGAGACCCGGGATGCTGCTAATCATTCTATAATGCACAGGACAGCTGCTAAGATTGGGAATTATCCAGGTAAAATTTCAGTAATGTCAAAGCTGAAAAATCCCTGCCTTAACCTGACAGCCAGGCTAACTAAACTAGGACTAAATGGCATCTATTAATAAGTTATTTCATTTCTTTGAAGGGGACATCGCAGACCATTGTGACATGGATATGAAATTGGTTGGTTTCAAAATCCAACTAAACACAAAGTATCTTCTTTGTGTCATTTCCTTCCTATCCTTATAAAATTCATCATTCTACTCCGTGGCTTGGGAGGGATAACAGCAACATCATGAACTTGGTGCATGCTGTGGTGCACACTTAGAATCCCAACAACTTCAGGGGCTGAGGCAGGAGAACTAACAGTAAATTTGAGAACAGCCTCAGCAACTTAGTGAGACCCTATCTCAAAATAAAAAATAAAAAAGACTAGGGAGATGGCTCAGTGGTAAAGCACCCTTGGGTTCAATCCCCTGAACCTTAAAAAAATATAAATTTAGCTTTAGTTTTCTTTAACCATAGGCTCTAATAATAGGAAGAATTTTGGAGCTACTTGGGCAAAGACTATTTCATTGTAAACACTGAACGACTGAGAGCCAGTGAGATTAAGGGGTCATGTGATCACATGACAAGTTCGAGGTTGAAGGTTTGTTGGAACCCAGGCCTCCTGACTACTGGTCCAGGCTTCCTCTGCTACCCTGGGAATGAGTCTGGCACTCAGCTGCATCTAAAATAGTAAATAAGAAACAGAGATGACATATGAAAATGGTAACAGCCATGTGCTCTGCATTTTCAGTGGCATCAACTCAATGTGTTTTAAGGCGAGGCTGCTTCTCATCAGAGACAGTGAGAGCCACTGTGCCATGGGGGACTGATGGGGCAGGGTCTGCTAAGCCCACAGGCATCTGTGTCTCCTCAGCTGGAGACAGGTGCTCTCCCAGCAGGCAACATCTGTCACCTTCTGGTATGCGGTCTGTGCAGGAGACAAGGCAGGTTCCAAGAGCTTTTGAGGAGTTCTGTGAAAGGGCATGGCGTCCTTCTCTCGCTTTTTTCCTCTGACTTTCTCAAATGGTTATGAGATTTTTTTCTGTTATCTCTCCAGTCATTCCAGTCCTGTGGAGGTCTCTGAAGGGAATCACAGCAAGTCTCAGTCCTGACATTTTCTACTTAGTGACTTTTTAGATTGGCATATGACTTTGGCCAGTAGGGTGGGAGAAGAGTTATGTACTCTATTTGGCAGCAGGGAAAGTAAGAACATGGTCTCTGAATTAGGGAGGAACTTTAACACTTCTTCTACTTTCCAACAATCACCCAAACCTGGAGATTCCAGTAACATTCTCATATACTCTCTCCATGTAGAAGTTCAACATTTATTTAGTCAATAAGTGGGGAGAGGGATTTCCCTCTTAATCCCACCCTACTTTTTATCTATAAAGAATTTCAAGAGGCAGGGTCTGGAAATATACAAAGTCTCTACATAACTTCTCCTCATTTCCTCCTCTTCTGTTAAATATGGAGTGTACCCAAACAAACTGTTTTAATTTCCTATATTGTTTTGCTCATTTTCTTTGAAAGGGTTGGGGGAAAGGTGTCTAAAATGGGCAGTCACAAAGCTGGATACAAGTTGGCTATCTCCTCTTTCAGCGATCTCTCACTATTGGTAATATTCTCTTGAGACTACCATCTTCTGTCTCCCTGACACAGTGGGAACCGCTTTGTGACCAAGGAGGTGGAATTAGCACGTGGCCAGGTGAGTGTGTGCATGCCCAAGATGAAGTGGGCAAGGGGAAGAAGAAAAGGCAATGGCACATGACAAGGTGCTAGAAATGATGTGGAAGTCAGCGCCGAGATTCTCCTATGGCCCTTAACCAGGATCCTTGTTACAGTTTTTGGATTCTGCCCTGTGGAGTTCAAGGGCATTCTTTGAGGCAGCCAGTTACTGTTCCACAGAGGTGTGAATGCGCTGGAGTTTCACAAACACAATACTTCACATTGTTGGTTCAGAATAACTTTAATTCCTCTCTCCATTGCCCCACCCCCAGTCCCATTAAGCTGTTGGATCCACAGAGAGGCCTAGCAAAGCCCAGACTGGAAAGTATCAAAGAACACACAAGAAAGCTATAGAGAAAATTCTAGTATAAAATATAACCAAACACTAATCAAGAGCACAGTCCCCATTTTTGCCTGATAATGGTTGAAGTCTCACTTTAGCAATTACATGGAGTTTGTCCCAAAAGCTCCATTTTCCTTTAAAAAAAAAAAAAAATCCTTCCCTTTATAAGATTCCAAAGTAGCCCCTATTTAAGAGTAGTGAATTAAGGAATTAAGGTGCTGCTCCACATAGGCAGGGAAGCACAGAGGTTCTGGGGAAAAAAAAAAAAACTCCTTAAGCTTTTGGAAGCCCGTGAATCAAACAGATCAAGAACCCTGCCTTCACCCCCTCGCTCCCGCCAACATCTGGTGCCAGTTCCAGACAGTTCCCTGCCAATGATTTGTATATTATTATATAAGGCAACATCCTAAAAATGCGAGTACCTCTAAGAGAATTACGGTGTTAAACTGGGACATATGACCCAGATGCTTCCTGAGGCGGGTGAACCCCGGGAGGTCTCTCTATACCACGGTGAGTCAAGGCAAAGGCCTAATGATGTCTACACATGGATTGAGCCTGATGGGAACTGTTTATTTTTCTAACTTTGAGCAACTGCACTGGAGACCATCAGAAAAATGAATCAAGAAAAGTGTCCTTAAATTGTACAGAACTGTTTATAGATTGCATGATTCTGGGGAATGATCCTGAACAACAGCTTGCAAAAATCAATACCTTTAAGAACAATACTGACTTGTGATGAGGTTTGAGGAGACAAAGAAAAGAGGGAGGAAGGAAAAAACTTAAGAAAGCTGCTAAGGTGCCGAAATGTGTGAAAAGTGAACAGCACAACGGGCAGTCCCTTCCATTCTGAAGCATCTGGTGAACCTTTTGCAAAAAGGCCTAAAAGCTGTTTGGCATTAGAGGTGGAGCGAGAGAAAGCAGACATCATAACCCCTGGCTCGTGAACCACATCACACCCCCTCCCGAAACAAGAATCTTGTGGGCTTAAACCACAAGCTCATATCCGAACCTTTCCTGCCAGGGCAGCAGACAAATCTAGCTTTCCCACAGACCGGCGTGGAATGTCAGCATCCCACCAGAGCCAGGGCTTAAGGATTCATCATCAGGGCAGCCAAATACGTTTCTCCACTCAGAGCGACTCTGTTCTGGACCTCAGCCAGAGCAACAAGACCAGGGAGGGGGAAACGAATCCTATAGCTAAGCAAACCGAGGAGCAGGGCAGGGAACCCAAGAAAGGGTTGAAGTGGCTAATTTTTCCACTTTCCCCCTGCTGTGGTTAAAAGCAGTGACAGATAATTTATCACACATTTTGATGGCATGCCAGCTGGTCGTTAAAAAAAAAAATGAGAAGGAGTTGTTTATTAATTCAATTAGTTGGCTTATTTATCAGGGCTAGGTTAGTGGGGGCAGCAAGAAGGCCAAAGGATGCAGAGGCAAGCTGTCCCTCGCAGCCAAGTGGAGATGCACATTCTTAGCCTCCAAGACTTGAAGGGTCCCACTAGCTCTGTTTAGCCTGAGTGCTTGTAGGGCGACAAGAAAACCTATCAATTGCAATGAAATACTGGGGCAAGGAGATGCTCAAAACAACACAAAGTCATCTGAGTGATGATGGTCATTAGTGTTTATCACCCTTTCAGGGGCCACTAGCAGACACAGCACTTCATCCTTCTCTAGCTCATTTTTTTTTTTTTTTTAATTCGTTGATTATATACAAGCCTGCCAAAGTATCAGTGGCCTGCTCAGGATCAGAAAAATCATCTACTTAGTAAGTGATTTGTTAAGGAAAATCTACAAAAGGTTCATTGATTGCTTTGTGCCGATCTCTGCTTGTGATGCTTGGATTTTGGTTACTGGTGATAGTTACTCCTCATATGGTGGGTGAGATCTGGGCCTGTTTTACCAGTGAGTCAGCAAAGGTACAGGTAGGTTTTAATCAGTTTATCCTGGACCCCTCATTTTACTACATGTCCCTCCTACCCTGCTCCTGGCTGACCCAGTTTTGTGGTGACACTAGACTGTACCTCTGCAGCTAACCTTGTGGCAAAAATTAGAAAAGATGGGGAGAAGAAGAGGAAATTCTATAATTTTATTATTTTTATTGAAAAATAATAATTATAAGCAAATCATTACATGTATACATTTGATTTTGTTTTTATTCAGAATAAAAAATTTCCTTTGTGAGCCTTACAAAGTAAGTATTGTATAAACTTGAACGAAGACAAATTCTGGACAAATACGTAAGCATGTTTTTACACATTATTTAGAGTAAATGAGTTGTGGGTTTAATATGGCAAGAAAGGAATCTAATGTACGAGTATGATGACCTTTTTCGTGACTCAGCTGGTTAATTAAGCAGTCATGTGACAAAGATGTGTCAATGATAAGGCCACATGGGTAATTTTAGTGGGGACATTTCATATTAAAGGGAGATGTGATTTTTTAAAAAATTACTTCATTTATTTTTATGTGGTGCTAAGGACTGAACCCAGTGCCTCACACACGCTGGGCAAGTGCTCTGCCATTGAGCCACAGGGCCAGCCCAGGAGATAGGATTTTTGAGCCTATACCAGGATGGGGTATGGGGGTGAAAAGAATGAAGTGCCTGAGTATCTTATCGAACTCTAGTACTCTGGAGGTTATTATGCTGGCTTCTCTATGTCATGCTAAGCTTTAGAACCTCTTCAGCCTTCTCCTTCCCTCCCTTCATTTCTTGTCTCTCCTCCCCTCACCATTGGCCGACTCCATTTTCAGCTCTTTGGTTGCAGAACTGAGCTTATCCCTCAATAATTTGCTAATTTCCAAAGGGCCTAAAGAAATACCAAATCTTTGATGTGGCTCTTCTTGATAACATCCCAAATACTTGACTTCTAATACCTTAAGAAATGTCTATTGAGTTGGATAACAGCAGTGGAATTAAATCCTGTCTTCCTGTTGACATCTTTGTTTCATCAGTTATGATTGGCGGGGAGCTTCTGCTTTCAAAAATGGGAAGTTTTAGGTGACAATGCACTAGTATTTTTTTCATTTCTTCTTTTTATTTTCAGATCAACTTAACCAGAAAGGATATATTTAAAAATTGGTATATTTTGCCTGACTTTGGGCACTTTCCTACTTTTTTTTTAATGTATTCAAGTCTTCTAGTTTAGTCTGGTGTTTTCAGTTTTCACTATTGACAGTAGATCAACACGGGACTTTTACAAATTTTGAATGACAATTATATATGAGGAAAATGATGTCAGTGTATTGAACAACCTAACATTTAATTATCATTTATACCTTCAAAGATGTTTTGCAGACCTTTAAGAAATTTCTTCAGCAATCTTGGGTCAAAATCCCTTTAACTACATTTTCAACTAAAGTACAGGCAGGTATACCTGTATGCAAAGTAAATGTATTTTTGATAGAGAAGTTTATTAATTTAAGAAAAAACTCAATATAAAATTCAGTTATTTCAAGTCAATGCATTTTTGGATTCAGCAGTATCTCTAGTAAAAGTTCATTTTCAGTTTTTTTGAAATTGTAAAAAAGTCCAAACCCTCTGTATCAGCACATGCTAAGCACAAAGTACAATATTTCAAAAAGTTAATAATAATAAACCCTTATGCCAAACAATATGCTACTTGATGGACAGTGTTCTCTTTGTAACACTCTTGTCCAGTCTCTCAATTTATTTTAAATGAGAAGTTACTCTGTTGACAGGGAGGGAAATATTCTTGCATTGAGTGCAAACCACTTTAGACCTGAACTTTTCTTCAGAGGCTTGGTAGGAATGCTGTAGACAGTTTCCCCTGGACAGTGCTTGACCTTCCATGTAAGTATTTCTCAGATTGACTTCTAGGGTTTGCTTCCAGAAGGTTCTCACAACTGAACAACAATTTTACCTTTTAAACCTGATTCCTTTGGAAATGAAAATACTGCCAGATAATTTCACTCATGCAGATTTCTTAAAAACACACACCAACATTTTAGACATTTTAAAATTTCCCACTATAGCCTACTGAAAAACTAGGTAAAAATAAGACAAAATTTCATATAAATCAGGCACATTAGTGATATTTCAGGATTTCTCTTGATATTTTTCCCCAGAGAAGAAGAATCCCATCTGCTTTGCTGAATGCAGAATAATTGGAAGGCATTTCTTCAAACAGCTTCATTTGCTACTGTCTCTGGGTCTCCAGGGTATCTGCCTCTCAGAGGGTGGAGTTAGCTATATCCCTCGTTCCTCCACATGTGACATCAAAGTTGATACCATCCATAGCTTTTTTAGGATGTAAAATGTTTGAAGAAGCACTGATAGGAATGAAACTTTCCTCCCTCGGGGTTCAATATATCAAAAATAACAATTCTATTCCTCAAGATTCAGTTTAATATGTATTCAGTATCTATCACTATTTTGGCAAAGTCAGCTGGAATATATTTTACTCTGCTGTCTTTATTTTAAAAACTACAGTAAAATAAGGGGAAGACGAGGTTTCGGCTACTAAATATCAAAAGAAAAAAAGCACAGTCTTGAATGTGGGTATATGATTTAGTATATTCCAAAAACAACAGTAGAAACAATCATTAGCATCAAAGTGCAGGCGATCTAAACAGGTTTGATTTTGAAGCACATTACTATAGCATTAGTTATGCTTTGATTGTGGAATGCCTTTTCTAAACTTGGCTAAAATTTACTTTCTTCAGGTTGAGCTGGGAATACAGCTCAGTGGTTAGACACGTGGCTAGCTCATGTGAGGCCCCAGAGTTCAAACCCAGCAGGGCAAAAAAAAAAAAAATAGAATGGGAAGGTTGATTTTTTTCTCTGTGCGTGCCAACAACTTCGGTAGGGAATACTTTGACTGAGTACTAGTTTGTGGGCATTCAGCTGCTAGGACATATGTGACTATTCTTTAGCATTCCTGCAGTATTCCTGCAGTTTCTTGCCTCATATATAAGAGCTGATCAGATAGGGTTGACATTGTGTGGGAATTAGCATGAAGTAGAAAAGTTGATCTGGCTCTTGTCCTCAAAAAAATTGGTTGGAGGAATTAGAAGTATACACACAGCTTAACAATCACCATGCCACGAAAGTCAAATTAGGGGAAGGAACAGAAAGTGGCTGTCAGAGGAGACAGATCCTGATGGTCGCTGGGGTGACCAGGAAAGCAAATCAGACAGCTGGTTTTCAGGTGGGTGGTAAGGAGAGTTAAGGGGGACAATGACAAGTCTCTAACAAGGCTTAGAGACCTAGTCTAGATATGATAAACAGTTTCTCAGAGGATGTATATTTCTTCTCTCTTCTCATTGCCAAGGCTCATTATTTACTTCAAGCGACCCTGAATAATCATGACCTACATCTACCCTTCTAACTAAAAGCAGATCATAATTTTGTTGGATCAATTTCATCTGTAAAAAGAAAAACATGATCATTGCCACCAATCAATGACAATCAGTGTAGGCTGGCTTATACCAGGGAGCAGGCGTAATTTAGAAAAACAAATTATTTGTGCTATAAGAATATTCATTTTCCTCTCTTCACCTTGATCTAAGAAGTGATCCGAATGCAGAAATGCAGAAACAAATTAATTCCATTTAACAAATATCCCAAAATAACAAGTCCTATGAGCCCTTTTCTTTAATTTTTAAACCCAGGACCTCCTTTGTGTCCTCACCCTCTTCCCTTCCCCCTGAAGCAGTGCTTGAGAAGGCAGGCTACACTCCAGAACAGTACCCTTTACTCTTCTTCCAGGAAAGAACTTTTCAAATAAGGTCCTAAATGCCCATTCAGTGTTGGTGAGCACACATACACCTACACATGGCGGAGACATGCCAACTCCTGACACGGGAATTTTCAGACGCACACCAAAGTCTCTGTTTGATTTAAATTTATTTTTAATCACATAAAATCCAATTTGGAAAATTGATGCATGGGATTTTCTGAGTCACCAGAAGCTCTTTATAAGATTGCAAATGCATCAAGAAAGAAGAAATCTGTCTAAGCATGGCTGATAGTTCACAACGGTAAAAATGATCTGTTTCCTTAGTTCAGAATGAATGAGACGAGTTTTTAAATCAGATAGGCTATTAAATCCTAACATAAAGTCAACATACACTTGACATATCTGATTCATGAGAAGAAAGACTTTGGGGCAAAAGTAGTCACCACTTTGAAATCAGTTTATTTTGTTAACTTTCTTTTTCAGTCTTATTTAATAATTCACCTAATATTTAATATTCTGGGTCATACTAATCAATTATAATAATAGTGATCTTTGTCCTCCGCTCCCAGTCATTTTTTGCTGTTTTTGGCAATACACTAGGACATTTCTTAATTCCTTAAGGAGCTTCCAAAAATGATAAAGAAGCAATCCAAATTCATTTTATACTCATATTCTTTTTTACTTTTAAGTTCATGGAAATAAGTCTTTGAATCTGTAAATGAATTTCCTGAAGAAAAGTATGAAGATTTTTTATTAGCTAACCCATATCAGAGTATAATCACACCTCCAACATGATTGGGAATCACAGTTTTAATGCTAATTGGTTCTAATGATCATTGATAGTCAGTCATATCTCAAAAAGGAAATGAGTAAGGGTAATTTCCCATCCTGACATATTCAATGAGGCCAAAAGTCCTTAAAGTGTTACTTTTTTTTTTCTTTTTTTGTGGTGCTGGGGATTGAAACCAGGGCAGATCCTCTACTTTCAGATAAATAATTATTTCCTTGTCACTAGTGAATTTAATTATTACACAATTTTTTTTGTTAATTGCATATTAAATTACAAAGTACAACTAGAAATCTATTTACATGAAGATGTTTTTCAAGTGACAAATTCTCAGAATTTTCTTGTAAAATATAGTTTTTTCCTATTTTTTCCATGCGAACCCCTCTGCCCCTTGCCTATAATTTGAAAGCCATTCAACATGGAAACATCTACAAACAATAAGAAAATGATCAACAAACAGCTCTCCATCAGAGATATGGTCCCATAAATCACAGCATATTCGTATGACAACATGTCATTTGCCCAAAGAAATCATGTTTTCAAAGACTACGCATAGACAAAAGACCAAAAGAAAATATTCCATAGTTATCTCTGAGTAATTAGGTTATAATTCCTTATTCTTACTTTTTTTTGCATTTTCTAAAAATTATTTTTGAAATTACTCTATATCCTTCAATTTAAAAACCTATAATTTTAAAAGTTCACCAAGCACCAGAAGTTCAAAAGAAACATTGTGAAGATTTATATTTTGCAATATAAAAAAGCTTCCAAAACAGTGATGATTCACAAGTCCCAGAACTTTCAATGGGCAAACATCTGGCCAGCAGATTAATTTGTTCTTGTTCTGATTGTTTTGCAGTGATGTTTGCAGGACTTCCCACTGTCTTGTTTTTTTCTTTTCATTCAAATGTGAATTACCTCCCTTGTTACTGAAAGGTGGTTACAGGAAAGCTCTGTATTTTTAAACCAGGTGATATTTTTCTACTAGTCTTTTTATACCAGAGTCATTAAGTTTGGGAGATAAAATAAACTAGGGATGTAAATTGCTATGAGAAATTTTTTTACAATAAAATAATATCAAACTGAATTTAATGTACAAATGCAGCTTTGAATAAGACTATTTCATTCATGAAATGGAAGGGCAAAGATGAATTTGTTAGGGAAACATAAGTACAGTGGCACATCAGGGAATACTATTTTCAGTGCAGACATTGTTTTCAAACTCAAAACATTAAATTGAGGGCCACAGTCATGACAATGAAGTTAGGAATGGCTTTGGAGTGTTGAGTTCCTTACAATAATCTACTATGTTAAATGGTGCAATCACTTTGGGAATCTACTTGGCAGGACCTCAGAAAATTAAACATAGGGGTAGTGTAGGGCCCAGTGTTTCTACCCAAGGGAATTTTACCAAAAGACTCGAATATACCCACAGGAACTGAAAGCATTTGTCCACACAAAACCTTGTGAAGGAGGACTCACTGTAGCATTAGAATCAAAAAGTGGAAACACACTAAATGTTCAATTGATGAATGAAAAAATACAATGTGAACTAGCATACAATTGAATATTATTGGACAATTAAAAGGAAAGCTACCAAAATGAAAGCACTTTGAAAACATGTACAAGTAGAAAGCAGTCACAAAAAGCCATAAAGGATATTAATGGATTTATATGAAAGTATCCCAAACTGGCAATCCATAGAGACACAAAAGTAGATTAGAAGTTGCCAAGTGGATGCAGTGGTGCATGCCTGTAATCCCAGCAGCTCAGGAGGCTGAGGCAGGAGGATCGCAAGTTCAAAGCCAGCCTCAGCAAAAGCAAGGAGCTAAGCAACTCAGTGAGGCCCTGTCTCTAAGTAAAATACAAAATAGGACTGGGGATGTGGCTCAGGGGTGGAGTGCCCCTGAGTTCAATCCCTGGGGTTGAAGTCGGTGCAGAATGAATAACCTTTAATGGATAAGGAATTTCTTTGTGGGGGGTGGGGGGTGATGAAAACGCTCTGAAGTTAGACAGGTTGATGGTTTCCCAACTTTATAAATACACCGAAACTCTTGGACTTGTACACTTTAAAGGGTGAATTTTATGGTATTTAATTAGAGTTCAGTTCAAAAGCATTTTTAAAAATTCTACTATCGGCCTTCTGATGATGAGCTGCAATTCTTCCAAACAAAGAGTAGAGATAACATGATTTTTAAGCCATTTCAAAGACATTTCAAATTCTGGCTAAGAAAAGTTCAGTTTTATGAATATATATAGATTGAACTCATAGAGATTTTTAAAAGAGCTGATCTGCGTTATTAAGTGAGTTTTTTTTTAAGATGATACAGCTTAACTTTCCAGCCAAGGGAAACACAAGATATGACTTCTTCTTTTTTCTTTTTAATAATAATAAATTGTATTTGCTTAGAAGCATTCAGAATGTCAACAAAACAGCTACATTTTTTTTTTTGCAATTATAGAGTGGTATTCAGTTAACAGAACAACAATTATTTTGCATAAGCTGCATCAGAGACAACTGAAGATGAAAAACTACCATCTCCATATATAACTAATTTGTGCTGTGCACCAACAAAAACCTGCTTTAAATTTCCATGCCAATTTACAGCCCCATACTGTACCAGGCAAGGTTAGTGGCTACTGAAAATACCACCAGGACAGGGCTATCTAAGACACATTCCATAGTGTGTTAACTATACAAAACAAGACACTGTACAGTTTTAAAACAATCTTACACAGACTTATATTTCATTTTTTTTCTTTAAAAGGAGTGAGTTGTGTACGGGGGAGTGGGGGTTAACTGTCTTATAGACAAGAAAAAAACGGTGCTAGAACCAACTTATTCACCATCATCAACTTCTTCCTCTTCCTCCTCATCCTCTTCATTTCCTCCTCTTCCTCCTTTTCCTTCTTTTTCTTGCTTTTCTCAGCCTTGACAACTCCCTTCTTTGCTGCATCAGGTTTTCCTTTAGCTCAGTAAGCAGCAATATCCTTTCCATATTTTGCCTTCAGCTTCATCTGCAGCAGTGTTATTCCACTTCTAATTCTACATCAGATATTGATTTGCCATGCTCAGGGGAAGGTAACATAGTGTCAGTTTCCCCATTTGTGAAAAGGCGATAATAATTTCTGACTCTCTTGTAGAGTTGGATGCAAAAGAACAAACATGTATGGGGTACCTACTGGAATCATGGGACAATAACAGGAAGAGGGTAAAAAATACACAGGCGAATGACCCATGTCACATAAAAAAAGTGTGATCGCTGTAATTTAAAAGTTACATGAAATCAAATGAAAACACTAACACCTAAATGCCCACCAAGAGAATGATCGATACATTTTGATGATGGAATATCACATAACAGTAGAAATGAATGAGCTCCGATAATGGACATAAGTCTGATAATCCTAATTGTCAACAACAAAAATGTTTCAGAAGAATACACACAGCATAAGACCATTTATAGAAAGATTAAACGAGCTAAATATTCCATATTATTAAAAACATATTATGTGAGAATAGCCATGGGAATGACAAACACCCAAGTCAGATAGTGGTCTTTAGTCCTCAAGGGGCATCTGCAGTATGGATGGATATTTATTATATTTTCTTATACAGTTTTATATGTCTTAAGCATTGCGAGATTATTTTTTAAAAATTTAGGGAAATTCGTAGGTCACTTTCTACTGGGATTGACAGGAGAGTAACACAAGACTTCTAGGCTAAGGCATCTGAGTTGGGCCTTAGGACTCACAGTTTTAACAGGCAGAGAGGAAGGGGAAGGTGTTGCGGGTGAAGGGCATAGTGTAAGTAAAGAAAAAATAACAAGCATTAGGGACCACAAGGTTTCTTTAAGTCACACAAAGCAATTTAGGTTTCAGCTTCTTACAGACTTTTCAAATGCAGAACACAAAGGACAAGGAGATTTCATGAATCATGGTGTCGAAAGCTTGATACATTGAAAACAGAGCATAACGAGAATTTCAATCTGGGTTTGGAGGGTTGCAAACTTGTTCCTTCTTTTTACTAGTGAGAACAAATTGGGATCCCTGGAATATACCACTTGGGAGATGGTGGGAGAATAATTTTATCCACCAGTATTAAGTTGTTGCCTGAGGACAGCTGAGTAAATAGTATGCTGAAGTCTGTTTGAGGGCTGCCAGCTAGTTACACCCATAATTTCATCTCTATTAACAAAAACAACTCGCACTGTCGCAGTGCCCTGCTTTGGCTACCCCGCGGTTTGCAGTATGTGAATTATGGAGTGTCACTTGAGGAACATTCTATAGCAGTGGGGGCTGTGTTTTGATGTCCGTTCATTACCCGCCCCCACTCTGCTGATTTATGGCATACCATGCCGAGACCTAAATCAAAACTAGAAAATACGTGTGAAATAATGCAAAACAGAGTCGAAGGGTTGGCAATTCCGTAATTATACCTAAAGGGAAAATAATTATGTAATACCATATGGCAACAGCCAGTCTCGGAATAACAAATGTCCATACTGTAAATGTAGAATTCTGGGAAGAACGCTCAGGGTCTTTGAAGAGAGGCCGAGGAAAGGCCTGCCTTTTAAAAGGACCCAGAGACAGCTTTGTGAATGATATTTGGCCTTTGATAATACCATTTATAGCCCAGGAAATGAAGGCTTGAGCGAGCGCACTGACAAACGAATGTAGAAAATGGGACAAAACTCTAATTATTTACTGTTTCTGCTCAGTCTAGACGCCTACCTGCAGCAGCCATTGGTTTTACCCACCAGTTCAAGTTCTGGAAATGTGAAAGCAACTTATTGATAGAAAACAGAAAACTCTCCAAGTCGCAACAGCAACTAGGAACTAGGAACTAAGTCAACATCAGAAACAACTCTAACTGGAGAACTCTCAGGTAGAGAAAGGAAAGGAAGATGGAAGAATTCCCCAGGAGTCAGGAGCAGAGAACGCTCCTCTCTGTCTGTCCGTCCATGAACAACCTCTCCATACATGGAAACAGGAGAGAAAATGACCTGGGCGATGCTCCAGCGTAAATCTTCATGCTGGAAAACTACCCTCCTCTGCTTCGCCTGGCAGAGCCCTGGCATGGGAACTGAAACGAAAGATGCTAAGAAAAGATTAGGTGACTAAGGCTCCTGCTAGCCAACTTCCCTCACTAAACACCAGTCCTGAATTTATGTGTTCCCTGAGTCCCTCAAGTCGCTCACCTGGGTGGAGCCATATGAGATGCTGGCCTGAAATTCTGTGAAAGCTGGGGACAGGGGGACAGGGGTGACCATGAAAACCACTCTAAACAGAGAAATCAGGGGAAAATATGGTGTTCTTTAAGATGAGGCTTGCCAAATGAAGGTCTTCGTAAATTAAGTTCTGTAGGGACACAGCCGTGCCTGTTAACTCAGGTATTCTCTATGTCTGCTTCTGAGATATAATGGCTGACTTGGGTAGTTGTCACAGGCACCATGTGGGTTACAAAACCTTACATTAAAACAATTTTTCTTTTTTTACAGAGTGGGGGTCTTGTTATGATGCTCAAGCTGGTCTCGGATTTCTGGACTCTAATGATCCTCCTGCTTCAGCCTCCCTTGTGGCTATGACTATAGGTGCAGGGCACCATGCTGGCCCAACCCTAAAATGTTCATTAGGTGGCTCGTTTCAGAAAAATCTTGCACCTGTGCTTTAACATACCATTACCCGGACTAGCTTCAGTTGTTAAACACTTGAAAGTAATGATTTATAAGAGTAGCCATCTAACTGGACACAGCCATTAGGTAATTACACTTAAGCTTTAGAGCTGAAAACTACTTTCCTGGGTTCTTTATGGTTATCTTACTTTGACTATATAAACATGTTATATATTCAATTAAGCTATATCATTTGAGACTGAATTTTTTTTTTTTTTTTTGACTCTGCAGGAACAACCACCACCAAACAACCTGACAGTAGAAGCAGGTAGAGCCCAATACAGTCTTAAGGTGATTTCTTTCTGGAAACCAAGTTAGTTAGGAAAAAGATAGGCATTAGAAAGGAAATGCTGCATGGGAGCTTGAAGAAGGAATGTAGGCATTTAAAAAACAATGGTAACAATTACGAAGTCCTTTATAAAAAAACTGCCTGGTAATAACTCACTACATTCTCAATATAACTCATGTGTTATATATTGTGCTGCCCATTTTATAACAACAGAACTGAGATCGATGCAGTTAAGGAAGATCCCTATGATCACTGACTGGCAAAGTGGTAGACCAGAAAGGGGCACACATGACACCTTCAAATGCAGGTACTGTGTATGCTCCACTCTACCCCCCATACAGGGGACAGGAGGAGGAGGGCTTACTTGGGGAAGCTGGGCTTACTTGGGGAAGCTGGGCTTTCTTTCTAGCCTTGGGCAAGCTTGGACAATTCTTTTAGTCTCTCTGGTATCGGTTAATTATTAAAAAAAAAAAAAAAAAGATTGCTAGAGTTTTATAAAGGCTGTACAACTTCATTCTATGAAAACTGTAATGGAGAATTTAGCTTTTAAATGTCTTTAAAAAAGAATTTGCCTTCCTGTGTTTTCTTTGTTCATGACAATTCTTGCTCTTTTCCAGTGTTTGACAGAATGAATGGGTAGCTTGATTGGGTGTGGGTAGGCCTTGTGGTGGGCACACCTGCCCCTGCTGCCCTGAGAGGCAGGATCGCTGTCCCTCAGCTCTCAGCCTCTGCTCCTGGGTTGGGCTTCAGGTCCCCCTCGCCTTCCCATGTGCCCTCCTTCTCGCTTCCAGTTTTGCCCCAGCAGTTGCCCCTCTGCCTGCCCAGGTCATGCTGCTGCCCTGGTTGCTCTTTGGCCCCGGTTCCCAAAACTTTTGGGCTATTAAATGAGCATTTTTTTAAACCGGGGCCAACAGGTTCCAAGTGTCTAGCCGTCTGAAGTGGAGTCTTTCTGAAGAGAGATTCTGCCAAATTCAGAAAACTCCATCAGCGTCTGCTCTCTGAGGAAGTGGCTTTCACAAGTGAAACTATCCCATGTCCCTTAATGTCTGGGCCTGGCAGCCAAGCTAGGTGGCTGCCCGAGAAAGTGGGCGAATTTCAGAGAACGACAACTGCCCTTTGCTGTCTAGTTTTTAACAGGCCAGGAAGAAAAAGGTGACTTTTCCCTCATGAGAAATTTATTGCCAGGGGAAAATAGAGACTCACACATCAACCATGCAGAGGAGGCTCCATGGAGCACACTTACTAAACCTCTTCTTAAACGACCAAAGAAAAAAGTGACAAACAAGAAAAATGTCTTCTCCTGAGAGATTGGGCCCCACCTTCCATCCACCCACCCACCCACAGGGAACCATAAATTAGATATTACACACAGCAAATTGGCAGCTGATGCCTTAAACATTATGAAGTGCCAGGTCTGGGCCTCAAGACAGATACTTTTTTGTTTTCAGCACTTGCCACTTAAAAATACACTTAGAAGTTTCTGGAAGGGGTAGGGCTATAGATGAAAGGTCTACTAAGAGAGAACTCATGCCTGCTCCTCACATGTACTAGGAGTCGGATAAGAATCATTTCACATATTCACACAGGAAGTCCCCAAGGCAGGTGTTATTATCTTCCCATTAAAGATGAAGAGGGGCCCTAAGACCCAGGGTCACCAGTGAGTCCCAGACCCTCGTCAGGCAATGTCCAGGACACAATCACAAAACACACTTGGTAAATCTCCCCCATCCTAGGATGGCTCACTGGACCAGCGAATGTAAACTCTTTTTTCTCTTGAAAAGATCTGGTTGTGATTATGAAATTCCAGGTTCTGTATTTCTCCCCTAAAAGAAGAACCATATTATTTTTTTCTGCTTATAGAACCGTAAGGCCTCAAAGACTAGTTCATCAAAATTCTCTCACAGAAAGAAATTGAAACACCGAGATGAAGAGTCATTTATCCGAAAATAGAAACCAATCAGCAGTCAAGCTCTTCTTTTTTGGTCCTACTACAATAGCACACTTAAAAAATATACATATTTTCCAGCTTTGTTGAAGTATCATTGACAAACAAGATTGTATGATTTTAAGGTGTACAAAGAGATGATTTAACATACATCTCTTCTGTGGAATGCTTCCCACGAAGGTCAACTCGGTTAACTAGTTAACTTCTCATCTACTCACTTTTGTTTTGTTTTGGCTTTTTCTTCTTGTTGTGTGATGAGAACATTTAAGCAAATTTCAAGTATACCATTTAGTGTTGTTAGCTATATATTGGATCTTCTGAGTTATATATCATCTTATAACTAAATGTTTGTACCTTTCAACCAGCATCTTCCCTTTTCTCCCACTTTCCTACCACCACATATTTTTTTTTTCCTCTTTTAACCTAAGAGAGATAACACAGTAGGAAAAAGAAAAAGTAGTATTGCTCTTAGACTCAAAGTTTAAGGACCTCCCATTTTTCATCCATGGTCAAAACCCATCAGCGATGATCCATTCACAGGATCATCATTGATATGACTGCCTTTACCAGAATTGGGTTTTCTTTCCTTTTCCTTAGTTATTTTTCTAGTCTTGAAAACCAAAACGCTGACTGGATTAATGAATAAAAAATGGATCGTGTTGAAAGATCCGAAATGTCTCCACTTGTTTAAATACACACACACACACACACACACACACGCACGCACGCACACACACACACACAGAGTCCTATTCTTCTTCCCACACTTCATTCAGGAGGGCTGGCTAATGAAGAAGATGTTCTTGGGCTGGGCTGCATGAGAACAGGTAAATGCCCTGTTTTTGTTGGTTCTTTGTCTCTATCCTGGCTTTGGTGGTAAAATTAAGTTTTCCATATCTGGAAGCAGATGCCCTAGTACAATGGCCTTCTATAGAGACCCGAGCAAGCTTGGAATCAGCTTCTCCAAGTGGCTACTGTTCTGCTCCTGAAGGCAGAATGACCAACCAAGTTACAGCTGAAGTGTTGACTCTACTCTTCCCTCCCCTCCTGGCTGGTCCTCCTTCCTCACAGCTCCCTTTTCCACAACTCTAACCTCCCTTATTAAAATTTCCATCAGAGGCGGGAATGAGGCTGTTGGAGCAATTGTGGGGGGTGCCTGTTCCAGTCAACTCAGGTTCCCTGTCTGTCACTGGCCAGCAGTAGCTTGCTCTGGCCATGGTTGTATAGAACTGCGGGGCCTACTGCCAAGAACTGGCCTAACTTCACCACTGGCAATAGCCCTCTCTTTTGTGGTAATGGAAATGTCTGATTTTAAGGCAGGAAGAATGCTCCAGGGATCCCACGCATCTTTTCGATCTGATCCAATTTCTAGCTTCCTGGATTGTCCTTTTGAACCAAATAATAGACCTCTTAATTTTGGCCATGGTCATACTCCAATTGTCCCTGTGGGGACCAGAAAATTACATTTCAATCAGGTACTCAAGGATGCTTCCCTGGTCTTCCTTAACAAGGACCTAATTCCAAGGCCCCATTCTATCCATCGGAATGTATAATTAACTCAACTATTACAGAGCTCAACAAGACACACACGTGGGCTTCTGGACATGTTTGTTATATGCCTGGGAGGTTTATAAGTAATCCAAGTTTCTGTGGAATGAGGTTATAACTACAGGACTGGTCAAAACAGGACTGATTTATCTAACCAAATTTAAGAAAAAGAGAATGAAACAGTAGACTAAATGTCATCTTTGTACCATTCCCACACTAATGCTTTATCTTTTAGACCAAAGATAAATGTGTTTTGTTTTGTTTTGTTTTAAGCATGCCAAAAGACTCAGTTTACACCCAAGGACTCAGGGCTAGAGGTCAACAATGCTCTATAATGCTGAGTTATCACAATATGACTGCAGTTTCAACTTGGTTGCTGGGCTTGCAAGAGCAGAACTGTTGCCACTTGGAGGCAAAAGCTCATTCCAAACTTGCTTGGTATCTACGGAAGTCCTTTGTACTGGGGCATATCTGTTTCCTGTTTCCCACCTTATCCTACCACCAAAGTTAGGGTAGGGAAAGAGAACCAACAAAGCCCAAGGCATCTGATTATAGGATCAAGTCTTCTGAATATTCTGGAAGAGTAAGCAAGGTCTCACTTTGCTCAGGAGAGGGGACAGGGTGAGACTGATGGGAGGCTATCCTCAGTGAAAGCTGCTCAGTTCAGATTGTATCAGCTGGTGGAGACCTCCTTCTCCTGGGAAGATGGCCAACTGGCCAATTCATTTGGGTAGGAGGAATCTCTCTGTGGCACCACAAATGGTGGGACTCGATTAGATTCACTACTAAGTGTCATTGTTTGCGGAACACTCTCGACCCTTGACAGGAAGTGAATGCTTAAAACCTTACCTTACTCATAAAATGAGAACTAGAAGAGACCCTATTCAGGGATTCCTCCCCCAAACACACTGACACTATCCTCAGAAGGTTGCCCTGTGTCCTCTCATACAGAAACGAAAAGCTCACTGACAATAAAGTAACGCACTCCATGCTGAAGGAAGGTCTATCTTCCTGAAACTTTACCAGTTGTTACATCTCAGATTGAATCCTGGGGTTCCTTCACCCTTCTTCATGCAATATGGATTTTAGGTCGCCCATTCTGGTGAGGAAAAAGAATATCACCTCACATCTATATAAAGCACAAAGCAGTTGGCATAGGTGCCTCCCATTGCCGCTGTCACCTCCTCAAAACCTCTCCATCTCCAAACCCTATTATTTCCCCAGGAGTCTTTCTGCATTAGCCTGTTCTTCTTTCCTCCTGAAAGTCACTCCCTCCTTTGTGGCACTTTTGTGGTTCACACACTCCAGATCACACATCACATCTCCCCCCCCCGCATCCCTATTCCTCTCCTTCCTGATACATCCAACTCAGAAACAGCTTTAACCAAAAGAGTCTCAAATATGCAAAGTCCTAAGATTTTAGAGTTGATCCTTTTGTGGATCATGTTCAGTTGATCTTTTTCAAATACTTTATGGACTTTCAGTTTTTCCAAAAGACTTTTCTTCAAATTTTAATTGTTCCTTCTTATAACAAAATTAAACTATTGTATTTGCAGACCACCTGAATGAACACAAAATCCCTAAAGGAGGGATTAAGTTTTAGATGGGTCATGGGAAGGACTACTCTTCAGGGAACTGCTTTTAGGTTGAAGAAGATCTAGGCAAAATTGACTGCTTCTGTCCCCTAGTTGGTCACTTTGGAAACAGGAGTTAAATGGATACAAATGCTTTTCTACTTAATAGTTTTGAAAGTAACAGAAATAAAATTGAGGGCAGCAGGAAGGGTGTATGCCAATCAACCATATGCCTGTTCCCCTTCCCAATTCCAGGTCAAAGGTTTAAAGCACTCATCAATCTATGCCAGTATCTGCTGTGATTCATCTTGGCATCAGAACCATTTTGGGTTGAATGATTATTTTGAAAAATCTCTAATCAGAACCACTGCCAAGTTCAAAACCAAGGTTTGTTATGATATTTACTAATAGAAAGATTCCTAAAAGGATAGAGAAAATCTCAAAGAAAATAATGTCATAACTATTATCAACATGGAACAAGGCTGGCTAACCCATGTCAGAATTTCCATTTTCTCTCTCCTTCTCTTAGATATATTTCCCATCTTGTCAGTGATGTACTGCCTGAAGTTCAGTCTGGTACACATAATCACAATGAAAATAAATAAAAAAATAAATGCACACACCGAGCAGGGCAGCATGAATTAAAAAAATGGTCTAGGTTATTTGGGTACATAAATCATGAATGAAGTCATTTTGGCTTTGTAAAAAATTAAGTCATGACATGAAGACAAAACAAAGAGAACCGAGTAATTCCCCTTCCAGGTTTTTTATCCCTGCATGCAATTTGAAACTAAGTGTGTCTTACTCTTTGTTATAATAAACACACAAACAAAAGATACAGAAGTAGAGGTCAGAATAGAAATGACGTTTGGTGTCCAGTTCTGTATTTGAACTGCTACAGTGATGATTTGTACTTACTTCATACTTTTTAGAAGTTCAAAGTCTGAAATCACCCTGTTTTCAAGAGCTATCTCATAAGTAGAACTTCTCTGTGCTAAGGCAGCATGGTCATCCCTACACTTGCTAAAGGGGAATAGTGAGTAAAGGGCCAGAAAGTCAGGAAAGGTTAGTAAGCCTGGCTGACCAGGAGCCTGAACAACACTTCCTGGCTTAGTTACCCAGGAAGGCCATTCCCAGGTCTCCAACTTCACAGCTAAATAGCAATGACCTGAAGGGCAGTCTCCAGAAAACTTGACATTCCCACCCGAGCGTTCAAATGTTTGCCACAAAGTATGCCATTCAACTTCTACGCTCTCTTGAGGAAGCCAGCTAACAGACAGGTGGGTGGGATGGTATAGATCCTTTACTGAAAACCAAGGTGGGGGGAAGCACTTTGTCCTCTTTTTACTAGACCACTTTTCATTTCTCATTCAGTCAAATGATTTTAAAATAATTTTAAAGAGATGATATAAGACATAAAGAAAATAAACAGAGTATCTAAACTAATACATATTTAATGAAGTCTTATAATGCATTGAACATGTACTGAGAAACATACAAATATTATTTATTTTATCTGGTGTGTATTAGGATTTCTATTTTATAATCAGAAAACTGTAGCTCTAAGAGGTCTTACTAACTACTTCAAAGTGTTAAACTCATCCTAGCCTAGTTCCCACTGTACCAAGAAAACTTCTGAGATCAGAGTCAGGGATGACTTGCAGTTAATTCCCAAACCATCCTGCATACAGACATTAGTGTCAGCTCTCTGCTCCTCTAAGTCAAGAGAGGAACCTTAAAACAGGGTGGTGGTCCCCATTTGGAAACATGCTCTTTATCCCTCCTACTCTTTCTCTCACCTTGAATATTGCTGGATTTGGGATCCCGTGTAATCTATGAGAAACAGATTTTCTATAGAAAATACCAATAGACAAAGAGAAGATTCCTCTCCTTTAGCCAGTCTTGTCTCTATCCACATTTTCCTCTCTTTTTATTGCTAGTGCTCACCCTTTCCTCCATTTTCTTTTTTATCTTTCTCCTTTCCTGTCTACCTATGTCATGGCTCCAAGAGAGGAAAACAAACAAACAACAAAAAAAACCCAATCCACAAAGACATGAATCAGTGCAATGTCATTTTCACGGCATTTGTTTCTCCTGAGAGAGGAACGCCCAAACAGGGAACGACAATAATTGCCCATTTGGCTACACACCTAAAACACATCCGTGTTTCGCAGAATGAAATGTCAGTAGAGAGTCTCCAATGAATATTCTCATATTTGAAAGTGCTAGATTTGTACAAGGGTAAAAACACCTAGCACATACAGACTCTTGTGAGCCTGACCTTTCACAAAAACTTAGAATGTGTTCAAGAAAATCACCAGGGACAACGTGAATAGGTCCACCGTCCCCTCCCCTCTGTGACAGTTCCTATTATGACACCTGTGGCCACCACAAATGAAAGAGCCAAAGGCTAATTTGTGGTGAAGTCTACTTTGGCACCCTTTCCAATACTTTATAATTCAAAATAATAAAAATGTCACTCACTTAAATAGCAGCGAAATAATTGGCTCATTTTTGTCAACATTTTGGTGACCACTATTCTAGATATTTCATAGTTGTATAAGCAGAGAATTTGATTATAAATTTCACAATGTGTACATCCTCAAAAGACCATACGAAGGCAAACCGCAGTCAGATCAGACACTGACTTGACCAAAGATGATTTATGAGACATCAGCAGAGTACGTGACCCTTCTAAATCTCGTTATCCTCAGAAATAAATTCTTGACAACATCGGAAACAGAAATTACCATCAACATTTATATTTAGACTCTAGGGAAGAGAACTAAATCCTCAATTACTTCTAAAAACACATAAAACTGACCTAAGTTAAAAAAGAAAACCTAGCAGTCAATTTACAGAGAGGGACATTTATATCTCATAGGGAGATAGTAACTTTGCAAATCAAGAATATTTGCATAGAGTTTTTAAAAAGTGGAAAAACATAATATGAAAATAGAAAACAAATTATAGCTCAGACTTTCTTCTAACCTCCCAGAATCCAATACTCTGAGACTATCCAGCATGAATATTTGCACTAAGCAAATATTTGTACATATAAACTCTCTCATTTTAGGTTTGATCTTTCTCTTAAACATTATGAATTTTACAGCCTGGCAAAGGGTTGTGTTTGCCATCCAAAACCCAAAAGACTACTTTTAAAGATTAAAAGTGTAAACTTCTCTGTGAGCGTTTTTAGGAGAAAATCAGGACCCTCCCTGCATTTCAGCTCTGGTTAATGTATAACACTGTGCAATTTGTTATAATGTTAACATAATATAATTTATATTTTGGTTCAGATTTTTTAAGATAATGAATGACATAAGAATATTCAAGAGAACTTAAAAAAATTTTTTAAATGACTTTTCTATTCATCGGGTAGGAACTGAAGGAAATTTCTCCACCTCCACAAACAAAATTACTGCACAATTGTCATTAATATCCACACATCCCTTGTTGAATCATACTCTTGAATCTCATGAATAAGAAAAAAAAATTCAGGAAAGATTTCTCATGGAAAAAAATATCTGCTATAAATCATCAACATCCCAAACTAAGAGCTGGATAATTTATCCTGAAAATTTGAATCTCTGAAATTCTGAAAAGTTCAGAATCTCTGAAAATATATTCAAGGGTCCTTCTTATTTTTCAGGTCTATGTTATAAGTGGCAAGGCACACAGGAAAAGCAGTGTGCTGGAACAGCACTAGATTTTAAAGGGTAAAGTGTGCTGGAATAATTGAAGGTTGATAGCAGAGGACATTTAACTGCATGTGGAACTTCACTGATGTTTGATGGTATTAAAGCAACAAGTCCAAGGTTTTTATATTCCTGAAGACTATAATTTCCCCCCATTCCAAGCCCTTAAATAGTGGTCTGTCTTTAAAACAAATTATAGAAAGAAAAGGGACCTGCCTTTAGACACTACATAGAGCACTCCTCAGAAGAAATAGATCCATCTATATAATACACACATCTTGTATCTATTGACAGCTGCTGAGAAGGCAGAGGCACATGGAAGGGATTCCTGTGCTTGAGGTAGCAAGCATGTTTTTACATCACAATGACTCCACTGGAAAAGCTCATGACCATCAGAAAATGCTCATGGGAAAGACAAGGGAACTTCTGATCCGGTCACCCACAAGAAGCTCAGGGGCTGACAAAGATAACCAAGTTATGCTTTAAGCAAGATTGGGCCACTTTCTGCCACAATTCCCAATTTTTTAACGTTCCTGACAACCTGCATCTTTCTGGGTAAACTAAGTGAAGGTAAGAATCAAGGCCCACAATTAGGTGAACAATTTGATAGATAAGATCCTTGGGGGGCCCTTATTTATACCATTTATTAATTAAAGTTAAGATTCTTTAGTGAATTTGTTACATGTCTCAGCTATTAAACAAAATGAAGCGCTGAAGATGTGTGAGGAAACAGGTGACTGGAAAGAAATGGATTGTCTCTTGGTTTCAGACTGTGTAAAGACCATCTAATAGTGTCAAAAGAGGAAACTCATCCAAGATTTAAATTAAGGGTAACTATTTTTCTGGGGGGGTTCTGGGGATCGAACCCAGGGCCTTGTGCTTACAAGGCAAGCACTCTACTGACTGAGCTATCTCCCCAGCCCCAAGGGTAACTATTTTTTGAAGAAAAAAATATATACACTTAGGTATATGAGGTGTTTGTTCTGTTTTCAGTTTTGTTGATTAGGAGGGAAAGTTCAAGGTACAGAAGATTTCAGTACACGGTGACGTGGAAATACAAATTCTTATGGAATGGTCAGTTCATCATAGCATTATTTTGCCTTAAATTCCATAGAATTAGTTGTCATGTAGCAGGACATTCATATCTCATGCTCTGTGTACAATTTCAAGACCTCGTAATTAGTAATAGTGACAATAATAACACATAGAAGAAAGTAAAGTTACTTATATCAATGTCTGCCAGAATTTTTGTTTTTTGTACAGAGGATTTAACCCAGGGGCACTTTCCCACTGACCTACGTCTCCAGTCCTTTTTATTTTTTTATTTTGCGACAGGGTCTCACTAGGTTACAAAGAGTCTTGCTAAATTGCTGAGGCTGGCCTCAAACTTGGTGATCCTCCTGCCTCAGTCTCCTGAGTCACTGGAATTACAGGTACGTGCCACCACGACCAGCTTGCCAGAAAATTCAAACCACCAAATACAATATATTGAAATTTCTTTTAAAAATAATGGAATCTTTCTGACCTGAAAAGGTGGCACATCATTTTGACATCTACAACAAGAAATCTATTCATATAAAACTTGCTTTAGTAAAATAATTCTTTATCTTGAGTTTTGCTTTGAAATGTGAAACTTTTAAGTTATTTTACCCAAAATGACAGTGAAAATAATAGCTTTTGAGAAACGTGGTAAACAAGTTTATAAAACAATTTAGTAGGGGTGTCACTGCAAAGCTGCTTGGAAGTTTGGGGAAATGTATACAGCTTTAATTTTCATGACTTTGCTGGTAACTCTGCCTTTCTTTTCCCCACAAACTTGAAGTTTGAGATTGAGATCACTTTTATCCTCAACTAGTTATCTTGTAGTTTAGAACCGGAGGTTTTTACACAATTAAATCTTGATATTGAAAATTCATTTCTAAAAATGGTTTGGCTTCCCAAAACAACCAGGATCACACTACTTTTAAAAATGATTTAAATTTATGAAATCACAGAAACCTTCTCAAGTCTTGGCATATATAATTGGCTTATTTTCCTGAAATATCACTCCCCCCCACAAATATTTCCACAAAACAAATGATAAATATACACACACACACCACAACCGCATGCACCCCACAACATTTAAAGTTACTACCCATGGGAAAGAATTTGGACCATCTCCCAGTCACGCAAAATGTCAGCTACATGACTTGCTCCAACTGAAAAGCCCCTGCCCTATTTGCATTTGTGATTTTGGTACAGCGCCATGAGAAAGGAATCTTTAATTAAGGCTTGAGTTTAAATCTAATTGGATAAATGTACTGTGTGGAGATTTATGCCGTGTCCTTGCTCAGCAGCTCAAAAATTCCCCACTCAGAAAACATTCCACAATAACCCTTCTCAGGAATGAAGTTGTGCCCACTGACTCACCATTTGCCTTGAGCATAAACCTATGAATTTTAGAACAAAAGGAACCCTAGGGACCTCCTAGTCCAACACCCATAATTTATAGGTTAGGAAACTGAAGTTCAGAGCAGTTAGCATCTTGCCCAAGGGCCCACCCTTGGTTAATAGCAGATGTGGAAGTCCATCTAGGGTCTCATCCAAGTTCTTCTCTGCTCCAAGGAACACATTTCACACCTAAGCAAACAACTATATATAAAAATATACTTCTTCCCACCTTAATTTATTCTCCTTTTGAACATGGGATGGTCAGGCATGTGCTGAGTGATGTGGAATTTTTGGATATTTGAAGCCCTTTCCTTGATTTCTCTTCTAACCCTGTCAGTCTTACAGAGCTCTGTGCTTGGCCAAAGTTCCCACTCAACAACATTCACTTTGGCTTAAATGTGTGGATAGCAGAGGAAGTTCACGTGGACAAGGTCTCAAAGGGTCTTCCTGTGAGGTGAGCACCCTGTATGTGCTGCTTTGGGTGCAAGTAGAAGAATATATGTTCCTACCACTTGGAAGTATAATGGGAGATTAACCAGTTAGCATTTTCAAAGTGCTTTGAAAATGAAAAGTGTGACTGTTCCACCTAATTAAATGTCTCTCTTATATGTTCAGCAACCATTTCATTTGTATTTGCTTCTGTGCCAAGAAAATAGCATTAATATAGAAGCTAGTCATATGTGGGTTGGGTCTCTTTCCTTTTCTTCTTTGGTACTCTATTCTCACTTTTTCTTGTCTCTAGACATAGAATCTGACACGAATGGGAACCCACTTACAAGTCAGTGCTATATTTTGGGGTGAAATATCTCTTTTATAGGTGCTGGGGATGGAGCCCAGGGCCTCATTTATACTAAGTAGGTCTCTACCATGGAGCTACACCCCCAGCCCCTAGAGTGAAATCCTTTTTAATAAATAGGTTTTTCTGGGTGGCAAAACAGTCGACTAATAAGGTAAATGCTGATTCATAAAGAGACAGCCATAAATGATAATATATGCTCTATATAAGTCAGGGTAAGACTGCCCATCAGATGAACACAGACGTGTGGAGACAGCATGGGCTGAAGCAAAAACTGTGGCGGGTCTGAATCATCCCCTGGGATCTTCGAGGTGGTATCATCAGCGGGACCTTGTAAACACCTTTCCCTACTGGGTAGGCCACTGTCTTAACCTGCCGCGATGCATCAGAATGGCAGAATAATTTGGTTGGTCTGGTTTTGCTGCCACATGTACGCATCCAATGAAGTCTCCAGGCAGAGAAGAGAGGTGTGTGTGGAAACTCAATCTGATTTAGAAATCAACTCTCCTGTAGGTAATGTTGTCCTCTAATGAAGACCTGGAAATACAGACTCAGAGGGTGTAATTAACAGAGTTGGGAAATCAACAAGCCAGAAAACTGTTGATAGAGAAGTATTTCTATTGTTCAAGACATATTTTGTGCATTAGGAAAACAATGCCAAATTCTTTCTCTTGGCATCTACCCTTGAAACACATCGGCTAATGAAGGGGCATCAGAGCTGACATCATAGTATAACCGGCGGCCGGAGACCTATTTGTATGTGGTTAGACGCTAAGTTCTAGTTTACTGCTGATGTCATTAGTAAGACTCGCATTAGTGATGTGGATTGGCAAGGCTTCTTTTCCCTTCCCATAATAAACAACCATGGCAAGCCACAGACAAACATCCACCTGAACACATCACCTGCGGTGAAAATGAGCATGGTGCATCCATTCTGAACAGTTCCCACTGCTGCAGCTGTAGGAGCAGGGACAAACTAGAGTGATGACACAGGATGCCCCTGTTTTACATTCAATATACAGAGGCAAGCGACCTTCCATCCTTGCCTGAGCACAAATGAATGGAAGTGGTTTTGCAGCACACTTACTTAGCTAGAAATGCTGGCAGCCAATGCTCCCTCCACTTGGTAAACTCAGCAGGAAATAAAGAAAACGAAACCCTCATTTAAGAAACGTGGTTTGATCTGCATGAATGTGTACATTGTAAAAATCTAATTGTGCATCTACAATTTCTGGTAGACTGCACATATCTACTGTAAAACCCACAAAGCGTACTGCACATCTGCTCTGGCTATTGAAATTCTGAGATCGCGTTCTTCAAATACATTTTTTTCTAAGAAAAACCTTGTAAGTGTAAACAACCAAAGTCAGGCTCTACTTTCCTGGCAAAGGTAAATGTCAGAATTGGATAAATTTATATTTTGTTGCCTGTTCTCTTTATTTAGAAACTATTTTCTTTTTACTTGGCAAGATACTCAGCTCAAACTCTGTTGAGTTTCCAATACAATCTCAGTTGCTGTTCACAGAGGGACGCTGGGCAGGTATTCCCAAAGCTCACTTAATCTTTATCTATCTTACGGAAAAAAAAAAGAAAAAGAAAAAAGAAAAAAAGATGTGTGTGCGTGCACGCCAGTGCCTGTATGCACGCACGACGCACATACCCATGGCCAGAGTAATCTCCGAGGGTTCCCATTGTTAGTTTTCTAACAGGGAAGTTAATCACCCCAGTACAAACTAGGGTGCACAGGACTGAACCGTTTGCTCCTCCGTTGGCCTCTGGACAGTGTGTGCTTTTCATTAATGCTGGTCCCTCTATGGAATTCCTGACGTCTCACTTTAAATACACTTTTCTGTAAGTCAGCTAACAAAACTAATTAAGAACTGTGAAAGGCCATATTGATAGAGTAAAAATATATAAACCAGCTCTG
Organism: Sciurus carolinensis; assembly: GCF_902686445.1. Lineage (NCBI taxonomy): Eukaryota > Metazoa > Chordata > Mammalia > Rodentia > Sciuridae > Sciurus > Sciurus carolinensis. The sequence goes on along the minus strand of NC_062220.1, from coordinate 87,844,829 downwards.
ACAATTCTCCTGGAGGACTCCATACATCATGGGGCTTTGTGCTCGACTTTGGGCTCTCTTTGGCTACAATATAAATAAACTAAAGTAAAATCTCACATTTTAGAATGACTTTAAAGAGTCACACATTTCCTGAAAGAACCATTTTCAAATTACATGTAAACATGCTTAATCAGTCTTTACTGCTCTAAGTGGCTGGGGGATTTCACAGGGGCACGACTTGGGGACACTTGGTGACCTACCGGCTGGTGGCACAGACCCTAGCGCTGCCTACATGGGGCGACAGTTTGCTCTGTCTCGCTGAATTGACAAGTTAGCTCAGTCACAACTAATTTGACTGACTTCTCCCGATGGACTGCCCTTCTACCAGCCTCACACCCCAATGCACTGTACTTTGAAGAAGACAGACACTCCACCAAGGATAACAAGGACAGCAATGATAAATTATGGAATTTATGGTGGTATTGCTGAACGAACGGTCAGAGTACAGAGCAGTGTTTCTGCAGGCTCTAGAAAGAGCCATTGGCTTCCCATGTGCACATCCTGAGAGCTAGCAAAGGACTCAGATACAGGTGGGCACAGACTCTGTCCTGCCACTTACTAGTCCTTAGGTCTCTCTAAGCCCCAACATCCTCAGGTCTGAGGGTGCGATGACCAAGGCGACAGAGATGATATTGGCTTCACAGTTGCTGCACGTCTGTTCAGGTGTGACTACCCTGGCGCTCCCATCACCACCACAACAATTCCCACAGTTACTCCTGCTGTCACTACACCAACACTACAAATGACTACAGTGGTCTACGACTACTGCTCCCGGACGGCTTCGGCCGGTACCACCACCAGCACCACAATTAACACCATCATTCAGCATCTTCCTCTCCTCAGGCTGGGGCACACTGTTCTCGTGGCAAAGCTCTCAAAGCATAATCTCCAGCGGGGAGACGACTGGGTTGAACAGCTCTGCTACTAACTAACCGGGTGACCCTGGGTAAATTATTTAATCTTTCTGTGCCTCCATTTCCTCCTCTGTAGAACAAGAATGGTACTGGTAAACATCTCATAAGACTGTTTGCAAGAGTTCAGTGTGTGGATATTTACAAAGCATCTAGATCAGTGCTTGGCTTGGGGACAACACTCTAACAGTATGCTACAAAGATTCGCACGGCTGACTGATAACTGCAGTAATGAAACATGATGGGCGGTAACTGTGTTTAACTTGGTACCTGTAAACAACATGTTGCAGATTGTCAAAACTCATTTATTAATGGTTGATTATACAATCTTAGAAAAGAGAGTGCCTGAGTCAATTACCCACGACACGACTGAGTTGCTGTGCCCTGCGGATCTACACACAAAACAAGGATAGCCAATTGATTTCTGCCTCTGTTTGGAGACCACGAGGGGTAGTTGTGGTGGTTACAGAAGTTTGGGGTCCTCAATGAAAAGTCCTGGAAAAGATTCCTAAGTGCAAAATAAACAGGTGTTCATCTTACTGAAATGAAAGGGCTACTAGGCACAATTTGCTTTTACTGAGTGAGAAAGGGAGTGGGCAGGTTCTTTCACTAGCTTTGCCTTGTCTTTTATGGTTTCTCTCTTACATGCAGGGCCCTAGAATCACGAACCCGGGCAAGGCCAGTAACCGAATTCCAACAAACAGATAAACCCTTCAAGGTTGAAGGCTTTGCACAAACAAAACTATAAATGCCATACTTTCTGAGCTTCTGTAACTTCCTACAGCAATTCGATAAAAGATGCTTGAGAAGACAGAATACGTTTTATACCTCCAGGGACTGTCATGGTACCCAGCACACAGCAGGTTTAAACAAATGTTTGCTACATCAATCAATGACTTGGTGAACTTGAAAATCTCTAAAATGCTTCAGAAATATCTTTAGCTTCTGACACACAGATTTTAGGGGTTACCCAAGTAATAGTTGGATCTTTGGCTGACAACATTCATTTCATTCTTTTCATAGTGAGCAGCTGTCAGGTTCAAGTTCCACAGTCATCAGCAGAAATGAGCAGGGTTCAGTGTCCAGTCATTGTTTAATACTGCCCAAAGTGGAACTTGTAACGTCCCTGGCTTTCTGAAGTTTTATTATTATTATTATTAGCTGATATGTGCTTCCTGCACATCACTTCCAGATTCATCTTCCAGAAAAATTGATTTCATTGTGTCCCTCCCTGCTCATAATCCTCCAGTGACTCACTGTTGCCTAAAAGATAATGGCCATTTCCTCAGGCTGGCATTCCAGAGCCTCTAAGGTCTGGCCAGAGCCCAACGTGCCTGGCTAACCGGACCTCCGGTCTCTCCTGCATGAACCCATCTCTCAGCTTAGCAGCCTGCTGCCAATCCCTGGACGGAGAGAGTCAGTCATCTGGCAGTTGGTGCATCTATTGGAGAGTTGGTGTCTTCAGTAGCTGTAATAAATATGGTAATGCCATCTCTCTCTTTACACTGTTTTCTTCAACTGGAGAAGCCTGAGCATGTTCCTCCTTCAATGACCTCTCATTTCCTGCTCCTTTTCCCAAGTCTTTTCTCCAAGTCCACTGAGTCCAGAACATTGGTCATAAACTGTGTTTTTTTACACATTAGTCATAAACTGTTTCCCCAATTCCTGGAGGCTGTATGCTTCTCAGACTTCTCATACTGCCCAACCTAGTCAACCTTAAACTTTCATTTGTCCCCAAAACTGAGGACCAAAATGTAATCTATAGGATTTGATAATTTTAAAGATTCAAACTTATTCATCATTACAGGTGAAGTTCAGGGAGGGTTACCCTACCATTTTATGTAATGGGGTCTATATTCGGCCTCAGGGGCAACAGTTTTCCAGGACAGGTTTTAAAGGCTGCTGTTGTCCTGGTATCAATGACACCTAGGAAGGTAGTTAGCAGCAAAGGTATGGTATCCATATCTTGAAAATGTGTTATCATCTAAATTGGATGCTGAGTGGAGAGTAAAGCAGGAGGTAAAAAGCTTGGAGAGCTAGTTGGGAAAAAAAGGAGTGAAGTTTTTTCATGTTCTCACAGCCCTAATAAGGATGGTGTTGGCACAGGGTTATTTGCCAGCATGCTCTTGGCAACTGAGTTATTTCTCTAAGTGTATTGGGAGCATAGGTAGAATATGAACTGACATGCATCTTTAACTTTCTGCTGGTGGCTTAGCCTGCCACTGCATGGGAGGAACGGGACACATCACAGTACTGTTCCCTAACTATAGCAGCGATCCCTCCCAAGAAATGGAAGGTCCTGCCTTCTCTTTTCAGAGCAGGTGGCTGGTGCGGATGTATAAAAGAGCAGAAATTCTACACCGCCATGTTCCTGAGAGCATGCTTCTCATGATTCTGGCTCTCTCCTGGAACATTTGAATTATTCATGACACACAGTGCCATCACTACAAACAGGCAAGCAGGAGCTGCAGCCCAGCACAAACCAACGGAGAGCCTGTGGTGTGAGAATAGAAGTTCTGTGGCTTTAAGAAAGAGCCGGTGCACCAGGCAGCAGCAAAGCCCGGGTAGATTCAGCTGTGATCTTACCTCACTCTGCCTGCTGCAGTGACCTCACCCACCACAATGCCACTATTCATGCCCCCGGAGTGGAACGCTGCATACAAAAGCTTCATTTAGGCACATAAACATGAATATTTAGCCTGTTTGATTAAAAATGAAACCTAGATCTTTGGCTTTCTGCAATGGATGGGTTGAAGAAAGTTTGTTTATTTGTTTTTTAAAATATGTTTAAAGACCTAGAAAAGCAAAACTGAAAAAGTATTTCTCCCACCTTTTTTTCCTCCTGTGAAAAAGTGTATTCCCTGGTAGGGCTAGTTTTTTCTCACTCTTTCTTCTATCATAGTCTTTAGGTGCCACAGATTTTCTATTTACTTTTAGAATGTCAACCATGGAAAATCTAATTACTGAATCTTTTTCTTCAATTTTTAAAATTTTTCATTCATTTTATTTAACCGAGCAGTTCATTATGCATCCCTGTGAATGTGTGTGCCTACACAGACCCGTAAATACTTGGCATAAATTCCCAAAGTGCCATGTCGTTCAGTTACTTTCCAAGTTTTAATCTACACAGAGTTGTAAAGGGAAATTGGGAAGAGGTTCCCCAAAGGGTACCTGTGGAATTTAATTTAGTTAATTTTAATTTCTCAGAAATATATTTTCCTTGTTAATAAAATATCCCATAGTAAAAGAATTAGAAAAAAACAATAAGCTTACAGATGAAAAGAAATGTCTGTCAGGATCTAACGCTTAATTTTCTGATCATTGGCATTTCTACCAATAGTGTGTGTGTGTATGTGGCCATGCATGTGTGTGTGAGAGTGAGAGAGGAATTATGGATATATATTATCATAATATTATATTTATTTTTTCCACATTATATATTATTGTGTCAACATGACCTGAATTGTTACACCACATTCCACTATTTTCTTATTATTAGGCATTTAGAATTTTTCCGATTTTCCAAATCATTTCCATAATGCTTTATAATAGTATCACAATGAATATTCTTGAACACAGATTTCTGCTGGGTCTGTGATTATTTTTCTAGGTTGGATTCTTTTAGGTGGAACTGAAGGATATAGACATCCTCAAGGCACCTGGTACCTCTTGCCATATTGTTTTCTAGGGAGTAGAATCATATGTAAGGCATAGAACTGATATTCTCTCAGCACATCTTCTTTGATATGAATTATACTATGGATTGTTATCTCCTCAACATTTCTTTCCACCAAAAAATGTTTATTTTCTTAACCTTCTAACCATTTCTGACTAAAAAAATCATTTATAAAAGGACAAAGAATAGACAGACTCTAATTTCTTCTTTCAGCAACCTGCCAGGTAGGAGAAATTCCACTGGTTTTTCTAACTATATAAGAGGCTAAGAATATACTAATGCATTATTCCATTAATAATGCATTAATTATCCTGGAAGAGAACACTGTAGGAGACCCTGTCTAAAAAGTTGTATAATTGGGCAAGGTAGTGCATGCTTGTAACTCCAGCAGCTCAGGAGGCTGAAACAGGAGGAGTTGGAGTTCAAAGTCAGCTTCAACAACTTAGGGAGGCCCCTGAGCAACTCAGCAATACCCTTTCTCTAAATATATTATAAAAAAGAGCTGAGGATGTGGCTTAGTTGTTAAGACCCTTAGGTTCAATCCCCAGTACCAAAAATAAAAAATATAAAAAGTTGTATAACTGCCTACATTTATTAGACAAGCCATATTTTAAATGTACTACACCTGAGATGGCTATTTAAATAGAAATCTGCAGTGAGTCCTTTGAAAAAGTGAAGAATTTCTTTGTTAAGGCAGGAAACTATATCAGTGTTTATTTTGCAAGTGCATATTTCTTTGGGAAGATTTTCCTTAAATCAGCTGTTCCTTCATCTCAAAGCATTCTCCTGAGATATGCGTTCATTACAAAGGAAAAGGTGGCAACTTTACAAGACCTGGCAGATCCACTATGACAGATCACTGGACAGATCCAGTGATCAGGGCTGATATCACAGTAATAAGATTTATTATTATCACATACTGTCTGACATGAACACCTGAAAAGGCACAGCACCGCTTCTGCAGTATCTACTAAAGCATTCATAATCTCAATCTAATCACAGGAAAACAAATTGGGGGACATTCTACAAAATAACTGACTGGCATGTTTAAAAGAATGTCAGATCTTAAAAGAAAAGGCATGATCCTAGACTGGATGGGATAAGAAGACATGGCAACTAAATGCAATGTGACTCTGGATGCTGGAACAGAAAAAATACAGTGGGGAAAATGAGGAAATCTGAATAAAGTCTGTAGTTGAGCTCACCACATTGCACCAATGTTAATTTCCTGGTTTTGATCATTGTATTATGATTATATAAGACAGTGACATTAGGGAAAGTTTCGTGAATAGGAAAATTCCCTGTACTATTTTTGAAACTTTCCCATGTCTAAAATGATTTCAAAATAAAAGTTAAAAAAATAATTACAACATTAATAATTCAAAGAAAAGTAAGATGTCCCGATGATGGACAAAAATTTCACATAACTAAGGAAGCAAGTCCTATCTGAAGGCATTGGTTCCTCCAGCATATTTGCAAACCACAAGTAATTCCATGACTGAGCAGAAAACCACTGTAGTTTTGAAATGGCTACTTAAACCTGTCTTTGTTGAAATCTGAGAACATGTTATAGACAAAATGCTTTCAATCTCCACATGGTCAGCATGCAGATTCCAATGTGTCAGTTTCTCTCTTCCGAGGAAAAGGGAACAGAGGCAATCCCGTGAAGCAGAGCTGAGGATTTCTCAGAAAGTTGGGGATGGCAGTTGAGCTCATAAAGACACAGAGAGAACGGGGACACCTCTCTCTCCACTCCATCCCCACTGGCTCAGGCTCAGTTGGCTCCTGTACCAAATTGCTTTCTTTGTTGGCTGGTGAGGAAGGGAAGAAAACTGCCTTATTTGTTTGGAAGAAGACTTGAGAATCTAAACCAAAACCTTTCACCCAGGGATATGTTATTTACTTCTTGATGAGATTATCAAACATTCCATTTCTAATCTTACAATTTTTCAGAATCTGTGCTCAACCTGACAGATAATTGATAGATTCCATAGGGATAATTAGACCTATGTTGAGCACAGTTCTGAAAGCTGATGGAAACCTGAAACTTCATTATCTGTTAAGTTTGTTCCATAAAAATTAGATTTCACCTCATGACACTTCAATAGCATATTTAAAATGAGAAGTTAATATATATTTAATTTGACAATTATTACATGCTAATTAGGTGTGAATGTTTCATAAAAAATATACCTTCTCAGGGTTTAATTGCTACATTGCAGAAACATCAAAATCAGACAATACATATGTTTTCATTGTATTTTACTAATTAAAATGTGACAAGCATGGAAACTGTGAGCATCTTTAACTGTAATCAAGAAGAATTATATATCTTACATTAAGCCTCAAGAAGTATTTGCTGGATTTTTTTGTATATCAAATATCTATCGTACAGATTACACAGGATTAACAGACAGCTATCCTCTTCTTTAAAATGAGATCCACAAATTCTCCAAAATTGCAATAGGGAAATTTATACTGTTGAGTGAACAAGAAAGTCTAGACAATTCTATGCTATATACTATTTCATAGAAAGCTTTAGAAACAATCAAAATGTAATATTTTTAAATAATGCAAGCATTTGTGAAAAAAAAAAACTAATTTGTAAATGGTAAGGAATGATGAGCACAAATCAGTCATCACCACAAGGAAGTGACCTCAAGGGTGAGACAGGAAGGCAGAATGTAGAACGAGTCCATCAGTAGTTAGAAATACCTGGTGCCTGTCTCGTTCTGGGGCTGGGGTTGGGTTCACAGGTATTTGTTGTATCATTGTGCTTCATAACATATATGTATGCTACATATTTTCTCATTTCAAAAATGCTAAAGGACATAAGTAAAATATGTTTATTTCCATTTGCAATGCTATCTATGGCTATGAACAAAAGTTAGAAAATAATAGTAACCCCCTTATCTGGGGTTTTGCTCTCTATGTTTCAGTTATTCATGGCAAACCATGGTCTGAAAATATTAAATGAAACCAGAAATAAGCAATTTGTAAGTTTTAAACTGTTGTTCTGAAAGGTATGATGAAATCCTACCCAGGATGTGAATCATCTTTTCCAGTGTATCCATGATGTATATGCTACCAGCCTGTTATTCACTTAGTAACTAACTTGGATTTTAGATCAACTGCCTTGGTATCACAGTGCTTATGTTTAAGTAACCCTCATCTTACTTAAGAGTGGTCCCAAAGTGCAAGAGAAGTAATGCTGGTGATTTAGGTATGCCAATGATATGACTTAAAATGCTTCCTTTTTAAATGAAAAGGCAAACATTTTTAATAAGGAAAGAAAAAAATATGCTGAATTTGCTATGGTCTACAGTAAGAATGAATCTGGTCTGGAATTGTGAAGATGGAAAAATAAATCTGTGACAGTTTTGCTGTTGAACCTCAAATTGCAAATGTTCTGACCATGGTGTGTGATAAATGCTTAGTTAAGATGGAAAAGGCATTGAACTGTAGGGGTCAGTATTATTTGTGGTTTCAGGAATCTACTAAGGGCCATGGATTGTATCCTCCATGGATAAAGGAGAGCTACTGGATATTTTATCATTTGCATACATTGACTCATTATTACAAGTTGTATTTTCAGTCTAATATTATATCTAGAAAAGATAGAGTGTACTTTTTTATATTGTGCACATTAAAAAAAAAAAAAACTATTAGTTGCCAAGAATGATGTCAAATTTCAGCTCTTGGCTAACTTCTTGGCCAAATGAATTCTACTTCTGAGGCATGTAAAACTATTTATCTTGCACAAAAATCTGGCAACTACATTAAACATTTCTTCTATTCATACTGATGTATTAGGTACCCCTAGCAACCTAATAAACACAAAATAACCTTAAAGATTGTCTTGAAAATCAGCTGATTCCATCATTATGGACATTGCTCTAAGGAGACCCATAAAATGCAGATGATATTTCATAGCACTCAAAATGATAATTTAAAGTCTGACTCAGTCCCAGCATCTATAGTCTTTTGTTTTAATAAGGGCAATGTACAATAAACATATGGAAATTGATTGGTTTTAGGCAATGTAACACTGCCTCACAATTTGTAGTATCCAATGATTCTTATTCAAGAATAACTTCACCCAATTAGTTGATTTCCAATTTATCCACTTCTTTAACTGTTGCTTTAAGTAGCTGGGCGCTCCAACAGGAGGGTGCCACTCAGTGGGGCTTGTAGCAGAGGCAATGGTGACTCAGATCAGAGGAGAGCCTTGTAAATCAGCCACATGAGCACTGAGACATCCATCAGGGCGGTGTGCCCTTTCTCGGCTGCTGCAGTCATGAAGTCATGGGCCTGCCATGGGGCTAACATATTATTAAAATAAATCACTGGCCTGGAGACTTGCATTTAAATACCAATTAACTCATAAGTAAATGGGAAGGAGCTGACTTGTCTCACCCAGAATGTTGTTTGGAGGAGTTTCTGAAATTACCACTCTGTTTAGGCCTTCTTCTTTCACAGGTACAAAACACTCAGAGAACAAGGGGCAATAGACTGTGCCTTAGGACAGTCTGCTTACAAATCCCCCTCCTGATATTCTTCCACAAAGGAAGATGCAGTTGGCTCAAGGTAGCTTCAGTAGGATCATGAACTTTCAAGAGCATTAAATGCTCATCGATTGTTAAATGAAACAATCAAGTAAATAAATCACAGGCACTTACTCTTTGCTTGCTTGCTTTGTCTCTGCACAAAGCCCCTGCTATGCTGCAGAGCCCAATAGAATAAAAACTGACATGAGATACCTCTCTCTCTTCACTGAGTTCCTTTCTAGGCAGAATTTCACAGAGGCATCCAAACTCACTGTCTCAAGGGCCAAGACCTACAAATAATCCTAAATTCATAATTGCACAGCATGTGACAGCAACTCAGGCCTGTTTAAGTAGAAGCTTTCTTGCTCAGCATTAGGGTCTTACATCAGTTCTAGCTCCATTTTTTCCATGGATACTGAAATCTCACTTCTCAAGGTCACAGGTGCCTCTGCAAAGCCTGCTCAGGGTATGTGAAGAATCCCTTCCAGAATCCTGGACTACTGCTCCTTGTTTCATAATTCTGAGCTCCAGTTGCTTGTTCTCCTTGGCTGGAACACATTCCCTCTAGTTTCAACAGGGTCGCATTCAGAATGCAGTCTCTGTCCTCAAGATTAACGACCCTGCCGTTGGATAGAGAGCTTTCCCTTGCCAAAGCACTGCTCTTCCTCATGACAGCTAGAGTTATAACTTGGATTTCAAAGGAGCCCTACACGTTTATTCACTTGTCTCATTCATAAAAATCTAAGATACTCACAGATTTACCACTAAATCTGGCTTGTATAGAATTAGACTTGCATAGACTACCAGAGCTTGCACCCCAAATGAAATGGAACACTACACTTGACTTCTTCCCTGTCCTGGTTCCTAGTGACCTACAGACATGTTATTAAAACTCAAAGCCTACTAAGTCATTATTTCTTATCCCAAATCATCGGGTAACAAACCATAATATAAAGCCAGCCACACAGTCACAGGCCCAACTGGAGTATTTTCATTGACCTTGCATGTGGCTCTGGCTTTTCTCCTTTGGAAACAGACACACCGTGAGCACTGATTCTAGAAGGGCCTCTCTGGGACACCTTCAGGATTGTCTCCAGGCTCTATCTCCTGCAGTCCCCTAAGAAAGCATGTGTTTTCAGGAGAGGGGCACTATTAACAAATCAAAGGGCGAAACTTGTAGATGGAGGCTGGTTTTCTGCATCTAGTACATACTGTGAGGTTTTGGTCTTTGTGTTATGCAAAGTAAGGACAGCTCTGTCTCTCAGCTACAGAACAGACCACAAGCACCTAGTCAGCCTGGCCAGCCCAGCCCGGTGAGGTGTCCTTGTCAGAGGCTTTTGCAGAGGGAAAATTGGGGGAAACTTGTTGGGACTGGTCCTGCCTGAGTGTCTGGCTTCAAATTAGGATTCCAGAATGTGTGTGTCTTCTCCCACCTCAATCCTGGGAGCAGAAAGGTGAGTTCTTTCACCCTGACAGATTCCAGGCAGCTGTGAGCACATCCTTGGACACTGCTTCCTCCCTCACCTAGGGGGAATGAGTCTTAACTCCCTTTGGACAGAATTCTAACTCAATGCAGCTGTCTTGTTGCTTAGGCACTTGGCAGTTCTATATGCTGCTTTCTTATTATGGGATTCATTTTGGCTTCATCTTAATGAGAAGTGACAGATGCCTTCATCAAAGATCGTAGAAGTGATGCTGCTGAGAATTTTTGTTGTTGTTGTTGTCGTGGATGGGCACAATACCTTTATATTATTTATTTATGTGGTGCTGAGGCAAGCCCTCTACCACTGAGCCACAACCCCAGCCCCAATGTTGCTGAGGTCTAAAAAAAAAGCTTTGAAAGGATATCAAGTCTATGAGCAGGTGCTCTGTGTTTCCACACACAACTGCGTGTGCCTGTGCACACATGTGCGGCTGCATCTGCCTTTCCCTCTTTCCCACTTATTCATATAAGATTATACACAATGGCAGCCTGCGTGGTATTTACTCACTGCAGAGATAAGGCATTCTAGAATGTCTCAGAAAAGAAAGACTTGTTTCTAATATGACTGTGAAACTAGGGGGTTAGAAAATAAGTATGAAAGTCTTATTTAAATTTTTTTTTTTTCAAAAACAAGTTTCTGACTTGTTTTGATCTGAAAACCAGAGCCTAAAGCTTTACCTCCACCAGTCTTCCTGCCCTAGTATCCTAAGAAATGTCTATGAACCAATAATGTTTTCTCAGGGGAATTTCATTACTGAAAGGGCTCATTAGGAAAGACATTAAAATACGAATTACCTCATAAACTATTTAGTTGTGTACCCAGTGGGAGAGAGCTTATTAGGGCCCAAGCTTTTCACAAATAGAGCTAATCAATTAAGCTTCATGAGAAACCGAAGGGATTTCAAACAGAATGGATAAGCCAGGGACCATGCGCAGAAGGGCTTGCCTGGAAGAGCCGTCCCCTATAACTGTGAAAGGTAATGGTCAGCTTTTGGATGGAGAAGGTAATTCAAATATTACCTGAATATTACCTCCTATCTTGGGCCAGGATCTTCTCATGTTCAATGATTTCCAGATCAGTGTTTCTTCAGATTTAAAGTCTTAAGAACTTCTTAAGGGTGTCAATTAAAATGCAAGTACACCTCTCTAACAAGCTCCCAGGTGACACCGTGAGGGTCTAGCAATCCCACCTGGAGCAGCCATGTCTTAGATTATGAAATGTAGCTGCAAGTAGCCTTTATGGTGTTAAAATGGGCTACCACAGACCCATGCCATATTGGGCATCATCTCTCCTGTAGCTCTACATGGAGAGAGAGGAGAAAGTCACAGGCAGACTACCCTTACAACCGGAAGTCTTCTCCCCTCGCGTCAATGGAGAATTTTTAAAAAATATTAATAGTAAACCTTTCATGTTGTGGAAAAATGGAGACTCGTTATATTAGTTTTGGATCTCTTTAGAGGCCAACTTCTTTTTTTAAAAATTTATATTTACTTTTAATTGATACATGGTAATTATCTATATATATTTATGGAGTACAGTGTGACATTTCTATACATATATACAATGTGCAATGATCAGATCAGGGTAATTCATATACAGATCATCTCAGACACCAATCATTTCTTTGTATGGGAACATTCAAAATCCTCCCTACTAGCAATTTTGAAATGTACAATTAATAATTGTCAAGCATAGTTACCCTGCTGTACTGTACAACATTAGAGCTACTCCTCCTATCCATCTGTACCCCTGTATCTCTTAGTCATCTTCTCTTAGAGACCAAATTTTAAAGGAAATTCTGCAGCACATTTATAGTGTTGAGATGGAAGGGTAGAGATGGCTTTTATTTTTCCCTCAGAGTGAGGAAATCCTTATGCTCTACAGATTCACCTGCAGGCACTGAGCTGAGTGGAAGCTTTGTGCTGAGCTGGACATTCAACAGGAGGGTTCCAGCAGGATCTGAGAGAAGCACATGTTCTTAGGCAAAAGGCAGGAGCCCCAGGGTCCTGTTTAGTATTGAGATGTTAATCCTGAAAGCTTTGGACTTAGCTCTGCTCTCTGGTCTCTTAGAAAACAGCAGTGTCCCTGCCACTTGGTGAAGGAAAACATTCACATGCTTCAGCAGGCAGCCTGTCGCTGCAGTGGGGAGGAAGGTGAGCTCTCTGCTGTCTAGACAGCTCCAGCCCATTGCTTGGACAGCAGTGGCTCTAGAGGGTGAATCATCTGCTCTGGCAGAGGGTCTCCAAAGTCCACAGCGGTTCAATAGCCACTGGCACAAAAGAGGCCCATCTGTAACCTGCCTAGTTCCCAGAATGCAGCTGGACATAGCTGACAGGGTCATGGTGCTGACATAATACCAAAGATCTCAGCGTCTTCAGAACCCAGTGTCAATTCATGAACAGGAGCGTGGAACCTCCCCCAAATTCCAGTCTATTCTCTAGTTGGTGATTTAGTACCAAGGTTGAGGAGATGGCGAAATAAGAGCAAGTGTCTCATTGTGTTATGAATGTAGATACAGCACAGGGACCTCAAAATCTAATCCTGGTTTCATGGTTGTCACAAAGGACAAAGTGATGCTTCAGGATCATATTCCCTCCCCGACACTCAGTAGCAATCATACTTTCGGTCTACGCCTGAGAACTCTTACATACTAAGTGGTTGCCAAAATGTAGCTGAAAGAGAAGTGGCTGTGATGCAGGAACGTTTTTCACCTTCCTTTACAGAAGTGCCAGGACTAGGGTGAGATAAGAGAGGTGTCCCGAGTGCAAGAGAGAAGGAAACATTCATACTGAGTCCTGCAAATGCATCAAGTGCAGTTCCACACGTGTATAGCTCAGAGTGCAAGTGCTTTCTTAAATTGGCACCTTGGGCACTCTCTTGCCTGCTTTTGAGTTTCAGAAATGGGCCAAACTGCAAGCTACTATACTTATCAAGGGAGGACTGTTCATTGGAAAGACCAATCCAGCATAGCCAGGTTTCACAGATTCTCACGCAACTTAGTGGAACTCAAGGTTTGACTTCGCAAAGATAAATCACCAGGTTCTGGTTAGATTTTTGCTTAAGATATTAAGATTTGTTTTTGGAAACTGTTGTAACAGCACAGGGCTTTGTGTTTGGAGGTACTTTCCCCTCCCCCTGGTCTCCTTCCTGCTGCCCAAATTCATATGTCTAAGTCCTGATTATCAGGACCTCAGAATGTGACTGTGTTTGGAGACAGGGGCTTGAAAGAGGTAAAATGAGGTCCCTCCAACAGGTCTTAACCTGGAACGACTTGTGTCCTTTATAGGAAGAGGAGATGGACACAGAGGGAAGACCATTTGAGGATACCAGAAGAAGAGAGCTATCTACAATCCAAAGAAAGAGGCCCAGAACAGACCCTTCTCCACTGAGTCTTGCAAAGGAACCAACCCTGCTGACACCATGATCTTAGATCTCAGCTTCCAAAAAATATGAGACAAAATGTTCTGCTGTTTAAGCCACTCAGCCTGTGGTACTTTGTTACAGCAGCTCTAACAAACCAATACAGACACAATAGTTTCCTAAGTTTTCTAATATCCACCTCCCTGGTTTTTATTTTTTTCTTGCTTTTAAAAAAAAAAATAGCCCTGAATCACCAAGGACAATGAACCATGGCACCTTAGGGTCTGTATCTCCAATTCCCCGTTAGTGAAAGCAAAGCAAGAGAAAGCAGAAATCTGTCATACCAGATGGAAAATTCCCAAGTACATCAGGATAGGTGAATGTGGGTGGGTGGGATAATAATTTAGGTCTTAGGGAATTGTAAGTGTAATCTCCAGGTGAATAAAAATGTTAGTGTTGACATTATTAAAGTTGAAGAAGAAAAAAATTGCTCTTCTTCTAATATAAAATAAGCATATAGAATTGCTTCAATTAGTCCAGTCCTTGCAGGGCGTGGACTGAATCTTTCTGCCATCAACTCCATCACTCTTATCTCTGGGTTCGATGCTAAAAAGAATCAATCAATTGCTCTGACATCAAAAAGTCAAAATATATCAATCGAATGTGAGAACAGCACACTGCAGCTATTTTTAAGAGCCATGAAAATGTCGATATCCAAAGCTGGTGGGAGATGTGTGCTCTTGCTAATGACCAATCCCAGGGACATTGATTTCTATTGTTTTATGATCATCATTACTCTGGTTTCTAAATCCAGTAATGGTGTGGAACTGCCATAACTGGGTTCACAGTAATAAAAGAAGAAAGTTCAAGATGTACTTAATACCAGAGATATTGAGCCATCTCAAAAGAAAGTAATGCAACTTGATTGGCAAATAAGCACACTACAAAGGGCTGTACCTGGGGTAGTTTTAGAGACAGAATCCCCTCAGAAAGAAATGTGTTTTCCTTCCTTTCTCTGAATGGTGGCTGCCTTGTCCCTGAGGATGGTGGAAGGGGAATCCTGTCCCACACATCCATTTTTCT
Source organism: Sciurus carolinensis (assembly GCF_902686445.1). NCBI lineage: Eukaryota > Metazoa > Chordata > Mammalia > Rodentia > Sciuridae > Sciurus > Sciurus carolinensis. Next base: position 87,829,729 of record NC_062220.1, on the reverse strand, counting down.
ATCAGCATGTAGGGGGTTCTCAGATACTTTGAAGAATAAAGGGCTTTGTAGGCAGCCCTGGGAAAGTAACCATCTCTGACACGTCCCATGAGGAAAACTGTGTTTTGAGTTCTGAATGACTGATTTTTAAACACACTTGGGGAACACCATCCACGGGTGAGAATCAGGGCCTGTCTTCCCTACAGTTGTCTGCAGAAGATTCACCTAGAATTTCTAGGGGCAGCGCCAGAGACCTTTGGAAATGAGCTGCATTCCTCAGCATCTTTGGTAATGCAATAACCTCTAGTCAAGTAGAAATCAGTTCATTTAACAAGTGTGAAAAATCCCTGTGTGGCCAGGTCCCATGTTCATAATGTGTTCTTGGTGCTGAGAAGTTTAAAATATGAGATCCAGAGACAGCAATGCCCTGTTGAGTTTCTTGTGCTTGAATAAATATCAAACTGCATTTAACTAAATTTTAGAAATTACATTGCAAGTCACAATGGAAAGATGAAATAAAATTTCCCCTCTCTTGCAAACCATTCATGCCATCTTTCCCATTGCCTTTTTATTTTCCAAACAGTTACATGTATTGGAAGATTTTCTTCTGGAAAAGGCAAAGGAGCAACTCTCACCCCATTTTAAAGGAGATTTTAAGTCGTGTTCTGGAAAACTGCTTTTGCCCATATTTTGATTAGCATCACACACAATCACTAAAGGCCTGTATTCAACCTGGGCCTCAGTACACTACATATTTTTGTGTTAAGGACATCTTCCTTTCTAATTCTCTTGAATCCTTTCCTTCCTGGATGACTAGAAAAATTCCTTCCAAAGTTTTTCTGTGACTAGTGTTATCCAAACAAGGAACATCATAACTCAAGTAATGGAAGGCCACGTGGCTTTTGTGATAATCAAGACCTCAATTGTAAACACTCCCAGCAGAGGAAAAATGCCAAACTGAAAAGGGAAGTGGTCACTGAACAGATTCTGCTACCAAGAAATCTGCTTGTAACTTGGATGGCCAGGGATGAGTATTATGAGATCCGAACAACACAACTCAAAGAACAAAATATATATAAGTTCATGGTTGTTTATTGACATTTCCCCTGGATCTGTTCAAGCAATCTACCCTACAATTCACTTCAAATTCTTAAGTAGATCTCTCACCTATTTATGCATTAAAACTGCTTTTACAGACCTCTCTGGCTTCTAACCTACATATTGGTCATCCATTTGCATAATCCTTAAAACTTCCCCCTTCCCAAACCCTTTTTTCAGCCACGATGCAAAAAAGATCTGGCTTCAGCTTTCCTAAATTAATCCACTTTAACACCATTTAGAAGGAAGATGAATCTGTGGACGTTGGCACAGCCGCATAAGCTCCCTATTGTATGAAGAGCAGACCCAGAAGGAAGACATTAATGAATAACCAGTGCAGAGGGCTTCAGCTTCTCAGCTGCTTTCTGGAACCCAAAACTCTGTGTAAGAACTTTGTGAAACTTTAATATTTCTTAACCAAGGTAAGGTATTTAACTCTACCTCCCCATCTGAATTCTAGTAGATCTTCAAAACCCAGATCACAAGTAGTAGCTTTGCCAAGACTGGAGAGGGCCTGAATCTCCAATTCTCCTTCCTCACACCCACTTCTTGTATTTGAAGTGATCAATCTCTCCTCTATACTAGAATATAGTTATGTAGTATTTTTTTATGACCAAGACCTTGTGAGACTTGGGGTTGTATCTTGTGCATCTTTGTAAAACCCACAGTTTGACAGGCTGCCACCATAACCAACTACTGATCTTGAAAAAGAAAGATACATTTTAATAAATTAACTTTTTTTCTTTTTTGGTACTGGGGATTGAAGCCAGGGGCACTCAACCACTGAGCCACAACCCCAGCCCTAGTTTGTATTTTTACTTTAGAGGCAGGATCTTACTGAGTTGTTAAGTGCCTTGCTAAATTCCTGAGGCTGACTTTGAACTCGCAATCCTCCTGCCTCAACCTCCCAAGCTACTGGGATTACAGGTGTGCGCCACCATACCTAGCTAATAAATTAAAATTTAAACTGACATTTTGATGTTCTTTTCCCCCAACATCTCCAGGCTTCAACTCACTCTGTTTCTTCTCTCTGGAAAATCAATCCTTCCTACCCTTCAGTTCTGCCTAGAAACATAGAAAGTTCAGTGACGATGGGAATGTTTCTATCTGTGTTGTCCAATATGGTAGCCACCAGGTACATGTGGCTATTGAGTTCTTGAAATGTGGCTAGTGGAACTCAGAACTGAAATTTGGATTCTGTTTTATTTTAATGAATTTATATTTTAAATAGTCACAAGTGGTTACTATATTGGAGAGCACAGGGCATTGACTCAGCCTTCACTATGAAGACCCACTGGGAAGAATTCACCACCAACATGAAGCTGGGTGAGGTACTTCCGTTGTACTTGACTTTATCATAATATTTATCACAACCTACTTAGTCATCTATTTATTTACCTGGTTCTCTTACTGGAGTGTAAATTCCTAAAGGCTCAAGTTATATCTTACTCACAGATGTAGTTCCAAGAACCGAATATAAATTGGCATTTGAAAGTGCTCCATAAAGATTTTTGAGTACAAGAATGAGTGAATGAACTCCTTGCTCAGTGAACTGGAAGAGACATTTCTTTACGATAAATCTAGAAAACAGATCTCTTGGAACAAAGTGAACTGGGAACTAAAAGATGAATGGTGATGATGTGACAAATTATCTCTGTCTAAGGAACGCACGCAGCTCTTTAGCTTATCTTTCTTCACACACTCAAACTCTGTCTTAGGCTCAACCGGAATTTAGGAACAACTTGCTTGTAGACCCTCCTGGTCATTAAGCCATGATTCTGCCCAGACTTGTTCTGTAAGAAAATTCCCTGGAGACAAAGTTCACTGTGATGATGGAGTGAGATAAACAAGCTTTTTGCTGTGATCCCATGTTCTCACATACCCCACGCTGGTCTACACAACAGATGGACTCATTCATCAGACTTGAAAATAATCAGGTTTTCACACCCTGTTATCATGGGTATGGCTGTTCCAAAGCGCTTGTTGGCAAAGAACCTTCATAACCACCTCCATTCAAGGGACCGGGAGCTTGGACCCCTTTAGTAGCATTTCTTCCAAACCCACTTTGCAGAGCATAAGGGAAGCTCTCTAACCCATAATGATTCTGGGTATTCTGGAAAAAGAAAAAAAATGCCCAAGTTGGCATGGCACTACTCATGTCATTTTAGGGTGCATAGTTGAGTTTCAGGGCTAGACATATTCCAAATATTTGTATAATTTAAAGTAAATAGGCATAGTAAAATCCTATTTTAGGCAATGGAATTTCATATATATTTCTTGGTGAGCCTTTGGTCTTCTGTGTAATTTTATCCCTGATATTTTAACCTTAAAATATTTAATGGCATAAACTGTTTTTATGTTCTTGTGTTTGTGAACTAACAAGCCATAAAACAATAACATGTGTTTGAAATTTGAAAATACTCTGTGCTGAACTGTTTTCTAAAATAAGTGTAGCTATTTGAAAAAAGTTTAAAAGTCATCTTTACATTCTTGTGTTTCAATTAATTGATAAATTAATTAAAGCAACAGCTGTGTAACTCCCATAAATTTCTATATCTACATTTCTATAAAGGGCACAGTAGCCAAGTGTCAAAATCAGTCAAAATTAGCAGTTAAATTCTAGAACTGAATTTTACCACATCTTTGCTGGAGATCAAAAGTAAATTACTTAATCTCTTGGGTTCAATTTTCTCTTTAATCTCTCAGTTTTAGTTTTCTCCTCTCTGAGACTATAGGTCTTATGCAAATATGTTTTAAATATCAGTAATTAAATCAGTAAAAGAGAAGTATCCTTTGAAGTAGGAAAAAGAAAGAAAAAAATAAATTACTATGTAGTAAATTATTTCCCTGTATTACCTCATTTAATCTCCAAAATGAATCTAAGAAAAATCTTATGGTTATCCCCAATTTACAGATGGAATAACAGAGAGCAAATAAGCAACCAGGACATGTCACTAGGATCTGTTCCTAGTTGCAACCAGTGCTTCATCCTGCTTCTCAAAGAGAGAAAAACAAAGGAAGGAGAAGGAGAAGGAGGAGCAGGAGGAGAATGAGAAGAATTTTCACCTTACTCTTGATTTCAGTGACAGCAGTAGTTTCCATAAAAGGACTAGTCTTTCTATGTGAAAGGTGTGCAAGTAGTCCCTAGTTAAAATACCAGCTAGCAGTCATTATTAACATTATTAAAGACACATAGACTTGGTATTTTTCAATTGACTACTCAAGGTTTCAAATGTTAAGAACTAACCTTGAGATTCCATGATGTATAGTAATTTGAACTACTGCTGAGGTGCAGATTTGAGTTGCATTTGCTACCTATCTCCAGGTGGGGACAGAACAATCTGGCCCTCCATTCAAGGTCAGAACTGCAATGTGGTTTGGTTCTCCACTTGTTGCCCTGGGTGTAGGGAAATGATGTGCTACATTGCATGGGCCCGGGGACTCACAACAGGGTCAGAAAAACCTCTCAGGAATGTCAAGGAGCTGTTGTTAAAAAAAGAGAGATGTGGAAGATTCACATCTTCCCTAGAGTTACTAAGAATGGGATCTCTGAACTCAATTCACAATAGCTAAACTATGGAACCAACCTAGGTCCCTTCAACAGATGAATAAAGAAAATGTGGTATATACACAATGGAATATTACTGATCCATAAAGAAGAATGAAATTATGGCATTTGCTGGTAAATGGCTGGAACTGGAGACTAAGTGAAATAAGTCAATTCCCCAAATCCAAAGGCCAAATGTTCTCTCTGATATGTGGATGCTAACACACAATAAGGGAGGGGGAAGGGAAGAATAGAAGTTCATTGGATTAGATAAAGGGGAATGAAGGGAAGGGGAAGGGATGGGAATAGGAAAGATAGTAGAATGAATGGGACATCATGTTCCCGTGTTCATATATGAATACACTACCAGTGTAATTCTACATTATGTATCACCACAAGAATGGAATCCTAATTAGAATAAGTTATACTCCATGTATGTATAATATGTCAAAATACCCTCTACTGTCAGGAGTATCTAAAAAGAACAAATAAAAAACAAACAAACAAACAAACAAACAAAAGAATGGGAGCTCAGAAGCCAGGGCTGGGATTGATCTTTGGTCTACCATTTGCTGGCTGATTTATCTCAGTCATTGTCCTCTGTACATTAGTTCATTTGCCTGGAAAAATGAGAATGGCTACCTTAGGGAATTAAATAAGATAAGATGTGTAAGTACATAGTCTAAGTGTTTTCTGTGTAGTTTCTCACTGAACCCTTACCACATGGAAGGTGCATGGTAAGATGGCTCACAGTCAGCACCCAATGCACATTCGATATTATATAATTAAGTTACTCATTGACTCATTTTACAAATAGATATTTTGTGCCAACTATGTGTCATGTGTTTAGATCCTTCTCTTTAGGAAGCCAGACACCAGTGAGGAGGTTAAAGTCTGGTTAACAGAGGACTTACTCAGCTTTAAAGTAATAATTCATATCACCCATGGACTTAAACCACTTACATTTCCTGTTTACCTTTCTTGCTTGAGAACGGATTTGGCAACATTTAACCATCCAGGGATGATGATAAAGGTTAGCCATTATAAATTCATATACTTACATGGTGATTAGTGAAATGAAAATAGGGGCTGATTTGTCATAAATAGGATAAGAGCAGGATCCACATAATCCTACTTCAGGTTATTACGAATGACATAAACACATAACATGCTTTATTGGCAATACTTTAGTAAATACTTAAACAAACAGAATCCAGGCTAGATTAAAAACAAAAAACAAAAAACAAAAAACCAGAATCCTGGCTAGATAAACACAGAAAATGTGGAAGAGACATACTAATATACCTAAGGAAGTCAATAATTTTGCAATAAGTAAGTTGAATAATTATAAATCAGAAAGCTTAGGAGATTAGAAAAAAAATTATAAAACACTGTTCCAAGCAAAAGTGTGATGTAAAACAAACAAAAAAATCCACAAAAATTAATAAATAAATAAAAACTACTAAACACATTTTTCAGCATGTACTTAGAGCATAAGTGTATAATCAGTACAGTTAAATAGGAAATCTGATTAATTAATAAGAATTCAAACAATGCAGTCACAGGAGTACAGTCTGCTCTGTCATTAGTTTCCTGGATTCTAGAACTTACCCCATGTAAGGAAATTTGCCCTAGTTGCTCACAAGGCTGAGGTGGAAGGATCACTTGAGCCCAGGAGATTGAAATCAGTCAAGGCAACACAGAAAGATCAAGTAACAACCAATCGATCAATCAATAAAATGAGATAAAATAAAAAGAAAGAAAAAGAAAAATTGCCCTGAAGTACAAAGAATGGGGCTGGAGGTGTTGGTAAAGTGGTAGAGCAGTTGTCTGGTACATGAAAGACCTGGATTTGATCCTCTCCCACACCACTAAAAATATAAAAATAGAGGGGGGGGGGAAGAGAAAAGACTTAAGTATATAATACACAGATTTAGCCAATAAAATGAACTGGACAAATACAGAAAATGCCATCCAACATTATCAATGATATATAAAATGTAAAAACTGGTAAAGAGTTTGCTAATAAATAATAATGCTGGAAAATGCTTTAAGATGGACATCCTGTATTTCAGGAAGGAATTAAAGCATAAAATTTAAGAACTCTGACAGTATATGTAGTCTTTAAAATGTTTATTCCCTTTGACCTGTTAATCCTAATTCTGGGACTCTATCCTAAGGAAATAACTAAAGGTATAAATAAATAATTTCAGATCAGGGTTCTTTTTTAACTTTATAATCTAAGGGCTAATTCTAGAGAGAATATTCAAATATCCAGAAATAGAAATAAAGGAATAAATAACTCATTATGTGATATCCATAGGAAAAATTATATGATCATTAAAATGTTTTCAATAGGTGTTCAATGATAGGAAAAATGCTTATGGCATGAAAAATTTAAGATGCAGGATATAAACTTTACATTTACTGTGAACACATTTTTAATATAAATGGGGGAAAAAGACAAAAGAAAAATTATATTTCAACATAGCCTCAAAAGTTTGCCACCATGTACTAATTTTGACTGAAGCTATGCCAGAATCCATGAATTTATGTTTTTTTTTAAAGAACTAAAGTCTTAGAGTAATACTGAAGTGTCAAAGTATTTAATATAAAGCCACATCACCTTCAGAGGATGCTCAGTGGTCTCATGCAGAACATCTCAGCACTTGCCCATGACTGGCAGGACACCAGGTTCCAATGTAGGGATTTGGGAAATTATAGGCAGGATTTGCACCTGCTCAAACATTGCTCTCCCACCCACTTATTATGGATCCTGAAACTCTACCTTGTGGGAATCAATCCGATGAGTTCAAATCCTACCTTCTCACTGAAACTTGGAAAACATTAACAGTCGTAATGTGGGATGACATCTTAAATCACAGCTCACCTCCATCTGAACTAGTTTATTAGACTGTTTGATTCTATCAACATTTCCTGGGCACCTAGCATGTGCAGAAGAGATGCTGATTTGGGGTGTGGAGCTGAACCAAACTGGCCTCTGCTCTCAAGGAGTTGGCAGGCTGACCTTGAGGCAGGTACACAGACAATGAAACTCCATGAGGAAGAGCCAAGTGAGGTCATGTGGAGTCCACTCTAGCAGAAGGTGTGGCCCTCTCTCCCTGGGGAGGTGGAAAGACTTCACAGGGAAAGTGCATTTGAGCCGAGTCTTGAAAAAGGACAGGTGGAGTTTGCAGAGGTAAAGGAGAACTGTGAGCAGAGAGGTGGGAGAGGATGGAAGGCAGTCAGACAGAGCAAGAAGCCCTCAGGAAAGTGCCAGAATCCTGGGAGGAGGTGGCTTAGGTGAGGGATCTTGATGGGCAGAGCTGAATGGAGAAGGGGCTGGCAGAGCCAGGAACCAGACTGAAGCTCACATGCCATGGAAACAAGTGCTTGCTACCTAGTCCTATGCAGGGTGCTGAAAGGAAGAAGGATGTTCCAGAAAGGGATGCAAGTGAAACCCTGGCCAACTCTGAAATTCTACCCAGGTGTGCTCCTTATACCTCAGATCCTGGTCCTGTGTTGAAATCAGGTCACTGACTTGCCTGATTGCACCTTTAATCTCTGGAACATGGGGACACAGATGGATGGAAATCCCCTCCTCCTTAAACACACCTTCTGTTCTGGTGACTGCGCATGCAGTTTCGAAGTACAGCTACCCAAAGTGTGTGCCTTTATTGTTGGGACTTAACTATTCTGAGAACCTAGCAATTCCTCTAACTCACACTAAGTCAAATAAAACAATCATATAATACTCTCCAGCTAGCTTTTCAAACTAACAGGATAGAAAGAGAATTTTGAAAGGATACTAACAGAAAAATACACTCTCTGTTATTTTTAGACTTGACGATTAGATTATCCCTTTTGTTTTTTATGAAAATAAAATCCCAAACCTTTAAGAAAACTTTGCCTCCTAACTATTCTAATACCACAACTTCCAACCCCCTCAAAGCCTGAATTTTCTGACAGATCTTCTGTACTTACCACGTAGAAAACCAAGTCAAGGCAGAACCATCATCTCAAAGTGCAAAGCAAACTTTCGTTATTAGTTGGGCTGGCAAAAATCTTGGGAAGTGCACATACATTCCAAGAAAAAGACCAAAACATATCTCTGCAAAGCACAGCTTCCCTGTAACAAGATTTGTTAAATTTCCTTTTCTCCCCCTGGCTTTTCTGACACAAGATGAACTTATTCCCACAATGTTCCAAAACAGACAGGGACACACTTGTGCGCACACGTACACACATGCACAGGGAAGAAGCACTGAAAATGTTGAGAGAGGATGTTCTGAACCAGACCATGTGTGGTTTCCTTGCCCAGATGCGTCTGACCTCAGGCTTGGGAACATTAAACAAACACGAAAACAAGACCCAGCAATGCGCGTGCTGGGCTGGATGACAGAGGCAGTGAGCAAATATTGGGATTGTATTTCACCTATTGCCATGGTGACCCAAACAGGGTGGATACTGGCAGAAAGAGAAAGAAATAAAACTGGGAAGACAATGAGTCCTGGGAGAATGTCTGAGCGTGTGCATGAGGAGCCAGCTGTGAGGGTGGAGAAGCGAGGGCCCTGAGAAGAGATCTGATCAGACTGAGATCTAGTTCAATAACCTTTAGGGCTCGTGTAAGCAGAGGGCTCCCTCACCACTCCACACCCAGGAGAGCACAGAGCTCCGAAAGTCCGAAGAAAATAGTGACAAGATGTGGGATTATTATATTGGTTGGTGTCAGGCAAAAATCAAGGCAATTTTCACTCCACGCCAAGAAATGAAATACTGACTGGCAGATGAGAACAGCTCCGTGTTTGGCTGTCATGACCAGCAAGTCTCAGGATCAATCTGAGAATCAAGTACATTCCTTGGGGCAATCTGATGGTTCCCTTCGAGTCCCAGTTGACATGTAACAGACAAGCTGTCTGACCCTCTCTCCCCCAAGTACTTTGCTACACTACTCAAATTCTGCAGAAAATGCGTCAGGAACGGTCCTGTTGGAAAGCACACTCAGGGTGGTCAGCAGACAGCTTTCCCTGTCAACCCCTGACTAGCACATGGAGAGCGAAGTTCAATGAACTTGACAACCAGGAATATGGGTTCGAATTCCCTCCTACTAACAGCTTGTGATCTTAGATGAGTTATTAACTTGAACTTCAGGTCTTTGTTTCTCAAAGAAAAGGATTTTGCTAAAATAATCCTCAAACCCTATCTCTGCTTTGAAATCTGGTAATTGATAGTTGATAATTTCTAAATTCTTGTTTCTAAGACCAATCAAATCAAATGGATTATCTCACATGTTTGGGTTCTGACTGGCACATGGAATATAATTTCTATAGGAAAGTATTCTATTCTGTGGAAAATAAATAAACAGTTGCTAGCTCTCATCAGTGATTTCATAATCTGACCATTTATGTTTTATTAAAGAAGTGACAAATATATCTCCACATGAAGTTTTCTATAGTAAAATGGGATAACTGGCAATGGCAGATGAGAGGTGACACATTTAGCACACAGAAAGGAGCTAGGGCTTCTATTAGTTCTCAAAGTATTACTTTAGTTCTTTAATAATAAGAGCTAAACTTAAATTTAGTACTTATCTTGGCCATTCAGGAATATAGAGACTGCTCTTCAGGATTTAGTCAATGAGGCCCACAGAATTTAATAGACACAGCTAAAAGGTGGCCTAAGCCACATCTTACTCGATACCACTAACCTTTAAAAAGGCCTGCTTTTATTCCGAATAAGCTGCCATGGGGATACCAGAGATGACTTGATATAGTGGACACAGGACAAAAATCAAAAAGACCTGAGCTCAGGGCCGGATAATAGACTATGGTATGATTCTGGAAAAGTCACTAACCTTTCTTTGTCTATAAAATGGGGATTAGTAATGTTTTCTTGCTGACCCTCCAGGGTTGCTATGAGGCCCCAATGAGACAATGTACATGGGAATTTGCAAAGTGCTCTACTAACATAAATTCATAGGATGATCATCCCTGCTATTTAATCAGAACATGATTAAGGACTAGGATCAAAGGCCCAATGCCTGGGTTCATGTGCCAGTACCAAATTTCACTAGCCATGTGTGCTTCCATAAATTACCCAACTGCTCAGTGTATTCTTAGGAAAATGAGATAAATAGTGTCTTTCTTATCAGACTGTTGTCAGGAGTAAATAAGGATATATTGCAAAGATGCTTAATATAGTTCCTGCCACATATATAAGTGCTTAATTAATGTTGACAATTACTGTTTTCTACCTTAAGCAGGCAAACCACATATTATTATTAGTGAAAGTGCACGTCGTTATTATTGTCACAAAATCTTACATAATTCCTACTGGTCTGCCCACTAAAGAGTGGTTTACAAGCAGTGAAGCAGGAGGAGTCTGAAAAAAAACGATCACCTTAGTTCAGTCCATCATTGTGTTTTGATTGCTAGCTGCAGGACACATGGCCGCTAGCATGATTCACAAGTTAATGAGCGCTTCCTTAAAGTCAACAGCCCTTCCTGCCTGGCCGCAAAGCTCCTAGCAGACAGCCTCCTCATTCCCAGCTCTTTACTCCCGCACTTTTAGGAAATGAAGCTGGGGGGAGGATTAAGGCAAACAGGCAAATTGAAGAACTGCATTTCTCAAGAGTGCCAGAGAGATGTTACCTGGAGACTGTCTTTTCATGTGTATAAACTTTCCAGGCAGTTCCATATGGAGTCAGGCTTCCCTGTGATTTATCTGCTGGACAGTGGGTGGCCAAGGGGCACCGTAGGCAAACAGTCATCCAGCTCGATAATTAGGGAGGGGAAAGGCAAACACAAACACACCCAGGTTGACATTCAAAACAAAGTGGATATTTAACCACGGATGGCTCACTCTACCTCCCTAGTTTTTGTCCACCAGTGTGTGAGGAGGAAACCAGGAGCCAACAGAAGCACTGGTAGTAATTTATCAGTAGAGTTGACTGAAAAGGCACAGTCCTTGGGGAGAAACAGAAAGGTCCAAGCTTCTTGTCCAGCTTTACTTAAAAGATGGTGTGATCCTCCTTAGTCTTTAGTGGGCCTTAGAGTTCTCCCCTTTGAAAAAAGGGGTTCAGACAAGGCCTTCTCTAAGTACCCTCCATCTCTGAAGGGCCTTTACTTGCCAGTCTTTTGGTTTTTTTCATCACTCATTAATGCATATACTTATGTATTTATTCAATTAACCACAAACTCAACAATAGGTAAGATATTGACCAAAATAAAGCATGGACAGACCATCACAATGGAAGAAACAGCTCTAGGTATTGATAACCTCTCTCAATTCACAGGAGGGCAGTGACATTATAACTGTTTTCTAAGGAGCACTCATATTGCTTTTCTCTCAAGAAAAAAATAGGATGGATGCTGTTTGCTGGTGTCTTTCAAAGAAATCAAATGTAGTCAGCTGTTCTTTATGGGCTGCGTACTTGGCTTGGCATTTATCTAGTTTCATCCTCTCCTCATCCCACCTTTGCCCTTGCCCACTCCATCCCCCACCTCCTTAGTGAGGTTTGTTTCCCTCCCATTATTTCAACTCAGCTAATTCAGTCCTCATGCATGGGAACTTTTGCAAGTCAAAGAACCTATACATTGAAGGATCATTTTCAAAGAGCTTCCGATTAAGCAACTAAGAGAGACGTACATGTAGAATGAGAATAGACAAAACAAAAATGTTTCTGGATGAAGAGGCAGTGGAACCGGGTCAGTTACTGAGTCTACAGAGCACTAGTTAAACCAGGGAGAAGCTCCATACCACCAATCACTCCACATCTTCTCCAGGTTATCTGAAGGCTGAACTATCCTGGCTAGCCTAGTCTGCGTTTGTATAGAAATATAAATAAACTCAAAGAATTTGATTTAATCTGAAAACTACTGACAGCTTAGTATTGTGATATTTTTATCCAAAGAATCAATGTCATGATCAAAGAGCTTTGTTACTGGAGTGAGATCAGCCTGTGTTGTGGTGTTTCATTTAGCCAGTTTTAAAACCTCTCAGAGTCTCAGCGGTCTCAGCTGTAACATGGGGACAATGCTTTTGTCATGGTGCTATCTGAGAACAAAATTAGGTCACAGCCAAACACACCTTCTTCCTAATATCAATACTCCCTAGCCTTCACTAACCCCTTCCAAACTGAAGGTAAGATGTGAAGAGGGCCTCCAGAGCCCCTGGGGTATAGCCATTTATATGCCATCATTTCTTCTAGCAGTTTCTAGGATGGTGGTCACCTCATTCTTAGTGAGACACAGACAGGTGTATGGGCGGATCCCCCAACCCCCTATGACTTATTTGGCTACCAAATTTATTATCAATTTCTTTAAACAAAAGCTAGATAGAATTGGCCCAATTCCTACACAAGCAATGAACGCACATCTGCATGATTCTGAGGATGCCATAATCACTTCACTCCAGAAGCGCTCAAACACTGCAGAGACTAGAAACCTGTCCCACTGTGATTCCCCCTGCTCTCTGTGTCCCCCTCCCTCCCTTTCTCATTTCTCTCTGCTTATGCCCCTTCCTTCCCTTCCTTTCGCCTTTGAATGTTAAAAATGTCCACCAGTTATCCAGTGATTTTTTTTTTTCTAGTAGACCCTTTTTCTACTTAAGCACCCAGGACCCAAGAATTTAGAAGGAAGTACCTACTATTGGGGTTAGTTAGAAAGATGGAAGTCTCTCAGGGTTTTGAGCCTGCTTTGCCCAAAGGGAACCTAATATGTGCAGATGTACTTTTGTAATTGTGAAGTCATATGTCCACCGGCCTAGTTCTGCAGAGAAAGAACAAGCCATAAAACTAAATCATAATCAGTCAGAATGATGATTAAAGTCAATGTGGACAGCTCGTTGATATTAATGTACATTAGAACCAAAGATTAGCACGTGTGCTTTTTGATTTAGGACGTCCCAGATTAACACACTTGAGAGCTTGTGAAGAACACCCGTTTACTCTCTCCTGCAACAGAAGTTAGACATTGGTCAAGGAAAACAGATGCATTCCAATGGGAAACCCTTAGTCAGAGGGCCTCCAACAAAGTTGTACTTTGAAAGCAATCCTGTCTTAAACTTTTGTCCACCTCTGAGACCTCCAAGCTTCACCAGAGATTCAGGATGATGTCTTTTGTCAGGGGCAGTAGGGAGTTTGCAGTGAACCCTCTGCTACCGTCCCTGGGAGAGAAAGCCTGATGTGGCACAGTGTGGGCAACACCTCCCTTTAGCTCTCTGGTTACTTGTGTGCTCTGAGAACACGCCCTGCTGAGTGCATTCATCACAATAGCCCATGTGTGACCTTAGGAAAAGTCCTTGAAAACAGTGAAACAAGAGTCTCAGTTGAAATCTGGAATCCATTCCAGTCTTACACAGGAAGAAAATTAGGCATAGAAAAACAAAGCCCATCGTTCAGAGAAACCTGGAGAGGCTCTGGCTGACATTAAAATCATGGACGATTTTTTTTTCCCCCTCACTACTTTGGATTTCATAAAACATTTTCATCTGAGCAGCCCCAAAGCTGCTAGAAAATACCATGTGGTTAGTTGATGGCAATGACTGGTTTCTCCAGTGAATAACACGGGTGGAATAAGAACAGAGATGCCGAGTGACATATTAAAATTCACTTACTTAACACTTTCCCACACTATTAGTAACTGCTATTCTTACAAACATAAGTGGGCAATATTACCATTTCCCCCTTTGGATTAATGTATTGGCAATAACAGGGGTAGTAGGGGTGGGAGTTGGGGGCAGAGAAAATAGCTGTGCTCCCTGGGCCCCATCTCCATGGTCAAGTTCATTAGCCCGGACCTCATGGGCCTGGAAATATTTATTCACTTAGAACATGAATCAGCAGAGTGGTGTGCTTGCTCAGTGAATTCAACTCAGCAAATGTTTGTGGCCTAACATTATTTTTATAAATACAGACCAATTCTCTTTTGTTTCCAGCTAACATTATTCACCATTAATTTGCCACATTACATGATTGATTACATGAACGTAAATAATTATCAAACTGTACTACTTTGGGGGCATTTTCCTTCTTTGCTAGCAATCGGAGACGTGGGGTATTTCTGAGGCAAGTGGTGGTATCAAACCCAGTGAAAATCAAACAGGGAAATCTGGTTTGGAATTGTATCTTAGAATCCATCTAAACTTTGTCTAGAAAATCCCTCAAGAGGAATACAGACCCTGAAGGAATAAAAAGATTCCAGAACCATCCAGATGGGGGCGTACTGTCTCAGACCCAGAACCACAACACTTTTCATTTGCAAATGAAGAACTTAATTTTGTTTTTTCTTAAGTACCTTCACAGTTCATTTTTTATTTTCCTTAAAAAAAAAAAAAAAAAAAAAAGGGTAAATGGCAATACTTTGGTCTCCAAAACAGATGCCAGTTTGAACTTTATTCTGCCAGCAAGTATTTGGTTTGGCTCTGAAGGGCTTGAGTTGAAAAAATATTTGCCAAATCCAAAAAGATTTAACGAGCTTTGCTGCAATGCTGGTGCCATTTGGCATGTCACAGGGGCTGTGGCACAGTAAAGAGAGCTCTCTTGACCACAGATTTTATTTGCCTAAAGTAGCCAACACTGGGAGTTCAGTTGATTTCTCGGGTCAAGAAGCTACACATCAAATGAGTGAAGTTTCCAAGCGAAAGTGACCAAACGGGCTTCAAAAACCTTGCTGACGGAGAAGGACGTCCCTGGGGCTGGCTCCACCCCGTGCAGGAGTTGAGGCTAGCTTTCAGAGCTGTCCCTCACCTCCTCACACCAACCAACACACACAGTCTACAGGGCTGTCCATGGACCAGATAAATCTCAAAATTCTAGCAAATGCCTTCCTTCTACAATATCAGACACTGAAATTTTGCTGTGTTATATTTAATAGCTACCTGATACTTTGCTAATTTTGGTGTCAGAATTTAACTATGCAAAAACTGAGTGACCTACTTTAAATAACTTCTCTAAATAGTACCAGCAAGTTTACTTTGTATTGCAGAGACAGACAGGCATGACTTTATTAATCTTCAGTGGAATACAGATGCATAAATCTATCACTGAGATTGGAAAGAATGACCTCAGTGCACACAAATATCATGCTAAAAGTCACTGAACCTTGTCACCTGAAGTCACGCTTTTCAGTACAGTTTGCAAGGAAATTAAGGCTCTCATCCTTTCAAATCAATGCCACATCTGACAACTATAACAAAAAACACAAAGCATTTCCATAACAGAGTGTACTTAAGAATTAAAGGTCTGTGTTAATAACATGGGAACAGGAAAAATGCATTGAAGCTGTAATTACCTTGAAGAAGGAGTTGGAGCTCTGGATTATTTTTATTGTTCTACAAAATGAGCAAATCCCACCCTAACTTCTAAGGATCTCCCCAAACCTCAATTGTCCCTATCACTAACACCAAAGCCAATCTAACACTTGGGACATGCTTAGCTGATGCCAAGTGTCTATATATAACAAATATTCTCAAAGACAGAGCCGATCTCTGAACTCTGCCTTTCCAGAGAAAGAGCAATGCAGAAAACAAACAAACAACAAACAAACAATGGAGCCTTTTACCTGGCTTAACTAACATTTGGGTGTCAGAGTAGAAATCAGACACTTACCATTTTGGCTTCTGAATGCATTGGCTGGACTTGGGGAGAAGCACAGGGGTTACTGAGATTTGGACCTTGCATTCCCATGATGCTGGAGTTCACTGACATTTGTCTCTCCATCTAAGAGAAAGGAAAGCGACAGAATTAGAAATCTGAGAAAGACAGTCAAGGCCATAGACAAAGCTGCCACTTTTTTTCAAGCAGATCCTTTAGCGTTTCTTTGAAGTCCTGAGAAACCCGCAGGCTTGGTATATGGTGAGCAATGTGCTCCTGAGACTTGAGCTGAACCAAGTACATCAAGGAATCACCCAAAGCTGCATTCTGTGAAAGATTCCCCACGTAAAGAGAACTGTGTTGTCATGAAAGGTCATTTCTAAACAAAATCACTGAATCCCTCCACTTTTGCACCTACTCCAACTACCACTAGTCATGCTAATTTTTATGGCTCTAAGAAATAGTATATGCATAGAAAAATGCTGAAAGGATATAGAATATGCCAAATGGTTATCTCAGGATATCTTTGATATATTCCCCCTATAAAATTTATATAGTAAACATGAATCTTTGGGGAAATTAAAAAATAAACAATCTTAAAAGCCACATTTTCCAACATGCTGGGTCTTCCTGTTGCTCTATTCCATAAATACAGTTGCAATGACGCAGCACAAGTGTCTGAGCCACTGCCGGGGTGCATCTCTTCCTTCTTAACTTGCTTAATGAGATGTGCTAGGATAGGACTCAAGTTCAAACATGAAACTCCTTTATGCACCTTATATGCATAGGCTGAAGGCAATTGTATACAGGATTTTGAGTGCTCCCACATTTGACTGCCACCCATCACATAAGGTCAGATGTGGGACTTTTCATTGTGGCATCATGTTGGTACTCAAAAAGTTTTGAAGTTTGAATTTTCAGATTAGGGATGCTCAACTTCTATAGCAAAATTTCTATTTTAGTAAAGGAAGAATGTGTCTGATTCATAATATTTTCTGTTTGGTAAAAAATGAACACTTCACAAATAAGCTAAAACAAGTACACCTACTATTAATATCATCCAGGAAATAACTAGACTTTCTGCAGAGGGAAAACAGATTCTTCAATATAATTGCCAAAGGGTAGAAATGAAAACAAAGACTGAAAATTTGGGGGAGCCAGATGTTCCTTCTAAGTTAACCTGGGAAGTTCTGGAAAATATGGGAGTTTCTTACCAGTTCAAATGATGGAGGATGGAAATCTCACCACCCAGAGGGAAGCTTTAGCATGATCATTGAACTAAATGACCCTGCTCGGTCAAGGGACCCTTCTCTTGCTGAGATTCTGCAACTGCAATTCCTTTTGTGTATGTCCCAGGGTTGGAGTATGATTATGACATTAGCCTATGAATTAGTAAAGGTGTTAGTGAAAAGCTTTCTCCTGACTGACAGGTGGATGCTTCGCCTAACTTCAGCCACTGAGCTGATCAGTTATCCTGCAAGGTGTGGATGCGGGAAACTTTCAAGAGGAGCTAACAAAGGCAAAATTTCTGTGTATTCCCGGGTACTTCAGTAAAACTTTTTAAGGCCTTACCAATTCAGTAAAAATAAAATATTCACTCCCACATATCTCTGAAATCTCTGGGTAGCCTAAGAAGTCTAATTTTTTTCAATTGCTTTTTAAAAAATTGTAGAATACACTTAACATATAACATACTATTTTACCCAGTGTTAAGTGCCATGAAGTTCATTAAGTTCAGTGCCATTAAGTTCAGTACATTCATAGACTCCAGTGGTTAAGTCATGAAGAATTCAAGAGTTTCATTGCCCTAAAAAGTGTATTATTACAAATCCCATCAGTATATATAACCACAATGCACCAATAAAAAATGTGGGAAAAATGCATATTACTTATAATTCCTACTCTCAGAGGCTGGGGATGGGAGAGACAGAGTAGCATTTGACCCCTTCTTCCTCTTTGAGAAGGAAACTCAAGTCCAAATGAACTTTTTGCCTTCAGTTTTCCAAAGGAAGATCTTTCATAAGTACAGATGTTAGTCCAATGTCTTCTAAACTATTAGCTATACCATGAGGGGAGAGCAGTCTGTTCATGGCTTCTGTATCCAGAGTTAGTAAGCCTTCCATTTTTGGAAAAAGTTTTCATCTGTGACTGTTTCTACCCCATGACTCATCATATTCTAACTTCAAACTGGCTTAATTTTCCTATCTATTAAAACATATTGCATTTTCCATCTTACTGACTATTGTCATATAGACACACAGCATGGGCAAGTGCCTCCTCAAAGTAAGGACAAGCCCCCATCTGCACCATGAGCTCGACTTTAATGAGTTGCCTGGAATTAAGAATCCAGGAAATGGAATAGCTTTGTTCAATAATGGGCAACATTCAACACTGCTGGTAAACACCCAGGCAGGGACTAGGGGTGCAGCTCAGTGTTACAGTGCTTGCCTAGCATGTTCAGGGACCTGGGTTTGATCCCCAGCACCACAGTAATTCCCAGGTAAAAGAATTTTCCCTTCTTCACACACTGGAAAATAACAGCTGAACTGTCTATAAGTCTATAAGAGCTTTTGTAATGATAAATGGGAGGTTCATGTTCCCAAATTATTAATGCATTTCACTTTCAAGATAAGATATTACACCCAGTGAAGTCCTTGAAGGCAAAATCTACCCTGTTCTTCTATCTCCACCATCTTTTGTACACAAAAGGTCCTCAACAAAAATTTGTGGAATGAATGAATAAATGAATACCTCATTTTCTTTCAGACCTAGGTTTTGTGAAATGTGCTTCCTGGCAGCATCCATTACAGATCAAGCATGAATCTCACCTTCACATAAAGACGCAGTCTCAATGTTTAAGCCCAAGGAATTGTGGTTTCCCAGAACGGGAACTCTAGGGGAAGAGGCTACACTTTAACAATGTTTGGAATGTCAAAGTTATAGCAGAGGAGTTGGTGACAGGGCACGAAGGAAGAAAAGCCTGGATTTCTAGAGACTGGAACTCTTAGGATCTACTTCTGAAAGACATTGCATTGTTTTTCATTAGTAACATTTGCTTCACTCAAGACCAGGGCTTCTCAGGCTTGGCATTGACATTTTAGATCAAGGAACTCTTTGTTATAGGAACTGTCTTGTATATTATAGGATGCTTAGCAGCATCTGTGGCCTCTAGATATCAGCCTTCCCCACCCCAGTTCAGTGCTGACAACCAACAGCATATCCAGTCATTGCCAAATGTCCCCTAGGGGACAGAACCACCCCAGCTGAGAATCATTGCTCTAGACTGACACCTACTGTCATGGCAGCTCTGCACATCATGGAAAGGTTTGGGAACTCCTGTGGGAGTGGCCTCCCTGCCTTTTTGTCTATACTGGCTCTTGACTGTGAATCTGAATCTTTGCTTCTACCCTGAAGTGTCAACAAGAGGTCAAGTTGTATGATGGAATAATGTGACAACTGGTGCCAGGTACCTTTACTCAGGGCCCTTTTAGCCCAAGTGTCCTAACTTTGTCCCTAGGAATGGTTCACAGCTTGGCTAAACAGGGGGGAAAAAGTTGTCTGTAGTAGCATTTTTTCTGAATAAGGCATAGAGAATACTAATTATGGACAAGAGGAAATCAGAACCTAAAGGAAGATAGCTTGGGGTGGAAACCTCAATGCATTTGGTTAAGCTGAATAAAATCTGGGATAACTGCACTGAGATGCTGTTTTCTGCCATCTAAAACAGTCTAAGGAGAGCATTGCAGGTGAAGTCAATCAGCTTCACCTGTCCATCCTCTAGCTCAAGGTTGCCGTGGCTGTTCCTCGCCTGGACCACCAGGTATTTGTATGGACAGGCCAACTGCTCTCAACTGAGTCCACAAGCCCATCTGCATTCCCCAGCATCCCCCTAGAGAAATGAGCACCATCCTTTAGCAGGGCCGATCTGAGCTCTCCACATGAGCTGAGATGGGCGTTCCATTCACTACTCTTCACTCCAAAACCACATGACGTTGGACAACGCCCTTCAACTTCTTGTTGGCTTATCACCTGTCAGATGATTATAGCAGTAATTATAGATATCACATCCCCACAGGATTGCTGTGAGAATAAAATGATATAGCAACATGGAGAATTCCTTCAAATGCTGGCTTTGCAAATTATTAATTGGCTGTGGAAAGGTTTGGATTGAATGGAGGGCTTTAGAGAACTGCTGCAGCCCTGTAAATAACACCACCAGCCATGTCCACCAAAGCACAATCTTGGGAAGAAAGAAGGAAAGGGAGGAGGCAGAAGAACAGAAAAGCTTCTTTGCATGAGTCTGAAGCACTCTAGTAGGATTACCTATTGTTTTCAGAAGGGATCATATAATGATTATGAGTGGAGACTCGGGAGTCAGACTACTTGAATTTAAACCCTGATTCCATCACCTACCAGCTGTGTGACTTTAGCTAAGAGACTCAGCCTCTCGGTATAATAACAATGCCTACCTCATCAGTTTGCTGTGAAAGCGAAGGGAGGGAATGTACATATCATTTAGTAGTTGAAAGAATGGGTTGTGAAGACAGAACTTCTGGGTTCGAAACTCTGCTACTCTGCTTTTCAGCTAAGCAAGTGACTCGCCTGACTTTGCTCCTTCAGAAGATTGGGACAGTAATAGACTCATCTCAGAAGGTTGTTCCTTATGTTGACAAAGTGCTTGGAAAGTGACCAGCATATGGTAAGCACTCAATAAATGCTGCTAACATGATTTATAGAACATGATATGCATAAACACATATTAGCAGCTATTATGTATGATCATTATTATCGTTATTACTATAATTATAACTCTCAGTTCTGGCTAGACCACTCACTGGTAATTTAAGGCCACTGTATACAACTGAAGCTGGGGACTCTGCAGTGCAGTCATCCATCAATATCTGCAGAGAACTGGTTCCAGAACATCCCTCCCTCTTTGATATCAAAATCTGCAGATGCTCAAATCCTTTGTATTAGATGGCATAGCATTTGCATGTAACATGAACACCTTCTTATATACTTTAAGTCATCTCTAGATTACTTATAATACTTATTACAATGTAAATGTTGTGTAAATTATTGTTATACTGTTTAGGGAATTGTGACAAGAAAAAAGAGTGTGCTTGTTTAGTACAGATACGGATTTTTAAAAATACATTTTCAATCCATGACGGTTGAACAGCAGATGCAGAATCCACAGATATCGAGGGATCACTGTAGTTACAGAACAGTCTCCTTAATGAATTCCATTCCCTGGGTGCTATGGGCTCAGCTGTCACCACAGGAAGGTAGGAGTCTGTTTCGTAGCAAGGTGCTGAAATCCAGGAAATTCAGCAAGATGTCTGGGGATG
Organism: Sciurus carolinensis; assembly: GCF_902686445.1. Classification (NCBI taxonomy): domain Eukaryota; kingdom Metazoa; phylum Chordata; class Mammalia; order Rodentia; family Sciuridae; genus Sciurus; species Sciurus carolinensis. Next base: position 87,808,161 of record NC_062220.1, on the reverse strand, counting down.
GGCAACTGGGCTCAAAATGCAAACTGGTACTTCAAAACCCTAAACAAGTGTACTTTATGCTTAACTCCTGATATAGGGTTGCAAGACTTTATTCAAGCTCAGCCCTCCACTCTGGAGTAGCTGCCTTCCTCACAGACAGCTTACAGCTTGGTTTTCCCTTTCCTCTCCCAAGAGTGGCAAGCCATGGGCTAGGGATGTCAGGAGCCGAAGAGGCGTAGTAGAGCGCATGCCTAGCATGCATGAGGTTCTAAGTTCAACCCCCAGTATCACACACACACACACACACACACACACACACACACACACACAAAGCTAAAAGAGTGGCAAGCTACAGTTGAAGTGAGGAGCTCCAGTGAGACACCCAGAAACTCTTACTGGCATCAAGACGGCAGAAGATCCCGGCATTGTAGGGTTGGGCAGGGTCCCAGGCATGGAGGCTGGCATGGGCTGTCTCTGTCTGTTGTGGAGATGTAGCAGAGAAGATAGAGAGCCTGGGACAGGCCTGGGAACAAAGAAAACAAACAAACATCATTCCCGATGCCATGGGCCTGTCTCACCAGAGTCCAGGGCCAGCGGGGACACCACTGTCCAACATGCAGCAGATCAGATCCACTGATGGGACGGTCACATATTGAGGATATTAGGGAAATAATAACAAATAAAATACAAGCCTGGTTTCCTTTAGTGCTTCCTAGATAATACATCAAATTCCACTTTATTTCCTGACCCGTTATCTAACTGATGTTCAGTAGAAACAAGCCAGTGAATCTCCCACAGCCCTGACTCCTAAGGAAAGGGATTTTGTGGTGGAATCCTGGGTCTCCGTCTCTGAAGGGTCTCAGGGCTGGAGATCTGGCTCTATGTGTTCAACACAAACTCTCCCACACCTCTGCCTGGAAGCCCAACTGGTTTTGCTCTGGATATGCTTTCATTCCCTGAATTTGCAGGATGTTTGTGAATCCCCACAGAAATTGGTTTTGACTATGAGTGGAAGAAAACAAAATCAGGACATAGACCAAAGCAGCCAGCCTGTGGGTCACAGCACTGTGGCGAACCTTTCCCTGGTGAGCCCTCCATCACCGAGTTCTCATTTCCTAATAACCTGAGGTGTTAGGCTGCTTGACAGAAACTGATTTGGGTCTGACCTGCAGGACCTGGGTAAGCATTCCTTAGGGGAGCACAGTTTGAGCTGTTGCTTCGATTTGAAAAACAAAAAAAAAATCCCAGAAAACTTTAAGAGCCTGACATTGATTTAATGAGCTAGGGAATGTGGAGCTGAGGGAAAAAGGAAATTATTTGTGTTTATTAAAAATGGCAAACAACTGACCTCCCCAGCTAAATTCTCAATCTCCTGATGGGTTTGCTCTGGGGAGCTGTATAAATGTCAAGCCATTAAATTAAAGACTTAACAACAAACAAAACAAATAAACAAAAATTTCTCAGGGTCTATGAGTCTTCCATGTTAAACAACTTTATTCTGAATGTTGTGCTGGAAACATGTACTTTCAGAATCAGTGTATGTTCTAAAGAAAAAAGAAGACCCTCTTATGCTAAAAACTAGGTAAGGCTGCAGCCCGGATGCTCCAGGTGGGCCCAAGGCCTGGCCACGCTTCAGGGACGCACAATCTCTGCTACAGTGTTGTCGGAGCTGCGAGAGGAGGCCCTTCCTGGGAGTCTCTGGGTGACTCACAGAGAAGTGGGAGATTGAGCTGGGGGAAAAGAATGCCAACATGTTCTTTCTTCACATTGCTGTTAAAATTCCAAAGATTAAGTTTTCCACTCTTTTTTGCCCAAGAGCTCTTTTGGGAATGTAGCTAACCATCGTGGTCACACACATCCTAGAAGGATTAGTCATAAATTAGTCAAGATTTATATACTTAGGAAGGTGTACATATGGAAAGAGAAAAGATTATAAAGCCCTTTCACAGAAGATATGTCAATGTACACAAATTACAATCTGTTTTATTGGTAGAATGTGTGTATGAATACATACTTAGATAGGCTGATGTAAGTAGGTTGGAACAATGAAATGAGCATTTTCAGAAATGCAAATGAGGCACTAAGAGTATCTCTTGGGGCGTCTGGAATATAGACTGACAATAAGGACTAGTAGGTCTGCAAAGGTCCTCCAGCTTTCCCAGTTTAGGGGCACTGCTGGTTCCAAAGCTCCAAAATACTACAGAAGTTTGTAACTTTACCAGGTTTGTAAAGGATATTTCATTCAGAGGTGAATAGCTCGCTTGAGTCAAATAGGTATAGAATGTGGCCCTGTCAACATATTTCTTTTGTTTTCTCCAGTCTTCATGTTTCGTTGGGAACTTGATTTAAAAGAAAACAGTTGTATATCACAGCATACAATGTTCAGTAATAGTTCCTCCAGGTCCAGGATTAGTCGCTGGACTCCCCAGTTTCATAGTAAGCAAGATCCTTTGAGAGCATCTCTACATCACCCATCAGTATCTACCCAATCTGCAGAGATGGATACACATACATCTACATATGCACACACATACATACTGCCTTTACCATAAATCTGTCATGAGAGGAAAGCTTCAAGGGTGAACAGGAACAAACATACACTGCTAAAGGAAAGACAATGAAAAACATTTCTTTGTATTACTTGGATTTGCAATATCATGCTCATGAGCATAATTCACATTCAGTTTCTAACCTGACATATAAAAACAATCCTGGTCATCACTTTTTATTGATGTGTTCTTCAAAAAAAAAAATCAATTGAACAACTCAATGGTGATGTGAAAGGGAATGTAAAAGTAATTAAATTTAAAATGAGTTTTCGTTTTACCCAAATGATGGAAACTATCATGTGGGATAGTTGAAAAAAATAGTGTGTTTCATTTAATTCAATGCTCTGATTAGTTTGGTTATTTCCACATGATGCACAGACCTACTAGATTTTAAAATATCAAGTATTTCCTCACTAATTAAGAAAGTCTTTCAGGGTACTGGGTTCCCTTGGGATTATAATAACAGTTTCCAAATGATACCAGTCAGACCAATTAGCAATGTACACTTGGGTGGGAAAAATGGTTATTTGAGATCTCTATATGTTTGAGTTCTGAATAATTTTGAGGTTCACACAGATTCTATACATTATTTCCCAACTCCCATTATAATATACTGATGGAGTTCTCTAAACTTCTTACTTGGGCTTTTACACTATAAAAACAGAAAGGTGTAAAATCTGCACTTATCCATCTGTAGGTATATCAAGGAACAGGGCTGAGGTGTTGCTCAATGGTGGAGCATTTGTCTAGTGTGTACAAGGCCCTGCATTTTATTTCTTTATTTTAAATAAAAAAATAAAATAAAATACAGAACTAGACTTAAGAATTTTCTAGGTAACTAGGCCTGTAGAAACAATCATTTGTCTAAAATACTTGTATCATTGAGGCAAGAGTAGTACTGGAATAAATATATTGTCTAATTCCCTTTGCATGTACTGAAATAAGAATTATTGTTATTTAATACAGAATATGGGCATACAACTTTTTATATTGCTCTTGAACAATACTTCCTATTTTTCAAAGCATTATCACAGCCCTGATTTCATGTGACTTGAAATAATGCCACGTGGTAGGTAGGTAGTATAATTCCCACTTAAGAGCAAACTGAATCCAGGTAGCTTTAACTTTGTCCAAGGTCGCACAGGTCATGAAAAGGAGCAGGGCTTCTCCTTGTCTTGCAATACAGAGCTTCCCCATCACACCTTGCTAGCTCCCACAACTGAGTTATTATTGATTTTTTTATGCTAAAATAAATTCATGGTCCATTTCCTTTGATATTCACATTGCTTCCTTGACTTTGCACAAAGTAGTAAAATACTGGAAAACCACTAACATGAGGAATCTCCTATCCATGCGAAATTCTGTTTTCCTTCTTAAAACACACACACACACACACACACACACACACACACACGTAAACAAAAACTTCCCCAAACAACACATCAATTAGATTCTGCAAGTAAGATGACAAAATAGCAGTAAAATTGTGAAACAAAGACCCAACAGTCTTTCCTCCAGTGCAGGCTTGTTGCCATGAGCTAATAATTCCAGACTTGGAGCAAGCCGAGCCTCCTTTTTAATAACCACATGCCTCTAGGTAAAGTATTTCTACTAAAAATTATTGAGCCATGGAACAAGGTAAGATGTGTGAGCTCATGTTGGATTGTTCAATTACTAAACTGAGTCCTGCAGCATTAAGATTTTTCCAACTTGACAGATTATTGCTCTTTATACACTTGTATAAACATACTGCTTACGGCTGAAATCTATGTAAGCTTTTCTTTCAATTAAAATGTCAAGGATGACAGACTGTGTTTTCACTGTCTTTAGCAGAATGATAGGTACCACAGCAAGCGATTTCATGTCCTTATTTTTCCCCCTAAAGGATGTTTTCCAGTCTGGGGGTGTCTGAAAAGACAGGACTGTGTCTGCCAGTCTACCTTGTCCCCGGCAAGCCTTGATATCTTCAAGGAGCCAATGACTGTAGTGTGGGTTTAAAGGGCCTGAGAGGGTCTCTGGAGACTGCTCTCTTTCCTCCATCTTTGAAAGCCCTGTGGTACCCTGGATTGTCTACTAAACTATCAGGACAGACAGATCAGTCAGCCATGTGCTCAGCCAAAGAAAGAGGAGAGTGATGAAGACTATTATCTTAGAAAATTGGAAGATCTGTGTTAGCATGGAAAGGCTATAGACATCAAAGAAACCTTAAGAAGATAGAGAAATAATAACATAAGGACTGATGGGAAGCAAAATTTTACAAACTTCAGAGCAAGCAAATGGACAGAAGGTCGGGGCAGGAAGTAAGAGACTCAGGAGTCATACTGGAAGAGACCTCTGAACTTTGGAGTTCTCCATTTCATCTGTCCCATGAACAGGTAGGCTGCAGGCTATCTCAAAGTCCCTTGAAGTTCTATTCAAATTCTAGGACCTGACATGAAAGCTAGATGCTTTTAATTGAGGTAGACTCTGAGCTCCATTACGATATTTATTCAGCACTCACTGCTGTGTGCCCAGGGCTTAACCCAGCATCTGGCAGGTAGTCGGCGGTCAATGTTCACATTCAAGACATTAAGTTGGTCCAGAATCTAGTTCTTAATACCAGGACTACATTTGGAACATGACTAGACCCCAAATAGAAGGTGTTCCTAGAAAGAGACTTACATTCTATGGGATCCACACTCATTTCTCTTAAGTGTAACATCATTTCACACACAGACTGGAAAAGGGTATTTATTGCCCACTCTACTTGTATTTGCTTATGAAAAGAAATATGTGCTTCCTTTGGATCTTCTTAAATAAAGTTTTGCAACCTGATTTGACAAAGTAGTTTTGTCTGGGATGGGGAGACTGAAATGCTAAAGAAGAGAATATGAACTCCTAATTCTTAAGTGAAGACATTTTCTATTGTGTAATGCTTATTTTCTCATTCTTTTACAAAGTGGAAATTAAAAATTCCTGCTTTTGAAAAGAAAGCAGTTTTCAGGATAATCAATTAGAATGTGAAATGGAAAGACAATATATTAATTTCTTCCACATGTAATAATTCCACCGTAAAATGGATAGTGAAGAACATGGGTTCAGGGGCCAGACTGCACTGCCTATGTGGAAATCTGAGCTCTGCCATGTACTAGCTGTGCTATTGTGGGAAAACCACTTGATCTCTCTGTGCTTAGGTTTTCTCAATTGCAAAATGGAGATAAACAGTGATATTTACCGCATGACACATTAAATGAGCTACTACATGCTAAATAAATTGAATATGCTTAATAAAAAGTAGTTGTTGTTATTATTCTGAAACACTCACCAAACAACAGAGTAATCACCCTATTTCAACCAAGAAATTAAGTCTGAGATCTTAACATCAGTTCTTAGTTTTAATTAAGAAACTACACTTTGGGGCTGGGTTCGTAGCTCAGTGGGAGAACACTTGCCTAATGTGTGAGGCACTGGGTTCGATTCTCAACACCACACATAAATTAATTAAGTAATTAAAGTCCACTGACAACTAAAAATAAATTTTAAAAATTTTTAAAAAAAGAAAAAAACTACACTTTGACCAATATAAAAATGTTCAACATTCCCTGCATATTTATTTCTTTAAAAATTCATCACCTTATTATCAAGCCCTTCTACAGAGGCAATTGGAATTCTCTCACCCACAACTTTGGAGAATTGCAAAATGACTTCACATTATTTCTCAGAAAGGCCCTTGCAAATATTTCTCAAAATGGAACCAAACTAGTTCTCCAAAGATTAATCTTCAGTATCTTGTTTTCCCTGAACAGTGACAAAACCCAACAGAAGTAATAATTGGGAAGACAAGAAATGTGTTTAACCCACATCTTAAAAGACATCATTTAATTATTGTGTAAATTGAAAATAATTCAAGAGGTCGGGGGAGAGAAGACAGGTAGGATCCTGTTGCCATATCTTTTTTGAATGACCTCATACTCTGCCCCAAATCTCACCGCCAAGTTTCTAAAGATAGACAGGTCAATACAATATTTCCCCTTTTAACAAATGAGACAAAGAAATAGAAATATTTGGCTCTAGAAAAGGTACCAATACACCAGTAGTTTCAATTAAAACACACATTCTGCCGGCACTGTGGCATATACCTGTAATCCAAGCTACGGGTGAGGCAGGAGGATTACAAGTTCAAGACCAGCCTGGGCACCTAGAGAGACCCTATCTCAGAATAAAAGTTTAAAAAAAGGTCTGGGATGTAGCTTAGCACTAGAGTGCTTGCCTGGTCCATGTGAGACCCTAGTTTCCATCCCCAGTACCACAAAACTAAATAAACAACATAAATTAATTAAAATAACAAGAATTCTTTTTCAAACTTTCTTAGGTTCAAGAGAGGGCAGACCTCTGAGAAAAAAATGACACTTCCCTCAAGAATTTCTCCCTCCCTACTTTTCTTTTGATGACACATTTAGGTATTTAGGAAGAGAATTTTTGCCTTTGTATCTATATCCTATTTTTTGCCTCACCTTCATCTGCCATCTTATCCTAAAAACTGGTGAAACAGCAATATCAAACAGGGTTGCTATCTGGGGGATGTGAAACCCATCTCCCTGTGATAAAATGTGGCAAAACTCCAAAGCTTTGCATCCTCCGGCCTCCAACTGCCTTCCCAGCTGTAGCCCTGAACTCCACACATTTCAACCAATCCTGACCCTTTCCCACCTTCCAGAAAGTTCCAGCTTCCTTCCTGCCACAGATTTGTGACTTAATCCTTGCCTTCTTTAGGTAACCACACCAGGAGGGGCCCTTTTTGTAATGCTCTCAATGTACCTGTACTTTCCTCTATAACATTTATCATTATTTAGTCAATCAATGAATAAATCCATTGATCACTCATTAAAGATCAATCAAGCACCTAACATGCATCAGACTGCATTATCATTTCAGAGGGGAAAATTGGTTTCACCACGTAGGTTAATTGCATAATTCTTTCTCAAATTTCCATTCGGGCAGGATACAACAAACAAATTAGGTATGTTCTGTTGTCTCTTTGAGGTTACCATCTCAGTTGATTGTAGTTCATCAATGATGGAGTGATTTTTTTTAAAATGAATTTCCTCCTAATTAGACAATAAACTTCATAAGTCAGAGATTGTAGCCACCTTGTCTACCACAACCAAGACTTCTGAAACTTAAGAAAGTGTCTTTTCAGTGCTTAATAAATATTTGTTGAATTAGTGAAAACATAGATATCAAGGATCTTCTTGCCCATTATCAAGGGACCTTGCAAAAATAATATTCAATAAATGATCTTTGAGAAGAATGTAGTTGATCTTCAAGTCATCAGTGAAATTCCAATTTACATTAATAGCCTCAAACAACCCGTTTCTGTTCTTGAAAAGCATACGTGACTACCCCCAAGGCAATTTGTGCTTTTTGCCAGAGTCCCTAAAATTGAACCCAAGCTTTCAGATGAGCCCTGGACTCATTTGTTTTTGTATCACTTAAATTAATTTCTATTTGAAATTATATTTTAGGCATTTCATAAAAAAAGACCACAAATCATTCCGGACCACTCATCTGTCTCCAATCTATATAATGTTCTAAAAATTGGATGCATGCCCTGCAATAAGGTTGCACTTTATAATGCTCACAGTCCTTGCTCCAAGATACAGTTACAGCCTCACTATGGTCCACTTAGCATCTTGGTTCTGCATTGCACAGACTTGACACTGACAAGGACTTGATATTGACAAAGGTGCTTTGGGAACTCTCACCACCAGGGTATCTGAAATTAAACATACCACACAAGGCAAATTTGGGTGTTTGGGTGTCTGGGTCTCTCTTTCTCTTTTGAATCCATTTTGTACTACTGATGCCTTCGTTTTATAGATGTAGTATCTGATGTCTTGGAAACTATACCTTCTTTTTCTTTAAATGAAAGCCTGGCTGTGAGAAAGCCAATGTTAGCAATAAAACATAATACAGCTAACAGATCTACATCCTGCTGGAGCCCCGGCGTGGTTTTATAGTGTATCGCTGCATCTACTCAGGCAGAGATGTTTACTAGTGCTTTCAAGTGTTTTAAGCAGAGAGAGTAGTAATAAGAGGAGAGATCCAAATTTATGGTCATTCTGTTAAGACTATTAAATCAATCTTTCTTTTTTTTCCCTCTTGGCTTCTTTAATGACTGATTTCTGCACCATTAATCTGAATTAGTCATGCAGTCAGCCTGATTCATTTAAGTTAACCAAAAACACGACTGGATTGGTTTCTGATGTACTATTGTCAGAAAAAAAAAAATTCCATTTTCAAAATCTGATATTTTTTGTCTTGTAACGAGCTAAAGGCTCTTTATAAAGATCTTTTATAAAAGACCCTAAATGCCTTAACAGTTTGGCTTTAGCCTGGGTCAGGCAGGCAGGCATGAAGAGATGGCTTTTCAACCAGCCAATAACTTCTCAGTTGCATCAATTATTCATAAAGTTACACTTAGAAAAGGCAAGTAAATGCAGATAAAAAAGATGTGAAATAAAAGACGATTTTCAACGTAGCTCTAATAAATGATGCACATCTCACTGGCTGGGGCAAAATACATCTTTATAGAGGCAGATCGCTAAATAAAATTTCTTGCTATTGTGAGTTGTTAATAAGCTTCCTCCTTGCTTCATATGGACAAATAAGTAGCCCTCTGATTATGAGCCTTGTCATTTACATGAGATTGCTGCTTGCATTCATTCACCATAGATGAATAATTCATGAAAACATTCACTAACCCACTTGCCTGGGTATCCTGTAGAGGCAGAGAACCCTGAGCTCACAGACAGCACAGCCCCACCCCCATGCCAAGCTCTAGGCTGGCTATTCTGTTTAGGATTCTCTTGGCCTCTCAGCTTTTTCGGTTATCATATTTTAATTGAATAATCTGTGGTGAAATCCACAAGTCTCCCCGCTCCCCATACTCATATTCTTAATCGACAACTGAATTGTGGAGCCAAATGACAATTGCTTCAGTTTCAAGAGACTTCAGGAAAAACAGAACTGTGGAAAAAAACACATTGGGTCACCAGGCAGCAACTGCTCAGCCTGTGCATTCTGCCAGGCTCCTCCTCATTACGGTACCCTCCCCATGCCTTTATCTAACCTCTCCTTGAATCTTGAGGTAGGGTCTCTTCGATACCTGTCCCAGGAGACCAGATTTATGACACCCTCCACCCAGCCACTTGCTGGGATTATTTCAGGTTTTTAGGAGGTGGTGTTGGAATTTATGAGTGTCACTGATTCACTGGCAGGAGAGGGGAGGTGTCTGAGGTCCAGAGGGAGTGGCTTTCGGCAGTTGTGACTCCACACATAGACTATGCAACCTGCGGCTGCTAAAAGAATGATTTTCCAAGTTCCATTCTTAATGATAAAGTGATAACATTGCTGAGAGGATCCCTTGTTCTCCAAAGAAACACTGCAGGGAAGGAGGCTTTACCCCGCGCCCCCAAGCTTAGCAAATGCCTTGCTAGTCACATCCTGACTGAGGGTGGCAAGCTGTTCTCAACCACTGCCGAATCAAACAGCCACAGACATGGGATGAGTGTGAGAGATGCTAAAGAAATCCTCCTCAGGCCAGGGCCAAACATTATGGAACTTGGAGAAGGTTCCAGAAAAGCCCAGGAAAATAGTTAACAAGCCAGAAAAGAAGTCCTAAGGGGAAAAGAAAAGGAATTACGAAGTTTTCAGCCAATCAAAGAGACAATAGAGAGGCAGAGAGATGACAAGAGTGATCTGCAAGTTTCCAGATTACTAGATTCAGAGAATGCTCACCAGTGATTTGGAAACTCAATCGAGGCAAAATAATAATAAATGAGCAGCACATGGGATTTAAGTTAGCAAAGAAGATCTCCAAAGAAATAGTGTAAAACAATTAAATGGCTAATTGAGGTTTTGGAATTTCCTCTTATTAGGCTTTTAAAAAAATAGATTTGACCCTGTCTGGCCTGGATTCTAGGGAGGAGGAGTGTGTGTATGGGGGGTGCTGGCAGACCTTGTGGAGTCCTAAATTAGGTCTATTATTTTCACTTATTCCAGTCAGGGTGGCTGACAGAAATAATAGAGATAATGCTGGCTGCCATCATGGACCAGTAAATTGAATAAAACTGCCTCGTGTGGCTGACAAGGCCCAGACTCTGGGCTGCCTCCTGGCTTTGCCACAGACCCTGAGTGGGAATTTGGCACATCATGTGACTTCTCTGCTCTCTCCTCAGCAACAACCATGTAACCGTCACATCCACATCTCAGGTGTGGTGTAAGTATGTTTGACCTTTGTAAACTGATCAATGCATATTCCAGTCAACTCATCTTCAGAAAATAATTACTGGTATCCTTTAAAATACAAAGTAGTGCTATATTATTCTAAGTTTGGGGGTGAAATGTTTGAAGAAAAGACCCAAAACATCTAAATTCTCCAAGGGACCTGGGTGTCTCTTCCATAACTGTGAGGCCTGGTATATTCACCATCATCTTCTCTGGGAAACCTGCTCTGATCTCTCCAGTTCAGGCTGGTCCCTGCTATGTGCTCTCACAGCATGTGCATCTCCCCCAGGCTGGAGAGAGAGCACTGAGCTTGGCCCATAGAGGTTTGTTGAATGACTTAATGAGGTTACTCATCCTACCCTGTCTCTCATCTCCTGGCTGCTATATCCTTATGATACGTCCATGACAGGGATCATTTTTATTTTTTATTTTTATTTTTTTGTGGTGCTAAGCAAGCACTCTATCACTCAGCCACATCCCCAGCCCCATGAAAGGGGGTCTTTCTAAGGGTCATGGTAACTTGACACACTCTCCTGATTTCTAGGGCCTGTCAGCTTCGCACTGACTTGAGCAAGGAGTATAGGCAAGGGTGGAGTTTCTAGGAAACTGTCCTCTTCCTTGTGCAACCTTCCCTGAGCTACCTTTCAAGTTCTCCCACTTTGCAAGAGCGCTTATCATGCAGCTAAATTGATATTAATCTGAAACACTTAGTAGAATAGGAGCAATAAAGTTCATGACAATGATACTTGGCATTTATTTTGCAGGTTGCATCCAAGGATCTCAAAGGGCCTTTCAACCAGGCTTTGCTATTTTCCAAACAATTCACGGATGGACTAGACACACAAGCCAACAAGCCACTGTGAATGACTTCCCTGGGGACAGGGGTAGATCTGTCATGAGACTGGAACTGTGGCTGTGTTCTACATATAAACACTTCCACTACACACAAACACCTGCATATGTGCACATGATACCAGGTAAAAGTGAAAGACTTCCAGTCCAAACACACTTTTCCCCTTTTTCCTGGGTTACCCAGGTCAGCTTCAGAATCCAGTTTTACATTTTTATAGATTTTATTTTGATATTTCTCCCAATCCTCTTAGTAGATTTATAATTGAAAGATCTGCATATATTCTTTAAAGGCAGGAAGTTTTAAAGGACTTACTTTTCTTTTAAGTTCATTCTGAAAAAAAAACGAATTCTTTAGGTTTCAATGATTAGTTTCAAGTCACACAAGGGTTTACATATTAAGTGTCTCTTCTAAGGCATGTTTGCCTACCCTGGTGGCCCAACATTTTGCCAAAGAGGGTGACTTACTCAGTTTTCCAAATTATTCCCCAGACAGTCCTATTCCTACCCTCAAACAAATGTGGTACTTCGGGTTTCATGTTTAAAGTATAGTTTGGTATCATTTCAGATGTCTTCCTACAGCTTAATAAATATCTTCCCTGGAGGGACTTAGGGCCTGATTTTAATTTGTGGTAGGGTTATGGGGAAAGTAAATGTCAATTTTAGCTACAGACAATAAATCCCTAATAAGAAATAGAAAGTGAGTAACAGTGGACTTAAAGAACATGTTCCACTTTATGCTTGCCCAGGGGGAGTAACTGTCCCCCAAGAAATCCCTTCATGTTAGATCAAGTGCTTAGTTTCTCCTCAGATTCCTAAAATTAAGTCTCTAGCTAGAACAGAAAGGCTGAGTTGTACTTTCTCAGATGTTCATTTGAAGGTCATAAAAGGGTAAGGCAAAAAAGCGACCAAGCCCGTCACAGCATGGCATGGCTTTGAACAGCCCACAAGGGCGCCTATGGCCTCCTACCTCTCATTTACCTGGGCTATGGCTATGTCCTCACTGCTTCCGAGTTTCTGTTTCGTCACTCATAAAGTGACCAAACCAACAATCTTCACGGACCTTTTCAACCCTGAACTGATAGGAGCAGATATGATCCAGAGTGGGTAACCTGACTTAGAAGGAGATCCAGAAATAATTACTTCAGGGAAGCAACATATCAGTCATGAACAGATTTTCCTCAAAGTTAGAGACAAATGGGAGAGTGGTTCCTCACTGGCAGCTCTTGAACATTCCTTTTCTTGAACAGAAGAAAGGCTCCCATGGTCCCTGAGTACAGGTAGCATTTAGCGAAGATGGGCAGGGACAAGAAATCCCAAGCGGCAGGAGAGGGGATGGTTTCTTCTTATGTACGAACAGTAGTCATTTTAATGTCTGTGAAAATAAAGGTTTCACTCTTCTGTGAACTAGAGTAAGTCACTTGTTGTTAAGCAGAATAATTCTTTTAGGAGGGGTAGGACAGGTCCCCAAATAAGCAGTTCTGTCTTTTCAATGTAGTGCTGTCAGACCCACTGGGACCAGATCTAAACTGGGCGTTTGGGGAGAGACAAAAATCCTCCAAGTCTATAAGCTGCCAGGAAAAACATTTTTCCTACTGACTCGTAGATGCCACGTGGTCCTCCCTGCTAACAAGCTAAGCTAACTTTTTCCAAGTGCCAGTGCTGAGTCCTGAGGACCATCTGTCTGGTCCACAGTGCCCGTGATTGTTTTATGGGTTAACTTCACTGGGCCACCAGTTGCCCAGAGATCTGCTGAAATGTAATTTGGGGGTTTGTCCCTCATAAGGGAGGTTCTGGAAAAGGTTAGCATGCAAACAGATGGGCTGAGTAAAGCACTATGCCTGCCCCATTGGGAGGGCACCATGTGCCAAAGAGAACCTAAAGAAAACAAAAAGGTGAGGGAAGTTGACTTCTTGAGCTGGGACACTCCTTCTCTTGTCTTTGGTCTGGGACAAACACCATTGATGTTCCTGGTTCCTAGACCTTCAGATTTTGACTAGAATTTATACCATTTGCTTTCCAGCTGGCAGATGACAGATAGTGGGACTCCTCAGCCTCTGTAATCTAGTGAGCTAAGTCCTTATGGTAGGAAGGAAGAAAGAAAGGAAGAATGAGTGAGAAAGAAGAGTGGGGGAGAAGGAAGGAAGGAAGGAAGGAAGGAAGGAAGGAAGGAAGGAAGATAGATTGGTTCCTTTACTTACGGTGGGGTTGTATCCTGAAAAACCCATCTATTACAGTTTGGCTATGAGGTCCCCAAAACTCCTGTGTTAATGCAAGTCTATTCAGTGGTGAAATGACTAGATTGTGAGAGGTGTAACCTATTTAGTCCATCCTAATTTGAATGGACTGACAGGGTGGTAACTGTAGGTAGATAGGGTGTGGCTAGAGGAGGTGGGTCACTGGGGAGGTGGCCCTGGAAGAGTTCATCTTCCCCATGGCCCCTTTCCCCCTCTCTCTGCTTCCTGGTCACCATGTCCTGAGCTACTTTCCTCCATTGTGTCCTTTGGCCATGAAGCTCCACCTCACGTTGGGTCTAGAACAATGGAGTAGGCTGATCATGGACTCTGAAATTTTTCCTCCTCCAAGTTGTTCCTGTCAGGTATTTCAGTCACAGCAATGAAAAGCTGACTAACACATCATCCTAAGTTGAAAATATTATGAGGCAAAAATGCATTTAATACACCTAACCGACTAAACATCTCAGTCTAGCCTAGTCTATTTAAACAAGCTCAAAACACCTGTCTTAGTTTATTGTTGGGTAAAATCATTCAACACAAAGGTACAGTATAACATAGTATTGAATATCTCATGTAACTTTCTGAATACTGTACTGAAAGTGAAAATCAGAATGGTTGTATGGATATGCTTTCACACCATCATAAAGTCAAAAATCATGTCAAACCATTTTATGTGGGGAATGGTTATCTGTCTATCTATCTAACTATCTATCTACCCACCTACCTATGCTCTCTTTCCTATTAGTTTGTTTCTCTGAAGAACTCTGATTAATATAGTGCCTCATCTTCAGATTCTTTTTCATAGAAAGCATCCTAACATCTCCTAAAATATATTTGATAGGAGTGTATTGGTAGAATCCAGGCATTAAGTTGGACATGCTCAGCCTGACTTCCAATCATTCACCAAGTTCTATCGACTCTACCCCCACTAGAGACCTGGAATTCATCCATGTGGTTCTATCCCCACTGCCAAGATCCTGGTCCAAAACACTGTGTTCTCTAACTTGATTTCTTCCAACAATTTCTGCCTCTAATTTCGTTCCCCTCCCATCCAACCTCTGCAGTACAACCAGAATGATCTTCATGGACCAAAGATGTAGACTGATACTTCTCTGCCCAACATTCTTTCAAGCATTAAGGATTTACAATTTTTTTTTTTTGAGAAAGCATTTTTTAAATGTTATGCTTCATTGATGTCTGTAGTACTACTTTCCACCTGGCTTGATATGCGCCACCCACCCTGCCTCTCTTTCATGTCCTAGAATGTGCCTAGCTCTTCCTACCCCAGGGCCTTGATACACCCTATGGCCTTTGCCTGCAATACTCAGACATCTGCTCGTTTGTTGACAACTCTCATCCATCTTTTAGACCTCTGTTGACATATTGCTTAAAATTTTCTATGACTCCTTAATTAGAGGCACCTCTAATTTAGAAAGTCACAGCTGCCTATGCTTTTCCTTCATGCTCATTCTAATAACATATTTATATGTATGATTGTTAGTTCAGTGTTTGCCTCTTGCCTTAGACTCATAACTCCCTGATGATAGGTGCTATGTATCTTTTGACTACCAGAGATAAAGTCATAAAGTCATTCTGATTTCTTTTGACCTTTGGGAAAATTTGTGTTTACTTTCTGGAAAAGGAAAAAGGAAAACACCATCACACAGCTCAGAAACTTTCTGGAAGATAAGAGAGTTGATCCAAAGGAATCACCACCAGAGTGTTAACCTAAATGCTACTGGTGGTAGATGGCTCTGCCTTGTTAAGTCTAAGGTTATTTCTCTTGAGAGTTGTAAAAGGGAAAATGCCAAGTCAGGTGTGGTGGCACAGGCCCATTATTCCAGAGATGCAGGAGGCTGAGGCAAGAGAATTGCAAGTTTGAGGCCAGCCTCAGCAACTTAGTGAGGGCCTAAGCAACTTAGTGAGAACTTGTCTCAAAATAAAAAATATAAAGGGTGGAGATATGGCTCAGTGGGTAAGCACCCCCTGGTTCAATCCCTGGTACAAAAAAGAAAAAAAAAAAAAAAAAAAAAAGCAAAGAGAGAGAGAGAAAGAAAATGCCAAATGGAAATGTTCACTCCAGGGCTTGTGATTTTTGCTCTAGATTAATACCCAAAAACTTAACTGTTTTTGTGATAGTTAATTGTTTTCCCATTTTTGCTAATACTTTCAATGGCTGAAGCCCTGCAGAAGGGATTGACATAACTTTTATGTCATGTTCCCAAGCATCAAACGCATATGCCAAGTAAATCTCTTTAATTAAAATAAGGTAATAAGAATTACAATTATAAGTGCCATGGAATATTATCCTTAAAAGGAAGAAAACTGAAAGAATACCTTCTGTGTGTTTTCTCAAAAACAATGATTTTAAAGTCTGGTATGGCCAAGAGAATTCATTTTCTCTATATAGGGAGCTTAGGCGTGACAGAGCAAAGGGGATATACAAGAATGACTGACTAACTACTGCAAAAGTCTGGCAAATTCTTTGCCTATTGGTCCACAGCCAGTGTTTGTCTTCATAAATGAATTCCACATCTTTATTAAGTTAAGCAGTTCTCTCTTATTATTTGAAACATACTTTAAATATTTGGTTTTATGACATCCTCGAAATTGATACAATTCCCTCCAGATCAAGGAAGTTGGAAAAAATCAATTAGCTTTATTATTATTATTTTTTTTTTACATTTGGAGCAATTATAAAAAAAATTATGCTTCAGTTTGTTCATTATGATGAATATCATTTGACGTCACATGTGAACAACTCAGATGGCCACAATTAACATTGTCCTTGTGATTAGTTGATTTTTTTCACAGAAAAATCCCTAAATGATTATTAAATAAACCTCTAGTGTGAATTGATCTGTAGAAGTATATGTAGTAAGAATGACAGATTTTAAATTAGGATCAACCTTTTAGAATAAAAACTGCTGCCTGCACAAACCAAAACATCAGAAGCTCAGAGGTCATTTCTAGTCAGGCCCTCCGCAGAAGCAAGTCACAGGGTGTCATCCAGAGAATGGATCTTATTAAAATGAATTTTATCTGACAAAGATGGAATTTCAAAGTTGGCCTTTTAACAGATGAGCTAATTGGCTTTATCCAAAATAGAAGGAATTCTGAGGGCCATTTAAATCATTAAAATTGCTGGTTCAGAAGGCAGAGAAAGCTAAGGAAATGAAGCCCAGCCCTAGCAGAAACTAGACTTGTCTTCCACACTCTTCAAAACCCTGTTCTCAAAACCTCCTAATGGGTTTCACTGTTTTCTTTCCAGTGCTTATCATAATCAGCCAACCACACATTTGCATCCCTAATGGACCCTTTTCAAAAGTGTGTTGACATTTCAGTAGGTTTTGAATAGCTCTTAATGCTTCTCTCCATTTGGGCAGGTGCCCATGAATCTCCATATATGGATCTCAACCTATAGACCGGCTGCTTTACTCACAGAGCTATTTGTTTTTAATCCCTGGGAACCTATCTTAATTATACTCTTAAAAAAGTGAAAACTCAGAAGTCAGATGACTCAGAAAAGAGCATCTAGTTGGATACCCACATGCAGGGCCGCATCTTAACTCTATCTGTGAAACTTGGGCCGGAGTCAAAAGTATCATCCCTGTGGTAAATTCACTTTTTTAAGCTACTATTTTTATCAAAAGGAAATAGATATAAATAAGACCATCCAGATAAACATAGGTTAGGGGAGAAAGTAGAGGCTTAACAAGGAGCTCATCATCTGAGCACAAACTTTCCTGCATTTTTCTCCTTACATTTCTGTGAAGACTAAGAACTCAGAGAGCCCCTCTTCTCCCTACTGTGGCTTCAACAAACAAAAGAACAAAACAAAACAACAAAATGTGACCAATGGACACACAACAAAAATATTGAAAAAAAAATTTTTTTTTTTTTTTTTTAACACATTTACTTAGCTTCTGCTGTTTCAGGAACTGTGCTGAGGGATAAGATCATCCCTGCCCTGAAAAAATTTATCACCTATTAAGGGAAAAAGACAAGGCCTGGAAGTTGGTGCAGGGTGTAATGGGAGACATTCCCCCCACCAAAAAAAAAAAAAAGTGATATCTAATACCCCAGAGGGTTCCAGGGCACAGGCCCCAGCAGAAGACTCATATGACTCGCTCCAGCAAAGATGAGACTTAGCCCTGAACTAAGTGCGCATGCGCCTGTGCTTATGTGCATGCATGTGCTTGGGGTGTGGGTTGGGGAGGGTGTTGATGGTAGCGCTGAACATTGTTGATTACGCAAGGCAGGGTCGTGACAGTATGTCAGCAAAGGTGGAGAAGTCATGAAATAACTATTATCGTTCATAGTTGACTGTGAGGTGAAAACACTCTTTGGATGATAACAGCCCCATCTAGAAATATAAACCACCTGGCTGATGTGCATCCCATTCAGGTAGATTCCCTTTCATATGACAGACAGGGAACTACATATATTTAGAATTTTTTAAACCATCTTTACAGTATTTCAGGTAGGAGACTGAGTTACAAATTAAGAGAACCATTTGACAAACTGTACTGCGTGACTTTGATCCGTTCTGAATTCGACAGCAATGGAATAAAAGGAAGAGAGACATTTGGGATAAGTGGGAGGGAGGCACCACGAGCACTTGGGCAGGGGCCGGCTTTTCTCTGAATCAAAGGAGCCCTTCTTAGCCCTATTGTTCTATACTGAGCTGCTTTCGAAAAGGTAAAAATGGAGCCAGAATTTGGACCAACTTCTTCTGATTCTGAGGCCTTTTCCAAGACAGAAAATTGGTATAACTGTTTTTTCTCTCCTGCATTTCTAGTTTCCATTTCTTCCTTATTTTGAGCTCAATAAATGTTGATAGGCATAAGATGCTGATGGAGAAGGTGGACACAGTACATAACAACCACAGTTATGCTCTATTTTTACTGGAAGCATTCAAGTGCTTTTCTGTATTTAGGGTGACTTTTACTTTCTTGCCTGGATACTTTTTCTGCAACAAATTACTTTTGGTTCCTGGAGAGCAAGATGCTATGTGACATGCTACCCTGGCAAAGTAAAAAAAAAAGATTTTTTCCACAACTTCAAGCAGAGTGCTAACATATAAAGATAGCCCCCTCCCCACTTTTCTTGGTCTACATTGACTTGAAAACTTTTAATAAAGTACATTGTTGTTCCCTAGTTTCTAAGCCGACATTGGCAGTCACTGAATGCATCCTTTCTTTCAAAGGAAAAGAAAGAAAGGAAGAAAGGAAGGAAGGAAGGAAGGAAGCAAACCTTGGTCATCCTGGCTTAAACATGGAAACAAAACAGAGGTACAAAACAAGGTAGTTTCACAGAGCAAGTGGTACGGTCCAACCCTCCCCACCCTGGCTCTCTCCCCACTTACTGTACGCAGCTCGCGCAAAACCCACTCCTTCTGTGCTTTTGCATGTGAAAAATTAGGCTGTAAAAGTGTCAGCCTGCTTTTGTCAGGAATAGCTAGTAAAAAATAATTGGAGGCCATTTAATAGATATGATGCACAACATTCATAAGATAATTAGTCCAGGGATCCTTAATATGTTGCTCTTGAGCTTCCTCATGCCAGGAAGAAAGAATGTTGACATGCGGAGAAGTTATAATATGGCTTATTAAATAGAGAGGCTATAACAGAATTCAGGTTCCCAAGATCATTCCCAGCAACTTGAAAACCTCCTCCTCCCATGCCCTGCCTCCACGATATCTAGCATCTTTGCACTGCAGCTGTTCTAACAAACCAATGGGTGTTTCTACTAGATTTTTTTCCCCCTTCTCCAAAGAAGCTGGCATTATAAT
Organism: Sciurus carolinensis; assembly: GCF_902686445.1. Lineage (NCBI taxonomy): Eukaryota > Metazoa > Chordata > Mammalia > Rodentia > Sciuridae > Sciurus > Sciurus carolinensis. The sequence continues at coordinate 87,788,485 of NC_062220.1, read as the reverse complement.
GTCTGACAAATGATTAGAACAACCATGCATAGTTCTAGACACCAATGAATAAAATATATCCAAGACTGCACATCCCTAGAGTGTATTATTCCACTTAAAAAGTGGTATGATTGACACTGGGTAGGATGTCAGCAGGGATTCAAGTATTTTTGAGTTGTGGGGTTATTTTCTGGTAATTGCCTGACTTGAAACTTTAGTTTGTCAATCAGACAAGTTCTCTTAGCCCTATAAATGAGGTGCTTTTTTTTTTTTTTTTTTTTTGAGGGGGAGGTGGAGGGAGGAAGTGGGTATTAAAGGAGAACTGAGAAAGTGGCTAAGCCCCACAGGCCTTTTTTCTTGTCATATAATTGTTGTCAAAAAGATTCACTATTATGTCTGGGGATGAGGGAACCCCGTGGCATTTTGCGTTCAGTAAAAACGTCTCAAACCATTTTTCAAACATTTTGAGGTTTGGCACAAACCTGAAATCCATCTTGCCAAGTACTTTCCCCCCTTAATTTTTAAACCCATGTGTCTTTCAAGGGAAATTTAATCCGTATGTTTCTGATTCATTTACACTTAACTCATCAAAATGGTGTTTTGTAAGAGCTATTTGATGTTCAAGGAGTCTTACGGGCTTCTCCCTTTTTATAAGTCTGAAAAGCCTTTCTTTCTGAGAACCAGAAAATCATATTTTACCAGCTGTAAGCCAAATGATTAGAGGGGTGTCTAAAATGTAGAACCTGCTGCGTTTAGGAGTGAAGAAAACAGCAGGCACAATGCCATTGATAAACATCCTCATGTCTGCCTGCTCAGAGCTGGTGGAAGACCTTTCAAACTCACTCCTTCCCGGAGAGGCCTGTCCCCTGAGGACATGGCCAGCTGTGAAGCTGAAACAGGAAAGAACTACACCCCATGGCAAAAATTCCCTCTGATTCTGGAGATTTGCAATTGAGATTCCCACCTCAGAATCAGTGGAAATAAAATCTGTTGCATCTCATTAGATAAAACTATTGCCTAGGAAATAAAACAATCATCAAATGCCTGAACTGAGAAAGACTGATCAATGTTAGGTTTGTAGTCCAGTAGTATTGGGATCGCTTTCCAAGGACCTCTGGGTAGAGGGGGTAGGTAAGTTACCAGAGGGGATATGGACCACATGGGGCTCTTGTTTCCCATTCTGGACTTCCACACAGCAGGATGTTTGTGTTTGTTTGTTTGTTTTTGTGGTACTGAGGATTGAATCCAGTGGTGCTCTATCACCGAGCTACAATCCCAGACCTTCTTAAGAATCTTATTTTGAGACAGGGTCTCACTAAGTTACCCAGTCTGGCCTCCAACTTGCAATCTTCCTGCCTCAGTCTCCCGAGTCCCTGGGGCTACAGAGGTGTACCACTGTGCCTGATCGCACAGGAGAACTTTAAAGAAAGTACTCTAGGATAAACTCAATTTGAAAACAAGAACTTCCATTTTTGTAAGAGGACATGTAGATCCAGGGAGGAATCTTAGAGTTGGGACAGGGCATCCCAGGTTTCCTGACCCTGGTCCCAGTCACTCGTGACCTTTCCATTCTGTCAGGGTTTTTCAAGTCTGGGTGCAATACATTGGTGGGAAAATTAGCAAGAAATTAGTGAAAACAGGTAAATCATACATCACTAGCATTTTAGAAAAATAAATAAGAGTATGCTATACCCAAGAAACATGCACAGTAAAGATTAAGAATGCACAAAAATTAAATACATATTGTAGAGTTGTCCCTCAGTATACTTGGGGAATGGGTTCCAGGAATCCCCCCTGCCATACCAAAATCTACAGATGCTCATGTTCCTTCTATAAGATGATATAGTATTTGCATGTAGTCTCTGCGTGTCCTCCTGTATATTTTAATTCATCTCTAGATTACTTATAATACCTAATACAACATAAATCGTTGCTCCACTATATTGTTTACAGAATAATGATTAGGAAAAAAATGCAGAGGGGTGGGAGGGGTGGGAGGGTAGGGGGGAAAAATAACAGAATGAATCAAACAACATTACCCTATGTAAATGTATGATTACACAAATGGTATGCCTTTACTCCATGTACAGAGAATCCACATGTATCCCATTTGTTTACAATAAAAATAAATATATAAAAAAATTTTTTAAATGCCATACAGTGTTTAGTTCAGAAGTAATATTTTTGTCAGATATTTTTGACCTCAGGCTTTTGAATCTATGCAGGCAGAACCCACAGATACAGAACATTGTGTTGACTGTATCCACATATATAAACTGACATAGGATTACATTGGACTGTGATATTAACTAAGATTCTGATGCTGTGACTCATATCAAGACAGTTTCAAAACCACTTTGCCATAGAAAAAACCATGTTTTGTTTGCTGATCATGAGGTCAATGGCACTTTTCAATTTGCCTCATTAGACATCACAGGGCTAGAAAACTCAACATGCCCATTCTCACCTGGGGGAGGAAATCTGACTGGCCTATTCCACCAAAGGTGGCTTCATCCAGTTTAGGAGAAATAGGCAAAGAACAAATGCGGGGGGCAGGGGCAGATAACTAGTTGAGAAAAGAAATGGTCATGCTTGTCTTACTCTGGCAAACAGTAAGCATGATTTCCCACATGCATTTTCCAAACACTTAACCATTGTTAATTAGTTTCAAACAGGCTTCCAAGTTCGGGAGGCATGGTGTCTCATCTCCACACCACAGAGCTCTGGAGACTCCCAGGAAGCTGAATCCTATGGTACCTGTCTAATGGCTGTGGGAAGATGAATTGGGTTAATGAATCTTGTGATACAGCATTATGAATGGCGACGCTCAGCCAGCGTCCTCTGCACCTAACAAACGAAGAGCTGCTTCTATGGGAAAGGATACAAGTCATTAAAAGCACTATGACTGACCCTTTGCTCTCTTTTTTCAGAATCATAATGAAGTGACAAGTTTTCTGTGGTCACAAAGTGGGGGGATTTCTTTGGGACTGAAGTGTACAAGTGAGGTTGTCTGGGAATTAGGGTCTAAAAACCATTCCTTAGGTGGGGAGGCAGAGGGAGGAAGCAGTACGATTCATAGCCCAGAGGTCACATCCTGCAGGTGGGTGGGTGCTGGTTCTGGGGCAGCTTCCAAGTTCTGTCCTCATTGGACATAACACTCGGTATAGCCAGGGCTCACCAGGGAGAGGGAGGGAAGAAGAGAGTGGGGGGAAAGCAAAGAGCTCGAACTCAGTTTGCTCATCCCACGTCGTTTGTAGCCTGTGACTTTTGGACCAAGGGACAAGATGCTCCACCCACTAATGAGACCCCAGGAGCCAATGACTAAGGGCCAAAAACAAGTTATCTTGTCTGCTTCCCACTCCTCCTTCCACACCAGAGGCTGGAATGTGCACAGCCAGGTGCCTCCCAGCTTCTGGAAGCCCTGCTAACCTCGGGGCTCTTCAGGTTGCTCTTTTGTGTCCCTGCACTTTCAAGTTTTTCTTAACACCCTACGCTGCCCTCCATCCCCAGGATCCAGGACTCCAAAGAAGACTGAGAAGCATTAGCTTGTGCAAAAAGATGCACTTCCTGGCACCGGAAGCAGACTGGCCTGGCAGGACAGAAATGTGCTTCCCAGTGCCTCAGAGCTTAGTTCTGCCTCTGCTGCCAAATGGCTTACTGGTATCAGGTGATTCTCTTCACATTTGTGGGTGACCTCAATTTCTGAATCTGTAAAATTGTTGAGTTGGACTGGATGATCTTTAAGGTTCCCACATTATCATGGCATGTATAGTTATAAGATTATTATTCTACTGCTGAGGAAATTCCCAATGGTGAGAGTGAATCCAAATCAAATGACATTCCTTGGGACCTGTACACTGAAGCTTCCTCTTTGCCCTTGGAGGAAGGAAATGGCAAAGAGCAGTCATGCCCTGAGCGAAAGCAAGATCTGAATGCAGAATAATAGTCTGGCTAGAGGGAGGTCATGCATGATCCACATCAGGGTAGATGCTGGCGAGTGCAAAACTAGAGGTGAAAATGCAACTTGAGAGCAATTTACATCTATGTTTGCACTAAATGGGTTTATTATAATTGCTATTATTATGATTAATTCCAGAGGAATTAAATGGGATCAGCCCTCAACTCCAAAGTGTTGCTGAGCAGACTGAAGTACTATGGTAAATAAGAAGGTTAGGAAGAGGTAGATGTAAAATAAAATTAATTTATGCCATGTAAAAAAGAAACCTACTACTTAACTAAAAAGGATGAAAGAAAGACCCAGCTATTCTTGGTACTGAAATGAACTAATGTAGATCTACTTCTTCTTTTTTTTTCCCCCTGTACTGGGTATCAAACCCAGAGCCTCACGCATGCTAGGCAAACATTCAACCACTGAGCTATATCCACAGCCCTAAAGTAGATCTTTTGTTCTTTTTCTTTCTTTCTTTTTTTTTTTTTGTAGATTTTTTTTTTTTTTTTTTTGGAGATTTAACTCAGGGACACTTTACCACTGACTCATACCCCACCCTCTGCCCTTTTTGTTTTTTATTTTGAGATAGGGTCTCTCTAAGTTGCCTAGGGCCTCACTAAATAGCTGAGACTGGTCTTAAACTTATGATCCTTCTGCCTCAGCCTCCTGAGCCACTGTGATTACAGGTGTGCACCATCATGCCCAACTCTAAAGTAGATCTTAAACCTGATCTTCTGACCAATCAAGAGATGGTTACAGCCAGTGGTATGATTTTTCTCCTTGTGTCTCTGTTTATAGCCTCACTCGTATGCTGTGACTCAATTTACTTTTCTGGAAGGGAACTATTAAATGACAGTATTTCTTTCCACATTTTTGGTGCCTGAAATATATCAGAATCCACACTTCCAAAAAAGTTAGGTGGTTCTATTATTAAATAACATTTGCTGAGCACTTATGCTGAGTACATTATAGTACTTATTACAGTACTGTCTTAGATTCCATTTCATAGGTGAAGAAAAGGAGGATAACAAAGTTTCAAAAGATTGTCAAAACTCACATAGCTAGCAAATGGCAAAATCAGAATTGAAACCCAGATCTGTCTGCTTCTAAATCCACTCATAGGGCACAATAGCACTGGGCCATATTGACTACGAACAATGAGACTCTACCTTTACAGAAGAGCTTGTGTATATGTGTGTGTGTATGTGTGTGTGTGTGTGTGTGTGTGTTAAATCACATATTTTGTTATCTTTAATGTAGGTGGTATACTTCTATACTTCTTAAAGACAAAAAAATTGAAATAATAAAATTGGAGTGGACATAAAAATAATACCAAGTATTAAGATGCAGAGAATCAAGCTGTAAAAAAAAAAAAAAGTGAGAATCTAGGGTAAGGGAAGCCCACCAGAGATGGGCAGCAAAGATTTTTTTCAAATACTCTCAAAACCCATTCCTGTATAGCCACAGATACTGCCCATTCACTGACGTGTGTTTCCAATACTCCTGTCCCCACCTGCTTCATCAAAAAGAGCTTTTCTGTAGACTTTCCTTTAGCAGTGACTTGGGGCCCATGGAGGACAGAAAGGCAGAGCCAAGTGGGTACATGGGCCCCAAAGGCTGCAAGAGGGCCAGCTGGCCTCCCTGCCATGTCAGCACATGCTGCTCTCAATGTGACTTCAATTGTTTAAAGATCTTTTATTTAAAAAACAAAAAGTTCACAGGCTCCTAAAGCACAGTCACTCCTGATAGGCATTCCAGATTATACAACACAGCCTCCTGGCCCCGTTTTCCCATTTAGATGAGTGATTGAGTGTGTGCATTAACGGATACCTTGGCGTTGGTTTGGAGCCATGTTATTGCTTTCTCCAGGCTTTGCTTTTTTGGACACATCCAGTTCTATTTCAGTCATTCAGATGGAAAAGAAAACATTTATAAGGTAGAATTCAATTTTGAACCATCCCATGGAGACAAAGGAAGATTTCGTTGATAGCTGGATGGATCATGGTTATTTTGTAACTACTGTCCCACTGTCTAGAAAGATAGCAAACTATTGATTAATTTTTCTTGGGGGCAGTGTTGTCTCATCGATCATTAAATAAGCTCTCCTGCCCATGAAGGTACAGGAAGAAAAGACATATGGCCTTGTAACAAAGTGTTTGTGTACTAGGTAGTGGACTCTAGAGTGCTAAATCAAGTCGACTTAGTTTTCAAGGATGTAATTTTTCCAGGAACTGCTCTGATTGTACCAAAATTCATGAGAGCACCCAGCCTTAGAGCACACATTTCAACCAACTAGCAAAGCCTGCAAAAAATTATAAACTGAAATCTGGGCCACAGAATTTTCATTGGCCTGGCCCACATCTGTCACTGATGCCATTTTCCTTCCTCCGCTACTTCCCCATGTCTCGGCTCTCTGACCGCCTGCTCAGGCAGAGACTTGCACACACATCTTTCCGCACTCCAATGCGAAGGCAGGCCCCTTCGAGGGTCATAAGAACCAAATAAGGAGAGGGCAGGAAGGAAAAGCCAGGCTCTCACTCGCAGCTGCTGCCATTTCTTGACATTCAGGTCCAGGTTTGCCCACCCTGTTTTCTGTCAGGGCAGAACCAAGGTTAATTCTCAAGACTATGCTGTGTTAACCTGGGTTTTCTGACCAATGTCTACTATGTAAAATCTTTTTGTTTATTTTCATGTTTTTTTGGTACCAGAAATTGAACTCAGGACCTGGACGGAGCATGCTAAGCACACACACACTCTCTCTGAGCTACACCTCCAGCCATTAAGTAAAATCTGAAACAATGTTTATATCGTGCAGCTTGAAACACCCTAGGGCCCAATCCCAGCACAGGTTTGCACATCTTATCATGGATGTGCCTCTTGGGCCCCATCGATGTCACATAATTTGTCCAACTCAGCCATTAAAGTTGTTTTCCACTTGTCACTTTCAAAGTCCCCTTCTCTTCACTCTCCAAAAACACCATTTATACCACCGGAAAAGATATGTGAGGGGAGACAGCAAGTTTAAAAGGTGGCCTCGCCTTTACCTTTACTTGAAAGTAAGCCTCTCAAACTTCTTTTGGTAGATGGAGCAGGGGATAGAATCCCGTTCTCCTGACTGAATTCACTCACTTCCCTTGCACTTCATCATCTCATTCACAAAGTCCAGCTGAGCATGAGTGAGATGACAGGGTCCTTTTTCCAAACTGCATTGTCCAGGATCACTCCACTCCTACCACTTAGGCCATGGGGAATTTGGCAGATTTTATCGATCCTAGTCTTCACCTCACTTTAACTAGAATCATCCTACAGGATGAACATCTCTGTTTCTAGCACCTGATGTGATCTCAGACCTCCTCGATTTCCAGAATTAAAAAGAAAGCAGTAGGATCTGGGAATGGGGGCACACACCTGTAATCCCAGCAACTCATGAGGCTGAGGGAAGAGGATCATATGTATGAGATCAGGCTGGGCAACTCAGAACTTGTTTCAAAATTGAAAGGGATAAGACTTAGCCCTTGCATGCACTCCCCAGTATCACAAAGAAAAAAGAAGAAAAAGGAAAAAAAAAAAAAAGACATCACAGAAGAGCAGAAGAGAGGCTATAGAAAGAAGTCTGAGTGATGTCCACAATAAGATGCCAGTTGGAGTCTGGTGAGGTTGCACCTGTAGCAGCAAGCCATGCCAGGAAGTCCCATGTTGCCATTCTCAAAGCTTGCTGCAGTTGAAATTTCTTCCCTACCATCTCACTATCTGCCAGGGGCCTTAAAAGTCACCTTTACCTGTCACCAAGCTGCCACATGGTTTGGTTATCCTCATTGCACAGAGAGAAAATAGAACCTACGACACAGAAGGTTCTTTGGCTTGCCAAAGTCACACAGGTAGAAAGTAGAACAGTGATTTGAGCCAGGCATGGTGGCACATGCCTACAATCTCAGTGGCTCAGGAGGCTGAGACAGAAGGATCGCAGATTCGAAGCCAGCTTCGGCATTTTAGCAAGGCCCTAAGCAACTCAGTGAGACCTTGTCTCTAAATAAAATATAAGAAAGAGCCGGGGATGTGGCTCAGTGATTAAGCACCCCTGGGTTTAATCCATAGCACCAAAAAAAAAAAAAAAAAAAAAGGTGATTTGAATCCAGGTCTTACTCTTTTTAGGAGACCCAGCCCTACTTCCCTGATCAGTATGCACACAAGTTTAACAAGGAAAGAATGGGAAAGCAAGGAGAAAGAACCCTGAGCTTGGCACTAATTTATGGCCGCACAGCCCTGGACAACTGATATCACTATACTCTGTGACCCTTCTGTTCTGTCACCAAAACCACACCTCCTCCTTCACCTACTAACACTAAAGCAGGGCCCCTGTGGAAGGCAAAGCCACCGTTGAGGCCATGCCCCTAGGAAATGGAAACCATGAACAATGCCATCAGGATTCCCCAGCTGGCTATCTGATAATTCATAGGCACAGCCCTCAGACCTAGTGAGACCTAGTGTGACTGGTGTGTCTGACCCTCCATTTTTACCTCAGTGAGAACAACATACACACAGAAGAGTTCAAGTTCAATTGGGACAAGTTGAATCCAATTGATGGATTATATCAATGCCCAAATCCTGGTTGTGGAATTGTACTATAGTTTTGCAAGACATTGCCTTGCTAAGTTGCTGAGGCTGGCCTCGAAATTTCAATCCTCCTGCTTTAGCCTCCCAAGTCTCTGGGATTACAGGTATGCACCACCACACTTGGCTCTGAATTATGTCTTAAAACTGTAAGTGAATCTATAATTATCTAAATAAAGTTTTCAATTAAAAAGCAGAAAGAATCAAAGCAAAACATCAAATCAAATAAGATAGTCATCGAACAGTGAAATTACCCTTCTGGGTTACCATAAGTAACAGTGATGAACCAAGATAGCAGAAGTGCCACCTAGTGTCACAAGGCGAGTGCTCCTCACCTTGTCTCTCAGTCACGAGCGGGGCATTTCTGATTATGGGTGAACAATTCACAGCCAAGTCAACATAAATTGTAATGCTCTAAAAAAAGCAATCATGCCCTCTTTATTCCTGAAGAGTCCCAAGCATACAATTGGCACTTGCCTAACTATGCACAATGACTAATAACCTTCACCATGGATTTCATTTCAGTTCGAGTAATTTTTCCCCACAGATCAGTGTAGTAATAGTCCTTCCTACGCACAATTAATCCAGATCTGTGAATACATAAGTGCGTGCTTTACATGAGGCTACTACCTCAGATACAAAAATATACACTTTATTAAGAGGCTACTACCTTGGAATTTGACCGAAGAAGAGCAATAGAAGGAAAAAATTTGTCTATTTAACAAGTTCATACAGTTTGCCTTTCATGATCTTTTGAAGTTTTACATCTCAAACCTCGTTTAAGACATCGACATCCATCCCTTAGGGGTCAGGAATGTAGCTCAGTGGTAGAGCATGTGACTAGTATGTCTGATGCCCTGGGTTCAAACCGTATCATCGCAAAACAAAATCACAACAAAAACCAAAACTTGATCTTATGTTGGAATTATAGAAACATATCAGATTGTGATGTACTCTTTTGGGGGAATGATTTTGCCTTAAACCCTACCCTGCACTGTCTGAGTAGGTGAAACACAACAGCATGTGGGTTCTTAGCACTGTTTTATTAATCTGAAGGACATGCAGCACCTTCTTGGAAAGTTTACTGGGCAGGTAAATTTCCTGTCTCTTCCACCACTTTTTTTGACAGACTAACCTAGGCAATAATGCTCATTGAGGTCTCCTCACAAGTAGCACTTGAAAACTAAGAATTTTACTACATAAGGAATCTTCTTGCCAGAAAGCAAAAACAAAGTAGGAAAGGGAAATCTCTCTGTGCCCTTCCCCATTCATTTCTTCTGGGGCACTAATTCATCTTGAATTTAAAATGTATCTTTCTCTGAAAAGTTATGCCAAGTACCTTTCAGCATTACAAAAAAAAAAAAAAAAAAAAAAAATCAAAAACAGACACAGAACTTTCCAGAGAGAAGTGACTTGGGAGATCATCTAAGGTCAATTCTACATATGAGAGAAGGGCTTATTGCCCACCTTGTCAAGTCCCTTACTGTAAGACAGTCCCCTCCATGTTTTAAGTGATGTGCTCAAGGTCAAGTTCAGGGTTAGCACTCTGGTCTCTCATCTTCTATCCCATCAAGTTGTTTCCTCCAAAAATTACTTCTACACCCACCTCATTCCTCTGTCCCAAAATGGAGAAAGGAGAGAAGACCTATAAATGATTAAGCTCATCCGCAACATGCATTAAAAAAACACATAAGTGCCCCATGCTTGGTGTACACCCAGCTGATGATGGTCAAGACTAAGGAAGGCCACGAGAAGTTCAGGAGAACCCAGAGTCTGGGTGTGTGGGGTTTACGCTTACCTTCTAGAGACCTCCCATTTGTAACTAATAATGCTGGATTGTTTCAAAGAGAACTCAGCCCGGGCAGTGCTAAATCTATTTTATGAAATAGAGATGTGGGAATAATTTTCAAAACATAAAAGTCTCTTTCTCTTTGAGATCCTTAAAGCATCAGGAACACTATCATTGACACCCCACCCCCATGCATTAAGAGTTAATTTCTTACTCTCAAATATTAACTAGTGTTTCTGAGACAAATCAATCAAGAAGTTTTTATCCTTCCCGCTACCCCCACATACTATCTTCATAATAACGCAGGAATCTGAGTCTTCAAGACAGTGCTAGATTAAGTTCATTGTCAAGTGCAACAACAGAAAGTTAAAATTCTCAAACAACTATACAATCCCTGTTTCACCTTAGCAGAAATAATAGGTGAGAGTCTGTAACTACTTTTAAGGATCATCATATATTACTTTAAAATTCTGCACAATTTTCAATAATAAATGAATAGCATTTTCATGTGCAGTACAACACACCAAATAGTTTTCCAGTCATTTACAATTCACCAGTTACACTCAAAAAGTTTCCCCACACCCACACACCATCACTTCGAACCTTCACGAAAAGACAACCGTTTTTGAGCCATTTAAATGAGAGAGAGAGAGACAGGGAGAGAGGGAGAGAGAGAAAGGGAATATATCCTGGTGGAAAATAATATACAGCTGTGATAATATCATGTTTTTTTTAAATACCATAATATAGTTTTACTTTTAATAATAAAAGATAAAAAAGGGGCGTCTGTGAATAATTAGAGATTGCAGTCTGAAGCCAGTTACAGTCACTGCAATTGATAATAAACTGAAAACCCCTTGAGAGCAGGTAAATGCTTTGCAACCCTGACCCCCTGGCTCTCACGTTACTTAACTACCCTGCGGTTCTTGCATTACATCACCATTCAAGCGATTGGTCCCTGCATTTTAACTCTCTCCCTGTCTCCTCCGATTAGGAGCGACACCACAGCAAAGAAACTTCCACCGAGTTTGCTCTTTTCTCGCTTCGCTTTTTATTTGTGGCCTCTTTGCTCCTGTGGCTTTAGTTTGCTTGTCTTTTTATTTTGCCCAGCCCGGTCTCTGCTCAACTCATTCGGGTCTCTATACTAGAACAACAACAAAAAAACTCTGATCAAAGTGAAAAGAAATGCCTCTTCGGGGCAAGAAGAGGAGCGGAGGGGCTGGGGAAAGAGGAGAAGGAAGAGGAGGGGGAACAAAGACGGGCAGAAACGAGAGATGGGGGAGAAAAAGAAGAGGAGGAGGAGGATGAAGCCTCAAGAACAGAAAGCAGTGGGGGCCAAAAAAAAAAAAAAGTCCTTAAAATCAAGAAAAAGAAAATAAAATTAAAAACAAACCTCATGGACATCACTGAGGCTGAATTCCCTCCTGAGGTGCAGAACATGAGAGCTCTGGAATGAGTGTGTGTAGAATTTGAGCCAAAGCTTAACTAGCTTGAGTGAGTCATATCCTTCCCATTTGATTCCAGGCCAAGCGATGATGTAATGCTCTGGCCCTTCTTTAGCGCCTAGCTCTGGCTCTCTCCCTCCAGCTTGCTCGCTCTCTTTCTCCTGGGCTCGCCCTCCTCCCCCTTCTCCTTTTTAGCTCAGTGCTGGTGAAGTCACCATTTAAATCTGGCAGAACTGAAGCAAAAACTTCAATGTAACCAAAACAGCCCCAGGCCGAGTTCCAGGCTCAGGGAGCCTACCCGGTGCAATTGCCCTTAGAAACCGGTAAACAGAGGAGGAAACAGTGCCGCCTCGGGATGGCCTGACAGCTGCCATCAGACAGCTCAGAGAGGGACCCCGGAGGTCTGCAGCCAAGGGGTCAGTAGTTCTGATAAAATAATAATGATAATAATGAAAAGAAAAGCTGATTTTTTTTTAAAGTGCCCCTGCCTTTGGAAAAGGGGAAATAACAAGGAAGAAGCATGTAGAGATGGGGAAGCAGGGAGTGAGAGAGCAGGTTGGAAGGACCTAGAATGAAAAACCAACTCAGCCGGGGCGGGTTTCAGTTCAGAACCAGGTGACAGGGTTTCCATTGCCCAGGGCCCTTTTTTCCTGGAGTGGGGTGGGATTTTCTGTTGCTGAATGCCAACCACCTCCCCTCCAGAGACTCCTCGCATCTGACCTCCCTGTCAGCAAGGGCAGAACCACTTCTGGTCCAAACACGCGCCTGCGTCTGGAGCCATCAAGGACTGGGAAATCACAGCAACTTCTGCGCTGGCCCGTGCTGGCCTTCTGATGTACTCAAGCTAAAGGACCCGAGCTGCAAAACTCCTCCCTGCCTTTCTGAGACCAGCAGGCTGCTCTCAGGTGAACTGTCCAAACAGGGGATCAAAACAGGTCCTTCCTTAAAATGAGACAGGCCACTGCTTTCCTCCACCTATTGCAGGGGTGCCCTGGGGCGGGTGGGGCTGTCTGTGAATCTAGAGAGGGTACAGGGAGAACAAATAGAAAGTGTGTCTCTTTTTTAATAACAGAGGTTGGAAAAACAGCCAGGGGATGCGGGGGGTGGGGGGACAGCAACCTTATCCTTCACAAATGTCAGTGAAGCCCTTTTAATTGCTTCACACTTCCTAGACCTAGTTGGGACACTTAGCGGCTTTGCTAGCAAGGTTTTTTAACCCATCTCCACTCAGCTTTCTATTTCCCCTCACCCTTCATGCCTCTTAAAAAAAAAAAAAAAAAAAAAACTTTGAAAACAGGAAATTCACGAAAAAATTTTTTTAACCACAAAAGCAGAAGAAAGGCATTAGACTGCAATTTTTGTTTGTTTGTTTGTTTGTTTTTCCCTCAAACATGATCACAGCTTTTCTATAGTCTGTTGCCCCTAATTGCATTTGTGGCCAGGGACTCAGGTAAGTAATACTAACGTATGTCTTTGCACATTGTGGAGCAGAGTGGATCATGTCTTCCCAACTCTGTTTTTGGAGAAATCTCTTTGCTTATTAAAGATATTTGCTGCTGGGGCTCGGGGTTGTTCCTCTGAATCCCTTGGAATTTAAACCAGCTTCCGGTACCATCCCTGTCGTTAGCTTGAAGGGTTAAAAAGGCAAGATTTGCCCAACAGTCTGCATGACCCCCAGGGGCTGTGGCGGGAAGAGCTTGCTCCAGCAGGCTGCTCTCTGGCATGACATCCTCAATTGATGCTGATGCCACAGTGGCTCCCAGTGACACCTTTATCAAGGCAGGCAGCTCTGAATTAGAGGTGATCAGCCATAATTACAGCTGGCGCCACTGAAGCCTGTGGCCTGACAGCAGCGAATGTGGTTGTTATAAAGTTTGGTCCACCATGTCAGTGGCCTGTATAACTCATTTATGTCTGACTCGCCAAGAAGCCATTGATTTTTCTTCTGCTGCAGGGAATAAATAAAACAAAATTTTTCAATAGCGCCTACAAGCCTTTACACTTTAAGGCAGGTTGACAAGGTTTTACATAAACGACTTTCTCGTTTTTAAAAGAGCTATGGACCATGTTGAGTGGCATAAGGACTTTTATTCTTCCTGTTTTACCCCACACACAATTTCCTCCCCTCGACTTAGTTTACATACTGAAATATTTTCTTTATGTTATTATTTTAGATATATCAAAATGGATATGTGGTAGAATTTTTCAAATTTCTATCTTCCTATGAACTTACTGGGAAAATGCTCCCTCTAGAATTTTTCCTATACCACATCATAAGGACTGGGTTAAGTTGCCAGATAAAAGACCCCTGATGCTTTCTAGTGAGGTAGATCCTGTGCTATAGAGTAAAGACTCTTTAGAGGCAGCTGTCCTGGACCTTCCCTGGAAAGCAGCAAAGATGACAGCTTTGGCTAAAGTCAGGCCCAGCAATCTGATGAGGCATATGAGCATCAGTGCCAAAAGGAGGAAGGGGCCTAGAGCAACCGAGGGGACCCACATGCCACTGAGCAGGGAGTTCTGACTCCAGTGGTGTTGGTGCTTCTGGAGTCCGAACTCTAAAGACTGGGAGATACCTGACTGTATCTGATGAAAAGAATGCCATTAAGCCACCAGAGTCCCAGGGCACACTGATAGCCTGGTAAAACTTCTTCAAGAGTGCTGGCTGGAATTGAGATCAACCTCAGAGGTTAAAGGGGCCTGAATAACTACATTTTCACCTAATGAAACTATTGGTTGGAATGTACACATTCCCTCCTGCCACTTCCAAATCAGGCATTATCACTGGCTGCTAGGTGTCTCCTCACTTGAGAAGAAACCCTGCTTTCCCATTTTCCTTCCTATGAGCAGCTAATGATAGGGAATATCCTATTCTCAAAAGGAAATTCCCCTTCGACTCAAGAGCTTCCTTTTTCACCCATATGACCCTCCGGTGGTCTTGTCCACCCTCACCCTCTTGGCCCTTCCCCATTCAGGCTGCTGCTCTGAAGAAGGGGTGCTTTGTAAGTAGGAGTCCCTACGATGCTGGATCCCAGTGGGAGCCTCTGGAGAAGGAGCCCCTGGCCACAGGCTGGGCCTCCCGATTAGCTGGCTGCCTCAGGAATGCTTACAACGCCCTCCTCTGCAGAGCTGTCATCCTTGGGGAGAGGGTGGCGGGTACCGCGCAGCTGTTCGGTGTAACTCACTCATGGACTCCCAGCTCCTGATGACACGTTCGGCTCCAAAGAGGTGGAAACCTCTGAGATTTGAGCTTGGAGTTCAAAATGCGTTTGGACTCTCTCCAAAACAACCCGACAGAAAAGGCACAACTGTAATCGTAGAGACTGAAGTGCACAACAGCCGACAAAAAGTAAACTCCATGTGCCTGGGGTGAATTTCTGAGCTCGAAAACATTATGGACACAGCCGAGAGAAGAAACAATAAAGACCCCTCCTGGGGAGAGCTGTGTTTTTTGTTTTTTTGGATTTTTTTTTTTTTTAGCTTGGCATTTATTCTCCATAAGGAAAAGCATATCATCTTCTCACAGACAGTGTTTTTAAAATTTAACCCATGATTCCTACAGTCCCAGGGGAGTTTGAGGGGCCAGATAATTTCAGAGTTAAATAAGCTATAATGACTATCACATGTACCCAGCCATAAACCTAGTATTAAAAATTATTGAGAAAAAAAAAAGTGGCATCTCTTCCTTTTTTAATTTACAATAAGCATCCAGGTGGTTTTCTAAGGCCTCCTTTGCAAATTGCTTCCAGCGAACCTTCCGGTCACAGACCACTGCACACCCACATGGTGTCATTCAACATTCCCTTCGACTTGGGTGTCCCGTGTTTTCACAGTGGACAGGGGCTGAGGGGCTGTCTGCAGCATGCACCCTAGGCCCTGTGCAAGCAGGATTAGCTGGCTTAGATCACTGGGTCTGTGAAAGTCAGTTCCAGGCACGTCCAGGGAAAGAGTAAGAGAGTCATCTGTCCTTGGTTATTCTTCTCTGCATATCCCACAGCCCAACCTTGCACCAAGTACCCTCAGGCAACTTGCTGGCCTTTCCTGTGTCAAAATGTATTTGTAATGCACCAAAGGGGCAAGGTTGAATGGGTCTCAGATGAAGGAATGGATCTCTAATGAGGGAACCATCTAGGAAGCCTCAGGAATAGGTAGGTACTGGGAGGTTATGACAGCCTTTTATTTTTATTTATTTATTTATTTATTTATTTATTTTTGTGGTGCTGGGGATTGAACCCAGGGCCTTGTGCATGCAAGGCAAGTCCTCTACCAACTGAGCTATATCCCCAGCCCCATGACAGCCTTTTGATCAGCTCATAAATATCATCACAGATTCTGCCTACTCATAGTTGCTTTGCTTCCTTCTAATTTCTATTCTATCCTTAAAATATGTATGTCATTGTATCTATCACAGCACCTGAAAGGTCCTGACACTTGATGTACATTTGTCAAATAAACAAATGAGTAAATGAATAGACTCTTCACTCCGGGTATTATCCTTTTCATGATCTCCTTGCTGGATCCCCAGTCTCGGGTAAGAGTGCCCGTTTGGGGCATCCTGAACCAGACTGGATGCCAGCAACAAAATAGTTACAGAAAGCACTGATTCCTGTGCTTGTCTTCCCAGCAGCCATGGCTTCTTCAGGGCTGAGACCATGCTTATTCATCTTCACAACCCTACTGAGCAAGCACCTGGCTCACACGCAGTAGGTCCTCAAGAAATGTGATTGAGACTAGACCGATGGCAACAGGCTGCTCAACTTTCCCTGCAGATTTTCCCTCCTGAAAGTTCTCATTCCTTTTTGCAGTCTTGCTCACACTACTTCTTTACATTTCTTAAGAAAAAAATGTATCTAGAAGACCCAGAATCTAGAAGACCTAGAATCTAAATGCCAAAACCCTGGGCTACTGGGGGCCTTCTCTATCCCTGCACTGTCCCTTTTCCTCTTGGAGGGTTTAATTTCTTCTTGCCCTGCTTTTCCTGCTTCTATATGGTAAGGATGTCAGAGGAGTTCCCTGAGGTTTGCATTGGAGCCCTGACACTAGACTTCTGTCACCAGTGTCCTACATGAAGCATTCAGGGGAACTGAAACGAGGTGAGAGGGACGGGAGATGATGCTACTCACATGGTTACTGAGACATCCTAAGGAATGGGAGCCTGATCCCAGGGCCTCCTCATGCCTGAACAAATGGTGGTGTGAATCCTACTCAGAGTCCCTATGACCCAGGGTTGAGACTTCAGGAAGAATTCAAAAGAAAAAAGAAAAGATAGGGAGTCCCAACTTTTGCAGGCAGAAGGTTATGCAGGATCAAAGATTGCTGATGCTGTCACTGCACTGAATTCATGTTTAAGCACGGAGCAGAGCCGAGCAGGCCATTGTACCATTGTAGTTCACCAGGACTGGCTCAGAGCACTCATGCTTGGGAGACGTGGGCAGCTGATGGAGCAAGAGGAAGGGCTCCAGGGCAGGATTGGTGGGGCATCTGGTTGAGGGAGGTAATCTACCAACTACCCACTCCCCACCTGGACCAAATACAGTGACTGTCAATCTGGATGGCAGCAAGTGAGGCACCAAGCAGGCACTACTAAGCAAGCACTCACTCTGCAGTAGGGCAGCCACTGCCCAGCACTGAGACTGGGGAAGCGAGCTCCCCCTTAACTGTCGAGCTGTAGGGGCCTCGTTGGTAACTCCTCATCTAAGCCCTGGTTGGTGAGGACTCACTTGCTCCGGGTATCCAGCAAGCGCTGGTGGGCTCAGTAACATAATACTAGGTGCTGCTCTGAGCCAGTTGAAGGAAGAGGTGATGATCCAGAGATCTGGACTTCTTGGAAGTGTTATCTTTCATCAATCTTTCTTTTTTCTCAATTGCATATCCTTTAGATTTCCATTCTATTTTTTTTCTCTCGTATTTGTTGTTTGTGCAGAACATCACAATTATGGCCTTCTCTGTCCTGTCTGTGAGAACATATGGAAAGTGATAGCTTTTCTTTGTATCATAAGATGAACATATAATATGATCCTTAGTTACTATGAGTTGACATTTGAAATAAAAGTTGTCTGACACTGGAGTCAGGGATGCAATCACAAAACCTCACCTCATTGTTTGGTATCAATGCACTAGTTCTGTTTATAATCCAGGCATAACTCATGAACTGTGCATCCAGAAGCAACCCGTGATATGGGCATAGCAAATGGGAAGGCCAGGTATGAAGGGGGTCCACTAAACATCATGATTCTGATCACAGATTTTCCAAGGAATGAGGTTGAAATAGAGGCAGAGAGGAATGGATACTTTTATGGAATAACATCCAAAAGCAAAAAATGCCTGGATTGGGTGTAGCTCAGTGGTAGACCTTTTGCTTAGAAAGCACAGGGCCCAGGTTCAGTCCCCAGCACTGAGGGGTGAGAAAAGCAAGAAATGTAGAGGGTTGCTTAGTTCAGGCAATAAGCTGAACTCACACTACCCATCTGGCCTGGCCATCTTCCTTCCACTCCTGAAAATCTCACCAAGGCCACACTCTGAACCAGCTCTGCAAACTTAATACCTGAAGTTCTCCCAGAACCCCACGCTGCTGTATCTGAGGCTCCCCCTTTCTTGACAGATCTCCTCATTTCATGGGGAGGCAAAATGTGTGGCTGCCAGAACCTATTACTGGCTACAAATTCTTTTCTGGTAAAGCAGTCCATGAGGACTTACGAAATCAGTTGAAAATGTCATCCCTTTGCACATTATCAATTCAAAACACTTGGGTGCCTTCTTTCTGAAAAGTCTCTACCAGTTTCCCCAAATATTTTGCAATTGCACAAAAAGGCCTTCCCAGAAAGATTATGGTGGTCACTTGGTAGCAGTGAAGGATTGATTCCAGGACCCCTGTGGATTCCAAACTCCAAGGACACTCAAGTCCTTTATAAAAAATGGCACAATATTCGCATATAACCCTGTACATATCCCCTGTACTAACTTGTCTGAATGATAGTCCTTAAAATATATTCTGCTACCTGATTTCATTATTGGGCATTTTTACATGGAAAAAAAATCTACAAAAAGTAAGAATGAGTTTGAAGAGGGTTTGAAGGTATTAGAAATAAAAGGGAAGGCTTAAACTGTGGAATTGTGTTTGTGGTTTCTTTTCTTTTCACGAGGTTTCCAGCTGCAGGGCTCTGTGTATTTAATAACTGACCTTCCCTTACACCAAGAAGGGAAGTCCACCAGCACTGATTCATTAAAAGGGTCTCTGCAAGGAGAATTAGCCCTCCAACACGTTTGCCTGGAGGGGATGGGAAGATTTTTTTTTTTTTTTAAACCCCAAACATGAAGCTCTTGGGCCTTCCAAATGAAATTATCTATGTTTTTATTAACCAGGTCCCTGAGTTAAAAAGTTGGTTTTGATAAGAGAGAATAAATGAAAGAGAAAACTGCTGACATAATATTTTGTTTTCCAAACCCACTTCCACATTCTACTGTCCCTCTCAGGCCTGTACATGACTGTGGTTTCTGTATTTACACCAGAATCCTGGACCGAAAGGTGCAGTTAATCCTGCCTTACGCTGAAATTCGTTTCTAAAAACTAAGAAAATGATCGTAATGACTCTTTTGTCTGCATTAGTATGTTTCTGTCTTTCTAGAAATATAGTATTGTGTGATTTATAAATAATTTAGTTTTGTACTCTCCATTTCCATGAGGGGCAAAAAGGATATGATGTCCAAGGGGCTTCTTTAGGTTTGGGAGTAAAAGGGCTGAAATGTCTCATTCTTTACAATGAATGAAGAATTCTTCTGACATTAATAGAAATAGGAAGGAAGGTGGGATTTGAGGACATTCTGGGTCAATCCCAGTACCCTAGGCCCTTCCTTATTCTTTTTGAGATGGGCTCTCGATAATATTGCCCAGACCTGCCTTGAACTCCTGGACTTGAACGATCCTCCTGCCACAGCCTCCCCTCCAGAGTAGCTGGGACTATAGGCACATAGGACTGTGCTGGCTTCAATTCCTTTCTCTTAGCACCCATGCAAACCAGAAAGCATGCTCTTAAACTGGTATTAGAACATAGCTTTCTCAAGCAACAAGCACCCCTGAGAATCTAATGAAAGTATGAGCCTGGGACTCCTGGTTAATAACCTCCCAGAGTGAGCTAGAGGTATGGTTCAGTGGTAGAGTTCCCATTTAGCATGCAATCCCCAGCTTGAAAACAGACAAAACCCCTGCTGTCATTACATTAAATTTCCAACTCAGCTCTTTCATAGGTAAAGAAGAGCACAAATCAATCTCAATGCCTTCAAGACTGAGCCCCTGGCCTGGAACATTGACCAGGAGACAGAGACCTTTTTTCTAGCTCATTGGTTCTCAGATTTTGTGGGCTTGAGAATCTCTGGGGAAATAGATTAAAATACAAATTTTCAGGTATTTTCTCAGAGAGCATATAGGTAAATGTGGGGCCTGAGAATGTGTACTTCTAAGCAAAATCCCACAGGGATTTTGATATCTGATTTAATGATCTGTACACCACACCACAAGGTAGATTGAATTCTAGGTGATCATCCCATGGTCAAAGATATTTTATAAATAGGGGTTAGGGATGTCACTCAGGGATATAATATAGCTATTGTCTAACATCTGCCAGGCCCTGGATTCAATCCCTAGCATCACAAAAAAAAAAAAAAAAAAGAAAAAGAAAAAAGAAAAGAAAATTTTATAAATTACTTGAATTGAAATGAGTAAAAGAAAGTAAATACATAAAAGTGTATATTTCCCCTTTCCCTGCTATTTAGATTTTAAAGGCATTATGATTGTCCTTTACCTCCTATTTCTTAAGGTAATATATAGTGATCTGTCAAAATGAATGAACCTTTAAAAATTGACTATGAAGACTTTTCCAAAACAGGATGCTTACTGTGGCTGGAAAGAAAACACGCATGTTCACAGTAACATAACACCCACCTACGTGGTTTATGGAATTGTGGTCTCCAGGACCCTGATAAGATTAGTTTCCTGACCTGTGGCTAGTTTTTCAAGGCAATTCTCTTCTGCTTACTATCAAAGTCTCCAGATGTTTACTTTGCAATATCCCTGGTCTCCTAATGTGACAATCACAGGGAAGCTGATATGGGGAGGGGCAGGGAGGAATATTAGTGTGCCTGAGGATCCACTGTGGGACCAGTCCACACAACTTTGGAATAACTGATTGCTTTCTGGACCTGTAGTTGACCATCAGTGGTGATGATGGTTCTTGGTTCTGATGAAAGGAACTGGATTCTGTGCCGGACTCCCTTCTCCCAGGTCTTTTACCCATCACTCTTCCCCAAGGAAATTAAAAACATTTTTCAAAATTCTTTATTTGCCTTCTTGAGAGCAAAGCCCTTGAGAGGAGAAAGTGCCAGTCTATCCACACCCCAAAACCAGAGAGATGGATAAAAGGGAGTGAGGATCACCATGCATGAGCCATCAAGGCTGCATCTAAAGCTAAGTGGACATTAACTGTCTGAATTGCAACAATCCTCACATTTGACCAACTCTTTGTTATATTGATGTTGTCATAGAAACACAGAAACAGCTATAGAAATGGATACCACACCCACAAGCACAGGGACCAGAAATGGTGAAAAACCTTGTTAGGCCAGGCACTGTGGTGTGCATCTATAATCCCAGTGACTTGGCTGAGGCTGGAGGATTGTGAGTTCAAAGCCAGCCTCAGCAACTTAGTGAGTGCTTAAGCAACTCAGCAAGACCCTGTCTCTAAAGAAAATACAAAAGAAAAAACAGGGTGTGGGTGCTGGGGATGTAACTCAGTGGTTAAGATCCCCTGGGTTCAATCCCCACTACCAAAAATAAAATCCAAAAAACCCTGATAGATGCTGAATGTCCAAGCAGCAGCCAAAATAACAATAATAATTCAATAATCCATGTGTAGATATAGGGGAAGAAACATGCAGAGAAAATACTGCACTGAAATGTCATCAGCAGTAAATGCCATGAACATGAAAGATGATGGTTCTGACAAAAGTCAAGGACTCTTCAGCGTTTCTTTGGTTTGTCCCATCCTTCTAGTTCATTCTGACACTTGCCGAAGCTTCCCACATCTTTTTCTTCAGGGAAGCCTCACATTAGCAGAAGAGGCACACTTCCAAGACTTGGAAAATGAAGAGATATTAATCTTTATTCATGACACAAATCTCTAAATGAAACAGTTTTGGGGGCTGCAATCTTTTTTAAAGTTCTGGATACTTCTAGAAATAAAAAATACAGAATTGGCAGAAGATTACCTTTTCTTCTTGATGGGAAAATGTCCTTGGTGTTGACATCTTATGGCAAGTCTAAAGTCTTCTGTATCTTAAGTCTGAATTGTTGTCATGTGCATGAGTATATGAGTGCTTCATTTCAAACTGAAATAGTGTCCACAAGACCCAGTTGCTTAAGGTAGCACAATTTTTCAAGGTTAGGTGACTTTGAGCCTAAGAGGGCCCTTAACTAACTCTGGGGTCCCTCCATCTTGATTTGTCAATGTTTCTGTTGTTTTAACAAAGACTATTTGATGTTACCTGATATCTCTCTGCCTGGCCAAACCTCAGTAAAACCCAGATCCTTTGGTCTCTCCTTTCACTACCTCTCTCTACATTTCCTGACACCCTTTTTGTTCTTAATTGGCTTCAAGTCATCCAGGTTTTAGCCAATAAAAACACATCTGCCTTATTACACATGCTGAGAGCCCAAGGAAAGTCAAAGCTGTATAGTCATCTACTGGCCCATGGAACACCAGGTTAGAAGATGGCAGAGGGAGTATTTTGGCACAAAGACGATGCTGAGTGCTTGGTTCTGTTTCAGAGACACAACTGGAAAAGAAAATAAGCAAGGTATCAGAATTCTAATGGGTGAAAAGAGAAGATAAATAAATAAGCAAAAGAAAAATGATTTTAGTGATAATTGCTAGGAAGAACATAAGAATGCTAGAACACTCTATTTTAGACAGAGCACTCAGGAAAATCTTCTCCAATGAGAACATTTTACCTGAAAAGTGCTAGTAAGAAGACACCAATGTAGATACAGGGAAAAGGTGTGTAGAGAGAACAGCCTGGAAAAATGGTCAGAAAGAGTGTGGTGTGTTGCTACAAGGAAAGAAGGAAGGCCATGGGAGGAAGGAAGAGAAAGACTCTTGCAGAGACATGCCATTGGAAAGTCTAAAGAAGTGACTGGCATGATCTAGTTTTTATTTTAAGGAAATTGCATCAACTGCCGTGTAGAGAATGGATGGTCCTAGAGGAAGAATTCAAGATGGGGGAACAGTTGAGAGATTTTGCAATAGTCTGGATGAGTCGTTATGGAGGCCTGCACTAGGATGGTTGCAGAAGATGTGTGTGAGGACACAGCCTGGCTAGACTGCAGCAGTGGAATCAGGAATTCTGTGGAGCAAGGAGAAGGGACCAAGGATGACTCCCTGTATTGACCTCACTGAGTGTGCAAATGCTGTTTTGAATAACCATGATGGAGAGGACCGGCATTATAGATGATTTGGGAGGGTCAAGAATTTTGCTGTGGGCATATTAAATTTGAGATGCCTATTAGACATACAGATGGAGAAATCAGGAGGCAGACGGGTAGGAACATCTGAGCTCAGCAGGGCGGTCAGGGCTGGAGACATCCCCTGGGAATCAATTCTGATGGACTGTCTTTAACGCCATAAACTGGGCGAGTCTCAGGACTGAGTCATGCAGGATGCTTCCAGTAAGAGGTGGGCAGAGAAGAATTAGCCAGTGAGGTGGGAGAAGAACCAGGAAGGAGCCAGGAGAGAGTCCTGGGAGTCAGTGTCAGGGCCATGATCACTTCAGGTAACCAGAAGCATGAATTTGTCGTTCCTTGCTCAGGTGGCTCTGACCTGCCCTGGAAAAAGATAAGATGTCTCATGATCCTCTTCTTGCACTAACCAAGGCACCCGTTTCCCTGTGGCTGAAAACATCCAGAAAGAAACTCTTATAATGCAGAAAAATTGAAGATCTTATTTGCAAATAACAAAAGATAAGGAGATCATTAAAACAAAAATAAAAACAGAAAAACACTTTCTCTGTGGGGCTGAAAGCTTTGAAAACTTTTAGATCCTCTCCTTTCCAGGTTCCTTTCTCCTTTGTCATCATTGCTCTGGGGGAAGTTAAAACACTGCTGTGACACCACATAAAGATATGCAGTTTTTATTAGCAAGAGATAAACTTCATGTCAACAAAGACTCTGCTTTATTCATTACCACCACAAGACCTGGCAAAACAATAAAATTAAAATCACCCATGGGCATTGGATGGAGACCTTTGGTTTCTATGGTTAGGGAGCGAGATGAAAAAGAAAATTGTAAAGTATGTTTCCAAACAAAAAACTTTATTAATGTGTGTGATTTTAGTACTTCTATGACGTTGATCATTTGAAGATGGTCCCAGGGAGGTTTGGGGAATGTGGACTTCCCATCAGGTCCTCAGATCTGCTTTCCAGGAGTGGACAACAGGGGTGGACCTTTGCTAGATTCTTCTCCAACTGTGAGAACAGGTATCC
Source organism: Sciurus carolinensis (assembly GCF_902686445.1). Classification (NCBI taxonomy): domain Eukaryota; kingdom Metazoa; phylum Chordata; class Mammalia; order Rodentia; family Sciuridae; genus Sciurus; species Sciurus carolinensis. Next base: position 87,764,186 of record NC_062220.1, on the reverse strand, counting down.
TGAGGCAGATTTTAAAATGGGAAGGGCCTTTTGGAAAGTGTGATAATAGCCATTGTACGAGACTCAGGAAGAGATTTGAGAAATTTATCACTCCAAATTTCAATAAAACAAATAATGAATTTTTAAAATTAAAAAGCTAAATCGTAGATGTTTATAAAAATTCTTATATTGTTTTAGGTAAATCCAACTTGTGCTCAACAGTCATGGTGTTGGGTTTAAGTAAATCTTTTCCTACCCTGAAGATGACCTGGGCTAACTTGGAAAGGCAAGAAAGGTAAGGTGTGGATGGGGGTTGCTGGAGTCCAGGGAGCCTGGTAAGTAGATGCTCCAAGGGGAAAGAACTGAGAAAAGTCCCCCAAGTTCCAAATTACCTTGTTGACACTCCCTCATAGAACATTAGAGTGTAAAGATGTAGAAATTCAACAGTGGTTTTTTAATTTAGTTGACTAGGATGATTGGAACTTTTTAATTTTTCATTTATGATGGTAAGATACAAATCCTGTTTTCTTTATTTCTCTTTTTCTTCTTTTCTTTTGTGGTGCTGGGGATAGAAATTAGGGTCCAGCTTCACTTCTAGCCCCTAGTAAAATATACATAACACACAGTTCAACATTTGTTGCGCAGGTGGAAAACACTGAGGTACCGGGAGGTCGAATCACTTGCTCAAAATCACCCCAGTGCCCCTTATGCCTGGTTTCTGAGCTCTTTCTATTACACCCCAAGAGCTCTGGGATCTCTGCAGTGTGTGTGTGCGTCCTATTTGATGATCTCCTTGAATTCACTCTGGGTTTGGGGCTCTAGGGAGTGGAGTGGTGTCCTGAGTATCATGTCATCCATGAGTTCAGGGCATGTCCCATGAACCAGGTCAAGATGGCCATCTCTGTCAATCAGAGTGTATCAGAGCTTATTTCATTGTGCATTATTAAATGCACTCATGTTTTTGTAACCAAATAACTGCATTAGGAACAGAACATTTTTCCTGCAGTTCTCTACAACATCCTGGATCTGTTTTCATAAAAGGATAAAGAGCAGCAGGGACCTTGGCCTTGATAATACCAACTTACAGGGCTGCAAAGCAAGCGGCGCCTCCTCTAGTCCAGCTTCAGGTGAACACGGAAGTCAGAAAGGTGGCCTGAGCTGGTCAAGAGTGTGTAGCTATTAACTGGTTTCTAGATCTTGTGTCCTTGAGTCTAGTGCTTCTTTCTATAGCACAGTTGTTCTCCTTGTCTGGTATCCTGGATGTGTGCCTTATTTTGGGAAGGGGTTTTTGAATTTGATTGGTTGGAGCGATTAGAACTTTTCTACTTTTCATTCATTATGGTAAAATATACAAATCCTTTTATTTCTTTTCAGTGCTGGAATGGTAATTAGGGTCTAGCTCTACCTCCAGCCCCTCAAAAAGTATGCATAAAATACAATTTAAAATTTTAACCTTTTAAGTTTATAGTTCAGTGACATTAAGGCATGGTTGAAACTTTTAAGGTAGGGAAGAATAAAAAAGCACAATAATCCTTGCAAGAAAAATATGAACTAATTAGTAAGTTCTTACTAAATCTCAAGCAATATGCAAAGAACTAATATGTAATATCTCACTAAATTTTGAAAATAAATAAATATGACTTCTACTCTTATCATTCTTTTACAAATAAGGAATAAAATTTCAGATAGATTGAGCAACTTGCCCAAGGTCACACAGCTGGCATGTACCAGAGTCAAGTCACAAACTCAGGCAGTTAATTGATGTGTTTACACTCTAATCTACCACACCTTCTTGCTTTTTCTTTGAAACCACTAAACACAACAAAAACCTGAAAGACTTAATACTTTCTTGGTTTTCCTGTTCATTTTATTCTTTCTTTCTTTCTTTTTTTTTTTTTTTTTAGTTTTTGTTTTTCCTTATTCTTTGTCTGGTTTTAACCTTCACATATTAATGGCAACCAAGCAACCCAAGTCTCAATGAAATTTTAGAAGAGGAAATTAAGGCAACAAAAAAGACCTAAAGTCTCTTGCTTTTCCCCAATCTGAGAAATTAGAATCAGAATCAGTGTTTTCTAGCTGAAACTAGCCATGTCCAGACTGGCTTGAGGTAACAAAACCATCCTTAGGCAAAAGCAGGTCATATGAGAACCTGTTTTTGGAGAAGAGCTCATGGAAAGCATTTCTATCTAAATGGGAAAAACCTGGATTCATTTCACAGTAAATGTCACTAAATGATTTAGTCTATCTAGAACATACTTTTTGATAAAAGATTGTCATAGAAAATGTAATTGCAGCTTAATTAACAAACAAAGCTGCTATAGACTGGTGGAACATGCATATACCATGTACATAAACAGTCATACACTGCATAGTTTTATATTAGTGAAAGTTTGTTGTCTGACATGTATCAATTTATAGTGCCAGATAGCATATGGAGGATAGGTGGAATCAAAAACAAAAACATTTGGCTACTTATCTTATATAGGTTACATATTTCCCCATGATCTACTCTTTGTATACAAGAACTCACGCATGAAACATTTCTGTTAGTTTTGGTAAACTACTTCTCTTTCTCAATGTAGGATGACAGAAACACAGCAGCCCAAATTCAGGAGAATGGTCTTAATGGAAAGAGACACCTAAAATCACCTACTAAAAGACAGTGAACTCAAATAAGTCCCGGTCTTAAGAATCTGTTACTCACTCTTGCAGGTGGCAGAGAACATCCAGAATGCTGTAAGAAGGGAGAGCAAAGGCAGAACTGTGCAGGAGCCAAGGCGAGAGGCCCAAGGTAGAGAGGACCCCTGCTGTGGCTGGTGCACCTGTGCTCAGAACAGCCCTTGGCTTTGAACTGGGAGTTGCATCCTCATCAGGGGTCAGAGGGGCACAGCAAGAAGCACCCTGGGAGCAAGTGGAATTAGAAACAAGGGCTCCTGACTCAGGAAGCACTTCCAGAGCCTTCTGTGAAGCAACAAATGCTTTACTTCTACATGCCTGGCATGTAGCCACAGTTGTAAAATCCAGCCAAACTGTCCCCTGTTGCCCTCGAGGTGACAGTCCTGTGTTGGAGATGGAGTGTCATTATGGTGTATTGTTCTTTCTTTTCATTTTGAAATAATTTCCAATGTTTAGAAGAGCTGCAGTCATACAGAGCATCCCCGTAGGCCTCCTGCCAGCTCCCCACTGTCAGCATCTCACCAACCCCACTCACTCATCCACACGAAGGAGATACAGTAGAACACCAGTAACTGAAAACGCAGACTTATTTGGATTTTATCATGGTTTTCATTAATTACCTTTCTTTTCCAGGAAACAAATCCAGGACACAAACATAATGGACTTTTAATCATTTTATTTCTTTGCTCAAAAACAAGCTCTCAATTACTAACCAAAGTAAATGCTGTATAGTTACTTGGTCACATCCTATATTTTTAGAGCCCTTCTTCACTATTCACCAACACATAACTTTTAGTTCGGTTAGCACCAAATTTGACGTTTGCTTTCTCTAAGTGCATCCTGATCTGTCCCATGTCCACCACAGAGCCCACACTTCTATCTGAACCATATTCTACAGTTCCTAGCTCTACCCCTTCTTTAGGGCTCACATCAAATACCTCTACTTCATCACAATGTATTATTCTTTCCTGCCAAAGAATATTTGGGGTGCAATATTGATGCATTTTGTTTTTTCAGTGCAATCTATGTACAGGGAAGGATCCAACCTCAGGGCAATAGCACAGCATGGTATTGGGCAAAAGGGGCAAGGCTTGGGCACTGGGAGCAGCAGAAGAGCCCTGGCCCTTGAGAGAGGGAGGAAGCCCAAGTCCCTGAATGAGGGCATTGTAGTGAATTTGCAAAGAAACTTCACACTCTCACACACTGGTAAAACCCAGTGCCATAGAAAGCTGGAGACACAGCAATACACCTCATTTTGCTAATTTAGGTTGAAATTCTGGCAAAAAGTAATGCTGCTTGTGTATCCCTTATTCAAAATGCTTGGGACCAAAAATGGTTCAGGTTTTGAATTTTTTTTTTTTTTTTTTGGAATATTGGCTTCTACATAATGAGATCTCTTGCAGATGGGACCCCAAATCTAAACTTGAAATTCATTTATGTTTCATATATACCTTATACACATAGGCTGAAAGCTATTTTATACAATATTTTAAATAATTTTGTGCATGAAACAATGTTGTATGGTGTGGAATTTTGCAGTTGTCATGTCATGGTGGCAGTCAAGCTTCAAACTGTGTAGCATTTTTTATTTTGGATTTTCAAATTAGAGATACTCAAACTGAAAAAAAGCTGATTCCAGTATTCCCTACTTGTAATACTCCATTACTTTATTTAGAGTAAAACCTGTTCTCACCCAAGCTCTGTTTATAGGAAAAATCAACTTTTTATAAACTTATTTTGTCTTGATTTTTTTGTATTTTTTCTCACTTCTTTACTCTATTAAACATTCAATAAGATTTCTTTTTTTTTTTTTTTTGCAGCATAAGCTTATGGGAAAGCATGTCTTATCAACTATCGCAATTCTTTTGTAGTTAATAAATCTTCACTTATATGTACATAATGTTAACAGAATTTTATATAGTTATATTAACAGAATTTTATATAGTTATAATTATTTTAAAAATAAAGTTGGACATATCCAGAGATGTTTTTAAGACAGACAATGGAAAACAATATATGACTCTATATTAGAATGCAGAGTATTGATTTTTTTCCTCAATCAAAAAGATGCTTCTTCTTCTTATTATTTTTTTTTACATTTAAGTGTTAGCAAAGAAATTTAATAAGAAGTGAACAACACAAAATGAAATCAAGCTGAACCCGGTGGTGCACACCTGTAATGCCAGTGGCTTGGGAGGCTGAAGCAGGAGGATCATAAGTACAAAATCAACTTCAGCAATTTTGCAAGGCCCTCAGCAACTTAGCAAGACCCTGCCTCACAATGAAAAATGCAAAGGGCTGGGGATGTGACTCAGTGGATTGAACCCTTAGGTTCAATTCCTACTACCCCAACAAATAAATAAATAAAAAGTAAGGTCACACTTTAGACTTGGGGAGGGAAGCTTCAGGAAGTTTCCTTATGTATCCTCACAGTGATGAATTCTGAAATAAGTAGATTTAATAGAGACTTAAATATGCTGCAATTTGACTATAGAACATCTCAGGAAAAGTCTGATTTTTGTATATGTGCAGTATTCAAGGCAGGGGAATTATGCAAGAAAACACAGGATTAACTTAATGTCATTAAAAGATCTATGCATTTTAAACCTTTAATTATCTTATATAATGTAATTATCCTCTTTTTTAAAGGCAAAGCAAAACATTTTTTTAAACAATCTGTTAATAAGAAACAAATACTTATCCCTTTCAGTTTTTAAAATGTCTAATATAGACTTCAAATAAAAATTAAAATGTGGACTAACTCCAAGTCCACTGAACAGATATTTATCATTTCCTGGGCTTTGCCATTTTAGGGAGACAGGCTATATGTGACTTGAAAAAGCATCATATAGAAAAATATTAATTTCATTCATAAATTTAGGAATATTTTGCAAGTTTACAAATGAACAGAACAAATTCTTCTCCTATGTAACATCAAGCAAATATTTTTCTTAACTGTTTAATCTTTTGTTCTTTGCTTCCATTTTTTAAAAACATCACCTCATGGGGGCTGCTTAGAGAATACATCCCATCCCAAATAAAATATTCCTATAGATTTATTCATATTCTTGAAAAAGGACATAAGCAGGTTAAGCATATTTCACTGAAGAAAGGAAATACAGTCACAGTTCCTCTTACATGTTAACAAGTGGTTTTTATTCCACAACCTCAAAGCATTCTATATCTTTAAGAATTTTAACACTTCCCAAACTGTAGCTTCCTAACAAGTCACAGTAGCGTTTACATTGTCAACAACAAAACTTGATGCAATTTCAAGCAGCAACTGGAAAGGAAGGGTAGGTACTTACAAGAGTACACTTCCTCCAAAGAAGAACATCCCTGTTAATTCTGAGGGGTGTCCTGCCCTCAAGTGGGAACCAGTGGACCATCCAGGAATCCAGGCACCTGAACTTCCTGAAGGGGCATGTCATCTGCATTTGTTTAGAATTGTCCGTTCAAGGGCAAGTGACAACTTTCTCTAGGATTCCGAGATCATCAATTCTGGTTTCATTCTCTACAAAAAGGCAGAGCCCAGTAATGGCTCCAATGACCCACCTTATCCAAGTCAAATCCATGACGAACAAGCCCCTGTACCTAAATAATTAAGGGAATCAGTTGAACCTGTTGAAATGGGATCCACCTGTAATACTCAAGTTTGTTGTGATTCTCTACCTCCCTTCCCTTTCCCCTTCCCTCTTTCTGGGGTACCTCACCCTGACTTTTATTTTACATTCATTTTTTGTTTTTTCCTTAAGCAAACAGGTTTTGGACTGATTCTCAAAAAACTGCACCTGCATATGTAAAGGGCCCGTTAACACCAGGAAAGGCAAGTGATTTGGGACTGATTCAAGGCAGGGAACTACCCACTGAATCATCGCTGACACTTCCAGGGTTTCTTTGGAGGTCTCCCATAAGAACAGGGACCCAGCCCAACCCTGCGCAGCTTATGAGAGCTTAACTGAAGGTGGTATGGCCGCCAGCCATATTACTCATTGGGGATATTGAGTCATATACATTTATAAGGGGTGCGCCCAGAACATGAAATACCCTAAGGTGTTCTGTAGCTTGAACGATGCTGAGAGCCATGGAGCAGCGGGGCTCGATTTCTGATTCTGGGTATAACATTCCAGTTTCATCTTCACAACACGTGTTTCTTATCTATTATCCAAACTTTCAGTAATCACTCCTTGGAACTTGACATTCACAAATTTCCAAATAAGAATGTTCACTAATTTTTTTATGAGCTGGAAATGGAAAAAGATAGCAAAAAGTAGATTCTTTTACTGCTTTTCTTTAGAAAGTTTAGACTATTTGACCCATCATAGGTGGGATGACCTTTATATGGGGTTTTGTATCCTTGGAGTGTAAGAAACACTCTTCCTCAGGCTTTAGATTTGTCTCGAAGTGTACATTACGTTAACCTCAAAAGCTAGATCATGCCCACAGTGCAGAGCAGGGATTTCTAGCTGTCTGTACATCGCTTCTCAGTCAGGCTGAATGTGATCTCTGAACAATGGCTTTGCAAAAAGATGAATAAATCTCCTATTAGCTCAACCAATATTTGCTGATACTTATTGATTTAAGCCATTCCCCCCTCATCCTTCCCAAATTCCTTTTTCTTACCAAAAGAAAAAAAAAATCAATATATCTTACTTGTCTGTCCCCCGTGCCTTCTTTATAAGACTCCTAAATACATTCTTTTAAGTTTCATTTTAAACTGGGGCATTTGGTAAGTTGATAGTTACAGCATGCTCACAGCTGTGGGAAATCTGACATAAAAAATAACCAGCTCAGAAAAATGGCCCATGCACAACATCTTTGAGTTTTTATGTTTTATTAGCAATTTGGACTCATTACTGTTTGGGGGAGGAAGGAAGGGAGGTCAATGTTTCTGCAAGTTGTTTCTTTAATGTATTAAGCAGAGTTTTCCAATCAGGTTTAATTCAGAGCCGCTGGCCTTTTTAGCTGGCTGCAGAGGATCTGGGTGATGCTGACCACTGGCCTCACTCTTCCCCCTACCACACACATTCCCCACCCCCACACTCCTTCGCTGAAATTCATTATTTAGCAGCAGAGGTCAAGCTAGGTATTTCATGTAGCTTCCACAGAAAATGAGATAACCTCCTGATCTCAACCCAACATGCTTTCTGATCTTTCCCAGCTCTTGTCTTTTTCTTAGTCTTCTGGGCAAAGGCATGATTGCCCCTTGGCTTAAGCTACCACATTGTCACTGGGGTTCTGAGTTATGATGGCCAGAAAGAGCTGGACAATATTTAAGAGCCTGAGATCACAGACTTCCCTGACACGAGACTTAGCCAGGTCTGTCTTCCTTTCAGAACCCTCATTATTTGTACCTTTCTGTGACTTCTGGGAGAATACACTCTCTCTCAAGTTCTTTTTGCTTCCTTTTCTGCCCTATCATGATATTAAATTCTCTTGCCCATCGGTAAGTGTTGCCCATTTTATTATGGGAAAGCATTCATGCAGACTGGGTGAGTGCTGCTCCTAATTTCTTATGACCCTTGGTGGATCTTTGGAATATGAAAACACACTACATGCTAAAACAGTCTTCTGTGGCATAACTCAGGAAAATCATCGATTATCACATTTGAGAAAATGTTAAATACATTTGCATCTTGTCTTCCCAGCCCATTGCCACCTCCCGCTAGGAACACAGGAACTGTGATGGAAAAATGCTAGGCACAAGAGGAGTCTGAAGAAGGAAAGAGAAACATTTATTTCACTTAAACCCTCACACTTGGAGGAAGAAAGGAAGGAAAGAAGCAAGGGAAAAAACTACTGAGAGAATTTTCATCTTCCTTAGAAAAATATTATGTTAAAAGTTTTACAAGGAATTGAAACTGGAAAAGATTTAGAATCTGAAATAGCAAATATTCCTTGAAGGGTTGAATTGACTCAGTGCTCCTTGATTTGGTATGTGAGATAAGGATTTGAGTGGTACCCATAGGTTCAGCTTGTTTTTCCTAGGTTGGTAGCTCTCAGAAGGAGGATAATAGAAGCGAAGTAAGTATGATGGGTTTCTAGTATGGTACAGCTTTTCATCCCCTAGCACAAGGGAGCAAACCCAGGGCCTCACGCATGCTAGGGCAGCACTCCACCACTGAGCAACATCCTCCGCCTACAGAACAGCTCCTAATCAAGGTCCTAGGACCAGCAGCATCAGCATTACTTAGGAACTTGTTAGAAATGCACATCCCAGGACTCCAGACACACAAGTCAGTCTCTCTCAAGAGGGGGCAGGAATCTGTGTAATTGCATGCCAAGTTTGAGATGCCTTATAAACACTCTCACTTCTTCCCAGTAGACTGTACTTGGGAAGGAATAGTAATTACCAAGACCTCATTCAAAAAAATAGCAGTAGTACTGAAGAACACACAGGTATATATAATGACATGTAGAAGAATTTGTTTGCTATGAGCAAATGAGAAAAGAGAATAGAATAAACACTTACGTAAACAGAAATTAGAATTTATCCATCCATCCATCCATCCATCCATTATCTATCAAGATTAGAAACACTGAATTCCTTGGTAGGGAAGTCACAAATACTAGAAATATATGAACAAAGAGATAGTCATTTGAAAGCAGGCTTTAGTCTCTGATACCTCAGATGGTTCCTACTGACATATATAAAAATAAAATCTTAAACCAGAGATTTATGGTCACATCTTGCTTAGAGAATCTTTTAGCCTTTGCCACAAGGAGATAGAGACTCCTTTAGATAATATCAAACCCATTCAGTTGACACACATTTAAGTAGTGGATTTTTTGCATGAGGGGAAATTTCCATCTTTCAACTCTATTGATTACCTCACATATATTTTCTTCCCTAGCAGTCAGTATCAGATAATAAACCTGATTGTTAAGAAAAATAAGCAGATGATGGCTAACTCATAGACTAAAGGCCTCTCGGTTCCTTCATTGTCCGGCCTGAGAGAACAGAGCCAGAGCCTGTTCAGGTTGAAGGCTCTAGATAAGCTTCCTTACATGGCAGGTTCATAGGTTATCCCATTAGGGTGAGGGTGTTCATCAGTTGTTCATTGCTGTGACCAAAAGACTTGACAAGAACAATTTAGAGAAGGAAAAGTTTATTTTGGCTCTCGGTTTCAGAGGTTCAGTACATGGACAGCTGACTTCATTGCTCTGAACCAAGATGAGGCAGAACAACATGGTGGAAAGATGTGGTGGAGGAAAGCTGCTCAGGACCTGGTGCCCAGGAAGCAGAGAGAGAGAGAGAAGGGGAAGATGCCACAAGGCAGATGAATTCTTCCAGGGCACACCCCTAGTAATCTACCTCCTCCAGCCACTCCCCACCTGCCTAATCACCATCCAGTTAGCCCATTCAAACTAGGATGGACTGATTAGGTTACAGTTCTTACAATCCAATTATTTCACCTCTGAATATTCCTGCACTAACAAGAACCTTTAGGGGACACCATACAACCAAACCATAACAGCACAGGGTGGTAGAGGTGGAAGAGGCAGAGTGGAGGTCATCATCCGCAGGTAAGTGCTTAAATCAAAGTTTCCAGAGAGAGATGACAAGTCAGCTTTATGGTTTGACCCCCAAAGACTTACTGTGGAGAGCAAAAATCAACAACCTTGCACTGCACCGGGTTCAGCTGGCCAAGTTTAACCACTGCCATTTCCTGCCCGGCAAGCGTGAAAGCGCACTTAACTCACATGGCGTTTGGAAGTCCTGGAGGTAGCATAAAATACTGAGCTGTGGGGAAGCCACCTGGTGAAGTCACTTACTGTTAGAGCTTTTTAGGTACTCCAAGGTCTCTGCCTCATAAAAGCCCAGGCCCCTTGAATATCTTGTCCAAACAACTTCAGGTTTCTTTTTCTCACCTTTTAAATCAAGGTTGGTGGCTGATTGAGCAATAAGGTACCATTTCAACCCACTGGATTTATCAAAGAAATGACCTGGCTTTCTTCAATTCACTCCCTTTTGTCTCCTATTGTAGTGACTTTTTACAAAATTCTCTGGGTGATCAGACCTAGGCAGCTGGAAAAGCAGCATATTTTCCTGCTGTTCATTTTGGGACAACCACCTTGTCCCTGGGGGCTGGCACACACGGACCTAATATGAAATGCACTCATAGGAAACGGATCCAAACAAAGAACCGTTTCCCTATTACATGATGTTTCTGCCCAAGTACAACATGTCAGTTTCCTTCACAGCTGGCCTGTTTGCCTATTGTTACAGGAAAAACGGTTGTTATTTGTAACGTTTACAATTTGTCTACAACTTTCATAGTAAATCCTTGTTATCTTCCCCCTCAAAAAATGATGTACTGGATTTTGAACATTTTGGGAGGACAAGGGAAGGATTCCTGTTACACAAACAAGTGAATGAGTACACTGTAAAGATTCTAGATGGCCAGAATGAACCTCAAAAACAAATGCTGCTTACTTGAGAGAAAAATAAAATCTTGAAAATACCAGAGTTCTCCTGAATTCTGCAAATCTCTCTCATTAACAACAGGGAGTTTTATTTATGAACTTCAGTTTCTAAACCCGGAAAGTAATTTATGTCAGAAGACATGCAAACAGCTCAGAGAAAATAGATGATGTGTTGAAAATACTTTGCTTTTGTGTGGAAAGAGGGGGAATAGGTTCCCCTCTTGACATGTTGTTTTGGAGCCTGGGATCCACTGAAATCAGAGGGAAGGGAGGCTGAGTTGGGGGGAAAGAGAATATTGTTGGGAAGTCTATATTACCATTCATTATGTGAATTCAAAAAACATGGAGCATCCAGTAAGAATGATTAACATAAATTATGAACATCATGATAAAATCCATGTTATGGGAAGAGAGTAGGCTGAACTGGGGGAAGGGATACTGAGAATAGGCACAAGGAGGAAGGAAGCAATTAAAGAAGGCTTTGCTGAGGAGGTAATAGCCATCCTAGGGTTTGCAGACTAGGAAATAAAATAACAAAGGCAGGAGATAGTAGGATCCTTGAAGTGAGATCTATATTTTCATCTTTCCCCTTGCCTACCTCTGGGAAAAAAGCCCAGGAGGTGCTCAGTAAATGAGTATTGAAGATGTTCAGATAGAGGAAACAGCCCTGAGCAAAACTAGGAATGACCAAAGTGGTTGAATGTTCCAGACCTGTCAAGCAATGGAGAATGGTCAAAGGGAAGGGGGAAAATCAGCTGGAGATAGGCTATGAAAAGTCTGTAGGCAGTGCCAGGGAGGATGGTTTTTTCCTCTGGAATCCAGCACTTCCCAGAGTGGGCTTTAGGGAACAAAAGTGCCACAGGTAGTAATATAAGAACAAGAATGAGAAAAAAGAGGAAGAGGAAGGGGAGGGAGCATGACAAGAGGAGAAGACATAACTATATATAAATATGCTAAGGAAATAGATTGAACAAAGCTATTAGGACTTTTATACCATGGGATTTCTCTCTTTTTAATAAGGTAATATTCCCTTGTTACCAAGTGAGCGTGGACAGAACAGGATGATGGAATTTCTCCATCATTTGTTTTAGTGATTATTTATCTGTACCTCCCTGTGTAGATTATCAGTTCCAAAAGGAGGAGGACTGTTTTCTGTTCCATGTGTCTCTTCTGAATAACAGAATGCCTAATGCATTGGTTGGTGTTCAAATATTGTTGAATAATTAAATGATAGTTTGGCTGGGTATAGAATTCTAGGGTCAAAATATTTTTCTCTTAGGTTTTTTGAGGATAGTAGTTCTCTATTTTCTAGTAATAGTGATGCTAAGGAGAAACTTGAGGCCATTCTAAATTCTTTGGTTTTAATGGTCATCTGTTTTTTGTTTTTTTTAAATTTCCCCTAATCCCTTATAAAATGTTCTTACTTTTACAGATAAACACTAAGCCATAATAGGTAAACTATTCTGTGTAGGACACATTTTGGCATTATCACCAGGACAAAATACATCGTTTACAGAGTAGAAGGGAGAATACCAAGAATCTTAATTCATTCAAATGCAGTTCTTTAATGATTTTCATCCTAAGGCCACTCCTTGGGAATTATTGACTTGAAGGTTGGAGTATGGCTGAGAGACCTAGAAAAACATCCACTAGCTTCTGGTGTGTTAGGTAACTGTTTTCTCTATTTTTTCCCCTCTGTTCTAATAATGTCTTCTAAAAAATTCTCCAAATTTCAGATCTAATAATAATACACATTGTCATTTTTTGGTAAAAAAGAAAATATATATATATGTGTGTGTGTGTGTGTGTGTGTGTGTGTGTTTCCTTTTCCTATTTCAAGAAATTGACTTGGTTTGCATGTCCATTGTGTTTGTATTTTGTTTTTGCATTTTAAACTCATCATTCATTAGAACTGTAAAAATCATACTGAAATTTAATTAAGATTAATCTAATCCATATTAAAACAGATTACTTCTATGTTTAAATTAGCAGGCAGCTTAAAAACTAAAAATGATTGCAAAATATGTTGTCACACAATGTGTATTTATATAACTTGGTTTCTAGCTCCTTCTGCCAAAGAATACCATGAGAATTAACAATAAAATGCTGCTCCAGGGCTTTGAGCTGTCTGCATGCTAGTCATATCTGGCTGAAGGACATCATCACAGCCCACTGAAAGGAGACCAGGACAGTTTCTGTAATGGCTTTAATACCATTTTGCATTGAATACCTTATACTTCCTCATTAGTGGAAAAAGTGCTTTACTGTCTCTTTTGAAGCTCAGTTTACCTTCTTTTGCTTAAAACTTCCAACATCCTATCAGGCATTTAACTCTAAACACCATTTTCATCTTCTGAAGTGCCACAGGAACTGATTCCAGCTGCTAAGGGGGACTTTCCAGATATTAATAATGGCCTGCAAAGGCTTTACTCAGGCATGCCTAATAAACAGGAAAAATCCCATCCGCCCAGCACACTTATTGAGTAGGTTGTTTAAAACATTGATTGTCTTCCACATTTGTGAAGGGAGTGAGCCTGTAGGTCAGTGTTCCGAGGCAGAAGACCAAATACACTGTTCATTCTCATTTTTCAGATCTCTCAACATGAAGACTTGTGATAAATTATGACATATGTATCCTCTTCAGAGTGATGATTTAAAACTTCAAGACCTAGCCAATAAAGGAACTATTGAGAATGCATGCAGTTATTGCAAGGAGTCTGTAGCATATCTCTGTGCCATTATTCCCCTACAGCAGGAGGCTGCTCTCTCTACCCACGTTTTTCACCAGTTGTGCAGCAGCTGTTAGCTCTTTCCTGATCCCCCTCCCCAAACTAGAGACTCAACATGGCCTTCCCATCACCCCTTGCTTTAATCATCTTGGAGTCTGAGAAAGCCAGGCTGTATCCTCTTGGGACCTCCATGAGCTGCTGGAGGGCTGCTTGGCCAGACCTCTGTGAGTTGTCTACTTGATAGTGTCTCTCACGTTTCTGTGTGCCTGAGTGCAGACGTGCTTTGTTCCCGGATGCCTGAGCTCCCTGGTGCAGCTGTAGGGACTGGCTTCTCTTGCAATGAAGATAATTGCTGTATGCACAGAACAGAAACTCTTGCCTCCTCCACCACTGTTAAGCATCTCCAGCCTGCCCAAAACTCCAAATAAAAGTCAATCTGACAAAAGCAGCTCTTGAAACAAAACAAGCACTGAAATAAGCTCATGGGCAGAGGTAGATGGGAGCTAGTGTTTTGACTATAATCCTGTTTCTTTCTGTGTTCTTAAAATCATGGAGTTGATCATAAAATGAATTTTACTCTTTGACTTTGGAAATTTTACCTTTCTTCTTTGAAAAGTAAAAGTCTGAGGCATGTATGAGAGAAATGGCTTCCCTATAAGCAATTAAAACTCATCCCATCATTTGTTTGAGGTTGTAATTCCTGGTGTGCAAGCCATCCTCCATCCAGATCAGAGCATTTGTTTACATTGCATGCTTTGCACAAAGAAGGACAAAGGTGAAGAGTAAATGATGCTCATGGTCACAAGTACATTGTTCACACGAGAGTCTCGTAAGACAGACTAGAATGTGCTGTTGGGTGAGCAGAAAAGAAGTGGAATCAATAGTCCCTCATTTTGTTCAGTCAGTGTTCTCTGTGTGCAAAGAGATTTGTACATGCAAAAAGCAATGAAAACATCCTTCGGAATATTCCTATGAATGAGTTTATGACTGCACTCTAATGAGCCATGCCAGCATATCTCTAAGCAGCTGGCTTAGGATGGCTGATTGGTTCCACTACTTTACAAAGGAGACACGATGACTAGAATAGAGAGCTTTGGAGTAGTTTCTTATTTTAAAGTGTAGGCCAAGGGATGTGGTGCTGGTGGGTGGTAAGAAGAACAATTGCAGAGACATGGGGAACCCAGGATCAACTCAGATCTAACACTACCAGCAGGAATTGTCAGAGCAGGCTCTGGCTTGGTTCCTGAATGGCTGCTGAACTGACAGGTTATATTTGGAAACCAATTGTCCAGAGAAGCCTTTCAAATTTTGAACTGGTCACCTACTTCTCTAATACATGGCATGAAACTTTTTTTTTTTTTTTTTTAACCACCACTACACCAGCACTTAAGGCCCTTCGTAGGTGTAGCAGGTGTGGATGATGGGTTTGGTGCCTTGCAGATGGGATCATTGTGTTTTCAGAGGGATTATGTGTGCTCAGGATCCTGTGTGCATAGAAAAATAGTTCATCATTGAAATACTCTGGAAAAGTTCCGTTCTCCTTTCCTTCACAATAGTCTTATGTGTTGTCCTTGGAGTTAGCTGTCCTGAAATGTTTTTCAGAAAAAAAGAGGACACTGGAAGAGAATTAAAAGCCTTTGAGGTAGAAGAACAAGATCAGAAAATTGATTTGCTATACTTAAGAAGATATACATTACAAATAAAATGCCTGGAATAACCTGTAGATTCTCTACAGGAGTGAAAGTACTGGCTGAACAAAGAAAGGTCCCTCTATGCATGACTCCTTGGCCCCTCTTCCTGGGAGAGGAAGTCAGGAACTTGCACTGACAAATGTTGAAGTGCAAATCCAAGACTGTGCCCAATTAGCCTTGTTGGGATGTCACTTCCCCTTTTACACTTCGGGTAATTTATCCACTATGCTGCTATGAAAATCATCCGATTTTAACTCAGGAATACTGCAGAGGAGGAGATGATTAGGTGCAAATAAATGAGAATATTTCCTTTGGGTTGCTCATAAGCAAATTGTACATGATGATATCACATAAGAGGCTAAATGCCATATTACCCCATGAACTTTGGGAATGAGGAGAGCTGTACTCATACCATCACAGTGTATTTATTTTTTTTAAGCATAATGATTTTCCAACACAACTCTCTCCAGATCTCATTCTTACATTTTCTTTGTTGTTTTTATTTTCAGCTGAACTACCTTTAAAAAATATAAGTCTGATTAGATTTCAGTTTTTGTCAAGAGTGCTTTTTGGGCTAGAGTTATAAGTAAACGCTATGATATGGTCAGGTAGCCAACACAGGCAGGGACAGAGCTGGGCTGAATTTTAGACAAATACCTAAATATAACTCCATTTCCTTTCTCTCTGTCTCTGTTTCTGTCTCTCTCTTTGTGTGTGTGTGTGTGTGTGTGTGTGTGTGTGTGTGTGCTGGGGATTGAACCCAGGTGCAGTTTGCTACTGAGCTACATTCTCAATTCTTTTCATTTTATAATTTTAAGACAGGATCTCACTAAGTTGCCCAGGCTGGCCACAAATTTGTAAGCCTCCTGCCTCAGCCTCCAAAGTTGCTAGGATTACAGGCAAGTGCCACTACTCTGGGCTCTTTTCTTCTTTTCTAATCAATAGAAATATTATTCAATTTGTTCAATTTCCTACATTTTAAAAATGTCTTAGAGTGTATCAATAAACTCTTTGACTTATGGTGATTAATTCAAACCTGGCTGTTATTTCTTTATGGTCTTTGCGTAGTTCATTTGATTGAGGACATTGAGAATACCCCAAACTGCCCTGATGTGTAAAACAAAGGTACAAACAAAAATTCCTATGTATTCACCTGTGTATTGGGCACCATTAGGAAAGCTCAAGTCATATATCTTAATTAACACAAATTCCTTTTTCGTCATTAAAAATGTGCATAACATCAAATCTACCATTTTAATCATTTTAAGTGTACTATTTAATAGAAACCTTTAAATTTTATTTAAAGACTTTTTAGCATAATTTTTCAGATAGGCAAAATTTTAAAGGACAATACAATAAAAACCTATGTGACCCCCACTCAAACTAAGAAATAACACTGAGAAATAAAACATTATAAATGGGACAGAATGTTCACCTCTAAATCCCTCTCAGATCGTGATCACTCCTCTCCCCCTAAACTACCAAGGTCCCCAGGATCTCAAATACAGTGATCATCCTTTAGCTCTTTAGGCTCGTCTTTAGGATGTTAGCTCATAGGTGCATCAGAACCTCTTGATTCTGTATCAGATGTTTCATTGGTATCCACTGTATTGCTTGTTTATGTGGAAGAAAATAAAATAAGGAAGATAATAAAATAATAGATATAAGGAGGTATATAAGTAATACTCTTTCAACTGAAACTTTCAGTTATTAGGTGATATATATATATAAGCAACTGAATATATGAACATAGATAATACATATATAAGCAATATATAATATTCAGTTGCTTAAATGTTACCTGATATCTTCAAACCATTTGTAATCTCATCACTGATTGACCCCATCCTTCAAACTGAAAAAACCAAAGCAGTGGAGGCAAAGGAATTATCCAGGGTCACAGACATCTCAGTTGCAGGATGCAGAACAAAACGGTGTGGAGGCCCCCACCCATGCCTACCCCTGGCCTGCAATGTTGTGCTCTAGTGCTTCATAATATATTTATAAGTGCTCCACAATATATAATAAATCACTGTGTATTGATTTAAACAGTGCCACTTGCAAGCCTCAAAGTGCTGTACTGTATTACATACATAAAGGAGTCAAATCGCTTCGCCAGTCACTGACAGGCAGAGGCAGTTCAGTTAGAAGCCCTGGCTGTTCAAGCAATGTCAGCAAAACTCAGTAAGCTGAGAACTGGAAAGGGGAGAGTGAGTAGCATCGACTCCTTAAAGCAGCAAGCTTTGGCTAATTGCTGAGGGAATATGTGCTATAGTATGTCTCAGATTTTTAACTGTTTGGATAGAGTCTTTTATTCGTATACACCAGTGTATTCAGTAGAAGTCTATTTTGTCTGAACTTCATAGGTATGATAATGTATACTGACTGCTGGAAATGAAAGACAGCTTTGAACAATGGAGAAAAGGCCAGTAAATGGGAAAATCTATTTGCTCCTATGCAGCCTCAGGTGACAGGCACCTGTCAGGGTTTTTTTGTTTGTTTGTTTGTTTTTTCAAAAGTCTTTGCATCTAAAAGAAATTCAAGTGGTCAGAGCTTGAGTATTTAAAACTCGCTCTAAAGGCAGTGGTATGCTGGAGCCTGTTGTACCAGCTCTGGGAGAGCCAATTATTAAACATTCAGGAATCTTGCAAGCAAGTTCTTTTTGTATTGTTTTTTCTTTTGGTGCTGAGGATTGAGCCCAGGGCCTCACCCCTGCTAAGCCCATGCTCTATTCTCAGAGCTACACTCCCAGTCCACAAGCAGTTCTTAAAACCGTTGGTAGTGCTGGGTGTGGTGACGCACGCCTGCAATCCCAGCAACTCTGGGGGCTGAGGCAGGAGGATTGCTAGTTTAAACCCAGCCTCAGCAACTTAGCGAGGCCCTAAACAACATAGTGAGACTGTCTCTAAATAAAATACAAAAAAAGGGCTGGGGATGTGACTCGGTGATTGAGCACCCCTGGGTTCAATCCCTGGTACAAAAACAAAAAAAACAAAAAAAAAACCCAAAAAACTGTTGGTAGCTTGAAATGGACCACGGTTAGAGCATTTACACCACGGAAATGGGCAAACACTACAAATCACCCCCCTCTGCTCACAGATGGTTTAGCTTCTATACATCCTTGGGGCGGTAGAGTTTGCCCTTGAATCTGATTTTTCCTGAACTCTGAAAAGAATCTTTTGAACAACCTAGGGATTCATTCACAGATAGTTTGATGGAAAAACATCAATGTACCTGACAGGTAAATAATGTGATGTGATGTCTAGCATGTTCTCCTGGTTGAGTGGGAAACTCACATTTTCCCAAAGTGTAACACAGGAAATGGCTAGTACGGAAATAGCTACTTCTAAAGAAATAAAATAAATGTATAATGAATGTTTTCACCCACGCTCAGTCAGGCTCAATAAAACACTACTTGCGTTCATGCTGGAAATCTGAAAGGGCATGCCATGTCAACGCTCTGACAAGTTCCAGAATTACTTCTGTTCCCAAGAAAACACTGCACCTCAAAATCCCATCACCCCAAAGTGCCCCAAGGGGAGAAACAGCACATATTTATATGCAGAATATTTCGTGAATATACTCAGTTCTGCTTTTCAAATGGTAACTATAGTCTAATTATTGATGAAAGGCTCTGCCAGAATGAAAGTCATCAATAAATGGTGGCTTCACATCTTTTGATTAAAAGGAATATTTTCTATTCAATATTAACATTTTGCATGGAAATTATCCAAGGTAATCACTCCAGCTCCCTGCCAAATCAAACACAACTTGTTACTCATTTTCCTAATTTTACTTTCTTCCTAATTTTAGTTTCACTCATGTCTGGAGACAGAGCTCAAGGCTATACCAAGTCTGAAGATTTTCATACATAGAAAAAACAAGATTGAACTTGGAATATCTACCACCAATCTTTCAGCTTTGAATATGTGCAAAGGCAGCTGGGTAACAATCATCTTTCACTAAATCGAGTTTCCTTGTATTTAAATGACAGCCTGCAAGAAAATTACTTTGGGATAGCATCACAGGAATTGGTTATGATCAACAGAAACCTACACCTAAGAGCTCATTCCCAGGGGATGCATATGACTAGAGAGCCATGGAGTAACAGTTCATTCAGTGACTAAACTGTGAATGTACTCTCTCTCACCCTTACCCTCACCCTCACAATATTACTGTAAGATATTATTTGAACCCATTTTACAGATAAGGAAACTAAGACTCAAAGAAAAGAAAGGGATTTACACAGTAAGTCCAGAACTCAGATCTGCTCTGGTCAGCATCCTTGCACTATGCCACTTGTCTCGGTATAATGCTTCCTTAATTAGACCAATAATAATATTCTTCCATCTACAACTGCTTTCTGTTAGTACTCACATCTTAAAATTAGAACCGTTAAAAGTTAAAGTGACTAGAACAAATTTCTTTGAAACTATAACATGAAACCGTAATTTCCATTAAAACTTTAAAGTACATAAAAAATAAAAGTTTTCACATTAGGAGTAGAGTTATGAAATTTTGAATTATAAAATGATTATCCTATTATTTGAATTGTAATAACTCATTGAGAGTAGAAACTGTCATGAATTTAAAATATTAGATTTCAGAGCTTATATAAAATTGGAAATACTTGCTATAAATCCAACTTAAAAACACTTTATTATTTTGGGAAGAAAGGATTATTGCATAAATAAAATACATGATTTGGTTATTTTTACTAATTTGCCTGGTAATGTCAATATTTTCACTTTTAACTACAAAAAGCACATAGATCAAATATCATGTGTCTTGTTTTACAGATGAGGTTACCAAGTCTCAGATAGGTAGAAAGTGGGAGGGTCAGAATTAGAATTTGGCTCTTAGGATTCTCATCTAGAGATTTTTCTCAGTTACTTCACAGAACACTGAACTTACAAAAGTTTGGAATAGAGAAAGCACAAGACCTAGGTATATAGGGCTTCTGATAAAACAATGAAGAATTCTAGCTCAAAGGTAATATGCACAGGCAAGGACGCAAATAGCATCTTGAATATAGGTCTGTTTTGATGGGAGAAAAGAATTAAGCAAAATCTCACATCCAACATGTGTTGATACTAAGTTCCTGATTGTTGAAAAAGAACCAAAAGCAGTTGAAACAAATAGAAAGGACCAGAAGACTGAAACCTGTGTTTCAGGTTCATTATTCTATATGTCATTTATTCTCCATGTTCTATAAATATGCAGCTATGACATTAACCAGGCACCCCATAAGGCCACTTTTGAAGCATTTCCTAAGAATCACTCTTTCTCTCCATTGGCTCCCTATTCCCCCCAAGAGTGCACTTCTGTCCTGTTTTTAGAATAGTCCTCCATGTTCTGAAGGGATAGCAACAGTGGTATTCTTCTAAATTGGCCTTCCGTCGCTATGGTGATTTTCAATAAAAATTACCTGGCACATGCTACTGAAGTATATTTACCACAAGACATGTTTGTTTCACAGGTTAATTTGCCAGAAGGTATAAACCTACTCATTGAGGGGGAAGGGGGAACAGTAGGAACAGAATCATGTCCTCCAGCCATGGCCGTCTTTATAACCCCATTTTCCCTTTTACCATTCCTGCCAGCTTCAGATGGCTGCTATTCCAAAACATAACCTGGAAAGGGGGTTTTGTACCACGAATCACAGTACTTTGCTTTTCTAGGGAACAGATTCTCACCATCTTTATGTGAACCAAGGAAACACACCAGAAAACTTCAGTTCACTGTGCCAACTGCCCATAATCCAAGGACAATTAAAATCTTTTTAAAAAAAGATAATTGAATTTGAGATTTCTGAAGAGCTGTCTGCTAATAAATATGCCTAGGTGAGTACATACTTAACTTTGGAAGGCAATCAGTGATGTTGTTTTTCTTTGTTATTAAGAAACATGTGTTTCAGAAATTTCTCATCATTTTACATCATCGAGCAGAATAACCTGATGATTTGTTTCTTACCAATCTTAACATTAATTTCCTATGGAAAGTAAATGTGCTAGGTTAATTCTTAGTGGCCTGGTGTTCTGATGTTTCAGTGTTCCATCTGAAGGATTTCAGACTATCCAGGTCTACATGATTGAAACAGCATGGCTGTATCATGGCAGAAGCAATCAGTTCAGGCAGCAAAATGATGTGTAAATGGAAATAGCCACACAATTGATTTGACTAAGGCAATCAATACTGCTTATGAAGACAGCAAAAAAATGAGCAGATCAGCTGGGCTAAGGTCCCACTCAGTGGTAGCAAGTAGATACAATATACGATTTACAAAAATAGAAAGACCTCGTTTCAGAGAATCTGAGTTTCTATGGGTATACAACATGCCCAAGTCAGAAACTGGCACAGAGAAGGTGTTTCACAAATGTTATTCTTTTGCACTTCTGTATCTTGGTCATGTAATTTTTCACAAAATTAATTGGATTATGCATTTTCAGTATCAAGTACAAACAGCACGAGTAGATATTGGGGCTACCAGCACATACACAACTGGAAAAGTTGCAGCAGATGTAAACAGGAGCAAAGAAGTGGCTTATGAGTGACAAGAACACCAGACAGTATTTTTTAAAAAATATTTTTAGTTGTAGATGGACATAATACCTTTGTTTTTTTGTTTTTTTGTTTTTTTAATGTGGTGCTGGGGATCAAACCCAGTACCTCATACATGATAAGCAAGCACTCTACCACTGAACCATACTCCCAGCCCCCAGCCAGGATGTTTTAAAGAGGATGCCTGGGTGGATTTTGATAAGGGAGCTTCTTCTATAGCACTGTACAGTGTTTGATATTGCCCCAAGTGTTTTCCAGCAATTAGTTGACTAATTAGCTCATTACTACATGGCAATATCATAATTCTGATACTTCAGATGAGGCACTAATGAGAGATAAGTCATTTGTTCCAAAACATAATTCTAGTCATTTATTCATTCGATCATGTATTCATCAAATAATTATTGATGAACTTCTATTGTTAAGGCACTACTGAGGAAATGAGACTGAGACATGATGTTTTCCTCAAAAACATGATAGTTTAGTGGGAAAATAGTAAAAAATAAAAATAAAAAAAGGTCTGAAAGGAAAAGGCATAACTATTCTTCTGACACTGAGTCAAACACATTCCAATGGATGAAAGAGGGTCTATACTACGTATGTGCCATCTCTAAGGTCAGGGGTTGGCAAATGTCACTGTAAAGTGCCCAACAGTAAACATTTTCCTCTTTGCAGGCCCTATGTTCTCTACTACAAATGCTTCCCTTTGTCTTAGAAAATGTTCCATAGTGGGAACAGCAGAGTTCAATAAAACTATACAATTTCAAACACTTAAGTTTGAATTCATGTAAGTTTCACATACCATGAAATACTATTCTTTAAAAATTCTTTTTCCTCATTCATTTAAAATGCAAAGTTATCTTTAGGTGGCAAGTCACACAAAACAGATAGCAGGCTGAGTTTAGCTGACCCTGTCCCAGGTTAAAGGCATTTTGGTGACTTCCTTTCCTTGGAAAATTTTGCTGGTGACCAGGAATCACAGGGATTTCAACTGCCTGCTTGGTTCACCTTTGACCACAATGTGTGAGGTTGCCCCTTACAGTCTAGATGTTTCAGGAAAAGCACTAGCAGGCTCTCATTTTCTCTCTGGTGGGTTCCAACAGTTCCACATTGCTTTGTCATCCAGAAAAATTACATTTTCTTTCAGAAGCACAGAAACCTTATTGGTACATCAAAATGATTGAAGGTATAATTTGAACTAGAAAGAGCAAAGAAAACAGACTTAGGGAAGGTTGTGTGAAAACACACAGCAATACTTTAGTAATTCCAGATAACCAAATATTGAATAGCTCTTTTTCAAATCTATCTTCTTCCCTTGGGAATGTTGAATATGGTCTAAGTAGAGCATGTGAGGCAGGCTTGGCCACTTACATGCTCCAATCTAGTCTCTGATTCTGGGACAGCAAGGCAGAATGAGTCATTTGGTGCCATGTTTGTGATGGTGTCCAGTTTCAAGGGTGGACAGTGCCCAGCATTAGTAGAGAAGGACTCTGGCCAGACTTTTCCTGTTATTAACTTTCTAGGCCACATGGAGTCACTCTGATCTCTGTCCCCTTTATGGGGTTGAGCCCTTATAGCCTCTGGTTCATTCTGAGAGCCCAAATAACCTTTGAATAAATTTCCTTTTCTGCTTAAGATGGTAGGAATGAGCTTTTTCTTCTGATCACCACAAACCTCCACTGCCATATGATCTGTTATCTCTTATTTTATTTCCACAATCTGTAAACAACTTTTACAGGCTCATCAGTTTTGGTTTAAAGAAAAGGAACCAGATACAATGGATGTTATTATCACCATTGTTGTTCCAGAGGTGGCTTTTTAAAAAATTTACACTCAAAAATTAATTACAAAATGGCAATAGCAACACAATAAAAAAATACCCCTTGCAAAAATAATTATTTCAACCCACAAACAAAGATGGGAGCACAAAAGAAAGAAAATTCATTTCAGATCCTTATTGGTGTTTCCAACACACCCTTTGGGTCTCCATGTCGAAAACATTCTTGTATCTCTGAAAGATTTCTTTCTTCTGTGTTTAAAAGCTTTGTTCTCTGTTATCCTTGGTTAATGATATCGTGACACTATCTCTCTTCAAAACACATGAAATAATCCTGATCCAAAAGCATTTGAAGGATGGTCTTTTGCACTATTAACACAGTTGGGGCAGAGCTGGTGTTTGAGTTGGGATGGCTTTTAGAGATAAAGTATGTATCTTCTCAACTGGTTGCTTCTAATATATTTGAGAAGATGACAATATTGGGCCTTCACAGAAGGTGTAACTGAGGTTTTACTTTTCCACTTCCTCTTTGAATAATTGCTCATGAAAATACAAGGTTGTGAGAATTGCTCAATGAAGAGGGAATTTCAGGTTTTCCTAACTCTCTGGCTGCACTAGTTAGGGTTCTCCAGAGAAAGAGAGCCAATAGAATATATAGAAAGGTTTAATACAAGGGATTGGCTCACATGATTATGAAGACTAAGGAGCTTCATGACCTGCCTTCTGCAAGCTGAAGGCCCAGGCAAGCTAGTGCTATAGTTTTATTCCAAATCTGAATCCCAGAGAACCAGGGGAATCATTGGTATCAAGTCCTAGTCCAAGTCCAAATGTTCAAGAAACAGGGGCAGTGATATCCCAGAGCAGAGGATGGATGTCAGCCTAAACAGACAAATTCATCCCCCTCTTCCTTTTTATTCTCTTTAGACTCTCCACGGCATAGAACATGCCTACTCCCATAGATGAGAGTAAACTTTACTAAGTCTATCAACTCAAATGCTAATTTATTCTAGAAACAAACTCATAAGCCCAGAAATAATGCTTTGTCAGTTATCTGGGCATCCCTTAGCCCATTCAAGTCCATACATAAATTTAGTCATCATGAGGGTAAAGATTTTTCTCTAAAGAGATGTTGACTCATTTGCATGTCCACCCATTCCTGGTATATACCACCATCATCAAAACACTGATCATAGGTCACTTCATTTCAGCCTGTGTCTATTAAGAAATAGTATCTCAAACTGAGCATAGCAGCATATACCTATAAGATCAGCCCTGCTGATACCTTAATAAATGCCTAGGGAAGCTGGTCTCAGACTTCTGACATCCAGAACAGCCAACCGGGAGGCTGAGGCAGGAGGGTCATAAGCATGAGGCCAAGCTGGGTAACTTAGTGAGAAATAAAATAAAATAAAATAAAGTAAAATAAAATAAAATAAATATGGCTGGAGATGTAGCTCAGTAGTAAAGCACTTGTCTGAATTCAATCCCCAGTACCTTAAATTAAAAACAACAACTAAAGTTAAAAAGAAAAGGAAGTAAAACATCTCTAAGTAATCATAATACTTGGGTTAATATTCCTTCTCCACATTTCCATATTTTCTAATCTCTATAAGCTCAGGGACTTGCAAGATTCCTGCGTATGAATGCCACAGATTTGGGGATCAGAAAAATCACCATAATTGGGCACAGTATTACGTTACATGAACAATTAGCTCCTATCCAAAACCCACAAGCAAAACAGACACTTCACCGGGTTTCTCAGAAAGGAGGTAAAATCACCATCAACAGAACAACTGTAGCTTTGTGCTAGTATCCTGGGAGATCACATTTCCACTCTGAAATCTTGTCTTTTATGAAGACTCAAAGGTAATTAGGATTTTGTCACAGTAGTAATTAAAATATCAAGGGACCCACAGTTTGTAGGCTAAGGTGAGGAAATTATTCTGAAAGCCACCACCTTTCCACAGCTCCAGTTCCTTCTAAGCTTGCCCTTTATTACTCATTTGAAGGCTGGGCCCAAACCTAGTCATCTGATTCAAGAGAGGCAGTGACTGGGGTAGGAGGAGAACTTGAACCATAGAGTCCTATCTTGAAAACGGAGACCTTTCATCTGAAATCAAAGAGTTGGCCCCAGACCGCTGGAAGACTTTCCGTCCAAGTCTATTCATGTGTCTTTGTTGCAATAAGCATACACACCACTGGATTTTCTGTGATGAGTATAACTAATTATCATTCACAGGAAAGAGAAATCCAGAAAGACAGGTAGAAAGTGGTCTGGGTGGGACAACGAAGCTGGCTCTCTGGAAAAAAAACAAAACTAACATTGAGGGTCAACAGACACTCTTGATTTTAACAGATGAAAAGTTTAGATGTAAATAGATGATGTACTGGCTTCGATTAACCTTTTCTTTTGAAGCACTGGTAATATGTGCTGATAAAAATTTCACATTGAAACACGTTTTTCAATCCCTTCACTCTCACCCTTCATGCCTGCCAAGTTCATTCATAGTTGGTATCAAATTTTGTTTCTTGGTTTGCAGTGGGGTAAATATCAGGAGCCTGGAAAAGGCTTATATTTCTATACAGAACTCTATTTTTGCGATAACAGGAATGAATTTTATTGATGAATCAGATGCACATCAGAACAACTTGAAATTCTCATTGAAGGCCAGAAATGCTTCATCTGGTGCTATTCTAGAAAGCCTGAGGGGAAAGGTGCTCATGAAAAGACCTAGTATTTGAAGATGTCAAGCCATCATTCAGTCTAATGACATGTTTGAGACACATGCCACTCATACATTCACCATGAGACCCTCTGCTGCACTTTCGGGCTGCTTTCCCATAGGGATTGACCTCAGCTCAAAGTGGTGATCATGACAGTGGTAAAACCCAGCACTTTTTGAAGTCCTTTGATCTAGCCTGATCAAATGTACTATTTCATTTAATCACACAACAAGTTTTTGAAGTAGGTACTTCCTATGACATCCCTGTAACAGATTAGCAGACAGGACATAAGTAAACTTTCTAAGGTCATACAGTTTCATCAATTTAGAGAGGATGAGTGTCTAGGGACAGGGTCTGGGGAGGGAGAATGGCCAAATGTCACTGTGGGAAGGGGGTGGACACTAAAGTGAATGGAAAATGAAATGCGCCTCTCTAATCAGTTTGGAATGAGAGAAGAGTGCCAAACACATGAAGACACCTAGACATTCGACCCGTACGCTCCAGCCTTCCAGTGACCTTGGACAAATATGCCCTAAAATTAGCTGGAAATTTTCTTTTGGGAATTTGCAAGTGTTTTTTAGAATTTCCCAGGAAGGATGGTTCCAGGGGGAAAAAGATCTCTATGATTCTGCTGATGGATTCTGAGATATACTTACATTGTCATAGAGATTGAGTGAGAGGGAAAAAAACCATCAAGTCTAGAAGTTCAATGCAGGTGCCACTGCAAACCTTCAGAAACTGATGATTGAAAATTCAGCCTTGAGCAAACAGGTTTTTTTTTTTTTTTTTTTTTTTTTTTTTTTTTTTTTTTTTTTGCGGGGGCAGGAGTGGTAGCAGGGATTGAACTCAGGGTCACTTGACCACTGAGCCACATCCCCAGCCCTATTTTGTATTTTATTTAGAGACAGGGTCTCACTGAGTTGCTTAGCACCTAGCTTTGGCTGAGGCTGGCTTTGAACTCACAATCCTCCTGCCTCAGCCTCCAGAGCCAGTGGGATTATAGGTACAGGTTTTGCTATAAGGTCTCTAGTACTCTGGTGTCAGCCAATCCATGGTGTGTGTGCGTTTGTGTGTGTGTGTGTGTGTGTGTGTGTGTGTGTGTGTGTGTAGAGGAGATGCTAGCTCCTAGCCACTAGTGTGCCAAAATGAAAAATAAAGGATAAAACCCACCCTTTTCCAGTCTCTTTGTGGGACTTGAACAAATCTGCATATACCCTGAGCCAAGTTTTAGCATGCTTGTTTTTATCCATGTCAACCAAAATGCTAGCTCTTATAACCACACATTAGTATCTGCCCCGTCTCTATTCTGATTGCATTCAAAACCCACAAAGGACAGTTCAGTCAGCTAGGACTATAAACCTCTCTCTTACCAGAATTGGCTTGAAGTGAATATATGAGCCTCCAATTAGAACATTTTTGGTGGAAGGAGTGGAGTTCACATCTGAAGTGTATGTAGAAGTCCTAGGAAGCATTGCCCCAAGGCTGGCCCACAATATCATTCCTTGATAAATATTAGCAGGCTGATTGGCAGAGCACACTAAGGCATTTGTATGCAGAAATGAGCTTTGTATGTGAAATAACAAAATAAAGTTCATCTTGAACTATTTTTTTAATGGAATAAAATGCAGTTAGTAAATGCATGATTCTGTGGAACTGTTGGTATTAGTAACAGCTTCTCACTTTCTGGCGTTTTAATTATGTCTCCTGGGATGGGGAGAAGGGTTAGGGCGGGGCATATAGATTTTAACAGCTTATTTGGTTGCTGTCCCTACCTTTACTGCTGTTGAACGAAAAAAAAAAAATCTCCACAGGCGAAAATTCTTTGCATTGCAAATAAAATAGTTTTTCCCTGGTTTTTATCAGCATAGGTCCCACAAGGAACCGACAGCCGGTTTATGTCAATGAACAAGACTTATTGTTTTCAGATTTATTTTTTTATAGCAAAAAAAAAGAATTCGTGTTGAACAAAGGCAGTAAAGAACAATGAAGACTCTTAATTTGGGGTTCCAGCACAATTGCTGGGTGGAATAAAGGCCATCTTGCACCCAGCTATTTGTGGGAGAACTCATTAATTTTGGTCCTCCTGTAACTTGCTTCACAGGATGGCATGTACACACAGGAACACATACATTCACATGCACACACATGCTTTTCTTTTTACCCAGTGGACAGATGTGTTTGCTCTGTGTTTATTTCTAATTTCCATGAACCATCCATAAAGACAAATGGAATAGGGACTGGAGGTCAGAGAAGCAGAAAGTAAGGAATGAAAAAGAAATCCTCAAGGAATAAGGATATTTTATCTGGATTAAGAATGAGGAGGTAACAGTGTTCCTCACCAAATTGGATCTATAAAATCTTTTTCTTATAGTTCGACTCACTATTTCCTCTCTCCTAGAGAAAAAGATAGAGTTGGAAAGGTGAGAGACACATAGAACATTCTGGGGTGTGAGGATTTTCGCCCCCTTGATTTCCCCATTAAAAGTATGGCCTCATCATCCACAACCCAAACATCACCCAATGGGAAGGTCACTTATGCTCTTCAAGCCCAGTTTCTGCATTGCTCCTTAGAACTTATTAACCACCAGGTTCCGTGAGGATCATCCGGGACAAATAATCTCCAATCTCCTCCAAGGTATTTACTAACATTGACTAGAGGATGTCAGCCCCCAGGAGCACTGCATTCCCCCTGGGAATTCTTTAGGTTGGAACAAAGATAATAAAATGCAGGCCCCTGATGCAAATAAAGGGATGGTTTGGGTGAAATCTTTCAGAATGACACGCATCAGCCATTTGGAGAAACCAACATTCTAACGGGAACTCCAGTTGTGCCATAGATTTAAAACTGGGGCAAGCCGAAAAATGTGTTTCAGACTGGGACTCAATTTTAAAGGATTGCCAATGAGTCTCTCAGGAAAAACAAACTAGATATTAAAACTCCTTCTCAGGACTCTGACGCTACAGTGACCAATGAACTGAAGGTGAGGAAACAATTTGCTCTCAGTACAGCAGAGAGCAGGTCTTGCTCTGGGGAGTCAGGTGGGAATCACCAGCTTGAAGAATGGAAGGCAGGAGTGTCATGCATCTGCAGGAGGTATATGATTTTAAAATGCTATTCTGTCACAGTCCCAATTTCAAGGCTCATTTTCTTCCAGCATGTGGCCAGCTCACATTTTGTAATTATGGAACTTACTATATGAAATCTACTTTCAGAGTTCTTTCTTAGGATCACCATAAAATAGAAAAACGCTCCAAATCTAATTTTTCTTAATCTAATTTTACCCCAAGTGGTCATTTAATGGACATAATATAAAACAAACATCATGCCCAAATGGTAAAACAAGCAGCCAAGTATGTGTAGCTTTGGTTAGTTGCTGTTGAAATTATTTCTGCACTGTTGTTTCTTGAAAGATGTCTGGTCAGCTTTTCACCAATATCATAGTGTTTTGCCATTCCTTGAGCCCACAATGGAAGTCAAAATACTACACAGGTGCTGTCATTGAGTGAGAGTGGTAAAAATAAGACAACCTTCATGTGATGTCAGCCCACTGAAGGCTGCTCATCACATTTTTATGGGGTGAGCAGCCGGGTGGAGAATTAGGATCTGTCACTCAGGCTCCTGATTTATTATTTAGAACTTTACCATGTGGGGCTGAGCTGAGCATACAGAGTGTCTGAGGGGGCAGCAGGAGGTGCCCTCACTCACCTACGAAGCTCTGGTACAAGTTATCACTGAAGTCAACACTTTCAACCAAATTCTTCCCAGACCTTCCGACTGGGAGACCCAAATTTTACCCTGAGCAGGGAGAATGGGAATGAAGTGGGATTATATTCCTTACCCACTGCTATCCAACAGATTCTTATTAATATGTGTGTGTGTGTGCGTGTGTGTGTGTGTGTGTGTGTGCCCGCGCGAGCACGCATGCACATGTGTGCATGCGATTGTGTTTTGGCAGAAGGGGATTCATGTAAAACCACAAACACAAGCAGTTGTGAGTTCCTGTGGTCTCAGGCAGGGTTTAGTGGACTTTTTGTTTTTAAACTCCACAGCACTGCTTCTGGTCTGAAGTTGAAATGCTTCAGATGTCAAAGGAACCTTATTCAGAAAAAACTTCTGCCTGTCCCAGTGCAAGTGGAGTGGGGAACTGCTTCCTCCTACATAGCAGCTGAGACCCCAGTGCAGGACTGCTTGATGATTCTCAAATAGGGCGAGGTGAGGCCTTTGACTCCACGTTTAATTCCCATGTTTAATTTCACTGCAAGACTGAAGTCCCAGTGAGAAGTCAAATAGTAGGGAATGATGGGTACTTTGTTTTCAATTCACTCAGGGACTATGGAAAAGTGAAATATGAATTCTTTTTATTGAATTTGAGTATATATTCAATGTTTATTTTTGAGAAAAAGTGTTTAGCTGCGGTTGAATGGAATCACAAAGTCCATATTTCTGTGTCTTAGTTTCTTATCTCTTGAGACATAAAAGTTATACCTCCTGAAATGCTTAACCCCTTTTCTATAGCTAGGGAATGACTCTTGACATTTTAGTACAGCATACCTGTGTTAAGAAATTTTGTTGTATTCTATTTTAAGAAAATAAATTACATATAACAAAATGCTAGTCAAAATTCATGTTAGGGTTTAATGATGCTTGTATCAGAATATTAGACTTAGAAAATGCTTAAGGTCACACAAAATAAGAAAAGGCCATGCAACTTACCATACCTTCCTTAAATATTAGGACAAATTGGAATCATTGTGCTGAATCATAATTATTTTTAATTATCATATTATAATTAATCCATAGGTTTAATTTTTCTGCCTCAACCTCCTGAGTAGCTGGGACTACAAGGTGCATGCCAACTGCATCCTAATTTTAATTACAAACTCTAAAAAAGGTATACAAAATGCATTTCAAATGGGTAGACCTGTTAATTTTCCTCTTATATAATAAAGAATTGGAGCAAAAGAATGGATATAGACTCTTTGCTTCTCTGGAAATTGAGAGGAAGTGTGCATTTCCTACTTAGGATCTAACCACCTTATCAGGAGACAAAAATGTAAGGTTTTATTTATTTTTCATTTGTTTGTTTGTTTAGTGGTGCTGGGGCTTGAACCCAGGGTCTCAAGTATGTGATGCAAGTGTTCTACCACTGAGCTACACCCTCAGCTCTTTTAATTTTATTTTGAGATGGAGTCTCACTAAGCTGCCCAGGCTGGCCTCCAACTTGTAATCCTCCTGTTTCAGCCTCCAGAGTAGCTGCTGGGATTACAAAAATGCATCACCATCAAAAGCAAAATGCTGGGCTGGGGTTTTGGCTCAGTGGTAGAGCACTTGACTAGCATGTGTGAGGCCCTGCATTCAATTCCCAGCACTACATATAAATACATAAAATAAAAAGGTCCATCAACAAAAGAATGAATTATACCCCTTAATAAAAAACCAAAACCAAAATGTCAGGTTTTGTTCTCTGATTTGCAATGTGAGTTGGAAAAAAAAAATCACCTGTAGATGATCAGTCTTAGGTTTTTCCATATATGTAAGGTGAACCAATATCTAAAGGATTCATGGAGTATGTTATTAATTGCTGAAGCTGTAACAATATTGCATTGGTACCTTCTCTCATGTTTATGATTGAGAGAGACTATTTTTTCAGGGGGTTGTTATATAACCCCCTAAATCATCTCTCTCTCTCCCTCCTCCCTTATCCTCCCTGTTAGTCTCCATTTTAGCAAACTCATTGCAGAGAGGCAGTTATCACAAATTATAAATTGCATCTTGAATAATTTAAACCTGTTTGTTATCAGTCTTCCCCAGTAGCCTGTAGGCATCTTGAGAGAAACCATTAAACTGACCTCCATGCAGGGAGTCTAGCAAATGACGGTTTCTCAAGAATTATCTCCTGAGTGAATGAATTAATGCATAAACACACAGAAATCATAGGACCCTGTTGAGTTGGAGATGCTCTGAACTGGGAAGCATCACGGGATCAAATGTGCACCTGAGAAAAATAGCTGTAGCTGCATGAGTGAGGAGAGACTGTTTAAGAGACCAGAGAGAGGGTGTGAGGGCCTGATCAGGCACATACCGTGGGGAGGAAGACGAAGAGAAAAATACGAGGCTCCCCCGTAGGTAAATAACAACATGTCAGGTCGTAGGTTATAATTGAAAGGAAAATGTTGAATATTACTGATGGTAATTTATCCACCCAAAAAATAACTGTTAGTCATAATATTTGTTATCAAGGAATTTATAGTCTAGGGGAGGGGATTTTAAACAAATAATGATATAAATAAATTATTTGATCATAGTATGCAGGGAGAAGGTGGCTGGTGTGTAGTGTTGTCCTCTCTGAGGCAGGAGATACAGAAGGAAGGGGAGGATGAGGAAGTCACCTGTGGCATGGTGCTGAGTCCCTGCCAGCCCTCTGTGACAATGGGCACCTGTGCAAATGCTCTGACCACATTCCAGACATGAAGGTTGCTACTCCTCCTCTGTCTCCCCCACACCCAGCAGACATCCTTCAACATGATCCCTGAAAGGAGGGCCATAAGCCAGCAGCACCAAGTGGCTTGCACTAGCTGTGTGATCCTGCCCCTCACTTACCTCTTTTGTCAAGTGAGGGTATTGTATGAATGAATGTATTTACTTATTGAAAAAGGAGAACAAAATATGGAAACAAAAGAATAGCACACTAAACTTAAAAAAAAAAAAAGAGGAAATTGGAACAGACAGTGTCTAAGGTTTCTTCCAGTTCAACAATCCTGTGATTTTGTTGTTCAATAATGATTTGTTGCTTTTACTTGATTCCTTTGGCATGCTCGGTTGACGGGTGGCTGGATATGCTTTGTTCATCTCTCCAGAAAGCTTGGCCCACAGATCTAAGCTGCATGCAACAGTGGCATGGCTCGGGAGCAATTCAGAACCATCAGGTGGGCTGCCAAGAGTTTGGGAGGCACCATGTCAACTGGCATGCACCAATCTGGAATGTGATGGGGCCCAGAAACAACATGAATGAGTGAACAAAACAAAATCTACAGAGACCCTGTGGAGTCAAAAATGGAATCAGGTAGGTCTAAAAATAAAACCCTATGCCAACACAAATATGGACAGATGAGGATGGCAGATTTAAAAACAAAGGGCACTGAAGAAATCTGAAGAAAGAACATGGTTGACTCCAGGGGGTAGTTTATGGCTTCAAATGGCTGACACCTCTCCTTTCTGCTTGTCAATGGCAATAGATAATCTAGGACTCTCCCAGGATGATAGAAAGACCAAAAGGTCGTCAAGATTGGTTGATGTGTGGACATATCAAGTACTTACTAGCACCTGGCACATAGTAAGTGGCTAACAAAGCTTCGTTATTTCTAGTACTTTCACCACTACCTCCTCCTTCACAACCATGGGCTCATTTTTTAAGTGAAGAAGAAAACAATGAAATACCAGAATAAATGAGTATGAGGTACAGTAGAGAAATAACATACCAAATCAAAATCCTATCAAAGAAATCATCAGTTACTATTAATGCATTCTGTGTCTTCAACAATCACATCAACATGTAACACCTGGACCTGTGTCCCCATTGACAATCCCTCTCCCAGTTTTCACAGGATCTGATGGTCACCTGGCAGACCTGGACTAAGATAAGCTTATAGTCCCCTTCCCCTCTATGTAAAATATAGCTATTAAAATATACAGTTAAAAAGAAAACCCATGAAATGTGTACTATATAATATAAAAAATCAGCAATATCATGGTGTGTGATAGAAGTGAAGATGCATGGTCATCTAGCCTTCCTCTCTGGCTCCTCCCGTTCAAGTTGGAGGATGAAGTCCTTGAAATTTTAGCTTCTCTACTAATTATAAGTGGCCTGTGACATAGTTCCAATAAGTAAAACACAAGTGAAAGTCCCTAGAATAAACAGCCTCAAGTAAATCCTTGATGATAAAGCCCTGATGGGTTGGGAGACCATCTTCCCACCTCCAAATTTCTTATTTTGTAAAAAACAAACCTCTTTTGTCTGTCTGTTTCAGGCAAATGTACTCCTAACTGAGAGAGTGCTGTGCCCTGAAGCTGCTTCTGTCTTCTTCAGAAGGCAATAGCAGCATGTATGTAACATACAACAATAAAAAATATGAAATTAAAGATGAATATTAGAGACACAGACTAAAATTCAGAAAGGAAAATGAACAAGAGATAGAAAGACAGGCAAGATAGCCAGGCATGGTGGCACATGCCTGTAATTCCAGTTACTTGGGAGTTTGAGGCAGGAGGATTACAAGTTCAAGGTCAGCCTGATCAATTTAGAGAGAACCTGACTCAAAATTAAAAGTAAAAAGGGCTGGAAATGTAACCTCCCTGGGTTTAATCCCTGTACTAAGAGGAAGAAAAAGAGTCAGGCAAGAAGGCAGAATTTGAAGGTTGGGTAGGTAAAATTTTAATTGATGGACAAAAGGGAGAATAATCACACAGTCAAAGCCCTAGATGTAACATATTGGGGACAGCAGCTTGACAACCAAGGCAATAAGGTGTAATACACAGCAGAGGACTTGCAAGGCCTGTAGAAGTCAGGCAATGGAAAACTGGGCTCACCTAAGGCTTTCAACCAATAAGAAAAGTCTTAATAAATGGAGTTTCACAGTGTGTCATTCATAACTTAAACAAAAATTATCAAAATGTATAACAATATACAGTTTAAAATATTTTCCAAGAATGAAGTGCATGAGAGTGTATGGACATCTTTTGCCCTTCCCATTAAAAAAGAGCAGCTTAATTTAATTTCTGAGTATGCCTTTATCTGGTCAACTGTACTGAAAGGGGAATAACACAATTAAAGCTTTGAATGACAATGCTTTTTTTTTTTTTTTTAAAGAAAGAAAACTTCTTTTGGACACAAGAGTTCTGTTCAGAGATAGACTGGATAGTGGATAGGTAGATTAAAGCTGAAATGACATTTGTGTGGAAATTTGTCTGCCATTCTATGAGGCTATAATGGGAAACACCAAGATCATGTGTGTAAAAACACTGTCAGTCTCCAAAGAAAAGATGGGCTCCAAATTGTTATCAATTACCTTCCTTTAACTTTTTATTCTGGGAATCTCAACTGATCAGATAGTCAGGAAGACAGGATAAAGTTTCAGACTCATTGATTTTCTTTTCACTCTTGTTTAAGAGGCAGACTCCTGGCTACAGATAACAGTGATTTAGAGATTTGGTCTCAATTTATAAGCAGCACAAAATTTGTGCAGCCCAATAACAGGAGACAGGCTAGATCATTATCTTCTAGATGTGAAGATGTATGGCCAAGAGACCCAAAGAGGGATGCAGGGCCACTACTCCATCTTTATTACTGTGGAGAAGTTGATGAAGCCTATATATCCATACTCCTCCCTCCCCAGTCACCCCACCGTGAATCCCTACCACCATCACTACTGTCTCTGATAGTTCCCAGGCTGGCCAGTGAATCAAAAGGCTGGACAGCACATTCATGACCAGCATTCTCAGCCTGGGTACAGCACTGTGCACAGGGTAGCAATGGTACTTTTGATAGAAGGAATAACTCTTTACTTTCTCTTTAGCTGTTCTCAACAGAATTTCTCTAGGAGTGAGATGCAGACAGAAGCAGAGGTAACTCCTTATAATCCAAAAGTATAGGACAAGAGAGTATTCATAGTGCCTGATTTACTACAGATCTTTTTTATGCATGTGTGTGCCTACACGCATGCACACAAGCATGCATGATTGCATTGTGGATTAAACTGACCAAGCTTCTTATTTGTGGGAAGTCATTTTCATTGTAAAAGAGTTATGTTTTCTTTGTTTTAGTGTCATCAATATTTCTTTTGGAATAGGAATGCATCCTATGAAAAATCAATGTACAGGATAAAAGCACAGTTTTTGGAGTCAGGCAGTCCACGTTTGAATATCCTAATTTTGTCACTTGTTGGTTGTGTGACCTGGAATAAAATATTTCACTTCTCTGAGTCTGAGTTTATTAATCTGCAAATGGGAATCCTGCTAGTGCCTACTTCACATGCCTATCATCAGGAATAAATTGAGGATTATGTTTAAAGTGCCTAGAGAAATACCCAAGACATGACAAGAGCTATGGAAGTTTTAGCTCTCATTATAATTGGATCTACTGGAACACTATCTTTCAGCCATCAAGTACCCATTATGATAGATACTGTTCTGCCAACTAAGGGCACAGAACAGGACAGGCGAGAGCTTTGAACTTATGGTACCTATGTTGTAGTGGGGAAAGTAGATGATAATAAACATAACGTCAAACCAGATCATGATACATGTTGTGAGGAAAACTACAATGGGGGACATCATAGAGGGTGACTGAGATCAAGGGCCATGCTATCCTTTGAGCAGGGTGGCCACTGGAACTGAGACCTCAATCTCATCTCCTCTGTAAGGAGTACTATGCAGAAATGAGTCATGGTGTTCTTCTTTCTCCATGGATCCCATTATATTAGGTCCTTCCTGCTTTAGCATCACATGCTTATTTCACACAGCAGAGCTATTTTTAAGGATGGTGAACAAAACATCTAAAGATCAAAACTATGGGAAAAAAAAGTAGGAGCTTGTCCCTATGAACAGTCACCCTAAATGAAGGCATCAACAGGAGAGAGGGAGAGAAGAAGCAGAGGACCCACATTGTTCCAGCCCAACATCTTTTCCCAGCCCCAGCCAGGCAGATCAGACTTCAGACACTCATGTCCTGTCATCAGTCAACTTCAGGAAACTTTTCAAAATTGTTGCCCAATCTGCAAGGACAGGAGGTAGAGGAAATGGAAAAGTGAGAGAGGGAGGAAGTTCTGCTCCTTGGTAGATGCTGGAAATCAGGCAAAACATGACTGCTATGTTTATTCAGTCCAGGCACCTAAAATTTTGGTGTAGGGGGATAAAGGCTGTTATCTGGTGGAAATGGAACAAACTTCACGAGGTTGGAATGTTAGTCTGGACTCTGATGGGAAGAACATGGTCTGAGTTGTGCTTTGCAAGTGGCTAATGCTATTTTCATTTGCAATAGAAGATTCTTACATGGGTTTAGCTTTTTTAGTTTATAGAGTGTCCTCATACACAAACATGATAAATGACCATTTCATCTCATTTCTCAGCTCAGAGCCTTTGAAGATGCCAATCCTAGGCTTGAGATTCTCCCTGCTTCTCTTTCATACATGTTCATTTCAGAGACACCAGCCCTGCTCATCTTATCTAAGTGGGGCTACCTATTCACTAAGTTCCCCGATGCTGAGATCTTTAATTTCTTTCAGAACCCTTATCCCAGTGTGTAATTATTCATGTGTTAGTTTCTTTTTTTTTAATCCAGCTTCTTCACTTGACAGTTAGCTCCACAAAAAGGCAGTCACTTGTCTCTTTTACCTACCAGTGCCCACCTTGTGCTTAGCCAATCAGTGCGTGGCACAAGCAAGATGCTCAACATTTTTCGAATTAAAAAATCTACAGTACAAACCTGGAAGGTGGATATTTGTTTCCAATGAAGAAATGGAAACTCAAGGGGTCAAGCGCCTTGCTCAGGATCACACAACCAGTGACAGAGCAGGGGCTCTAACTTGGGACTTTTGATGCTTGACTTTAAAGGTTCTTTCATTTTTTTAAATCCCATGGAGAGACATGGGATTGCCAGGCATCATGGTGGGAGGCAGATTAAAGCAGATGATGCTAAGGAAATAAACATCTCTGAATCTTTGCCATAGAGAAGGACCAGGGGTCCTGCCCAAGATACATTCAGAGTAGGTGAAGGTGGAAAAGTTCCCATGTCTCTGGGTTCCGTTGGTGGTACTGAGTGATAGTTGAGACCATGCCTCTTGGGCCAGAACTCTGGCTTCTAACCCTAGTATGACCACTTACTGGCTGTGTACCTTTGGTAAATTACTAATGCCACTAGTTTCCTCATCTTTAATGAGGGGACCATTGTCATGCATGCATCAGAGTGCTGATACTATACATTCTCTGCCTAGAACACAAGGAAGGAACTCCACACTGGAAGGACCTATAAACATATCCCTTCAGTGTGCAAAGATTCACTCTCTTAACTAGCAGCAAAGTGAAAAATGGTTGAAAATATATTTGAAATTACTTGAGACTCTTAACCCCAAAAAGCTTTAGGCATTGCCTGTTTTGCTTCACCATGTGTCTCTGTATTGCTATAGTTTTGAGTGTCTCTATTTTTCTCAAACTTTTTCAGCTGCTGCACACCCAGCATGATGTCTTAAGATGCAATATGTCAGGTGAAAATGAAAAACACATGTATTTTCAGCACTTTGTTTCAAGTATTCATGGCTTTCCAGAAAACATAGGTTTGAGAATTAAGATTTTCCAAAGGACTAGGCTGAGATGTAGATTTCTCATTGTTCTTGAAGTTGCTATTAGGAATAGATAATCATTGTTATCAAAAGTGAACAAAGTTTGCTAATTCACAGATTGGGTGAAATTATTTTACCAAACTGGTATGTTACATCTGAAAAGGAGAAAATACAAGAGAAACAAGACAGCTGTCATTTGGTAGAAGGGATAAATGGATTGAATATTATGTCAAGTGGGTAAAATAAGTCCAAAGGATAGATAAACATAACTGACTCCAGAGAAGTAGTACTTCCTAAGAATTCGAAGTCTCCAAGTAGCCATCTCATGAGCAGGGCACCGTGGGACTAGCAAGTCCATGCATTCATACATGGGCAGGTGGGCAGCCACCTCTCAGGGCTGTTTGGAAGTTGTCCATTGGATGGGAAAGTGAGATTGGGAGATCCCCATGGTTCCTTCCAATCTTGAGAGTCCATGTTTTCTGAATGTGCCACAGAATTCCAAATCTATGCTTCTCCATTCATCACTGGTCAAAATTCTATGTTTACAGAAGCATAATCAATACTGACGCTTCTGATGGTGGAGACTCAATGTAGCCAAGGACCTTTACATGTTTATGATGTTTCTGGATAAAGATAGACTTTTACAATTTATTAGCACTGTCCCTTATACAAGGCTGAGGCAGCTGTTTGGATTGCCTGAATCAAGGAGAGTCAGAACTTTGAGAAAAAGACACACAACTCCCAAGAAGCAAAACGTAACCCAGAAGAATGTTGTGACCCTATGTTGAAGGGACCCCACCTAACCTTAGAAAGCCAATGAGTTTTCTGAAAGCCACACAGTCTGTTCACCCCCTGACTGTCCCTGCTATCTTTTGGAGCAAAGAATCTCCCTGCTTGCCAGCCTGCCTATTCAGTAGAATATGAGTTGTTTGTTGGCTGTCCCAGATCCTTTCAGCTCTGTTGACAGAGGCCAGAAAGAAGAATTCAGGAACCCACAGCAGCTGTGCAGCTTGGCTGACCTGTACACTGGGTGTGTGGTTCCAGAACAACTCTCCAAGGGAAGGCAGGAGGTGGAAGGAGGGCAGGGCCATAAATTAGTATGTTGAATTCCCTACCGACATGCCTCTGGGTGTCTATC
The DNA here is from genome assembly GCF_902686445.1 of Sciurus carolinensis. Lineage (NCBI taxonomy): Eukaryota > Metazoa > Chordata > Mammalia > Rodentia > Sciuridae > Sciurus > Sciurus carolinensis. The sequence goes on along the minus strand of NC_062220.1, from coordinate 87,724,151 downwards.
CTCAGCTTCTCTTTCTTAGCATACTCAGGTGGATTAATATAAGCAATCTAATCTTTGCAGAGTGTTTACTATGTGCTAAACATGTCTCTGGGGATTATGTATGTGTTATCTCATTTAATTTCTACAAGAGCCTGTGAGCAAGTATTTTTATTACATCAGTTTTCAGACAAGTAAACTGAGGCACCATTTGGCCCAAGGTCACGTGGGTTGCAGGTGGTAAACTCACTGTTTAAACAGGCTGATTTAGAAGTCTGGGCTTTTAAGATAAGCAGGAAAAGAGGATATGGGGAGAAACATTGGGAGTGTGCATAAGGGATTTTTTTTTCATTTATTTGTTGTGTGTGTGTGTGTGTGTGTGTGTGTGTGTGTGTTTACATGTGTGTTAGTTACTGGGAATTGAACTCCCGGTACTCTACTAGTGAATTACATCCTGAGTCCTGTTCATTTTATTTTGAGACAGGGTCTCACTAAGTTACTCAGGCCGGGTTTGAACTTGCCATTTTGAGTAGCTAGGAGCCTTTTAAATAGCAGGAATTACAGGTTATTCATTTGTTTTGTTTTCAACATAGTTAAATCTATTCGATTTAAAGGTCGTTTAATAATCTCTTCCCACATCAGGCTTTCTGTCCATGAGCCAGGGCTGTACTTCCTGCTTCTCAACCATTAGTACCATGCCTGATCAGTGATTGATACTTAGTCAATGGTTGCTGAATGAATGAACACAGCAAGAGGATACATGGAAAGAGATGTGCCCAGAGACATCCGAAATACATAGTAAAGCAATCATGTGCAGCACGTGGTCTCTAGTTTCTCAGAGTCTGCTGTTTGACTCTATGGGGCACTGTGATCCCTGATCTCCATACCACCACCATCCTCCTGTAGGACCAGGTATTCTCCACGTGTACACAGTCCTCTGCCCCAATTCTGCTGTCATTGACTGCCCAAGTAGAAACTGCTGATTTTCTCTAGAGTTGTCCCCTCCTCTTACCCCTAGAAATGCAGATTTCCTGTGCCAAGTCCCCAGGGCTCTGGAGGGGCCTGTTTATTTTCTTTGGGTGCTGAAAAACCTTCTGCAAGGTTTTGAGGGCAAAGGAGATTGACAAATACTAAGCCTTCTGGGGCAAATCAGAACTATGAGAGATGACCAGACAGGAGATGGACAATAAGCAGGTGTGGTTGGTTGCTGTGGCAGCCCTGGCAGTATTGGTTTCAGCAAATAAACAGAGGTAAACTCAGGAAACCTGCATAGTCTTATCATATGTGCTCAGTGTGCAGACTGCAGAAGTCCATGGACAGCTGTTAGCCTTTACGGTCTTACAGATGAGGGATAAGTGTGCCAGCACCCCTCGCCAATACCCTGGAAAGAGTTGATCATGCCAGCCTCACCACAGTACCACCAGGGGCTGCATGTGAGAATGAGAGATGCCTCCTCCACTACCTGGGGAAGTTTCTAGATGACTGGAAAAAGAGAGAGGTCACTGTTGTGTGGCAGTCGGCAGATCAGGAGCTTTCAGATCAATTATACCATTTAGATTATAAACAATCTTTCAAGGAAGGTATCGCTGTGTCTATTTCAGAAATGAGAAGCTCAGATGCATCTCCAAGCTCCCACGGTAATAACAGCACTCTTCTCTGTCCTAAGCCACATATGAATTTTTATTTTTGAACACTCAATATGCACCAGGCACTACCATGCACGTGACTTCTACTCAGGGCCCTGGTTTGTCTTGGGTGAGAATGAGTTGAAACTTCCCAACCATGAAAGGCTTTGGCCATAGAACTCTTTTCTTTCCCTTTAATCTGTGAATGACTATAACTGTACAGCTAGAATCCCTTTCTACATATTAAGAGACATGTCATGGGAACCATAATTGGCCATTTAAATGAATTTTACATATTTGTGAGCTAAAGTCTTTCAGGATTTTGGTATTCAAATTTAAGCCAAAAGATTAATTTAGCCCAGTGTTTCTCAACCATGATCTCATGTAAAAAAAATACTGATGCCTGGTCAATACCCCAGAAGAAATAGTTCAAACCTTCTGGGGAGGAGGCACAAGCACTGATAATTTTTTTTTTTTTTTTACGTTCTCTAAGTGAGAGCAACAGGTAGCCAGGACCCATTCCCTCTTCAAATTAATGCTCCAAGTGTCACTTTATCTAATAAAATAAATAGAAGCCCAAATTGCCTTTAAAATGCAAGGTGATCTTAGATTTTCCTCTATCTAATGCTGGCTATCAGAAACTCCAAGCTGACAATAACAAGGCAACCATGATGTGTATTTTAGAACAAATGCCCAAGCAGCCAGGGTAGAAGACAGGGAAAGCAAGATTATATGTTAATTATTGAAAACCAGACTTCCTGGCAGAAGGCCAGGGGTGTGGCAGAACGGATAGTGGGGGACAGGAGAAATTTTAGGAAATTAGAAATTTTAATAAGTTTGCCCGTCAAGGGCTGCAACTGGCTGCTGAATTGTTTCTAACTTATTGCAAGCTTTGAGAGCAAAAACAGATGAAGAAAGAAACTCCTGTATCACATTCCTGCTGCTTTTCATTTCTCAAGCCCAGGAACAGAAAGGAAATGAAGCCTTCCCTGGGCTCCTGTCCCCAAATCTGATTCAAGGCCCCCAATAGGCCTGCTTTCTGAACACCAGGGGGAGTCAGACAGAGTTTGCATTCTTGCTTATTTAGATCCCTTCTTGAATGGTGTCTTCCTTCTCTCCCTGGCGAGAGAAGCCGTGTATTTGTGCTCATTTAGAAGCCTTAAAGCAACAAAATGGCTTTTATCCCATCACCCCTGGGTCTGAAGTGGAGACCCAGGGGACAAATGAAGAGTCAAAAGCAGGTGACAGACCTCCTGGCCACCAGTGAGTATTAACTAATGCTAGTCTCCAAGAGTCGATCAGAAAAGTTTTAATTGAAATTTGATCTCTATTATACTTTGATCATTCTAAATATTTTATACTAAAAATCATACAACTTTCATCACAGGAATGGTAAAGTCAGAGGAGCATGTCACAAGAAATGAGAGTTTCAAGCAGAAATGAGTGACTTATTCTCATGATCTAGGAAAATACACAGAAAATAATGAATTGTACTTTCTTCAAGTGGCTAATAGGTATGTTAAATGTAAAATGACACCCGCCCCCCAGGAATGAACTTGTAAAATGAGTGTACTCTGAAGAAGAAAGACAAAAATCTGTTGGGATATCTTTATCACAAACTTTTCCCAGAGGATGTACGAAATTAGGGGAAGAAAAGGAGCATATGGTGCTTAATGACAACTTAGGAACATTTATTTATTTATTTATTTGAAGTCTGACAACAGCCAAAAACACTCTAATGGTAGTTCTTTCACTGAAATGCATATCCTTTTATAATGTCATAAAATTGTTTTCATTGAAATAGCTTGTCCACTATGATACTCTGTCATTTTTAATCCAACAAGCAGCCAATAAGCAAGACCTGTGTTGATTTCCCCCACATAAAGATAGAAGGCACATTTTTCATGGAAGGAGGCCATGGAATAAATGCTGCTGTATCAAACATTCCTGCCGAGGAGGGAGAACTCCGCTCTCATGTTTTTTCATACTAGCGCACATAACTTTTTTCCCTTGTGGATCTTCAGTGAGGCAAGGCAGTTGCCTTGGCTGTATGGAATTCAGCAAACAGAAATGCATGACCAGTGACCACACACTCGCATCTGGATGAGGTTTTGGCTGGCTGCACTTAGGGATTTTTAACTCCAGCCACTAACAAGGATCCCCTTCTTTTTGACTATATAAGTCAACTCTGAGAGCCACAGGGTACAGAGACATTTTTTTCCAGATCCTTCTATCTCTATTAAGCACTAAGGGTATAGATAGGAGAGACTGACTCTCTTGCCCTCTGTACTTCTTATAGTTGGAGGTACCAAAGTTTGGCAAGAAATGGGAATGACAGGGGAGGGCATCAACTTAAAAAGGAGAGTGACACCATTCTTTTCACTGTCCCGCCAACACGTAGGGGAAAGTGGACAGAGGTATCTGGTGGGATGATGGAGCATCAAAGCACAGCCTAAGCCTGACTTGAGTCCCATTCTACATAGCAGCTCTGTAAATTAGACTAAGTTCCTTCACTTCCCAAGGTCTCATTTCCTCCTCTGTAAAATGGGGGTAATGATAGTCTCTACCTTATGATGTAGTCATGGGAATTAAAGGAAATGGTGCTTATAAAATCCTTTGTCCTGCACTGTAGTTTGAAACCCGCACAGCAATCCTATTTAATGTACTGTTTTTGCTGATGGCAAAGTGAGGTTCAGAGATATGATATCACTGCTTCCGAGTCAGCCGGCAGGCATATGAAAGAAGCTGGACATGAGCCGGGATAGCCAGGCTTTAAAGTTGGGGGTCCAGACACTTACTTACTGACCCATACTACAAAATCCCAGAAAACTCAGGCCAGTCCTTCCTTCCATAGGAGAGAAATACAATCAGTAGAGCTTCAGTGATGAGGCCAAAGTGATTTAAAGTAAATATGGAGACGGGTGGGCCAAAGAAATCGGCTCTGTGCACAGTGATTTTTCCTTGGTTGGTCCGTATCCCAAGCAAGCCAGAGCCACAAGCGTATTGAGAAAAGCTCCAATATTACACCAGAATAACAGGAGTATTGACTGGTGTAAGGCAGAGGTGGAAGGTTCAAGAAGGAGACAGGTCCTATTTTTGTGCAAAGCCTATTAGTGCAGTATCTAAAAATGTTGGTTAAATATGGTGTGAAGCTCAACCATCTTGAACTGCACATGAACTTGAGATTGCCGAACCCATTAGTATTTATTAGTCCTTCATCGAATATCTGTTATCAAAACCCAATAGATCTCAGCCAAACCAAGCAACAACTAGCATTTTTAAGTATAAATGGAAAATGAATTTACAAATCCCCAGTTTTTCTTGCCTGCTTCTCACATTGGCCTCAAATCTACACACTGAAAGGAAAATTAAAATCAGTTAGTAAATGTCTACTTCTTCTTTGGCTTAAGAATTCACACAAATTAGACCTACAGAGTATAATGATTTTACTTAATTGGCTTCCATATTTAATTTGTATATATTTATTGGTTTGTGTGTTTGAGAATGCTTTATGTATTTATGTGACTTTAAAATTCTCTGGCTTAGGGGCTGGGGTGTAGCTCAGTTGTAGAGCACTTGCCTAGCATGTGTGAGGCACTGGGCTCGATCCTCAGCACCACATAAAAAAAAATCAATTAATTAAAATAAAATAAAGATTAAAAAACAGTGATATTAAAAAAAAACCATCTGGCTTAGAATACCTGTAGAGGGCAGCATGTTATATTTATTTAATGGATGACTCCTCAGTCTCTTGCTAATGGTAATGGTGGTCATCATTATCACTATCATCGTCGCCATCCTCCTCATTATTCCTGTCATATTCCTGGGTTTTCATCTTAGAATAAATTTTGATTGCAAAGTTGCAAAGTAGGCAACAGGTCTTATGAATGTTAATTTTCTTCATACTCTTTATGTCTTATTTGATTTCAAATCAAAAAGGTTCTCTTCTTTGCACACCACAAGACTCCTCCACTAGGTAAGATGTTGGCATAGAATGCTGCCATTCTGCTATTGAATAATTCAGAACAGGCTAACACATCACTAACACAGTGCCATGGGTAGAAGAATCAAATGGAAAGAAAATTCCTTACCAAGATATGTTTTCACTTGCATTAGTCTGTGGTCAGAAACAAACCCTCCCTGTAAAATCTGTTTCTTTAAGATTCTAAAAATAAATTGATCTGTAAGTGACTTTGCTGTGATACATACAGTGAGTCAGATCCAGAGTAAGAGCCATTTATAGAATGTGAACTAAACATGGGCCTGAGATTACAATTTAACCCTCACAAACAGAGACGTGGCATTTCAGATTGTGCAGTGTTTGATCTATAAAGCTACTTTGCAATATAAACAATCTTTCTGTTGCTCTGGCTAAGAATACTAGACTATGGCTAGAGAATATCACAAGATTCAAACATCTGGTTATACATCAGCATGAGAATGTACATGTGTACACCTATGTGTGTATTCTCAGAACATGTTATGGATATGGCCATATTCATTTGTATATAAGTAGACACTGAATTTAATGCAGAGTATCAAGCTGCCAATCCATAGATTCTCCTACAACTGAGTAGGTGGGAGTATTTTGACTTGCAGTGCACAGCAATTTAGAGTGGCTGACTGGCCATAAATAAGTCATTTAACATCTCAGAGCCTCAGTTTCTTCAACTATAAAATGGAAATAAATACAGTCCTACCTCAGCAATAGATGTGAGATAATGTACATAAAGTACTCAGGACACACAGACAAGCTTAAGAAATATTATCTACTATTGCATTCTCCCAGGCAGTTAAGGGATGGTGCGATTTCCTCCTCACTCTTCTCTAAACCTTTGGATGTCCCTTTATCTCTAGAGTGTGTCTTTATAGCCTTGTAAACAGATGCCTCTGATGACAACACCGGAGGCTATAGGTTGGCAAACGTTTTCTTCCCACTCCTGCATAGCTGATGTAATGAGTTTCTTTAAGGTGACAGATGACTGGAGGGAGGGTGTGTAAGTGCATGTGTGCGTGCGTATGTGTGATACACAGAGACAGATGAGAATGTGTGTGTGTGCATAAGAATTCACCTTCTAACAAGGATTTGCCACCCTCATGGACTCATAAGCAAACCTGTCAACCACTGGATGGCCACATTGCCTGCAGGTGTGTCTCCCATCTGGCTCACTGCACTGAGTTGCACTGCGAGGATATGACTTCCAGTCACAATGTTAATTTCTGACCACCTCTACCCTGTTATTCAGATCCTTTCTGGTCCTTGGATAACTGGAATCCACCTGAGACTTCCTAACAATCTCTTTGCTAACAAATGGGCTGCAAGTATTAGGAAATTCCGCCATGCTGTTGGGGTGAGTTTTCCTGTTGTCATAGTTTATTTGGATGACAGGCTCTTACTCAATTAAAACAATAAATCTACCCTTTCAGCATCTTTTCTCCTCTGGAGACATGCTGGTCTTGGTACATGAAGCTGCGGTCAAGATGCATGCTGGGTATGACCACACCATTCTGCCTTTCAGGTGTGACTTCAGGGTCACACTGGACACTCACGTCTGGAAGGTTGACTTCACCATGCACCGTAGACTCACTCTGCTATGGAGGGGGGTGAGATCATGGGCTGGCAGGAATTTATCGTTCTTTTAAACAAATGGAGTTGAATTCAATCTACTGACCTTGATGTGGAGGCTAGTGGTACAGGCCATGTGAAACAAAACAAGATTGACGAAATGGGGAAAGCACAGCACACGTGGTCACTGCATTCAGAAGGTGACACTACTGAATTTAGTCTGTGAAGGTCTTGTCACATGCAAGTCTAGAAATAGCTATGACCTAAACATGGGGATCGGAGACAACCCATTTAGAAATGAATGGATACATTCCATTGTGGTTGTATAGTGTTTAAAATCTATTTTTGGGCAAAAGGGATATTGTAAATACTTTCCCTTGTTCCTAACTGTCATAACCCAAACTTTCTGGCTCTCAACAATTTTCAGCAATCCTGTATGCCAATAATTTTTTACATGCCACCTGACAAACGTTATTCCATCAGAGATGCGGGATTCCCTGTGAGCTCCCGTGAATCCCCAGGGCCAGCCAAGACTAGACTGGACCTTGTGACAGTCTAGGCTGAATATCTCTAGGGGCTTCCCTACTCTCACTGCACATTCTGAAGTCACTTAGTTCTGATGGCCCTTGGGAAATGCTGCCATATTAGGCATATGGAAATGTCCGTGTCATAGCAAAATTATTTTGGAAGTAGAGATTTAACATGACATTTGAGATTAGAATTCAATTCCAAATTTGGGGCTGGGGTTTATGTGAAGTTAATTTTGGGGACTTCTCCCTGCTTTTGCAAACTGTTTGTGCCAGCAAGCATGCCTTCATTCTTCAGCACCAGTGAGTCATAGCATGTGTCCCCTTCTCCATTTGACCCTCTTTTGGTAACAGAATTTTTGTGGTAGAAGACACAACAATCTGTGTGGACATCACCTGATTTTGAAAGTGGTTGGCTGGATAGGTTTATTATTGAATTCAGGTCAATCTGTCACTTCCTTCCTCTTGACTAATTATCCTTCTTGGTGTCAATAAGATGGTCAAAATGGGAGAAACCTTGGGCCAGGTATGGTAAAGAAAAGACCCTCCCTGGATAAATGGTTCTTGGTGTCTCCATAGAGACAAATATTGATTTTATCTAGAAATCATTACCTTCTGAGCACCTTCATTACCTGATAGAATTTCTTCTGGAAAGAATGATGATCTTCTGTTAAGTTCTAGACCTGTGTGAAGATCTGATGATACCAAATCATGGCCCCAAAGATCTCTACAGTGCTTTCTTAAACAAAAGAATGCCCTTGTAGCATTGCCCACTGAGGCACTCCTCATAAGTGGGACCATCACTTCCAAGTGATTTAGTTACGGAAGAAATAAAAGGAATTCCTTACGAGACATCGTTTTCATCAGATGGCTCTATCACATAAGACCTCAACAACATCAGCAAAAAGGCCTCTGGGATAGTTATTTTTTGACATTTCTAAAATGTAGATTCTTTTTATTTCTGCTGCCTCGATAACAGAATAAATCAGAGATCTGACATCAGTTCCTCCACTGAGCTATTAATTTTTAATTCTTTCACTGATTGGTGGTTTTGACACTATGTTTGATGGAGGTAAGTTTATATGTTGTCTAAATCCTACAATAATAAAGCAAACTTACCAGTCGAAGATATTATATCCGAATATATTTGTTACCGAGTAGAATTTGGTTTCAGTTGAAGGCTATGTGAGGATGCAAGCCTGGGGCTTATTGAGAATAGCCTAGAAAGGATATCAAGAGGCCAACCATTTGAGGAGACACCTAGTAAGGTACAATGGGCCTGTTATTGATAAACCTAAACAAAATCGTTCACCATTTTAATGTCTTATTATCTTCTTATCCAATTATTTATTAGTTAAATTGTTATTTAAGCATTATCCAAAGGTCACTAGGCAAATTGTATCCAGTTTAAAAAGTCACTCTAAGGCTTAGAATACATCAGTCTTAATAATGACCTTATTGGTGAGAATGACCTGAATAGCTATATGGGAACATTTTTGTCTATATTTAGAATTGGCATCAGAACTTCCCAATTTTCCAAACCACTTTTCTTTCCAGAAAAGGTTAGCAACACTCAAGCATTTGCCATTCCAAATGTTACACATGCAGGATTTTATTTAATTCTCATAAACAATGGGGAAGTTAGTTACTACTGTTATCCCCAAGTCTCAGGTGAAGAAACAAGGCCAGGAGCAGTTAAATCTCTTGCCAAGTTCTCAGAGCAGTCAGGGGTGGAGCCTGGTTTCAAGTTCCTGTTTCCAAATTGCAGGTACTTGTCTCTGAAGTCTAAACTCATCACTAGTGACGTTATTATTTCTACTCATCAAGGTTTAATTTCCTCAAATGGATATCTTTTCAAATCTTAAAAAAAAAAAAGCCTAATGTTTGACTTGCAATTTTTCCAAAGAATCCGTGAGCAGATTGCAAAAGTTACTTCCCTTACCTATATTGATGAAATATATACCCTGATTCAAACTACCTTTTTTTTTTTTTTTTTTGATACTGGGGATTTAACCCAGAGGTGCTTTTACCATTGAGTCACCTCCCCAGTCCCTTTTATTTTTTATTTTGAGACAGGGTGTCACTAATTTGCTAGGACTTTGCTAAGTTGCTGAGGCTGACTTGAAATTTGCAATCCTCCTGTCTCAGTCTCCTGAGTTCCTGGAGATTACATGTGTGAGACACCACCTCTGGCTCAAACTAACATTTTGAAAGTTGTTATTTTGAGAATCTTCACTTAATCAAGTCCATTTTATTAAAATGGTGTCCAAATTATGCAAACATTTACAAGTATGTCAAATCACATTCTTTCAAATATGATGGGCAACACATATCAAAATAATTTTGTATTTTTTAAATGAAACAGGCAGAAAAGTCATTACTTGATACTGCTGAGGCTCAGAAAAATAAAATAACTAACCTACCATCTCACCTTTAGCACATGAGCCCAATTCAGAATTTCTACCACTGTGTTCAGCACTATTTCCCAGGAGCCTCTGCTCTCCACAAGACTTGGAAACACCTTCATGTTCCCTGAGTCTGCTCTGTGTCCAGCCTGAAGTAACAGAGGCAATCTAAATGTGTGATCTTCTCACTGAAAAGAATGGAGTTTGTCTTGATATAGAAAAATAAACAGGTACTAAACAATGTTTTCTTTTCAACTCTCAAACTTCACCGTTTTACTAGTAGGCCAATAAGAGAGAAGGTGTTTGTTCAGAAGAAATGTTCTGTCATTAGAGAACATTCCCTGGGATGTGGAGGCATCTTATTTATTGGGTGAAGGGCAGATGCAGATAACCCTTCGTTTCCAGACCCACACTATGGGCCATCTAGTGCAATCTTGGAAGCATAGTGGTTGAGTTCAAATCCCACCTTTACTCTTTACTAATCGTGGGCTTTTGAGTGAACTATACAATGTCTTCATGCCTACTCTCTCATCAGCAAAAGGGAGACCATAAGGATGGTGTCTACCTCCTGGGATGAGTTATGGGTACACATGAGTTAAATGTAAAGGGCCTAGAACAGTACCAATGAGACTAGGTATTTTTTATCTGAATGAATAATCCCCTGTACTTCTTATAAAGTGACAATGATAAATCCAAGAATCAGATTGGATCCAGTCTTTGGATGTTCTCTGTAAGTCATAAAATGCCCTGAGCATGTAGTGAATGTCTGTTATTACCTTGGAGAAAAGGTTACAGTGTCTGAACATACTTGCCTTCCTACAAGAGGGAGTTCCTGTTTCTTATAAATCAAGAAAAAAAGTCACTTGCCTCTAGTCTAACCTCTTTGATAGCTTGTTATCCAAGAATCAAGGGCTTAGAGGTGTTGTCTAGCCAGGAGTGGTGTTGACCCCAGGCCTGGCAGACCTCCAGGGAGGCCTACAGAGATTGTGCTTGCTGGGAAGGGAGGCATGTCCCAGCCGCCTGTGACAGTATCTCCATATTGATCTCGCATCTGAGAGGCCTACTGGTCCTGCGGGATTACTTGGGCAGAGCCAACAGGCAGCCTGGAGCCCTGAAAACTGGGACAACTATTTACTCTGTGGGTGGCTGCTCAGAGAGACCTGAAGTCAGAGCTGTATCTGATAGCGAAGCAGATGCTTTGACTCAGGATAAAAAAAAACAGCATGATTTTTCCATATTTGAATGACATGTCATTTCTGATAGGATCAGTATGCATGCAGGTGGTACATGAGTGAAACTTTTCAAATGCCTCCTCCTTCCTTTTAGCAGCGCCCTGGTTTGCAATCTGGTCTTAGGTAGTGGCTCAAATACCAAGATCTGATGGTCTTTAAGAAGATAGAGATGCTAATGGGGACAGTCCTTCCTCCAACCCTTTCCTGGCTCACTGTACACTCAGTCCTATTGCCCCCTCTCTGCTGGCTTCTCTGATTGGAGTTCTACCCAGTTTTCCATGTTCAGCTTCAATGCCATGTTCTTCACTAAGCTGCCCTTCCATGCTCCACCTAGAGGTAATTTCTGTCCTTAGAATGCTTTTCTTTGTATACCTTTAATGCAGTGTTAACAAATTTTTCCTGGTTTCATAATGAGTCTGTAAAACATCTCTGTCCTATTAGCTTATAAGAAACTGCATCTTGTCATCTCCGTGTCACTCTGACACCTAGACCGCATGTGCTTAAAGGAGTCATTCAGTAGATGTTCATCAAGAGTATAAATAAATATTTGTTGGTAGTAATTAACCTGAACTGAGAACCTGGTGGCATCCCAGACGGGCTCTGAACTGTGTAAATGGAGCTTTGCTCTTTTCCCTGCTGTTACTCTTCAAGGCTGTTTCCTAACATTGGCTGCCAGGAAACACTACCAATTCCCATGATTGAATCCTTAAGTACTAGAGAGCAGCAGTGCCTACTGCGATTAAGAACCTGGTGAAACTGTGAAGGAGGGAAGCCCCCATTTGCTTCTAGCTTCAGAGGTGAGAACTGCAGACATTATTTTTGGGCTGCTTCTATCACCAGTCAGTGTGATTCAGAGGGTAGATTTAGGAATAGAATTTTCTCTTTCCCTCTCCTCTTCACCCCCTCAACCTGAGCTACTTTTTTTTTTCTTGCTATTTTTTAAAATTTGTTCTAATTGGTTATACATGACAATAGAATGCATTTTGACGCACTGTACACAAATGGAGCATCTTCTCATTCCTCTGGCTGAACATGGTGCTGAGTCATACTAGTAGTGTAATCATACAGGTATATAGGGTAATAATGTCTGTCTCATCTATGGTCCTTCTCATCCCCACTACCCCCACCCCTCCCCTCACTCCCCTCTGCATAATCAAAATTTCCTTCATTCTTCTCCCCCCCACCATTGCAACTAGAGATGATGAACATTTTTTCATATGTTTGTTGATCAACTGTATTTCTTCTGTGAAGGGTCTGTTCAGTTCCTTGACTCATTGTTTGATTGGATTGTTTTTTTAGTGTTAAATTTTTTGAGTTTCTTTATATATTCTGGAAATTAGTGCTCTAACTGAGATGTGTGTAGTAAAGATTTTGTCCCGTTCTGTAGAACCTGAGCTACTTTTAATTCAAATGAAAGAGCAGAGCTCACATTTTCTTATCTGGAACTTGGGACTGTCTTAAAATTAGATTCTGTGCTTCTGACTTGTTGTCAGTTGTGTGGGTAAAAGAGATACAAGGGATGAGAGAAGGAGGGTGGCTTATCAGTCATATTTTTCCTTTAAAATCTGAGATAAATATTATTATATAAATAATAAGAACATTAATGAGAACACTTAATAAGAACATTTCAGGTATTCTTGTAAATTGTTTTCTTCCTCCCAGAGATGTTGCTAAATATCCTCAATGCTGGTTCCACATAGCAAAAAGACTTTCCATGGGGAAAATTCCAAACTGAATGTACATGAACTCAATGATTTCAATAGAGGCTTCCAAGAATCCTAACATCCTTTCCTTAACTCTCTGAACTTCAGAGATGGTAATGGTTTAAGTTGGTCTAATGGGTCCATAGGGAAGGGATCCCTATCCTAATCTTTCCATTTTGAAAATATGTTTGAAATTTTTCATAAGAAAATTTAAGAAACTTTGTTCCCAATTTTATCAAAATAAGGGATATTTTTATTGTTAAAAATAAAATAAAAAGACTGGAAGCCTGCAAAGAATTTCATATGGAAATCAGAAGTTTTGAAAATACAGGGCTCTCACTACCAGTGGGATAGGAGTTTCTCCGAAATAACTGACACGTAGTATCCAATCTGTTTGACTCAAGCTGCAGTAGACCAGAACATGGAGCCTACTGGGAGTGAAGTTGAGGTCTCTGGGGAAAGAGCAGGATGGCACTGAGTCTTGGTCTCATTTTCTACTTACTGGTGACAACAGTAGCTATGGCTCTGTATGCTTAAACTAACTAATATCAGGACATCTTGAAACTATATATTTTAAAATGTAATTGAAAGATCACTCCATAACCACAAGATAAAATCCCCAATGAATAGCACGAATAGCTGCCATTGAACAAGCTATGAAATATCACTGTCCCAACTCCTAAACCACAATGTTCCTAAAGTTGATCTGAATGCATCAACTGACAATAAGCCTATTTGGATTGCAAGTTGTCCCTGCACTTTGGAAAGGGCATCTTTGACCATAAGTTACTCTGAGCCCATTTGTAAATTACTGCTGGGGATATTTAACAGAAATTGAAATTCGACAATCATAAATGCCTAAGAACACTTGTTCAGACATTCAATGGCAAGATCTGATCCAAAAGTGAGATATGAAATATAGCAATTTCCAAAGCAGACCCAGGAAAGCAAATGCCCAGTAATCAAAGTGAGTAAAATCAAAGTGAGTGGAGGGAGTCCAAAGCGTATCTCGAACCCTGTCCTTTAAAACCCCAAATACATTGTAGCAATCATTCTTCATTCAGTTTGCATAGAGTCCAAATGATCTTTCCCTCTTGGTGTAATGACTTAATTATTTGACACCTATGAGTCATCAGTGGCCCTTTGTAAGGAGGATAGGTTCCAGCAGGGTGACAGTGGCTTAAGGTGGCATTTAAGCATCATTTGTATTTCACTCTGTCCCCACAGAGTTCTCCATCCTTACTGCATCTGAGGCAGGGTCTGGACCCTGACCCACTCAACTTCAGATTTCATATACCAATGAGCCTTAAAAATTCTTGGACAGTCACATATCTGTAATGAAACCATTTTTTTTTCAAAGGCAAAATATATATTTTTAGTTACTTGGCCAAAATAAGCAAAAAGTTCAAAACGTTGAAATAGCAAGGCCCCCACTGTTTCATTAATGACTTGCTGAGGACTAGAAATGAAAACTGTTTTCTTCTGTAGCTCTAGCAGGCAGGGCCATATTTACCCGTGAGGACATTCTACAGTGGACATCTAATCAGACACACTAGTCCTCTGGGTAATTCCAAATTCCTGCATAGAAAGAGTTTGACTTCTTTGCCTATAATGGCTGCATTTGGGGAATGAACCAAAAAAATTGACCAAATTTTTCAATACATCTTTGAGAAGGGTTAAGCACAAAAATCCCGTTAAACAATAAAGGGATTTGTGTGTGAAAGACGACACTCTTTGAAAATTTTGAAAAAGTTGCTTTCCTCTTTCCCCTCCGACTAATAACAATTCAACATTATTTAACATAATCCTACTGACAGGTAATTTCTGACATGAAATTTATTACTAGCTTGCCCTTTGAGGGCATGTTTCACTATTAATGTTTCCTTTTAAAAGCTACAGCATGCATTAGTTTCTCATACAGAGTTCCCCCATGTTTTCCTTGGAAAACCCTACTTTCTGTGGTATTTTATATTACCCCAGTCTGTTATAACTGTATCCTTATACGCACTTGCACATGGGTGCATGCACACACACACACACACACACCCCTCCCACACATACTCCGTCTACCAATGTCCAGGAACATATCAATATAAAAGCATTTCATTCTACCAATGTTGGGTTTACCTATGACTAAATAAACAACAACTTTTGTATGGCATAAATTTAAATAAGTTTTTCCTGTTCCTAAGTGGGTACATGCCTGAGGTGAGCCAAGGGGTTTGATTTTAATCCCGATCATGCTGGGAAGTGGGAGGGCAGCAGGTAGTGGGTGCTGTCCATATAGGGTGCTTCCAGCCCTCACCAGGCAGGACATCCGAGACCATTCAGAACATATTTGTGATTCTGACTCATTCAGAGAAGTGATTTTTTTTCCTGGTGAGTCAGCATGAAGCTAGGTATTTCCCTACCTGTGCTAACCATACAAGGGCATTGCTACCTACAGAGTTAAGTCATCTTCCCCATAGGGAAACACACACCATCTCTGCTTTTTCTGGAAGAGCTTTCCTGGCATCATGAGCTCAGAGACTGGAGCTGCCTCCGAGTTGTCCTTCCTTAGAGAGAGGGCATCATCTAAGGGGCCAGCTGGCTGGCAAAGTGGTACCAGGACAAGTAGAAGGAATGTGTGCTTGCTGTCTTGCTTTCTCTTTCTCTCTTTATAACTTTAGGGAGGTCAGGTTTGTTGCAATGTATGGATACCAAAATTCACTGTTTTTAGAATATAGTGCTGAGATTTGGCAAATGCATATGGTCCTGTAACTACCACCACAGCTACGATATAGAACAATTTCATCACCTTGAAAAATTGCCTCAACCCCCTTTGTACTGAACCCCTCCCTCAATCCTCGTATCTGTTTTAAAATAATATTCAGATGATTTATGACAGAGACATGATTTCACCTGCAGGTTGACTCATGAACACCCTCATGACCTAGCCTTACTGCAGTTGTGGGAATTTTTGGTGTGGAACTTTTGGGCCACCAAAAGACTGAGGCTGTGTGGAAGGAGACCTCTTACCTCACTTTTGCCCTAATGGGGCAACTGCTTCTGTAGGGAAATACCTGTGGGAGTAATCCAACAGGTAAATTCTCTCACCTCCACCCAATTCAAACCAGGGAAACCCAGGGACACACATGTGCCCCCTACCTGGGCCTCTGCATCTCCTCACAACAGACAGCCACACGGGTACACCATGTTCTGTGTTTATCTTCTCCTCTCTCACTCTCCTCGCTCTCTTTCACACACACACACACACACACACACACACACACACACACACGATACAAGCACTCAAAAATGCCCAAGTCAATCTGCCCTCCACTGTGGCATTAAATCTCCCAAGTCTTTGGCTGGACCTCCAGGACCAGCACCATATCGAAGCCTGTGGTGCAAATCCTCCATTCCCAGACGTTGGAACTGATCCGAGGTCCTCACACATTAGAGAAGAGTTAAATTCCTAGGTTACTGGGCCATTAGCAGCTCAGCCATCCATTTTTCATTTGAAGAAACCTTTTTAAAGGTTGCATTCTTATCTTCGGGAGGCCTGTAAATGCAGTTCTTGTGTTTTCATTGGGTTTATTCAGCCTGGGGGATTTAGGGCCCTCTGTTTAGGCAGTAAATTTTCCCCTTTGTGTGAATGTATGTGGTTAATATACTTAAAAATCCATCAGGCAGGGCTAACAAAACTGCAGCCGCCTTTACACAGAAGTTTTTGGCAAGAATTTAGTCACTCAGGATGGCTGTGCGGTACTTATAATTGAATTGTGGTCACTAAGCCCAATGCTATCAACTTCTGTAAAAACCCAAAGCCAGATACCTCTGAGTGTGCCTTTCACCACCTTCCCGCCGTCTATCCCCTTCCCTTTCTGCCAGCTCACTCCCTTCACTCAGCTGGCAAAGGAGGACACAGAAAGAAACCCAAGAACAGGAGACACCGCAGGAGCATAACTATGGAGACGTGCTCCAGGGCTGGAAGACAGTGCTGGAGACCCATGCAAGAGCGCAGTGCTGGGAAGGCCAGAGGAGCTGCTCAAGAAAACTACCAAATCTCCACCCCTGGAAGGCTTCTGACTCATGGCTTGAGAACCACGTTGAAAGTTAGCCATTCAAATCCCACTGGGTGGCACTCAGGACATAGATTCCAGGCATTCAATGTCCCCTGCTCATGG
The DNA here is from genome assembly GCF_902686445.1 of Sciurus carolinensis. NCBI lineage: Eukaryota > Metazoa > Chordata > Mammalia > Rodentia > Sciuridae > Sciurus > Sciurus carolinensis. Next base: position 87,706,948 of record NC_062220.1, on the reverse strand, counting down.
CAGCTCAGACAGTCTGTGGTCATTAACTGACCTTTTTGCCTTCCTGCTCTGACCCTGCTGCCCACCTATCTACCATCTCCCTCCCTGGCGTTTGTGCCAGGTCAGCGTGTAAGACAGCTGTGGGCTTCCGCCACCAAGCTACCGCCTCTGCAGCTGGGCAGCACTGTTACTGTGGGAGACAAACTACCCCCACACATTGGGGTGTCATACACTCTCACGTGGCTTTGGTTCTTGTCAGATTTGAACCATTGAACCGAAATGTGGCTGGAGGGTAGAAAAAAATTCTTTCATGCACATCTCCCTCATCTGTGGTCAAAACTAAATCAAAATAAAAACATATGCAAGAGAACTGTTCTACTTTAAAACTACCTTTTTTTTCATTAGGCTAAGGGAGACCAAAAACATATCCTATCCAGTGCCAGGATTATAGTCCTTCAAGTATCATTTTAAGGAGACACTTGCTAAATACAGCAATAAGAAGAACCAGGGCCCTTTGCTTGTCTGACCCTTTCCTTGTGTAAAAGTTAGAAGAGGGGCTCTAGATCCAATCGATAGCCCAGAGCAAGTTCTGCTGCAAATGGGCTCCTTAGCCATCACATCTGCAGGCAAATGAGGTCAGGGCTCAGAAATTCAACAAGACAGGGCTGGGCATGCTGCTTGTACTCCTGTAACCCCAGAGACTCTGGGTGGTTGAAGTAAGAGGATTTCAAGTTCAAAGCCAGATGCAGCAAGATCCAGTCTCAAAATAAAAAATAAAAAGGGTTGGGGATGTTGCTCAGTAGTAGATCTCCCCTAGATTCAATTCCCAGTATACCCTCCCAACAAAAAGAAGAAAGAAAGAAAGAGAGAGAGGGAGAGAGAAAGGAGGGAAGGAAGGAAGGGAGGAAGGGAGGGAGGGAGGTAGGGAAGGAGGGAGGAAAAGAAGAAATTTAACCAGAGAACTAGGCAGCCCAGCACAAATGGTACCATGGCAAAGGACAGACTGCCCCACAGAACCAGGATCAAAAAAAAAAAAAAGCTATGCATAAAATGCATCAGAGAAGCACACATTTCCCCAGAATTAATAAACACACAATTTGCTACTCTAGAACCACTGTGCTAATTCAAATGATTACTGAATGCTATTGCCAGTGGCTGCAAACATACCTCAGGTCTACATTTTCAGAAAACGTATCTGCAAAGCTATCTAAAGTTGCACTCCTGATATCCTACTTTAAGCTCCAAGAGGAGTTATTTGACTTTCTTATTACTACCATAGATTCAGTATGATATACAAGTTAGGTCATAGATTATGAATGAACACTGATGACTAATTGCTATTGATTAATATTTATGCCAATAATTATAAAATTCCTCTGTTAAATTAAGGTAATTTAAGAAGAAATATCGAGATCCCATTCTTCTCATATTTGAGTCAGGTGACACTCGTGCTTACATATAACCTGTAATCCCTATCGTTAACCTCCACTGACCTGAGGCTTGCTCATACATCGATACATGTCAGGCCACCACGTTACCCCTCACCTGATGAACTTCACCATCCTGGCTTTAAAAAGAATGGGAATGATTTCTGAAGGAATGAACAGTGAAGTCTGCTTTTCTAAAGTATTTTTAGGGTCATTGACATGCATCCATATGCCTGGGATCTTGGCCTGTTTAATGTGCTGTGCTGCAGGAGGGCATAAGAGGGAAGGCAGAGAGACGAGAACACTGGGATTGACAAAATATTAAGTTTCAGAGCAGCTTCTGGAACAGCCCAACTCTGCCTGGCTTGGATCAGAGGCTAGTGAGCAGTTTCAACTACTTACTAGTTCCTCTTTAACAATCCACCCCCTCCTTTTGTTTAAAAAAAAAGTCACAATTCCCAAAAGGTATTTTACTGCTGAATCCTGTCCTTACCATCTACGGCGCTCCATACAGCACTACCAAAAAATCACAACAGAAAAAGTATGAGATCCATGAAGGCATATAAGGGGTGGGGGTTGGGGGTCAGGACACGACACTCTTTGCACTGCCTTCTCCTCAAAAGTACAGAAGGACACAAACCAAAATGAAGGGCAAAAAGAGTTTATGAGGATGTGTGTGTGTGTGTGTGTGTGTGTGTGTGTGTGTGTGTGTGTGTTACAAGAAGAAGCCTTACAAGATCTCTCAGAGCTCTAATGTCATGATTAATAAACAAAGCTCACAGCCAATGACACTACCCAGGAAATGCCATGCCCTGTGCTGTTCAGTGTTTATTTCAAAGGGCAAAGTCTGGAGGAAAACAAAGGAAGCCAGAGCGAGGAAGAGGAATTCAGTTTAACTGTACTGCTGTAAGCTATAAAAGCAAACCAAGTTAAGTCTTGCCTTTTTGTTTTGTTAGAATAATATTTTTTTCTGAATAGGCACATGGTGAAGAAAAACCTATGGACACTGATCTTCCTTGGAGTAAAAGTCAGTGGTGTTCATCATTTTGTGGCTTTACCAAAAAACAAAACAAAACAAAACAAAAACGCATGAAACATGAAACCATTTCCAATGCATCATACTCAAGAGTTTGGTCCCATAACAAACTCAGAGTGCCAACTTCATTTCATCTCTGAAATCCCACCTGTTTGGAGGTTTTTCAATCCACAAGGCAAATACCAAAGCAGATGCAATTTTCTCCAGTGCCAGCAAAGTGGATCCAGCCTGTTACTATGGATGGATCCTCCTGTCAGTGAATGCAGTGGGGACCCACTGGCACTTTCTAGTCTCTAAAAAGTCTCATTATGATCCCAGTGCATTTCTGCATATTCCTGTTCTCCCACTCAAGGGACACTTATTTCCAGAGGTAGGTGACTGTTCTCACACAAAAGCTGAGCAGGAACACCAAGGTGGGTGCCAGGAAGGTCACGCAAAGGTGTGTGATTGGATCAAGAGAACGTGGGTGCTACTCATCAGGTAACTATTCAGTGTCACAGCAAAGCAACAGTGACATTAATAGGGCAATTTTTAAAAATATTTTTAGTTGTGGATGGACATCATACCTTTATTTTATTTATGTGTATGTGGTGCTGAGGATCGAACCCAGTGCCTCACACGTGCTAGGCAAGAGCTTCTCCATTGAGTCATACCTCAGCCCTAATATGTCGATTTCTTAAAAGTTAAAAATAATACTTCTATTCACAGGCATGGGACTTCTTGAAGAATAGAATATAAACATCTCAAATTATGTAGGAGAGCCTTCCTTGATGAGATAAATTCTCTTTCTTGGATACTTTAATCTTATAAAACATAGAAGTGGTGGTTGCTATCAAAATATGATCCGAACCAAATTTCCTCTGTATTGGGGACAAGATTATCTGACAAGCAGGGAGTTGGTAGTAATGCTTTCCAAATCTTATTCTAAATGAAGTTTTATAAAATCAACTTTATTGAGATAAAATGGCATGTAATAAAAGGTGTCCATCTCAAGCATACAGTTGTCCAGTTTTGGCAAATGCATACAGCAATGTAACCAACAATACAATCAAAATAGCAGACATTTTTTGTCACCCAGAAAATTCTCCCATGCCCCTGTGCAATCAGTCTCTCCCTCCAAACCAACATGCTTTCTGTCACTGTAGAACAGTTTGCCTGTTCTAGAGTTTCATGCAAGTGATTCATGCCAAATGCACTCCTTTGTGTCTGACTTCTCTGAATGCAATTTTGCCAAACATGTCATTTTGCTCAAAACCCCATGCCCCTCACTTCTATGCCTCATGGCCAGAAAAGCAACCTCAGCAGTGATAACAAGACCCAAGATGGAAGAGTGCCATTTTTTAGAAAGTTGCTAAAATAGCAGGAAATAAGGAGCAGGAAGCAGTAAAGGTCAATGCCAGTTCATTTCCTTTTGGGGGTATTAATTTTAGTACATTGTTTGGGTTTCCCCAAAAAGATATTTTTGGAATAAGGGAATTCCAAGCATGAAGGCCAAAAAGAGAAAATAAGATTCTTTGGATTCACTTTCCCACAATTGCCTGCAGTGTTGTCTGGTGAATCAGATGTGAGATAAACGCCTATTGATGAGATCAGGGGTAGACCCGGGTCCTCTCACAGTATCTAGAAGAACTCAGGCAAGATGCACAAGTGTGAAAGAATCATAGACTAATTCAGAATCTACCACTACTGCTATCACATAAGCTGAAACCCTCCCCACCACGACTTACCACCATACGCTTTTTCTTGTTAGGACCAGGTGAAGGGAGCCAGTTCTTTGTGGACTCAGCCTATCTTTATAAGCTCTCCTAGGGTCAGCAGAAATCAAATAACCAAAATTATCAGGCTCTTCCCTTTCTTGATGGCTTTCATTACTTTCCTCTGATTTGACTTCTTCTTTTTTTTTTAAATGAGAAAAGGCATAAATTGTTCTGTGCCCCAAACATTCATATAAACTGTCAAGTCTCAGAGTCCAGTGTCCTTTGAGCTGTTGTCACACAGTGATTGGAAGAAAATACTAATTCTTCCAGGTTCCTGGGGTCTGATGCCAGTAATAAATCAATTTATTTTTTTTAAATAAAGGGATAAATTAGTTTAAATGATTTATTTAAGGGTAACATTTGTCATTAAGAATTCTTCCACTTCAAATAAAGTAATTTTGATCCCAATCATAGTTATTTTAATCAATGGTATTAGAATACACCAAAAGAAAAAAAATACCTAAGGTATAAAACAGAAAACAACCAACACGATCTACACAGAGAAAAAATAGAGAGAGGGCCATATTTCTAAATTTTATTATCTTATTATTTTATCTTATTATGTATTTAATATTTAATATTGCATTACTTAGTGAGAAATAATCTGCTGCATTACTGCCCTAGATAGAATGGTACTTCATTAATTGGGTAGATTATCTGACTAATAAAAGATACGAGAAGCAGGTTAATCAAACCACTGATACAGAAGTAACTGTTAAAGAATAAAATGTGTGATTCTTCTGAATGGGAAGTTGGCACCAGGCACTAGCTAGTGGGTGTCTTGCCTTACATTTTCTAGTTCTGCAATAAAGAGGTTTATTATCCTCTTGACTACCTGTTCAAAATGATCCATGGCCATACAAAGGACATGTTCACTGATATTTATCAAAGCTACTCTTGCATTCCCATATGTATCTGATGGCAGAAGATAAATAAAAATCTCACCATAAGCATAGATCCTGCCCAACATTTTATTCAATATGAGAGAAACAAAATTTATCATTTTTCTTTGGTATAAAAGGCATGGGTAGAGGTGGTGAAATCTAGTAAAAAGAGCAAGGAGACAATTGTGTCACTAGTCCTCATTCCTTATGTCCTGTTGTGGTGCTTTCAATAAGTCAAGACCTTTCCACTCTTAGCTTTTTCCTTATTAAAAAAAGAAGGAGAAGGAGAAAAGTAGGTGAGTAGTGTTATTCCCCCCTTACTTGGATTTTGAAAAACAAAAATATGTACCTCAAATGGTTTCAAAACATTCAAGGACCACACAATGTCAAGGATCTGTATCCTTTTGTGCGTAGTATCTTGCTAAATGCTGTGTGCTAAGCATATTCTTACTTTAGCACTGCTTTAAACTTGTGAAACAACCCAGATCTCAGCCACAGATCCCCTAAGGACACATTCCTCCTCATATCGACAAGAGTTACACCTCTCTGAATATATTTATGTTACCAAAAGACCCCTAAATCCACAGCAAAACCTTCCAACCTCTGTTTGCTAAACTAAAAGCACCACTGACTGCAACTTCTACTGACTGACTAAAATATAGGGGTGTAAAGCTTACCAGATTTTGAACCATACTGGAAAAAAAAATACCAAATCCAAAATAAGAGCACAAAAGGGACTCAGACAAATCAGTTATTTCTCAAAAGCATGTTCCTTGGAAGATCCACAAGCTAAATACCAACTTTCATACGAGGATGTCACACACATTCAGACTGCAGTCAAAGCTCATTAGAGGCCACTGTCAACAAAGACCATCTCTGAGACAACTTCCATCTGGTAGGGATGCCCCAGCTCTCAACAGTGTTGCAAGCCAAAAACATCCACCTCTCAGTTTGCCATCTGGCAGAGCTAGGAAGGCTTCAGAAACAGATAAGGGAGCTGGTACGACACGGAACAAGGATCCAGAGGAATGGCTGCCCACGTCTTTACATGGGATCAAAAGGCCTCAACAGATAGATTGTGATCAAAAGAGAGCTCAGTGGATCATATTGGTTAAGTTCTCAAGACTGTGGGAAAATAATTATTCTGCTTGTTTTTTAGTGCTCATCTAATTGTACCTAAAGGTTCTGTCACTGAACTTTCAACTGGGAGTTGTGGGTACAATGCATGTATTAATTTGGAGGTAGAATGCAGCTGCTGACCCCCTCAGATGCTCACAAAGAACAGTTAGCTGGTGGTGTTAGTGCGATCATGAGCACATGCAGGGGAATTACCTTATTGTGTCATGTCAACTTGTGGAAATCAACACATTAACAATCAACTCAGAAATAAACATTTCCTTAATTCTTTTAACTCTTTGTTTGGAAAGAATTATAGATTGACAGGAAGTTGTATGAAAACATACCAGAAGGTTCTGTGTACCCTTCACCCAGTTTCCACCGGAACCATCTTGCTGGAAAACCCAAAGCTGGAAATTGACACTGGTGTCATCCATAAAGTTTATTCAGATTTCACTTGTTTCACATGAGCTCATGTGTGCATACGTGTGTGTATCAGTTCTGTGAAATTTTCTCACATTTGTAGGTATGGGTAACCACTATCAAAATCAAGACGCAAAACTGTCCCATCACCACCAAGATTCCTCGTGGTACCCCACCTCCTGGGCCTCCCTAACAACCCCAATTCCTGGCAGCCACTAAACTGCTCTCCACCTCTGTAATTTTGTCATTCCAAGAGTGACACATAAGTAGGATCACACACTAGCTAACCTTTTGAGACTGGCTTTTTCCATTAAGTTTAATCCCCCTGAGATGCCTCCAGGTCACAGTGCACATCAGTAGTTCATTACTCTTTATTGTTGAATGATACTCTGTAGTGTGGGTGTACCACACATGGTTAACTACTCACCCATGGAAGCACATTTGGAAACACACTCTTAACTTTAAAATAGACCAAATCTGTGAATTCTGACACAGATCAAATTAGTAGTATGAAGTAAAAAGAAGCACCCTTACCAGAGAAAAATATGCCACACCACCATCTATTTACGAATTGATTATGTAAAAAATATTATACACTCGCCTTTTGGCTTTTACCTTTTGATGACCATATCAAGTTCCTAATTATATGTCTTAATGTCATTGTACTTACAAAAACTTCTAGCAAAAATGTTCTGCCCAGATATACTTTTTTATCCTAGATTTTAATTTGGCAATTTAACTCTAGTAATGTTTCAATGGCTTCCAGAGAGTCTAGAATTTTAAGAGATAACTCTTTTTTTTCAAGATAGAAGAATTGAATTAGCAATCTCCAAGATTACCAAATACCAAGATTACCTTGCTCAGTTTTTCAGTCATTTTATACACAGAAATATTCCCAGTATAACAAGAAGGTACAAGAGTAAAGTTTGGTCTTTCTTTTTTGTCATTTTAAGTGGTTAAGATACCACACATAATAGCAGGCATATGATGAGCCCTGGCCATGTGTGCAGTGCTTGTGGGTAAACTCCTCTTTACATTGCAAGTACCCTGTGATACGGGCTCTATTGCTATTTTCATTTCACAAATGGGGAAACTGAGGCCTGGAGGGGTTTAGGTACCGTTTCTCTGGTTATACATCTACCAGGTGGTGTGCTCAGGCCTCAGACACACAGGGGCTCCATCTAGAGCCTGCGCCCTCAACACTGTGTTACCACCCCGCCGCCACCTTCAAAAAGTCCATCCCGTCCTCCCAGTTTCCAACACCTTTTTTATTTCCAACTCTTTGTTCCACGTTGCTCTGGTCTTTGTGGAAGTTTTTCTTCTTTTTCCCTCTATGTCTCTTGACCAATTTCTTTCCAACCCTATCCTCACTTGTTAACTGAAGTTTACTATGTGAGATCCTGGGCAACACCTCCCCCTACACACCCCTCCAAGAAGAGGAAATGAAGGAAGGCTTGAGGTTCCCCAAAGAGAGACCATCTTGGTGATTACTTAGAGGGAGGAAATCCATTCTTGAAGATTTTACACGTTCCTCTCCTTTGATCCTTTTGTTCACTCATTTTGTATTGAATGCATCCAATTAGAAAAGGGACAAAGGAAGACTAAAAAACACAAAATCCATATTGGTCAAAATGAGACTTTGCAGAAACCCTAGGGGAGTGAGGACGGCCAGGAGCTGTTGTAAGTCATGGCAGGAACGTGTTAATCTGGGGTAGCTATTTATTTCTCCTCTAGGAATGAACACATATTTAGTGATGTATTTAGAATATTTTTTTGATAGCTCCAATCCCAGTTACCTCATACCTTTGGCTACAGGCTAGTGGCATAACTCTTTCTTATTTTACCTTTCATTTATAACAGAATAGAAATAATCTAAAAATTGCCTTTGTCTCACACTGAATTTTGAAGTAAACTGAAAACGTCAAAAGGCTGTCTGTCCTGCAAAACTTTGTTTTTTTTGGTACCCAGGATGGAACTCAGAGGTGCTTAACTACATCCCTAGACCATTTTTGTATTTTATTTAGAGACAGAGTCTTGCTTAGTTGCTTAGGGCCTAAGTTGCTGAAGCTGGTTTTGAACTCGAGATCCTCCTGCCTCAGCCTCCCGAGCCACTGGGATTACAGGTGTGCACCACCATGCCTGGCATGCAAAACTTTGATCTTGTCCATAAAGTGTGCATTAGCTGGTTATCCCACCTGTTCTATCCACTGACTCCTGTTCTTAGTTCTCACATAATTAAATTAAACAAAGTCATTTGCCTGCTACGTGAATTTCCTCACAAAAGCCATGATGAAAAAGACTGTGCATATACAAAATAGTTCATAGGTCCCACCATGTCATCTTCGCACAGTCAGTCTGCTCTGATTAACGCCTAGTCTTGTGCCCTGGTGTCACCAGATGTCAAGACAGTTTCTGCATCACTTCTCCACTTCCTGTTCAGCAGTCTCAGCTTCAAATAGGGTTTTCTCTCCAAACTACCAAGGCACGTTAGGGAACTCAGGGAGAGGCAGGAGAAGAGCAGCTAGGGGAACCCAGGAGAAAGGAAGGTCTGGGGGCACAGGGAGGCCACGGGTGGGATTTGGAGGAGAAAAGAAGGGAAGAGGAGACAGAGTCCCGTAAAGGACATGCTGCCTCATACCTGCACACTCCTCACCAGAGGCCTCCTCCCTGCCCTTCCAGCATGGTCACCATCTCTTTCAATTACTCACATATTGATCGTAAGAAATGGAGATAAAGTCATAGGTGGCCTTTTTACAGAGGCAAGGCATGTCGCCAAAGTAGTGTCTTAAGATCACTCTGTAAGGATTCACATTATCTTGGCTTTGTCTGACTTGTTAGGCTGCTTATGGGGACAAATCCATGCTGGGAGGACTAAGTTCCAACTAACAAACACACACACACACACACACACACACACACACACCTGGGCTTGCCCTGGAACTTTAGGACTCGACATTACTGATTTGTCAGATAGAAAGAAATTATGGAATTCAATGTTCTGCAGTAGTTCAGAACTACATGCGTCTATCATTCACAAAGGGACTCATGGTTTCCAGAGGCTCCACTGTGGCAGGGGCATCCAGCTCAGTTACATGAAGTGTCTGTAAAGAACCTTCCCTCTATATCATTCCCCACCCCAACCCCATGTGCATCCCATGTTAATAGCAGACCAAAGTGCTTGCTAATGTCCTCATATAAAATTATTCAATAGTTACAGACATTCTCCTAGATGGAATTTTAATCAGTAGGGCAAGGATAAAACCTAAGTATATATATTTATGGGCTTCTTTTCACATCTTTTATAATTAGCATTATTTGAGAAAGAAAATCCGGGATTGTACAGCATATTAGCACTGCTCACTTGCTGGTGGGAGAAACCTCACTCTTTTGGTGTCACTCTGAATGTGAATGTGTAATAGGAGACATTGAGTTTGAGTCAGTTTCTCCTGCTAAGTTCCCAGACTCTCTCTGTTATCTATCCTGTATATACTTTAAATGAACTTAAATGGAATTTTCAAAGACAAGCTAAAATAATTTAGTTCAAAGCTGGGACGTCAATCACATCCTACAGATCAAATTGCCAACACAATTTGAAGAAAGGGAATGTTTCTAATCTCATATAACTTACTACACAAAAGCAGGCATCCTTTTCCTACAGAAAAATCTTGTCAAAATCTGTCAGCCACCAAAAACAGGAGGAGAGTTGAAGTTCTTGTGTAGAACATACTGACTCAGAAGAGCTGCGCGTCTCATTTTGCCTTTTCTATGTCACGTAAGATAGTAAATAGAAAAAAAAAAGGTATAAGATACCCTTCTCCTTTATCAAAAATTAATAATGAAAGCTCTTTAAAAGACACCATAGATCATAAAAATATTTCTGCCCTATTTTAAACCAAGACCCCCTTTAAACTGTGTAGGGGAACCTTCCTGGGTCTGTCTATGTGGCTTCTCTTCGCAGTGTCAGGTCACCCCACAGAATGTAAATTGAGCAAGGCCAACTCAACAAAGGGATAAAGTAATGATGGATAGAGTACAGTAGAGAAGGAGTTTGGCCCACAAGATGTTCAATCACTAGTTCTGGGTTAGAGGTGAGTGATATTACACTAGCTTAATGGACCAACCAGCGCTAATTAATCTGGGACACAAAAAATGGCCACATGCGTCATGAGGCGTTGTTATAATTCTTCAAGGAAGTCTAATGATCACAGAAATAATTCACAAGTCAAGTGTCAGATGATGCTGTTGATGGTAGCTTTAAAAGCATTCCACAACCCCCACGTAAAAGATCCTTCTCGCCATCAGAATGGTCACTCATTCCTTTCACACATCTTCTCTTAAATGAGATAACTTGCTAAAGTACTTAAGTTCATAAATACATAATCTTAATTTTTTTCCCCTTTGATGCCTTTTCCAACTAAGAGAAATCAACACTTTGCCAAAGAAGTATAAGTGCAAGTCTATTTTTCTCCTTCTCAGAATTCAAAGGTAGTCAAGATACATTGTCACTTTTAGCTCTGATGGAAGGAAGTTCAATGAAGCCTGGTATTCTTTTATTCCATTTTGTTCTCTCATACCTTTGTGAGTTGTTAGAATGAAAATGGAGTCATTCCTATTAATCTTCACAACCAGAAATATAATACCACCAAATGAATCCAGGTGGTCATGAAACAGGGGATCTCACACACATTTGCCTGACAACAAGTACCATCACAAAAGCCTCTGCCAGATTCATAACCTCGCATGAAGGCCACTACAACCCGCACCAAGAACACTCCCACAAGGACTTCTATTCATTGGCTTCCTGTCAAATCTTGGACTGATGCACCTTGTTATCAATTCTGATAACCAGAGATTACTCTTTTGGGTTAATTAATGCAATCCTCCTTATCTTGCCTTTAAAAACTTGCCTTTGCCAACCTCCTTGAATACACTCAGTTTACCATGCTCTTCTTTCTCAAACTCACTGTCTTTAGATAATCTCTGAGTTGATTACTTTGGTTGACACATTAGAGAGCATCCCGGTTCCCACATGGGCTGGGAATCCTCCCTAAGCAGAACCCAAAAGACTCAGCAATGCTGTGGCTCTTCAGGGACCCAAAGTAAGGAGACAGGAGAGGAGATTCTAGAAGTAAGGCTGATGTGGTTCTACGATGGGACTAAGAGGACTGATTACTTACTCCCCTTGTCCTGTTTCAAGGTCAAATTAAAAGAAACCTCCAAAGTAACCCTGGGCTCCTTGCAGGAGTATTTGTATAAAATGCAACTAGCATCTAGGCCAGACCTCCAGACCCACTGTTGATCTTTTCTTATCTGGAATCAAATCCCTCCAAACATTCCCCAAGGGCATTGTTATCACATTTTATTGGTGAAGAATGCTCTGGAAATGACACATCCTTTGGTGTTCCCAAGGGCCAACTGAAAATGACTGTAGTAGAGAAGCAGGACCAGGAGATCAACTTTCCACGTGCAAAAGGAGATGTTCTCTTGCATTGCTCCTGAGACGATGCTGCTTCTGGTGGACAAATGTCTACACCTCATCAGAAAACAATAACAGAGGATCAAATGGAAGATCTCATTCAACTCCTATTTATCCAACCCTTGGGTTCCAAGATTGTCCTGTCAACATGCATTTTTTAGCTGGGAAAGGAAAAGGACTTCACTTCTTATTCTGCCAAAGAGAAAATGGAACCAGCAAATTCTGAGTTTGCTTCTGGAAGGTTTTTACTATCCATTAACCACACTTTTGCATTCAGGCTAGAACATCACACATTTCAGAGTTCATACCAAATCATGGGCTTGGTCCCAGGGCAAATTAAGCAGTGAGTGTGTTGGAATCAACACCATACAGTACTATCTTGGCTCCAAGTTTTTAAAAAACTGAAATTCTTCTCACAATTGAAAATCACTATCATGTGCTAATAACAATAGTAATAATAATAATAGCTAATGCTTTTGTGTCCTTATAATGAATACAATACTGAATAGTTTACATATGTATTGTCTCATCTATTTCTGATGACAACTATGTAACTTTATTGCTTATCCACACTTTAGGGATGATGTAACTGAGGCATGGAGAAGGTTAAGCGTGTCCAAGGTCACATAGCAGTTAATTGGCAGGGCCAGGGCTTGGACCTAGGTCTCTCTGGCCACAAGTTCATGCTCTTAACCAGTACAAAAGAGTTTGCATATGGCAAAAGAAACTTGGTTTTATTTGGATAGGATAATAGGAAGAGACAATTCTAGTGCATTCTCCTTTCAATAATTTAATACAAACTGTCCAAAGTGAGCAATTGAGATGCTTCTCAGCAACTGTGACTCACTCCTTCTGGATCCCAGAGTGCTGTTATGGAAATAAGTTGCAGTTTAGATCATAGTTTTGTTATAATACATGCAATGCAATGCAAGAAATTCAGTTCTGAGATACCCAGGGTGGCTGAATACTCTCTTTTGCCCTTTGGAAAGAATAAAGTTGAAGATTGTTTGAGTTAGAGGATCACTGACTTAGAAGTGACAGTTCAGTCTCAGTCCCCACTGGTTTGGTTGCCCACATATATAGTAAGAATAATTTTGGGTAATACTATTTATGATTGATGTGGAGGGAGACACTCACTTATCACATTCTATGCAGCTGCCTGGCACCCCCAAAATATCATAAAAATTGCACCATGTCATCACCAGGGAGAATCACCTTGTCAGAAATATGTCCCCTTTGAGAACAGGAACTGAAATCCCAATATTTGGACTGAGAATATAGCTCAGTGGTAGAGTGCTTGCCTAGCATCAATAAGGCTCTGGGTTCAATTTCTAGCACTGGAATCAAAAATAGAAAGAAAGAAAGAATGAAATCCCAACAGTTAGGTCCACCAAGTAGACATGGTTGTGTGATATCGTGATTTAGCAGGTCTTTGCCTAAAGCACTGTGGTAGGCATGATGAAATTGAGACCCAGGATCATATTTCTCAAGGAACCCAGAACACCATACCAGAGGTAGGCGCGTGATATCCGTCTGCAGAGCTTGTGACGCCAGGGAACTTCAACTGGAGTGTCATGAAAACTGGCCTGGCCCCTCCAATTTCAAAAGAATCAGTTCCTATCCACTTTGCTTTGATGGTGTGCAAAATGGGTCTGAAATGTGATCTCTAAATTATTCCCTAGGTCGCTGCTGCCAAAAGAAAGAGCCATAAGCCAGACCCTTTTCCATGTTCAATCTTCGTCACTAGCTTTGAAATTAAGACTGTGCTGCTGGGAAGGGTGGGAAGTAGAAAGAGGAAGCCTTTTGTTGTTGTTGTTCAGACTTTGCCAAAGTTATTTATGCCTTAAAGGTCAGTTTAGATCCACAACTGGATACTGGCAATATAAAATATAAGGTATAAACAGAACCTACCAAAGAGAGTGGTTACAGCATAGGAACTGAGGTAGAAGCAAAGAAATTATAAACTCTTCGAAACTTTATTTTAAATTATATTATTGATCATTCATTCATTGTATATATGTATATGCATGTTCTAAATGTATATATATATATATATATATATATGGTATATATACCTATATATTCATGAAGGGCCTATTATGTGTCAGGCAACATGGTGAGCTCTGGAAACAATTGAGGGAAAGGGAAAGAAAAGAATAGATATGATCCCTGAGCTCATGGAATATCAGTCTAGTGAGGGTGATGGAATATCAATTGGATATTTATACAAATACCTATCAAACCATAGCCCACTAGGAGATGCATCTAGAAATACTGCATGACTTGGTTAGAAAGGTTAGGCAAAATTTTTCTGAAAAATTTTGAAAGCTGGGTGTGTCACCACCATACTACCTTAAATCCACTTTAACTTTAAGGGTGGCCCTATATCACAAGTGGCAGGCACAGAGGAGAACACTGACATTGGATTATGGGGCGTGAGAACTGGGTGGCTCAAAATAAATATTTATCAAGTGTCTAAAATTAGAAATACCTGAGGGATATTCAGGGACCAAAGTAGGGTGTCAGGAGATTGATGGCAACTCATGGTCTTAAACCACATGAAGTTCAGAGAATCTTACGCCCTTATGTATGTAGCTGGAGTGGCTTGCAAAAGCTGCCAAATGGAAATTCACAATTTTAGCAGAGAAAACAGAATGAGGAGGAAGAATTAGTAAGAAACTCCTTGGATATCCAGGGCTTTGATTACCTGGGACTCACATGTATAAATGGCCTGGTCACAGGTAGCTCATTCTGAAAGCTGATGCTCAGAAGTTTGATATGAAAAATATTTTTTTAGGGATAACATGAATTTTTATCCTTAATGCTGATCAGGGTCCTATTCCACCTTGGTCCATTCCCACTTACTCTTCAGTAATTATCTACCTACTGTCTATTGGCTCTAGGCATAGGGTCCACAATCCAGTTAGTAACTGACACAGTTAGTCACCTGGGCATGCCACAGAATGAGTTCAGAGTCAGTCTAAGGGGGCCAGGAGGGCTTGAAAACTTTTCTAGAAAGCTAATTGCAACTAGACCAATAACCCGAGGAATGTTTAGGAGACTAGGCAGCCTCTATTTATCCAGGCCTTAAAGAGAGTTAAGTGGGCTGTAATCCTTGAAACCAGAGTTGAGGAGGGAGGTCACTAGACTTCCCTTCCCTTTAAGCTGAACAGAGATCATATTCATCAAGGATTTAAATTCACTCCTCCCCCCAGTAACAGAATGGAGCTGTGAAAGCAGTTACCTATTCTAAGATACTTTAACCATTTGACATCATTTATGAGGCTAAGAAAAAGAATCCAGTGATAAGCCTCACATTTTATTTATAGTTCATAATTTCAAGTCTTATTTGGGGAGTCTAGAGGATAACATGGACATGTTTCATTTTGTCATGAGAAAGGAGGCAGATTTCTTATCCACTTCGGGGCATGGGGCTGGGGGAGTGTAACTAAAGTTAGGTAGATGAACTTGGCATTGCCTGCAGAAGAGATTGACAAACTGGCTCTCTACTGCACAGAAAGGAACTCGAATTCAGGGGCTAAGCACAGCTTCTTTGCCCACCAGTGGTTACTCAGCTCCCTTCTGGGGCTAACTTCTCAGGAGCTTGCAAATAGAGTCTCTTCCTGTAGTTTTACTCTTTCCCACTTGGCAGGCTTTATGTCACTAATGGATCCGAAATTAATGGGTCCTTTTTCCCTTCCTCCCTTGGATCTCTGACAAAGTCAGCACATTCTGGGAAATGCGGCAAGCGGTTAGTTATCACCTGTGCACATCTTGCAGAGTTGGGCCTGTGCTAACTCTCCTCATACCCATTGCTCTCCCAGCCGGTGCCTGGAATTATAGGGAAATGAATGCAAAGCACATTCACCATCTCCTTAGATGTTATTCATAGAAATTTCTCCACTTACAGATGGCACATACCACCCATTCCTGTGGAGACATCTTCTATGTTTGCATAAAATTCAATCAACCAACACAAATGAAGTTACATACCACACAGGGTGATAGGTCTGAGGGTGGCTATCTTCATGGTCACTTCTTTCTTGGCAAGAGGCTAATAACTCAGGTTGAGGCTGATTCTATTTGCTGCCATTTTTAGCATCTGCATTTGTCTTCAAGTTTTTGGCTTGCTAGAGGGGTAGCTGCAGAAGTGCCAAAGCTGTTCATACCAGACTACTTGGGTGTGAGTGCTGGTTCCGCCATTCATGATTTATGTGACCTTGGGCAAGAAATTTAACTTCTCTGTACCTAAATCTCTTCATCTGTAAAATAAGGATCATAATGCTATCCCAATAATACAGATTAAAAAACTGAGGCACAGAGGGGTTCAATGACTAGATTATATACCTAGTACTGAGCACATCTATGAGGGCATCTTGTACATAGAACATGTCAATCCATTGCTACCATCATCTCGACTTCTCATTCCAAGGTGATCCTTATGCAGAAGCTTGGGAAGTACAGGTTGTGCCACCTGAACAGGTTTTGCTTCATCACTGCCTCCAGAATGAGGCTAATTGACCCAAGCAGAATTGAACTCTTGACCTCTGCAGGCTTAGTTAGCACTGTGCCCTTGTCCACTGAGCTGACCATCCATCCAGGCAGCATAGGGTGATGCAGGGCAACTACCAGGTTCACAGTTCTAAAGGGCACCATCCACCTTTACTCCCTCATCCAAAATTCCTTCAAGATTTAAGTACACCTTCTAAGTTAATCTGTTTCAAACATTTGCTTAAGAAATCAAAGAACTAAAAGCACCGTCTGCTTCACTCAAAATTGAAAATGGAGATATTGGTCTCTTCCCCCACTGGTTCTGCATTCTATCCCCCCGCCCAAGTTCTTTGCAAGAAAAAAAAATTATGTTGGCCACAGTTGCAATCAGCTTTAATTCATTCTTTATTGCTGCTCTGGTTTTGTGTTATTTGAGCTGGTTTAACTGTTAAAAGCGTTTCAAATGTTCACATGGTCTGCATTAGGTTACTGAATTAAAACAGGAACAGCCCACCAAATGTAGCTCTCTGAAATGCAAACCACATGAGTTTGATTTCTTTGTGGTATAACTTTAATTGGGTTCAGAGGTCTCTGGGACTTACCTGTCTATCTGCTCCATGATGGCCTGATCTGATAAGATGAACTTAAAGGGACTGAGGGATCAGAATTGCTTCAACTCTAATTTCAGAACCAATGCTGCCCATTGATTCTGCATTATTGCTCCATCCCAGTTATGACTATCCAAATGCAACTCAATTGGAAATCACAGTATATGAGCTTCGTGCTTCTTCACTTGTGTGCTAGCAAGCGCCTGGCATGCCCAGAGCACATGGTTGCAAGCACAAAGTCCTGGGAAATTGCTAAGATCATATTAGCAATACCATCTTGGCATTGCATGTAGTCAGCCTTGCCTCTTACCTTCCCTCTGCACCCCTTCTTTTTCTGACTCAATAGAAAAGAAAACTGGGGACTCGGTTTGTCCCTTTCTTGGTCTTTTGATGATACTAGCAACCAGTCTCCTCTGGACCCTGCCCACCTTCTGAAAGAGGCTTCCATACCTTCTAACTTTTCTTAAACTACTTCCCCTATTTCTGGAGGTGATTGAAAATGACAGGCAACATGGTTTCATTCTTGGGAAGAGTTAACCTTCCCCCATGTAGGTTCCTAAGAAGTAGTCTCATAACATAAGCACATGAACAAACACTTTCTGAGTGTGAAGAGTAAGTACCATGCAAGCCACCACAAAACATGAGAGGGGTGGGTAGGTGGGGAGGATGAACCTGTTCCTGATCTAATATGGAGGACAAGGGAGGGGAGAAGCAAAAGAAGACTCCTGAGTTGTAAACCTGGCTGCCTGAGGGTTGGCATCCCACTTGAGTGCTAAGTAAGCTATGCCATGATTTTATGTATCAAAGGGAGACCTGGGAACTAGGCAGAGGAGACATGATGTTCTTTGTCCACTGCTCTTCCTTTGTTAAGATACAACTCGGGGAACACAAGACAGAGACATCGTGAGAAAATTCCATGACTTTTCCTGTCTGGAGTAAAAGTAGACATCTGATTTGCAACTAAACAGTGTTCATCTTCATTAAAACAGTGAAGAAAAAGACATTTTCCCTATCTCACCCCAAAATTCCTTGATGGCACAAAAGAGTCCCTTAGAAGATCTGAAAAATGTTGAAGTCTTTCTTTTTCTTGGGGGGTGGGTAACTGGGAATTGAACTCAGGGACACAACCACTGAGCCACATCCCCAGCTCTATTTTGTATTTTATTTAGAGACAGGGTCTCACTGAGTTGCTTAGCAACTTACTTTCACTGAGGCTGGCTTTGAATTTGAAATCCTCCTGCCTCAGCCTCCCGAGTTTCTGGGATGTTGAAGTCTTTCTAATCTGACAATCCACGTAAGTTCATGAACCTCTAACCACTCATTGAGCTGGTATTAGGATTACAGCTAATGATATTGAGTACTTACTATGTGCCAGGTAATTTTTACACAATGCCTTGTTGAATCAGCACTACAACCTTAGATGGAGATAATGTTCTCACTTCGACAGATGAGAAGAGAGGACACTGAGTGATTAGCTACAACCTTCCCATGGTCAATGTAACTTGGATTTGAATTTAGGTCTAATGATGCCAAAGTCAGTGTCCTTCCTAGCAGGTATGCTGCCTTTCCTATTGTCTCAGCAGCAGGAGATTTGAGACAAGACAAAGGAGATGCATGCAGGCATGGAGGAAGGAGATGATGTAGTTTGCAAAGTGAGGCCTTTAACATGGAAGCATCATGGAACCCATTCTCCTCCTGCTGCTTCCTGCCTATAACGGATATTACCAGGCAGGCAGAAGTTAAGTGAATTCTCACCATCTCAACATGTGAACCCTAGGTATCGCAGAATTGTTTCCCTCTTTATAATTAGTTAATGACAATGAGGAAGACCAGAAAGGAAAATGACATCCCACATTAAAAATGGCCATAAATAAGATTTGTGCATCTCACTTTTTGTAAACTTCAATAACAAAAGAAAGAACTGTAAATAAATATTAAGCCCTAATGACACATTTACTGAAGTGGTTAGAGGTAAAGTTACTGCTCTCTGCAATTTACTTTGAAATGCATCCAAAAACTAAGATGGATCAATGGATGGCTAGAGGGATAGATATATGTATTGATATGTGATAAAACAATAATAGTGAAATGATCATCATAGCTGCTAGGTGGCAGATATTCAGAGCTTTAAGTTTTTCTCTATGTCTCAATATTTTCATGTCACAGAATTTCAAAGGAAAAGTAACCATAATTCAAATCTTACAGTTCTAGGCTGTTAGTTTCCTGACTACACTTATTTAGAAAGCTGGGCAGGTGGGAAAAAACTACATCACTGGGAAGAAAGCCAGCACTAGCCTATAATTATGTCGTCCCTTTTGGAAAAAATAGCAGCTTGGGGAACAACTTCTTGAGGACTTGTGCCCCAGATGCACAATCTCAAGAGAGATTCTCAAGCCAAAAGATAACAAAAGGCAAAAGAATAAGTAAAAAAAATGCAGAGCTGGGTGCAGTCTTGCACACCTGTAATCCAGTGGCTTGGGAGGCTGAGCCAGGAGGATCATGAGTTCAAAGCCAGTTTCACCAACTTAGTTAAAGCCTAAGCAACTCAGTGAGACCCTGTTTCTAAATAAAAATTTTTAGAAAGGCTCTGGTGATGTGGCTCAGTGTTTAAGTGCCCCTGGATTGAAGAAGGAGAAGAAGAAGAAGGAGGAGGAGGAGCAGGAGGAGGAGGAGAAAGGAGAGGGGGAGGGGGAGGAGGAGGAGGAAGGAGGAGGAGGAAGAAGAAGAAGAAAAAAATTAAAAGAACAAAAGAAAAAAATACAGTGGAGGTGAGCATAAGATGCCAGATTTCAACATCACACACTGTCTCAGGAAGGGCTGCAACTGAGTCCTTGGACTGCACACAGTTCTTTTTAATTTTGGAAACTAGACTTGGAAGGCTATAAGGTGTGTGTAACCTTAGGGAGAAAAAGTTCCTTTGCAAAGGTTTGCTGAATGAATAGATGAAGGATGAAAATTTTGTTGAAATGTATAGATAAAGATTGAAGTACTAAAAAACAAAAAAGATTGAAGTACTAAAGAATACTAGAAAAGAAAGAAAGCAACTAATTATCTTAAATATTGATCTTTTATTTTTTCAATTAGGAAAATGCACATATATGATGTCTCCTTTCAACTCTTTTATACCCATCCAAGTATGCACACCTACACCAGTATAGTCCTTCCATATTAGGTCACATGGTGGGTGTTGCCAGAGACCTGGAAATGAATAATGCACAATCTCTGTTTTAAGGACGTAAAACTTAAATAGAGGCAAATGCCAGGCCACTGAGACAGGATGTCTGAAATAGTATGCATCATAAATAACAGAGATCCTCCCTGATTTTGTGAAAGGGGATCCTGTTAATATGGATCCTGGACCACAGGAGACATTGCTACCATACATAGGAAATGACCCTATCTTAGAGATACTGTGATCCAGGACATCAGAGGCCAAAAATAAGAGGGCCTCAGATGAGTCTTCTATTTTCACAGAGGGGCCAAGAGACCAGTCCAAAATAGTCCTGGACCTTTGATCTGGAGTCATAAGCCACTGGTATCATCCTTAGGTGTGCTCATGTGACTGGACATATGCTGGGGAGGCTGGGTGGAGAAAGGACAAAATTTGTGCCCATGAAGACATTTTAAGCATTGAAAAGGAGGTAATGTTTTCAAAGGGCATCCAGTTGGAGACTGGTCTGAGCTGGCTGTCGTTTTATAACCTCTCAACACATGTGTGCAGTCAAGGCTGAATTTAAAACCTATACCGTGAACCTTAGGAAAATAAACCACATTAAACAAGCACAAATTGAAAATATTACACAAGAGATTTCACAGGAAATTGGTCCAAATTTAGCCTTGCTCTTTATGTATTTAAGCCTCTTATTCGTTGCTTAGAACTTTATATCAGGATTTTAATATGAGTCTGCTCTCCCCCCAACCGGTCCCCACCCCAGGTCACTTCCACAATGGCTCGCTTAGTTTTACAAAACTTATTATTTTTTTTTAACTCCCAAAGAATCCTGCTACCTTTGGCCTGCTCATTCAGTGCTCATTAACACATGTTCCAAAACAGTACACAATGACTCACGGCATCAATGGTGAGGTGAGGCTGAACTTACTCCCCCAAATCCACTGCAGGGCCACAGACAAGCCTCACTTCTCCCCTAAATGTGTGTGTGTAACCCAGTGTGAAGCGTTCTGCACTGGGCAGACTTCAACCCTCATTTTCCTTAAAACATGACAGCAATTAGGACAAATGTCACCAGCAACAGCCCATCTCAGCATCTCTCAGTCTCATTTAGAATTCTCTTGCGCTGCTTCCCTTTCTTCCATAGATTTATTTTGTTCTATTCTTGTATTATCTTTCTCTGAACCTCTTTAAGCCCCACCTCCACCCCACTTTCTGGAATGAAGTCAAGCAGAGATAAGTAAATGAACTATTTGGAATCCTACAATGTAACAATCCAACATTTACAATAACCTCAGAGTTACTGCAGACAAAGGCGTGCTATCTCGGTTCCCTCTTGGATGCAATGGCTGGCCCACTCTCTCTCCACCTAGCTTGGGTTTTCTGCCATCAGAAATGCTCATGGGATGCTGCCAGGACACTCCAGTCTGCAGCTCTTTGGAGTCAGGCAGTTGCCAGGTGGGAAAAGTGGTGCCAAACCAGAGGGTGTTTTTGTGGGACGGACACACATGCCCGGAGGCCATGCTGGGATGCCCCATTCTTTCCCACTTGTTGCTGCCAGCCAGAAAGCAACTGTTACTGGAGTTTGCTTTCAGATCATTTTTAGAAGACTTATTGAATTGAAGCTTGTTTTGTATTTAGATTTTTTTTTTTTTAATGACTCTGACACCTGAGATCCAAATGTCTCTCTTCTGCTCTTTACTATGCCAATGGAAAAGGCTTGCTGGTGGGTGTGATTAAATTAATCCTGATCCCTTCTCTTCTCTCTTGTAATTCTCTACTTCTCAAGGAAGTTATAAGGCTCCAGAAGAGTAGAATAAGCCATGCAGAGAGTTCAATGGTAGGACTTCAGCAGGGGAGGGGAAGGGCTGTCCAGAGGACTGGCAGAGACAGTTACCCTATTGCTTTGACTGGGACTAAACTACAGGGAGTTTCTTTAGAGTTGATATAGTCTGCTAATTCTTGTTTTAGAAAAATTAAAAGAATATCTCAGATCCCTCTGAGCTCCGAGCCAATTTGGGGAACTCTGCCTCCTCCCTTCTCCTCTGGTCTAGCAGTCATCGCCACACTCGTCCAGGGGTCTCTCAGTCGGAGTCTGAGCGAACACGTGTTTGGAAAATACCCAGGCAGCAGTCTCACTAGGGCAGGTGAGGACCACAGACCAACTCAGTGGTTTGGCTAGGAGAATTGCTTCAATTTTCTGGCTCATTAAAAATATTATTGGAATCAAGGTGACATAGTAATTTGATAAGCACATTAAGAAAGGGAAAACCTAGGATCATTTTGGATTCTAAAACCACAAAATTCTAAAGATATGAGAATTCAAAGTTACCATGGAGGATGCAGAAGCAAGAAGAGCCCTTTATACTCATTACACTGAGGGGGTAAACAAACTCTCCTGATCGCAAATATTATTTTCAAATATTTAAACCAGTATTAACCTACCTAACAAACTCCTACTCAGGACAGTCTCACCCAAATATGTCTACTTGCTCTTCATGCCCATCGTCGCCTCAGGCTCCCACTCTGGGTGGCCATCTCATGCTGCCCTTGGTCCCCAACAAAATTCTGGTGGTGGTGCTTTATTGGATTTCTCGGAGCATTAGGTTTCTGGGAGCACATAAATGCAAGGATTTTTCCTTTAAATCACTCAGAGTCTGGGAAGGAAGCAGCAGAGGATGCTTCAAAAAGAATTAGGAAAAGTTCACAGATCAAAAGAACAATGCTGCCACATACACTACTTCCTGTTTCAAAAGCATGGATAAGAGTGCCGCAGCTCAAACCCTGAGCAGTCAAGAAAATCAACACCAGCCTGCAGGCTGGAGGCTGCAGGGAATTAGGCTCCACCTAAAAGAAAGCTCTTGGTGATCAAGTTCAGGGTCTAAACACACACACACACACACACACACACACACACACACAAACGCACGCACACATACACACATGCGCACACACACACACAGAAACAAGGTACTCCCTGTACTATCCTTCTTAGATCCAGCCCTGGTGCCCTACCCTTCTATGTCCATACAGTAAGGTTGTTCAAGGTTGCTAGAATGACATTAGCTGCTAAGAACTTCTAGAAGGCTGAGTTTTAAGCCCCATACCTACATGCAATGCTGACCTTCCACTTCTTGAAAATAATAGGGCAAATAGCTTAATCTACAAAAATCCTGTATTTCAGCATCCAGCAGGTACTATGCCCAGAGTATGCATGGCTGAAGAAAAACCACAATCTCCCTTGTTCACCTCAGAGGGCATTTTATAGAGATGTGCAGGTCCCAGAAGATGCATCTCTACTAATCTTTGCTAAAATGTCCATGTGCCTCTGTTTGCTCTCGGTGGGCCTCTTTGTTCCCTTTCTATACAAATAGACTTAGGAGGATCCCAAACAGGCCCCAACAACAAGACAGACGCTCTCCAGAAAATAGAGGATTTTTTTTCTTACTCTTCAGTTTGCTTTTCATTCCTAATGTTTTTATCCCCACATCTGTTATAGTTCAATAAAAGGAGAATGGAGTGATAGATTTTTTTATCACAATTCTGTTGGCAAAGGAGACAGGCCCCCAATTACATGGAGACATGTGTATTAGTTTCCTAGGGCTGCAGTAACAAATTACCACAAACTGGGTGGTTTGAAAGCAACAGAAATTTATTCCGTCACAGTTTGGGAGGATAGAAGCCTGAGATCAAGGTGGCAGTAGAACTGGTTCCTTTTGGACACCCTGGGTGAGAATCTGTTCCTGCCTCTCTCCTCGTTTCTGGTGTTGCTGGCAATTCTGAGCACTCCTTGGCTTCCAGCTATATCACCCTGGTGTCTGCCTCCCTGCTCACGTGGCCTTCTCCCTGTCTATGAGTTCCTGCGTCTTCTTATGGCCTGCTTGTAAGTATACCTGGCATTGGATTTAGGGCACATCCAATGACATAAGCGTATGTAGGAGCCC
The DNA here is from genome assembly GCF_902686445.1 of Sciurus carolinensis. NCBI lineage: Eukaryota > Metazoa > Chordata > Mammalia > Rodentia > Sciuridae > Sciurus > Sciurus carolinensis. The sequence continues at coordinate 87,682,638 of NC_062220.1, read as the reverse complement.
AAAGAAATAGACGCCATCCAATCCAGTATGACCTCATCTTAACTTGGATCTAATCTGCAAAGACCCTATTTCCAAATCAGGTCACAGGCACCAGGGGTCAGGACTTGAACATTTCATCTGGGAAGACACAGTTCAAGCCATAACAACATATGCACAATTGTCAGAGACAGAAATAACTGAGTCTTGCCTATGAGATGAGGACCCATGGAGACCAGGAAGCAGGAAGAAGTAAGGGACTGTCCTAGGGTCTGGACACCGGGGAGGAGGCTTTATATTCCACTAGCCTACGGTGCAGGCTGGACCATGCAATAGGTGAGATTATGGAGAAAGAGAGGAAAACAGGGACCCTGGAGAACACAGAAAGAGTGGAGGGCTGCAGATTCAAGGTGTAGCTGAGGACGCCAACGATCTCAGCTCACAAAGGCTGCCACTCTGCCTCACCTGGGTCTCGGTACCTCCTATGTCCCTCCTGTGGTCATAAGTGTCAGTGTATCCTGTCTAAAAGAATGAATTGAATGCTATAGTGTCCTTTGTTTTGCATTTCTACCTTTTCCTAAAGTATTGAAATGTAGATTTCCATGAAATCTGTTTTCCCACTGACTCCTTATGTCCCGTTGCTGAAAGTTTTCATGTTTGCACGTGCAGGTGCGCACGTGCGCGCGCACACACACAGTCGCTTTAGAAACCACAGCTTACTTCTCTGACCTGATCAGCTTTCCACAAGGACCAGGGCATCACTTCTTCTCTAGGAAAGTAGCATTCACTACCTGAGAATTCACTTTTCCTTGTTTGTAGTAGATAGAAATCACCTACCTTTGTGATTTTCTATTTTCTTGCTATAGAACTCCGTGTTCAAAGAAAAACTTATGTAGAAACCCAAAGAAATTAATGAATATGGAACTTCTATGGTCCAGGGGGTGACCTGGGAGAAGGTATGTCCTGCCCACCTGGCTGATCTGTATACTCCTCCTCTGTCATCTTTGGCAATCCCTTAGAAAGCTCTGTGGAGCCTAGTTTAGTGGGTTCCAGATGCTTATATTCTAATAATTCATCTTAAGATTGCAGCATGTGGATATCACATTAAAATGTTATCTTTTTTTTAATCAGTCATTTTTGTAAACAAAATAATTTCTGTGCAACTGAGAAAACAATAGTTTTCATGGAGTTGTCATATGTCAGACAGTGTCCCACCTCTTCTCCCTTGGGGTCTGCCATCTAACCTGCCTTGAGTCTCTAGCATTATCCAGTTATGTCTGTCTGCTCCCCTAAAACTCACCACACACCTAATTTCAGAACAATTAACAAAATTTGCAAGTTATTTTCATGCTTGACTGGAGAAGAAGACCTCCAATTAAGTCAATTAATGGAGAGACAATGTTTTATAGACGAATCAGGCCCATCACCATAAAAACCAATACAACAATTAGACTTTGGAAAACTTCCAGCTTTCCAGCGAATTCCATCATGAGAACATGAAGGGTTAAATGCTTTCTATAGAAACACCTGAAAACTAAGCATTTCTTACCTTAAGACTAAAAGGGACTCAATACAACATATTTTTTTTATTTAAAAAGTCAAAATGAGTCAGGTTCAGTGGTGCATGCCTGTCATCCTAGTGACTTGGGAGGCTGAGGTGGGAGGATCACAGGTCCAAGGCCAGTCTTTGCAACTCACTAAGGTCCTAAGCAATCAGGGAGACCCTGTCTCAAAATAAAAAATAAAAAAAGTTGGGGACTTAGCTCAGTGGTATTGTGTTCCTGGGTTCAATCCCCAATACTGAAAGGGGGGAAACCAAATAAAAGTAAAATTAAGGACTGATAAAAACAATATACTCCGTCTGACTTTGTATAATGTGGTTTCCTGGGAAATACGAATTAAGGTTCCATTGTTATTAAACTCCATGCTGGTGGAAGCCATTTCCCTTGGCCATTCCCTATCCTTAAATTCCTAGAACAAATGAAAAATGAAAAAAACAGCAACACTACACTCCCATGAAATCTTACCTGAGGACGGGCTTTAATACTACAAGAAAGTACTGGATTTCTGTTTCTTTACAGCACTATTTGGTCATCTTTTATGAAAACCCAGATGGGATTGCTCCTTTGTAATACTTTACCACTAAACAGTTTTTCTATATGTAATATCCAGGGCCACAAATCCCTCGAAATTACTACAGTGCAACTTTCATTTGCTTCTCATTTGCACAGGGGCATTCACCCAAGGAAACTGCATTGCAAAGAGTAACAAAAGAAGTTGCTTTTGAACACCTAGATCAGACAGGACATTCTTCTGGCACATCCGTGGTAGGGTGTGACAAAGACTGCCCTTCTTGATTGACTCTTGGGTATTTATTACACAGGCATGTCACCTCTCTTGCTCCCAGGGAGGTCACCTTGGTCTTCCCTGACCCTGGCTAGGGAATCACAGTGCTTTGGACAGGAGGACAGACAAAGTGGCAGTGGAGACAAAGCTGACATTGGCTCAGTTGTGTAGGGTCTGAGATGCCAACTAGAGACTATTGGATTTTTAATTCCATTTGTGCTTCTGCTTCAGTAGTTTTAAGGAAACCTTCAGAGGGCCTGATCCAGCAGCCTAAGTGACAAACAAGAGCTGTGGGAGGAAGAGGTTAAGTAGAAGAGAGGCTTCAGCGCCCACAGGTCTCTGCCTGCGACTGGTACAGGCCTTGGCAAGGAACCAAGGAAGTCTCAGGAAAATCACGTCTAGAAGGACCTCTTGTCAGGCTCTTTTCTTTAGTGAGTCTTTTTGCCAGGGGCAACTTCTGCTGAGAACATCCTGCTGGTTAAGAACACCTGCCCACCCCTTCCCTGAGGTCCTTTAGGAGGCCTTGGGGGACATCCAGGGCCCAGTTATTCCAAAATGATAAATACAGCAAAGGGAGGAGGAAACAGACAGAAGCAGGACTGGCGGGCTTGTGTGCAAGGAGGCTGAACAAATCAGGAAAAAACACAGTGAGGGTGTCCCGTCTCCTCCCCTGGCTTGCCGTATGCCAGGGTCCCCCGTGCTCCCCCATGCTCCCCCGCTTTCCCCAGACCACTTCTGGCCTTGAGCCTCTCATGAAAGACCCATCTTATTATTTATTTTTCTGTTTTTAAGTCAAGAAACACAGTGGCCCGAAAGGAACTAACTTTCATCTCCAGACTTGAGAAGAGCCAAGAATTCAGATGTCCAATCAAAAAAGGGTTCCGTGTTCCAGGGGCTCATTCATTCACCCTGGTTCCATATCTGATGAACTTTTAATTCAATTTGAAGCTCAACGGGTAGGAAACCCAATGAAGTGAACCAAGAGAAGGACGTCGTCCAAACATGTTGAAGCACTTGTGGGTGACGGCTTGGTCCTTTGTGTTCCACGGCTCCTGTGAGAAGCCTCTGTCTCAGGCAGGCTCCAAACTGCCAACTCAATGAAGCAAATAATAATTATTCCTAATGGCAATAATAATTATGGAATGCAGTGGACCCAAAGGTTGGTTGTCTGTGGCCTTAGGTGAAGCAGCCAAAGTTTCACACACTCTTTGTAATCTCTCTCTGTCTCCCTCTCTCTCTCCTCTTTCTCCTTTTCTCTCTCCTTTTCCCAATCTCTCTCTCACACACACAGACACACACACACACATACACACACACACACACACACACACACACACACACGCCCAAAGGTATCTGGATGAACTCACTCTTCTGGTTTTCTACAAAGTATCTTACTACAGAGTTAAACAAATAGCAGCTATTCATACAAAGAAGGAGTTTGGGAGACACATCTGATAATTGACACCCAACACACACACACACACATACACACATACACACAAATTCTCATTTTTCTTTTAGTTAAAACTTTTCAACTTTCTCCAATTCCAGACTTAGAGACATGGTCAAATGGCAAATGTGAATAATTTGATGTACTATTCCTTTTTTTTTTTTTTCTATTAAATTTGGAAAGAAAGGAGAGAGGAGAGAAGTTCTGGGCTCTGGATGACTGTCACCCACCCCTGTCCAGATAAATCAGAATATCCTGGTAGATACTGAAGTCTCCTTGATGAAGCCCTGAGCCATGGCTAGTGCCACAGCCAATTTCCTGTGAAATCTTCACCTCTTCTCACAGGGAGGGGATCCATCTAAAGAGATGCCCCACCCTCCAGTCTAGGATTTGGCTGTCACACACTCTAGGACGTCAGCATCAGCACTTGAGTATCTCCCCACATGCCAATGATGTCAAGGTGTCAGAGAAATAAAAAGTAGCTCCTCCCGGGAACATAATCCATCAACCAACTGGTCATTTTCTAGATAATTAGGAATTGTTACCATTTTCTAAAAATTAAGCAAAGGGGCCAACATGAATCCTCTTGAGTTTTTTTTTTTTCTTTTAATCTTATTATGCTTGTCTATTACTGTGAGTTTTCTTTCTTTAAGTGCTTCTAAGGTCCTAGTCCTAGCATTTTATTGTCTTGTAAGGAGGAGAATATACAGGGACATTTGGGACATTCGGAAAAACCATGCTATACAGAATACACAGAGTACACCTGGAAAAATTCTCCAAGTGTTTTGAATAAGGTTATATGCATGCCAAAAGGCCTAAATTATGTTCCAGTAAAACAAAATATTATGAAATGTGTGTACATACACATACAATTTTCATTTGGGTGCACCTGGACTGTAAAATTCCTCAGTCACCTTTAACAGTGTACAGTTTAGTTTGGATATTTTAAATTCGTTCTTTCAATGTTTTAGAGAGGCCATGATTTGGAATATGCATCTATAAAGTTGCATTTTTGTTTAGTTTTGTCACTAAAAATATACCCTGGCTCAGTGCAGGATAGAGAAAGACTAAAAGTAGACTTTGATTCCACTGCATTCATTCATCCAAAAGTTCCCACTCCTACAACCCAAGCAACACTGGAGCAGAATCAGGCTGTATTCACTTACATTCTCTTTAACCTAGCATTTTACTGCTTATCTCTTCAGGTGCTCAATATGAGCAAGACTTCAGGGGAAAACGTGAGGAAGTGTCATGATAAGCAGAAATCCTTGAGAGTCTGCCAAATGCTTGGTCTCCTGACCCTCTAGAGAATCTGAGAAGAACACTCTGCATCTGACAAGTGTTCAATAGCTTGGTGAGTTGGGGATGGGTGTTTATTGTTCTGTTATCATTATGGTTATTCATATACAAAATGTTTATGGGTTCCATGGACTAAAAACAATCCACTGGATGTCAGCTATAAAGTGCAATGCAGTTGCCTGGTGAATTACCATATCCAAACCAAGATATGATGGGTATATAGTTATTCAGGAAGTCATTTCTAGCATTTTCAAGGTGTCTGGGGCCATCTGTTCTTTGCAAAGGTCTGTGACCCTGCGAAAGCAACCCAAGCACATTCCAGCTTGTCTCTACCCCTTGCCCACAAGGGTCCTATCATCTTGCAGGCTTTACTGGCCTAAGCATCAGCCAAAATGCACTTTGCCGAAGGGGGAAAACTGTAAAACTCCAAGTTCTTTTAAATGTGTCTGGTAGCATTATAAATGTTTATTACTCTACAGGAAATTTAAGTTGATATTTACCAAAAGTGCAACATACTTGGCAAATCGATTATTAGAATATCTGCTAAATGTGAATGCACCTGCCCTATGGAATTTCTTCTTTCAACAGCCCACATCAACCAAAAAGAGTTGTTGTCAGGACTGAGTCAGAACAAGAGGACACACTTCTAAGAGTCTGCATTAGAATTATTAAGGATTTGGGCTAGAGTAGATCACTTTAGACAATCTAGTTTCATTCTTTCTTTTCATAAGATGGAAAAATAGGGCCCAGCAAGGTCAAGGGGCCTGTTCAAACTTAGAGTTTATGAGTAGAGAGTCAGAGACACCATAGAGAGCTACTAATCCCTCTAGCAATGGCTTTGCACCACTTTGTTGAAACAGAATTTTATCAGAAAATAACTGAATCTATTTTTGGTGGAGGGGGTGGTGGTGCTGGATATTGAACCCAGGGCCTTGTGCATGCTAGGTCTTTTGGTGTGGATGTGAGGTGACCCCCAAAAGCTCACATGTGAGACAATGCAGAAGGTTCAGAGGAGAAATGATTGGGTTGTAAGAGTTTTAACCCAATCAGTGAAATAATCCCAGATGGGATTAATTGAAGTGGTAGGGTGTGGCTGGAGGAGGTGGGAATTGGGGTATGGCTATGGGGTATATAGTTTGTATCTGAAACATGGTCTCTCTCTCTCTCTCTCTCTCTCTCTCTCTCTCTCTCTCTCTCTCTCTCTCTCTCTCTCTCTCTCTGTCCTTCCTGATGATGTGAGCTGCTTTCCTCTGCCACATTCTTCTTCCATGATGTTCTGCCTCACCTCAAGCCCTGAGGAATGGAGCTAGGACCTCTAAAACCATGAGCCCTCAAATAAACCTTTTATCCTCTACAACTGTGCTAATGAGATTCTTTGAGTCACAGCAGTGAAATAGCTGACTAAAACACTAGGTAAGCTCTCTACCAACTGGGCTATGTCCCTAGCCCATAACTGAATCTTAATATCAAGAATTAAGAATTCCCCTTGCATCCAAATTGGATATTTATATGTTATTCTCATTCAACCTCAGGCAAAATATCCATAAAGTTTGTTTAATCTTTAACAAAATCCTCATTAGGAAGTATATAAAATTGATGATAGAGAAAAATCCATTTGGTCTAACAAATTAAAAATACATTTTGAACAACTATAATGCACCATTAAAAATGTGGAAAGAGAAAAAAATACATATGAAAGAACTTGTTGAATGAATTATCTTTTGGATTCCCAAATGCCCAATTATATGAAAATACTGTTCATGCAATGGGCAGCGTAGGCTATGTGGAAATCCCTACAACAGTGCTTCTCTCTTAACTTAGAACCTATTTGTTAATCGATTCAGACAAAAGTTATTTACACCTTATGAGTCAGATGATATTACAAAATTAAAAGTTCCAAATAATCTAAAACGTTTACTAAGACAAAGCCCTGCTCAATGGACATGTTCAGTCTCCAAAAAAATATCAAAGTAGTCTACCATTTCCGAAGGACCCACTCAGGTTTATCAAGCTTTATTTTTAACATCCAGAGCACTGCACACACTAGTTATTTCCCCTTGGGATTCTTCAATCAATGGTTAGACTTAGTCATGAGACTCTCTAAACATATGAGCCATATGGACCTGCTAGGTATTCATCCATGCTTTACGCCCTACAAACAGGAAATGCAGAACCAACCCTGATGGAGGGACTATGACAAATACAGAAAGTACAGTTACCATTGCATTTTACATTATGGGAGTATGTATACCCTCAAATCCAAATATTTAATTATTGGTACTTTATCCAATGTTTACCCATGGGAATATCCTAACAATATAAACTAAAGCCTCATATTTCTGGTCTGCCATAAGGTAACCCCAAAGATAAAAATGCCAAAAAATAGGACAATGGATTACATTTTCCCACAGAGTTGTATGGCAAAATCATCATCCAGGTCTCTTGGATCGAATTTGTTTTATATCTTTCACTGTTTAATGTATCTTTCTAGTTATATTGCCAAACAATAAGCCACTTTTAGCAAAATGAGAATAAAAGAACAATTGCTTGATGAGATTAATTTGAGAGAGGAAACCACACATAGTCATGGGCACATAACCCTGAGCCCCCAAAGAACTTAATCTTGCCAAGTCATTTTCAAAAATTAAATTTGTTATGAAAATCTTTAGCATTTTAGTGCTAAATAGGACAATGAAGATTTTCTGGTGATACCTCCCCAGTTTACAAGTGAGGAAGGAAATTTAAACCTGGGGAAGTCAAGGTCATTTGGACCCATGGGACAGTGTGGTTTAAGTGGTATGAGTTCTAGTTCTGGTTCTGGCCATTATTAGGATGATGTGGGGCAAGTCCCTTAATCTCCAAGACTCAGTTTACTCCACTATAAAATGGGTGTATTAATTCCACGTAACAGAAAAATGTCATGCGCTAAATCAGTAAATGATATAGGGAAATGTGCCTTGTAAACAAAGCAGCTGGAAAAAAGAAGACGTGACTATTGTTCCCCTAGGAGTTGACGCTAGAAGTTGGGCCTCTCTGGCTTCCTAGACCAGGGCCCTTTCTTCTGCTGTGGCCTGTTCTGATCATTCCCAGACTCTATTCTATTCTTGTCCCCTGGATCATGTAAACATATTCTGAAGCTCACATAATCTAGAGCTCCAACCAAACTCAGCTCCTGAAGGAAAACAAACCAAAAGAGAACATAAATTTGAGACAAAAAGGAAGCATTGAATGAGCATATTGGAGTTGGGACCAGGTGTGTTTATCAATTGGATAACCCTTCTAGGTATATGAAGGAAAACAGGCCCAGGGAGAATGAGACTTGGCCAAGACTACAGACCTTTTAGATGGCAAAGCCTAAACTGAAACCCTTGACCTCTGAACCCATGACCAATACTTTTCCATGACTCCCCTCTGCCCTGATGTGGTTTGGCTCTGAGCAAGTTCCTATTTTCCAGTCATAATGTCTCAATAGGCTGCACGTAAGAACAAATGTCTAGACTTGCTGTAGGCACAGACTGGACGATCCAGGGCTATTTACTCCAGAAACAGGATCTCGTCTGTGTCTATCTGTTCCAAAATAGGGTCAAAAGGCTCGCAGAGACACTTTTTTGGAAACTCCAGGAAATCTAAGCTAGGATTCTGCTTGCAAGATCCAGAAATGAAAGCTTCCTTGAAGAGAAGGTCACCAGCAGTCACTTATCCTGAGAGAAACTGGAATGAATGAATCCATTGCCCTGCACCTGGGCAATGGATAGGGGTCTTCCTGCAACCCAAGAAGACAAATGCAGAGCAACTGATCATTGGAGACAAGGATAGTCACTGCTCTGTGATGACTTCAGTTTTCTAACCCATGAGTGGACCTGTTTAGAAGGTCTTGAAAATCTAGTTCCACTCTAAGCCTCCATGGGCACAAGACATTCTCTGATCTCCAGGAGTACTGAGGAACGCCAATATATTTCTTCTGAAATATCAAAGCAGCTGTTGACAACTCAGTGTGCATCCACCTCTCCCTGACCACCCTGCAGGTGTGCAAATGTAAAGAAGCTCTTCCTGCTGCAATCACATGGACTGAGCATTAGCCAGCTCTTAAGCATGGATGGTTCTCTCCTCTCACACATTCTCACTTGTCTTCCATGACATAAGGTTGTCCTAGCCAGAAGCATGGAGAAAACTGGTGCTTTGAGGTCCAATAGACCTACTTCCAGAACTCTGCTGAACTCACAGCTAGGAATTTTTGACATCTTACTTCTCTTCTTGGAGCATAAAAGTGGAGTAAATAATGCCTACCTCTCTGAGCCACTGGAGAATACAGGAAGTCACATGAAAAGCCAGCTTAGGACCTAGCACACAGTAAGTATTGAATACATACCACTTTTCTTCCTTTTCTTCAGTATTAGTCTGTCAATCAAGGGATTTTCTATCAGCACAAGACATATCTATGAATGATCTTTGATTTTCTTTCCCAAGTAGCCCAGCCTTTCTGGGTGCTAGGTAAAGAGCTGAGGCAGCGAGACACAATACTTGCCTGAGAAATGAGAGGCAACAGCCAGATTTGGAGACAAGAGCAGGGGTGTTTTTTTCTGCTTCTTGGGACACCCAGCCACATGCTCCTGTGTTCTGGCTCTGCCCCCTTAATCTAGCCACAATACCATGTGGTGTTACAACTTTTGAATGTTAAGAAACATTATATTTCCTCAAGTATCAGTACTTAATGTTTCGTTCCACACATAAAACCCTGTGAGTGGAAGGCTGCTGGCCCCCTTGTCAGAGGTAATTTCTCAAGGCTCTGCATGGGATTTAACGGGAGCCATATGGTTAAGTCTGTCGACCCTCCCAGAAAGCATCCCCCCAAAGGGCCCTCATAAATGTTCTCAGGGCTGTGAAAGATCCAGCAACTTTCTAACAATAAAGCTATGTTCATAGCCGTGATATTCAGCAAAACACAAAGCAGGAAATAATGGCTTCTGGTCTGAATTACTCAAAGGGGCCTACAAGTTGTCCTAGCTAAGGACTGAGGAGCAGGACAGCCTGAGACCTGGCCCCCACCACCTCCAGCAGGAAAGGGTCCAGCCTGCCTGTCCCCAGCATTAGCCTGTGGTAGACAGTGGTGGTTTTAGTTGTGCTCAGTTTTAAGAAAACTTCACAGAGTTGCTCTGTTATTTAGATCTTTAAGCTGTGCCTTTCTGTGAATGCATCATTTACTGACCACTCTCCTTATTTATTTATTTTTCAGAGAAACAATGGCCTAAACCCTTCAAATCTATTAACATTCCTTCTTGATGTCACTTTGGGTGACATATCAACTCAGACAGCAATGACTCACAACCTTGCTTGATTGAAGAAATAGCACTGCTTTTGATGTCCTGAGGTGTAATAAGCTTTCCTTTTAATTACTATTAGAGGTTTTCTGTTTATTTGTTTGCTTTTCTTGGTCCTGTCCATGGAGACACCTCTGATATTTTGCCTGACATGTTGTGTCAGGGTTGCAGAGAGAAAGGGGATAAAGAATCACAGGGTGAGAGGAGGTATCACTTATAATGAGTAACAGCAACTTTTTATTTTTCCATAAAACAAGATTTGTTTCCATGATACTTTACATAAAATCAAAAAGAATTAATTAAAGCATAAAATACTTGACAGAAATTTCTAAGTATTAGATCCTTATGGCCTAAGTATAGCCCCATATAACCAAAGGTCTAAGAGCTAAATATCTTGTGGCCATTTATACAACAAAACTAGAATTGGTGTAAAATCAAGAGGGGATTTCATACATAAATAGCTTCATATATGCACATTTCCAAGTTTCCTGATATAGCTAGCTAATTCACTAGCTTAACTGGAATATTCCACATTTGTATGTTGATGTTAGATGCATAATACTTCCACTGTAAGCAATTACTGTCAAATAAGTCTCACCAATAAGCTAATGAACTAATGCATTTGTCTAATTCCCTACAGAGAATTAAAAAGCATGAAGAAAAGTTGTAGAACATTTTGGCAGTGCCTCCCATAACTGTCAGAGCTCTACACTGTCATCCATTCTTGTAGAACGCCACACTCCAGATTATCTTCATTGTACTCCCAAAGAATTACTGAGCACGAATTAAAAGACTCTTAGGAAAGCTGGGATCTATTAAGATTGTAGCCACCTTCTCAACTAATCATTGGCTCCTACAAAAATGTCTCATGTGATAAGAGCCCCAGAGACAGGGAAAGAGAGAGAGAGAGAATTTCCACTACCCTTACCTGCTCATCGCCATTTTTCCCAGGCTCTGCTGACTTGATCCTGAATTAATGAGCCTGTTACATGATATCTAATAAAAATGACTGGAGAGAGATACCATTTGGAATCTGCCACGTACTTGGTTCAAGGCTGAATTGATTTCATCTTTATTAACACATGCTTATTTTCTGTCTCTCTTGTCTCCACACAGCCCATGGCTCACTTTTTTCACCCCATCTGGGAAACTTATCTTCTAAAATTCTACCATCCATCAGCCAAAGACACTCTTCCCGACAGAGCGTCTGCCAGTTTGACTGAGCACAAGTAGTCACTAGTTTGGGGATGCCTCCCACACTCCCTAGAGCCATGTGTTTTTCTAGCCTGCCTAACCACACAAGTGCAATTTGGGATATTTATACTTACCTCCAGTTTCTATTGAGATAATAGCACTACTTTTACAGAATGGAGCACAGGGCATAGGAAAGGTAACTATGGGATGGGATAGGAGTCGCATATTTTATTTATCTACCTACTATTAACATTATTTCGTCCTTTTTTTTGCGTTTTCACTCATTTTAGTCTGCTCTGGCTCAATGCCTGCTCAAAAAGCATAAAAGTCAAATGATTCCAAGGATGTGTACGCTTTGACCCCAAAACTTTCCCTGGTAACTGGCACCACTTCCATTTTTCAGTCCTTTATGTTAATATCACTCCCAATGCATTTAAGCCTCTAAGCTTAAATTTTACAGCATACAAAGCGGAAGACAGAGAAGAGCAAAAGTAGGGTGGCCACAGAAGCCGAGCACTGGTGGAAGGCAAAGAAAGATGGGGATAAGGAGCCAGGCAGCCCCCCTCCCACAAAGTTCCAGTCATGAACACACCCGCTGGCCACAGCACAAGAGCAGTGTGCGAGGGCACAGGTGGGTCCCAGCCTCTCTGGCTGGATGCAGCTTACGCGCTGAGCCTGAATGAAGACTTTCATTGCTGTTTGCTGTTTTTGTTGGCCAGTAGCCATGGCAAACATTTGCAGGTGGCTTGGCCAGATTTTGACACTTAAATATTTGAGGTTGTGATAAAAATCAGAATATGACTACAATATGGTTCTGTGCAGCCACACACAAGTGCGCGCGTACACACACACACACACACACACACACAGAGAAGAATAAAAAAAGCTATCTGCAATTTCAAATGCTCATTTAAAGACAGAGTCTCCAGAGGGAACTCATGTTTTAAAATAAGTACTCATTTCCTCTTTGCTGAGAGAAATAAAAGAGTCAACCAACCCCAAATGTTACCACCTAGAGTTTCATACTGAACCCACTGGTGAGATGGGCTGGGCTGTTTCTCCATGAGCCCCCACGATCATCCGGGCAAGGTTTTGGATGGGTCACATGGAGAAAAATGGAAATGACAGGATGTGTGGGTTTGAATCAACATAGTAAGCCCAACAGGGAAGAATCTGAAGAAAAGAAATAGCCTCCCTCCAACTTGGCAATGAGACAGAGTCCTAAAAGTGACAATTATCTCCTAGAACACACCAGGAAAGATATACGACACCCCAAGATAGGGATGAAATGGGAAGAAGGAGTGCGTCAGGAGGTCACCCGTACCAGAGGGACACCCCCATCCATCCAGGCAGAGTGACACTGCCTACGAATGTCACCCAAATGTACAGTCCTGCGCCAGCTGGGTAAATGACTGACAGAGTCAACACCCATCTAAAAATTTAGTGCTAACCCTTAAAAGACTGTTTCATAAAAACCAGTGCTGTACTAACAATGGCGGAACACTAAGGGCCTCCAAGAGGGTGGTTGGTGAGGGCAGAGGCGGGCAGGCAGGAGAGCTCCAGGGGGGAAGGAATGCTGTAAAACTGCTAGTAAACTCCAGCACATTTTATGTTTTCTTTTTCCCCCTTGAAAGAAAAATAAAATAATTATAATTAGCTAGCCTAACTGTGAATTGTCTGCCCAGAGCCAGGCCCCCTAGAGGGCAGGTGTCCCTTGAGATTTGGATGCTGTTGTTAATCAATCGGTTCCATCCTTTCAGCACATAATGGGATCTTGCCTTAGATAATGGCAACATTATTCTCTCATAGTCATTGAGAAAAAAAAAAAAAAAAGAAATCTTTAATAGATATTTGCTCATTCAGCACTGACTTCTTTAAATAAAACCAAAGTTCCAAAAGGCCAGATTAATTTTCCCTTTCTTCAGTGGGAGACCAAATGTGTCCATGGCAAACTCATAGAAGGTTTCAGAACATATCCTGATATGCCCAGAAACATGAGTTCCAAGATACCCATTCTAGAGCATTCTGAGAGCGGTGAGCAGTGCTATCCCCCGTGCTCACTGTTAATCTGGGATCTACTACAACATTAAAAGAGTGGCAGAGACAGGGTGTCACAATGACAAATTGTGGGGAAACTTGTAAATGTTTTCAAAAATCACCATATCCAATAGTCAACAGAAAATTCAACCTGAACACTGATGCGTGTACCAACAGAGCAAGCTCCTCTTCCTGTTTTAAGGAGACACTTCTGGGAACATAGAGCAACCAGTTGTCAACATCGAGTGATACACATTTATCATAGCTCTTTGGCTTAAGTTATTACCTTTTCTTCCTAAGAACCCAATGTGCTCTTAAATCTTTTATTTCATCTTTACTCTTGTGAAGTTGGAAAAAACAGACTCCATCCTCATTCTGGAGATAAGGAAGCTGGGTCAGAGATTCTGCATTTCTCAGAAACTTCCAGGTAATGCCGAAGATGCTGATCATGAGACCACACTGTGTAGCAAGCCAGGGCTGGAACTGGACAGTGATACTGAGAACTGAGAGAAGTTTCTGTCACATGACAAGGGGTGTCTGGGATTCAATGATGGGACACTTCTACCAATTTATCCTCAATGGTTCAGGGTTGTCTTTTTAATAAATGAGAGGGAGAGGGCCTGCTTTGTTTTGTTTGTTCTGGAAATGAGCATGGGCCAGCGTAGAGGAGGAAGAGTTAATAAGGAGGTATTAACAAGGAAGAGAAGAAGGGAAGAAGGATCAGGAGAAGAACTGTGGGAATAGCCAGGCAACACAAGTGCCCAGGAAGGGAGGCGTGCTCTCTGCCAGAAGGAGGCTGGTGGGGGACTTCCCTCCACCATCCTTCAGCACACATCCTGAGCTCTCTGCTCTGGTCTCCATAACACCCTGCAACTGTACCTGCAACCATTTTCAAGTTTACAAATCTTGAAGAAATGAGGACAGAGAGAGAGACTTGCTTTCCCCTTCCAGGATCAAAACAGCCTCCACCAAACAGGCTCCCTTCTCTCATCAAAAGCATCACTCTGAATTCTCAGTAATATTACATCAGCCAGGAAAACCAACCAATCTGAGCACCCGAATTAAGGAGAAAGTCCAGAACATTCTAGGACCAGAGACAGCCGAGGAGGTCTCCTTACCCGATCTGGCGGTTGGTAGAAGGCGCCTGTGTGATGACAGAGCTGGACTGGGGCGATGGCATGGCTTGCTGAATCACAACGCTGGTGTCGTGGTTGGGCATCCGGGTGCTGCCAAGCTGGTGAGCTCCAGGCCCCGTCATGGCCCCACCAACTGTATTATGCATCGGGATATTCTGCCCAGAGAAGACAGAGGAGAAAGGTCAGAGGGAGGCAGTGTTTCTTTCTACTCCCAAGCTCTCAAAGGCCAAAATTGGGAATCTGGTCATGTCAACTGAACAGAGTTATGGCTTCTGGCAAGCATTGGGCCCATTCATCTTGTTATAACTTACAGCTACGAGGAGATGAAAAATAACTACTCGGTCTTAGAGTAGAGCACAAAGGGAAATGCCCCAAAGTTGGCTTATCACTCTGCCGCCATCCTGATGCGAGGTTTACATCAGGGATATTTAGTGCTTAGCTTCTCTGACTCCGTATGATATACGCTGCACTTGAAAGCGATTCTGCGGTAAGTGCATAATACATGATTTAGCGAATTTGGTTCTGCAACCTACTTTGAATGACAAGCACACTGGCTTATTTCTTGGCTTTCAGTCCCATACGAGTGGCCAACTAGATTTTTTTCTTTTCTTTTCCAGGAAACTATAACTTTTCCAAATCATTATCTGAGTACTCAACAATCAGTAAAATGAAGATGGATGATTCGAATAGCTGACAGGGCATCAAGGATCCATGACAAGAGGAACAGTCACAACATTCTTTACTTCCATTCACTCAACTACAACAATTGTATGGAATGCTGGAATTGAGAACAGGGACTGCTTGTGTGTTTACTTGTCCACCGTTCTTTCCTCTAGAATGTAGGGTGTCTGTGGTCACAACTCCATCCCATGGTGTTTGGAGCATGGCAGGATTTCAGTACACACGTGTCATGTGAATAAACTAGTGATAGAACAAATGACACACCTGAGTCCCTCCAGGGGTGTAGCATCATGCATTTATTTCTGTAGACTGGATTGGAAGCTTTTTGGTTTAAAATTCAAGCATCAACTATAACATTCAAGGTAAAAATGGTTGAAAAGACAGGAGCTGGAAGGTGAGAAAGAAATTCAGAATCCAATAAAGAAAAACAGAGTGCACAGCCAACCTAAGGAACAGGGAAGGGAAATGAGAAGACTTCTGTGGCCATTCAGGGACAGCCCTGCAGCCTCGAAGAGGAGAGAAATTCCAGAGGTCAGCTGGACAAAGGGTTGAGGATGGGAGGGGAAAAAAAATGGAGTGTCGCTAGCAATTTGCTCGAGGAAAAATATATATCTGTCTACGCTTTGGCATTAGCAAAGAAAAAATAAATGTTACCCAGGAGAACTAGAAGTGGTTCTTTGAAGTTCTTCTGCAAAGAACAGGATTTCCTGCACGACGTGTTAAATGATGGTGATAACATATAAGGGACCGAGGTGGTTGTGTCCATCACACGGCACCTTTCCCAGGTTCTGATTTCTAAATCCTGACCACACAGTTTGTCAAGAGTCCAGTTGGAACCTGGGCACCTGGCGCAGACTGTGAGCTGATTGTGTTGTTGCAGGATCCCAAAGGCTTATATATATACACACACGGTCCAAGGGCCCCTCTTCCATACTGGAAAGTTCTTCTGACATGGGAAAACACTGTGGTTGTGTAAAGCAAGATGAAAGGAAGTGGTGATTTGTGCCAGGGTGGCTGTGCAGGCAGGTGTTACGCTCTATTTCTTTGTTTAGGATCGAGAGATTTAGAAAATCAAACTTAAAATAATAATAATCATAGAAATAGTGGTTTTTGTTTTAATTGAACCTTACCAAAAGTATTTCCCCAGTCTTAATGAGATCTGGATGAGGTGAACAATGATGGGGATCATATTTTCCATTGTTTACATCCTCAAAAACACTCAATTTTTTCACCTGCATTGTCAATAACAATTCTGAGGCATAGAAGGATTTTCTGCGTCTCCTTCTAGAACGATTTCTACTGATCTATGCAACCAGAGGTTATCAATAAGGTTATACAATTTAATTTTTAAAAATCTCAATTTAAACAGACAAAGAAGAACATATATGAAACCTCTTTGAGTTACCCAGGACGCCTCTCCTTGGTCATCTCCATGTGAAAGTCCCAAGTCCTACACATTTAAACAAAGCAACCCTCATCTCTGTCTATCCTTCCTCCCTCCTCCCACCAACCTATACTTAACCTTTCCTGGTAGACAGTGCGTGAACTGGACTCCCCCAGTCCTTCCGGCCTCTCTTCCTCCTCCTTCCTACACTACCCTTGCAGAGACGAGTCTGAAACTCAAATCTGATGACATCACACGCAGCTCCCACCATGAGTCCCTCACCTCAAGCCCCTGGATGACTTTGGAGGGGTTGGAAGGTACAGACAGCACTCGCTGTGTGACCTCCAAAGCCCATGTGGGACCCTTCCTTCCTCCCTGGCTCATCAGACACCACCTTCTCTCTGGTTCTCAGTATTTCATCCCACCTTTCTGGATTTCTCTTGCCCTCCTTCTGACTTCATTCCATTTCAGCACCAGGTCTTGGAATAGGGCTGTTTTCTGACATGGAAGCTTTTTCTCTGACTCCACCTTCAACTCTCAGACTGAGCCTCACCTCATGTACAGAAGCCTTCCCTGACCTTCCCAGTGATAAGCACTACTTCCTCTTCCTTTGTAGGATATTTTACAAGTTTACCATTAGTTTCAATTTTCTGATTAGTAGCCATTTCTCCCCTTGTCTGTAAGTACAATGAGATAGGGAACTGGATTTGACTTACTCCCCGTATCTCCGTTGCCTTACTCAGTGCCTGGCTTATCATGGCAATGAACGAACGATAACCTTCCTGGAAAATTCAGGAGGATGAAATCTTACATTTTTATACCTGTTTCAATTTGGGGGAGTGCTAACATCCTGTCTATTTACCTTGTAATCTGGAACTATGCTGAGTTCTAGGTATCAAGGCACTTGTTCAATTATGGGCAGGAGAAATGGAGAAGAATAGGATTAAGAAGAAAGCCATACAAGCTGGGCTGGCAGCACATGTCTTTAGTATCAATGACTCAGGAGGCTGAGGCAGGAGGATCACAAGTTTGAGGCCAGTCTTGCAATTTAGTGAGACCCTCAGCAACTTAGCAAAACCCTGTCTCAGAATTAAAAAAAAAAAAAAAATGAAAAGGACTGGGCATACAGCTCAGGAGGATAGCAACCCTGGGTTCAATCCCCAGTACAAAATAAAAAGGAGAGGAGGAGGAGAAGAAGAAGGTCACACAGTGTGTATATTGAAAGGTTAGAAAGTAAAGTCTTTGAAAAAATATTAAATGAGACCTTGAAAGATGCCGATGCCAAGAAGTGAGCTTCTAATCTTTGAACACTTTCACATAAATGACTAACAATAATGCTTTTACATACACCACAAAAAGTCTTGCTTAAAAATTGACTTTAGGGTTGGGGATATAGCTCAGTTGGTATAAGCACAAGGCCCTGGGTTCAATCCCCAGTACCGCCAAAAAAAAAAAAAAAAAAAAAAAAAAAAAAACCTGACTTTATACCAAACATAAAAAACTTGGTTTGATTTCCTTGAAGGAAAGTATGCTTAATAACACACTTCTCCCACACAAAAAAGCTTAATAATCTTTTCTGAGATTCACTGAAAATAATAAAAATTAGTGTCTAGGAATATATATTCTACATTCACATTCACCAATTTTAATGAAAAATTTATCAGCACATACCAATTGTACATATTAATGGGGTTCAGCATATTTTCATACATGTGGATAGTGTACACTGATGAAATTCAACTTCCCCACCAACATTTTAGATAATCTCTTTGTCGTTGAGATTTCCACCGGAGATGGGAAAGTTCCTGAAAGTCATCTTCTAACCCTTAAATAATCTTTCTTCCTCACACATAAAACTTGCAAATTTTTCAGCCTACTTTCCCCAGACCCAAAAAGCAATTCCAAAACATTTTGGAAAAATAATCTGGCAAAAGCATTATCATTCCATGTTCAGAGAAGGTGATTTTATGTCTTTAAGCATTACATAGTAACTCAAACATGAAATTATTTTCTAAGTTCACATTGTCCCAGTTATAGATTCAAAACCTGTCTTCATTGATAAAAGAATAGCATTTTTACCTCCAGATAAATATCGGATTTAAAAAACACAAGCAATGAGTATGTCTTACAGAGTCATTTTTGATAGGGCAGGTGGGTAGATGGGAAGTTGGTGAAACGATGTCATCGAGTAGATGACACTGGGTGGATGTCCATATGCAGAGGAGGATCCAAGTGCTCCTCGAAGCTCAGCCTTTGGCCTTTTCTTGTTCAACACTTTTATCAACAGCTTGGATGAAGATGTGAAAATCATGCCTGTCAAATCTGCAGTTGACACAAAGTTGGGAAGCATGGCTAATGTTCTGGAGAGCAGAATCAGGTTTTCCTGGAGCCAAATGTGTGATCTGGCCTTGAAAAATGCTAACATAAATCTAAGATTGTTTTAGAAGAAGTAAAACGTCCAGATCAAGGGAAGTAATTATTCTACTGTAGAGTACATTGGGCTGACCACATTTGGCCACCACATTTTAAGGGGGAAATTGACAAATGGGGGTGGGTGGGTAATGAAAGCAAGTAAGGCATCCAAAATGCATGGCAGGAAGAACGGTAGAAGGATCAGGGAATATTTAGTCTGAAGAGAAGACTCTGAGGGTCATGCTAAAAGCCTTCAAATATTTGTGGGATTAGACACAGTCTGTGTTGCTCCAGAGGGTATAATTTCAAAAAGTGGAATCATCATGATAAAAGTCAATAATAACTACAATTTGAATACCCATTTTTAAGCAGGCACTATGATAGATTCTTTATAAATTGCATCTCTAATCTTCACAATGGTGCTATGAGATAGGCATTATTGTCTTCATTTGACAAGGAGTAAAAGAGTAAAACTCCTCACCATCACCAATACCAGGTCACTAACCTCTGGCTATCTTTGCTCCTAATAGGACAATGCTTCAAAGACTCGAATCTGATCTTCTGCCAGAATAAATTTATTACCATGTAGAGATATCCAAAGGCAAAACAAGATGTCTTGTAAAGTACTGATCTTCCTGGCACTGGAGCAAACCCAGGACTAATGGTCATCTGTCAGGGATGTCACCAATAGGATTCTTGCATCAGAAGGAAGATGGTACCAGATGACTTCCAAGGTCTCTTCTGTGGCTACAAGTCTCTTATTCATGATGCATAGTTCATACCATAGTTCACATGGTTCCAAATGATTAGGAATGTGTAATAATTTTGAAAATATACTAGCCTGGGAGTTAGGAGTTCTCTTCTAGTCTATTCTCTCTTCCCCTCCTGGTAGGCATGGAACCTGGGTAAATTACTCAGGATCTCCAAGCTCAGTAGCCTTGTCATTAAAAAAGGAGGATGTGGACCACATGGTGTCCATGATCTTTTCCAGCTCAGATACTACATAAGTCTCTTCTGTTACATTTTATGAGACATTAAACATCCAAACAGACTTTTTAGACTGTGATTAATGGGCCTACAAACTTTGATTTTTCTCTACAGTCATAAGATTTTGTAGAAGGAAACCTTCTGAAAATTATAGCTTTCTGCCAGGCCCAAGGGCTTCCGATTCAATTCACAAAAGGGATCTAACCAAAGGTGTAATCAATCAGCAACCAAAGGTAGTACTCCAAAAGAAACAATCTTCACCTGAACTTCTCCCTCTATGGTTGAAATTCCTCAGCACACCCTTTGACTTCCTCCCTTAACATCCTGTGGTATTTTGCTCTTCATTCATCTGTTCTGAGACATAAAGGGTGTGAATGGGACGAGAACCAGGAGAATAATGAGTCTTGATTGCATGCTCAGTGAGCTTCAGGTAGAGTGTAATTGTCTTTCTGCATGCATGGGCTTGGAATACAATATGCAAAAAACAATGTGGTGTATATGAATGTACATCCGTGTTCTTAAAAATAACTATAATTTCAGGGTGTGGTAATGAAGGACCAGGGAAGTGGGCCACAATTGAAAGTGAAGGTTGGAACATACAAGTGAATGGAGGTTGATTCACATAAGGTCCCAAAATATTATCTTCAAATCTATATTCCATCCAACTGTTGAGGTGTGGAGACTTTATGGGTTTCTCCATAAAGAGCCAGGGTCATCCCGACACACATTTACAAGTGGAGTTGCACAATTTTGGAGTTGTCTGCATCTTAATGGTGCCCGGGGAAGGTAGGAAGACTTTTAGAACTTCTCAGATGTAAACACCCATGAACTGCATCCAAAAGACGTGCAAGACACTAGCAGAATAGCAAAGGTTCCAATGCACCAGAAAGTGCCAGGCTTTCAGGAGGTGCAGGAAGGATGCTAAAGGGTCTTGACTCTTCCTTTTGGTGTTCTCAAGAGCAGTGAAAGTATTTGGGGGTCTTACGAAGAGGGCAGGCTGCTCATGCCCATGGTATAGTGAGGTATTATTGGAGACATGGAGTAGACAGCACCAGGAACACACAGGACACTTAACTCTTTCCATGATGTTCCCCTCAGCAAGTCACATGGGACAAGATGAATGACACAGGGTATAAAATCATCTCCGACAAATGCTGCAGGAGCAGGCGGAGAGCACAGGGTACTGAGAAAACTCCAGCATTGATTACATGCATTGAAGTTTTGCTTTTTCAGACTTTGTGACATATTCCTGGAGAATTCTAAGAGGCGCCATGGTACAAAAGGAAAACACGGGCATTGGAATCTGCCAGATGGAGGTTCAAGTTCACATCAGCTCCATATCATCTGGGGCATGTTATTTAAGTTCTCTGAGCCATACCTTCCTCATCTCCAAATCAGAGATAATCATCTAACGGGCAAGATTGTGGTCAGGATCATGTGAAATGACAGATGTTCCTGCACAGCATTTGACAGCAATTATGCACGTCTTTCCTTTTAGTGAAGTTCAGAATGTGAAGCTCTAAGAGGAAAGTACATTTTGGTGGATATTTCCCAAGGAATATGAATTGAAAAAATATTAATAATGGCTAAGACTTATGCATCCTTATTGTATAACAGAAAACTCATTTAAACCTTATTGTTGGTCCAAGACCTAGGGATGGTGGTTATTCCCATTTTACAGATGAGTCAGAAAGAGGTTAAGTGACCTTTCTCATAATCACACAGTTAATAAGTAGAATAACTCAGATGCAGGCAATTTGGCTTCAGAGCTCTTAACCAACTTCAGAAACATGAAGCTGTACTGCCTTGACAGTCTTGAGGCAAAAATATTCCTTGAGGAAGGTGACGTGGCAAAAAACACAGTCTGCCTGCAAGCCATACGACAGACATTCAAAGAGTGATCAAAAAATGCTGGTACACGATCCTGGGATTTTCACCATATTGGTCACACCCCTAGTATCAATCAGCGTCTTTGCCACCACCTTCACAGCTGGAAAAGCCTGAGCATACACCATTAATTCATTTCAGAATGACTGAGTAGTGTTCTGTTTGAAGAGCAGGTTGCCTGCAAAGGTGACGCCCCTGGACAGAGGGAAGGTGCTTCAGTGGGTGAAGGGTGGCTTGCACACCACTGAAGTGACCCTCAGTGGCCTCAGCCCCTCCCCCACTGCCAGAAGCAGACAGCTCCTGAGGGAAGAGCCAGCCTGGAGTCTGTAGGACACTAACAAGCAGATCCATCCACTGGTTTGTGTTCCCCTCCGATCCCTGGACCTGTGTCATCTTTTCTAATACTGGGGTGGAGGCAACCGAGCCCTGAAAGCATCCTGTGAGCATTTTATAGCTATTCATTTAATACTGTAGTAAAATACTCAAGACAATAAATGTCTTTTCAGGTGCCACCCTTGACTGTGAGAAACAGTTTCCAGGTGACTCTCAAAGATTCTGCCCCTTCCTTTCCAGATTCTCAATGCCTGGGCTGAGACTCAATGTTTCTGTCCTCATCTTCCCCTTTATTATCCGAGTTGCTTTTGCTGAATATAATCACATGGTGTTACGGTTTAGATATGGTTCAAGTGTGTCCTCCAGGGGTTCACAGGTTGAAATTTAATCCCCATTTGAGGTGTTAAAAGGTGGAAACCTAATCCACTATGGTGTTTAGAGTGGGGCCTTTGGGAGGCGATTAGGATTTGATAAGGTCATCAGGGTGGGGCTCCCATGATTGAATCCTGGTGGCTGAATAAGAAAAGGGAGAGAGACCAGAGAATCTAGGCACACACATGCCCTGACTCTCAGCCCACAATGCCCCACACCACCTCCAGACTCTGTCAGCAAGAAGCCACCACCAGATGTGGTTCTTTCACCTTGAACCTCCAGAAGCATGAGCCAAAATAAACCTCTTTTTTCATATAACTCGCCAGTCTGTGGTGGTGTGTTATTCACATTAAAAAAAAAAAAAATGAATACCTATGGTTAAAAGGAAAGAAACAACTGTACTGTATTCTGGTTACTAGAATTCAAGGTGCGTCAATGTGTGGTTGATGTCCCTACAGATACCCTGGACTGTAGAGATTAGTCTCATCCACTAGAAATGATTGAAGTGCACTCACTGCTCACTGGTAAGTTCTCTCATTTCTCAGCTCCTCCAGAATGCTGCAGAGTCCATCATGGTCCCGGTTTCCTGAAACACTTCTGCCCACCCACTGCCTCCTGCTGATGTCCCCAAGCCTTTCACAAGCTGGCCCCCACCAACCTTTGCAATATCATCTGGCAACCCCTGCCCCCTCCTTGTACCACTCACACACAAAGTCTTGATGCTTCCTGGAAATTAGGCCTCCATTTCACCTCTGCACATAATATTTCATGTTCCGGGTCAATTCATTCTCAAGAACCAGCTCCGATGCCCCCTCCTCTATGGAGCTGTCCACCACTTCTTCTGGCCTGCCTCATCTTTCCCTGCTCTGGGCTCCCACCCAACCTGTCTGCACCCCTGTAGAGCCTGACTTATCTTCATGAGTGCTTCCTTCCAGAAGGAGAGTGCACTTCACCTGAAAGCAGCCAGCGCCTGCCTCTGTGCCACGCCCTTGGAGGATACCTGACGCATTCAGTTATTCAGCGACTGAGTGAGTGGTGTGTGATCCTGAGCAAGCGTGTAGTCTCTCTCTGATTCAGTTTTCTCATTCGTTGAACAGGGGCAGCTCTATTCTGCAAGGCTTGTGTAAAGATGAAATTAGGTGTTACAACACTTACCACCATGTTGGAGACTTATGTGACCATTAAATGTTGGTCACCATTATTACAACTGTTTGTATTCTTATCATCCTCATTCGCAGAGCTAGCACCAGCTCTCCCCTGGGTAGAGTCAATTAGCTACTCCTCTGTCCTCTACTGTATTCTACCACCCTTCTTTCAAAGCTCTTAGACCACCTTGTATATTTATTTATTTTTTAGACCAGTTTTGCTCCCTTTTGCTGTGTAAGCTTTGACGCAGGGATGCGGTATGACTTCAGATTATTGTCTTCAGGGCCTAATACAGGGGCAGTGCCATACATGTTTGCTGAATGAATACATAGGAAAGAGCAATTAATGTTCTGGAAAGAAAAGACAGAAATAGTAAACACTCTGTTTATTGCAGTTACCCACAGCTTAGAGGGAATACAGAAAGGGGAAAAAGCAGATGAAAAGCCTAAGACCCTGAGAAGCACCTTCACACAAACACGCCAGAAACAAATGCTTCACCTAGAGCGAACTGCATATGTTCTGAAGGGCAAAGGGATAGTCCCATTCCACCATCTAGCATGTGATCTTGCTTAACTGCTCCAGTCTGTCCATCGTGCCTTCAGGGTTCCCACATCTGTCTTATCTTCTTTGCTATCTCACTCGTTTCAGAAGTTTATCGACTTCTGTCGTGATCTCCAGAGGTTTACTGCCTCCTTTTGTGATTGTGCAATTTCTTCCTACTGTTTCTCTGCCTTCCAATCCTTCTGGTCCCTCTGAGACCACTCCAGACCCACTGTGCAATTAGTTGATGCAATCTGGCTTTTCTTGTGCCATTCGAATTCAAAAGTCTGCAATAGCTCCCTAGTCCTCATATTAAAAACCCACAGTTAGCCCTGACTTTGAGACCCTCAATGTCCAGCCCCATCTCCTGCTACTCTACCCTCTGCAAACCCTGCACTCCAGCTTCACTGGCCAGTTCACCACAGGACACTCAAATGGAGATTCTCACCTCCATACTTTTACCTGCACCTCCCCAGGCCTAGAGTTTCCTCTTTCCTTCTTCGCCTAGCTAAATCCTATTCTCTACACATAAATCTGTTGATCTGTTTACTCAAGTGCAAAGTGAGAATAGTAAGCCCTTGCTTCCTTTGACTATAAAGTTAAGATGCAATAATGGTTTGAAAAGAGTTTTAGTTCTTCAGATTTCTAAACACACGTAGTATCTTACAACCCTACTCTTCTCTCCTCTGACCCCCCTTCATTCATAGACTGACTCTCTTCCTCTCTTCTTTTCAGGATCATCCTAAATGTCGCTTTCTCAGCGTCACCTCCCTCACTGAAGCTACCCCTGTTATTTCCTACCTCAGCATGCCATTGCTTCTCTTTAAAGCATGTTTCACAATGTGCACTTGTTAGCACTATTATTTCCAGATTGCTGTGCTATAAATCCCAGGAGGGAAGGGACAGTGCCTGTCTTGTTTGCTCCTCTGTCGCTGGCACCTAGCTCTGTGCCTGGCACAGAACGAAATGATATTAGGGCGAATGGGCAAATGAGTTGTGATTTCTGAGGTGATGATAGGAGAATGCAGAGCCACCAACACACAATTTCCTCTCGTCCATGTCGGGCACACGGCCATCTTAAGCCTGAGACCCGAACTTAAAGAGATAACGTTTGCTGCTTTGCACACTCATAAGTCATATCCACAAACAGAGACACCAGCACATGGCTCCACAGTCACCTCAAATGGCCAGGTGTCCACTCAGCTCAAACCAGAGCCACTGAAATGAATCAGGGCGAGCCTCCTAAGTAACTGAAGGATAGACAGAAAATGCCAAAGAGAAGTGATTACAAACAAGCGAGGAACCAGGGTCCTGAGGCAGGTGCAGCAAAGAGAAACAGGTGGCAACAATGACAGACCAGGCTCTCACACCTGTGTGGCTTAGGGGAAGAAAGGGGTCTTTAAAATCAAGAGAGGGCGCTGAGCATACAGGAAAGACTGAGAAGTCACAGAGAACCTGGGCTGGTGAGGCCAGAGGCAAAAGGCCCATTCTAGAATTACTAAACAAATTTCTTTCCCATCCTTACCAGAACTTTATCAAGTTACCAAAAATAAAAGCATGTATAAAAGTACCACAGGGATGCTGAGGGGTCTGTTGCTTCAGCGTTTCAAAAGAATACAAAACTTAATGACCAGAAACATAAACATGGCACTCACGTGGAAGTGGCTCATGACGCACTGCAGACCTGAGCAGACTCCCCTTTGCCTGTCCCTGCCCCCAGCCTCCCTTCCTCAGCTCCAGATCTTTCCTGGCCAAAAGAGCTGGAGGGGAGGGCTGACCCACTAAGATGAAATTGCTGGAAAACTCCCTTGCCTGGAGTCTTGGTTGGGCATCTGCATTCCTGAATACTTGGCAACACCATGCTCTTACCATAAACTAGAAATGCTATCTTCACTGGGAAGGAAAATGTGCTCCAAGATTGACTTCCTCCTCCATAACAATAGAGAATGAGAGCTCACACTTCATTTCGCATCTGGCAGAAACCAGCAGGTGTCTCCGTGAAAGGCCTTGCTTTGTAGATTGTTTAGTACTTCACCAATGTTAAGGTGCTGCTACGCTGTTCTGATGATGGATATGAATTCAGCAGCTCTTTCTATCCTGGGAAGTGACTGTTTTACTGGAGGACAAGTGGCTTGGAATTGCCATGGCTTCCAATTAACTGAAATGCTGTTACTGGTATTTGTTCAATCTTCATGCGAAACCGGAAGTATGCAATGGGACAGAGGAAGCCAATGAGAAGTGTGGTCAGCCCTAGTTGATGGCATGCTAATATAAAGAGATAACATCCTTTTCTTGAGAGTAGCAAATCTAACAGCACAGGGATACTGGTCACAACCAGACCCAACAATCCCTAAAGAAGCTTCTGGATATCCTGTATGAATATTAAGAGCAGGTTTAAAATTTTTCTGCTAGCAGCAACTTGGGTTCTCTGGATCCTCAGGGTTCCAGAAAAGTACAATAAGAGTCAATGAGATATAGTCTTGTAATTTTTTTTTTTTTTTTTGGTTAAAAAAAATCCTGCACTGTACCACTGATTACCATTCTCATCTCCTTCTTTACTACTTTTACCTTCTTCACTTTGTTCCAGATTTGTGCTGTACTCCTTGATGTTCTGCTAACATCCAGGAGTCTGGGCACTGGCTGCTCACCAAAACCAAAAGGATTCTCCCCCTATATGTACCCAGCTCCCTCCTTCTCCTCTTTCAGGCATCTGTTCCAATGTTACCTTCTAATGAGGCTCATGTACACCTACCAGAAATTACAACTCATCTCTTTGATTTCATTTTCCCCTCACTTAATCCATCCTTTCCCATTCATAATATTCTTCCTCACTTATCCCAATCCAAATGCACCAGACCATTTCTGATCCCTAGTTCTTAAAATGGAATTCAAGAAGAGAAAAAGATATAAGAAGAACAGATGGCTCTAGTTTTTGTTTTTCCTTCCCCCATACCAAGGATTTCTTTTATAAATTTTCTCCCTTGGACCTCATATTTTAAAAATACTTTTTAAAAAGGCATGAATTCCTTTTCCTATGTAATCCCCTGTCTTGTAACACCACCACGTTCCTTAATTTCTAAAATCTCATTTCATTTCACTGTCGGGTTCCAAAGTGTTTCACACCGTTGGCAAAATTCTAGTCAAAGACAAAGAAAGGGAAGCGTTAGCCCAGGAAAACTTGCTGCAGGCAAACAAACTTTCAGTTGGAGAGTTCATCTACTCTATCACTTGGGGTCCCAATAGAACCCAGATAGCACACTCAAATTGGGTATTTTGAAGAGTTGATAAAGGGACTGTTGCAGATGTGTGAGCAGAGTGCCCACAGCTAAGAAGTCACAGAGTGGAGTGCCCAGGGCCGATTTCCACAGGGAGTTGTGGTACCCTTAGAGCTAGGGAGGAAAAGGAAGGAGAAGCTGCCAGGGGACAAGGGGGAGACAACTGCTTAGAAAAGGCACTTGGCAAGAGCTATGGCCCCTGATTAAAGAAGGCAACCAACTGAAGGAGCCAGGAGAGTAGCTACCCAGCCCCTGTCTCACCCCCACTGGAGACTGCTGTGAGACCTCCACGGCCACTGACCCAAAACCAGGGTGAAAACAAGTTCAAGGTGCTTACCAATGAATGCACTGTCATTTTTCAGGGCAGAAAGCAGAGTGTAAATGGGCAAACAAAATACCCAGTACAATATCATGTTCACAAACTTGAATTTACTTTTATTTTACAAGCAATATTTTTATAATATATTTATTCAGAGAAAATTTGTACAAGGAAAGAAAATGAGTGGGAAGGAGAACAAAAACCACCCATTGCCTCCTAACATTTTACTCTCTCTCCAGATATTTCATATAAATGTATTACAAAATATATTTTATGTATATATTTATTATCTATGTATTTTATCTATATATTTATTATTTTATATATCATATATAAATAATTGTATATATAGTGATTATATATACATATAAAAATCACAGTATATATATATAGATCACCTTAGGACATCCAAGGAACCCGAAAGATCAGAAGCCTCAGTGTGGGACCTACTGATACCTTTTTCACTCCATCCCATTTATTATGACTTTAAAAAAAAAGGCAGGTTATTTAACTTTATTTCCTTTCTCTTGATTTTAAACCATGTAAGTTCAGACCGTCACTAAATAAACTTGCTCTGCATTTACCCATGCATTCAAAAATCATGATTGGACTGATAAAAACAATAGAAGGCAGAACTAAGACGTGCCTATCCTGTAGCATGCCCAAGTAACCCAGCCCCACCCGACAAAGATGAGCCCAGACAGGCACGGCTCCTCTGAACCCAGTTACACACCCTGACGACGAGGTCTCACTTTCAGGCCACAGCTTCCTATTTGTCTACATTCCTCCTGCTGAAACAATCGGGCTTGGAATAAGAAGGGCTTTATATGTGGGAGTCACAGAAGGAAGAATCTGGCACCTGGTGTTTATGGACCATAAAGCCATTACAGTGCTAAGCTCAACTCTGCTCTCCACCAGTTACTGGGCAGGAGGAAAGAGGGTACATTTAGAAGCTGCATTTTTCTACCCTGGACAGCCAGGATTTATGGGTGGACTTGCTAAGCAGAAGCACTAATGCTGTGAAATATTTTTGCTCAGGCGCTCTCTCCCAGCAGCCTCCCATTCTTGGGTCCCTTGTGTCCATAAGTCCTTGATCTTCAGCCACTGGAACATTCTATAATAGTCCATCTTGAATTCATTTTCATTCTCTTGTGCTTTACTGGTAGCTTCAAGTTGATGCTAAATTGCTGATTATTTGATAGACAAAGACAGAATATTTACAAGCCTAAAATAAAGGTGAAGTTTCCAGGGATTGACAGCCCCACACAAGAACCATATTCACATTGCCAGAATGTTCAGTTAGTCATGGAGGAAAAGCCTATAGCTCCTTCATTGCACCAATGCTCATGTTCTCAAACCGATGATGGAGGTATGTGTGTGTGTGTGTGTGTGTGTGTGTGCACACACACTAACAGGCTTCATGGATCAATGTTTTTAAAAAATTATTTGAGTATCCCAATTATAGGCCTATGAGAAAAGAAATATGCTTTTCAGACATCTTTTCCCATGTGTTTAGTTTACGAGTCACTTTACAAAATAGCTTTCGAACCCTTATAGATGAACTTAGAAAGTTAACCCTGTCCTAAAAAGTCAAATAGAATCTCAGTTCTAAAACCTAAAAACCTTTGTGAAGGTATGTCTGGGGCAAAAGATGAACCCAAAAGTGTTTGAGTTGCTTGTTATCTTCACCCTGGTGAAGCGGCTTGACCCACAAGTCTGTTTTGCAGTAAAACCCAGGTCTGCTTTCTCCAGGTAGCTGACTGAGTCTCTCTCAACTCCATCCCCCTTTCCATGGCACAAAGACAGTGTTTAGAGATAAAATCTCATCTTCCATCTGCTGGCACAGGAAGAGAAACCCGTCCCCAGAGTCTTGGGGCCTCCTGAATGCCTTGTCTTTTATGTGGCCCCATATACCCCAACATTCTTTCTATTTATCCCAACACTCTGAAGGTTTAGGAGAGCACATCTGCAGGAAGCTTTCAGTACACACACCCATGCATTTGATGCTGGATGCTGTTCTAAGACCACCAACAGGCCTCTAGTGCATGGAGCCTCCCAAACAAGACTTGGGGAAGGCCAAGGAGTTGAGCAGAATGCTTGACGGGGGAGGGGAGAGACTATGGGACTATCTTCATTTTTGTGACATGATCCAATCATATCTATTCAACAGTGCCTTCTAATTACCAGCACCAGTGAATCACGAAAGATTCACCTGTGTTCCAGCTCTCGCCAAGTCAGCGTCCCTCATTGGCTATCCTGTAAACACATTCTACATTCACATACACGAGATACCTGGAGCTTCATTCAGCTTCCTGGAGCTAAATAAAGGACCACTGAGAAAAAAAATCTGGGAAAACCCTGTGGGCCTTCCAGGAGAGGAAGCCGACCATGAGAATAAGAGGGTGGATGGAAAGAGATCCCATCCTGACTCCAGGCAGGGATGTCTATGACCAAACGGGTATTGTCCTGCAGAGTAACAACACCTTTCATATGCAGGATTTAATTGTTAGGTTTCTGCTATAACTAGGAAAATGAAAAGGAACCAGGAAAAAAAAAAGTAGATCCACAGAAGTTCAAATAATTACTAACAGGGAGGAAGCTGAGAAAGGAAGAGGAGGAGAGACATGATTAGCGGGAATAGTGAGAGGACCTGAAGTGGATAAACCCAGAACAGGAGATAGAGCCTGAGCACACGCTTGGGACTGAGGAGGGAAGGAAGAGGTGAGGATTCTGTTAGGAAACTCCACAGCACCTGCTCTCAGAACTGTACACTTGAAAAATGCCACAGAGAGCCTCGTATTCAACTCCTTGACTTGAGAAAGGAGAAACCTGAGCACAGAGGCCCGCATGGAAGCAGAGACCAGAGAAGAATCTAGGTCTCTGGACTCCTCATTCAGGGTTCTTTCTGCCAAGATGGGTGATTTTAGAATTTTATTTCTGAGAAGTGGGAAAAATGACCTTATCTCATTTCATATCTGGACCTTAATAAGTTGGACCAATAAGATGATTATTTCATCTTGTGGAAAAGAAAAGCCAAGGAACCTTTGAAGGAGGCAGGAATGAAGGTCAAGTTCAGCAGATGAGTCTCTGCCTGGCATCACTACTTGAGGGTTGGAGGCACAGGAAAGAGATTCCCTTTGATGGACACACTGGCCTTCAGGTCCAGTCGATTGGAGTCTCTGAGGACACCAGACCTGAGAGCACTCAACTACACAGGAAGGACACTGAGCTTCCCCCAACACAGCACAGTTATAACATGGACTCCTAGTCACTTACAGTATTTTCTCAAAAACCAAATCGAACCGAAAAACAGCA
This sequence comes from Sciurus carolinensis, assembly GCF_902686445.1. Taxonomy (NCBI): domain Eukaryota; kingdom Metazoa; phylum Chordata; class Mammalia; order Rodentia; family Sciuridae; genus Sciurus; species Sciurus carolinensis. Next base: position 87,651,231 of record NC_062220.1, on the reverse strand, counting down.
AAGAGATGCTTTTCACGCTGACAAGTCTCCCTGCCTCTTAAATTGTTCAGCACAATTAGGGCCATTTGCTCCACGCACATTGGATAATGCTCTGATCAAAACCTTAAACTGCAGAGTGTGGCTGCAAGGACAGGAACACACGATTGCCTCTATGGTGTCATATACAGATTGTGTCATACTTAATGCTGAAATCATAAACTATATATTTTTACCCCCTCCAAGCTGCCTATTGTGTGCTTATAAACAGGAACCTGGCAGCATGTCAGGGGTGCAAATTGATTTCCTTTCCCAAATAAAATTTTAAAAAGCAAATAAACAAGGTTAGGTTGGCTAATGAAACATTACATGCCAGGCTGGGGAGAATTCTTTTCAAATGTATTTTCTTATGCAAAAGCAACACAAAGCATCCGTGAAAGGCTCTTTCATAAACAACATGTTTACACAAAAATGCATTACTTGAAAGAAAGAAAAAGCTACGGTGCATCTCATCTCCGATGATATATTTGGGCTGTGTTTAATGAAATAAATTAGGGGTGAGTGGGGAAGGGAAGTCCATCGATGCTAGAGAATTTGAAAATTAGCTGAAGCTGCTTAAAAGTAAGATGAAGTTATTCTTGTTTAGAAAAAGCCTCGATCTCAGTGTTTTTATCATTTATCATCAATGCCCAAGAAACCCACCTTGAACATTATCTTACTGGCATGAAGAATGCTGGGAGAGAAAACTAAATCGTGCCTACCATGCTTAAGACATCTAGGAAGAACCAGGCTGGCTGGCTGGACTCAGTGGAATCATGTCCTGGAGAGTGGCCTATGTCCTCACTAGGATGCCTAGACCAGCTGCAAACAGTTTTAGTCATCGAATGTGTCAGAAGTGTCTCTAGAAATTGCCTACTTCATACTTCACCGCAGAGAATTAACTTCAACTCAGCCTTAGAACCAAAGCCCTCCCCAGAGGACCATGAACCCCAGACCAAGTCACATATCATCATCTCCCTCCTTCTCTCATCCTTGAAAACCCTTCTGTGGACAAAAGCAGGTAGCATGAACCCTGATGTCATGTCACAAACCACATGACGTGCAGCCAGAAGGATGGAACAAGGTCAAGACTGCCCAAGGAAGAGCAGAGCTGCTATCTGCCATCGGTCACATAGGAACAGCGAAATGATATGCCTTTGTCTCATACTTCCTACCTATCATCAGGGCATAGGCATTGTGTACCAGCAACCAGGGACACCAGGAGCAAAGCTTCCATGATCTCAGGATGGCTCTGATTATAACAAAAGGAAAGGTATCTTTCATCCTACTCCGGAGCTTCTGTTCAGGCTTAAAATGTAACTGAGCCAGCTCGTTAGAAATAAAGAAAAAAGTACTCAGAAATCACAAGAGATCCACAGACCCTAAGGTGTTCTGCTCAGCAGGTGTGAAGTCAAGGCGGTGGGGATGGAACAGTGCCTCGGAGGCCAAGTTCCCCCCTTCTGCCACTCCTCATGAAGCAACCTCACTCAGGTCTCTGGCCCCCTCTGAGTTTTCTTTTCTCCTCCACTTTTAAATATATGGCAAATTCTGTCAGTCTGATGGCTCTGGTGATTAATGAGGTAACATTTGTAAAATGCTAAAAGGTTTCCAGCTCAAATACAAATGCTTCAGACCAAATACTCTGGATAACAGTTAAAAAGCAAAAAGGGTTAGTCACAAGTTGGCTGAGAGTCTGACCCTGGGAAGGAATTGCAGAGGGGGTGTGTCCTGTGGAAGGATTTGACCAGGGGGTGGGTGGACATCAGGGGAAGGGAAAAGAAGGGAAAGGAAGCTATGGGGCTTGCAAAATCTGAAACATGCATTATTTTGCTTCCAAAAGAGACCATCAACTTTCAAAACTTTTCATCTTTTTCAATAATACCAGATAATTTAATTATATAAAATCTTTTTCTCTACATATACTCCTACAGGGTACACATCAGTGTGTGGAAGTAGATGATACAGAAATTTTTGATTTTATACCAGGAAAATAATATAACATCCAGCTGTCGGGGGGGCCTATATACCAAGGGTAACCATCAATTTCACTTCCCCAGCTTTCTGTGGAATTGGTAGAATCAGATTAATCACTGGCAAATTGGATAACAGATGTGTTTCTCAGCAAATCCACATCAAGCATTCAGAAAGTAATTACCCCCTAAAGCTCGTGGTGTTCCTATGTACATTTGGCTTCAACTACAGCCTTCAGCCACTTTGTTTTTATCTGACTCGAAGCTGGAGCCTTGGGGTGATACTCCAACTGCTGCTTTAGATTATAAACTCTTAACAGCCCCTCGCTTGAGGGCACTGTGTTTATTGATGCTATGTAAGCAATTTACAGTCCCTTAATAGCGCATTCACCACAATGTTACAGTGTTTAAGTTGTTAAATTATATTTAGAGCTTCAGGGAAAATTACCTCATTGGCTTCACTAACATGGGTTATTGATATCATGCCGGAGTTATGGCAGCATCCACCTGACGGGGAGAGCCGAGAGGATATTTTACAGGCGGGAGTCAAAGGTGGAGTGCAAAATTTGAGCAGAGAATTTGAAGAAGCGAGGCGCTGATCAGAGAGCTGGAGGTGGGGCGTCCCTGTGGGAGAAAAGCCAGGGAAGAGATGGGTCTGAAGAGAGCAGGACAAGGCCTCGCAGAGCTACTGATTAAACGGGGGAGTGTAGGAAGTGCCAAGTTTAGCTATTTTGATTTCCACTTCTCTTGGATGACCCCACAACTGGGCAGTCACTTCCTGATCTTCTTGCCCTTTAGCAAAGTGTCCTGGATCCAGGGATCTAGGGCATGGCACTGACCTCCAGCTATTCTAGCCAGTCTTGAAATGGGCTTGGTGTTGAGAATTTAGTTTTTCAGGATGGAAATACTCCAAGAGAAACAATGGAAATGATAATGGAAGAAAAAAGAGGAGCAGGAGGAGGAAAAGCAGCAACAACCAGCTGAGAGGGGAAGAGGAGGAGGAGGAAGAGGAGAAGTCGGAGGAGGAAAAGAACTGGGGAGCAAAGAGAAACTGCAGCAGCAAGAACCCAATCTTTATCAGAATAGAGAGAGACATAAAACAAGGATAAAATATCTTTGAACCTGAAGCTTAGTGATGTCATGAGACCTCTTTAGAAAAGCAACCAAAGGCCAAAGTATTAAAAATCCACCAAAGAGGCGAGGAAACAAGCCTGTGAAACCAACCAAGTGGCTGCTGTGCTCTGGTGTCTTAGTTCATGTGACATCTGATGGCTCACAAACAGCTGAGGGTTTGAGACAAACCCTCAGAAATGACCAGTGTGACAGCAGGTCGTCTCTAGTAGAAAACAGCATCCCCTCTCCATTAACAGTTCTGCACCAGATTTCTCATACGTAGGCTACCTAATAATCATTAATAACCAAAATAAAACAGGAAGTTAAAAAAACAGGCACACAATGAAATTAACCACATTGCTCACCAGGCCATTTTGGTTAATGTGATTTTTTTGTTGTTGTTGTTCTAATTAGTTATACACGACAGCAGAATGCATTTCAATTCTTTGTACTTGAATGGAGCACAACTGTTCATTTCTCTGGTTGTACATGATGTGGAGTCATACCATTCATGCGATCATACAAGTACCTAGGGTGATGATGTTAATCTCATTCCACCATCTTTCCCCCCTCCCCTGCCCACTTCCCTAGGTTAGGGAAGGAAATGGCAGGTTGTATGTGCTTCAAAAAGTAGAGATCTGCAGAAGGGCAAAATGTGATCTGGACTGTAAGTTTCCTAGGAGTGTGAAGAGCAGCTAGGTGTGTAGGTACTGAATCTCAGAATGTCATCACATGAAGAAAAACTTCAAAAATCAGTAATTTCATCCCTCTTTGATTTGACAGATATTAATGTTGGATCTAAAATTGCTACTTAATGTCCAAGATTACATTCCCAAACTGAGTGCCTAGGTTCACCAGAGGCATGCATGAACTCACAGGGACACCACAGAACATTTAAATGTTTGAGGGAGCATAGAGTTTTTGAAATTTGTTGGACACTATGCAAACTTAGGTTTGTCAGTGTTTCAACATTACATCATACTTCATGCCTTTAGATGAGATCTCATCTTCGGGAGGTTGGATTTTGGGTTGTTGTTTTGATAAAAAGTGAATACCACACAAAAATCAATGGGAAACAGAAAATGAGGGGGGTGGTGTCCAACCTGAATCCAAGAGTTGAGGTGTTGTGCACAGTCCAACAAGTACACACATCCCATTAGGAAATAATCATGGTTAAGAATGAAATAAAAGCATTCTTTTTATTCTTTTAATACCTGTGCATTATTTATTTCAAATTGCTACTAAGATGCTTGTTTAGTCATTAAGTTGTTTGGACTTAACTACTTAATAAGCAGAGTGGTACAGAATTTCTTTTGACCTACGCATGCCAGAAAAAAATATTGAAATTCTGAGGATATCTGGAACTGATAGTATTTGATAAACTCTGGCCTAGGGAAAACTGATGGAGAAAGTGACTTGTGGTAATATTTAATAAAGAAGTAATTAGGAAGCCAGAAACAGTGACATACACCTATAATGTCAGTTACTGAGGAAGCTGAGGTAGGGATTGCAAGTTTGAGGCCAGCCTGGACAACTTGGCAAGGTCCTGTCTAAAAAGGGTTGGAGATGTAGCTCAGTGATAGAGTGCTGGACTAGCAAACCCAAGGTCCTGGGTTCAATCCCCAGGACTGCAAAAAAAAAAAAAAAAGTAATTAGGAAAATACATAATGTGGGTTAATTATGAATACAAGAATTCATATGAATGTGGGCATGTGAATACAAGAATAACCTGCTATGTTTTCCAAAGGCTAGCAGAGATTCAGATGGTCTGGAAATTTACTGAGCTAACATCATGAGAATTTCTATGCTCTGAATTTTGGAATGTTCCCACTGCATGTAAGACCAAGAGCCAGATATTTCTGCATATTTAACTTTCTTCACATTTATCTGGCCCCCGCAATACCCTAGTGCTTAATTATCTTACTGCAATATACTCTTTTCTTTGAGGGTAGTTCCATGAATATCAGTTGTCACTATTATTTGTCACTGACCATTTTTGGGTAAGCTTGAGACAGTTTAGAACATCTTAAGAGACATTTCACTGATGGTTAAGAAAACCACGGAGCCAAGGTCTAGTAGAGCTTACTGGTTGGGACCCAACACCTCAGAGCTTAATGAAGGTTCCCTGCCTTTAATTACAAAGTGTGTGAATTAGGAACGTAAAAAGGGCCAGAGAAATTGGAGTTGCATGTATCGACAAGAACCTTCAAAATGTCCCACCAATAGCCAAATGCTTCCAACGCGAAAAAGACCAAGAGAGCAGCATCAAATTCATGTGCCAGTATCTCAGAGTTCAAGTTCAAGTCAAAGCCAGAGATGGGACTTGAAATGTTTGCCTGGTCACAAAATTGATCTAACTAAATTCACATCAAGAATCGCCTGGCTGGTGATTGAATCCAGGGCCCTGCATGTACCAGGCAAATCCAATAGAAAATGAATAAGAAGTATGAAATATGAATCCAAAAAAAGAGAAAGCCTACATGTCCAAAGGTACATGAAGAGATATTCTAACTTGCTAGTAATCAGAGATAAGCAAATTAAAATAAGAACAGTAAAGTGAATAATTAATTAGAAATGTTGGTGATGATACAGGAATCTGGGAACTACATCTCATCATAATGTAAATTTCTACAGTCATTCTGGGAATCAACCTGGATGGATTTAGGGAAAATAAATATGTATATTTTCACACAGGTCCATACAAGGATGGTGATCATGACAGAGTCCCTCCTAATTTATGGGGCGTAAGGCACAAAGACAAATGGAAGCTCACGTGGCACATGACTAAATTGTTTAAAGTTACCAACTGAGTAACAAATATATTCTACCTCTTTCTTTGGAAAATATTCATAACGGCCTGGAAGACCAGGTTTGAATTACTAATTCTCAGCTCCAATCTCTAGGGATAAAACAAAACGGTGCATCCGTACAATGGAATATTATTGTGCCATTAAAATAAATGAAATTCTAACACACACTACAACATGAGTGAACATTGAAAACGTAAGTTCAGTGGAAGTCACAGCAGGTCATATACGGTATGATTCCAGCTATAGGAAATGTTCAGAAGAGGCAAATCCACAGAGACAGAAAGATCATGGTTGCCTAGGACTGAGGACCTGAGGGTTGAAAAGTGACACTGATGGGTTTGAGTTTTCCTTCTGGAATAATAAAAATGTTCTAAAATTGATTGTGGTAATGGATAAATAAAATGAGTCCATCTTACCACGGAATGCTGGCCATATAGCAGCTAGAAACAATAGAGAAGTGTGCAAGAAGGATACACCTTTAAAAGTGTTGAAAGAAAAAAGTCACAGCTTGTTTTCCATAGGATTTATGTTGGAGGTGATTTGCCACATATTTCTCTCATGAATACATATGCGTGCATTTTTTTAAGTTAATGCTGACATTTATTGAAACCATTGTTTTCTCCTGGCTCCATAACAATTTAAAAGTTATAAGCTTTTGAAGAAAGTTGTTGACTTCTCCACAAGTTATAGCACATTGCCATTCAACTTACACACCAAGCAACTACATATTTTACAAGATACATGCAGATCTCAGAACATAAAATAAATGTATTAGAATGAGTGCCTATGGAAAATGGGTGGAGAATGGAATATGGGGGGGGGCAGGAAATGGAGTAAGAGTAGGAATTTTCTCTGATCAGCCATGACAATGTATTCAGGCCCAAGAAGTTAGTGTATAGCATTGATTAATCCAATGCTACACACTTGAGATTTAAAAGAAACTTTAATAAATATAACAAATTGTTTTAGAAAAAAATTAAATGTATTGTTTCTTAAAGCAGCAGCAACAGTGATTGATCTACATTTCTGATAATGGCCTGAGCAATAAAACGTGTAACCCACATAAGAGCAAGAAAGCGTGTACATCTGCTTCTGTACAGGCTAATGTAATGCTCGGGTCAAAAGCGAAGAAATATATCTCAGCTTCCCTTGGAAGGGATAAGGTGCTGCCTGAACGATAAGTGGACAACTAGTGGAGAACTTCATACAAATGAATCACCCTGAGACCTAGCAGTCAAGGATAATACACAGTACCCCGAGTGCCAAGAAGAGTTTCCAGATGGGGTGGAGACAGTAGGTAGGCAGAAAGAAAAAGGAGAACCTTCTCCTATTCTTTTTACATATATTGTTTTATTTTGTTTTGTTTGGTTTTGCTTTGCCTTTTGCGTGGGCAGTGGGAGTGAAGTGGCCTTCTTAGATTTTATTTTTAAGGAAGGATTTTTCAAAAATGGGAACTTTGCTAACATCAAGAGGGCTGTCTCCAGGATCTATGCAGCGCTGAAATGCAAACTCCTTCATGATGATAGGAAAAAAATGCTGGCCTTCAATTTTTTATCTGTCTTTTGCTACTGTCCCCCTGACTAATGCTCCTGGAGAGGGGCTGACCCTGCCAGCCAATGACATTATGCTGACTGTTACTCCTCACTCCTGGGGGCATTCAGCACAGAGCAGCTCCAGTTTCACAGGGTCTCTTGCCGCCTCGACACACCAACTGGCTTAATGGACCACACTCCACACTCCCCTCACGCTCCCTTCTGGGCTCTAGCTCCATAGATGCAGGATAGTATTTTCCAGAGTCAACAGCATACTTCCTACTCCCTAACTATTCCACCTGCTCAGAACTGTGCAAAGACCAGTCTGGGTATTATTCCATATTCTCCTCAAATGCCCTATTATCTTAGAAGCCCCATCCTCTGGAGAAACTTGTATTCCTAAGAAAATATATTGCACCCCCCTTTTAAAGTACTACAAAGCACAAAGCAAGTATGTAAGCCTGCTGAAGTGCCTGTGTTTTATGGAGCACACATCACCTCACAGAAGGTCTATTAGCACAAAAGTTAAATTAAAATGTCATGCATAGTAGGAGACCTACGCTAGGCTGCTCTAATTAAAAAGAGATAGTCCTAGAGCTTTGGAAAGCACTGGAATACATTGTTGAGAGTTCAGGTCTTTCTTCTGAACTTGGTAATTCACTGACAGCCATGTGAAGCCAGCATCCCAATACAACATCCAAAGTTCTCGTTACTCTGCATCAGCCAGGACTTACAAAGAACCAGTCATGTGCCAGGCTCTGAGAGAGAAAATAATAAACAACATGTAAAACTAGAGAGTCATGACACCAGTTCCTACATGTCACATTTCAAAGTCAACTTCATTACATTAGGAGCATTCGATCCAGGGGACAACAATAAATGATATTACAGAAAGACAACTTCCATCAAAAATCCATCCTCCAAGGATAGTTACTTCATCAGCTATAGACTACAAAGGACCTCAGAATACTCACTGCTTACCAAGCTAAGAATAATGGCATTTAATGACCACAGTGCTCATATAAGATAGACATGATTAACTTCACTTTACAAGTGAGAAAACTGAGCTCAGGTGTGTTAAGTAGCATGGTAAACTGATGTTATGTGACTGTCTCCAGGCACCCTGGTTCAGGCACCCCCCCCTTAACCCTATACCCACTTCATGTGGGCTCCAGCCAGTCTCACAGGAATGTGGCATTTCAGTGACATTTTCAGAATGCCCTATTTTTATATTAAACACAGGACACGGGAACTCATGTTCAAAACAAAATTTAACTTCCTTTTTTCTCCCACAGATTAGACAGATCTGTTGTGATGAGATCTAACTAATGCAAGTCCGTCTCTTCAACCCAAAGTATCCTTAACTCACTCATTTCTATAACCTAAAATAATATTTGGAAAAGAGGCTTTTAAATGATAGACACTGTTAAACCGTGGTTGCAAAGAATAACAGAAAGCTTGTAATAAAGAGGAAAGATGCCTAGGATATATGACAAAGCCATTTTAAAAGACCTGGGGCAGATAATGTCATTTGGATAAGTGGGAAAGAAGAGTGGAGAGAGAATGGAAAGTCAGACAAACACAAATGTATAGCATTTCTTCTGGAATGCTGTAAATTATGGTATGTGAGTAAAAATTTTTAGAATAATAAAAAAGAAACTTTTAACAGGGTTCCCAAGTGGGGAGAGGCACTTTGGGAGGCAGAAGGAAAGGAAGTGTTCCTCTTCATTTTACGCCTTCCTGCACCAAAAGCTCTCAGTTCCACACGTTGCTTTGATTCTTAAGAAACAGGCAACAGACATTTGTTCCATATAACACAAGTAACCAAATTTCAGATGTTCCAGTGGAGAGAAAAAAGCAAGCACTGAAATCCTTATGAGGCTAACAAGATCGCATAAGAGAAAACACTCTGTAGACAAAAAATAAAGTTGTACGGATATTAGGTTCATGAGGATGGTGGTCAGGGGTAATTATGATGATGAAGAAAATAATATTCAGAAGAAGCAGAGTGAAGGAGAACAAAGATCCAAAATGCTGTGGAGGTTCAGAGGCCACCGTGAGATGGAAATAGCCAGATGGCACGGGCTGATTTGTTTTTAACAGGATTTAACATTAAGTAATGTACCCCCCAAAATGTACACCCAGTAAATTAAGGCTGTAATTCCATCTTGGTGTTATGGTGACATGAAAATCCACTCAAGCTTCTCTGTCAGGGTTTATGAAGTTATCAAAGCCCCTTGATGGAATTACAACACTATTATGCACAGCTGGAGGGACATTATTCCTTATCTTAACAGCAGTTAAAAGCACAGTGGCACAAAAGGGCACTAAAATACCAGCTCCTTATTAGTGAGCAGCAGGGAAAGGGGACACACACACACAAATGCGCACGCACACGCACACACGCAGCACACTCATGACCCCGCACATCATTCATTATCGGTCTGAGGTGCAAAGTGCTATATTTTCTTCCTTATCTCTCTCACAAGATTTAGCAGAGCTGATCACAGATAACACAGTGTCTGAAACAACCAGTTGTTTTGCCACCTTCTAGATGTAAAGGGACATTGGCAGGTAATCAATCTGTTTCCCTTCCCCTAATAAAAGAGCCATAAACATAATATGCAAAAAAATGACAGAAGATATTTAAAACTAAATAAGCACACTGGTTAAGAGACCAGAGTCGGGATTCCATCCAGGTTGGAATTCGGCTCTACCACTGGCTAAGTATTACTTTGGTCAGCTTGCTTTCCCTTTCAATGCCCCAGATGCCTATAAAATAAAGATCATAATGGAAGTTACTCCTCTGGGAGTGATGGGGATTAAGTGAGATAATATCAGTTAAATGCTCAGCACAGAGTCCAGATAAAAAGTAAGCCCTCATCAAAGGTTAGCAGTTATGAGAGTATCAATAGCATTATTACTTTATTTAGCAGTAAGTATATTTGATAACATAGGGTAAAACTATAAATAGCTGTTAAGTAACACATGAATAAATTTAGAATCATGGATCCATAATAGGATTCTCAGGAGAAGGAATGATCAGGATAACTTTAACCTTTGAGTTCAACACAAAAGAGAACAACCATGACTATTTTAACTCCAAGTAGAGTCCAGGAGCCAGTGAGAAAAAGTAATTAATTTATGAACTAAAAAGATGAACAAAGGGGAAGGAGCATAAAGACAACAGGTGTATACTTTCAATATGTTTTTTACTAAGTATAAACATAAGCGATTGCCAATCTTCTGAAATGTGGCCCACACCTTTTCTCTGACTGAGGGTCTGCTGACTGAGTTCTGCATGTTCTTTCTTGCATAAGCTACTCCAGTGTACAGCTGGTGATTTCTAGCTTTACAATTGTGAAGGAGAGCAAGGGTTTGATGACTGTTGAGAAGCAACCTGAATGCAGAACCCGAGTGTGTTTTCAAAAACACTTTGACAAACTTGTCTAGTTCTTACAGCTAATTTGATAGCTTTCCAAGAGATCCTCATTTTTAAATCTTTGCAAGCATTCAAAGGAGGTCTTTCTGTTCATGCTCATATTTTATTCACTTACACATTATTTCATTAAGCTATGGAATTACAACAATAAGGACAACTCGCATTGACCATTTGGAAATACAACTGATATTTGGTAATAACCCTAAAGGGCAGGTAGTTGCAAGAACTTGAGGTGTCAGAGCATGAGCAGCTCTATCAATCAATCAAGCTATCTCTCTCCATATATATATATTTTTTTTTGTGTGTGTGTGTGTGTGTGATACTGGTGATTGAACCCAGGGGTGCTTAACCACTGAGTCACATCCACCAGTCCCACTTTTATTATTAATTTTTTAAAAATTTTTGAGACAAGGTCTCACTAAGTTGCTTAGGACCTCCCAAAGTTGCCAAGGCTGATCTCAAACTTGTGATCCCCCTGCCTCAGGCTCCAAGTTGCTGAGATCATACGCTTGAGCCACCACACTCAGCTTAGCATCCATATTTTAAAGAGAGAATGAAGAGTGTAAGTTGCTCCAGCAGGTGGGCTCAGCAGGAGCCTATGAAAGGACAGTTCACCATGTTCCCATGGGTATCACGAGAGAGGGAGGTAACTGGGCTGAAAGAGCTGTCTTCCACTGTAAGAGTTCCCAATGTTCTTAAAATCCCACCTGACTGTCCTGTTCTTAACTCTTCCTTGCCATTAACACCAAATACAGAAGACCCCAAAAGCTAAGACCAGAGAAGAATACAACGTATACCAGGTGAAGAAGCAGAGAAACAAGAGCAATTTTTAATATAAGCACAGATTTTAGTGACATGGCAGCAATGGTGTTGCTGCTATAACCTAAAAACAATTATCTAATTAAATAGTGCAGGAGAATCTTTGGGACGTGCCGTTAGAAGATGTGGGCAGAGGCAGCCCCGGGCAAAACAGGAAGCCTCCTCCACGGTCACCCAGTCTCAGACTGTGGAGCTTTTCCCTCGGCACTTGCAAATACAGATGCCCATCATAGCTGTATCCCCCTTCCCATCACCCCTCCTCAATCAAAACCAAAACATGTTCTTAGGGGCCTATCTAATAAACTCATTCACGCACAGTGTAACAATGAGACTTAATGATATTTTCCCCAAAAGATTATATATTAAAACCAATAAACAAAATATCAAGGTGGCAAATTAAAAGAATAAAGTTCAAATTGTGGGATTACAGGGCATCCATCCAAAGAGGCTTAGGGTGCTCAGAAAAATTGTACTAATCCCTCTAAAATTATATTAAGCCAGATTGGGTGCTCCATACTATAAAGTAGGTTGAGAAACTGGCACCAATGTTAGTTTGGGGAATGCCCTTTATAAAATATGTTGAAGTCTTCAATGTTCCTTAAAAATATAAACTGGTCTCTCAAGACTCTAGGCTTGATGTCAGATCTCCCCGAAAGACCCCCACATAACATGTGCACCACGCATCCTTGGAAACAGCCATAACAGTTTATGCTTAATGAATGGGAAAGAATGTCGATCTCACTTGCTTTACGACTTGGGTGATGGTGGGCTGGAAACCAAAAATGTCTGTGCTTATTTTCAGAACTGACACCATGACAATCCATCAACCACCATTTATGGAGTTCCCACAAGATGACGATGGTGAATTTTGTCCTTAAAGGATATGAAAGGCTGGGAACATGGGCTTCTTTTCAGCTTCAAGGGACCCTGCCTTTACTCAAACTGAAATGGAGTGGCTAAGGTCAGGCTACCCTACCGATGAGGGAAAGAGCCTTCCCCTGGTTTCAAGAACATAAAAGTCCACAGGGAACACCTGACGAAGATGTCACCCACAAAAATATTTATTGTAGAATTATTGCATCTTTTATTTGTATGAAAAAAAAATAGGAGCTAGGACTATAGATGTGAATGAAGGAATGGGCTGTTGATAATAACTTGAGAAACAAAGTCTTTCATTCAAGTTTCTTACCTATTATGTGCCTCAATTTCCACACTGAATAGTCCCCATTTCTTGGGAATGCTGTCAGGTTTACATGAGACTTAAGACACGTGCTTACAATTTAGCAGCAAGTAAGAGCAGATATGCAAATTGGGCTAGCAACAGACAGAGGATGTTTATACTATCTAACAGTATAAACAAAATTAACTGTTAATCAAATGAACAGCATCAATTAACTAATTCATAAACGCTAACATTTACTGAGTACTTACTATGTACTAAGTACTGTTCTAAAACCTTTTAATGTGTTAACAAATTGAATGCTCCTAAGACTTCCTTGTGGAAAACACTGTGATTCTCTCCATTTTATGCAGAAGGAAACAGAAGCACAGAGTTTAAGCAACTTGCTGGAGATGCATGCAATAACTTTTCTAGTAGGTGGACTGAAAAATGTTAGAGTAAAACTATTTAAAAAAATACAATAGCAGGTTATTAGTTTCAAGCCATAAAGTAAGTCTCAGAAAATTTCAAAGAATTGAAATCATGCTACACTCTCTGATCACAATAGAATTAAGCTAGAATCAGTGAGAAAGATACCTAGGAAATTCCTGAATGTTTGGAATTGAAAGAATATTCATCTAAATAAACCATGAGTTAAAGATGAATTCACAGTAAAAACTGGAAAATATTTTCATTAAATGCTAACAAAAAATATATCAAAATTTGTGAGTGTGCAGTTGGCCAAAGTGGTATATGCCTGTGATTCCAGCTAATCTGGAGGCAGAGGCAGAAGAAGGGTCCCAAGTTTAAGGGCAGCCTGGGGAAACACAGCAGATCCTATCTCAAAATAAAGTGAAAAGGACTGGGAATGTAGCTCAGTGGTAGAGCACTCGCCCAGAATATGTGAGGTCCTGGGTTTAATCCCCAGCACCAAACATACAAATTATGGGATACTGTTGAAGTCATACTTGGAAGATAGTATACAGATTTACAAGCACAGTTTAGAAAGGGAGAAGAGCTGAAAAGCAATTATCTCAGTATTCATCTCAAGAAGTTACAAAAAGAAAGGCAAATTGCATCCAGAGAAAGTAGAAATTATGAAAATACAGCAGAAATCAATGAAATAAGAAACAAATATACTGCCAGGTACTGTACAGCACACCTGTAATCCCAGCAACTCGGGAAGCTGAGGCAGGAAGACTGTGAGTTCACAGTCAGTCTCCCCAACTTACCAAGGCCCTAAGCAACTCAGCAAAATCCTGTCTCTAAATAAAACACAAAAAAGGGCTGAATACACTGTAGTTAGTACTGGAGAAGATAGACAAAGTTAAGCAGTAGGCATGAGTAGATAGCAGTATAGGTTTTTAAAGAAAAAACAAAACCAGGGTTAAACTCCAGGTTTCTCTGCTTACTGGTAAATGACCTTAGGCAAGTTCCTTAACTACCCTGGGCTCCATCTCCTCATCTGTAAAATGGGCATAAAAGAGCTAAATTTTGAAGATTAAGTGAAACTAAATAAGCTTGTACATCTAGATAATATTGACCAGCAACATGTAATACAAGCTATTTTTGTATGTTCAGTAATCAGTGGCAGATAGTTAAAAAGGCACTAACACTATAAATAATATCAATAATTTAATACTGATGACTGAGTCTGGGCTGGAATGAAGCAGGAAGACTTTATTCATTGATTCCCATAGCCATGGACTGTCAAAACCCTTCCAGTGCTGCCTCATGAAACTTCTAAGTCCTATGGCAAAGAACTTAAGATCTAAGCTAGTTCAGGCCAGGAAACAGCAGGGACAGAGTTCCCACCACTAAGAGTATCGAAGCCAGAAGAGAATTCAGTACTTGGCAGGCAGGTGGCAAAGGACATTCCAGGGGAACACACTGCTCATGATGGAGCAGAAGAAAAGAAGCAAACAGACAACAGATCCTTGAGAGGAGATCAAGAAACAGAGGATTCAAGAGGCTGCAGAGGCTAAGGCATGCATTTTTTTTTTTCAGGAGAGATGTTTTATTTTTATTTTCTTATTTTGGAACTGATTGATTATAGTAACATTTAACTTGAGATATAACCTCTTAAATTTTTAAAAGTCATGAATGGAAAGTATAATCAGACAGGGTCTTGATTTCTCTAGGTGGGAAGAAGAAGGACCTAGTCCTTAAAGAAGCTTTAGGAAATTTCTCCTTTTTATTATTTTAATATGTTTTAATTAGTTATACATGACAGTAGAATGTATTTTGACATATATATATGGAGTATAACTTTCATTCTTTTGGTTGTACAGGATGTAGAATGACATTGGTCAGGTAATCATATATGTACATAGGATAGTAAGGCCCGATTCATTCTATGATCTTTCCTATTCCCATTCCCCCTCTCTTCCTTCATTCCCCTTATTCTAATCCAAAGTACCTTTATTTTTCCCTAATACCCACTGCCCTTATTGTGAGTCAGCATCCACACATCAGAGAGAACATTTGGCTTTTGGTTTTTGGGGAATTGGCATATTTCACTTAGTATGATATTCTCCAGCTCCATCCATTTACCAATATATTAAGGCATGCATTATGCAATCAATTTTTTTCTTTGAAACAGAAAAAGGTCATGACAGAGTCCTTCTCGTGTGACTCCCAGGCTTCAAGGTGCTTGAAGAGCAAGGGCAACCTGGCTTCTTTCTCACTGTGGGTGAGACAGGCAGGTGGCATGTCCTCCCTACTCTGCAGATAAGGACATCAAGACACTCTGGAGTGAGGAGCGACAATAAACACTTCAGCAAGTGCAAGAAAGACCCAGGGTCACCCATTCACAGCTCTATGATTTGATCTGATGCCTCTCAATTAGATAGCAACATACTCTTCTCATTTTCTCTTTTTTAGATTGGAAACCTGAACAGAACTGGGCTTCAAAATGTAGAATCTCAGTGGGACAGAAGTTGGTATGACCCAACCAAGGACAGGAGGGCAGAAAGAACCTCTTCCCTAAGAAACTCTCACCAATGAGATTCAACTCCTTCTTTCTTCCTTTTCATGATTTCCCCTCCTTTTTCTTCCTTCCTTCTTCTTTTTCTCTTCTTTTCTCTTTCTTCCTTCCTCTTCTCTCTTTCTCTTCCTCCCTTCCATTTTTCTTTCCTTTTGTTCTTCCTCTCTCTCTCCCTCCCTTCATTCCCTCTTGCTTCTTTTCTTAAGGAAAATGGTCTAATCATATTGGACTTAAGATATTTGCCCTCAGTGCAGGGAAACCTTCCTCAAAGAGCCCTCAAAGGGTGAGTGTTCCTGCAGAAAGACCTGAGTTGCTTATCAAATCTGGCCCAACCCAGCATAACCAGCAGGGCTGCCCTTGCCTGACCCTGCTGTGTGCATTAAGGACAGCATCTGGGGGGATCATGTGCCAGTAAAGCATCCCACCTTATCTCACTGAGTAATTCACCCAGGACTGGGAGGAACCTACAAGGGAACAGCATTACATCAGTCCTCTGGTAAAAAACAAATTGCTAGAAAAGAGCAGATTTCTAAAACTGCTCAAGGCGGAAGTGATGTGGGACCTCAGGGGTTTGGGAATGCAGACTCTAGGGTCAGATTAGTGGGGCCAAATCTAGGCTTTGCCCCTTAGTGGGAAACTCACTTCATCTCTCTGTACTTCTGCTTTCTGATCTTCAAACTGGGGGAAATAATAGATCTGATCATAGGCTTGTGGTGAGGATTAAATGAATTAATATTTGTAAGTAGTACATAAATATTTGATATGATGATGAGAAGGCATCTGAAACTCCAGTCTTAGTCAACACATGTAAATGAAATAAAGTGAGATAAATGAAAGAGGAAGTAGAGAGAAAGAGAAGGGATAATCTGAGACGTCTCCAGTTTGGAAATTCTCCTCTTTGGAGAAAGGCAGGTGAAGGAGCATAATGGGATGCCTGTGAGAAGTGTCATCTTGCAGCGCTAAGGTGGTGCTTCTGTGACACCCAATCAGGCAGGAACTACCTTAATTGCTACACAGATTACCATGCTGTTTCCCTTCAACCTAAGTGAAGGGGCCCTGTAGCCCTTCCCCTTCCCCCGGGAGGAGGAGCAGCCAAGCCCCAGAGGGCTCTGGGGGAGTTCACTGGGCTGGGCTTGGACACTGAGTCCACATCTTCCATCTGTCCTTCCTAGAAGGCAGGACCTCCCCATCTGCTTCATAAAGACTCCCTTGTCTTTCTGCATGCAGACTAATCTCTGACAGGCAGCCCCAGGAGCCAAGAGCCAGTGGGAACTCTCTAGCAAATTGGGCAAGGAGACAGCAACATGAAGAGCAATGGGATCAAAATGGCCCCTACAAGAAATTCCCATCCCTGAGGTCCCAAGGCACTGTTTGTCTGAGAGTGGTCTGGCCCAGTGTCTTAAAGTAATACTGCTCACAAAGCAGATACAGAATCACTCCGCTGGGGTTGGGGTGGCAGGATCTGGGGCCCGGAACAAAACTGAAAAACAAACTCCTGTGTCAAAAATCCATGTTGGAATCCCATATTGACCTGCCACTCTGACTCATAAATGTTTATACTTGGGTTTTTATTTTAAATATCAAAACAAAGTTAGGCATGGTGGTATATACCTGTAATCCCAGTGGCTCTGGCAGCTGAGGCAGGAGGATCTCCAGTTCAAAGCCAGTCTCAGTAAAAGCAAGGTACTAAGCAACTCAGTGAGATCGTGTCTCTAAATAAAATACAAAACAGGGCTGGGGATGTGGTTCAGTGTCAAGTGCCCCTGAGTTCAATCCCCAGTAATCCCCACCACAAAAAAAATCAACAAAAACTGATGCGAACCCAACTTACGCTGTATCATTTAGGAGAAAGAGGAGAATGCAGAGGAGAAAGAGGAGGACAGGGAGCAACCTCTCAGGGCTTTGGCTCAGGATGGCAACCCCACAATACATTCAGATCTGGTTGTAGTACCAAGAAGTAAAAATAGGCACAGGAAATTCAGAATTCTTTAGAAAAGGAGTCAGCCTCTGCCCAACACAGGACTAAGGTCAATGAAGGCCCCTAGAGAAGAAGGTCATGTAAAATAGAGAATTCAAAAATCTATGAAAATACCCCTTAGCCCTTTAGAAATTCTCAATGCAGACCTTATCAAGGACATTCTTTAATTATTATGTTTTTTGGGAAGTCCCACAGCACTCTCTCATATGACTCAGGGACAGTGACACTTAACTCATCATTTCCACGTAAAGTGCAGGAAAGAAAGAAATCGAGAACAGCAGCAGCTCTGCTGGAGCTGACGGGTGACCACGGTTTCCATGCAGTTGACGGCTCTGAACAAGTCATCTGGTATCAGCGTCCCTTCTGCAACTTGGAATAATCACTCTTCCTCCAAAAGGTCAATACGTCCAAGTGTTTGCAAAGGTTGAGGAAGGTAGGTTTGAAAGCACTATAACTTCATCACGCGAGCTCAGATGAATTGTGATTCATCCATAAAATATTTTAAGTCCAAAGTGAATCTTCAGATGGTCCTTGTGTTTTTGTTCTCAAAAAAAGGAAATTAATCTTACTGTGTGCCAAACACAGTTCTAAAGTATTACCTACATTAACTCCTCTCTATGAGGTTAGTAATATGACTGTTAACCCATTTTAAGATGAAAAAAAACGAAGGCTGAGAAATACAGAAATTCCCCAAGATTGTACACTAGTAAAACCTGGGATGTAAATACAGACAGCTTGGCTCGGAATTCTGTGTTCTTTCCATTATGCTATTCTGCTGTTCAAGTGACAAAGTTGTTACTTTAATGTCTTTATAATCAGTAAAATATACCTATTTCCAATCACTTTACACATCTATTTCTCTCCATTCTCTTAAAAAAGACAATAGCAAATTAACAAAAATGGAAAACTTCCTGTCAGTGAGTTCCAAGGCACTACGGTCTGAGTCTTTCTCTGTGATTTCTGTGATGTTATCAGGATAATACTGTTCACAAAGGAGATGCTGATTTGCTTTTCCAGGGTTGGGATGGCTGAAGCTGTATTAGATCTCTACTGCTGCATAACAAATCATTCCAAAACTTAGTGACTTAAAGCAATACAGATTTATTCTCTTGCAGTTTCTCCTGTGAGTTCAATAATGGCTTAGTTGGATGGCTCTGGCTCACGGTCTCTCTCAAGGGGTTGTAGCCAAGATGCCCTCTGAGGCTGCACTCATCTGAAGGTTGAGAGCTGGTGGTGTAGTTCGGGGTAGAGCACCTGCCTAGCATGCATGAGGCCCTGGGTGCCATCGCCAACACTTCCAAAAACAAACAAACAAAAAGACCATCCGGAGGTTTGACTGGCTAGAAGATCTGCTTCCAAGATGGTGCACTCCTCCAGCTATTTTGGCAGAAGGCTTCAGTTCCTAGCCATGTGAACCTTTCCACAGGGTTGCTTTGGTGTCTTCATGACATAGTTCTGGTTTTCCACAATCCTCAAAATCCCAGTTCACAAGCACATGTAGAATTCTCAAATCGATCTAATAGTTTTCCACTGGTTAAGTTTTAACCTGAGTTTTTAGTTAGGGTCTCCACTGGCCTATTTGCTGGGCTATTTTCAGAATTTCTATGTAAAGAAGACCTGGATACATCTGTGAGATGGTGCTGTGGGTTAAGTCCTAACCACCAGTTGGTGACTTTATTTGGAAATAAGGTCATCACAGATGTGATTAGGTAAGATGGGGTCATACTGAAGGATGGAAGTCCCCCAATCCAACAAGAGTAGTGCTCTTACGGAAAGGTGAAATTTGGACACAGGCATATAGGGAGAATGCCGTCCTCACATGAAGGCAGCAATCAGGGAGATGGATGCTTCTACAAGCCAAGAAACACTGAAGATTGCCAGCAAGACACCAGAAGCCAGGAGAGAGGCAAGAACAGATTCTCCCTCACAGCTCTCAGAAGGAATCACTCTCACCGGCTTGATCTTAGACTTCTAGTTTCTGGAAATAAACGGTAAAACATTTTTGTTGTTCTAAGTCACCTTGTCTATAGCACTTTGCTACAGAAGCCCAACACAGATAGAAAGCTATGAACCCAGAGACTCCAAGGACAAGGAGCTATGGCCATCTTGGCACCAGGGATTGACTGTAGAGCTTTCCTCAAAAGATTATACTTTTGACCTCTTTTCCTGCAATCCATTAAAACGAACAAGCAAACAAAAAGCATTTGACCTTCATAAAGCACATTCCCAAGTAAAACTGGCAAAAATACAGAATGGACAGTCAAGGTTTCCTGATCACACCAAAGAAAGAGGAAGTTTCATTTCTTTTCATGACCACAAGGTATTTCCTAAGCTCATTAAGCACATTTTTTCCTGCAGAAGGTCTTGTCTTAAAGGCCACTGCCATCCCTCTCCACTGGCCTCCATCGTCCCACAGGATAAAAGACGGGAATGTGGGTGGAGATGAGAGGGAACACCAGAGAGTTTCAGCTCTGCTTGTTTATTTTGAGATACACTTGTGCTTCGACTTGGACCATCGCAACTGTGGTCAAAGGACACAGAATCTGAAGAACACAAACAAAGCTAACTATGGCAAAGGGCCAGAGTAAAGTTTTCTTCAGCAGCTTACAAGGGGAGCCATTTTGCATGGCCTTTTATATGCTAATCATAGCCCTTTCCTATGTATTGAACTTTGCAGCAAGAAGGAAAAATAAATAAATAAGGCTGACTAATGGCTTGTTTCCCCAGAGGCGGCTTTTTATGGGATCATATGTTTTTTCAGCTTCTTGGTCGCAGTTTCCTGCCTGGACACTAGGAGCCCTTGACATTGGCTAAGATTTTGAGCACTCTGCACAGCAGCCGAGCCGCCCCTGAGCAGCTGGACTGGGGTCCAGCTGGACAACAGCACCTTCCCAGGTCACAGCCAGGGTGAACCTTGTCCCCTTCAATGAGCAGCATGCAGTGGCAGGTCTTTTATCACCTTCCAGGTCAAGTGTGACCCTTCTTATCTGGTGTGGTGGAGAAAGCTAGCATCGGGTGATTGGGGAGCCTGTTACAGTCCGTGGGAATTCAAAGGCAAGCACAGCAACTCGAAATTGTGGTCAGTCATGTCATATTTGCCACTGTTCCTTCCAACACAAGAGTGGACATTGGGGATTGGACAGTGTTGAGTTAAAAATCTCTTCTCTGCCACTGAGTGACTAAGAGCAAAGAGCTTCATTTCTTAGCAGTATAACGGTGGGTGATGAAACCTGCCTCATGAAACTATTTTGAGGACCCTATAACAAGTAGTAGGTGCTCAATAAATGATAGCTTATGTTATTATCAGGTCTTCCAAATGCCCACATCATAAAGGAACTCTGCTGGCAGATGAACATATGGAAAGGTCAAGAAAGATGTGTTGGAATGGACCACATCTTGCAGTTGGTTGAATAAACAACACAATGACAAACCCCTGTCCTCTCTGTGTAGCTTTGGCTACTTCTGAGTGGGAGGAAATCATTCTGGAATCCCTTTTGCTCAGTCCCCGACACCCACCTTCAGAGGGTCATGGAGCAAGGGAATGGGGTGCAAAGGAGAGAAAGAGAAGTTTTGTTCTTTTATTTTCCCACCTTGGATTGTGGTTGGGGGCACAAATGGGTTGATTAAAGTACATCACCCTTGTACTCCTGGGTAACTGCAATTTAATTATACTTAGACCAGTGGTTTTATCATGTTAAATTTGAGGAGAAGTCACAAGATGAGTCATGGAAAAAAGTTTTGATAAAACTGTGGCGACTCAGGACATGTGTGATTTTTTTTTCCCTTGCCTCACTCCTTCCCTACTTTCCTGATCCACCCTTCTCTGCCTGCCAACAGGGACCTCTGCGGGAGCCCTGCGGAAAGTTCCCTTCCACCCTCAGCATCTCCTCCTCAGCCTGGGGCACTGCCTGAGCAGGCCACCAACTGAGCTGCACAGTTAGTGACCTCTTCCCTGCATTCTGGGGTGGAAAAACTGGAGCCCAGCTCCTGCGGACTTATCCCAGCAAGCCACAGGAACATATGACAGAGGAAACCAGTGGTGTGCTCCAGACCATGGCTTTAGCTTCTAGCTCCTGTAGAAGAACCAGGAATCTGTTGCTTTTCTTCATAAATCAGTCTCTGGCTTCCAAGTCTGTCCCCTCGGAAGGACTGGGGTGTTTCCCTGGTTATGGGGCCTTTTTGCAAAGTCACTAATGTTCTGCCCTCTCACTGCCTCTCAGGGGTCAAACCTTCAAGAGACAGGATCAGAATATCTCCACAGGTGTGGAGGCCACCAAAGAGATTCCGACATCATGTCCAGAAGATGGACAAGAGGGAGTATCCTACTCTTTGAAAACAGAAAGAAGCACAATTATTCTGCAATGGCAAGATTATCTTTAAAAATTTTTTTTCATTTTTTTTCAATTAATTTTTATTGTAAACAAATGGGATACATCTTGTTTCTCTGTTTGTACATGAAGTAGAGGCATACCATTTGTGTAATCATACATTTACATAGGGTAATAGTTTTTGATTCATTCTGTTATTTTTTCTCCCCCCCACCCCTCCCACTCCTCTTATCCCTCTATACAGTCCCTCCTTCCTCCATTCTCACCCCCCTCCCACCCCCCATTATGTGTCATCATCTGCTTATCAGCGAGATCATTCGTCCTTTGGTTTTTTGAGATTGGCTTATCTCACTTAGCATGATATTCTCCAATTTCATCCAATTGCCTGCAAATGCCATAATTTTATTATTCTTTATGGTTGAGTAATATTTCATTGTATATATATACCACAGTTTCTTTATCCATTCATCAATTAAAGGGCATCTAGGTTAGTTCCACAATCTGGCTATTGTGAATTGAGCAGCTATGAACATTGATGTGGCTGTATTTCTGTAGTATGCTGATTTTAAGTCCTTTGCGTACAGGCCGAGGAATGGGATAGCTGGGTCAAATGGTGGTTCCATTCCAAGTTTTCTAAGGAATCTCCTCACTGCTTTCCAGAGTGGCTGCACTAATTTGCAGCCCCACCAGCAATGAATGAGTGTACCTTTTTTTCCACATCCTCGCCAACACCTATTGTTGCTAGTATTCTTGATAATCGCCATTCTAATTGGGGTGAGATGGAATCTTAGGGTAGTTTTGCTTTGCATTTCTCTTACTACTAAAGATGTTGAACATCTTTTCATATATCTGTTGATTGCTTGTAGAAAATTTTTTTAAAAACATGTTGAAGCTTAAAAGTGCTTTCACATAATCTAGAATTTAAATGCTAAGCATTCCTGTTGTCACATGAATTCCCAAAACTATTCCACTGGTTGTTTTTTCTTCTTCATGAACTATTACCCTTGATTACAGAAGCATCAATGCTGACTTGACTATAGACCCCGTCAGGAAGACCTACTCACTTATAGACAGGGAGAAGCTACAGAGCCCAAGTTTCAAAAAATTTTTGAACATGTTTAAAGTGTCTTGAGGTATCAACATGGTCAAAGAGGGCATGGGTGGGGCACATGTCAACGTAGGTGTGACTTGGAGTAAATAAAACATGCCTTCCATTTATTAAGTCTATTACATTTGGAAGGTGATGTGCTGGACTCTTACATGTAATTATGGCTACATCTTATCATAACTGCAAGTAGATAAAAATGGAGGCTCAAAACATCGATTCAGTCAGGCCACATGGTCAGTGGGTCTGGATAGCTCAAACGCTTTCCAGCACGAAAGTCTAGTACGTTCTGTGGGATCCTGGCTCCATGGAATGCTCAGGCTGGGCTGAATAAGATTTTATTCATGCAAGGTTCATTCTTGAACCCTTTGAAATGCCAATGCATGCTGTAACTCTCCACAAGAGGAATGATATTAAACAAATAATGAACATTTGACAAAGGAATTCTTAGCACAGTGATTATTTTTTATAATAGTGGTTTTTCAAAGTGTGATCCCCAGACCAAGAGCATCGGCTTCACCTGGGAACTTGCCACACAACAGACTTTCAGAGTCAGTGTAGGGAGGGGTCCCAAACCTGTATCTTTAATGAGGACCAGGTGATGCTGGTATTTCTGAAGCAACCTATTTCTGGAGAGTAATGTTCCAAAGAAGCCATTTGGGTAAATACTGAAATAGAAGTGGCTGTGTGGCATTGACCTTTGGGTATTTGGTTTCAGAAACAAAAGGAAAAACAAGAGGACAGGCTCTTCCCAGGACAGCTGGTTTTCCAGCTAAGTTGTTACTTAGGAAAAGGTGAAGTTAATTGTGGTTGTGATGGATCCAAAGTTGGAGAAGCCCATTTAGGCCTGCCTCACCGCAATGAATTAAATTTTCACAAAAAGGCCAAGGTGTAATGCCTTCTGATGAGCAGCCCTTCTTCTGGAAATGGTGGAAAAGTCAGAATCCTACCAACCACCACTGATTTACTACTTTACAGATTTCCTTTTCCTGGTAAGGGGTGCAGAGAAGGTGACCAGATGTTAAGCACCTATTATTACAGAAGGAATAAAATATGGATGAATTAAATGTCACAAGAACAGGATGGAAGACCTCACCAGGGTTGTAACATTTGTGACGGACGGAAGGAAGGAAGGAAGGAAGGAAGAAAGGAAGGAAAGAAGGAAGGAAGGAAGGAAGGAAGGAAGGAAGGAAGGAAGGAAGGAAGGAAGGAAGGACGGACAAACTATATGGTTCAGGAACTGCATGGCTGGGTGGTCCCACTGGAAGATCCTGTGCAAGGACCAGATTGTCTCCTGGACCACTCTCCCAGAAGGACCATGACTGACAGGCAACCAGGCAGCACTATTTTGTGCATAGCTGGCCTCAGATGTCCATGTGACCAATGTGGCCAGTGCCACATGGCTACATAGGCTGTTTTCTCCTTTCAGGTCAAGTTTTTCTAAACCATGAACTCTGCTTTGATGGTAAATCTGTCCAAAACAAGGTTTATATTTCTTTCCCAACAATGCTCTGTGGTAACCAAAATTCTGATAATATGGTATGAAGCATGTTGGTTTTCCAGGAAGTTGCTCAAATGCTAAAAAAGGCAAAGAGAATTGGTATAAGCAGGATAAAGAGTTCCACAGGTAAATAACTGAGGAATAGGTGAATGTGTTCTGAAGATGTTAGGATTCAGTTTTGATTGGTCCTGAGAACACTTCCATGATAATGTTCTGAACAAATCATCCTTGAACACTTTTTCTGACCTGGAAGTCAGCCTAGCTAACATCTGTCAAAATTTCCTAAAAATAAATATCATGTATATTTCATTACCTGAGTTGTGAAGGGAAACTTTGGGGACGCCCTCAGACTTTTGATTTATGGAATAATCACCTGTAACAACAGAAAGATTATCTCCTCCTCAGTCTGAATCATAGGCCCAAAACCCACCTCTGCATTTTGACTAAAGCCTTTGGAAGGTTTTTGTCTCTGGGCACACTGCAGCAATGAAAGGAACTGCTACTGAAGTTCAGGAAAAATTATAATCATACAGAATTTCCTTAATTTCCCAGTCCAGATTTGACACTGAAATCTCAGCAGCCTCTGTTTCTTGGGTATATTTGTAGCAAAGGGAATGAGAAAGAACCACTGTATTCAAGCTCTACAAGTACTTTACATATGCATTTTTTTTTGTTTAAATATTTTTTTGTTATAGATGGACCTGATACCTTTATTTTATTTATTTTTATGTGGTGCTCAGGATTGAACCCAGTGCCTCACACATGCCAGACAAGCGCTCTACCACTGAGCCACAGCCCCAGCCCCTGAATTTTCATTTACCATCAATGACATCCTCTGAGATAAGCAATTACTATTGCATTTTACAGATGAGAAGTCTGAGGCTCATAATGTTAGGTTACTCCATCAAGAACACTACTGATACTCCTAGTTTTCTGCCACACACACACACACACACACAAATACCAGTTCAGGGAATCCTTAGCTTAGCCCTATTATGGTATGGTGCCTAACATTTATCACACTTTATTATAAGTACCTGTGTTCTGAATGATAGCTTTTGTATCCCAGTGACAAACTTGTATAAGCTTTGCTGAATGAATAGATAAATTTCTAGTTCAAATCCTTCTTGCTTTCATTTCAAGATTCTCTATGATAGTATGACTATTCACCAATAACCACGTGTTGGGTATTTTTCATCTTCAGCAATCCTGCTTCCTTCAAGAATTTGAAAACTTCTGAAAAAGAGAAAGGCCACTGAAACTCTTTGGAGACACTTCTCACCTCAGAGGTAGAGGCTTTGGTTCTCCTTGCCTCAGCTAAACCAGGTGACGCCATCTTGTTGGGTAAGGACATTCATTCGTTCATTCGTGTTTATTCATTCGCTCATTCCAATAGTTCTTCGTGAAGCTTCTTCCATGCATAAGGCAATGGTGTTGAGAATGACAGATGGGGCTAGCAGAGCTCTGTGATCACATGGCTCGTCATCCCAGGGACAGATGCAATAAATATCAAAACACGAGACAGGAAGTTGAAAGTGCCACCAGAAGGACTGAAACAGCATGGCAGAATTCAGGGGGAGGCTAAGACTGCAGCAGTGAAGGACACCAGAGGAGGCTTTGAGGAGGTGGTGTTTGACAGGGGCTTTCAGGAATGCCTTAGATAGATCTGGTCAAGGCTGAAGGAAGTGGGAGTGGGTACACTTTGCAGGAGGAGATGGCTGTCTGAGCAGGCACAGTGAGGAGGTGAAGTTACACATGGGTTTAGGGAAGGGTGGCATATTGTATTTTCCTGGAGCAGAAAATTCATAAAAGAAAAGACAGAAAGAAAACTGGAAAATTCACTTGGGGTCAGATCATGCAGAATATGCTGCTAATGGGAGTAGCCACACCCATTGCTCTTTCTACTGTTTACATGACCCCAAAAGAGCTTAGGACCCCTCAAGAAAGCCTAACTTTCCCCCATATGACCAGCAGTTCCCTCACTAGAACATAGCATTGGCACCTGGCCCACCCAGCGCCACACCTGGGACATATTAAGTCTGACATAAACATTTGTTGGATTGAATTGGGAGGACATCATGGAAAACATTCCCAGTGGTGGAATCTGGGGGTAGAAGGAGGGTATATGGCAAAGCTTTCCTTTAAGAGCCAACATTTAAACAAATAATAGTCATGACGGTCTGTATACCAGTGACCTATATGTTCTTCTGCCAAAACTCCTGTGACACCCAGAAATAGTGGTGTAGCAATGAATCCTAAGAGACCCACAACAGTGGCCTCAGAGTGTGCCCTTTACAAGGCAACTGTCAAACAGGCATTCCTGTGCCGCAGTCTAACGTAAGCTCCAAATACATTCTCTCTCCACAAATGTTCATCTTTCTCTAGGAAGGCTGCAGTCACCAAGTTTAGGCACGGAAGGAAACGTCTCTCAGCAGGAGGATGTCACTCAGAGGATTCTAGAGATGGGAGGATTGTCCCAAGCCTGGTTTGGAACTGCAAGCATGCATTGGATAAGCAGGACAGACATGGTGGATTGCCTGACTTTGGTGGCACTGGCAAATATATATTGACAGTCAGCTGCCTTTCATTCTGAGGTTTCAGGATAAATCAAACTATCTGCAGCCACATCTGCATGACACAGAATAATCTGGAGCTGGGATTGGAGATTTCATGGAGATCTTAGGGAGACTTTTAAAAGCCCAAGATATAGTGGGTATAGTCAAGATATTTTCATGTTATTTATGGAGGGGTCAAGCATGGCTTGATGGTTTGTAAAGCTTCCACAGGACAAATTTTTTAAAGTAGATTATATTAAATACACATGTACTATAAGAAAATAAAAGAAGGAGCAGTCTGAAATAGTGGGAAGCCCAGAAATTTTCCAATAGAAAGATCTATTTACAAATACTGGGTCTGCAACTTCCTTGCTTTGTGACTTTAAACTCTTCAGTTTTAACTACTCCTTGTGTAAAATGAAAATAAAAACTCCTATCTCATGGGGCTGCTGTGATGATCAGGAAATAATGTGATCAAAACTTGTAGAACAGTGCCTGACAAACAGTAGAAGCACAGTGAATAAAAGTGAATTTCATTCTTCCCAGTTTATAATTTCAAAGTCTAATAATTTAGTGTTATATTTCCCCACCCTGTCTAAATGTGTGTAAAATAGGCTTTCACTTATCTCTATCTCAGAAACTGAGTTGGAAAGAAACTTCAGAGTCATGTAACCCAACCTGGATGCAATCCGAAAGGATAAATTAATATCCTTTCCTAGAATGTTCTCTTGGCACAAAAAACTCTCTCTGTACACTAAAAACAGTCCTCCGTCTATAGTCAGAGATGGAACCTTCTGGAGAAGGAGGACCATGGAGGGGTTCTGAAGAAAGCCAAGAGAGATTCCCAAACACATGACTTCTCTGTGGAAGAATTAAAAAAAAAAAAAAAAATCCAGTCATTTGGTCAAAGCTATTACCATTTTAAAATCTACTAAATACAGGGATTGAAGTAGTAGAAGGGTTATAAATAAACAATAAATCATGCAATTATTACTGTTTGAATTTTGGCAAGATAATAAAAAGAGCAAGGGTATAATCAGGAAATAATAGAAAAGATCTGCAAGGCACCCCTGCAATTAGTGATAAACAGAACTTGGCTCAGAGTTAGAGGCCCAATATGGCTCTCATTAAAGAGCCTTGGGACCTGTTCCTGGGGCCAACCTCCGCTAGCTTGGGGAGAAGTGAGGTAACCAAAATGTCATTGCACAGCCCTCCCCTCCCACAAACTTCAGATAATCTTTTACTACAGTATTGTAACCACCTGGGCTGAAATGACTACCTTATGCCAAGTGAAGACCAATCCACGGCCTTCCGAAACTCTAATTGAGATGTTTCCTGTTCTCAGCTTTTAGACTCTTTCCTTTGTAATACCATAAACACACGCACATGCGCGTGCGCACACACATACACACACAGGTACATACGCAGGAACTGTGCAGTGGGTGTCTTCACTCTCTTTCCTTCCCCCTTTCCTTTCACCTTCTTTTATTAATGGTACCTCTTAAAGAGATAAATGCTCCCACACAAGTGATATCACTTAAACAGATAAATAGTCCACACTGGAAAGACACAGAGCGCATGAGGAAAAAGCCCTGTCTTATTAGACTGGAAACAGACGTGCTGTATTAATGCAAAAAAATCAGCATATGGTTCTAATAGGCTTTCTTAAAATGATTTATCAGCTGTGATTAAGCCCTCAACCAGCATGTCTATCTTCATAAATAAAGCAAAAGTGCACCTTGCTCTAAAACATATCTGCAGGATCTTATTACCCAGTCCTGCACACTGTGCTCCATTTACAATGTGGCTCTGGGGAGAGAAGAATTTGTGTGCAATCACAAAGTGTGTGCTCTAGAGACACTGCCAAGATTTAGGACTCTTATCTCAGAGATAGTCTTACTAAAAGTCCATTACAATGAAGGCTTATCCCCTCTCCCTATGCCACGGAGCTTGGGACTGCTGAAATATGAACAGGTAATTAAAAGGATATGCTTGATTTTACAGTCAGTCCAGTGACACAGAATCACCAAACAGCTGTTAGGAAAAGGATCTGGCACTGGGAGCAGGTTACCCCTGCCAGGGGGTTGTAGGAAGTGGGGATCATTTAAATAAAAAAAAAAAAAAATCAGACTTGGTCTCTTTCCTCTTTCTATGACTAGGAAAAGGGAATGCAAATATTAGTAATCCTTGTTTGGACCTCATTCTCTGGCTGGCCAATATGTCACATGGTCACAGCGGTAAATTTGAAAGGAAGGAGCCTTGCAAAACCCAAGGCTTGAGGATGAGGAAGTAAGTGCTGTGACTCGGAAATGAAGGAGGAGGAACCGGGTAAACAAGTGTGAGTTCACTAAGTTGCTTCAAAACTGCCAAGTTGACTAGTTCATACGAGGGATGTGGCTCCGTTGAAATAGTACTTACCCTTTGATTAAAAGTCAGTAAGTCCAGAGGGATGAGCTGAATTGAATCCCAGGAAGCAACCACACAGCGTTATCACGGGTAAGTTCCTCCCAAGCCTTTCCTAGCACACGCCAGAGCACCTTTGCGCCCCTCCCCCTATCACCAACCCATCCACAAAGGTCAGAGACGCCCATGGCCACCATCCCACATGAGCTTCTTGTATATCTCTCCTTGTGTATATCTTCAGATTGATGCAAGCAGAAACGTGAGCTCTCAATATTTTTTTTTACAACAACAAACCACTGTTCCGTGATTTAGATGTTTGCTGTGGCATTGGGCTTTTGTCAAAAGGCAGTCAGATTTGAGAAGGGCAAAATATAAAATCTCAGAAGAGAAAATAACACTTGAGTAGTCCATGGGTGTTATTAACAGATGTTTTTCGTGCAAAATACACCAGCACATTGTATTAGGGGTAGAGCACAGGGTGGTTGTGGTCTGTGATTACTGCATTCAATTAGGAGAGCTATCATAATGAGGTCAAAGTAGCTTCTATCTCCAGTGATCACAGACTATACCCCTGGCCCTGGCCAGCTGTCTTGCAATATGTGCCTCTGGTTATAAGAGGGTCTGTCGGGGGTATGTGTGTTTGGATCTGTGCAAACTATGATCACAAATGGTAAAACAAGTGCAAGTTCACACTTCACTGATGAACCAAACTGACATGCTATCTTCACAGAGGGCAGCAGGTAGTCTGTGAGTGCTGGTGTCTAACTGGACACTGAAGGCAATTCTAGGTTATGATCAGAATGCCTGCCAGAACTTCTAAGAAATGGGCGAGTAATTACTCATAAAGCCCAGATTGCCTACTTTGCCTAAAACATAACACAGGTGTGTATGCACTCTAACAACACACAAAAAGAAAAAACTCCATCAGAGATCAGGAACATGGAGGTATTCCCCTATGCTGATGTACAGGGAAGATACTGCTTTCAAGTAAGACATCACACTGTGTTATTGTCTCTGCAAATGTGGTGTTTGGATTTCTGTTCCCGGGACCCCTTGGGACACTTCTTGTGGTCGAGATGCTGCAGTAGTGGTGTGTGAAACCAACATTCCCTACCTAGGGATCAGCTCTAACCTCCCTCCTTCAGAGTTCAGTATATTTATCCAAAATACCTATGTTTATAATTTCTAGGTTGTTAAAAGGCCATTTTTACAGGTGAGAAAACGAAATCACATATGACTTAGAGAATGATGGAACAGAATTCAGATTCCTTGCCCTCATGCGGAACTTGGACCACCCTCCACATCACTGCTGTTCATTCCACACCTGGGCTGATACAATACAGGAAGCATTCAAGGCCATCATTGGGTGGACCAGCAGCATGGAAAAGAGCCTTCTGTACATCATACTGCAAAAGGGGCCCCCAGAATTCCGGACCATCTTGTTCCCTTCCAGCACTGGGGGACCAACGGTGCGGCTCCGTGGTACTTTACATTCTGGAGCACTGAAGCTTTCCTTCCCCCAAGCTCTGGTAGAGAGCAATGAACAGGAATGCCTGGCTCAACGTGCCCACAAATCCAGCCATAGCCTTACATTCATAAATCCCCTGGGAAAGTTCCCAAGCTCTGGGCATAGCAAATCATACCGGGAAAGCCAGGAAGAAGATGACTTTTCTGCTAGTGGTTGTGATTCAGGGGGCCCAGTACTGCATCATCTACAGTCAATCAAACTGAGAGTCGCACCAAACCCAACTACTTTTCTTCTTTGGGGAGATGGCTGCTTGTAGCATAAAGCAAGCCACAGGAAAAAACTGCTCCCAGCACCAGCCAGGGCCAGAATCGGTCAGCACTGTAATCAGCTTTCAAAGTTTTCATATGACAGATGGTGTATTCTGTACGCCACTCAGATCTCAGGAACGCCTGTGGCTGCAGAAACACCAAATCCAAAATGTGAAGTTCTCACTTCAGAGAGAAGATGGGAGTCCCCACGGTGCCAACCAATGAAGGGCAAGCCTGCCAGTAGGACATTCCCCCTTCCCACTCCAGAACAGTCAAATACAATGACGCACTCGTGCCTTCTGGTCGAAGGCCAAAATGTCAAATTTCACTCTGGTCTCATCTTGCCAGTTGTGAGTTTTATTAGAAAATATGTGCTTAGAGGAGATGCTGAGAGTAAAAACCTTTTGAAATTCCACTTCACTGGAGAGCTAGAGAAGAGATCTGGACTCATCACATAGAACAGAGTCACAGGGCTAACAGATAAACAATAGCCTGTAAGATTCCAGAAAGCAAAAAACAAAGGGAAAACCAGCAAGGTGAAGCCTGTATCAGGTGTCCCACTGTGAAGGAGCAGGAGGCAGGTGACAGTGTATACCTATCCAAGGGACATATTCGGACCTGAGCTCCTACACAGCCAACTTGTGTGCCTCTCTGGATGGCCAGAACAGCTAGTCCTGTGGAATGTGGGCACGGGTAATTCAGGGGAGGAGATCCACCCTTCCACTACCAACTTTCCTAAGTCTTTGGACTTTGGTGGTAGATGGGTGAAGAACAAGGAAAACGTTCTGCACAGCTCTGATATGAAAGTCGGTGATTGCACCGAGGGTTTGAGTTGACGGTCAACGTGCTGGAAACATGGACAGGAAGAATGCCCGGAATTCCAGTTCCTGGCCTGAGACTTATCAGTATGGAAATAACTTAACAACACACAAATGTTAAGCAAGGTTCCCAGAGTAAATCATTCCCATACCTGCCCCTACCCACATTTTACGTTCACCTGGATTTATGAGATGACGGCAGCGGCACAGACGATTTCTTGCAACTATTATACTATTTTCCTTTCCTATTTTTACAATGTCAGTTTCTTTTCACATCTCTGTGAGGGGCCCAGGTAAGTAACCTGGCTACAGATGCTCCCAAGTCCAACATTTGGTCCAATTTTTCAAATGTGAGTGCTGTTTTCTGCCTGGAACGGAAGCTTCATCTCTTAGTCATTTTGTTTGAATCTGGCCCAGAAAGCAGGTCTGTTTTCCCGCTTGCCTTGGGGAGCACTGATGCAGGCCCGTGGAGAACAGCAGGAGCTTCCTCTGCATGTGCAGAGGCCTCCTGTGCCCAGGTATGCAGCTGCCTCTGTAGGCCTGTCTGGTGTGTTGGAAATCCTGAATTACTCACAGCTGGAAATTGGTTCCTTCAGAGGGGAGTGTCCATTTGATGTTGTGATTCCATTAGGGTTAATGCCTTGAAATCCTTCCCTGGCTTGCCTGCCTCAGGACAGGTAAGAAGGGATTTAAACAAGCTGAGGACCCAACCCAGCCTGGAATAGAAAGATCACCTTGATGAGAACATCCCTGCTGGGAAAAGCTGCCTTTTTCATGGCCCCTAAAGCCAAGCTTTGTAATTGTTTTAGTGAGGCTCATTCCAGCCAAATAATTCAATTGCACTAATTTTCAGTTACAGTCAGGCCACCTGATGGGAAGGCAGGGTGAGCCAATGAGCAGCCACTGCAGGCTGCTCTGAGTTGACTGTGTTGTCTGTGGAGTGCTCTAGGGTTCTGCTGGGTTTGGGGGCTACTTTTTTTTTTTTTTTTTTTTTTTTTTTTTTTTGCGTGGTCACTTTGTAGCAAACCTCTGACCTTAGGTTCTTTTAGCTATATTTATGAATAGAATGTTCTAGAAACAGAACCTGGGTGACCACATGATAATGTAGTATATAGTAAAATACAGCAGAGGCTGTGTTGATCAAACTTCCGGTGCACATCTGGCACCAACCCCTCTACCTTTTAACAATGGTAATACGTGGAAGAGTTTTAATTTAACCACAAGAAAGAAGGGGAAAGTGGCTTCAAGAAAAAAAGTTGTGTTTTGTTGTTCTTGTTACTTTTAAACATTTCAGTGGGTTGTCTTTCTTTTGGGTTAAGATGCATCCTATTTGACAATAACAGTTAGTGCTAGGTACCTCTTTAAAGTTATACACTAAAGACCAAGTATCTTTCTTGAATTCATCAGCAATAACCCAGCAGGAAGTGGTAATGACTAAGCCTGAGGTGACAGGGATGGAAAATAAAGGGAAGACCTGTGGCCTCTTTCCTGAGCACACTAAGTAGGAGCAAAGTGGGGTGCAGAGCAAAGCTGAGTTCCACAGAGAGTGGATGAAATCTGCCTCTGAAAAACCGAGGGGAGTGAGATATGGCAGGCTCTGTGGAGAAAGCTCTCCTTGCTGCTTTGGGTAAACTCAGTCAGGAACAGCAGGATGTATTCAAGGAACACCAGTCCAGTGCTACTGGAGGTTAGAGGCTAATATTTGGGTCCAAAGCAAGGGCTGAATGTATAAAGGAATAGTCTGGGTAGAGTTCAGTGTTAAGCTGCCAGAATTACAGGTTTTCTGGAGAGAAAGTGTAAATAGAAACCACTTGAGACTAAATACATCCAAAAATCAAGGAGGCAGAGATAGGACCTTCAGAGAGGAAGGAGAAAAGTCAGAGCAAGTCATGCATACACCCACCCACTCTCCTTCTGTCTCTCCTCTTGAGTTTCTTTTTCAAATGGGGAAAATACTAACTGCCTGTCATTATTCTCAGTTAACTAAGGGGACCAAAATCAAATTATCATTAATAACATGTTCAAAATTTCCTATGTGGACCTGAATATGCTTCATGAATATGCAAATGCTTTGGTCATTACCATACTCAGTCACAAGTGAGCAGGAAATACCGGTGCAAGCAAATACTACTTATTCTGCCATATTTCCAAGTCAAGGAGAGAGTCCCAAAATAAATGTCCAGATTCCTCTAGCGATTGTTATGGTATATATTAGACCAAATCCAACCCCTCTCTCCATCTCTTCTACTCCGTAGCATCAAGTGAAAACAGGAGTCAACTGAGGGGCACTTCAGAGGAGAACCTGCATCACAGGCACAGGAATGCACAAACTTTCCAATGCAGACGGAAGTCTCTGGAAATGTTGAATCAGTTCTCAAGAAGACATCCAGTAGAGACCTCTCTCTATCTCACCACAGCATATGCCATAGGACACAAAATAAATAAAGCATGGGATAAATAATTTAAACAATTCACACTGAACTTGAAGAAGAAAACCTGCCACAGGTGAGGGCACATTCATCTGCAGTTACTGCCACCACGACCTTCCCCTTTTAATTTGTCTTCTAAGACTGGTTTGAAGGCAGAGTTTCAAACTGCCAAACTTAGGACTAGAAGTTAAGTCCTCAGTCTCAAGAGGTAAGATAATTCTTTACTGTGAAAGTTAGTTGGTAAGGTTTCATCTGTCAAGGTCCAAAGTATCTAAATACATAACTCTCTAAGAGAGACAATCAACAAGTACCTAGTGCCTACCTCATCAGTATTCCTCTAAGCTGGAGGTACTCCTCATGGTCCACATCAAATGCATTTGATCTTAAGAGGTCACTCTTCGAAAGATGATGCACTATGTATTTTGCTGCTTTGGGAAAACCCAACTTTCCACCCACAACAAACTAAAAGTTTTGAGTTTTTTATTGTCAGCTCTATTTTAAAGCCAAGGTAGAACTTGAGATCACACCCTAGTCTGATCACATATAGGTAGTAGATATCCATTTTTAAGAATCCCTGGTAGGACTGTACTCATTATTTCTAAATCCCAGTGACCTAAAACACATGAAATAGCTTCCAGTTTATCCACTGGTTTAGTCATTCCCCTGAGTAGGATGCAAAGATCAAGCCAGATTCTCTTTCAGCATCAAATTCCACCTAAGATGAGGGCATAATTTTAACCTATAAGGAGGAAGTTGAATGCCATTTGCATCTGTAGCGTGCTGAAATGGGAGGATAAGAAGAATCCTTCTAACACAATCCATGGGTTTTCCAGCCAGTGGGGTGGGAAAGAAATAGGTTGACATCTCCAATATCATCATCCATGGGTGTTTCCTTTCAGTCATGCTGATAAAAAAATGGAAAAGATCAAAAACAGCCTCATCTACTAGGATTAAGCAAACACAGTGACTTCTCAAAACCTGGATAAAACCAAGTTTAGGTTTCAGAATATTCTTTTTCTCCAGAGTTTTGGGGGAGGAAGGGATTGTTTTACACAAGTATCTTAGAAGCAACATGTTAACACAACCGGAAACATGCAGCTGTTGCAAGTTTGCTCAACTTGGCATTTAATTTCCCATCCGGCAGCACTCATCCCCGCCCCAGAGAGCAGCCAGGCTGGCTGGTGGCTGACAGGAGCAAGGCTGGTGGGAAGGCAAAGGGGCTCCCTCTCTGCACCCTCTCTCTCCAAGGAACTGGTGACATCAGGTAACAGGATTTCTAGGTTCGGAACTGAATCAGATTGAACAGCCTACTTTCTGAGGCAAGGCTGACCTGGCCAGGTCCTGTTCTATGAAGCTGGGATTCAAGATCTTAAGATTGGAGCTTGTCCCTTGCTCCCATGTGCTAAACAGCCGACACCCTCCAGGGAAAAGACTGCACTTTTCATCATTTGGGCAGGAATTCCAGAGCATGGAAATGTCCTGATTTGCTATTTCTGCATCAGCATAATGAGTCATATTTAGGTCCTATGGGAGAATAACAACACTTAGCACTTATACACCACGCTTTTCATCTTCAGGTCTTCAGTCATGTTAGGCTGTAATGTTATATTTCTCTCAGCAAGACAAAGGAGTTCATTTCTCGTTTCTTCAAATGCCCTTCCTTCCTCACACATTCATAACAGCTCTTACATGTTGAAGTTATCTCCTGCTTTCTAGATGTGTATTATTCAAGCTCTTTTTAAAAAAAAAACAGTAATTAAATATAAAAGATCAATTCATCCTTCTCTTTTATTCTTTCTTCTTCTCTTTTTAAAATCCTTTTGTCTCTTCTCTAACATGGAACACAGAATCAGAACACAGATTATCCACTTGGCATTTCCGCAAGACCTAGGATTGTCTTCTTGACTTGATTCTTCAAGCCTCGTGGTCTTCTGCATCATCTCTGGAAACTGAAGAGCACTGAAGTCTTTGTCTCGGAGGATTCTGGAAGATTCTGTCCATCTCTATGCTCAGACCTCTTTATCTCCCTTTACTCCTGGCCCAGGAGATTCCATCCCAGTCTCATGGATCAAATACCATTGCTACTCGAGCAACTCCCAAACCTGTATTTCCAGGGTAGTCTTCTCTTCCCCTGAATTCCAGACTTGTACATCCATCTGCTGGTCCACTACCTCCATTTTTCATTTAAAGACAAACCTCCCAATTCTGCCTCACCCCCAACCTGCTCCTCCCACAGATGACCCCCTCCTTCTAGTTGTACAAGCCAAAAGTCTGGGTTCATCCTTAATTCTACTCTTCCTATTATTCCCCAGTCTAATCTGTCCCCAGCAAGTTCTGCTACCTGTGTCTTCAAAATGCATCTAGAATCTAACAACCCCTCCATCTCTTCTTTGAGATAATCTATCATCTTCAATCTAGATTCTTTTAATACCTTCTTAACTGTCTTCTCTCTGACACTGCAACAATTTGCTTCCAATTCAACAATCAACTTGATCTTTCTCAAGCACTAAGACAGGTCCTATCACTCCTCTGCTTAGAATT
The DNA here is from genome assembly GCF_902686445.1 of Sciurus carolinensis. Classification (NCBI taxonomy): domain Eukaryota; kingdom Metazoa; phylum Chordata; class Mammalia; order Rodentia; family Sciuridae; genus Sciurus; species Sciurus carolinensis. The sequence continues at coordinate 87,613,951 of NC_062220.1, read as the reverse complement.
GTCCTATGGTTCCCCATCTCACCCAGAGTAAGAGCCAAAGTCCTTTAAATGATCTATAGTACTTATTGCCATCTGACATGTAAGATATGTTCTTCACTTCTTTACTGTTTGTATTCCTTATCATCTGTATTCAGTGACCTGTTCATCTAATGCCTGGGACAGTGCCTAGCATGTGGAAGACATTTGAAAATATTTCTTGAAAGAAAACTGATGAACAAAGGTGTCCGGTGTGTTTCAGGATATGGATTATCCTAAGTTCTAAGCCACAGGCAAGCTGAGATTTGTGATATCTGCTAGTGAGTTACAACATGCTTTTCTGAGGGGGTATCTGATTAAAGCATTATGAGGCTATGAGTTTACATTCACATAGAACATTGAGGCAATTATGGCATATGCTATCTGCTCTATGTAACATTGGTACTGATATTGGGGCCTTTTGCAGAGGACATGACCTGCTGATAGCCTGTCCTTATTCTATATGCATATTGGAATGTTTTCAGAAAAGGATTTCAGGATGAGCTGTAGAATGTGTAGAACAGCATTTTCTCCAATGGACAGTTACATGGCCAAAGCAAGGATAAATTCTCTGTTTGCTCGTTAACAGAATTTTCTTCTGATCTTCCCCATATTTGTGTATAAAGTACTTAGTGTTTTCAAACAAGAACCCTTTTAAAACAAACTCTCCAAATAAATTAATCCATCCTCCAGTTTACGAAAATGTGCTCATGAACCCATGCAAGTCTTATTCAAGACTCAGAGGCAAAAGAGAAAAATGAGAAGAACTGGGGGCGTCAGAGGAAAAGGAAATAACCATCGGATAGCAGAGAAGGAAAAGAGCAGATAACACTCCATGGTGGCTAATAAGCTGTGCGCCGAATAAGGACTTTGTGTCTCTACTTTTTCGAGAGGCAAAAAAAATAAATGAAGTAGTAGCTGGAGGTGGCAGTAAGCCAGAGATGTTGACATCTGGAGAAATGGTCCAGGGAATAGGTAAAAGGATATCGTCAGATAGGGAAGCATCCCTCCCACTCCTCATGTCCCCAACCACCAGCTTCCAAAGAAATGCTGCGTAGAACCTACCACACAGTCCTTTGGCTGCTAGATGAGTATTGTGCTCTGGACCTCCAGAGGATGCCCTCTTGTATAGCGATGGCCACATGAGTAAATGAGACAAGGAAAGAGGAAGCCTCAACAGCCCAAATGCAGACCAGCTTCTAGTGCATGCAAATGGGGCTAGGGATGAAACTGTGGTGTCCTAAGAGGCAAACCACAGGGGAGGCTGGCTGCAGGATTGCCACCCACAGACCCATTATGAATCATCCCATGGACTATGAGAAGTATTGAAAAGAAAGAAAACACAATTCTACAGTTGCAATAGTCCTTTCTCAATGTTGCTTACCTAATTATTTTAATTTTTTAATGATTTATACTCCTTCCCAAGCCACAAGAAATTTATAGCAACTCATCAAACACGGATAGCATGAAAAAAAAATCTTTTAATTAAAATTCAGGACCAGAGAAAATATAAACTAGAACTGAAAGTCTAGTCTAAGGGGGAAGTAAAATATGGCTTATCATTGTGTTCTAAAACGTTCTCCAAGTTAAGCAGTAAATTTGACTAGCGGGCAAAACGAAAAAAGAAACAACCAGTTACACGATTCTCGTGTCCAGGGGAGAAAATATTTCAGTTCTCTGGGGGAAGCAAGCCATTTCCTGGAATTCAGATCTGCAAGAATTCCTCACACAGGCTTCACATAGGAAATCACGCATAAGGCAGTGGAGAATATTGAAAACCACACCCCTACCATGAGTTTCACGAAACCATCCTTGGTCAAATGTCTTTAGGAAAATCAAGGCTATTAAAACTATTCCAACAGACACAAAGACAATGTGAGCCAAGTACACATCTTTCTATGGCTCAATATATGTAATAGGCCAACTTTGATTATCTCAAGAAATGACCAAACTTAATTCCTCCAATAGTCTTCTATATCAGCAAACCTACCAAATGAACTAAATAGAGGAAATTTCCTAGATGAGACTTTCTTCTTGCCCCTAGTCATTTGCATGACTTTTCAAAATCTACTTCCATTGCAATGAGTTATAGAATTATGCCTTCTATTTTTATGGAGTTAATTTTTAAAGTACTCAGAACTTTATTATTTGCCTAATAAATAGTACTTGTTGCATAAATATTTGTTTTCAAAAGAGAAAAAGGCATTCCATGTCATTTAGCTGGGTAGGGGAGGAGAATGTCAAGTATAAATAACAAATTAATTATAAATAAATAAAATGAATTGAGATTTTGTACCTCTCTTAGACATGTCAATTCTTTTCCTGATTTTTTTTTTCCCTAAAGCTGTACAAACTGAATACAAGCCCTGGCCTATCATAAAGTGAGAATGTGACATGAAAAATCTGGTGGAAAAGGATTATTATAATTTCACAGAGAGGAAGATTCAAAGGCTTTGAAACACTCAGAGAAATATCAGTCTTTTAAAATTTCCTCTCCAGTTGGAACAACTGGAACTTCAGAGTACCTAGCTGGCCCTTCCTATCAATCATCCTTCACATTTTAAGTTTCTGTTCATGGACTGCGTCTAATTTGTTTTTTAGTACACTGTGGACAGTGAGTAACACCCTATGACAAAGACAAGAAAAAAAACTAAAAAGCGTCCTTGTCACTTTTTTCTGTGACCCCCATCTCCTTTCCTTCATCATGTAAAGTGATTTTAAAATTAACACAATGTTATGATAAAAATAGACTATATTCTAAAGAATTTCATAGTGAATTTCTTATATTTTTAAAAGGTATTGAGCTTTTTAAAATATTTTTTAGTTGCAGATGGACATAATAACTTTATCTTATTTTTTTAAGTTTTTAAATTTGTTTTAATTAGTTATACATGACAGTAGAATGTACTTTGATACACATATACAGTGGAGTATTTATTATTTATTTATTTTTTATATGGTGCTCAGGATCAAACCCAGTGCCTCACACGTTGGCTAGTGCTTTACCACTGAGCCACAACCTCAGCCCAATTTCTTACTTTTTTTTTTTTTTGTAACTGGGTATCAAACCCAGGGGTACTCAACTACTGAACAAGATCCCCAGCCCTTTTTATTTATTTATTTTTTTATTTTGAGACAGGGTCTTGCTAAGTTGCTTAGGGCCTAAGTTGTTGAGGCTGGTTTTAAACTTGCAATCCTCCTGCCTCAGCCTCCCCAGTTGCTGGGATTACAGGCCTACACCACTGTGCCTGGCTAATTTCTTACATTTTCAAAAACAAGTGATCCACACTTGTAATTAACCTATTTATTTCACCAACAACAGATGTTCAATAATCTGACCAAGTAACATAAACAGGAAGTAATTAGGAATCCGTGGAGAATGACTACAAAGATTATGGAACACAGACAATTATAACCTGGGCCCAAACCTGGTGAACGCCCCTCTCCTACCTCTGTGACTCACCTGTTCTCTCACCCTTTGACTCTTGTCTTCTGCACTCACTGCCCATGTAAGGCTGATGATAAATACTTAGCAAAATAAAACTACTGGTTGAAAATCGAAATGTTCTGTGCATTTATCCACACAACTTCAAGAACCAGGTAAGTGGTTTTTTTGCTTTAATTTAATATTTGATACACTTATTTTCTCATGATTCATCTAAGGTTTGGATTCTATCACAATCAGATATTCATTTTTTTTTTTTTTTTTACATATGAGACAAACATCAGCAAAGAGATGAGATACTGTTTCGAGCCCCTTCAATGCAATCTGTGATACCACTCTGTTTCCATGTGGAAGTTTCTAGCAGGTGTTAGGGAAGCACCTCTTCAGGTGTCCTCCCAAGCAAGCAAACCTACCCGCTTGCTGCTCTCCTCCTCCTGAGCCTTCCTGAACTCATGCTCAAAGGAGCAGTCCAGCTCGCTGAAGAGGCCCACCTCCTCGCAGTTCTTCAGGAATCTTGTTGGGGTCGGAGTCTGATCTGAAAACAGAGGTCCAATGATCATAAATGGGGCTCTTTCTCAAAAGTCAATGCAAGTACCCACCCCTTGGCTTACTAAGATGCCTGCCAGTCATCCACAATCTCCCAGCCCTTTAAATAAAATGGTAGAGGGCAAGCAAAGAAAACCATCAACTGCAAAGCAGGAATACAATGGATGGAGACTGCAGTAGGCAAGGACCCCCGTCCCCCACCCAAGCCTCCATCTGGACAACTTTACAAGACCTTGCTGCCCTCCACTTGTCTGGAGTTCATATCTCTCGCTTACGCATTGCAACTGTGCAACTTTTTAAGTGGCTAAAACTAGGCCAAAATTCTTCTGTGCCAATGTTAAGCCTGACTTCACAGGGGGCGGAAAGAAAAAAAGATTTTTCTAAAGTTTTACAGCAAACAAAAAGAAACAAACAAGCATGTTAGTTCCTTTTTTCTTAATGGAGAAAGAAAATTTAGCAATTCTATCTCGTTCTGAGAATCACAGAAGGATGACAGAAGGTTCCAAGTCAAACACGTTCAGCTTCCATCATTTAAAAATATCATTATTAATTTTATTTTCCTTTGCTGTAGCCAAAAGAATGTTCTGAGAATGCTCTTTAAAAGGAAAAGAATTTCTTTCATATTCTTGACTTTCTAGAGAGCTTACTACTTAGAAAGTTGGAAGAGCTGATGTTGTGATTTGTGGCATATTTTTGTAGCATTTGCTATTCGTGAAATATTTTCTGGAATCTAATCTCATAAGATCCTAGGTGGTAGGTAAGGTGGAATTATACCTTTATAGTCACTAAGGACAGTCATCTTCCATAGTGAAGGAGTTGACAAGAATAACAATGTGTGAACTACCTCTGTAAGAAGACATGAGGTTCATGGAGGGACACCTAGTCACATAACTTTTTTTTTCAAATGAGGAAAATTGAGATCCAGAGTGATTGAGGGTCTTGCTTCAGTTCTCCTGGGTAAGCAACAGGCACACCAGAATTATAACCAAAGCCTTGGTGTTATTTCCACTGTTACATGTCTTTTCTCTACCCAAGCCCATGATGGACAGTGCCAGATTGATGATAGATAGCATTTATCCAACTGGACCTACACATAGTCTCAATATCTCCTTCTCTAAGCTGTCACCACCAAGCAACTGACAAGTACCCTGAAGTTGAAATAAATCTGCCATTCCTACGCTTTGTAAATGTCTATATTACAATAAATTAGAAATATATTTACTTTTCAAAATTATATACAGTAGCACCCAGTCAATGAGTAAATATCCACAGAGATTCAAAGACTATTTTAATATCCATGAAGCAGAAAATGGTTGGATATCCTCATTGAATCAGTTCCTCAGAGACAAAGTCTCTTCATTCCTTATGGGAAAGGGACATTAACATTCCAAATGGTTGACTTGAATTCCACAGCAGCAAAATCCCAACTGCATTCTTCCCCATTCTTAACCTGATCTCCAAAATACTAAGCTGTTCTGATAGTTCACAGAAAACCTACCACAGATGATCATAAACTGGGCATTTATGAGACAGAAGAGATTGGATTTTATTGAAAATTGTTTTATTAGCACATTAACTTCTTAAGATGCACACAAATGTACCTATGCATCCTACATATACATATAACTGTTGTATGTTTATAGAAGTCAAAATTAATATTTATGCAGGACTTTGTAGTTTACAAACATTTTCATGCATATTGTCTAGAATCCTTATATGTCTATAAGGTTAATAGGGTTGATAATATTTTAGAAATGGAAAAATAAGCCCCCTCACAGACGGTCACACAACTTGTAGCCATCTCACCACTTAGTCAATCTCTTACCGTCAGACACAATCCCTTTTCAATCTAAATTCTGTGCTCTTTGCCATTCCAGGTCCAAAGGGTTCTGTTGTGTGTGTTTAAAAGACAATTTTGACAATCCAGACATCTAGATTTGAAAACAGTATGATTCAGGGGAAGTTACCCACATTCCCTATCCTTCACATTCCTTATCTTGCAAATAAAGTTCTATAAATTCTAAAGTCACCCCTCTAATGGGTTAGCTTCAAAAGTTACTTTCCATAGGCCAAGAAATGCATGACTATTTAAAAGGACAGGCAAATGGAACATAAGTTATAGCTGGAACTAGCGATAAGGTCAGAAGTAAGGCTTAGAAATGTAGAGTTTTCTGAAATTGGTGCAGCCACTTTGGAAAGCAGTATGGAGATTCCTGAGAAAACTTGGAATGGAACCACCATTTGACTCAGCTATCCCACTCCTCAGTTTATACCCAAAGGACTTAAAATCAGCATACTATAGTGATGCAGCCACATCAACGTTTATAACAGTTCAATTCACAATAGCCAAACCATGGAACCAACATAGATGCTCTTCAATAGACGAATAGATCAAGAAACTGTGCTATATATACACAATGGAATATTACTCAGCCTTAAAGGAGAATAAAATTATGGCATTTACAGGTAAATGGATGGAGATGAAGAATATCATGCTAAGTGAGATAAGTCAATCCAAACAGCCAAAGGCCAAATGTTTCCTCTGATATGTGAATGCTGATCCATAATGGATGGGGGAAGGTTAGAATGGAGGAACTTTGGATGGGTCAGAGGAGAGGGAGGGGAGGAGGGGCAGGGACATGAGAGTGGGAAAGATGGTGGAATGATATTGACATCATTACCCTACGTACATACATGATTGCACAAATGGTGTGACTCTACATCATATACAACCAGAGAAATGAAAAGTTATGCTCCATTCATGTATAATGAACCAAAATACATTCTGCTGTCATGTATTAGAACAAATTTTTTTTTTTTAAATCCTAAGTGATGGGCTTGATGGGGACAGAAAGCATGACCCCACTACTCAGTCACAGGTAGACTCTGTGATGAATGGGGAGATGGGTAGAAAATTCACAAGGGATAAAGACCCTGCTTTTCCTTCTCAAAAAAAAAAAAAAAAAAAAAAAAAAAAAGGTGTAAGACAAACACTAAGGGTAGAAATAAAAAGTATGTGTGTGTGTGTGTGTGTGTGTGTGTGTGTGTGAGAGAGAGAGAGAGAGAGAGAGAGAGAAAGAGAGAGAGAGAGAGAGAGACATAAAATTTTATCATTAATTGTTTAACCTAATATCTCCTGGTTTTTCTGAAATAGAACCATTCTCAGAACCATTTATTTCCTTCATACAATAGAGCTGCATGATAAGCCTCCCAATTCTCTACTATCTCACAAGAATATTTCTGAGAAAACACCCCAAAACAGAACTGAAATATGAGACCACTTGTCATCAGTAGGAATTTAGTTTGCAGTTTTTAATTTTCCTTTTGTTCCTCTATGTGTCTTTAGTAGAGGCTGAGAACTTAGGGCCAAGGTTCAAAGCAGAGAGAGTCACCCCAGCAGCCTCTGTTAGACTCCTGAACTCTGAGAGGAGTCAGGAGACAGTCCATGAAATCAAATGCAGGACACCAGGTGAGGGGCCAAGATGCTCGCAACTGAGGGGAGTGTCTCATCTGCTCCAAAGCAAAATTATTCCCAGATACCAGCATGCACCTACACACACCAACAAAGGAGTTGGAAGGATAGTGGCTCAGGAATTTGGAGGACAGTGCCCATCACCTTGGGCCTCTTTAGTAGGAAGAAACAAAAGTCATGGAATGAGGGAAGTCATGGGTTGCTTCCACCTCCAGAGCAGAAGATCCAGAAGGTGGTCCTAGGAATGTCAACAAATGTAATTTTCTTTGCTGTGCAATATAAAGAAAAACAAAGTCGATATCTATATCAAATACACAAGGCTTGCTCTTCCTACTTTTTAATTCACCTTCTTGTGAATGAGCTATCCTTTCCAGTTGCAACTGGAATCAGAAAAGGGCTTAGCTTTTAACATAGATTAGAATTAAATACAGGGTCTATACTTGTCTTTGATATTACATGGTACCAATTCCAAGTAAACCAGGAAACATGCAAATGTTCAAAGAGGGGGACAGTTCAATCTATCTGTTGCTTAAGTAAAAGAGGTGGGATTTCTCAGTCTCACAAATGCCTTTGTGAAATCACTGCTTCTACTGGAATTAGACTAGAAGCTAGTGGGTAAAACCCATGTTTATAAACAAAAATGCTTGCAAACCTTATCTAATTTATATCTGAAAACATACACCAGTCACATCTGACATCACTAATTTCTGTAGGCTGAATAGTAATAGCTTGTGATTTTGTAGTGAGTAACATCCAAGGAGTGTTCATTCAGTAGAGATAGACAATGCTCTGAGGACTTTCAGGAACTGGTTTCAATAGGAATTCCAAGCTGAGATGATTGATTAAGTTTTATGCTCACCCTTTTTTTTTTTTTTTTAGTGTTTCCATTTCAGTGAGGAATATCTGAATCAGAGAAAGGGATAACTCCAAATCTCAAATTAACCTAAAAGTTAATAACTTTTGAGTTTGAACTTCACCTGACTTGAAAGGTTTAATACACCTGAATTGGTGCTGCATAAACACCTGCACATTCCCCTCTCCCAGAGGGTTTGGAAATAGCACACTGGGTTTCCAGGAGACCTGAGCATCTGATGCAGGCACCAGCAGAAAACCTTACCCACTTCTCTTCCTGTTCCTGTGGCCTTCAGGAGCCTCTTACCAATTGGACAAAAATGATTGGTACCAAATAAAAGAGGATAAAAACCTAACATTTGCTGCAACATGGATGGAGCTAGAGAACATTATGCAAAGTGAAATAAGTCAGGAATGGAAAAATTCTGCATGTTCTCATTTCTATATAGAAGCTAAAAAGTTCAACTTGTAGAAGAAAGAGAATATGGGAAGGTGGAGGGCAAAAAGAGAATGGTTAATGGGATGGGGGTACAGGTGGATAGAGGGAGTAACTCCTGATGTTCTGTAGCACAATAGGATGACTACAGGTGACAACAATTTATCATGTATCTCCAAAGAGCTAGTAGAGAGGACTTGGAATGTTTCCAACACAAATAAGTGACACATGTCTGATATGATGGACATGCCAGTTATCCTGATCTGATCATTACATGTACTACATGAATTGAAATATCATACTATCGTTCATAAATATGTAAAATTATTGTGTCAATTAAAAATAAAAAGTTAAATTTTAAAAAGCTTAACATCAAGAGGGATTTTTAAAACATCTTTACAAAGTTTGTCATATTCCAGTATCTGGTTCCCTTGCTGGGTCTGTTTCTTAAAATGCAAAAAGGAGTGTCTATTATTAGAATCTCTGGTACTGGAAGAGCTAGGTAAAGAACACGTGCTGAGATCCTACTTGCATATCTACCCAGAAGAAGGTCACAAACCTGGACTTATAATTTAGGAATTCACCCACCAGTTACATGATAGTAAATTCTGCACATTATCAGTGGGACAGACAATGAGTATATGGCTAAAGCTACTTTTAAAAGAAAAAGAAAAAAAGCAACTAAGTTTCTCATCAGCTAATAGTCTGCCCAGCATCAACTGCTTCAGCCCATCAAGTACTATTATTATAATGTAATTTAGCATGAAGTTAAATTCTGAAACTTGATTTAAAAAAAAAAATGTTTGCCCAGGTGCAGAGGTGCACACCTGTAATTCCAGCAGCTGGGGGTGCGGGGAGGCTGAGCGGGGAGTATCAGGAGTTCAAAGCCAGCCTCAGCTGGCAAGGTGCTAAGCAACTCAGTGAGACCCTGTCTCTAAACAAAATACATAAAAGGGCTGGGGATGTGGTTCAATGGTTGAGTGCCCCTGAGTTCAATCCCTGGTACCCTCCCCCCCAAAAATAAAAAATAAAAATTAAAAAATTAAAAATTAAAAGATGTTTGGTCTGCTCTACAGTTAATAAAAATCCCTAACTTATTTGGTTTCAGAACTGCATTTAAATTATATTTTCTGTTTCCTTTTCCTCAATGATAATAAAGGTAAGGCAGCAAGTCATCAATCTGGGCAGAGGAAAAACATGATGGAAGGAGCCCCATCATATACTAGGGAAGAAAGTTAATTTTCTAAGCAAAATTTTCTTTCCTATTGATTTGATGGTCTCAACTATGGTATTACTAAGAACTATGCCAAGTAATTTTATGTCTTTTGATATTAAATTGATAGTGGTAGAAAGAGTACATAAGTCTCAATGATTCAGACCAGTTTGAACTTATGACCATTCTAATTACAGGGTATTTTCAAGGCATTTTTATTATTTACACGACTCAGATTTGACCAACAAAATATGGTTAAATGGAATTCCTCAAGAGAGTAGCTCAAATCAATAGTGAAAAGAATTGGAACAACTTTATCAATTTTATTAAGAGTTATTGTTCTCAGAAAAGTCTGATATTAAATTTTAAAATTCTTAGGTAGTTTTATTTTCTTTTTAAAGTTATATTTATCTCTTTAATTGTTTAGCAAATGCCTTTTTTTTTTTTTTTTTTTTTTTTTTTTTTTTTGCGGTGCTGGGGATCGAACCCAGGGCCTTGTGCTTGCAAGGCAAGCACTCTACCAACTGAGCTATCTCCCCAGCCCACAAATGCCTTTTGAAAAAAAAATTTTTAGTTGTAGATGGACACGATACACTTATTTTATTTATTTATTTTTATATGGTGCTGAGGATCAAACCCAGTGCCTCACACATGCTAGGCAAGTGCTCCACTACTGAGCCACAACCCCAGCCCAAGCAAATACCTTTTAAAAATATTTTAACTTAGTTCCTATCTGAATTTTAATCAAGTCCTAAGCAAGAGAGTTTACCTTAGATGAATTTTTAAATACAAAATCCTTTGTAAATACTGCTTATAAGTAACAATTCAGAAAATTCTATAGGATATTAGGCTTCTTCTTTGAGAAAAACATGCCTTTTATTCAGTGTGAATATACAAAGGAAGCAATGGGATTCCCTCAGTAACACTGATACTACTTCCCTGCATCTATCCAAAGAGGCAATCCTACCATGAGGCAAACCAAGGTGAATCTGCTTTCAAACAATATCTGTGTGGTGCTTAAAAACCACCCTGGCTCAGGTAATGCATTTGAGAGATTGACACACACACAGACTCTTGGATCGAAGGCTGGAATCCACTTATTGTGAACATGGATAAGTGGTGGGCTAAATGTCCTTACAAGCACTTGTGAGTCAATTAGAAAATGCACAGAGAAGGGCATCTCCTGCAACACATGCCCACGTGTAGTACACACCTACTCACTGTCACCATGGGATACCCTATGTGTTCAGTAGCAGCCAAGCCACAATTTCAATTTACTTTAGAGAGACTGAGCTGGTAAGGGTTATTAACCCCAAGATATCATGCCTCTGCTCACCAAGGGAACTAAGGGATCCAAGGGGTTTATTATCAAGATCTGCCCTGAATAGTGGAAGCTCAAGCTAAATGTTTCCCCTTAGTCTCTAATTGCCTGAGTTCTCCTACAGTCTTTGTCAAGAGGGACTTGTTTCCAGGTGCAAGCCAATTTTTCATATATAAAAAAACATTGCAAAGCAAGGCCTCCAAAGTACTCGGGTGAATTATCAAAAATTCTATGTTGCTTGACCATAGATAAGAAACTGACAATTTAAAATGCCAACAGTCAATTGCATCCTATTAGCCAAATAGATGAGGCAATCTGATTTAAAAACACGACTCTTTCTTTCTTGCAATGTGTTAGAATCTCCTCCTAAGGATTTTGACGATTTGCTCTATTTGAAGACTACTGAATAATATAAGAAAAAGCTGTTCACAACTTAACAAGGCCCTAAGTAACTTAACAAGACCATATCTCAAAATAAAAAATTAAAAGGACTAAAGATAAAGGTGAATGGTAATGTGACCCAGGATTCAATCCCCAGTACAAAAAAAAAAAGCAGTTCATAGATTTATATCCAAACATAAATCAAAAGACCAAAATATGTTCTTAGTACATTTCAACACATCTAGGTATATAGTAAGAAAATCATAGACACATAGGGGCTTTGGACAAACTATTCATTCTCTCCATCTTGTGTCTTCATCTGGTAAAAGATGTGTTGAGAACTGTTTTAGTCAGTTTTTTCGCTGCTGTGACTAAAGGACCTGACCAGAACAACTATAGGGGTAGAAAAGTTTATTTGAGGGCTCAGGGTTTCAGAGGTCTCAATCCATAGACGGCAGACTTCATTCCCTGGGGCCCATGGTAGAAAAGTGTGGCAGGGGGAAGCAGCTCATGTGGTGATCAGAAAGCAAAGAGAAAGACTCCACTCTCCAGATACAAAATATATACCCCATACTCACTCTCTCAGTGAACTGCTTCCTCCAGTCACACTCCACCTACCTCCAGTTACCACTCAGTTAATCCCACCAGGGCTTAATTCACTGATCAGGTTAAGGCTATAACCCAATCATTTCCCCTCCAAACCTTCTGGCACTGTCTCACACATGAGTTTTTGGGGTACACTACATCTAAACCCTAACTAGTACAAAATGATGTGTATGTAAAGTACAGGGCACAGACATAAGGTAAAGCTATAAATGGCAGCCATTGTAGTTTTGATACTGCCCTCTGGTGTAAGCCACTTCTACCACCCTCTGTTCCATAAAGGTCCAATAAATTTAAATATTGGGAAGTAACTATATACCTTTACTGTCAGTGGAATTGCCAAGAAGAGGAGGTAGTATGGGCTGTGTGTGTGTGTGTGTGTGTGTGTGTGTGTGTGTGTGTGATGTTATTTATTTACTCAATCAGTTTTTTTTTTTTTTTTTTAATATCCCAGTTCATTCTAAAAAGAACTTGGAGTTACATATGGCACCTTCCCTTTGGTTACCCCATTAAAATGCCCATGAATTATTGAGTAGTGTTTGCAGTAAGAACCACGACTAATGGATTTGGGCTGTTGGGGAGACCATGATTAGCCTTTTGGAGACAAATGTTCCACTTCATTAAATCATGTTCTTGCTTTTTCCATGGTGAGAATTAGCTTTAGAGTCTGGAACTAGAGATGGGCCCTGATTCTAGACCTAGCCTGGGGACACAGTTGGGCTCTGAAGGAGTGTATGATCACTTATGCCACATGGTGAGTGCTGAGAAATTGAGAAGGAAGATGGCAGCAAGAAGAGTCGTTTGGCTCTCATGGGTGTGCCAGCTCAAGACATAGCCAGCTGTGGCACATCCAGTCCTACAGTGTTGCTCCATCCAATCCCACCGTATGCAGGAGTCAGGGAGAAAGGGACCCCTGACTTCAGTGCTGCATATCAGTCTTTGCACAAATTCAGAGAGACTTTCCTGATCACGGGATTTTAGGTGGTTGCTGTCCACTTGCTGTCCACTTGTCAAGCTTTATCTTCATGGCACTTGTCACTAGTAACATTTCCTTATTCACTTATCTGGGTTGTTTTGTTGTCGTTTATTTCTCTTCTTCCACACTCCACTAGAGTGTAGTAAGTTCCATGATAAGAGGGATCTTATGTGTCTTGTCTGGTGCGGTACGCCCATGATGAACTCTGTGGGTTCTCAATAAATGTTTGTTGATAATACACAGACAGTGGGGGAGGGGCAACTTCAGCCCCTCTCCCTACTCCTGGACTGGTGCCTGCCCCAACCTGCCTCCAAGCACAGACCCACTGCCCACAACATTAAGGGGCTATGATGTCTGGGAGTGGGATTGTTAGGCATTTAAAGGCCTTGTTCCATGTGTCTCTTTCTCAGTCTTCCCACATGAAATGTTGATTGGGTTTTATCTTTTGGGAAAATCCTCAGCACTCTTAAACTTCACCTTCCCCTCCATGCAGTGAAACCTATCCCCTTCTAAGTCACAGACACACACACTCACACACATGCATATACATCCCTACCCTGAAGGGTGCCTGTTTCACTCTCTCCACAGGAAAAACTGAACTCACTGGTTCCAAGATTTATGGCAAGAAAGAATGAAGAGGGGAGGTGTGCTTCAATCATTCTTTTTCTCCAATTTGGATTCTCATTTGGAATATAATTTGCTTGTTTGGCTATAAATAAAGTTGTACTTAAGATACTTTGATTCCCATTCTGGTTTTGGGTTTTCTGCATAAAACCTGAGGACCCTGTTTTAAAAAAAGAGAAGAAAGTGGAGGTTGGGCAAAATTTGGGAATTCCTGGGTGGCTAACTATAATACCATTAAAATACACTCAAACTTCATCTTATTTATCTCTATACCAAAATTTGACCATGGTTTTCAAATTGAGTCCATATATGTCATGTAATAGCTGGTACTTTTGCAACCTACATGTGGAAATACGTTGTCCTCTTCAGATTCCTATTTCCAGCTTTGAAAGAGCACAACTTCCCTCAACATGACATTACCTCTCATCAGAACAAATACAGAAGAAGGGACGGACTCAGAACCATCATCAGATCAGGATGCTGGCAAGTACCACATGGACCAATTCAAGAGGACAGGACCAAGGTAGTAAGGGGTTGTACAAGTCTTTATCCCCTGAACTCAATACCACCATCCCCATTTGTATCCTTATTCTGTCCCTATAGAATAAGGAGTTTATTGTCTATCCAGAAAAACAGACTCATTTCAATAAAATATCATCACTTCTACTTTTACTGCCCTATCTTGTGATATAACAAAGATCAGTAATAGTCATTTTTGAGATCTAATCAAAATTTGTTGGATCTTCCAACAAATCCATAAAATGTTCTACCACTGAGCTACACCTATACTCCCAGCCCTGGAAACTTATTCTTGAAGACTCTGATCTGTGACATCTTAACACCATCACAAACTGCAACATTTGCAATTAGTGAAGGATAAAGTGATGCTCCAAATGAAGGTTAACAAAATACCCTGAAATTAGTCATAAAAATGCCTACTACACTTTGTCTTCTCAACATATGCTAAGCCCCAATTCATCTGAAATCCAATTTTATGTAATTGAATATTGTTTGGGGGCAAAAATGGTTCAAGAGGGGCTTTAAGAGTTTTGTTCTGGTGTTCATTTGAGATTTCATTTTTATTCTTGATTTTACATTTTAAGCTATACAAACCCATTCATCTTCACTCATCTATTCAAAAAACAGGGTTTAAAGTAAATACATTTTAATGAACCTTTTTAATAAAAGCAGATTCCAAAGTTTTTGATAAATTAAAATTCAAAAAAGATACAGATAAGTAAATTTGCAATCACAATCCAGTATTCTAAAACTATCATTATGAAAAATGAGGTTTGAGATCAATAAACATTGAAGTATTTCTTAGGGAAAAACAGCAAAGTGAAAACACCCAATACACAGTCTATTATAATTCAGTGTGGACACCACCAGTATATTACAGAGAGGACCTCAGTTCTCCAAGTGCAAGAAAATGGAGCTGGGCTGAATATTTTTTGCATTCCCTTCCAATAAGAAAATCTTATGAGATGATAAGCATGTGAAGTGAGTAGCAAGTTTTCAAATTTAGAACTCAATTTTATTGGCAGTATTAAATAGTATCATACCACTTCAACATCAAACATGAGAAAGCAAAAGATAATAAGTCACTACATTATTCTTACTGTTTTTTTCTCATGTTTATTTCTCCCTTTGTTTTCTCATTCTAAATAAGACATCGTAAAAATTAAAGTTATTTTTCTTCCCATGATTTTCCACTTGGCACTGCCAATGATTGGCAGCAACAGCCACAAACTAATAAGGATCTGGTAAAAACAACTGAAAGGCTGCAAGAGATTAATCAAAACTCTGTTTCCTATTTTAGGCAATATATAGAAGAATGCTTCACCCCATTGTTCACATATCTTGGGCTGCTTTTTCTCCCCCTTGGATCTTCAAGTGGCGCTCCTTGTAGGACCAAGCTAGCAGCCTGCCTGAAAGACACTATACTGGTACTTATCACTACAGTGTAGATCTCCCTCCACACCTGCCACTCTCTGATATTCACCTCCAAATCCTCTACCATCAGGTGGTCTATTTCAGGGATCCACTTTGGGGAAAATACAGGAAGAACTTAAAATTTTAAAAATTGGAAACTGCACAGTCCATAGCCTTGCTACTTGCATACATATGTCCATTGCTGAACCATAAAGTTATACGCTGTGTGATTCTATAGGACATTGCAAATGATAAAAGCTAAAGGACAGGCCATGTTCCCTAACCCTTTCCAGGCTTCTATAACTCTTACAAATTGCAGTTTCTGCATCTCCGTAGGGAAAGTTGAAGCAGTCTCCCAAGAACCAACTCATTCAAAACAAAACATACAACGGCTGACAGAGAGAGAGAGAGACAGAGACAGAGACAGAGACAGAGATCAGGGGTGTGGGGAGGAGAGAGGGGCAGGGGAAGGCTGCCTTTGAGCTCTAGAGTTTTCCAAATCACAGCACATCTGTACTATCACTGACACACTTGGAAGCTGTGGGGACAGTTCTGACACTGGGACTATCTGAACATGTGTCTAAACTGGCACTGTCACTGAGTTCACAAAAGGGATCAAGGACCCTCAACCTTGCCCTGTTCAGTGGGCCCAGGAAAGCTGCTCTAGCTCCTTGTGTGCTTCCTGGTAATAACCCATCTGAAAACTCTCAAAGACTTACAAATAAGAGATGATAAAATACTTGGAAAATTAAAGTGCCATAGAAACGCTAAATATATGAGCCAGGTCTGCTGGAGCAGTTGGTTTCTCTGCTGATATCAATTAAAACATGTTCATAGATGTGTTATTTCTTTCATGATGCCAGGGAGTCCAGGGTTCAATGAAATATTTCTATCCTGAGAAGGGTCATAGGAAATTATGGATTACTTGCTAGGATTTATGAAACATTCTCTAAGGAATTATTTTGTGGATCTTCAAAGTAATGGGCAGATACAATTGTTCCCATTTTATGGAGAAAGAAACTGAGGCCCAGAAAGGTTCGATTACTTGCTCAAGGTCATATAGTCAGGTGAGACAGAACCCAATTCAGGTTACTCAATCCTATTCCTATTTTTTTTTTTTTTTTGGGTGCTGGGGATCGAACCCAGGGCCTTGTGCTTACAAGGCAAGCACTCTACCGACTGAGCTATCTCCCCAGCCCCTCAATCCTATTCCTGAGTGGCCCTGCCACTCAAAATGGGAAGGAATGGCATAAAGTAATTATTTGCATTATTTATTTCTGCTTACATTTGCTGAGCACTTGCTATGTTTCCATGCATTATCTCATTTAATCTCCCACTTTGAGACATGTACTATTTCCTGTGGAAAGGATCACTGATCATCTCAGTTCCTTCCACTAAAACTGAATAGCATTTTTCTCTTACAATACTTGTCTGATAGATTGTGAATGATACTTCATTTTAGCTAAGTTTTTACATACATACTCTATCATGATGTCCTCAAGGACAGGAAATACATCAACCTGTGCATCTCCCAAGGTACTCAGAACAGCACTGTGTGCCCTACAGAAGCCTAATTAATATTGGTTGCATGATGAAAGGTATTTGAGTAAAAAAAAAAAAAGAAAAACTTACATGGAACCAAGTTTCACAGTAATAAATATTTCACATTCCAGAAAATGAGAAGCCTCAGCTCTTCAATTATTTGGGTGAACACTACATTAGCTGATTACATTTCTGCTCTACCTCAGACATGTATAATTTCAAAGTGCAGAATGTGCCAGTGGGAATCAGCACAAAGGAGAATAAGATTCTTGCATGGAACTGATCTGACCATCCAAAGCTTCTTTGCTGACGGCCCCTTACCTGATAACATATTGTCTGTTTTTATTGAGGGGAACTTCAAAGTCATCTCATGCTTGTGCCTATGAATCATCAGATGGTCTTCTGTTGGGAAGCGCTGTGGCACAAATAGAAAAAAGGGACCGGGAGAGAAGACAGTCAGTTTTGTAGCACATATTTGTCATCAGCGAGAAAAAGATTTATTCCACATTGAAAATATGACTGGCAAAACCAAAACGATCAGTTCTGAAAAAAAGTATGAAAGCATAAGTAAAGTTATAAGATGTTTTATGCAAGTGAATGTGCTAGGATGTTCCTTCATTTATACTCAAATATTTGCATCAGAATTTTCATTACAGTTTACCAAAGGGTTAACTGTGTTGCAGAATCTGGCTGAATGCTGATAATGAGTAGGGGATCTTTGCCATCAATCATTCTCTGACTCCCCACACCTTCCATGGGAACTTTTAAAAAGTTCTTAGATAATCCCTGGATCTAACCAACTGCACTGACTAATTAGTACATTACATTTTTCTTTAGGAACTAGAGGTTTCCATCTGAGAGCAGACTTTAAACTTAGTGTATAGCTAAAAGATAAAGCAGGAAGAGGTAAATGAGCACTACTGGGGGCATTAAAATCATAAATATGTATATACCAAAACTGTGCCATACCCTAACATCTACCTGAGGCTGGCAGCTCCTTTTAAAAAAAAAAAATAGTACTGAAATGAATGTTTACTATGGTCACAAAAGATAACTAAAAATGGCAGCATGACAAAATTAAAAATTTCCCATTTCTTCTTGCAGTACATAAGAAGACCATGTTCAAAATAAAAAAGTAGATTTAGATCCGTGTAGAACTGGAATTTTGCAAAACCATATGGAACTTTTCTGTAGTGGTTACTGTTTTACATAATAGTGTAAAATTAAGTCTAAGGCATGACAAGCATGCTAGACATTTATCTATAGATTAACCCAAAGTAGGAGAAATGCATGACATAGAAAAGAATTTTGATTCATGTCAGACTTGGGGGAAGAATTATATGCCATGCTTGACATATATACTACAAACGTACACCATGACATTTGTATAATATGTTTCTGTTTACAAAGACCTGATCCATCCATTATCTGGTTTTTTTATAATTATACCTACAATTTTATAGTAACATGATACTTATTTTTAGTATTCTATTCTCTGCATAGTAAATGCTTATTTATTTTTAATTTTCAGAGAATGAGATTATTGTTGTCAAAAATGCTGTTCCCAACAGTGAATCTCCACATCATAGACATCCGCAAGACTTCAATCCTAATTAGAATAAGATATACTTCATGTTTGTATAAATATGTCAAAATACACTCTATTGTCATGTATAAGTAAAAAGAATAAAAAATATGTGTTTTAAACCCCTACACCAAAAAAAAAAAAAAAAAAAAAATGCTGCTCCGAAATATTTTTGGCTATCTGATTTCTGGTTATGAGGTGGGACTGAATTTTCTGGCCCTGTCATGTTGAGTGGAATCACATGACTAGCTCTGCCCACTGAATCATGAATGGAAATGACTTGTCACCCAGAGGCAAGAATGGAATTACTGGTATAAGATCCTCTGTTATTCCCCTTACCATTTTCATGGTGTATCATGGTGACTTGCAATACTGGAAATAGTCACTCAAAAATTCTAAATCTTTGAACGGTTATGAAAAACATTTCTGATTTCTAAAGGATTTTGAAGAGTTCCTGCCAATCTATACTAGAAATGTATCCTTGCGTAAGAGAAATAAATTTTTGTTGTTTTAAGCCATAGAAGCTTGGGGTAATTTTGTTATTGTAACAGATCCTAGCCTATCCTGACTTAGATTGGTATGTTGCAATAATAGAACTTAACAGAGTATCTGCTTTATCAAAGTCAAATAAAAATACAAGAAAAGACAATAAATTCTGTTGGAAATGTTCAACATTTCCATTATCAAACATTTTTTGATAATTTTTTAAAAATCCATTCAGAGCTTCCTTGTTCCTCAAAATAGACAATAAACATTTCAATTACCTTTGTATACTATAGAGAAAAAGAGTATAGATTTGTACTCATGAGAACAAGGGAATTCACTGAATCAAAGGCTATGAAATATTCTAAAAGTTGTTCTTTGCATAAACAACAATTATTTACTTCTCATTTCTGTCATATAAATTGGAGAGCATGGAATTTGAAACTCATGGCAATTATGGCAGATTTCTAAATACGCAGAAGTTTGCCTTATGTGACATGATATTTCTTTGCTTCTGGTTCATCTCTTCTCTTGGTCTTTACAACACCATATAATGATTGCACTAAATATCTAACACTACCACATGTGACTTAGAGATAGGGGCTACACCTCTTTGTCTTCCTATCAAAAACATTATTTTCATGAAATATATAATCAACATGTGACATGGTAATATCCCTCATTTCATATTGATAAGCCATTTTGAACTGTAAAATAATAGCTTAATGTAGGATGTTAGACTACTTATTAATAATTCCCATACTAGCTCATATCAACTATAATTACCTTCAAAATGGGACAACTGTAATTTTTTAAAATTAGGTAGGAGAATAGCAGCAAATTGTAAATAATCAGAGTGTACAGTCTGCAACAGATACAGAGTTGAGAGTTACTCAAAACTTGGTTAATACAGAGGGCAAAGAGTGAAATTAATGAACTCTGTGAGATTCCAAAGAACAAGAGAAGTGTGTCCCTCTTCACTTCTAAGAAAATGTCTAAGGATCTGTAACTGAAAAGATCTCACAGGTATCGCAGGCCAAGCCTAATAAAGCCAAGTTTCTTTCCTCGGAGAAAAGGGGAGAAAAATCCTTCCACCTCTTTCCAATCCCAGCCTGCACTCTCCTCCCTGCAGAATCCCAGGCCATGAAATGTGACTAAAGTAAATATCCTGATAAAAATTAGCCTGGCTGTGAGTTCCTAATATTCCACCAGGAGACACTGGGTGACAAGGACATTTTCTTAACTCTTAACTCTTCCTCCATTGAAAGATGGGCATATTGTTATAAGAGCTTGTCAAGAACAAAAGTAAATGGGGACATTGAGTTTTAAATGCATCAAGAGGGGAGGGAGGCTTGGAATTGTCCTCTGAAATCAAGAAACTTTGTAAATCTTTATTTCCCACATTTATCCAAGTTTTAACTCGGTCCACTCAGCATGGTCAAGGAAATGACCTGCTCCTTCACCAAGATGTTCAAGGTCATTTATAGAGCCTGTGTAAGGGCTGGGGGAGGTGGATCCATGGTAGAGCTTTCCTAGCACACTTGAGACCCTGGGTTCCATCCCCAGAAATCCCTCCCCCAAAAAATTAAATTTAAAAATGAACCCCATTCAACTTTTACCGTCACTTCCCAGAATTTGCATGTGACTTCAAGGATTCTCCTTCATCCCCTGTTGGCTCAGAGCATGCCCACTCCCCCTTGGGTTCCTCTACACCCAGACCTGGGGATGGTCAGCATGCCCCCTCCTTCTCTCTCACTGGTTTCTTGCCCTTGACTAAATCCAGCTTGGCTATCCTTTAATTTTAAAAAAGCTACCTCCCTCTCAGGCTACCATTATATCACACTGCTTCCCGTCATTGCCTGGTGCTCCTGAAAGAGTCCTCTATATTTGCCACCTCCGCTTCCTCACCGCCCACTCCCTCATTAATCCTTCCATCTGGCCTCCGCCTCTCTCTTCTCCCGGGTCGGCATTGAGCACCTATCTGCCAAGTGCAACAGCCCCTGCTGGGTTCTCTAACTGTCCCAGCTCTAGCAGCATCTGACACCAGTGACCACACATCTGTGGCATTGATTTATTTATACCCCACCTGACTCCCAAAAGGAGGAAAGACAGCGCAGAACAATTCATAAAACAGTGGGACAGCATCGATGAGAAGAGGTGGACCCAAAAGAGAAGGCAGGTTAAAGCCAGAAAGATAAAGAAGCAAGACTAAAGCTAAAATGCAAACCATACACAGTTACTCTCAACCAGGGACAGCTCTGCACCCGCCAGGGGCCATCTGGCAATGTTTCAATGTCTGAGGTTGTCACAATGGTGGAGAGAGACGGGAGCCAGTGGATACAGGTCAGGGGTGCTGCTAAACATCTTAAGATGCACAGGAAAGTCCCACATCAAACAATTATTCAGCCCTAGATATTAAAAGGGTTAAGGTTGGGAAATTCTGCCATATACTTCAAGGACTTAGGTGTAGCTCTCTTGTCCCTGACTTATCTAAATATCAGATGGTCATTCAAAACCCTGGGCATTACTAGGAATCCCAACTTGCCCCCAATTCTCTTTTGCCTTTACTAGGTTTCTGTTGATCCCCTTGTAGTAAATGCCTCTCTCTAGAGGAGCCTCCCATTTACCTCCCCAAGTAAAATCCATCCCCCTGATTTATGCTTCAGGGTGGCCCATGATCCTTCTTCATGCAAAACTGCAAATTGAGTAACTGGATCATGTGGTTACAGATTTGATGCCTAGATTAGAAGCTCTGTGAGGACAGGGACACATGTGTCTTATGCAGTGCTCTTTCCCCAGGGCCACCAGAGTGCCTGGCATATCCTAGGCTCCCCAAAAAGATATTGAGTTGAATAAAACTTAATGTCTCACTGTCCCACCCAAAGCAAACTGATCAAATTATCTGATTTCCTTTGACTGTCAAGACTTTCAGTTTAATACAACAACAACAACAATAAACACTGAGAATCAGTTTCACCTTAGTTAGGGATCAAGTTTCTACCTAGTTAGTAAGAAGACATTTTACACTCACCATGGAGAGTCCTGGTCTAGAAGGATTTTCCCCAGTTACTTATCAACCTATCTGTGTTTTCCTAGTGCTTCCTATTTCAGAATGACCTTCAAAAGCAGTTTGCATCAAAATAATTTTCTCTACTGCTTCCTTATTTACAAGTTGGAAATAAACATTGACACAAAATTCCCTGGTGAAACTTCCAGAACCTGAGCATAAGACTGATTGCTCAGTTCACAGCTGATAATACCAACTTATAACAACAGACACATCTTGTGTTTCTCTGGTTTCTTCCTTCCAGAAGGCTCCCCACAAATTCCCTGGGAACATAATTAAGGAAGGCCCTCAATGGGCAACAGTTCTCCTAGGCACTGCTCCGCCCAGTACTGCCAACCCCATCACATAGATAGGCAGGGGGTGTGGCTTGGTTCCCATGAAACCTCTGGGCAGTTTAGGGAAAGGGTGTGACGAACAACCACATTAGGAAGATGCCTAGGCTCTGAGTTCTAAACCTATGCTATAGTCCATAAAATGAAGATCTCAACATGAAAGCAAGCAGGTGTGGTCATTTCCCCCACACAGAAATGATTAGAACGAAGACCAGGTGGTCAAAAGTAGGAACAGTCACTACTAAGTTCCAAAGAGAAAATGAAAGCCCTGACTTGAACAGTCACTACTAAGTTCCAAAGAGAAAATGAAAGCCCTGACTTTAGGTAATGAACATTTCTAATTTCTTTCAAAAAGATAGGCTTCTGTGTAATAGTCCTAGTAGCAGTCATGGTAACGAGATGGGCTGTTAACGAAGCAATTATTCTGTGCCGGCCCTATGATAATCCCCAAGCAGTATCTCATCTGATTGCCACACCATTTCTGCTTGATGAGAGTCATCAGAAGCCATAAGATTCCATTCAGCAGAGCAGGAGTCTTTGCTTCTTGAGCTTTAGATACACGAGGAAACCATAGGTTCTCAAAGAATTATAGAGGGTTTCTTTACTCAACGGGGGAAACAAAACAACACAGAATTTAAGCTGGTGAGGTATTTCAGCAGTCATCCGGAGGCCCAGATAATATTCAAGTGGCTCCTGGAAAAGTAAGCACCTCCTTCTCCCTTTCTGAAATGATGGCCCTTCATATCTAATGGGCAGGCTGCAATGTTCAATGCTGCTGTACTTCAGAGGGCAAGAGAGCAGTATTGCAAACTATTCAGGGAGGAATATCGTGATGGTGAAGATGATGATGGTGGTGGTGATAACGAGAGGCAGACTTTGACAGTATCTTGGAAAAGCAGGAAAACTCAGGGCAGGCATAGTTGCCACCTGAGAGCTGCTTTCCTGTCAGAAGGCAGGTGCATCTGCTGCAAGCCAGAGCACTGAGGATCTGCACACTCACCTGGGAGCAGCCTGGGGCACTGCAGACAAACGGCCTCTCCTGCTCCAAATTCATCTTGGATTCCTCATAAATCTGAAGGGTCAGAGGGAGAGGGAGGAAGGAAAACAGAAATTCATGAATATCTCCTGCTTCTGCCTGAGACTCATGAGAAAGACAATCACTCCGAGCCCCGCTTTCTACACCGATTCCCAAATTCAACAAGGCGAACATTGACATGAATGAACATAGATCCTGCTTTGCTGAAGTTCGTTGGCTCCCCCAGACTGAGTTCCTGTTGTGCCTTCTTAAGTGCATAATGGAAAAAAAATGCCATAAAGATGTAGCCGAAATCCTGCCTATGGAAAACTACCTGTGGGTATTACCACCAGGTAAGACCCAACTGTGAAGGAAGATTCTGAGACAAAGGGCACCTCCATTCTGCCTCAGTCCTACTGAATGCTGCTGGATTGACTACTCAGGACACCAGGAGAGATGACAGCCCCCTGGGACAATCAGACCTCAGTCTGAGGAGGGCCAACCCTGAACCATACCCATGACCACCTCAACAAGCTTCATTGTTGACAGCCGATGCAAAAGTAACCCTGGAATCAGTGTATCAAACTGTTCTGGTGGTGAACCATGGTCATAAATTCCCTTTCATCGCAGGTGTTTGATGGAAGCCGCAACAAAAATTACCCATGTTGTAGGAAAGGAGAAGTAAACAGAAGTTAGCAAAGTTACCCCAGATGTTTTGCTAATTTAGTTTTCAAAGCTGAAAGGAAATTAATACAGGACTGAATCTGCTGCCTTACTGATCTAGATAAATAAGCTGGAATGAAATAATTTTAAGAAGAAAAATCTTATATTCAGAAATATGTTAAACAATACTATAATATTTTCTTTGGTAAAATTTTAGTCCTAACTGTTTTCCTTAGGCAAAAATTGAGTGTAGTCAAAATTACCTCAAATTCTCCCCAAAACCAATGACCAATGGAAGTACAGTATATATATATATATATATATATATATATATATATATATATATATATATATGGTTTTATGGTTAACAATCCACAGAGCAACATGATTTTTATAAAAACTCACAGGAGGTGGTATGCAAATTTAAGTTACACAATTTAAGTAGTTTTCTAAATTGTACAATTTTTTTTACCAATTTTAGAATTAAATGTACAAAAGTTACATGTGCAGTTAGTGTTATAAGCTGTATTACTGAATTAGAACCTATTGCTTTTACTCTGTGCACAGGAAGCAATATGCATCTTTAAAATGCTACTTGTGCAGTGGTGCATACTTATAATACAGCTATTCAGGAGGCTAAGGCAGGGAGACTGCAAGTTCAAGGTCAGCTTGGGCGATTTAGAAAGACCCTGTCTGTAAAAAAAAAAAAACACTTAGCCAGGCTCAGTGGTGCATGCCTATAATCCCAGCAGCTCAGGAGGCTGAGAAAAGAGGATCACAAGTTCAAGGCCATTCTCAGCAACTTAGTGAGACCCTAAGGAACTTAGTGAGACCTTATCTTAAAACAAAACACAAAACGGGCTAGGGATTTAACTCAGTGGTGAAGTGTCCCTGAGGTTAATCTCCAGTAAAAATAAAAATAAATGCTTCTTGTGAGTGATTCCAAAGGAACTCCCAAGGCCACTTCACCGGTGGAAGAGGGAGCTCTGCTTACATTGTCACCTCTCCCTCCAAACACTAATGTGTTTGATGTGTATCCTTTTTTTTTTTTTTTTTTTTTTTGCAGTACTGGGGATCGAACTCAGGGCCTTATGCTTATAAGGCAAGCACTCTACCAGCTGAGCTATCTCCCCAGCTCTGATGGGTATTCTTTAGGGAAAATATGTGCATACTTTTGCTTTTCTAAAACCCAAAGAGAGAAGATTTGCCTTAGTAACACTGTTAGTAAGATATTTAAAAATTTAAAAATGTAAACCCTTTAAACCATGTTTCATCATTCCCATACATTCTTCACAGAGCAATGTCCTTTTACTGTTTGTTTGGAATGGCTTCCTATTGGTGACCATTAATTCAGTGATTACCATAATTTTACAGATTTTTCTGTGTTAAGCATAATTATATAAGTTCTTTTGCTATAGTCTATATACACATATGTATTGCTTATATAAGGAGTTAATTTTTTAATTTAAAAAAGTTAACATAATAATTATGTATATTAATGGGGTACAACGTGATGATTCAATAGCATGCATGCAAGATGCAGTGATCAAATTAGGATAATTAGCATTTCTATCTCCTAAAATAGTTATCATTTCTTATTATTTGAACCCTTCCAACTCCTCTTCTCTAGTTCTCCATAATATCTATGATAAGTCTTTATGAAAGGGAGTCACACCGCTGTATCAAAAAAGAAAAAAAAAAAAAAAGAACACAAATACGTTGGGGATCTTTCTACCTGCCCTTGTGTGAGGAAAGTCACGAGCAATTAAATCAACTTTTCATGTCTCATTATTCATTTGATCTTGCCATCACTGATCACAAAGGCTCCCTCCTCCCTGCTACAATGCTGACAACTTCCTTCAGAGTCTCGAAGAGTGACTTTAAAGTTGAGAAAATGATTTTGACCGAAGGTAGAATAAACAGAGTAACTGGGTTATACACTAACTAAACATATCAAGCTTTTCTAGTAAAACTTTAAAAATGCCTTCCTGGAGCTTTCCTGTCTGTCTGCTTGACTACTGCCAGATCATTTAACTGTTTCGTGCCTCAATACCCCCTTCTTTATAAAAGGGGTTTCAACATTAATCTTCATTTCTCTTATTCTTGAGTCTTACTGCCTAGTTGGGGGTATGTAAGTCATTTTTAAGTTACAGAGAAAGGGCTGGGTATCTAAATGTGTATGTGCTTAGGTGTGGGAGAGGTTTGTGGACAGGTGTTACTGAATCCTCGCTCTAATATTAATCATTCCCTATTTATAAAATTATAAACTATTCCCTTATTTGCCTTGATGAATCTTTCTGGGATACCACAAAGCACTTTCTTTGCTAATGTCATGAAGGAATGCCCCTTTTACCTCAAGTACCATATTACGTGACAGTGAGATGGGAAAGTTCTAAATGCCTATATTTATGGCCAACATCTGAAAGTAGTAATTAATGATCATAATTAAATTAATATTCATGCAACAGAAGTGGTCAAGACTGGAAGCGCTCCTGCTGAAAGTTGAAAGAGATTCATTAATAAGTCAAAGTGAGGGAAGAACTGACCAAGCTCAGGCACTTAAGGATAAGGAGAAAGCGGTTTTCCACTAAAGGCACAACAGTATCCCAAACCTTGACCCACCCAAATGCTGACCTTCCCCATAAACTCAGGCCTATCAAGCTAATACCTAGCAACTCTGTTTAATATCAGTATTGGCAACCCATCTTAATTACTGATTACACTTTGTCTATGAGTCCCAGCAAATACCTTGGAATTATACTCTGATGCTGGTGCCTGGTGACCTAACAAGGCTCAGCCATGTAGATGAACTCATCTCATGGCACCTTCACAATGTGGACATTATGAACAATGGAACTGATAGCCACTGAGCTGGGTCAGGAGAAGAACTCTTCCACAGGAAGCACCACTGGAGAAATATACAGTCTGTCTTCAGATCGTTTATAGAGTTTAGTCATCAATAGGTTCTCCTGGGTGAGTATGGTCATTTTATTATTTACCTTTTAAACATAAAGGAATCTGTATCAATTTATTACATGCTAAGCAATAAATATGGACCAGTATGTTTCTGCAACATAATACTGGAATACAAGTGCTAGGTAAAATGGCAGCTGTTGATATAAACTAAGTGAATAAGGTCTGAGGTGAGCGGGTGTGTCTATGGTGATATATAAACCTCAACTGCTTTATTTTGAAGCTCTGCAGTTCCCACATTTAGTCTCTGCAAACAGCACTCCCTTGCTACTTCCTTTCTGCGTAGGCGTTTGCAATAGTTTCACTGAATGGTGCCACTCTACCCTGTAGGCTTCATTACTTTTGTCAACCAGTTATGATCTGGTCTGCTGTAATAGTCAAGAGCCACGGTTTACTTTTTATGGTCTATTATTATGGTTCTTTTCTAGCACATATTGCAATAATTATTCCCTCAAACAGACTCCTCCTAAAGCCCTGCATAGATTCTTTTATCATCCATCAAGTGGGGGCAAATTACTCAGACATGATTTTTGCCAGGTTGTTCCACATTTGGTCCTCAGAAGTCAGGCCTCATCTTCTCATTTCCCATTCAGTTGTTTTACTAGCTGGGATTTTTTAATAAACCAAGTTTTACTTGGCAATCACCATACCCTGGGCACCACTGCATAAAGCTTCCATAGTAGGCGTTCAATAAATATTTGTGGAATGGATAATGAATCCTGAATCATCATAATAACCATCCCAAAGAGCTTGCCTGTTCCTTACTCCTGTGGCACTGGATTTTTTTGTTTTGTTTTTTTGTTGTTATTGTTTTTTTGTTTTAATGTTTCACTTTTTTGGTTCAAAACCCAAATTTTCAGTGAGGCAAGAACTTGTGTGGGCTACTCGTTCCACCTGTCCCAACTTATGGCCTTTGAAGTCCCCAGACTTCATGGAAAAAAGTCAGAGCTGTGTTTAGTGAAAACAATGGGGTGAAGCTAGTTGTCATCAAATCTCACATGAAAATGTATTGACTCATTATCAATTGAATCCGTTAATGTTGCCATAGACATGGAAACCACCAAAGTCCAGTCTGTTCATGGTGTGCCATGGATGAACCCCACAGAGAACTATTTGAAAAACATATCCCATAGCTTTGGTTAGAAATAGTCATAATTGTGGCAGATGCTCTCATCATTTAATAATTTTTAAATAACACAAATGTTTTAAAATTTCTTTTTTTCCTCAAATTCCAAATTCAGATTCATTTGCTCAACAAGAGCAAAGGGTTTGCGAGCCTTATTTTCCATCAAAGTTTTGGAAAACAACAAAAAAATTTCTAAAAATAAACCTCAATCGTGCACAAAGTGAGTTGAGATTTCCATAGCCGACAAGGAGATGATAGGCTTGATTTACAATTCAAGCCCTCAACTGCCACTGGATTCCTCTGGACTCAAGTGAGCAAGAATCTCTTCCATTGTTCAGGGTTTGACCCCACAAATTCCTGGTCTAAAATGGGAAATCGTCCACAATGGCTGATGGAATCCATTCAAATGCTCTGCCAGCCATGTACGGATACACTGGGAACTACAATTTCAGGAAAAGCAAACACTGCAAAAAGCAAATGGTACTAAAAACGTGGATACTTTACATGAAATACTGGAAATATGTATTTTAAATTTAAGGGTCACAACTGGACCCAGAGGGGGGAACTAGCCACATCACCTGGTTTGCTGTAGTTAGCCATGAGGGATGCCTGCCTGTCTAAACCACAGGTGGCCATAACCAATCCTTCGTTAACATCAATCTCCAGTCTAAGTGGAATAGTACAAATTTCCCCAATAACATCAGACAGTCATTCCATGATGTGGGTTTTTTAGACTGTTTCAGTCTGAAAGCTGGCATGTGCACTTACCAATATCAAAAGTTAGGAAAACTTATAACCAAATTTTGAAGTATCAGTGAGCACTAAAATTTTGATATATTCTCATTAGCTCTGGTAGTACTAACCTTGTTATGAATGCATTCTCAATGTGAGGAAAAAAAGGGCTTGAATTTTAATAGTGATGTTAAAACATTTGCCAGTATTGCCATGCAATGGATATGGTGTGAATCTCCTTGGCAGGACTCATGAGCAACAACCCTTTGCTACTTTATGGAGCTTACAAGACCACCAAAAGGGCTCCACAGAAGGAAACTGGTCCTCCCTAAAGTGTCTGGGACAGCTGACAAATAAGAGCTGCCTGAGTCAGTCTCTCTGGATGACACTTCAGATCAAACATGCTTTCTTTCAGGAAACAAAGGTTATTTAATCAATTAAAATTGTTAAGGGCATAATCAATTTGCACTTTGTGTTTCTGAAAACAGCAAATATTTCTCTCAATGCATTGGTCAGGGAGACAAGGAACTACACACAAAAATAACCTAACACACGTCCACCAAAAAACACACTCTACTTCTATTTTATTTGAAGAGAGCTGGGGGCATAGCTTAGTGGTAAAGCACTTGCCTAGCATGCACAAGGCTCTGGCTTCAATTCATAGCACACAAAACAAATTAATTAATTAATTTAAATGTATATACACATATAAAATATGATGCCCAATTCTACTTTTGCAGCAGGATGTAGGATGATACTCCCCACACATTGGCTGACTGTTGGAAAGGAATTATGTATTCAATTTGGAGCTAAGACTTTCTTTGGGAGAGATATGGTAACTTTCATTATTATTTCCTCATCTGTAAAACAGATGACCATCATAGCAAAACAACGTAGTAAAACAGGACCATTCGAAGAGGTGTTATTCAAAGAAACAACTAATGGAAGCTAATTGCAAAAGAAGAGAAAACCCTTTGGACTTCAAATATATCTTTATCTTTCAAACTTGAATATTGTAACTTTTAAATAAAAAAATAAGCACTCTTGCATTTCAGTCCATGCAAAGAAATTCTTTTGTGAGTGTAGTTTTGCATCTCTCTGTGTCTCCCTCTGTCTTCATCTTGCTGTATCTTCTCTAAAATTCTTTGTAATGTCTACTTCTGTGTGTCTTTGTCTTGCTATGTATGTTTCTCTCTTTGTGTGTCTGTCTCTTTATGTCTGCCCCCTCCCTCACACACACACACACACACACACACACACACACACCACTTTATCAGTAGTGTTCTAACTAGCTTCACTGGTAAAAAGATCGGGTAGGCTTGTTTCCTGTTTCAGTGTTATTCTTGAAGTGGGCTGCAGTTAGAATCTGAATTTCATTGGGCTATTATTATTTGCAGCTGTGTGACCTTTTTAACCCTGCTTTAAAAGTGACATTTCAGCCCTCAAGCTCAAAACGCCTGAACGCTGCAAAGTTTCCAAACCAGAGATTTATACAAGGAACAAGACCCAGAGTGAGGCTATACCTCCTATGTGAAAATTTCACCTGAATTTGGTACGAATGGGATGTGCCCCATGCAATTTACAGCCAGCACTCTGCCCCGGAAGTGCTGAAGTGCTGAGCTTTCCTCGTAACCCTGCAGAGGGATAACACTGGTCCATTCAAACCAGAGACTCCCTGTCTGCAGAAGTACTCTCCATACCCTAGCATCCCCAAATCTCAGACTCCTACAACCTGAACCAGAGGCCTCTTTAGGACTGTGTCACATACTCTATCATGTGCAGGGACTGTCAAAAGTTCTCTTTGCACGGGGCCCACGGTTCCCAGAAGAAAGGATTTCCAAATAGCTTTCATCTCTGGAAACTGACCTGGGTCTTACTCCCCAAAGGAGGCCCTACCAGAAAAGTGCTGGGGGCTCACATCCTCGCCCTGACTTCTGCAGGGACTTGTGGTTTTATATATGTGGCGTTTATGCTGTATATGGGAAAGCATTCCAGTGGGATTGGGTTTTCATATGTTAGATTCCTTTTTTTTTTAAGCTTTCCATATGTTTCTTTATATATGAGACCTTTTTTCAAAGTTACAAGCTAATTTCAACTTTTGTTCTGCATAATCCTGTCTTATAACTTTCCTATCTGTGGGTTCAATAGTTCAGATCACACTCGCTGAGCACAGGCATTTGAGGCGTGACATGGAGCAAGTCCCCGACTGTGCCTGTCTATTCCTGAGTGTGTGCATTTAGGTCCTTGTTCCTGTACTTCCTCACATTTACAGAACACATCCCATTTCTAAGAAAAGCATATTTGACGTGCGTGTGGTTAACAAAACATTAGCGTAGAGATCCTCTGGTTTAAAGGAAATGCTGAATGGAACCCAGTTGCTTGGCTTGTTGCTAAGGAGACTGAACACAAACTCAGAGGACATGCCGGAAGAGGGCAACCTCTTTTCCTTTCTACCTGCTCTCATTACAGGAAAAAGAAGGAAAAGAAAGGATGAAAACTGGAACAGAGGTGATCAGGGTTTAAGTTGATATTGTCATCTTTACCTTTCCAGTGAGTCCATTGCTATGCAAAATAACTGCCCCAGGAAGTCCTGAAGGAAAAACTATGATAGCAAAGAAATTAAATACAAAACTTGGTATGTTCTTCATGTGGGTCAAAAGAAGCCTGCCTTAGAGGAAATCCAGGAGAAAGCACTCCTTTTTTTTTTTTTTTCTTGTCCTTCTTACTATAATAGTAAAACTTACTTCTTTAGTATCATAACACATTCTCAAACAGGACTACTCTGCCTCCAGGTAATACTGAATATGTTTCAGGTGTGTTTGATTTTTTTAAACTATTTTTTAGTTAAAATGAATATTTTAAGATAGTCTGAGAAATCACAACTTGTTTCATCTTGGTCTTCTTTTCACACATGCAAATTTGTGAGATAGAACTGTTTCTTTCTATATTCTAAATAAGTATCCTTGCATCTCCAGCAACAAGATATGTTTGGTTCATCTGATGTATGGGCTGAAATAATAAACCAAACATCTGAAAAGTTTTCTTCCTGTACATAAATCTGAGCTATGAAATATGAGACTGTGATTATGCCCCCACCCCACCCCCGCTCCTCCTTTTGGCAGGGGTAGTAAAAGACTATTTCATCTCACTATTAAATCTATCAATGACTATTACCAATCTATGATTAAAAGACACTTGAGGAAAATTCTATCAAAATGGATGCTTTTTGCCTTTGGCCCCAGCAGAAGGTCAGGCATTGCTGGGTTGTGTTCTGAAGAAGACTGCAGTTGAAGACTCCATCCAGATTCCTGATACACCCTCCCTCACATGTCAACCACCTGAACATCTGATGTGCTAGCAGGTCATTTAAAGGCCATGTTAAGGCAAAAATCTCATGTGATCCAAAGATTCTGTAATCATCTAACAAGGTCCACTTTATGAATATTTGCAAAAGGCATATTTTGGTCTGATTTCCAAGAGAAGGGCACTATTTCCTTCCATGGCCAAGGTTTTAAAAATATGTGAAGGCAATTTTGAGTTGTTACTGTTTCTGGGGCGGTCATCAGTGGCATTTAGCAAGCAGGGCAGGGACATGGAATACTCTCTCGGGTACAGAATGGGCGGTCCTGTGCAATACTGGAGTCTCCTGACCCTGTGGACAATAGTGTGACTTTTGCAAGGATAACATGGGTATGAGCACCCACTGCCTGTGGGCCCACGCCACCTGGCTTAAGGTAAAAGGCACATAAGATGATTGGAAGAGAGAAACAATACAAACAAAGCATACAGAAGAGGAAATTAAAATAAAGAGCTAAATGCCTACCTACCTCTTGATATACTTTTCAAAAAGCTCTGAAAAACTCAGGCAAAGTTAAGCCTAGCATGTGGCTAGATTCAATGCCAATTAAAACTTTATGAACATTCAAAACAGCATGTGAAATTGTCATTCCCTCTTGGTGTGAGGAAAGGCTGGGATCTGTTGCCAATATTTTAGCTTCGCATGAGCAAACCCTTTCCGGTTCTACCCGGTAGACAGATGAGTGAGCTAGTATAAAGTAGAGTGGATTTCTTTTAAAATAAGGTATCTGGTTTGGCCACCTTCAGCCCCAACTGTCCTGATAACTCACCATTCCATTGTGAGCCTCGCTGAGCTAACAGGAGCAGAAAACCACTGCCCCCACCCCAGGCACGGTGCCCTTGCCAGGCATGACAATTGTCCTGTTTGCTTCGTATTATTATTGAGAGGGTCACTCATCACATAGAGCATGCTTTCTTTCTTCCTCTTTTTTACTTAAAACAGAAACCACAAGAAGCCTCTTAATTCTGTTTTAATGTTGCCGTCAACATCAGTTCATAGAGTTATTAGGGAAACATCTGCCTCCTAACCAACTTCTCAATGAGTTTAACATATTATATAATTATATAATACGATATTATAAATGTTCATATATGCTTAAGTATATAATATTTATATATTTTATAAATTCTCTTCTAGCTGGTTCAGTTTTTTATGGAGAAGTTAATATTCCCACATATATATTTGATATACAGAATGTACATTCACATACCTTACAGAGATCACTTCACCCCCAAGAAGTCGGTCAAGACTCTGAACTCTCGCCTAGCTCTCCACGGAACATGAAGAGGATATTGACCTCACAAGGAGGCAGACAAAGAAGATGTGGGTCCACCTCTCTACACAAGGTTCACCCCAGTTAAGGACTGGTAGGCTTATGTTTTTAAAGGGCAGAAAGAAGCCATGTTTTTGAGGATTGTTAGGTCATTTCCAGGGACTAGAAAAGTCCTTCCGTATCTTTTCTCAAGTTCCTATTGAACAAAAGAGTCACTCAACTAAAGCCTCCGGTAAAACACCCTGGAAAGGGAAATGGAAAGAAAAGGCCTTTTCCTAGAATCCCCCCACCCACCAGAGGTGAACACAGTACCAGACTCTAATTCATCCAAAGGTCTAAGCTATTAACAAACAACCGCAGCCTCCCTCCTCCATCCCCCAGGGCTTGGAGCCCCAAACAACAGCACCATTTTGGAGACCACACTCCAAACTAGCATGGAAAGAAATGAGGATTTTTTTTTTTTTTAATGCCCTTGTTCTCCAAAACCTAGGAAGCTTTGCTAGGCATGAATGTGGTCTCTTTGTTCAGTGGCAGAGGTCAGACCCTAGGAAAGACCCTGAACCTGGATTCTTCCTAGGCGGAAAGAAAAAAGGAGACAGCCCATCATGCAACCCCAGAAGGGACATTGGAGAGGCCAGCTGACTTCTTGAAAGGCTGAATGAAAGGGAAGGGAAGAGACTAGCCCCAGAATGCACACAGGGGAACTGTGAAACTGGATGAGGGGGTCTCAAGGACTCTTCATGAGGCTTTGTCCACAAGCTGCTTCCCAGAGAGTGGCCTGGGGAGAGTGTCACTCACCTAACAGCTAACCTCTCTGCATAGGGGTAGGATGGAAAAGACACTGGTCTCATTCACTCACTCTTTCCTCAAAGAGTCACTGAACACCTGTCACGTACCAGGCCTTGTGCTGAAGACACGAGGGAGCCTCACACCCACACCCACACGCAACAGTTAAATCAACAGTTAAATCTCAGCTCCCTTGCTCACCAGCTGTGTGATCTTGAGCAAGTTTCTTAACTTCTCTGAACATTATCATTCTTAGACAATGGACAGTACTGGCATCATCTGATTCACAGGAATGTTGAAAGAACTAAATGGGATGATATTTGGGAGTGTTATAAATGTGGATTACTATTCTTACAATACTGTCCACTTACAGCATGTGAAATTGCGAAGGTGCCTAATGGCCCAGGCAGAAAGATGTAAGATCCCAAAAGTTGTTGAATGACTCTCCAGAGATCCTGACCTTCTATGATGCTCTGATAGGCCAGCAATTATCCACCCAATCCTTATCTTCCAGTGTCCGACTCTGCATCCTACCAGCCAAACCTGTGAGCCTGGCTAGATGTTTCTGTTTGCTTTTCGTTCCATAGTGTTGGCCTGTTTAAAAATGATGACAGTAATACTCACTTTTCACAGTTGTTTAATAGGTTTAATAGGTCACTGGAGCCAGGGATAACACTTAGCTATCGCTAGCTGAGCAAACCAAGGAGCCTGGGACACCCTGGGAGGGACCAGAGCTGGAGTCGCACAGACCTGTTTACCTCCTGCTGTTCCGGAGCTGCTACAAACCCTTCCACTGGTAAGCAGCTGCCCTGTCCCTCAGTCCTAGCCCAGTGGCTGGCACGGGGAGGTGGAAAGGGTGGGGCCAGGAAGGTTCCAGCTAACCTGAGAAACCTCACACCTTGCTAGCAGTGGGTGCTTCCGGCTAACAGAGAGTTCTTAAATATGAGACCAATATGGACAATGAATCTTCCTTTTTAGAAATCAAATCTGCTTTTATTATTACATTCTCTTTGGCAAACAATATTTTCCTTTTATCGCCTTAAGGCTTATTCTATTCTTGCTCTTTCTAGTCTTTTCTTTTCCTGTACCTTCCTCAAATGTCTCAGGCCATATTTAATTTAGAAATATTTCTAAATAAGGCACAAAGAGTGAGTTAACAGTGGGAGAAGAAAGGCAGTCAGAGCATAATCAATAAACTGTTCATCTTAACCTCTTGAGAGATGACGTCTCAGTAATAGCAACATTTCCTAACCCAGGGCACTGGGAAGTTAAAGATGAATAATCCCAGACCTCTGTCCCTAAAAGCAGGTCACCTCCCACTGCAGAAAGATCTATATGTGTGGAAAGGCTAATAGATTTTATGTTTTTTAACGCTTGGGAGTAGTCAAAATTTTATTTAATGAAAACATGACTTCTGCCTTACACCACATCGTGGTGTCAGGTATTTTTAATCTCAGAAAAGCATTTTCCATCAAGGCTGAAAGAAAACCTTGATTGGTTACAGCTTTGATTTATCTTCTCCACTAAGTGCCTGGGTTGGTAGCACAGCAGAGTAAAATGGTCCAATGCAAGTTAAGAAAGCAATAGTCCCAGTTATTTCCGAAGACCTCCATTTTCCTATGCACCACTGACATACTAACACCAAAGGATTTCTGGTACTTCAAAGAGGTAGG
Source organism: Sciurus carolinensis (assembly GCF_902686445.1). Lineage (NCBI taxonomy): Eukaryota > Metazoa > Chordata > Mammalia > Rodentia > Sciuridae > Sciurus > Sciurus carolinensis. The sequence continues at coordinate 87,577,527 of NC_062220.1, read as the reverse complement.
ACCACTGGAATAAGAATTTCAAATTCATGTTTGTAAGATGCTCCATGGACCTTGAATCCAGGTCGTTAAATATCATCGTTATTTCCTTGTCTGTCCTCTACTGTTTCCAAAGAGACAGAAACAACCACTTATACAAACACACAAAAAAATCCTCCGGACACCCAAGTTAACCAATGTCTCTTTTCTTCCCCAACCGCCAATCAGCCAGTCACCGGGCAAACAGCTCAAGCACCAGGCAGGGAAAACATGTTATTTTTCTGGGCAAGCCTTAACTTCACTGCCTACAAAACACAGCCCCACAGGGCACATCCCACACATGGTGAGATGAGGACTCCCATCTCTCATTTGAAACCAATAGTTACCAGTTAACGCCGCGGAAACTGAGGTCAGGATCCGCCAGCATGCCCCTGAAATCCAGCTCATGTGTTTGGGAGCTTCCCTGCACAGAGGGATGTCACATCATACGCCATTCCTGCAATCCCTCTCCTACTGAGAACACTCAGAGACAGCCCCAGAAGGAGCAGAAGCAAAGAACACGCCCCGCTCACAAAGCCTCACCCCCAGCCACCCAACACCCTGTGGACTACTAAGGAGGAAACGCTCAGTATCAGTGCTGGGCCGTGAGTCAGCCTGGGTCGATGTCTAGCTGTCTCTGAAACAGGCGAGTCAGTGAGCTGAGGCAGGAAAAAGAAAGTAAAAACAAGCAACCCAACCACACTTCAGAGAGTCCCTTAAAAATGAGACTGCCAGGAGTCGAATTCCATGGTGTATAAAAGTCCCTTAAAAGACACACCCCAAGCACTTGTTGGAAATCTTCAAAGTGCAAAGGAGGCTCTGCAGCCACCGGCCAGGGTCAGGGACCCAAAGATGACAATGAGACACTCCCAAGAACATCTGGCCAAATAAACTAGGGCCTTTCCAGAGTCAGGCAGCACCCTCTACCCTCACTCATCAGCTGACCTCAGACCTGTCCCCCGACACCCTCTCGACCCCCCGCTGCTGTGAGAGACCTCGGAACACAGACCTGTTAGCCCAGCACAGGGTTCATGCCTTCAAGGCAGCTGGCAGAGCCTCCCTCGCTTTCCCCTGAGTCCCTGCGGGGGATGTGTCAGTCTTCCCGCAAAGCTGTCCGAGGCCCTCCCAGGGCAGCACCACAGTAGATGTGGGCAGAGAGCAGCGAAGGACGGAGCTGAGGGCTCCCTTCTGAGGGGCCCAATTCACCAGGGAAAGAGACAAAAGCCAAACAATCAAAACGCAAGCACAAATCAAGGGAGTGACCCAGGAACACAAGCGCAGGTTTCAGAAGAGACCAGGAGGGTGCCAGGAAGCCTTGTGAAGAAGGTCAGACTGGCATCTGAGAGCACCTTGTCTGAGCCAGGTCTGCAGAAGGCCAATGAGCCACTGCAAGAGAAGGAGCAGGTGATGGTGTCCAGGCAGGGGCAGCAAAAGCAGGCCTGGCCAGGCTGCAGGGGCAGCCAGCAACTGAAGGAGGACAGGCAGCTCACGTCCTCTGAGGATCCATTCTGAGGGTACACAGAGGCCTGAGATCCCCGACTAGAGAGAGGTTCTTGGTCCCCAGGAGAAATGTGAGGGCCCGAGGGACTGGCCTCCACGCTGCTGTGAGGCCCACAGGCATCCTGGGACTGGGACAGAGGACCACATGGAGCAGCCTCTCACCTTCTTCTCAAAAACCAAGGACACGGCCCATCTCCTGCTTAAATAAAGATTTAGACTTCCTCCACAAGTAAGACTGCTGTCCTGGGCTGAGGGTAGACAGGAAACAGGGAAGAATAAACAGTTCCTGTGGCACAGCCAGCACGGGCCAGCCAAAGGAGCCTAAAGATGCCTCTGTAGCTATGATTTGAGGTTAGAATGCTTGGTTTCAAACCATGGCTGTGTGACCTTGCGGAGGTAACTTAACTTCTCTGTGACTATTTCCTCATCTATAAATGGAAACAATAATTCCTATTCCAAAGGCTTGTTTTGAGAAATAAATGTGTGTACATACACAAATATACATACAAAGCAGAGAATAATTTCTGGTATATAGTGAATATATGGTATACATTAGCTATAATTATAGTAATGTTTTTCTACCAAAAGACACACTGATTTACCTTTCAAATAGAATGATAAAGCGTTTTCAATCCAATATTACCAAATTTAGGACAACCTCAGCTACTACTTTTTTTATTTGACTATGAAATGTCGTATTTTGAATTTTGTGGTTAAAGGAATATTTTTGTTAGAATGGAAAGTATATCAAATATAATTCTTATCCCTTGGTTGGCTTGATTTGTTTGGGTTTTGGTTTGGTTTTTACATAACTATCATTTTTTTTTTCAATGTAAAGACTTGGTGTATCTATTGAGTGCTGCTCAAGAAAACTAATTGGTATATCATGTATTATCCCAAGTTGTGATTTTACATATGAGAAATCTTAAATAATAGATGCTAGGGCATTAAAAGATTAATTGATTAACAGGTGGACAATGAGAGTATGCATTTTTTAAAAAAAATTTTTTAGTTGTAGATGGCCACAACAGCTTTATTTATTTATTTATTTTTATGTGATGCCGAGGACTGAATCCAGTCCCTCATACATGCTAGGCAAGTGCTCTACCCCTGAGCTACAACCCCTTCCCAAGGGTATGCATTTTTGTGTATCTTTATTTTCTAATTTTTCTATCGTAAGCTTTGGATGACTGTGTACAAAACGAATTTCAGAATTCAAAGTAGGATAAAAGAACTATAACCGGAAGTACAAAAAGACAGCAAGGACACTGTTAGAGTCTGTAGGGCCTGCTCTGCAATTGGCAGCTGATCATCTGTTTCCTCTTGGACAAATTTCTAGATATCTTTGAATTTTAGTGTTCTCAATTGTGAAACACACAGCACATTCCATTCCGTGATAGAATGAATGAGCCATATAGTGAATGCTCTACAGTGCTGCAAAGTCTTTCAGACAACAAATATTGGTTCTTTCAACAATTAGCTGTGTGACTTTGGATAAGTCATTTAACCTCTCTGTGCCTCCATTTCCTTACATCTCCTATTAATAGTATTTGCCTCACATAGGTTATTAGTATATGGATTAAAGGAGTTAGCATATGTAAACAATTTAGGACAATGTTTGGCACATGGTAAGTGCTAGGTTGCTGCCAGCTCTTATTGCTCTTATGAAATCTGAATCGAAACTTTCTGAAAAGCATATGGTTCCATAATCGTGGAAATGTGGTCTATTTTGGTGACAAAAATAACAAGCAAGAATAGCACAGCATTTTAGTGTCACTCATTGGCAAAGACATTAATTGCTATTCATGTATAAACTTGTGATGTTTATGTGGCCAAATGTCCAGGTTCTATTTTTTTAAATTTGTTTCCATATATTTAAACACAAGCTATCATTTTAGGACTACTCAGCAAACTCTTAACTGCCTGAGCAAATTTCTCCAATGAGCACTTTCTTTTCCATTGTTCTGCCTCTACGTTGTTCCCAAGCATTCAACAGAATTCAGAAAGTCTGCACGCACGTCTCTTAGCCTGTGAATTTGCACAGCATGGCAAATACATCCAGGGTCCAAGGTGGTCCACTTATTTATTAGACACAATTTTTACTGGAGGCCTATCTTGCTTGGAACCATGCTAGTCATTGGAGAGACCTAGATGAAATAAGGGACATAGTCTCCAAGAGATAACTTGGTGGCCAAGAGCATGGGCTTTGGAGTAACTCAGAACTAAGTGGGACCCCCACTGCACCCACTGCTCTCTAACATAAAGACCTGTGTGTCCTTGTACATGCTACTCACCTTCTCTGAACTTCAGTTCCCTAGTCTACAAGACACGAATAAGAATAATAACTACTCATAGGTTCCTTGTGAAGCTGCCTGTAGAGCATTTGGCACAAGGTTAGCTCTCAACATGTTAACTATTGTTATATGGACTTGAAAGGTGGTCATCGCAAGCTGATAACTATAGTCTATGAGAAAAGTGAGATTGAATTCCAAGGGAGACTAAGAGAGCACAGCGGAGGGAATGATTTGATTGACCTCTAGGGCTCAGGATTTAGAAAAATGTAAGAATGAGACTTTAATTGCTGACACCTTGTTCCCCACTACGATGTCTGCCCAGCCCATTGCTCATGAGCCTTGGTTGAGCAGATCTGCCCCTATCTCAAATCACTAAGACCGTATGTTCCCCGTCTCCAGTCCAAGATCCAATCAAAGCTGGTCTTTATCCTTGCCAGATGGGATCGTCAGGGTTATCTTGTTGAATCATGCAGCTGATGCATGACTCTATAGAACAACATCCCAAAGAATTCACCATCCAGGTGCAGCCAGTGGCCTGCAGCGATGGTGAACTAGGCCCTTTGAAAGACTGGGTACCAGTTTGGAGTAGCTCAGCAACACTGACAACACCTGGGCCAGGCCTTTGGAAGCAGCACTATCCCCACAAAGAGTCGAGCACCTCACACTCATGGCTTGACAGTTCACAGGCCTTATTTCTGTTCCATTGATGGGTTCTCTTACTCATGACCTCTGTCCAGAACACTGGGCACTGCCTTATGCTCTGGGCCCATGCTGTCTGTCCTAGATCTGCTCTTATTCACAGTTCCTTGAGTGTTGACCCCTGGATAGACAGTAGTTTGCAATGATCAGCTAAGGTCACTTGTCATTTGTTCTTATAGTATCTTGCTCTTCAAAGGAAACCAAAACCCACCTCTTCATAATTTGCAGCCAGTGGGCTCATTTCATCCAAGGGGGCCATCCGTAAGATGTATAGTCTTTGTTTCACGTGGCAGAGGTTATAATATTCACAGGCAACCCCCAATCACCTGAGGTCCCTGTTTTCTCTTAGACCAAATATCTCCCAGTTCCTCCTGCAGTTTCTCTTGGGATGATCTCCATTTAACCCACTTCTTTCCAAGGATGCTGTTCTGGTCAACTCACTACAGACATGAGGCCAATGGTGGCTTTTCTATGTTTTCCATGGATCCTAGAGATATTTGCATGTGCTTCTTAGCTTTAATACAGTAGCCCTGAGAAGTGAGCAATGTGGGAAATTCTGACAAATGGGCAGGTTGATGTGACCCGGGATGACTTCTGCACACTGCATATCACCCCACAAGAGGAGCTTCTCATTCTGCCTACACAAGGAAAGTGAAGAACTGCAAACATCACTGGGAACAGTAACCCTCAACAGGGTCTGTGAACAGGTGCTATGTCTGGAATATGCATTGTCCAAGGTGCACCCATGAATGTTCAGCAAATGGTAGATAAGACTTCTCAGAACTAAATCTGTGAAAAATTACACCTTTTCCTTTTAAGGTGTTCAAAAGAATGGAACAAAAAGCTGGAAGAAGGGATTGTGACTATAGCTCCAGCAACTGGGGTAACTCCATGTAATGCCACAGCCAGCCCTAATGCTCTCCATAACCAAGAGAACAGTTCTGCTGAATGGTCTTCCAGATCTATTCTGCTCCCTTCTGACTGCTTTGTGCCCTAGAAGGCTGCCCTCTACCTATTGCCCCCGACCCCAAAAAACATACTCCCTCAACTGGAGGGTCAAAGGCTAGAGAAGTCACAAATCCATACCTACCTGCAGATTGCCTACTGGGCCTTGGATGGCAGTGGCTTTGTCTCCAAAATGACATGCACCCCCCACCCCATAGGTATGCCCTCCCTGGTGGGTTCTTCCCTTGGTTCCCTGCCCCTCCAGTTCCAGAGATTGATCTTGGAATTTGCTGTGGTGAGTCCCTAGTTAGCCCATCCATTATTCTGGACCTAGGTCCTTCATTACATTTTCTTTGACTTTGAGGGCATCATGTCTTCCTGTGGGGACCATGATTGATACAGGGGTCTGTGTCTCAGGAATATTTCATCATGCTCATATGCTTAGCATTACTGTGACCACTAAACCTTCCTGATTAGAATGGTCTCAGCATTCAGGATTCCATAGAGGAGTCCCAGACTAGGTAGATGCTGCTACCTCTCAGTGCCTCTCAGAATCCACATGCTCCTGAACAGAGAAAAGTCAGGGAATATTTTGGGTGAGGTTGAAGGATCTGCTTGGAAATGTTTCCTGGTTAACAGCATTTGTTGGTCTTGCAATGTGATAAGCTAAAGGAGAAAGGAAGAAGGGAAGGTGTTATGGTTTAGATAGGAAGTGTCCCCCAAAGACTCTTATTGAAGACCTGGTCTCCTATGCAGTAAGAATCAGAGGTGTGGTTTTTAGGAAGTGATTGGACATGAAGGCACTATCTCATCAGTGGATTAATCCATTAAAGGATTCATAATTTGAATGGACTACTGGGAGGTGGTAGAGGCTGTGGGAGGTGGGGCTTAGTGGGAGGAAGTAGGTCATTGGGGTGTGTGCCCTGGAAGGAAGGTTTATCTTCTCCTGAGCCCCTTCCCCAACCGCTCTCTCTGTTTCCCAGCTGGCATGAGCTGAGCAGCCTTCCTCCACCATGCCATTCTGCCATGATATTTAAGCTCACTCAGGCCCAGAGCGATGGCCCCAGTTGACCATGAATTGAAACATTTGAAACTGCGATCCCAAAATAAATCTTTCTTCCTCTAAGTTGTTTTTCTCAGGCATCTGTCACATGATGAAAAGCTGACTAACACAGAAAGCAACTAAGAAGACTTGCTGTTTAATTAGTACTCACTGCAACCTATTGAAAAGGTATTTTATTATCCCCGATAAAATAAATGAGAAAATCTGAGGTAAGGAATCTCCCCAGGGACACAGCTAGAAAGAAGGAGCCAGGAATCCAAAACAGCAACCCTGATGCCTATGGGCTTTCTACTACCTAAAATACCTGGTTCCATCAAGACTAACTAAATTTTCCCAAAACAATCACTGGAGATTCACCCTGTTGGGGAACATCACCATTCCCAATTCTTAGGAAGTACCATATGTTTAGGATACAAGTGATCGGATAATAAGAAGATGGAGTTCACTAGAAAGACCACAAGAAAAACATCAGAATTTACTTATGTTAATAACACGTTCTCTAAATGAATGGGCTATTATGTCCTTTGGGCCTGTTTTTATTTCATTTCTTCAATTTGCCTGGATCTGGCTTCTCAGTTGTCCTTATTTTGGCTGTTTCTACCCCGGGAGGTGCCATAGGTTCTGTGAAATCACTACCTCGCAGCTGCGCTTGCTCCTGCAGAAAGGCAATAGAAATCCAGTCCCCCTGCTTCCTTTTTAAAACCTGACAGTCACACCTTCTACACTTCAAAGCCACACCGCATGACCTCAGCAGGCTGACATAAACGGACACTCATGCAAAAGATTATTCATTCAGTGGCTTTTCCATATGGGAAAGAAATAGCCATTAGCGAACCTTTGTAGAGTTTTAACAGTTTACAAAGCCATTTTCCATACATTAATTTAATTTGGTTCCTAGAATGATTTATGGGATGGTTGTAATTTTTTTTCTTCTTATTTTGCAGATGACAAATCTTGAGATTTAGAGAAGGAAAGTAATACAGTTGAAGTCACACTACCAGTAAAAGGCAGAGCTATGACTTGAATTCAGGCCCTCTACCCCTAAATAGTAGGATATTCTTAGAACAGCAAAGCAAAACCATTTTCTAATGCTTTGGGATGTTTCTATACCTGCTGGAATTATTCTAAGTGCCTTGAATCCTGATAATACATTTATGATGCAAATACATGAATGCTTCTCTAGAAGACTCTGGTTCCTGTGGGTGGTTTTCAAAGTTGATAGGATGCAGGCTGTCCTCTTGCCATGTCCTCTTGCCAGCATCTGCTGCCCTAGACAAGCTGCAAAATGCTCTGCACTCATTCCTGACTCAACAGTCCAAAACACCCCTGTGTCTCAGCTTGACACAGCCTCCCGGGAAAATTTAAAGAAATTCCAAATTCCTTGTGTCCTCTTCTCTACTTTGGCAGTACCTACTCTAGTCTCATGATTCCTGGAGCTTTCCTGAAGACGCAGGGGTCCTGACATCTCTAACTCAGCTGCCTATCTGAGCACCTACTGACATTCAGGAATAAAAAAGCAACTTCAAAATTCCTTCTCTTCCAAGATAAGACCTAGGGAGGATGGGATTAATGGATCTACTCTAAGAGTCCAGTCTATTCCAGCCCCTTCACGTACACTTGTATATCAGTATGTCCTGTTTCCCAAACAATACAGAACCTACTTCAATGAGTTGTAATAAACAAAAGTGCATATGAAGAGTATTTAACAAACTATCCAAAACTTAGTCATTACTCTATAATACTTATTAATTTCACAGGGCCTATACTTCAGAATTATACAGCTGTGTCTTGCAGAAGCCCCCATAATAATATTTTCAAAATGTATAACACTCTTTTTTCTTTATAATAGTTTTAAAGAAAACTGCATATGGCATGGATCACTGTATGTAAACAAAGTTAGATAATCTACGTGAAATGGGAAAATGCCTAGAAAACCACAAACTACCAAAGACTCAAGAAAAAAAAAATTTAAATTGAATAATTCTGTTACAACTAGTTTGAATTAGTAACACACACACACACACACACACACACACACACACACATTCCTTTCCACAAAGAATAGCTCAGGCCCAGACAGCTTCATTGCTGAATGCTACCAAATATTGCAAGAAAAACTGACACAAATAATTCACAAACTCTTCTAAAAAGTCAAGAGAGGAGAACATTTCCCAACTTATTTTATGAAGCTATTAGTGCCCCAATAACAAAGCCAAGAACATCACACAAATATTGTGACAACATACCAATATTTGTTATGAATATAGACACAAAAACTTCAACAAAATACTAGCAACCCATATCCAAAAACATATAAAAAGGAATATAGAGCATGATTAAGTAGGACTTATCCCAGGAATGCAAGGTTGGTTTAACATCTGAAAATCTATCAATAAGTGTTACACCACATTAATGGAAAAAGGTACAAAAAATGCATCATAAACTCCATAGACACAGAAAATACACCAACAAAATCCAATAGCCTCTCACAATAAAACTTAAAAAACTAGGAATACAAGGGAATTTCCTTCAACTGATGAAAGCATCTACAAAACACCAAAACAAAACTCATAGCTAACAACTTAGTAAAAGACTACATGCTTTGCTCCCAGGATCAGGAACCAAAAAAGATACCAACCCACACCGTTTCTGTTTTAGCAGAAGTTTTAGCCAGGGCAATTCAACAAGACTAAAAAAAAAAAAAAAAAAAAAATCAAAAATTTCAGATTGACAAGGATCAAGTAAAATTATCTCTATTCACAGATGACAATCTTGTAATGTAGGAAATATTAAGGAATACACCAATGAAAAAGAGAAACTATTAGGATTCATAAAGTGTTTAGCAGCTTTGTGAGATACAAGTTAATGTACAAAATTCAACTATCTCTTGAGACTAATAAATGAAATTAAGAAAACAATTTCATTTGCCATAAGCATCAAAGTAATAAAATATTTGTAACTAAATTTAACAAAAAAGTACATACATCATATCCTGAACCCACAAAATATCATTAAAAGAAATTAAAGAATACCTAAATACAGGCCAAGACACTGACGAATTGGAAGGCTTAATACTGCTAAAATGGTAACACTACCCCAGTTGATTTACAGATTCATTGTAATCCCAATCAAAATCTCTCCTGTTCTTTTTGCAAGTTAGCAAGCTGATCATAAAATTCATATGAAAATGCAAGGATCCAGAACAGCCAAAATAATCTTTAAGAAAGAACAAAGTTGGAGGAATCACATTCTCTGCTTTCAAAACTCACTATGAAGCAACAGTAATCAAGACAGTGCAATACTGGCTACTGGCGTAGGACAGAGCTCCTGGAATAGAATTGAGAATCCAAAAACAAACCATTGCATTTATCAACAATTGATTTTCAAGAAAAGATCATTCAACAGAGCAGGGAAAAGGATCTTTTCAGCAAACGGTGCATGAACAACTGTACATTCACATGTAAAATAATACAGTGGGACCTCGACTTCACACCATACACAAAAATTAACTTAAAATCAAACAGAAGTAAATACAGAAGTAAAACCATAAAATGAGAAGAAACCATGAGCATGAATCTTTATGACCTTGAGTTGGGCAATAAATTCTTAGATGTGACATCAAAAAAACCAGCAATAAAAGAAAACATAGGTAAACTGGAATTTATTAAAATTAAAAGCCTTTATTTTTCATATAATGCCATCAAGAAAGTGAAGAACCATCCACAGATTGGGAGAAAGCATTTGCAAAGCATCTCCCTGCAAGGGTCTAGTATACAGAATATATAAAGAACGCTTGCCATTCATCAATAAAAAGACAAGCCAAATAAAATAGGGATATATTATTTGAATACACATTTCTTAAAAGAAGGCATGCAAATGATCAGTAAGTACATAAGACATCCAACATTACTAGTCATTAGGAAAATACAAACCAAAAGCACAGTGAGAGACCACATTCAACCAAATTATCATATGATTCAGCAATTCTACTGCTGAGAATGCACCCAAAAGAATCTAAAACACATGTCCACACAAAAATCTGTTAACTTGTATATAAATATTCATGGCAGCATTATTCATAATAGCTAAAAAATAGGAATAACCCAAATGCCCATCAACTAATAGGTGGATTAACAAAATGTGGTACGACCATATATTTACATATTGTTCAGCTATAACAAAGAAGCCATTCCAAAACTATGGACAGACCTTGAAAACATTATGCTAAATAAAAGAACAAAGAGGGCTGGGTTTGTAGCTCAGTGGTAGAATGCTTGCCTAGCATGTGTGAGGCACTGGGTTCAAATCTCAGCACTACATATAAGGTCCATTGACTACTAAAAACAGTATTTTAAAAAAGACACAAAAGGCCACATATTATGTGATCCCATAATTATAACTACCAACAGGCTCTAATATGAGCCCAGTAACATGAAATGTCCAGAATGGGCAAATCCACAGAGACAGAAAGTAGATTAATGATTACTACTGAGTAGTGGGAAAGAGTAACAGTGCAATGAAAATGTTCTAACATTAGATAGTAGTGATAGTTACACAATTCTATGAATATGCTAAAAAAAACAATTATTATATACTTTAAAAGGGGGAGTTCACAGTATATGAATCATATCTCAATAAAGTTGATATCTCCATCTGTAGATTTGTAGACATACCTACAAGCTGGTGTCCTAAATTCTACCACAGTTTTGAAAAAAAAAAAATGACAGCAGGTTTACATGTTAAGTTCTCTAAGGCTACAAAGTCTGTCTCTTCTGATACAAAATCAGGACACATTCTGACATGGGAGTTTTCCGCTTTTTCATTTATTTAAATTACAAAGTCTACACACCCAATCAGACTCATTAAGCTATTTTACAAACCATCTGCTAGGAAAGTGTTATGATGGCATGAAATTGTAGCTGTCACAGAAAATCCTAGAGGTATGGCCTCACATACGTCAGCCATCAGTTCACATCAAACATACATATTTCATTACTCAAAAAATCACACCCTAGACTCTAGTCATGATGAGTTAATGGAAAATTATGACTACCAATAGGCTCTTATGCAGGAAAATAACTCTCATCTATGTTCTCCTCTGAACTTAGGAGTGTCGCCATTTAATAAGCACAAATGTTAGAAAAAATATCCATCCAAAATGCAGGAAGCGGAAACCCTTGCTTTGTTGTGTGTCATGTACTGGGGACATATTACAGGCGCCATAAACATTTGCTGAATGCTCATGTGGATCCTTGGCCATGGAACCCAAAGTCTTTCTTCTTGTTTGTCTTTGTACACCGTCTCCTATGATTGGAACTGTGCTGACACTGAGGATGTTTACAGGATCTACATCTCTTTGATACCCTCTCCTTTCTTCTTTTGCTGTGGCTCCTTTCACTCCCAAATGCTCCACCCCCCCTCCCACATGTGGATAAAGGTATAGCCTCTCAATTCTATGCTTAAATCTGATCCCTAGTCTCAATTCCCATGGTCACCCCCTTAGATCAAGCCACCCGCAGCTCAGCTGCATTCTGGAGCAGTGGCCAGTATGGAGAGCTTGCCTTTATGAAGCACTTACTGTGACAAACAGATTTCACTTCATCTTGGCCACAAACCTATCAGAAAAGTGTTATTATTCTTTGTGAAATGAGGAAATCAAGACTCAGACTAAGTCACCGTCCTCTGGTCCTGATATTTGGGTCTGTGGGACTCTAAGGCATTCACTCTTCCCCATCCAACCATCTTATACCTGGTCCTGCCACAGCGCCTCCAGGGATGCCAAGGGACCTCAAAGTCGGACTTCACCACCACCCCCGGCTCGCCAACCTTCATTGCCCTCTCAAGTAAAGTGCGAAATCTCTGACAAGGTCATTCCTAATGATGCCCTGAACCCTCCTGTCTTATTTATGGCCAGTTCCTTTGTCTTTGAGAAATCATCTCAACTGTCACCATCTTGATAAGACACCCAACCTGAAAAATGAGTTAGGAGCCCCTCTCTTAGCTTCCCATGGCTCTTTCCCTCCACCCCCACCCCTGAAAGTCCTTGGAAGGCAACGTCTCATGGAATCAGAATTAAAACGACAGCTTCACTTCCAGCTCTGTCCCTTTACCACGTATGTGCATATACTTCACCTTTTGGTACCACATTTTCCTCATCTGTAAATCAAGGGAAATGATACTACCGATGTGTACTTCATTGGGCTTCTATGAGGTTTAAGAAAAATAACACGTGTGAGGCAATCAGAAATGATAAGCATGTTTATTGATAAATATTTTACCTGTTACCTTCTTTCTTTACTTGTAATTTCTATTTCTGCTTTTCCTGCAAACTTTCACTTCTGATTCTAAATGTAATTCTCAATATGATTTTCTTACATGTGTAAAATATGTAGTTCTTTCCAAAATGCCTCTTCCTCAAAGCATTCTGTGAAGCAGGCAAGACAAACCATTGTCTTGAGAGACCCAATATCACGTGACTACAGAGGGCCCTTGAAATTAGCAGGTAGTATGAGCAACAGCAATGCAAGACACCATCACAGGGACAAGAACTGTGGTGGTAGGAAAAGCATTGGTTCCAAAGTCCTATTTGTATACTTATTTACTTTTCTAAGCCTCATTATCCTCATCTATAAAATGGGAGTAACAACCCTACTTTATTTAAGATTTTAGGGAGAAAAAAAAAGATTTTAGGGAGGATTAAATGAATGTGTGTGTGTGTTCAGTGCTGGGAATATACTTAGCACCTAGTAAACATGAATAAATAAACAGGCCGCCAAGGGCAACGTCACTGAGCTAGTCAAAAGTAAGGACGGCACAAACCCAAGTTGGACCATGTGTCTCCCTCTGTCATTCCGCCTTCCCACCAGCACACCCGGGTCATGTTCTCAGTGGAACGTGCCCGTCAGCCCATCCATAAATGTGTACTGATGCCTGCCCTCTGCCTCCCTTCACAGGAAACAAAGAGAAAGAGGGCAGGGGGCGAGGGGAATACAGAGGAGAGGGTTTAGAGCAATCCTTATAAGATTCCAGAACCTAAAGTCATGCATGCCATGGGCCTGGGACCTAACGAAGAGACACCAGCACTATATGACTCTGATCCCACCGCTAGCCTCACTTTTCCTGCAGGGAGGGGATCTCTGCAACAGGAAAAAAGGCCCCTTTGCCTGGGTCTTATTCTCCGTGCAATCCCACTCTGCCAAAGCAGGAGAAAAGACTGTCAGCATGCAAACACGAGCTCTGTCTGCTGAGAGAAGAACACTGGGTAACCGGACAAAGGGAGAGAGGCGTGGGATGAGCAGTGGCGGCTGGATGCCAGCGGGGAGGATGCACTCCCTCGCTGAGAACGTGACGGCCACGAGGCGCTCATGTTGACTTTTCCCAGAGGAGGAGAACGAAGCCCAGTTCCACTGGGGCGTTAATGTGGAGGGTGTGGGGCGTGGAGCAGAGCTCCGACGGCTGCATTCCGTCTTGGCAGGGAGAGTGACAGGGTGTGGGTGTCCTGTCATCAGATCTGCACGACATCGACCCAGCCCATTACATCAGCAAGCCTCTCATCCCTCAGGGAGCAATGATGGCTGAGCCCACGAGGGTCAGCACAGCCCGCAGCAAGGCTTCCAAAGCCGATGCTTCTCCCCTTCACTGTTCTTTCTCTGAGAATGGCCACTCCCATGGCCCACTGCGTCTCAGGCACCACCTAGGTATTTAATTTATATTCATGCATTTAATTCCCACATCACCCCTTCCAAGAATGCAATCTCACCCATAATTTACTGGTGACTTAAGTTGGGCTCAGAGAGCTGAAGTCATTGGCCATGATCACACAGTTAGTTTGCAAAACTGGGATTCAAACCCAGGTCTGTCTGAAACAATAGCCCATGTTTCATTTCACCAAACCACATGGCCTGTAGAGAAATCCCAAGATCCCTCTAGGGACACAGTCTTTTCCTACCAATGAAGGCATCAGATTGAAGTCGGCTGATACTTTCCTACCATCCCTAATGCAAACTTCCCAATTCACTTCCTCAACAAATAATCACTTAGGAAGCACTACATTGTCAAAATATCTTGCTAAACACTAGAAGATATAAAATAAATGACAGCCTCAGGCCTTCCCACCAGGCCCAAAACTAAGCCTGTCTCCAACGCTAGGTTTCTGCTCCAGGGTTCTGTCTCGGTACCTATTCCTGATTGTTCTAGTCATCCAGTCAGTAATTCAGTTCCCAATCAGGGGTACTAGGGTCCTGCTGTGCTCTTACAACTCCCTTTTCCAGAACTGGAGTCCTGTCCTATGGCTAGAAATCTCATGGGAAACTACCATCCAGCCTGTGGTCTGAGTCTGCCTACATGCTGGGAAACCCCACCCCTTATGTTGGATGTCCAGTGCAAATCTCTGGACAGGACTGTGACCATTAAGACCACAGGGCCGGGCTTAACCTTCACTCTACCAGGCTGGTTTGAGATTCTGTTCTGAGGCTGGAGGCAAACCTCGCTCTAAGTCCACCAACCACCATTCCCACCTCTGTAAATGGCAAGGTCAGAAGGAGCTGAGTGTCAGGAGAAAATGGAAATGTCCCCTGTTTCTGAAAGCCAGTCTTTTACAAACTTGTCTGCATGTATTCTATATACCCAAGCATATCGACTTAACATCCAATCCCTGGCATTGTTCACTGTCAGAAATATTAAATTCATTTTCTTTCCTTTTTTCATAGCATCTCCTCAAATTTAAAAACAGATGTTCAAATTATTTTGGCAGAAGACAGATAGATAAGAGGTACTCTTAGATCAGCAACACCCCAGATCTAGAAATTTGTATTTGCTGTCTGCCACAAGGGAAGACCTTGTCCCTTTGTTTATTTAAGTAATTAGATGTTTAGCATATACAGATTTAAGTACCCAAGATTAGCAGATCAGTCCAAAATCTAGCAATGCCAAAATTCAAAATTTCAAAGAAAGCTTTACTCAGCAGTAATCATTCTGACTATAGCCAGACAAGGAGGAGGAGTGCTGTCAGGATTGAGTGTAGCTTGCATCTCTTTCCAGGGTCCTTTCTGAGTGAAGGCTTGGTAAGCAGGGTGGTGCTTGCTCATGGGCAGATATAGAACATTTGGGAGGTGGAGCCCAGTGGGAGGCCCTTAGGTCACTGGGGCCTTGCCCTTGGAGGAGTTTGTGGAGCCTCGTCTCTCTCTGCTCCCAGTTTGCTTGATCCCAAATGCATTCCCACCATTGCTAGCTGCCAGCAGAGAACTGGGCTGACACCGGTGCCATACCCTTTAACCTCAAAACTGGGGGCTAAATAATCCTCTTCTTCATAAGTAGCCTGTGTCCGGTGTTTCATTATGGTGATGAAAAGTAGACTAATACAAGTCCCTATGCACATATCCGTAAAGTTAAGACAAGAATAGAACAGGGGAGGTCTGTCCATGTGCACAAGGGCACGTGCAACCTCCATATTTAAGGAAGATCTGCTAACCAGCATCCATGCTAAAGGGACACGATCTTTAAAGAGGTTTTTCCATTTATCTAAGAACTCCACAAAGACTTTGGAACTACAACCCCGATCAGGGTTCCCTTCTGGAGAGAATGATTGTGTTGAAAAAAGAGTCCTTAAAAGAAGCCTCTTGGCTGAGGCATGAGTGCCCCCTGAGCAAGCAGTCCATCACCATGAACCCCCTCAGCGAAGGACCATTGTCACAAGGTTGCCAATGACCAAGCCACAACCAGGAGCAAACCCATTCAAAACAGCACAAGACAGATTTGTTTTCCAAGAGCAAAGGAAACAAACTAGGAGACAATTCTCCAAAGACTGAACATTCACAACCAGCAAATGCCTGCTGGAAATTTATATGCCACGAGTGTAAAAGCAGTGAAATTCAATAATCTCAAAGCCACAGATTTGTAACTTGCACTTATGTAAATATTTATGGATTCTTTGGGTGAAAAAATCAATCCTCTCAGCCTTTCTCTTTAGTACATGCTTTAGAGGGAACATTTTTTTTTCTTCTTGAGATGAGGATGTAAACTCTAGCTATAGCTTAGGAAAATTAAGTCAGCAGCCTACTCAAGAATGATCTAGAGTCCATGTATGATTTCACTCTAACAGATTATAGTGCTTTTTCTTCCCCCACACCAGTGAGAGCACAGGGAAAATAGGATGGTCCCTTCTGTGGCCTGGCCTTGGTGAGACTAAAGAGGTTAGAGGTGGCCAGGTCAGCAACACCCTTTATGTAATAATAAGAAAGGAAATGGAGGTATCTGTCTCCATCATCATGGAGGAGTAAACTGCGTGTGGTTCCCACCTGTAACTGACACGTGCACACATTTACACTGATCATCTTGGCCAGAACCCTGACAGTAGCCTGCTAATAACCCCCCTTCTCAGGTGCTCACTGAACCAATCCCTCCTTCTGGTGTTGCTATTTTACCTCCCTCTCAGTGCCCACCTGAAGCATGAAAGCCCCAGGCACTCTTCACTCCTTAGCAGGATGGTCAAGGTGCTCTCTGGTCCAGCTCCAACTTCTATCCCGTACCAGACTGCAATGCACATTCCTACATATCTGGGATCCTGACTCTTTCACCACTACGTGAGCCCACCACACACTTTTGGCATTTAATTTACAAATGGTATTTTTCTTACACTAGTCAGCAGTGCCCTTTCTCCCTTCTATATTTATTAAAATTTTGTTACATCAAGACTTGATTTAAATGCCACCAAAAGGAAGTTTCTGACCCCCTTTCCCCACCTGTGTTCCACTCCCAGATCACAATGCACTGCTCTGTATGTCTGGCTCCAATAGGTAATATGCTCTTTCGATCTTGCCCATCTCACAGTTTCTGGAAATTAGCCCAGAAGGTTCTACACGTTAAACATTGCAAAATGAGCCTGGGAATTGACATATGTCCACTGGTAAGTGAACTATTTCAGTGCCTCAAGAGCAAGCCTTGGCTGAGGACATGAAGCAGGTTTTACATGTGATTTTAGCCTCGTCTTGCTTCTTTTGTCAAATGCTAAAACCTGTGCTCACTATTTGCCTGAAAGAACTGAAATTGGTAGTGATACTCTTAATGTACCTTGGGGAGATGGTCATATCCCACTCTGCAGTTACAGGGGAGATACCATTCAAGGATAAGTGAGATGGCACGCTGAGGTCACTGTAAGATCATCACTTCAGTATCTATTTGGAAGTGGCGACCACTATACTCTGTCCTTCATGGTTCAACAGACCCAGGTCAAAACACATTCCATTATAATGAGTGTTATGGCTTGGATGTGAGGTGTCCCTCAAAAGTTCATGTGTGAAGTAATGCAAGAAGGTTTGGAGGAGAAATGATTGGGTTATGAGAACCTTAACCTGCTGAGTGAATTAATCCTCTGATGGGATTGAGTGGTAACTAAAGATGGGCAGGGTGTAGCTAGAGGAGGTGGGTCCCTGGGGGTGTGACTTTAGGGTATATATTTTGTATCTGGAGAGTAGAGTCTCTCTCTGCTCTCTGATCATCACGTGAGCTGCTTCCTTCCACCACACTCTTCTGCCATGATGTTCTGCCTCACCTGGAGCCCTGAGGAATAGAGCTGGCTGTCTATGAAACCGTGAGCTCTCAAAAACTTTTCTTCCCCTAAAATTGTTCTGGTGGAGTCTTCAAGTCACAGCAGCAAAAAAGCTGCCTAAAACAATAAACTAGATTCCCCAAGTAATAAAGATTCCTTGGAGGTGGCACATCAACTTATTCACATTTTAAATGTCATTTGCATACTGGTACTTCAGCTCTTTGGAAAGGAACTATATATGCTTAATAGCATTCCTAGGAATAATATGCATTCCAGATTTTCATATTATTATGCCTTAGCTCCAATAGCTGTCTCCACTGACAAAAAGCATGGTGGAAAGGAAGTGAGGACAGAGGCACAGGTAGACCCCATCCTGACATAACTGGCCATTTGTCCCAGGCAAATGTGTGGTGTCCACAGATACACTAAGGTAGCACTAGGAGACAATCTGGCCAACAAGGAAGAGAGGGAAACCTGGAAAAGAGAAATCCTGAGGGAATAGGAACATGGTGGAGCAGCAGGGAGTCAGCTCCTGCCCACCTTGACCACAGGGTCCCTGGAACCCATGTTCAAGTCAATCTGAAACCCAGTAACCATGCTTGGGTCATTTTAACGATTTCTGTCACTGCTTTGGTGGAGAAGGCTATGCTGGAGGGAAACGCATTAGGAGAGAGGAAACTTAACAGGAATAAGAACTAGAGGAGAGTCTCTTTCAGATAGCCATCAACTAGAGATCTTATCCTCTTTCAGCAAAGAAGTTTATAAAATCCCATTTGCCTCAATAAGGCAAAGCACACAGCATTTTAATACAGAGATTTTCTTTGGCTTTACCCCAAGTGCATTGAAGGAAACTCACCTCTAGTAATTTCATTGATGATGCTAAATGTCACCAGCCATAACTAGAGCCTCTGAAGCTTAAGGCAGGGCAGAACCAAACATCAAGTCCTGGAGAACACTGTTGGGATGCTTCACTTAATTTTTTAGCATGACTGGAAGGATGCTATGAGCATTCACTGGGTGAGACCCAGGGATACCAATTATCTTGTCATACACAATAAATTCCCACTCAACAGATACTTGTCCAGCACCCACCCACCAACTCTCAACTACTGTTGACTCACGTAGAAGAAAAATTACGTGAGAAACTAATTCAATGTTAGATGTATAAGTTAAACATTTTGCGTGATTTTAATATACACTGAAATATTCAGAAATGCAACCTGGAAATTAAGAGAAGATTGTATTTGGTTTAATTTGGAACTTTCCTGACATTTGTTCATAATTTGGGAAAGTTAGAGTTGCTGACACAAGGCATCCATATGGGGCTACATATTTGTATCTACCAAATTCCCAGACTCATGGGGTGATCCTCAATTGAGATACAAGAACTTCGTCCTTCATTAAATCTTCTAATATAGCAGTACTTAGTATTTGTAAACTTAAATACAATAATCCCCCCTTATCTTTGATTTTTCCTTCCACAGTTTCCGTTACCCACAGTTAACCATGATTTGAAAATGTTCAGTGAAAAATTCCAGAAATAAACAATTCATTAAGTTTTAAATCATGAATCATTCTGGGTACCATAATGAAATCTCTTGCTATTCACTCTGTCCTATGTGGGATGTGAACTACACTTTTCGTCTAACATATCCATGCTGTATACATTACCCTCCTATAATCACTTATAGCTATCCTGGTTATCAGATCAACGCTCAGTGCTTGTGTTCAAATAATCTTTATATGGACGACGAACATTATGTCACAATGTCTTCATCATTTGCATCACTTTTCATCACATAGGCATTCTTGTGATGCATCACTTTGCATCACAAGAAGAGAAAAGTGCAATAAGATATTTTGAGAAAGACCACATGCACATAACTCTTATTATAGCATATTTCATTGTTAGTTATTGCTATTAGTACCTAACCATTCCCAACTTATAAAATTAAACTTCATTATAGGTATGTATATATAGGGAAAAACATAGTATAGATAGAATTCGGTACTACCCATGCTTTCAGGCATCCACTGGAGGTCTTGGAATATATTCCCTGAGAACAAGGGAAGCTACTGTATGGTGTTTGTTTCTCCATTTGCCCTGGCCCCCTTGGTCCATTCTCTGCCTTTCTCCGTCCAGCTCTCTGTGGCAGGAGACTGAACTCCAGGGACTGCATCCCCCAGGCACCTCTGCCCTCTGGGCTTTCAGTGTTTAGCCAATGAAAGGCAGTAGCCAGGGATGATGGGATAAGAGGAGAGGGGCTGGGCTTTTCACTCCCTGCCCCCTCATTCCAATTCCCTCAAGCTTCAGCTCTCATGGCAGCCTGGGACCACCATGTCTTCCCTATGCTCCTGCAAGCCTAGGAGTTATATGAGCCCCCAGATTTTACTCATTCCTGGAACCCTTCCTATCCTTGGTTGGTTCCAGAATCCTGCTCTCACCTTGACTCAAGTCTTTTTGGTTAAACACTTTTTACTGTGCTGTTCCCTTTCAGAACTCTGATTGATAAACATTCCTCAGTATATGCAGGGGACTAGTTTTAGGACCCTCCAAAGATGTGCTCAAGTCCCTTATATAAAATGGTACAGTATCTGCATGTAACTATGCACATCCTCCATATATTTTAAATTATCTCTAGATTACTTACTGTATTTACATGGTGTAAATGATATGTAAATAGTTGTTTACCATATTATATTAGGGGAAAAGTAGAAAAAAATGACTATACATATTCATTACAGATGCAAATTTTTCCCCAAATATTTTTATCTGCAGTTGGTGGAACCTGCAGATGCAGAACTGGTAGGTACAGATGGCTGATTGAATGTATCATTTTATTTAAATTATATTTCTTTTATTTCTTTATTATATCTAGGGTTTCTTTGCAATTACATGCCTAGGGTAGTCTTTCAATCTGCAAAATTCACTTTAAAATTGTAACAACCATTTTTATGAAATATTTGTCATAAAGAAGGCTCATTTAAATCTGATGAGGCTGGAGAGAATGAAGACACAGGATGCGAACTATAACTTTGAGCCACTACAGGCAAAGACCTCACTGAGATTCTGCAGTGATGCCAACATTCATGACAAAATCATCAGCTGGGCTGGGCTGGGGAGGCTCAAAAGTGGACCAGCAGATGATGCACGAGAGAATCAGGTCAGGGACCTGTTTCCCTTGCCACTAGGAGCTGGAAAAACCACACAGCACGGACACCTTCGTATCACTCACACTGCTATAAATATACATAAGCTATCTGTGCATAGGCTTTAAAATACATTATCTTTTTTGGAAACCCTGTGGAGCTTATTCAAGAATTTGAGTCCCAGGGTCCTCAAGAAATACAACAGGAACTTTAGAGTTGAACAACTGAACTGCATAGAAAGAAAATCCATACTTACGTCAAGATTCCAGGACCCCCAAATGGAAATATTAGGTTAGCAACACTCTCTACAGAGTGGCACCCACCTATGGACGCTCCTGTAGGACCAACATACTCAGCACACACAACCCTGAGCAACCTTGACCCACTCCCACTGCATGTCCACAGCATGTATGTTTGCATGAATGTGTACATACACATGTGTGCACGCACACACACACACACACACACACACACACACACACACACAATGCAGCCCCTAGGCAGACTTGGATCACACTGTTTTGAAGTTACAACTTTACAAACTAGATTTGCCCAGGGCTAGTTTTCCAGAGGAGACGAAGGAGGAGGGTAGTACATACACACACAGGCACGTTTTAGCAAAAGGACAGAAGGGCATCCCAGAAAAGTGACTAGAATCCAGATCAATTATCAAAGACTGGAACAGCCTGGACCTTTCTTGTTTACGCCAAAACCACAAAAAGATCTACAGCAAGCCTAACACAGCTGGTGTAACTTTGGGTCTGAGGAATGTTAAATGCCAGTCACAATGTAGAATTGCCACTTTCCAAGAAAGTTTTTGTCATGAATACACAAAATAAGGGAGAGTTCCTATCCAGGAGGGGCATTACAGACCCCACCCCCAATAATGACGTTTACTTCTGCTCCCCTTTCTGCATCCACACCCACTCCGTACACAACAACAGAGCCCTCTAAAGCTTTCCAGGTCACAGCCAGTGCTAGCATAACTGTGGAGCACATCAGAAAAATCAACATTTTTTGCCCACATCACCTTGACTGGAGGTATGAAGAGCTTGGTTCACCCTGACGGACCTGGGATTCCTTATAGATCTACCGATGATACTTGCCACATAGCAGAGGTTCCTCTGCCCCCAAATTTATAATGCCATAGGGATAAACATCCACTGCATCATCAATGATCGCAAACACCCCACTATATCAGAAAGAAAATGCTGATAAATGGAACCAAAGAACATCACACCAAGTGAAATAAGCCAAACCCAGAAAGAAAAGGGTTGAATTTTCTCTCAAATTCAAAAGATAGATCAAAATAAGGATACAAAGTGGGGGTGGGGGGATCGGTGAGATAGAGGAAGGGGATTGAGGGAAAGTAGGAAGGATGGGACAAAGGAACACTGAGCATGGATTGACCAAACTATTCTATGTACATGTATGAATTTTACCTTCATGTATATCTATAATGTACAAACTTTAAAAAATAACTATGAATAAATAGAAGAAAGATCAGTAGAAGAGAGGACCAGAAATGGGTTGGGGGAGGGAGGGAGGGAGGGAGGGAAAGGGGAAGTATTTGGGACTAAATTAGAGCAAATTATAGTCCAGGCTTATATAATTATGTCAAAATGAACCCCAATATCATGTGCAACTATAATGCATAATAAAAAATTTAATACGTTTTTTTTAAATCTAGAGAGACAGTGTTCATCTCCTCTACCCTGTATTTCTATTTGCCTATTCAAAATCCACATTTGGACAGAGAGGAAGTTGTGCAAAGCTGTAATGAGGTGGAGCATCCAGCCAAGTGCATACGTTATCTGGAGAAAATTACAGTTTAACATCAGCCTTTTGAGTTGCTTAGAATACTCTTTCCTGAATCTATGTTGGGCATTTCCTAATTGCATATTTTCTCCAGCATGAGAAATTGCAAGCTTGATAAATTATCTTCTTCAATATTTTGCTTGATATACAAATCAAGAATCAGAATGGCAATTTAGAACAGCAGGTATCACGCTTTTGAAGTGAGATAATGTTTAAGATTTTCTGGGCTCATTCTTCAGTTGCTGTTTCTAGTGACACATTATATAAGGCACTTAGATAACCACTAATTGATTTAAAATCCAACTTGCATATTATAAATACTCTTGGGCTCTTTATTATCTTGGTTCAACAGAAAACATTCAAATCATGATTATAAATCACAACAGACTCCATCAAACAAATGACTTCTACTATATTGACATTGTCTTTTAGGAAGAATAGAACAAAAATAAAGAAAGACAAAATTAAAACGTATCAGCAATATCACTTGATTCTCCAAAATAATAGCTTCTCTTCTTCTCATAAGGAATGTATAATTTCATTCCTGTGGTCCAAAGGAAGTTCAAAGATTCAGTCTCTTTATTGACTCAACTCACCTCACAATCCAGATCTTTCAGTTCAGACAGACCTAACATCTAAGAAATCAGCAACATTGACTTGTTTTCTCTGTGAAGTAAAGGGTGGAAGGGAGATGGGAGAAAGAGGCAGGAAAAAAAGTTAGAGGAAAGACTGATAGGGACTGTTTTAAGAGAAATTGATGGTTATCAACCTTGGTCAAATGATTTTAAGAAACCAAGAAACTTTTTGAAAGTTCATAAATTTGACCTTGATGTTAGGAATATTCCTGTTTAAGATGCCCTCCAGTGATGACATCAGATCCCTTGGCGAAGAATCTTAATACAATATTTGGCTGAGCAACAAGCAAAACTTACATAGTCCTAGCACAAATGCTATTTTTTGGTTTCCAACTATTAGAGTTAAGCAAAAGCACAGCAGACCTAGTTGTGCATATGAGACAAAATATGAAGGCAGAACACCTGAGGAGTGTGGAAGTGACCAGGGAGTTATCAGAGCAGGTATGAGGAAGAAGGGAGCAGGGCAAGGAAAATTATCCTAAGAAGGCTAAAGGCTCCATCTTAAGCAACAGGAATTAAAACAACGAGTGTCTTATTCCATTTTGTGTTGCTATGACAAAATAACCGAGACTAGATACTTTATAAAGTAAAGGTTTATTTAGCTCACAGTTTTAGAGGTTCAAGAGCATGGCACCAACACTGGCTTCTGGCAAGGACCTCAGGGCAGAAAGTGATCACATGGGGTGTTAGGAAGCCAGAAGGAAAGCTGAACTTGCTTTGCAAAAACCACCCCCAGAGCAAGCAATCCAGTCCTGCAAGATCTGACCACCCCACTCCATGAGACCAACATGAACCCCTTCCCAGGACAGTCATGACCTAGGCACCTCCCGACAGGCCCCACCTCTTCATGGTCCCCCTCCTTTCAATACCATCACATTAGGGAGAAAGCTTCGACATGGGTTTTGGTGGGGACAAACCGCATCTACTCATAGCACTGGGTCACTAAAGTGTAAAAAGATGATAAATAAACAGATTTAAGCATATTATCTAGAATTTAACAGTAACTTCCAGACCCCCTCCCCCCCAAAAAAGGAAAAGAACAATTTAGAGAAGATCACCTCTGGCAAGTGGTCACAGGAAGAATTTTTTTTTTCTCTTTTTTAGTACTAGGAATTGAACTCAGGGACACTCAACCACCAAGCCACATCCCCAGCCCTATTTTGCATTTTATTTAGAGACAGGGTCTCACGGAGATGCTTTAGTGCTACGTTTTCACTGAAGTTGGCTTTGAACTCATGATCCTCCTGCCTCAGCCTCCCAAGCCTCTGGGATTACCGGTGTGTGCACACCTGGCAGGAAGAGATGTTTTTTAACTAAAGCTTTTTTGTATGTGATGTACTTCACCCCTCTGTGTACCTAGGATAAGGAAGAAGAGAAGGGGAGAAGGAGAAGCCACTTGACCAAAATAAAGAGCAGGAAAATGCCATTTAAAAAAAAGATTTGAAGGGTGAGAAGTGGTCTGAAGCCGGTTAAGAAGAGAGTCTCATTTTTCCCTGAGTCAAGGCAAGGTGTTTGAACTGAGAATAGCAGAAAGAGTCCTGAAGGAGGAGTCACAAGGCCTACGACCCAGTCATGGCTCTGCTCCTAGTGCTGTGACCATGAGAAGGTCATCTAACACCTCTGAGCCTTAGTTGCCATGTTTATAAAATTAAAAAATCAAACTAAATCATCTCTAACACCACCGGACCCAGGACCGCCCATGTTTCTGGGTTTGCCCTCAAATCCTTAAAACCTTGCTAGCTTATCAGTTCCCCTTCCTGGGGCTCAATGCACAACCTCCAGAGACTACAAGATTTAGAGCTCCCACATTCTTGAAGTCACAGCTGGTGACCACTCAAGCCCCCTGAAGAATTCAGGAGGTTAAAGACTCACTTTAATATCTGCACAGTCCTCCAGAGGACACACCAGGAACTCAATAAATTCCAAGAGCCAAACCCACCAGCTCTGGAAGGGAAATGCAGAGCCCAGAGAACCATGAGTCTGAGTATCTTGTTAAGGTCAAACAAATTCTGAGATATCCAAAATTTTAAAAAAGCAGATCTAGAAAAAACTGGAAGCGATTAAAAAAAAAAAAAAAAAAAAACACACATATGACCACCCCCACAAATGGTTCTCTCAGGAGTGATTTCTTGCTGCTTCTTGTCTTTTTCATTAGCAGATTCCAACCTTTATAAACATCTCTTCCAAGTCGAAGGAAGAGTCAGTGGGAAGAAGGGAAAGTCTGAGGTTTACCTGAGATGGCCCAGGGACATGGGACAGTCGTGTCATCAGAGACCCCCTTTTGGAAATGCCAGGTAAAATAAAAGATCCTTGAGTCACCACATTCTTTATCTTGTTCCCTCAGCTGTGTCCATCCTACCCCCAAACACACACAAACACCACCCAGTCCCCGCCCCTAGCAGCACTCAGGTGGGATCCATGTTCCATGACAGGAAGAATGGACTTCCTCGCCAGGCTTCCCTCCACCCCACACAGTGATCAGGAAGGTTGGGTGCCGCAAAAGCCAAGGGTTACATTAAAGAGACTCTTACCCTAGGACACTGAATGAGTTAGTCCAAATTTCTCCCTTTCCAGACTTGTACCAATTATAAGAACAAGGTCACTGTTTCAGTCACCTTTTGCCCTGCTGTGACTAAAAGATCTGACCAGAACAATTTTAGGGAAGAAAAGTTTAGATGAGGGCTCACGGTTTCAGAGATCTTAGTCACAGAAGGCTGGCTCCATTCCTTGGAACTCCAGGTGAGGCAGAACATCATGGCGGAAGAGTGTCGCTCACATGGTGATCAGGAAGCAGAGAGAAGAGTCCACTGGTCCAAATTAAAAAATAAACCCAAAGCCACGCCCCCAGGTCCCACCTCCTCCAGCCACACCCAACCTGCCTCCAGTCACCACTGAGTTCATCCCATCAGGGATTTATTCACTGATTAGGTTAAGGCTCTCCCAACCTAATCTTTTCTCCCTCCAAACCCTCTGGTACCATCTCACACATGAGCTTTCAGGGGACACCTCACATACACACCATAACAGTCACAGTGTGGGCAATAAGCACAGTCAAGATGCAAGCCTGGATGGACAGGTCCCTCTGCCTGGCCCAGGAGGAATGAGAAATGGCCTTGTCTGTCAGGTGCTCACGGCTCAGCAGAACAGCTACTTCAACACACACTACCTAGCAGGTCACAGGCACTCACCAAATAACTTTGTTTAACCCCAACAGCACCTGGGGCAAAATGATTGCAATTTTATAAAGAATCAGGTTGGGAGGATGTCACCCAGCTATTGAGAGAAGAGTCAGGACAGAAACCCCGAACCATCCAGTTCTTTCCTGCTGTCTGGTCTCAGAGAAAAGGATGATGAAGACTTCACACCCATGCATACGAGGAACATTTGGTTCATATTTTCACTGGTGTCATGTTTTGGAAGCTGACAGCGGCCACAATATGCTGCCAAGTTAGCCCCAAATGCTCCAGTCTGTGAACAGCTTCCTGGAGCTGGGAACGAGGGGAGGGAGGACCTGAGACAAACAGACCAACCAAACAGACAGAGGGTGGAACCGTCCATAGAAACAAAGTGGGAGGGAGAGACATCTGACAGAAGGTTCCTTATGAGCCACACATGCCTGTGGGTATCTTTTGTAGTTCATGCCAGGAGAGGTGCCCTGGCTGATCCAAGGGCTTCTACTGGGGAAAAGGACCAGAACCTAGGGATCATGGAGGTAACGCTCCACTCAGTGTGTTGGGTTTCGTCCGGTTTCGTTCAAAGCAGTGGTTTTGCCATTATCAGGAACAGATTGGACATCCCAAGTTAAGTAGCAATCATTCTGTTATCCTCTTGGGAGTTGAAGACCCACTTTAACTATTAAATAAAATGATGCTCCTAAGATTCTTATTTTCTTTCTCCACCTGACTTCGCTGTTAAGGGGTTAAAAAAAAAAAAAAAAAAGAAACAAAAAAAAAAAAAAAACAAACCTTCCTCTTTCAGCAGCCTAATCTACAAGCAGCTAGAAAGAGTCCATCTGAAGAAAGAATTCTATTGCAAAATAAATAGCTCTAGGATCATCCAGAATCACCTGGCAGTTCTGTTGCAGAGTGTATGTATGAAGTTCTTATGCAGCACTGAAGACTAGGAAGAAACCCTGGGCAGTTACAGCCCCACCTAGAGGAGTCATATCTCCAGGCTGCAGTGGTTTGGGGGTGACAGAGTTCTCTTGAAAATTCTTTCCTCCAAATTCTTTACTAATTAGATTTACTCTGGCATCAGAGGGAGTTGAAATGAACTCAGGAAACAGGGCCAATAGCTTCAGGTACATGGTGAGGTGGGGGGCAGGTCAATGGGAGAGAATCTCTCCCTGTGTTATCCTAACCCAGGAACTCAGTGGCAGAGCTAAATACATTCAGCCAGACTTCTTTCCTTCTTTTTTTGTTTTTAAGACAGCTTGTCCTCTAATGGAAAGATGCCAGTAGAAGATTCTTACCCTTGCAGTGACTTAGTTGACAGGGGCAATGACTGACCAGCTAAGTTTCCCTGTATTTCCTCCCCATAATTCAAAGTCAGATGTTCTAGCCACCAACCCTCCTCATTAGCTCATCTCCACCTTTATTATTTTCTCAGAAAAATTGGCAAGCCACCTGCCTCCAGTGGGCCTGTGTTGAGAGAGGATTGCTGGCAGCTTGGGAGGCCTTTCTGCAGGGTAGAGACCCATTGTTTGGAAAAGGTGTTTCTAGTCATATTGTTACCAAGACATTCATCTACCTCCCAGATTTCAACTTCATAACCATTTAATGTTTTACAACAGACTGATTCTGGCACATAGCAAGGGGCTGCCCCCAAGCTAGCATGGGCTCCACCAATATCTTCATAAACTCATTTAATGGTACCATTATACAAGCATAAAAGAATACAGGTGAAATGGGTGGGAAGGCACCAGGAAAAAAAAATCTTCTGAATTTTGCATGGACACTGATTCCCAAACTACAAAACTGTTTTAGTCAGCTTTTTCACTGCTGTGAAAGGACCTGACCCAAACAATTGTAGAGGAATATTTAGGGGCTCACAGTTTCAGAGGTCTCAATCCATAGACAGTAGGCTCCATTCCTTGGGGCTCAAGGTGAGTCTGAGCATCATGGAGGAAGAGTGTGGCAGAGGGAAGCAGCTCAGATGATAATCAGAAAGCAGAGGAAGAGGTCTCCACTTGCCAGATACAGATATATATCCCATAGTCACGCCCCCAGTGAACCACTTGCTCCAGCCACACCCCTCCTCCTCCAGTTACCATTCAGTTAATCCCACCAGGGATTGATTCACTGATTATGTTAAGGTGATAACCCAATCATTTTTCCTCCAAACCTTGCATTCTCTCACTTGTGAGCTCTTGGGGATACCACATCTAAACCATAACAAAAACTAAATTTCTCATAACAAAATTATTATGTTTAACCTAACTTTTAAATCTCTTAGCACCACTGTCTTCCATGTATTGCCAAAGAGCACCTCAACACACCATTCTGACTTCCATCAGGATCTGCCAGCACCATGCCCACATCTCAGGCAAATGCCTCATAGCATTTGGGCATCTAGGACTGGGTCCAGCTGCAAAAGGAGAACTTGATGGCAGGAGACACTTATCTCAAAGGGTCATTATTATCTTAAGTAGATTACTGTTTTACATAATTAATCATTAGGTGGGGAAGAAAGATGAGTTGGTGGCTAAGGAAGTAAGGAGGTTAGGTGGATAAGAGGACAAGTTAATAGCTGAGTCTCCACTCCTTCTATTATTAGCTGTGTGACCTGAACATATACATGCTTAATAAATATTTCTGGAATGAATGAATGACTTGATCTCTCTAAACCCAGATCCTCTGTCTATAAAATGGAGCACAATCTGCCAAAGCTCCATCACCATTATGTTTGTCTTAGAATCAGACACACGGTGGCCTCTGTTCTGGAATCTTTTCAAACATACTTGTGTAGTACTCTTAGAAGACAGATTTAGTCTGTCCCTTCAGAGGGCAGGTTAGTTTACTGTCCAGTATAACAAAGATAATATCTCCCTCTGGAGCAAAGGTCAGACAAGATTGCCTACCACGTTAAAAGACAGTGGGAGTTCTCGGCTCAGAGTGCAAATTCACTGTGTTCTCAACATTGATCTGGGCCACTCCACACCAGCCTCACAGAGGCGAGGAAAAAGAAACTAAGGTAAATGTGAAGGTGACATTGAGAGTTGACCATGTATAATAAAGAACTTTGTCTCTGACCCAGGAGTCTCTCATCTTCTGCCAGCATCCATGAAACAGGCAGGCTACTTGACTTGAAAGGAAGGTAAAAATCACAGCTCTTCACCTGTCCTGATAATAACAGTCTCTACCTCATAGTGTTGCTGTATTTAATGACATACAGTATATCAGGAGTGTCTGGTTCAAAGTAGGTACTCAATTAATATTAATTTCTGTTACTGTCCTCTGTAATAAATGATCTTTTAATCTGTATATATTCAAACAGCATGTTTATAAGATGTATTTCACTCTCATTCCTCAATAACAAATATAATAGAAAATATGACTAAGTGATCTTGATAAAATAGAGAGATGCAGTTAGGGTGAAACAGACTCAAGATAAACTCTAATGTTGAGGCACATTACAGTGATTGATATGACTTCAACCTACTCTACAACTCAGTGATCAAAATCCATAGAGGACAAGATTCATATTCCAGTTCACCCATCCACCAAGTATAAGACCTTGGGCAAATTACACAGGGTTTTATCTTCCAAAATGTGGAAATTAAAATATCTACTCTTCACCTAGTACTGTGAGGATTAAACATTGCAGTAACTTGCAAAGTGTCTAATGCAACGTGTGGCACACAATAAACATTGGATTGGAATTTTATTATTGGATGTTTATTGTTTTGTTCAAAGAAACACAAGAATAAGCTCAAGAAAAGAGTTGTAATGCTATTTGTCTTTCCCAAAGTGCTCTCACATTGGCTCTTCAATCCTGTCAATAATTCAGGGAGTCAGACAAGATCAACATGAGCCCAGTTTTACAGATGGGAAAGCAAAGGCAAGGGAGGTAAAGTGGTTTTCCCAAGATCAAAGATCTAGCACATGGCAGACATTTTATTTCCTAAAGCTTCTTTCCATGTGGACAGCCACCAGAGACTGTGGAAAGGTAAAGATCTCTCCGTGCTTTTGAGTAACAGCTCACACATGACCAGGAGCTGGAGAATGCATTTGGCTCAGCTCACCAGCCTTATGGGCTTGGAGCTTTTCAACCAAATGCAAACTTTTGGTGTGTGTGCATTTAGGTTTTGCCAAGAGTAGATGGCTTTCTATTTTTAAAAAGGAGGGGGAAAGCACTTTGGAAGGGATTTAAATCAAACTCTAAAGTCTTCGTGGACATCAAATAACTCTTAGAAAACAACATTTTGATGAGTTAAGTATAAATGAATCAAAAACATATGGACTAAATTTCCCTTGAAATACACAAGGGTCTAAAAATTAAGGGGAAAATGCATTGATAAAATACATTTGGGATTTTATTGAAACCAAAACATTTACAAAGCCATTACATATCCCGATGCACCCAACCTCAGTGTGCTCTCTTCTGCCAGCCATGGCCAGTCTCCACGGGCCTCCCCAATAATAGGCTGCCAAATATTTCCTTTCTTGCCAAAAAAAACACTGGACTCCAAGCCCTCCCACTGCAGTTTGGATCCTGTCTCATGTGCAGTTGATGAAACACCTTCAGCCCAAGTAGTGGGCTTCAATCCTCCTGAATTTCCAAGCAGCAACCTTGATCAAATGGCTCTGCACAGCCCATCAGACCGAAGGCCTAAGATCTGATGTCTGCCTAAATGGTTTTCTAAGTGGCTATTAAATTAAGCTTCCAACTTGCAGTCCTCAAGCTAGTAAACCATCAAGTTACTTTCCAGGCTTGTGAAATTAGCTAAAGAAGAATTTAAAAGCCGGAGCAGGGGCTGGCATAGGAGAACAGGGCAGCAATATATCACACGACTGTGCACACCCCTGCAGAGGATCCCAGCAAGCTGGCAATGAGCATGTGATATTAAACCGAAGCCCTTAATTTAAGGAAGCGGAATCAACCAACTAGTAATTAACAAATTATTCCTAAACAGGCCTCGCTTAAAAATTAAGTTGAACTACCATTTTTCTATAACTCATCAGGAAAACGCTGACTGGTACTTAAAGTAAACACAACTTACGCAGATGGTGAGTTTTCAGAGAACGCCAAACCTATACTTAAATAAATCAATGTTGTCAGACTGGAGCACTACATGGATACTCAGCAGAATTCATGGGCATCTTTGCAAGATTTGGCAATGATTTACTGTCACGTGGAGATGACAAGTGAGAGTTCTAAGTTTTCCTGTTGGAATGTTTTGCACCCCTGAGACAGGTAAAGTCTACTGGAAGGAAGTGTTTGTCAACTGGTATCCCAGGAGCATGTCATAGAAGGAAAGATGATCCACCAAAGTACAGAGAAGTGCTTCTGTGTTTGCTCACTATCCCATTCATTTGCTCATTCAAGAAATATCTGTTTATCAGGTGGCAGGCGTTTTGCTAGGCCCTGGGCATGCCAAGCTGAATGATACTCAAAATTACTCACAAATCACACAGACACAGAAAGAGTTCATAATGCAATTGGTTAAATTCTAGTACAGAAATACTTCAGGAAGCACTTTGAGAGGCTAACTCCACTTGAGGCACTTTAGAAAGCTTCTGTTTTTGGAGGTGCCATCTTAGAGGATATGGCCTAGAGGTTGGAGTCTAGGTCCTGAAGTAACAGGTTCAAATCCTGGCTCCATTATTTACTGGCCATGTGAACTCAGCCATTCAACCTCTCTGAACCAGGTTCCTCCTCTGCAAATGGGACTGATAATGGTACCTCCATATAAAAATTAAATGGAAGTCTGATATATAATAAGTGTGATTATCTTAACTGGATATTACAGGAGCTTATCTAATGACTGTCCATAGAAAATATTCCAGTTAGCACGGTAGCATATGCAAAGACAGGGGTTTAGGAATGGTCTGACAGTTTGAAAGTGTGATGAAAAATTCAGTAGAGCAGTTTCAAGAAGTATACAGGAAGAGGAATCAGGTATAGAATAGGGTCACATTATGAAAAACTTTGTACATTCATCCAAAGAGTTAAATTTTATTCCTTGAGCAATTGAAGTCAGCAGAGGTTTGATGCAGTTAGCTTTGGGTTTTCAGTTCATTCTGCCTGCAGTGTGGTACCTGGGTTCCAGAGGATGACCTGAGATCCACTCAGCATCAAATGACAGGTCTGTTTGTGCATCTTGTTTGTTTGTTTGTTTCATCACAGATAGGTAGGCCTCTCTGAATAACAAAGTATAGCAAAGGAAATATTGCTACTTTGGTTTATCAAGGAAACTTGCAGTACATAGCAATGTTCAGTTATTCACCATCCTCATCCTGCTCTCCAAATCTTGGGGGGACTCTGCTTGCCTCTCTTCCCATCCTACAAAATGTTGGCCCTGGATTTCAAAACTCGCTGTTGGGAGTACATTTGTAACTACTCAATTTTATTAGTTTTAATGGTGTTCACAAATCACAGAATGTTAGAAGTAGAAGGGAATTTATGACAATCGCTAAATCCAGTTGCTCCCCACCTGGGGGTCTCCGGATTCCTAGGAAGTCTGTGAAAGTAATAACCAAGATCAGTTCTATTTTCAGCATTTCCAAAAGCTTGGTATATATTTAAACAGTTAATCAATCATTCACACACAGATACACACACACACACACACACACACACACACACACAAAAGCTCCACGTGCCAAGCAAAATGTCAACTTTCTTTACTGCCAGCTACAATTATCTGGATTCAACATGGTACCATCAACCATCTCACGCTTATCACAACTTCTTATTGATGATGATAATTAAAAAGAAGAGTCAGTTAAAATTTATCAAATAGAAACATAAAGAAGTAAGGAAAAACAAAAAGGACTTTCGTGGTATAGAAGTGGGGATGGGTGATCTCTGGTCCATTCTCAGTGACGACATGGCCCCGCCCCCCCCACATAACTCACCAACATGGTCAACAACCTCATTCCCGCCCACCTCCTACCCATTTTTAGAGTGTACATCAGATCCTTCGTTGTGAATGTTTATTGGAAGTGAAAATACATGAGTATTCCAAGGTTATCTACACGTTAAGGGAAACTCTGAACTTCAGAAAGTCTCAAGAAAGGAATGAGGTAAGCAGTATCGAGTCTTGGACAAAACCCTGTTACATAACACAAATGTGCCTCCAGACAGTTGGGTCTCTCAGAAGGACCCCTATGCTCTAGTAAACACTTAAGGCACTGCATAAATGATGTATCACACTGCAACCCCACCACAAATGACTCCTGAATACAAGCCTCTTTAGATAACTGGAAAGTCTGCTGTAGGGAAGGACATTTAAGCCTGACAGTCATCAGATTTTCATCTTATGCACATCCTTTCTCTTTTCTATTCTAGAGCAGATTTAGGTTCATAACTTCAAAAGAGTCATGCAAAGAATAGTAGAAATGTTCATCCTTTTGAGTGACTGCATTTAAGACATAGGATGATATGCCTTTGTTTAGAGATGGTGGGAATGTATTTATGAATCAGTCATTAATAATATTAGTACTGAGAATAACATCAGTTCCAGTTCCATTTCATTATAGTACCAACTACACTTGAAGAGTACTGTCATAGGTGAAAGGAGCTGTGCTTTTATTTTACTTCTTTAAAATCAGTGGTCACCAAAATTAGGGTTTTGTAGGTGCTCAGTGAAATAACACATTGAACTCACAGGCATCTTATATTAGTGAAGGTGCCAAAAGGAAGGTCTATGGAACGAAGACTTCATTAGTATTTCTCCATAGAGATAGCTCCATCTGGAGAAGATGGAATGGTGGTCTCTCTTGGCAAGCTTATTAAGTTATGACTACAGCAGAGTGACCAGGGCTACAAGGCACCAGGGACAGAAGGCAATCCTGGCCCTGCTCTTAAAAGCTACATGATCTCGGGTGAAATCTTCAGACCCTCTGAACTTCAGTTTCCTCATCAGAACAGAGACAATAATACCTACTAAATAAAACACAGAAAGGGCTTAACACAGCAACTGGAATACAATAAGTAGGTACTAATCTAATTAATTTTATTCTCAACATGCATAAGCAGTAATAGGAAATCCTTAACCACACCCTTTAACGGGTGTACCACAACACTTAAGAGGTGCTTCCCTGTGTCACTACAGGTTGGGAGAGTCCTTTTCAGGTAAGCAAGATCATAGTTCTGGGGGTGGGGGGGCCCTCAGGTCAAAGTGGAGACAAAACCAGGACTGGATCGCACCAAGTTGAAGACCTTTGGATGCCTACTGTCTTAAAACCAGATAAAGGACAGTTAGGGACAACTCATTGTTTTGCAACCTATGAGTTTCTGCAAGAGCACAGTGCACAATTTCATTTGGGGAATTTTATTTAATAAATGCAACCTGTTCCCCAGTTGCCATCACAGTGGTGACAAGTCCTTAAATCCTACCATCAAATGCTGTGAAAGACTGGACTGGTCCCGTGTATCAGAAGCAATGTAGTCTAAATGGAATCTCAGAGACCTTACTCTACTCTGGAACTTAATCCGAAAAACCAATATTCAATTATTTCCTAGAAAAAAAATGCCATGGAAATTTCGTGTGTTGGGGGAAAAAGACAATCCTATCTGAGCACAGGAGAATAATTTTCAATAACAAGGCTCAAAATCTTTATATTTGGCATATTTAAGATAGTGTAATTCAGTTCTGACAAGGAACCAAATATCCCTCTAGAAATGTCTTCTTCAGATGTTCTTGCCACCCAAAGGAATAATAATAAAAACATCCATGTTTTAGTTTGCTTTCTAACTGCTGTGACTAAAAGACCCAACCAGAACAACTATAGAGGAGGAAAAGCTTACTTAGGGGCTCACAGTTTCAGAGGTCTCAATACACAGACAGCAGGCTCCATTCCTCAGGGCTCAAGGTGAGTCTGAACATCATGGTTGAAGAATGTGGCAGAGGGAAGCATGGTGATCAGGAAACAGAGAGAGACTCCACTAGCCAGAAACAAATATATACCCCAAAAGCCACGTCCCCAAAGAGCCACTTCCTCCAGCCACATCCCACCTGCCTCCAGTTACCACTCAGTTAATCCCATCAGGGATCAATTTATTGATTAGGTTAAGGATGTGATCCGATCATTTCTCCTCCAAACCTTGTGTTGTCTCACACTTAAGCTTTTGGGGGATATCACGTCTAAACCATACCAATCCATGAGTAATAAACTGGCCCCATTCTGGGCCCCCTCCACGGGACAAGGAGTTGCGGGGGACCCTCAATGGTTTTCTAGCAAACACACTGGGAGGACAAACACAAGCCAATAAATCATTTACGTCTGGGGCCGAGGTCTCAGATATGTTGAAGAAATATCAGAAAACCTAGGTAAGGAAAGGGCTCATGCACAAATGCACACGACGCAGGCTACAGAAGACCTCTGCGGCTTGAGCTGCAAGGGCAAGAGCATTGATTTTTACTGGAGAGGGCAGATCAGGTTACAGGAACGCACACATTTAATTTTTATGAGACTGAACGCTCACAAAAACAAACAAAAAAAATCTGACTTTGTGACACATTAATGAAGTCAGTGAAGGGCCACTTTAAAATAAAACAAAGGGAAAAGAACTGGATGGTGTTACCTAAAGGTCTTTGGAAATAAACAGTAAGGCCACAAGCCACTCCATCATGTTCTGTGACCCTTTTAGTCTCCTGGCCAGGGAAATGTTAGATCCAGGTCATATCACCATCTTATTTTTTATATAAATGCACATATATGATATTATTCACCCTGTTCTAGTTTATATCAAGAATATTTTTCATTTTCTAGCTAAACCCAAGAGTCACCAATCTTCCAGCTCTCATCCTCGACCCAAGGGGAGCAAGCAGCAGCAGCAACTAGCGTCATACCAGAGCATCTTCTTCCAGTCAAATGTAATTTACAGCTGAGAGTTTGGTTCATCTGTCACACGAGAATTATACGACCCCACCACTTACCCTGAAAATAAATATGTGCTCCTCATTCAGG
This sequence comes from Sciurus carolinensis, assembly GCF_902686445.1. Taxonomy (NCBI): domain Eukaryota; kingdom Metazoa; phylum Chordata; class Mammalia; order Rodentia; family Sciuridae; genus Sciurus; species Sciurus carolinensis. Next base: position 87,540,727 of record NC_062220.1, on the reverse strand, counting down.
TAAATGAGATCGTTTCAGAAATAAATTGACTCCACCACTAAAACTTGCCCTTTGCATGGAAAATAAATGTTTGAATTTTTTTCTCCTGATGAAGATGATATAGCTAACACTTAAATTTAAGAGGCTGGTTATATGTTCCTCATTCATATTAAGGCCAGGAGAAACCGGAGGCCACTAGAGCCAGAAACATCCCATAATAACTCTGCTAAATCAACTCTCAGCTCTTATCAGTATGCAAAATCTCCCTGGCAAAAATGGAGGGGAAAAGGTCAAAACACACATCTCTACGGACGACCCTACATCTGGCAATAAAGCAATCCTGCAAAATGACACTGAATTTTTACTAGACCACGCAAAGCTTTTGGCTACCCACTCCCCCCTAGAACGTTCTCTTCATTTGAGTTTCATGACAGCTTTGTCAATTAAGGAAGGTATTATTTTCCCATTTATAGTCTGGGAAACTGGGTCAGCATGCAGTTACCTAAGTATCCACAGGTTCACAGCTAGTCATAGGTTGAGGCAAGATTTTAAAAAATAAATAAATAAAAGCCAGGCAGTCTGGGTGATACTTCTAACATTCATTCAACCTCTGCTTTGAAAGGAATTATAACACACGGCCCCTACCCTCAAGTTGGGTGTGCTCTAATGAGAGAAATGAGACCTTCATATGCTAAATTAAACAACATTAAACAGCAGCATTCAAGGGAAAAAACTCACTGATGCTAAATATCCACTGATTTAACTATCATAAACTCAGGGCCACAGTAATTACATGAATTTTTAGAACTATAAAAAAATTCTTTAATAAATTAATTCACAGTTACAAACTTAAAACCATACAATAAGAGCCAGGGCTACTGTCCAGAACTTGTCATTCCTTAAATTGTTTATATCCACAGAACTTTTCTGCTGAATATCTAGGTAGACTATAAGAGTCTTAGGTATAATTATTTACCAGTAAACTAACCACCCCAGATTAGATGACTCACAATGAAAGAAAAGAAGTTAATATGGTTTAAAAATCAACAGCCTGAAATATTTCCCTTTTACTATTGAGTTACTATGATCTGTGGTTATCCAGAGTGTTACATTTGTTTTTATTGTTATCGTTGCTGTTTTGCACTTAGAACTCCAAAATCTTTCTAAATACTTTCAACAAATTTTCAAATTTCTATATATCAAGGAATTCACTTAGCATGGGGTAAAATAAACATTACAATGAAGCTATGAAGATAATAGATTTTAAAAAGTCTACAAATAACTGGATCGGGTTGTTGAATTTTGGCATTTGATAAAATTACTATAAAAGGAATGAAAAAGTTAATGATCTAATGATTATAATAATTAGTCATTATATTTTCAGTTTCTAAGAATAATTAATTAGAGCATACCTTTGAGGTATTATTATCTCCATCATAAAATGAAGAAGAGGAGATGGAGCCCAGATGAACTGAGTTGCCTCTGGCCACCTGGGATTCCTGATCCCTGCAAGAGGACTCCCAGCAAACGCAGCGGGCTCCCTCTGAGCTGGCGTGGGGAAGGTCATTCGTGAAATGGCATAAACAAGAAGCTCGCCATTTCTCTGTCAACTGTTCCTCCCAACTAGTGTTACTGACCCTCTTCACTTCTCATATGAGAGTCTCTTCAGACTGTGGTTTCCTTGGCAAGCTGCCACCAAAAAGTGTAGTTGAGTGAAGTGAGATAAGTAGAAGTCTGGATCTTTTAAAAATTTTATGACAGTAGAAGGAAGAGGGAAATAGAAAAATAGAAGGAAGAGTAGCCGAGTTGAAGTAGAAATGGCATTATTCTGAAAGCATGCTGTGTGTGCAAATTTACACGCTGATAAATAAACCACTACAACAGGAATTAGAAACCACAAAAATTTTTTTGAAAAAACCTTTGGTATCAAAAATATATGAGGGGGGCTGGAGTTGTGGCTTAATGGTAGAGCACTTGCCTAGCATGTGTGAGGCACTGGGTTCGGATCCTCAGCACCACGTATAAATAAATGAATAAAATTAAAGTCTATTAACATCTAAAAAATACATGTTTTTTAAAAAGTATATGGTTCTACTTGTATTTCTAAATTTTGAAGATTATGGAACATATCCTTTCCATGTTTCAAAAAGGTTAATTTCTATAAGCAAAATATAAATGCTCTGAGAGGAAAAAAAAAATGGCCAAAAGATAGAGACACATGCATGGGCAATTTGATTGCCAACAAATACATGGAAAAAATACTCAATGTCCCTTTTAGTTGATTAAAAGCAAATTAAAACAATTTTTCACCTAATAAATTGGAAAAAAATTAATAATGACACCTAAATCTTAGCACGGTCACATTGCCTGGATGTCACAGAGGCAACAGGTATAAGCTGTTTTGAAAACAATTTAGCAAACTCTATCTATATAGTCCACTTGTTGGAAAAACTCCTTTGGAAAAAGAAGAGATACTGGTGAGGGGTTATGAGCAAGAAGGTTCATCAAAATATTATATATTGCCAGGGAAAAGTTCAAAATAATTTATGCATCCAATAAGCATTTGGTCTAGGTAAATTATGACAAATAGAAGATTACGTCGCCATTAAAGAAATGTTTTCAAAAAATAAATTATGACCTTGAGGAAAAGTTCACAAATTTTATGCTAAGCAGAAAAAAAAATCCAAAGACAAAATTGCAAATGCTCTCTGAACTATAACTAGATGATATGGATGTATAAAGACAGGTTACAGGAAGGAAAAACATCAAAATCACCAACAGTCATTATCTTTGGTTAGACTTGTCTTTATATTTTTCTGCATTTTGAAGAGTATTTTTAAATTAGAAAATAGTAAAATTTACCTTAAAAATTCAAAAAGAAAGCAAGGAATCTCTGAACTTGAGATAAAGTTATCATTTTTCACTGTTTCGGTTCGAGCCAGTTAACATTCATCTTGACTCAGCCAGTCCATCTGGGAACTGGGATTGGTTCATTCCCTGTTAAAACTTTCCATTTTCATGTTAAAACAATCCCCAGTTACTCTTTCAAGAAAAATAGATGCCCTGTTTCTTTTCAGATCGTTTTTCTCACAAGGTCAGCTTCAGGGAAAAATCTGGAGGAAAGAGAAGTTACCAAGACCACTATTTTAAATAATGTGCTCTCATTTTAAAACCCCAGGTGACCACTGCCAAATTGCCTGTGTGCTTGCTGCCTTGCAAAAAAGTCACAGGCAAAAGCCGTAAATGACACAACCAAAAAAAAATGAATGTTTCTTGTTCCAGAAGATATGTACAGGATATGCCAAGTGACTCCTACACTGGGTGTTTTTCTGAATGAGTTTCTTGTAAGTTCCATCACATGAAACTAATGTAATACTAGGAATCCCTGGGATGTGAGGACCTCTTTCCAAATGCCTCTGCCACATTGCCTTAGCCATTGGCCAGTCAAAATACACAACCCTTCAACTCTGTGATACACATGGCATAATTATAACATCCAATTATAAAGTTTCAGTGCTCATATTATGTTTGCCCAAACATGGCTTTTGGCTAATAGTTGTCAGAATCTCTTTCCAATAGCAGCTGGATGTGCTATAGCTAAGGCAATCAGAACCACCACCACAACAAAAAGATCATAGCTGTTTGCAGCCACCCCCAAATCCTGCAAATCCTGCAATGATTTGTAAGACTGCATTTAGATTTAAATCTACACACCCAACTGGCTCACCACACCTCACGTGACCGGATATTTGCCCAGGTCTCCAACCTCATCTTGGAGCATCTGCCCCTTTACCACTATGCACTGACCATAACTGGCTTTTTTTTTTTTTAAACTATGGCCAAAACAAACAAACAAAACAAAACAAAAACAAAAAAAACTCACTCGTTTGCATAGCACTAGGACTCTTCTATACCTGGAATAATATTCTTTCTCTCTCTCTCTCTCTCTCTCTCTCTCTCTCTTTTCAGTGCTGGGGATTGGGGATTGAACCCAGGGGCTTCGGTTTCAAGTGTAGATCAGAAGTAATTCATACATGTATGATTACACTACTGGTGTGACTCAGTACCATGTTCAGTCAGAGGATGAGAAGTTATACTCCATTTGTGTGCAATGTGTCTAAATGCATTCTGTCACATATAACCAATTAGAACAAATAAAAAATTAATTAAAAAATAAAAATAAAACTACCTTGTTAGATGAAAACGACTTGTGATAAACTAAGTAAAAAAGTGAAGTTCAAAATTGTGCAGACACAGATTACAACTATGAAAACCTTATACGAGAATATGAAATTTATGTTTTTGTATGTATATGGAAGTACTCAGTAATAAAGTAGAAGTTAAGATTTAAAAAAAAGTAATGAAGTGAATGGATGACATCCCAATCTGAACTAGCAAATTTAAATGAACAAAATTTAATTTCACTACTCTTGCTTAGGAAAGACTGACCTTTGTTTACCTCCCTTCCAAATGCTTTCCTTCTCAATGGAGAGGTGGTAAATATGCAAAGAAGAGTGAGTGCTAGAAGTAAAAGAAGGAATCAGGATTCTTTACTGGTTCTAATTCTAAATCTAGAAGGTTTGAGTACCAGTTTTCCTTGCCTGTCCCCACTGTTGTGTCTTCGGGAAACTGCTTCTCTTATTTCTGTCATTTCGAACATGACCGCATTATTAGTGCCACAGACACAGCACTAACTTGTGGTGTTGTTCACAAGTACTTCTGTGACTTGCAGTCTCTGATATGTCCCCTAAGGAGCCCACCTGCTGGTGACACTTGCATAATCTCCTCCAGAGTACAGGTTCGACCTAGTGACTTGCCTCCAATGAACAGAAAAGGGAGGTCACTTCCTGCTGAGACTGGATTACAAAAAGAGACTAAGACTTCCATCTCTCACTTTCTCCTTCTTAGAGCCTTTGCTTACTCTTGGGGAAGCCAGCTGCCCTGTTGTAAGCCCCCCTATGAAGAGTACCCAGTAGTAGGGAGTGGATGTCACACCAATATCTGGCAGAGCCTGAAGTCTGCAATAGCCATGTGAGTCAGGAGGTAGATCTTCCCCCAGATGAGGTTTGGAATGACTCACAGTTCCTGGCAGACATCTGCATTACAGCTTTGTGTGAGACCCTGATAAGAGACCCCAACAGAGCCACACCCAGATTCATGACCTACAGAAACTAATTTGTTACACAGCAGTAGCTAACTAATACAATCACCTAAAACCCAAACTATATACTTAACATTTTCTTTTCTTTTTTGTTAGAATGAGAATGAAAGGAGATTTAGCTCCCTAAATTTTAAGGTAATATCTTAGAAAGTATATGAATGGAGGATATTCAGAATTAGAAATAATTACTCAGAATTCATTCCCAAAGAGGATAATAGCAATATTCAGTACATCAATCATAATAGCTGCTCATAATTTATATGGCATTTTAAAACCCAAATAGTATTTTCAAATTCATGGCCACTTATTCTTCTCAAAACAACTATAGAAGAAGATAGTATTATAATCTCTATCTTACAGGTGAAGGAATTTTGTGAATTCCATGAGAGCAAGGACCTTTTCTCTGCTTTCCCAGTGCCCTCCTCCATAAGGAGTTCTGTAAACACTCAATACATATTTGTTGAGTGAATGCATCCCCAAAAAATATTATCTAAAAAGAGGGGCCTTATTTATGAAACTCCCCAACTTATACATATTTACACATCAATCAATCAGTCAACCAGCAACCTCTCTACATACAAGTGTAATATGTTTTCACAGAACAAGTGTGTTTGTAAAACAACACAGGCGTTCTGAAATCCCACATAGCTTTTTCAAAGACAATAGGGAGATCTTTCCCTAATTGAATCCTGTTTTTCTTACAGTTCTACTCTGTGCCAAAGACAGAAGCCTAGAGCTCTTCTGTGAGCTAACAACCCTTTCTTGGTAAATCAAATCTCTTCCCTAAGCCATTGTTTCCTATAATCTCCCAGGAAAGGAGGCAACAGACCTCTTATAGAAAAACAGAGGAGGCCACAGGCAGCTCAGACCCACACCATGCCCCACCCTTCCCCTGCCATGCCTGGTCTCATAGGCCCTGGTAAAATGGCAAGCGATAAGTGATAGGTCTTCTCAAAGGCCACTATACAATAGTCTGGGATGTTGGGAAAGAACTGTCCATAGGATGCAATAAGATTACCAACAAGGAAAATTACCGCCCAGAAGGTTGGGGTATTTTGATTAGGAAGTTCACATAAGCCTTCAATTCTTTTTCTTTTCTAAGTTTCAAAGTTTCAGTTTCAATGCTGTGAAGAAAAAATGTTTTTCTTAGTGATCTATGAAGGAGGACCTCATTTAGATTAGAATCAGGGAGATGCAGGGGTTGTCTAGGCAGAGATGGTCACAGTAGAAGCAAAAGCATGTGCAAGGGCCCTGTGACTGAGAAGGGGTTGGGTTTCCAAGGACCGAACATTCCAGTGTTTGGGGCCCACTGAGTAAGGGGTTGTGTGTTGTTAGAGGAGGCTGGGCTGTCCGATACCCAAGGCCGTGGTCCCAATTCTAGCAGTATCTGCACCTCAGACCCCTTCCATATTCAGTATCTCACTGTCCACTCAACATTTCCTTACATATTCCCCAAACTGAATTCCTGGTACCCCACAACAAACCTTTTCCACTGCCATCTTCAACTAATGGTAGCTCCATCTTTCCAGTGTCTCAGGATGCAAACCTTAACACGACCTCACACCCAATCCATCAGCAAGCCCTGTCTGTTTTACCTTCAAAATAAGCCCTGTTCTCACCATCTCCCCCGCACTTACCCAGTCCCCCACCACCACCACCCTCACTCAGTACGGTCTTCTTTTCAACCACAACAAGGGAGGGCTTTGTAGATGATAGAATCTCTGCTCAGAACTATCCACTGGCTTCCTATATTGCTGAGACTAATACCCAAAGTCCATGGCATGGTCTACAAGACCCTACTATGTTCACATCCATTTCCTTGGAGTTCCTCAAACACACCATCAAACATACCAGGGCCTTTGTACCAGTAGCTCCCTTGCCTAGAACACTCTATCCAGATATCCCTAGGAAGTGGCCCACACTTCAGCCTCTCTCTATGTACTCCTATGTCACCATATCAGCAAGGCCCTCCTGTACTACTGCCCAGGAAGATGAAAGAGCACACCTTATCCATGCAACTTGCTTGACCTCTTTCTAGCACTTACTATCTGATGCATTTTCTGGTCAACTATTTGCTTAGAGATTTTGTCCATTTGGTTCATTATCATCTCCTTAGAACTGGGAAGAGGTCTAGCTAAAGAGAGCCAGGGTCCACTTTAACCATGTGCTTTGTTGGGTTGTCATGTCATCCCCAGAAATTCTCTCGTAATGAAATTATAACCCCAGAAAAGATATGTATTGAGTATCAAATATCTAAGATGGAAGTTCTGAAGAAGCACCAGGAGGAGAGGGAAGCCTGACTAGGAGGGGAGGGAGGAAAGAGGTTTACAGTAGACAGGTCTGTCTCTGGGGGAAGAAGGCAGGTCCCTGAGTCCCAGCAATGGGCACTAATAGGCACTTCTAGAATGTGTCCAGAAGAGAAGAAGCAAGGACACAGGAAGAAGAGGAGCATGAGGGTGCCCAAGACAAACTTGGTCTCTGTCACAATTTTGCCCAAGCTATATCTTAAAGGAAGAATTTTTCAACCAGATACAGGGAAGGAGATGAGTACTTTCCTTGCCAAAAGACTGGTCATGTGTTTTTTTATAATCATGAAAAAAATCCACAGCACATTTAAATGTCAAACAATAGGGAATGGTTAAGAAATTATGGTATAGCAACTCAATGGAATATCATGTATAATCACAGTTTTGAAAACTAGGCAGCAACATGAAAAAATGTCTGTGGTAGAATTTTAAGTGAAGAAAGCAGAATTTTAAAATGTGTCAATGCTATGATTAAAACTATTCAGAAGTTAGGTTCACCTCTGGCCAAGGCATGCAAGGAAATGTAAAAATGGTAAGTCAGTGATTCCTTAGAGTTGTGAGAATCTCTGCGATTTATCCACCCCCATTTTTAGATTTCTAAGATATTATAACCACATCTCTTTGAATACAAAATTTTAAAATAAAGTGATGCTGAGGGAAGGTGACCTTATCAATACACTTGTAAATCCTCCCGTAGCCATTGCTATCCAGGAACACTCAGCAGCCATCAAATGTCACATACTGGTGATAGGAAATTCATAGCAACAATATGCAAGAGTCCCTTTCATCCGATCACTCAGCATGAATCAACCACCTACTCTCTTCAGAGGACATGCAAGGTTCTCTGAAGGAAATTGAAACTGAAACATTCAGTTCTTGCAGTTATGGGACTTCCCATTCAGTAGAAAGAATACATGGTGAACACAGGAATAAGCACAATTAGAAGACACGGTCTAAAAGAAGTCATAAGGAAAATGTTAACAAAGCCCTAAGGAATGAATTAATTTTATATTCTGGTTTTGGCTTTGGAGATCAGGAGGTGATGACTGAGATGGACCTTGGAGAAGGGTGTTTCTCCAGGCAGAAGGTGAGTGTGTTCGTGTGTGTGTGTGTGTGTGTGTGTGTGTGAGAGAGAGAGAGAGAGAGAGAGAGAGAGAGCATGCTCACTTGTATGCAGGTGTGCATGTGGTTCCAGTGCGCTGGAGGTGGCCACGAGATGTTCCCTTAACTGCTGAGCCTCACTCATCTATACAAGAGCTTAATTCTAGTTCCTTGGTGGGTTGGTCTATCATAAAAATCGAAATGGCAGATTGAACAAGAAAGTTGACCTAATAAAGGCTCAATAAATAATTCTGTTCTCCTTAATTCTCAGTTCATAGAAGGAACTGGTTAGAAAAATAGCACAAGGACAAAAGTCACAGGACATTGCTCAGGGGGAGTCTTGGCAGTGACAAGTTCAAGATGCTGGGAAAAAAGACAATGTCAGTGATGGTTATGAACTTCAAGTTGGGAGCCTAAGGAACAGTGGTGGCCCCACTGAAATGGGCGTGTCAGGAGGAGAACTAGCATGAGGATTGGTATTTGAGCCATTTGAGAATTAAAGAAGAGCAGGAGTCCATCTAGGGTCCATTTGGATGCTAAGACTCTCGCCCAGGAAAGAGGTGTAGGCTGGTCACATATGATACATGCTGTAAAAATTTTCATAGTTGACTTCCTATTACTGAGGTCTGTAATGCTCCCAGCAACCCCTCTCCATGGCTCATCATGATACACTTATCCCAAATAAGCATAAATGTGGTTGGATCAAAATATCCTATTTGGCATATATTCCAACTGAATTCAACATACTATATTTTCCTCTGTGATGTGTTATCTTTTTAAAATAGCTTCATGAGAAAAAATTCACATATCACACATTCACCTGTTTAAAATATATAATCCAATAGCCTTGCACTCTTCATGGGTATGGACAGCCATCACTGTGATCAATTTTAGAAGATGTTTAGAACATGTTCAATCCACAATGAAATCACACACCCTTCAGTTGTCACCCCTGAGCTCCCAACCCCACCCCCAGCTCTAGGCAGCCACAGATCTATCTTCCGTCTCCACAGATTTGCCTATTCTGCACCCTTCAAGTAAATGGAATCATACAATATAAGGTCCGTGGTACCTGAATTCTTTTTTGTTAACAGAAAGGGATCACGATTCATTCATATGGTAGTATATGTCATTCTTAATTTCTTTTTATCAATACTATTCCAATATGTAGATAAGCCATATTTTGTTTATCCACTCATGAGTTGATGGACTTTGGGTTGCTTTGACTTTTTGGTTATTACAGTTAATCTTGTCGTGAACAGTCATGTTTTTGTATGGGCATATGTGTTCATTTCTCTTGGGGTATAACTAGGAGTGGAATCACAGGGTTATAAGGTTTATTGTTAACTTCTTGCCAACCTGTCCTCCAAAGTGACCATACCATTGCCATTCCCACCAATAATGTATGAAATTCCAATTACTCCAGGTCCTCATCAATACTTGTTATTGTCTTTTTCATTTAGTCATCCTAGCAGGCAGGATGGAGTATCTCACTGTGGTTTTAATTTGTATTATCCTGGTACCTAGTGATGCTGAACATCTTTTCATGTGCTTATTGTCTGTGTGTATATCTTTGAAAAACTCCCTTAATAGATCCATTGTCTCTTTTTTTTTTTTTTTTCTTTTTTAATGGTGCTAGGGCTCAAACTCAGGGCCTCTCACATGCTAGGCAAGCACTCTACCATTTAGTTATTTCTATAGCCCCTGCCCAATATTTAATTGGGTCACTTGTCATTTTATTATAATGTGTTTTCTAAGTGCAGAATTTTTTCTTCTTTGTTTTTATTGTGAAATGGAGAAATAGCACATAGGCACAAATTGTCCATCAACAACCAGAAAATCTTTTTTTTTTTCCTTCCTACATTGAAACATCTATACCCAATCTGGTATGTATATGTATGTGTGTGTTTATGAGAACTGGTGGTTTTTGTCCTTGTCAGGAACCTTTAGCATATCAAAACAATAATTGTTAAGGCTGCCAGGGTGACAAATTATAGTTGGTTTTAATTCTTTCTTCTCAAGGTAAAGAGTTGGTGTTGCCCTTTTGGCATTTTGCTTTTTCATAAACGCTTGAGATAAATTCAAGGCCAAACCAAGAACACATTAGCAAATTCATTAATCAGTGCAACCTGTTTATATCTATTTTTTAGACATTCTTATTTTGCTGGCTTTTTTTTTTCTTTTTTTAGTTGTAGATGGACACAATACCTATATTTTATTTATTTACTTTTATGTGGTGCTGAGGATTGAACCCAGCACTTTACACGTAACTAGGCAAGTGCTCTACCACTGAGTCACAACTACAGCCCACTGGCTTTGTCCTTAACCTGCAATATGTGGACCCCCATCTCTGAAGAGCTGTTCCAAATAGTTCTGTGGTCCACTGGAGTATTATTTTCCCTCATGCTAAAAATGTCTGATTATAATCTACATCATTCCGAATCTGCCAGTTTTCACAGGGTCCAGGCCCTGAGTGCGGTTTTCTTTAGTGGCACATGTGCTGTTACAGGTTGAACTATGTCCCCTAAAAAAGAAATATGTTATAGTTCTAACTTCCAGTACCTCCAAATGTGACTTTATTTCGAGATAAGGTACTGACCAACCTATCAGGTTAAATGAGGTCGTTAGGGCAGGCTTTAATCCTGTTGTCCTCATAAAAAAGAGAACTTTTATTATATTATGGGCACATACTAATATGTAACAACAAATCCTGCCATTATATACAACTATAATGCACCAATTTTAAAAAGTGTGGGGGTGGGACTTCGGAGACAGCTACAAAAAGGGAAGACCACATGAAGACAGAGAAGGTGGCCATTCACATACCAAGTAGAGAGGCCTAGAACAGCTTCTCCCTTCCAGCCTTCAGATGGAACCAATCCTGCTTAGATTTCTGACTTTTGGTTTCCAGAATTGTGAAAGAATAAAATTTCTATTGACCAATTAGTGCTATTTTGTTAGAGCAAACCCAGGACACTAATAAGCCCCACCACACCCTGGACCCCCGTGAGTGCCGCCTTGGAAGGAGGGGTGCCTCTCTGCCTATGGGGGTTACTCTGTGAACCCAGCTCTCCAAACTGTATTGCCATGAGACCCAATGGATACATTACAATGTTTAATTAGGGTTGCTCTTGAGTTTATTTTCCAGTTATTTTTTCTTTCAAGGACTATAACATAAGCCCTGGCCCAGTGACCCTCCCCTCCTACACCACCTGAAAGATGGCCCGAGCTTCATGACTGAGGCAGACTCATTCTGACTCCATCTTCTCCCAGAATGAGCAGCTTCTTTTCTCTTCCCTCCTCTTCTAGCTGATCAATCCCTCAGTCATATTGATTCTCCTTTTTATGTGGCTTTTGAATCTGGCACCATCTACTCCAAGAATCCATCTGCTCTTACCTAAACCACGACACCCCCTATACAGGGTGATCTGCCTCCAGAACTGCCTCCCCCCCGAAACACTAAATTACAGTGATTTATTTGGCATCTCTCCCTACAGTAAGTTCTTTGAGATAAAGGACTATATCTCATTGTGATCACCAGACCCTAGGACCTGGCACAAAACAGATGCTCAGTAAGTGTCTAATGAAGGAAGGGAGGTGTTTCAGCAAGAGCCTCCCCACCCCCAAGACCACCACACAGAGAAGCTTCAGCTCAAGCAAAGCTCTGATATTTTAGTAGGAAGAGCGCTTCTAGTTTTATTGGTGATTATTGCTACTTATTGGTAACAAAAAGCACCCTTGATGCTATAAGTTCATCCCCTTCCAGGTCACATCTCCTGTGACCTCACTTCCTTCCACTAGGCCCCACCTCCTAAATGTTCCACCACCTCCGAACAACACCATCAGTTGGAGACCAAGTCTTCAACAAATGGCCTTTGAGGGATATTTACGATCTAAATCATAACAACTATATTATTTAAGGAGTAATCACAAGGGGGAAAAAAACCTACATGTTTAGTAGAGATGCCATTTTTTTTTTTTCATATATTTTTAATCCACCGAAGGTTGGTTGAATCTGTACTTGGGGAACCCACAGGCAGGACCAACTAACTGTGCATGCAAAACGTGTTCACAAATGCATGTAGGCTGAACTATTCACATTCAACCACAGCAGTTTCAGGTTTGTGTGTTTAATACTATAGCATTACAAAGAACTTCGGAGTCCAAGGAGTTTCCATTGTGGAGTCTATGGTTTCTGAATCCAGGAACCCTCTCACGAACATGTGCCAGTTGCATGTTTCTGAAACTTGCTCCTAGCAAGGCCAGGAGCAACTGGCTCAGTCTTTTTTCATGTTGCTTCTAGAAACTCTGCTTATAACAGCCAGGGAGGTCACTGACTTCAGAGACAGTCCATTTGCATTGATGTATAGGTCTACTTGTTTCAAAATTCACCTCTTTTTGGAGCCAAAATGGTAAACACAGCAAACTCCATTCCCCCATGCAAAACACCCCCTTTCCTCCAATTTTCACTATTTCTCCCTGTAGTCAGAAAATAGTATTCTTGTCCACAGAGTGTTCTTTGATGCTAGGTACGAGCCTGAGCCTTCTCCCGTCCAAGTCAAATATCTCCCATTTCCTCCATCATTCCACCTAAGATCTGCTTCCAGAACTTTCAACTCCCAGACTGTCCCCTGTAAACAACTTCTCACTGGTCAGTGTCACTGTGAAGTGTGGGTTTATGTTCCATGACATAACCTACAAAGCTGCTGTACCTGACTGTTTTCATTGATCATAGCTGAATGTAACCCTGTGCTAAGAAAGGTAGTCAAGTAAATCCAAGGAGAAAGGGAAAAGTAAGGCCGAATAGCTGTTTTCAAGGTAAATGATTCGGCTTTCTATGCATAGGGCCCACCCAGATCCAAGCCAGTCTCCAGAAGAGAGCCCACGTGCCTCACTCTTGGCTTCCTTGGACTGTTCTATAGGCCAGAATCACTGTGCACATGTGCACACACACATGCGCGCACATGCACACACACGCACACACACACACACACACACATCACTTCTCTGCATTAGTCCAAAATGCAAAGGACCTCTTTAGACTTTGACCTTTCCATTAGAACACGAACACCACTACACCTAGCATGGAATAAGTGCTCTGTGTGATCTACTTCCCTATCTGGGGAATGGGTACAAGCAAACCTTATTGTCCTTTTTAATAATTGGCATAAAATATACATAACATAAAATTTACCATCTTAAAATTTTTAAGTGTACAGTTCACTAATGGCAAATACATTCACATTAGTGCAGAACCAATCTTGAAAATCCTCTTTTTAAAAAAAAAAAAGGCATTAAATAACCAAAACTGTTTTAAGAAACAGAATTCCTCAAGAGAGCTCCTAAAATGTGTGCTCAATATTAAATATAAACCATCCACATCAATCACTATTCAGTCTTCCTTTTAAATAGCATTAGTGCTTTAAAAATATATTTTTTTCCCAGAAAGAATAAAAAATGGGCCTTGGGTTAAAGGGTTAACCTGTCTTAAGAACGTCCCTTCCATAGGACATGCCAAGTAATGATGTGTAATTTTTTTTTTCTCCCTGATTTTTGTAAATGCTTCTGAAGCAAATGAAAACAATAATGATAATCGTACTTCTCTGCTACTGCGGCCTCCATCCAGTCAGCAGAGCCCACTGTTTTGTTTTGGCTTTTTAATGTTTTGAATGGTTTGGAGATTAGCATGGGTATTTAGCAAAAAGTACAATTTCAAATTACACGCTGCTTCATGGTGCCAAAACACTGTGCTCCCTCACCCTTCATGACGTCCACAGGGCACAACACTAAGAATGGTGGTTGTTAGTCATCTGGCTTCGCAAAACTGGAAGATGAAATTGTAAACAGTGTGTGCTTGGACAGGCCTCATTAGGGGAAAAAAAAAGTGTCTTAAATACGGTTTTCATTTTTAAAATCTAGTAACATCTTTAATCAACAATATGTACCTAAATCAATGTTACAAATGGGTATTTATCCTAAATGGGTAACAGTTTATCCGAAGCATCCTAAAACAGATGACAAGTTATTTACAAGCATATACCCTGTAATGTGCTGGTCCTTATTGTCATAAACTGTACTATTGATCAAAACTTATATCCCACCCATTGAAAACAGGGGCACAGAGTTTGTTGACCAAATCCAACACACCATCAGTACTAGAAGAAAACGAAAACCAAATCTCAAAAGCAGATGGCAACAGACCAAGTGGGAAGACAGTCCATTGGCTTAGCAGGAGCTAAAGTGTTTTATGAAAGATCTTTCAGGAGCTGGGCTGTAGTTTATCTTGCCTCAGTGAATGAATAGCAAAAACCCTTTACCTTCAATCCCCAAAACAGATGAGCAACTTAACATCATTAATCTCCATGTCTCTCCACAGAGTCTTCTAACAGTCAATCACAATGTAGCCTGAGAGAAAGTTTCCCTAGATACCACAAAAAACACAGGTTTGCAACAGATGTCTCCATGCAACTTTTAGAACAGATCTTAAGTTAAGAGGTTAATATACCCTGTGTATTTGTTAATCAATCCAGGTACATGTAGCCTGAAGGTGGGGAACAAGAACTATTAGCCAGGAAACCATTTAGGTGCAAAGAGTGTGTGGGAAAGCAACAGAAAGAGTGTTATTTATAATGACAGAGACAAGTGAAATAGTTGGAAAATCCCTACCTGGAGTCCACCCAGAGTAGTGCTTATATTTCGGTTACATGGCCCTAATAAATGTAAACATTTTTCTCACACTGACCACATATCTAATTAGTGAGCCCGATGCCAACTCTCATCATTTCCTCAGTTTCTCCATCTATAAAATGGGAATAAGAGCTATGTGTTAATTAATGGAGGGTAAATTTCTTCCAATGAATGATAGTACAGGAAACGCAAATATTATCACTGCAGAGTGTAAAAAAATATATAATGTTGTGTCTAAAACTGGTTTTAAGTCATATTTTTAAAGCACATGGTCAACTAGACACGTATTTGGAAATAGATGACTCTGCAGGGGATAAGGAGAGAGGGTCAGGGTGAAATGACTCATGAATTCGGGAATGCAGAGGTTCTCAGCAGCATGAAGTCACAAGGGACCGACAACCGGCTGTCTCCTCCCCTTCTCAAGCAACGCTGCTTGTTGACTTTGCAAAAAGATGTGTGAAGAGTTGGGAAACTTTTTATTCTTTACATCCTTTAGTGAATACACAGTATGTGTATGTACACTGGTGTGCACTGAGAAACATCAGCTCTTCTAATACTTTCAAAGGCAACAAGTGGCATGAGTCCCTTCAGTCTAGAGGGTTGTAACTGACATCTTGACAGAAGCAAGTTTGGTCTAGGCGATGGCATAAAGCTTATTAAAATCTCAGAAGGAAAAAAAAAAACCCTCTGGGGAATCCAGCTGTCTTGAATGAAGTAAAGATCTTCCCTCCGAAAACAGTTAAATCAAGTAGTACCTGGCCAAATAACTGAAATGTGGGGATTTTGACCTCTTCCAAAACAGAGACTTTCTATAAAGCTGCATGTAAATCAAATTTTAAATACAGATTTCTAGGGAAGCAGACCATTTAAAACGCCCATATTTGCAACTTATATGAAACAGAGCTCATGTCTGGCACAAAGAATTATCTTCCAAATTATTCATTCTGTAAATTTTTTTTTTATTAATTGTATTTGCTTCAACATGCTTTGAAGGGTGTGGATGCCTATAACAACTGCTTGCTGCCCTTGAACTCTGAATGAACGCTTTACTGCAATCCCTTTCCTTAAATAGAATCATAGAATATTAGAGAAGATTCCTTAGAGATCAGTTAGAACTGTGGCTCTCAACCTTTGCTATGCATTAGAAACTCTAGAGGAGCTTTTAAAAAATACAGAGGCCAAGGCCCCAACCCCAACCAATTAAATCAGAATCTCATGCCGAAGGGTGGGGGTGTCAGTATTTTTAATAAACTCCACAGGTGGTTCCCTTGGGCTGCCAGGATTAAGAACCATGATACAGACTTGCATTGTCCAATGCTGTAGTCTCTGGCCACATGTAACTATTGAGCACTCGAAATGTAACTACACTAAATCGAGATTCGCTGTGGTAGTAAAATGCCCACTGGATTTCAAAAGTTTAGTACCCCACCCACAAAAGAATGCAAAGTATCTCATTAACGTTTTTATGTTGATTATATATGAAAATGACAATATTTTGGATATATTAGGTTAAACAAAATATGTTATCAAAAAGAACATCACTTGCTTCTTTTTACTTTTTTCATATAGCTACTTCATCTAACATTACATATGTGGCTCCCACCATCAGACACTTCCAGTCAGGACCTTTCATCACAAATAAGGAAACTGAGACAGAGGAGCTTAATTGGTTCAAGGCAGCACTTAGGGCTTCCCTCTTCCAGGGAGGCTTTGCCTATTGCCATAAAGCACATTGCTGCAGGGCCACCTATGCCAACCAAAGTTACAATGCCATCAATTGGACTTCAAACTTGGTCTCTGTTGTCTCATTAATTATTTCTTCTAAGATGCAATATTATAAGAGATTGCCCTGATGGGAAAATAGCGCCTCTCTGTTGTGCACACGTTTGTGATTAGTTATTGTAAGGCTACCCCTGAAAGCAGAGCAGTTAGAACAGATGTCAAAAAACAAATGTAGACACATGAGCATAAGGGAAATGCAGAAAATGGATGAAAAGATCATTCGGCATGTTGTAGTTGGGAAAATGACCCCAGAGGCCCTCAGCACTCTGAGAGCCATCTTCGACTCATCATCATTCCCTGCTCAGAATTTAGAAGCTTGAGTCTACAATATTGTTTTTCCTCCCAAGAGTCAATGTTTTTCTGGACAATGTTGTCTTTGCAGTGAGGCAAATCAGCCTCTTCACCTAGATCCCCTGGTGAAAATGGACTTTCTCCTCACTGCCTCTGCCCTCTGGGGCATGGATTAGTATCTGGTTATTAAAAACCAAACACTCAAAGAGAAAAAAATCTTGTTTTGATAAAGCGCAATGGTCCTACCAAATCTGGCAAATGGAGATTAAATGTATTTCTTCTACACTCAGTTAATTCAAACAAAAACTAAAATTTTTGTTGTTGTTGCTTATGCTTTTCCCACTGATGAAGCCAGCAGAGCATAAAACTGGCTTAAATGTGTTGTATTTGATAAATCATGCCTGTAAAATAGGGACTCCTCAGTGTAAAAAAAGAATAAAAGAGTCCTGAATTCTGATATTAAACGTTCATGCAAAAGCTGGAAAAGAAACCTGTGGGTGAGGTCAAACAACACAACCAGTAGAAGCATTCAAGATTTCTACTGAGACATTCTTGCTACCCATCCTAAATACAGCATCATAAATAAAACATCATCCTAAACATCATCCTAAATAAAATATTTGTGCTCTGGAGTCCTCTGGGTTGCATGCATGATTTCTCTTAGTTATGAGAAGTCAAGTTTGGCCAGTCAGACCTCAAAGAGCACACTTCCAGATGCAACTCACTTCTCACAGAGTGATGTTCACCTCCACGCACTTTCAAAACTGACCTGGAAAGAGAATATATGCCGACAGGTCCTGGGCAAAAGTTCATCTGCTAGAGTGAACAGAGTACTTGTTGCTCTATTCGACAAAAAGAAAGATGATTTATATGAACTTGAAATAATTTTCAGCTCCCTTCCTGAAAAACAATAAAACACAGAGAGTAAAGAAAGTGACTGCTTCATTCCAAGATGGTCTTTTAGACCATTTTTAGGTTTTCCCAGTGTTGACTCTCAAATGAAATCCGGATGGTGTGATTTCATAAGGTGTGTCTAATAACAGTAATGAAGAAGAATTTAAAATAAAATCAATGAGGCAGGCCAATATTAAAAAAATTAACACTGCCATTATATATAAGAATTAATGGAATAAAAACTACAGTTCATATGATCAAGGCAGTCATTCAAAAGATCTGATAAAAATTTTGTCTTTGAAATGTTAGTGGCAAAAGGCTTGAAAAGAGCAAAGCATCTAAACTCGTGGTGGATTATGCTTTATTCCCTGTCAAGGGCTTTTATGACAGCCCAGTTTGTGGGAAAAGGATCCTGCCTGGAGAAAAGGACCAGGCTTCCAGGCCTCATTTGGCACTCTCTAGTTCTGAACCTTGGATGACTTAGGAGATATCCCCAGGTCTTGGGGTACTCTCTGTTCAACGAAGAGGTCTGCTAGGAGGATCACCCCTAAATCCAATATCTGCATTCAGCCACAAGCTTTCTGTCTCACCATCAGACTCTCCAAGCCCATAGGAACTCTTCGCTCCCTCCAAGACCAGTTCAAATCAAATACCAACATGATAGTTGTCCACCTTTACTAATTTTAGGGTAGAGATTAGAAATAGAAACCTTAATGAAATAGAAAAAAAAAGTAACTAAAATATGTATTTCGTTTGTTTTGTTTCTGTGGTGCTGGGAATTGAACCCAGGGACCCACGCATGCTAGATAAGTGCTCTGCCACTGAGCTACATCTCGAGCCCTAAAAAAAATCTAGGTGTTCAAGTAATATTTTATACCTTCACAAATTTATCCTAAACTTTATGTTTTACTTTGAAAGTGCCAGAGCCTTCAATAAGGGCTTCAAAACTTTTAAACATGTTTCTGGAAGTATTATCATAACTTGGTAATTTCTAAAAGTCTTTCTTTTTCTCTGAATTTTTTCATGACTCGCAAAGATGGAATACAAATAGATACTCAAAAGCAGTAATTGCCATTTTTTTCCTAATTATAAAATGTAATAACTCTTTAGTGAAAACATGAAACATGAGGTCATTTTTAAAGTGCAAGACTTTCTACTTAAAGCATTACCACAACATAGATAGATTATTTCGTTTACAAACAGCAACATAAAAAGGTTTTTTTGTTGCCTTTAAGTATGCCTAGCATATATGAAAGTGCTTCTTTCTCACACTTAAATATTTGAAGCCGCTACTCCTGAGTCTATTACCTTATCTCAATTGTATAATTTTCTTAAAAAGAATTCGGAGAAATAGACCTAGTTTTAAATTTTTAAGCACTAATTTATAAAAGCATTGGTTGATTCCCATAATGCAGCTGATAGTCAAATTGGACAAGATAATGAATTGACTGAGATCACTGTTCCACCTTCATCCAAGAAAGCTGCCTCTAAAAAAAGATCTTAAATTGCTGTAGAAATCCAATTTGTACGAAGCAAAAGCAGCATATAGATGGGAAACACCAGCCATGATCACATTAAATCTGTGACTAACAGCAATGCTTTGAAGTGAAGAAGAAAAAAAGGAAAGATGACAAAAATAATAAGTCCACTCAAATCCTAATTTTAATCTACAGATACAACCAGAAGAAAACCAACTACCGCCGATACAAAGTGCACATTCAAGGATCCATGTTATCACCACACTCCCACAAAACAATTTTCAGTTGACAAGGAAAACCCCAAATGCTAAGGAAATACTATAGGATGATGACACTTCACTACTAAAAAGTAAATTATAGTAGGAAACCAGAAGACTGAGAACCTGACATCAGTACAAATAGCCATGGAAACTCCATGATTGATTGGTTTTGAACATGCAGGTGTGGGAAACTGGCACATAATTTATAACAAAATTATTCTACTTACTATAATTGAAAAGCTATTCAGGAAAAGTCTCCCTGACAGACTACTGCAACATCACAGAGACAGAGAAATAAAGGCATGGTTTCTACTTTTGTGGGAACATTCTACACTGTCTGCTCAGGTATAAACTATGTACCATTACAACTGACTTTGACTTGACAGGCAATTTATGGATATCAGTAATTTGCCTTAAAAGTCAGTTGGCTTGGATGTTATCAACTGATCAAACATGTTTACTCTGAGTGAAGTTGAAAAAGAAAGATCAACATGAATCAGTAAGGACTCAAAAAATACCAAATCTATATAAAATGCTATGAGCAAAGAAAAATGAGGGGAAAAATTGGGGGAAACATAATGAGTTCTTTTTAAAATTTAAAACCAAAGTAATAACCGACAACCAACAGCATCCTTCTTCAGGGAAGTATACCTCTAGGTTTGGAGGTGGGAAATGGGGTTTTATTGTTTTGTTTCTAATTTTTAGCTTTATTTTTAAAAAGAACTCTTACTAAAACTCAAGTAATTGTTGAAGTGATTCATAAAAGCTTGTGGAAAAGGGAATTCTTACCTGACACATTACTTAACATGCTTCATTGCATATTTTTATCAGAACTCATGATTTTCTTACACACACACACACACACACAACACCTTTCACACAAAATGCTATAAGTCCCAGGAAACTAATCAAAGTAACATTAAAACTCCCTGCTAAGAAATTCATTTCTAAATTCCATCACTGAAAACACGAGACTGACCCCACTTAACCAAGTGCCAAGTTCTTTCTCTGCATTAATAAGCAGTAATAAACATCTTCTTACCATTATCTGGAGAATAAAATCAGCAACGTGTTGCTTCCTGCAGTCACCAAATCAGTTTTTTTTCTTCCTTTCTAGTAACTTCTTTTCACCAGCAAGATTAGTAAGAAAATAAATCTCTGAGTATTTGCCTCAGTATTTCAGACCAGAAGACTGTGAAACTAGCTCTTACTAAAAAGGGGGAGAAAAAAAGTCTCGTAGTTTACACTCACTTCTGCAACCCAGAGGTACCTCCTGGACTCCCGTACCTCTCACTCCCTCGTTCTCTAAGTTTCTTTTAGTAATGAGACTAATTTTTCCAGTAGCCTTGAACTCCCTAGATTTAACTGACATGGAAAATGTGACTAAAAACTTGTAGAACTGTCTAGTCTTCAACCCTGCACAGAATCAACTCTGTGGTGTTAGGGAACACCTCACAAGCAGCTACATGCTCAGTTCACACCCCTGCACTCTGCAGCACACACCACCAAATAACAGTGCGCCATCTAGTCCACAAGCTGCAAGCCCCATCCCAGAAGGGGGGACACCTTCAAACCCTGGGAGCTAAGAACTTGTCAGTGTTCAGCTGCTCTAAAGGTCCAATTGTTTATTTAAATAAAAAAAAAATATCGCTACTGAGATAATCCACATCTAGTGGATATGGGAAAATTTAGGTTATAATGGCACTACAAACTTTTACATCTAACTTTGATTTACAAGATAAAAGCCAGTTTTAAATTAAAAGGGCTTTCTGTTAATAGAGCTTATTATTCTGAAGACGGGAATGATTTTCTTCGAAAGTTGTCCCTGGGTGCATGCCTATTATCTTTGCTTTTCCCCTTCCACTAATGAGCATTTATCTAAAGAGCCTGTTAATCCTCTGATGTGTGCTTCTGGTCAGAGGTAACAGTTTGAATAAAACCACTAATCACTGATCACTAAATCACTGATCATTAATCACACTCTCCAGTGCCCGTGACCTGGGCCATTTTTTCCTTTGGGTTTATGCTCACAAACAAGAAGTTTAACATTTAGATGCCCATGTATTGTGGGAGGGTATACTATTTCATCTCTAGATGTGAATAAATAATAAATACTGCCACAAACTTGGGGAAGGGATGTCAATTAGATCCCAGACAGGAGTTGCACAAATGCCTAGCCTACAGCACAGCTTTCACTTTGAAGAAAGTAGATCTGATGATAACAAAACATGTGTTCTTCAAGAAATTCCCACCTATCCAGAATATAAATTTTCCTTTATTTAGCTTTCATAAGCTCCAAATCAGAGAGCACCCTAGTCCCCTGTCCCCCTGTATCCAAAAGCCTGTTAGTAAAATTTTTATTGGATTTCTGCTGCACAGTTTTCACACTACCCAAAAAGTTCTTTTTACTTTTAGCCCTTGAACAAATCACACACAGGGTTTTTATTTCAACTGCCTGATAGGGAGCTTCTGACTCAATTAAATGACTTGCGTACGTAGCTTCCTCTTTAAGCATAGAAACTTAAGGTTAAGAACAAGAAAGCAACACGTGCAGCCGTTCACTGTATGGCACTTTGAGTTCAATCACTCACATTCCCTCACTTTGGAAATAAAACATTTCATCTCGATCCTTTTTTGCTAAACCTGATTTAGTTCGCTCCTGGCTCCTTAGTCTTCCCTCTTGAGATAAACGGTTCTAAGCAGGCGCTGTTTAAAGTTAAATACTTTGTTTGCTGTGGGTGTGTTACTTTCCTAAGCCACGGCAGGGACGCAGGGACGCTGTATTATCATAACGCTTCTAAACGTTTCTTGAAATGCCTTTTCTATCAGGACTGAGCATTTTCGCCCTGGTGAAGGGGGCTTGCTGGTGACTTTCTTAAATAATAGAAAAGGGCAGATTGTGCGCTGATCAGGTACTGAGGTCCCCTCAGACACCAGAAGCTCTTACCCACACTCCAGGGACAGCGTTCGCCCCAGGGAAAGCTGTAAAAGGCGGAGGCCGGTCTCGAGTGATAACGATGTGGGCGGGGGAGGGGTGGAAAAGGAGGGATGAGGAAGAGAGGTTAATAAAGATGCCCAGGGAATGGGCAATTGCATGAGTATATTGGGGGGTGGGAGTGAAAAGCAGAGTTGCTTTGTCAGCATTCTAAGCCCCTGAATCCTTGAGTATCTGAAGCTGTTAATCAAACACTTACTGGCCTGCAGAATGACGTAATGGACCTGTTTCCAGCCTTTATTCCTTGACACATGTCAGAAAGAGGGAAAAATAAAAAAATCAAACACACTCTGCAGACTCTGACCACGAAACATACAAGCAGCACACTCCAATTCTCGGCCTTGAGCAAGCATCAAGTGGGGATGACACTCGTTCAGGGTAAGTTGGGGGCTTTATCTATCATACACCCCCTAGAAATAAATCTAAGGCACAAAAGAAGCGGCAGACAGCCCCCGGGAGAAAACATCTCTTCAGTTCCTTCGCGTCTTGCCCCTCTAAGAACTTCGTAAAAAGTTTAAGTGGTTGGGTTGAGAGTCTGCCGCAGAGGAAGGTTTCCAACGCCGGTGCTGAGAACTGTCTGGGCGCCACAGCGGCTCGAGTCGAGCTGTCATTTGGGGCAGCGGCGGTGAAGAGGTAATGATGCCAGCGAGAAAGAGGCGGATGGAGAAGAGCACGCGAGCTGACAGACAGCCTCGCCACTCTCGAGCCCGGAGCGCCTGGAGCGAAAGTCAAGTGCCCAGCGAGGACGACCTCACCTCCCCGGGTGCGCGCGCGCCCACCAGCTGCAGCGGGCAGCCCTGCGGGAGAGGTGGCAACAGCCGGCTTGGTACCGGTAGAAAGCGAGCCTCCAGCACGCTTGCCCGCCCGCCCCCTTGGTGACCCGGCGTCCTTGCCGCGCCTGCTGGAAGTTTGCAAACTTTCTCCGGGGGTTCCGCCGCATCACTGGGAAGCAGGCTACGCGGGGCGAGGCTCCAGGCTGGTTGTCTCCGCTGCTGCCGCTGCGGCCGCCGCTTGACCACACTTCTGGAGGGTTCCGCACCTTGCCAGGTCTCTGGAGGCAAACACACACCCCCGATTCATAACTGTTCCCCGTGTCAGGGAAACTCACGCGCGCTCCCACACACGCACGCACGCTGCGGCGAACACGGTGCTGGCTCCAGTTAGCATCCCTCTAGTCGCACGGCGCAGCGGCCACCAAGACGCGCTCCCGGACGGACACGGCGTGGGGTCCTTGGGATGGCCACAGGACACAGTAGAATTCCACAGTCCATCAGCAATTGGGGCCGGACTTCCCTCTGGTCCGCCAAAATGTTTACAAACACAGATCACCCTCCAAAAATATGCATCGCATCTTCCCTACTCCTTTGCCCTGTGACCTGCCCATTGGACCAAATAACCTCGCGGCTGCTGCCGAGAACCAACCCCTGCAAACAAGTACACTCCCGAGATGGCTCCCGCGGCAAGTGCAACAAAAGTGCCTAAATGCAAAACCCCAGAAGTGGCCGAGCCGTATTTTTAGGAACTTACCAAACAAGTGTGGAGAAGGCAAGAGCGGAGCCCGGGTGAAGGGACCACGTTGGACTGAGCAAAGATTACAATACATTCTATTTAGAGTGCATTACATCACCCCCCCGGTGACGTCACGTGGGATTCCTGAACTTCTAAATCATTGCGGTCCGCGGGGGAGGGAAGGAGAGAGGGCGGGGCCCGGCACGCTAAGGGGGCGGGCCCTCCCCGGGCCCGCCCAGTGCCCCGCCCCTCGAGCGGACCCTGGTGCACCCGCCCGCGAGCGGCGGCGGCCGCGGCGGCGGCGACCGCGCAAGCAACAGCTTGCAGAGCCCAGCGCCGTGTGACACGGCTCCCTGACATTAGTGGTGTGAGTCAGCTTGGAAACAATCCTGATGGTTTCAGACAGGACCACGGAGGAGGTGCAGACACGGGCTCTCCCGTGGGAGGGCCTGGTAGGGTCTGAAAGGTGTAAGGATTTGGGGGTCCGAAGGGGGAGCTGGGAAGAAGATGCTGAAGGAAGTGGGAACAGACTTTCTGCAAATAGAAATGCGGGACGCTCCCCCTCCCCCCATCAGGAGATGTCCAGCTCCTTTTGCCTGCGACAGTCATGACCTCATTGCAGTGTTCCCTGCATGCTGGCTTCTCTGAGCACTCCCTGGACACCCCTCTTCACCGCATCACCCCACCTCACCCCCAGGGGAATAACTTCCTTATCTTGCACAGTTACTTGAATTACACAGCCCCCACCCTTTCCAAATACCCCGCTTCATGCATCTGAGGGACTGTAGGGAGAGTCCTCCTGAAGGCGAAAGGTGAATCTCAGCTAGAGCCAAGTGATGAGCCCGATTTAGACTCAGCGTCAGAGCCGGAAGGGTCCTTGGCGATCGCTTCCAGAGCCTCCCGGGTTATTGGCCCAACCTCACCGACTGGGAAGCCGCAGAACCAGGGCCAAAATACTGGATCAGGGCGCCTGGTCTGCAGCGAGAAAGGAGCCTGGTGTTTTCAGCATTGAACAGTCACCATCGCCATCACCATCATCATCTCAGTTTAATTTTCTTTCAAAAGTTCTCCCTGTGGGTAGTATTCAAGGGGAAAGCATAGGTTAATTTCCAGCCCGATTCTAGATGACCACTGCCATCTTTGCAGCAATTCACACTTTGCAAAGCAACTGAAACCACGTGAACTCTCTTTTCTCACAACAACCCTGGTACAATAAGGGGAAGTAGGACAAGTGTTATAATTATCGCATTTTACAGGTGGCCTAAAGCAGACTCTAGAGGGTTGGCCTGAGATCATCTGCCAAGCAGGTGGTGGCACTGGGATCACTCCAGCCCATTTTCTACCCCAAACCCCATCTGGGTTCCTTTATAGAACCAGGGGTACACATTTTCCCTTCCTGTGGGTTATTGGTGGTTAGAATGTCTGGAAAGAGCTTCCTGGCTGGGAGTTGGATCTTCGCTTAGGAACAGTTTAGCCCCCATTAACAAACAATAATCATTCCTGACATTTATGTAACATCTGACATTTATATAGTACTTCTCATCCCAATGTATCACAGCCGTGACGATGCACTTTGCCAGAGGATCATGACTGGACTGGCTAGAAATTATAATGCTTTGCCTGGATTGTCACATATTTCTAAGCTGTTTTTGATATATTAAATAGAAGAGCTTTCTATTTCCTTTGCATACTTAAGTGTTTAATACTCTCTCCCCTTTAGTGGTCCTTAAAACCATAGGAACTGATGGCTGTCTGTTCCTCAGGGCCTTACTCAGAACTCCTCCATGAGTTTTCTCCTTGTTCTTTTCCACATGTAGCCCTGAAGGAACTGCAAAAGAATGGCTCCAGTCCTAACCTGAATCTCAACCAATAAAACTTTAAATATGACAGCTCCATTACCTGAGTTTATGGAAGGAAGCAATAGCCCACTCAGGAACAGCTTCCTGCCCACATTCCGACTCAATTACCAGCACAGCCTTCCCCACCTAAAGCAGGTATCTACCTCTTTCTCCCTCAGAGGAAAAGTGTGAACAACCTAGAGGCGGAAAAAAAAGGGGGGGACCTATAGTTCAACATCTCAGTGCTCAAGTTGAGAGTTTTTCACCCCCTCCCCACACCCAGAGGACAGGTGCGGACCAAAGGGATAAAAAGGTGAAGTCAATAAGCAAAGCCAGAATGATAAAAAAAAAAAAAAAAAAAAATTTAAAAACCTAGAAGTACTTAACCAACATCCAAATTTAAAACCCTTAATTCCCAGTATTTTCTAAACAGAAAATGTATATATGAGTTTTAATGTATGTACTATCCAAATTTCTAATGGGGATGGTGGGAAGAATTCTAGTAACTCATGTTAAGAATGATAGCACTTGCATTAACAAATGTGCTTGGCACAGAGCAAGCACTGTATAAGCACTTACCCTCTTTCTATTAATGAAAGTACCGTGGCTAATGCTGTGATAGGTGGGTATTCAGTAATTTGAGCAAACTTAACCGAATAATTGAAAAGGGAACGTTTTGCCCCATAGCTCCCCCAACCCACGCTGCCCTCCCCATGTATTGCCTGTATCACATCTATCAAACGGAGCCAGCAGAGTCCTCATGTTTATGGATTCTCATTCCTGCCTACCACGTGTTCACCCAGTTTCTTCCAGGATTTCTCAGAACCACAGTAGCATGGAGGCTGCAGTTTGCAGGGACAGCCACACAAGGGCATCTGAGCGAAACCTCAGCTGGTGGTCGTCATAGCCTGGAGTATTTGCCCCTGGGGTACCAGACACCCCCGAAACACACTAGGAATGCCATCTCACCTCCAGGTCTCCACCCTCTGTGGCTTGTGAGACATGTGGAGACATGGACCCTTACACCAGAATCAACGTAAACAGACTGGGGTTACCATACAACCAAGGTCTGCCCCTCCCCATAGTTATTCCTGTTCCTGGTGCCAGTGAAGTTGAGACAATGAAGAGCTGGTGATTAATAAAATGAATACTCTCCTTCTTCTGAGATCCTGGGCTTCCACAGAAGTTCTCAAACTAAGCAGAGGAAGTAGCAAGCACCTGGACAGCCTATAAAAGCAGTTTCTTGGGTCAGACCTCTTCAGGGATTTCAGTTCAAAAGCTTGGCATGGGGCCCAAGATTTTGCATTTGTGATTCTGATGCAAGTACCTTGGGGACCCCACTTTGAGTGACTCTGGTTTAGTGGATTCTTAAAAGGACACTGACCCAGGAGGAAGCTAGTAAGGGAAGAGAAAAGGGTCAATCTGAAACATCATTTTTTTTTTTCTTTTTCAGTTTTTTTTTTTTAATTTTTTATTTCTTATTTTGCAACACTAAGAAATATGTCCCAGAACTTGTATGTTTCCTACTAATCCTCCTGGCTACCCATAGACCCCCTCAAGAAAGATTATTGAACCCAGGGCACTTAACCACTGAGCCACATTCCTAGCCCCTTTTTTATTTTTTTATTTTGAGACAGGGTCTGGCTAAATTGCTTAGGGCCTCCCTATGATCCTCCTGCCTCAGTCTCCTGAGCCCCTGGGATTATAGGCATGTGCCACTGAAACCAACAAGAAAGATTCTTCTCACACTTTCTGCACACACCCCTGAGAACAATTACTTTTTTTTTTTTTTTTTTTTTTTAATCATTTGCAGCTTTTCTTAAGTTAACAATGGTGGTGAGAGACATGCTGCTGAAGCCCATTTGGTGGCTACACCCCTAGCTACTCTCCCTAGGAATTTTTTTTTCCTTCTAAGAAATCCTTCCTGGCTTTCACCAGGTTTCTTTATTATCTTAATTGAAAAGATAAATATTTCCAAATAGATGAACTGAAAAATACATCAAAAGACAATAATCACCATACACTGTTAACTAACATTTATCAAGCATTTACTGTATGCCAAACCTTGGGCTACAGGCTTCTTGTGTGTTTTCTCAGTCATTCCTCCCAACAAACCATTTTGCAGGGTGGGTACCAGGAAATGAACTCAGGGGCACTCAACCACTGAGCCACATCCCCAGCCTTCTTTGATTTTTATTTTTAATTTATTATTATTATTATTTATTTATTTATTTTGGTACTGGGGATTAAATTCAAAGGTACTCGACCACTGAGCCACAACCCCAGCCCTATTTTGTATTTTATTTAGAGACAGGGCCTCACTGAGTTACTTAGCGCCTTGCTTTTGCTGAGGCTGGCTTTGAACTCATGATCCACCTGCCTCAGCCTCCTGTAATCCTGCTGGGATTACAGGCATGCGCCTGGCAACATTCTCATTTTAGAACAGGGAAAGAGAGTCAAAGGGGCTGGGTAACTTGCCCAGAACCACACACCTGGGGCTTGGTCAGACTGAAGGAGGAGCCTACGTTAACTGTACCTATCCCAGGACCTGCCTGAAGGCAGCCTGCGCTGCGGCGTGGTCTTCAGCCCAAGTCAGTCTGAGGATTCAAGAAGCAGGAAATTTGAGAATAAGTTGGAGATGGGCAGAGAGTAGGGAGAACCACCAGCATCCACTCAAGCTCTATGCCTGTTTAGCCAAGGAGCATTACAGGCAGGGCCAGCTTCAGGGCCTACTAATGCCCGGGTAATTTGGACCTTCTGCTCAAAAGGCCCACCCCTGGTTTAAGCCTCTACTGTTGCCATTTTAAAATCCTAATTTTATCTTTGAACTGTGCTCCATCTATCTATGAACTGGGTTTGATCCTCGGCACCACACAAAAATAAATAAATAAAATAAAGTCATTATGTCCATCTACAACTAAAAAAATTTTTTAAATGTGCTTTGAGTGATTTTACATGCAAGTTAACTGTCTTATATTTACTAGTAAAACTGACATCATACAATATAAAGATGGCAAAATTAATGCTAATAGTGTTATCTTTTAATTTTCGTATTATGGAATGATACTGATAGCAAATAAAAAAGCACTATGACAGGTCAAGAGACTGACTGTGGAAAAGAGAAATAAACTCTTTCTTTAATATCAATAGTGGCCTTTTTTCCCTCGCTTATAACAAGGAATCCTGCATTTTCAGTTAGCACTGGGTCCAAAAACCATGCGGAATGCGCTGAGCGCTCCCCCTTCCCCCCAGTTCCACCCTCACCATGCTCAGAGTTAAGGCAACAGAGCAGACTTGACAGCCTCAGCTTTGTCACTTATTAGGTGTGTGACAGGGCTAGTTTTTTACCCTCCCTAAACTTTAGATTTTTCACTTATAAAATAGAGATACTACCTGCATCTACCTTGCAGGATATCCCAAAGACAGAACCAGCTAATGTGTTTCAAGTGCTTAAAAAGATACCCGGCATATAGTAAGTACTGAAAGAAGTATTGGATCCTATTATGCCTTATAAGGTTTGGGGAGAATTTAATAAAGTAATTCACATCAAGTTCTTAGCACTGTGGCCAGCATTTAGAATGTGCTCAGTAAATGTTAGTTATGTGAAGTTATAATCCCTGTATGTATAAAATGCCAAAATACACTCTACTGTCATGTAGATCTAAAAAGAACAAATAAAAAATGTTAGTTACGTGAAATTACATGTGAGATGTAATGTTAAAGTTCTATGGATTGGAATAAAGGGATCATTCCAATTAGTCTTCAGATTGAGAATCTTTTTAGGAAACCTCTTGCATTGGAAGGAGATGTTGCTTTTCAACTAACAAATCTGCACTGAGTCCTGTGGGCAACAAAGCAGTTTTATACAAGCCGATGTTCTAGTTAATCCATCACAATTTACCCTTCTAGCATGGGTACAGATGTATCTGTACACGGGCAGTTTTATAATGATTAACTCTTGTATGATTTAGAGTTTCAGGAATCGCTTCTTGAAATTCTAACAAGTACAACTTGAAAATGCCATGCACTTGCACTTGAGGTGGGATACATGTCAACTCCAAAGTGTTTAGCAGGAGACAGACAGGTCACTTGGCTGAAGCACAGGGACCTCATTTGGAAGACCATCAGTAGCTGATGACTTGACCTATTCTTATATAGAATTATTGTATTCACCACTTTATAAAAGGTAATGTTTGTTCCTGAACCTGGCTAAAAATCAAAAACTTCCCCTATCCCAAAGTGGATTACAGTGTTAACATCCCTGTAAAACTTACACTTATCTTAATGTGTTCTTTTTTTTTTTTTTTTAAGAGAGAGTTGATTAAAAGAAAAACTACTAAATCTTTCTTTCCCCTTGCTTTGGGATTAAGTGAAAGAGATTGACACCTGCTCTGAATAATGACTAAGAAAAATAATGCTGTGTCAGCACACTCCAAAAATTCTAGTCATTTCCTGAAGATCAATGGTAAGTGGAAAGTAACGGTTTAACAATAATTAGGCATGTTTTATATATAGGGAGGTTCATTTAGACTAAAACATTATTGATATCACATAAATTAATATTGAGCATCAACCCCCACGAACTGACATTTCACGTTCCACATCTTTTTATATCACCCTAAACCATGGGTTTAACTCCTGTAGCGCTGACGTGAAAGGTTATTCTCATCTCTTTAAGGGCGTTGATAAGTACCCGATTTAAACGATCCTTGAGAATTTCAGTAGCTTTTAAACCTAATTGATGAGCCATTCCTCCTCAGATTCACAGGATAGACTGTTTAAGACCTGGAAAGTTACTCAGAATCTCATTTGAATCATGATTACTATCCACTGGGGGAGTCAGAAAAATATGAAGCTTCTCCATCCCCTGCCTCCTCCTCCACCCTGGTTTTAAAATGTTCTAAGCCAGGCGAGGTGGTGCACGCCTGTAATCCCAGCAGCTCCAGAGGCTGAGACAGGAGGATGGTGAGTTCAAAGTCAGCCTCAGCAAAAGTAAGGCACTAAGCAACTCAGTGAGATCCTGTCTCTAAATAAAATACAGAAAAAGGGTTGGAGTTGTGGCTCAGTGGTCCAGTGTCCCTGAGTTCAAGCCCCCATAACCACCCCCCCACCAAAATCTTCTGTCTATAGCTTCAGCAATAGTGCCCTTACTTGACACTTACAGGGACTGCCGTATAAATGGCACACTGGGATGCCACGCTGTTTAGCAAAGCCGTCTATTTTCGGGACTGCTGTGGCTATTTAATACTACGGCAAAGACTGAGGAACAGGAAAGCATACTATAATTTGTGCACACCAACTTTGGGTCAAGACTGGTATGTATTTTATCTCATTCAATCCTACAACCGTGAGTGACAGGATGTGTTCCTCTTTTACTGACGGAAGAACTGAAGCTCAGAGAGGCTGAGTAATTTGGCTAAGGTCACACAACTAATAAGCAAGGCAGTTGCTTTTCAGATTCAGTTCTGTCTTCAGAATCCCCATCATCCATCACATCCTGCTGTGGTCTTTAAGATGCCTCTCTTTCATCCTCG
This sequence comes from Sciurus carolinensis, assembly GCF_902686445.1. NCBI lineage: Eukaryota > Metazoa > Chordata > Mammalia > Rodentia > Sciuridae > Sciurus > Sciurus carolinensis. The sequence goes on along the minus strand of NC_062220.1, from coordinate 87,508,912 downwards.
TGCACAACATTATTCCATTTTGTTGAGCAACTCATGCAAATATATATAAATATACATATTTATATATATTTGCATATATTTTTATGTATATGGTTTGGGGATAATTTTTATATATATAATATATGTGATATATGTAGAATATATACATATAGTATATAATAGACACACATGTACATATGCCCACAGGTAGAAAACTGGTGTCAGCAATCATTTTGTTGGGAGTTGTATCCCATCCTGCATTTGTGGAGTAGAGCAGTAGATCTGTTTGATAAAGAACAGAAGGCCCTCCCAGCAGGACACTGGGCATCACCTGGGATCCAATCATATCACAGCCCCACTAGTGCTGGAGGACTGCGATCTGGAGATCCACACTAGTCTGAGCACTTAGGGCAGTGAGCTGCAGAACCTGGAGGCAGAGATGGCAGAGGCTGTTGGTGTGGAGGCTGGAGGGATCCTCTAAACACTGACTGAATTTGGAGAGAAATGCAAACGCAAAGGCAATTGAGTCACCATCAGTGGACTGCAACCCTAGATCCTTATTTAATTTCTCTCATTGCAATAGTTGCTCATCAAGGTTTACATTAGGATTTGAGAAAAACAAGGACCTCCACAGCCAAAGAGGCCTCTTTATGGTCTCTCATTTTTTTTTTTTTTTGATGGAAACATTTTTATTGTTTCTGCAGATTACTGAAGTAGTACGTACTTGTAAAAGCCTCAGGGAGCACAGAAGTGTATAAAATAGAAAGTAAATTTCTCTCTAATATCCCATCTGGAGATAACCTCTATTAACGGTTTGATGAATATCTTTCCAGAAATTATATTGTACATATAAACACAAATTGTACAAATGTGATTAAACTACATATTCTGTTCTCCAAGTGCCTTTTCTGCTCTACAATTTATTACAGACATCTGTCCATGGGAATACAATAATATGACATCACCCATTCTCATGATTATATAAGTTTCCATTGTTTGGGTTTTGTTATCAATTCACTACTAATGAATATTCATGTAATTCCCAATTTTTTGTTATTATAATCAGTGCTACAACGGGCAATTGTTCCCATTGCTGGACATATCATATGTGATTACTTTTCGTAGAAATGGTATTGCTGGAGCTGGGTGCAGGGGCAAAAGTCTGTGATCCCAGCTACTTCAGAGGCTGAGGAAAGAGGATCTCAAGGTCAACCTGGACAACACAGCAAGACCCTGTCTCAAAGAGACAGAGAGAGAGAAATAACACTGCTGCTTTAGCTGCTGGTTCACAGAGTCAAAGGCACACAGACAGTCCTTGACTTAAGATAGTATGATAGGATTTTTTTTTTTTTTTTTTTTTACTTCAGGATGATACAAAAGCAGTACAAGGTAGAAACCATACTTGGAATTTTGATCTTTTCCTGGGCTATCGAGCTACTGCTGCCAGTTAGCCATGCAGCCATGAGGTTAATATCAGCCACTCTATGTTGTTAATGTGCTCTGTTGCTAAGCTGTGATGTGCAGTAGGCTCAGGGCTTAAATGCATTTTCAGTTTCCCATATTTTCAACCTTACCATGGGTTTGTTGGAATGTAACCCCATCCTAAGTCAAGGAACATCTGTATTTTGAATCTTGTCATGTATTGCTTGACAGCCAGCCTTCCCAAAGAGCTGTTCCAATGGACTGTGAGAATACCCCCGTCCCCACACCATTTTCAATCAATGATATCACCCAATATTAGCTATGTTGCAAAAATATTAAGCAAAAGATAATATCGTGTCTTTTGTTTTAGTTGCCACCTCATCAGTTTCTAGTTACCTTGAGCATCTTTTCACACGTACACTGCATTCACCTCTTCTCTCCAGTGGATTACATTTTGTGTGTTTAATTTGTAAAAGCATCTTTATATTAAAAAATGGAAGTCTTTTCTCTATCGTTTATTTTCTAGATTTTTTTCCACTCTGCTTTTTGATTTTTAATTTGGCTGTGGTATCTTTTACCAAATAGGACTTTTAAATTTTGATATAGTCAACTTATGGTTAGGGTGCCAAAACTTGGGGTCTCGATAAGAAAAGACTTTCTCAGCCTCTGTGCTCCAGCATATCTAGACTGACCTCCTTCCACACTCTGAGTTTAGCAAAATGGTAACATGGCGAGTATCATAATGGAAAAACAGATGGGAAGAAAAACTAGTAATTCTCTGGTCTTTATATATAGGGAGATTCATTTAGACTAAAACATTATTGATATCACCAATTTTACTTTAATTTACAATTAACCCAATTTTACTTTAATTTCAAGAGAAAACTTTTCAATATTTAGGCATGAAGTAGAGCTGAGGAAGACACTGAAAGTCCAGTGTCTATTATTGTAGTCTATTATTAGCTATGCAAATGGCAGTGAGTGATTTTTAAACTTGAAGTCCAGGATGATTCCACTGATTAGTAGTTAAAAATTCATTAAAAAACAAAGCAACAATGACCAAAACAACAATAAAAACAAACAAAACCAGATTTGTCACTCTCCATAGAGCCCTGGCCTTTTGGCTTCAGTGTTGGTCAGACCACGCTCACTTTCAGGGGTGCAGTGTGATCAATGCTTCAGCCACACCCACATTTGCCTTGGAAGCTCCCGTTATTCTGGAAGTATTCTTCGTCTTCTAACCCTTCACCACCCAGATCCCTACTTGTGAAGACTGCCACAAAAAGAAAACACTAGATCCAAGGTCTAATTCAAAGGTACTGGGAAGGAGAAAATGGTGAGCCCATTGACAGCAGTAGAGCTGGAAACTTAAACTTAGTGCTTGAACCTCAGTTTCCCTGAGTTTGAACCCCAGTTCCAAGAGGAGGGAAAAATAGGAAGTTATTGTTTAATGGGGATGGAGTTCTGTTCAGGATGATGAAAAATTCTGGAAAGAGTCATGATAGTTATACAATATTATGAATATACTTAGTGTCACTGAATTTTACACTTAAAAGTAGTTAAAATGGGCCGGATGTGGTGGCTCATGCTTGTAATCCCAGTGACTTGGGAAGCTGAGGCAGGAGGATCACAAGTTCAAAGCCAGCCTCAGCAATTTAGTGAGACCCTATCTCAAAATAAATTTTAAAAAAGAACAAAAAAAACAAAGTAAAGGTCCGGGGAAGTCATTAAGTGGACAAGCACCCCTGAGTTTAATTCCTAAGACCCGGGGCGGTGGGAGGGGGAACTAAAATAGCATTTTTTTTTTTGTTATGTATATTTTGTCACAATACAAATGGGATGAAAAAAAAAAAAAGAATTTCATTCCCAACTCTTAAGTGACTCCCCACCCCTTCTCCAAACTTCAGTTTACAAATTGGTAGAATCATCAAATGAAAAAGATGGTAAGGGTTCTGGCTTCCATGGTTCATAGTAATTAAAGTTAGCTGATGTCGCAATGGTCTATGAGTGTGAATATCATTTAAAGCTCTTGTATTTGGATACAGTCCTCCATTTGGAGGATCTGAGGTAGAAACTATCAATTTTAGTTTTACTCACAAGACAAAAATCTACCTGTCTGATTCTCATATAACACTTTACTCTTCAAAGATGCCACCCATTCATTAGTCCAAATAAATTGGCCAAGTGGCAGCAAGTGGCAGCAAGACCAGTCTCCTCATTGCACATTCTCAATACCCCAAATCGAGAAGGAGAGAAAGATTTGGTATACTCCAGAGGCTGGCTCCAGCCCAAGAGGGCCAGACGGATGGGATCCTTATATCTCCCTATCTTTTTATGTCAGCCACACCCTATCCCAAGTTTTGTTTCCTCAAATAGATCCTTCTGGAATACAGCTGCCATCACTCATTCTGTTGTCAAGGAGTGAATGGCTGCCTTCTTACAGAGAAATACCACTCTGTAAATCAGCCACCAGGCACTATTTATCCCACTAAGGGATGTCACACATCCACACATATGGCACCTAAACCAAAGCTTTGGACTTTTTCTCCATTCCACATGTTAAATTTTTCCTCCTATTTCCAACTTATTATACAAATAAATTATTTTTGAAATAAATTCTTCTGGAGAAGTCAGTTTCCATATATCATTTAACCCTTCAATCTTAGGCATTATCAAGATGAGAAAACTCTAGAAAAATACCTGCAAAGTGTATCATTGTGGCATTTGAAAGGTTTTATAAAGGAATTTGTAGTCAGAGAATGGAACCTATTTTCCCCTCTTTTTGTACTCAAAACCCAGTGAAATGAATAAAGATTAAGCAATCCAGAGCTTAAGGAGGAAAAGGAAGAGAGACAAAGGACAGCGAGCGAGCGAGCGAGCGAGAGAGAGAGAGAGAGAGAGAGACCATAATGGGGACAAGGAGGAATATAGAAGTTATGCCTTCATTTTGACAGTATTACCTGTAATTCTTTAACTTGCCAGAATAAAAAAGTAATAACAGTTGCCAAGAGTTATGGCTCCGTTTTAAAAATAAAAAGAAATTGCAATTAAAATGATTAAACTAAGTAAAACAGACACAGGAAACATACAGAAAAAATATATTTCCTGTGCACTAAGCCTCTGATCCCATTAAGTACTTAAATAATATCTTCCTGACATCATGACTATATAAATAACATGTTACTTTCATATTTATGACATCAAGAGATTATATTACTCGTTTATGAAAAAATATGTTTAATTTGCAATTTTTAAATGACACTGATACAGATTAGTATATATTATAGAATTAGATACATATGCTGTAGCTGCTTGTTTTATATTTTATTATAAACATCCCCAACAGGTGCAAAAATACCCCCTAAAATAAAACAAAAGATAATGTATCTTATGACCATAAAAACCTATCTGCCTTGCATCCAAAAGAAAAGGAAAACATAGAGACATCCTTCTTTCTTGAGCTTTATCTATCTCTCCGGCACCATGCCATCTATCTATAAGTCTTGGAATCTCCTGATTAAAAGAAAATAAGTGTAGAATCATGTTTGCTACAGTCTGTTGCCAAAAGCCCATGTCTATAATCCATCATTAAAACGTGACAGCGTATGGCTACAAAGAGAGAAAAACCTCAGTCGTCATGCTCATTTGCAAATGTTTCAGGGGCCGAAGATTGTTTGGCAATCCTGCTGTTTCTAGGTTATTTGTGGAATAACCAGTTTAATTGAGCTGATGATTGCCTTGTGTCTGCATTGCACTTCTGACTTAGATCTTTATTTCTGCAGTTGGCATCAATTTGTGCTATGTGGCAAGGGAATGGCATGCATTCAGAGAGCCCGAATTCCAGGGTTCCAGCCCACCCCTTCTTTTCCCTTGCCAATCTGATTTCTGAGGAATTTGCCTAGAGTTGCTACAAGGGAAAAAATAATAATGATGGGAAAGGAACTCCTTGCCCTCCTTTGAAGACCATTTTGTAGAATATCTTCTTTGGATTGGGATTCTTGGCCCCATTAAAGTAAAAGGGTTTTATACCTTTATTAAAGTGGAGGCCTGTTTAGGATGTTCTCTGTAATTGGAGCGTATCCCACTGCATGTAGTACACAGTGTAAACCAACCTGTTGCAACGTGGAGAATACTGCAAGTCAGATATTTGCTACCCAACAGAGCCAGTTGGAAAAAGAAGCGGGTGGGGGGAACCTGGGCTAACACCAACCTTGTCCTGACATGCACCAAGGCTACAGCATGAAGGAAAATTGAAAACAGAAACATCAGGAAGAGCAGTGAGAACACATGGCCTCTCTTTCTTCCTTTACTTTGTTCCTAACAAATGTTCATCTTCACCCACTCTAAATCATGTCACTGGAATGAGGATTGTATTAAAGGCAAGTTCACATTCAAAACCAATGCAGAAAGAAATTGCCCCGGACCACTAATGGAAATGGCTCTATCCTGCATTGGAATGGGCTGGTTCCCCTTGAGAGGAGGTGAACACCCCAGGCTAGCTGAAAGTAGGAATCTGAGATTATGATGAGATCAACAGACATCGTTATTTAAAAGGGTTTGTATTTAAATGAAGACCCTAACATAGACCTTTTCCCCAGGAAATCTCAGGCATCATTCTCAGATACGTAGTGAATTTCATGTAAGAACCTCCAAATATTTTCCTCCTAAGATTCCCCCAGGGAAGGAACTGCAGCTCTTTTCCCCCTTCAGGGAAGAGAGATGATCTGTATCCTTTCAAAGTAGAAGGGAAAATAACTTTGATGAACATTTCCTATTACGCAGAAGTCACTCTGATTCAAAGAAGGTATAAAACCAACAGTTGTGGCAAAGTAAAACAGAAAAATATGATAATTTTAAAAATTCTTCCTCTACAAGAATAAATAAGTAAAATGCAAGGGCTAGATGATGAATTTCCAAATGGGCTTTTGCATGACAGATTTTGAGCAACATTGCTGCATGCACAGTGAAGCCAAACCAGACTCCAACACTCAATGGGTGTGTATGTCATTGAATTACAAGGAGCACATGGTCAATCAAGGGTGACATCTGACTGCTGAGTGTCTGAAGATAGTGGACTCTCTCCTCATATCAATTCTATGAGAAGGCAAGGGTTTCCTAACAACATCTGGTCCTCCCCTGAAGCATTGCTTGTCCTCAAGGCTAATTTATACAGAATTAACAGTTATTTTAGGCTTTCTTTTTAGTATTTAGTATTGGCACGATACATCTTTCTCCATTCTTGAACTTTTAGTCTCCATATGTCTTTATATATATATATATATATATATATATATATATATATATATAATTTTTTGGGGGTGGGTGCTGGGGATCAAACCCAGGGCCTTGTGCTTACAAGGCAAGCACTCTACCAACTAAGCTATCTCCCCAGCCTCTGTCTTTATATTTAAAGTGGGTTTCTTATAGACAACATACTTTTGGGTCTTAGTTCTTTTATTCACTGTCAGTTCCTATCTTTTAATTGGTGTATTTAGACCACTTAATTAAAATGACTGTTGATGCAGTTGGATTAATATTCACCCTATTTGTAACTGTCTTCTGTTCATTGCCCTGGTTCTTTGTTTTTGTCTTTCTGGTTCCGCTTTCTCTGCTTGTCATGGAGCATTTACTATGGTTCTACTTTCTCTCTTCTCTTAGTGTATTCTACTTCTTTTGAGAAAATATTTGTGGTCACCCTAGGGCTTCCAATGTACATATACAACTAATCCAAGTTCACTTTAACACTCGCCACTTCCCTGGGAGTCCAGGTACCTCAGCAGAGTCCCCAGTTCCTCTCTCTCGTCTCTTACACTGTTCTGTTATTCCCTTCATTTATCCATAAGTTATAATTACCCAATGCATTGTTACTATTATCATTTTGAACAACTGTCATCTGTTAGATAGTTGGTGAGTTTCAGCTGAAGGATCAGGGAGATGGCTTCCAAGCTCTTTACATGTCAGATCAGAAGCCAAAAGTTGACCTTAATTTACACCATAGTAAGACCAGGGAGAAAACGTAATTAGGGTTGAGCATAAACAGTAATGAGACTAGAGTTCATACTTAATCATCAGACATGAGATTAACCAAGAACAGTTGAAATGAGTAGGGAAATGTCACAGAGAAGTGATAAGAGGAAAGATGGTTGGAAGTCTGAAGCTTAGTTTGTTGCTTCATAAAATGCAACTAAGGAGATAGGATTCTGAGAGGATAGTCAGACCCCACAGAAATATTTAAAGTTTTTTGCTTAAAATACATTGCAACTTTGTGGATTGAGACTGCTTTAATCAAAAAGGAGAGTCAAGTCAACAAAGAGGGTCTGAGATGAGACAAAGCCTGACCTAACTAGGGCTGGAATTGTGTCATGAGACCAAAAAAGGCTTAAGTTACAGGGCCCAGGTATCACCTATATCGAGCAAATCTCTTCAGTCTTCCCAATCTCCTTTTTTGGTATCCATAAAAATGAAGATTTGACTGGATGAATTGCAAAATTACCTTCTACCAAAATTCTAAGAATCTAGGATGAGTAGGTGCATGGAGGAAATATTGATCTATCATCAGTCAGAGGCAAGAGTGAATTAGAAAAACCCAAGAGTGAAATCCTACACAAGAACTACTGTGTAACCATGAGATGTAATCCCACATAAACCTGGATTGTCAGAAGCAAGGTCGTGACATGTCAAATGCACTTGCCACTTGAGGAGAACCAAAGAAGAAGCAAACATAGCATGCAGTCCAAGAAACCAGGATATTCTGGCCTTTTTGATCAAGAATAGGGCAGGCAGAGAGGAGAGCTCTTTGACATTCCTAGAAGGGCCACATTGGGAAAGGAAGGATGCCCTGCAGACAGACCCTGGCTAGGAATGCAAAGGTCACTGGGAAGCAGACCCAAGAACATAGAAATTAAAATTCTCTTTAATATGTGGAAAATAAAGAGCAAAGGAACACTAGGGTAAGACTCAGAAGAGGGAGAGGGGAAGAGGACAAATATGGAAGATTTATTTGTTGTTCTGATATCATATGAGAAAACCCATATCTAATCTTTCCTAGAGACCAAGGGGATACTGAGATTAGGTTGAAAGGAAGTCTCATAGGTGATTGTCACTACAGGGGGTCTGAGGGTCTCTGACTGACCATCAGAATTGGAGTACACCTGAAATCGCAGCAAAATTTCTGATGGCACATGTTCTTCATTGAGCAGTTCTTCAAAAGCCAGTTGATTTTATTTCATTGATCTCACACTATAATCATATTAGAAAACATGGAAATATTTTGAATACGAGTCTCATTTGTTCATTTTCTAAAACGTTCATTCTGTGGCTGGATGTAGTAGTGTACACTGCAATCCCAGCTACTGGGGAGGCTGAGGCAGGAGGATCACAAATTCGAGGCCAGCCTCAACAACTTAGCAAGACACTGTCTTAAAATAAAAAAAATTTTTAAAAGACTCACAATGTAGTTCACAGGTAGAGCTCCCCTGGGCTCAATTGTTCAATTCTAATATATGTATTCATTCTATGGCATAGTGGTCTATCTGTGACTACAAATCAAACCTAATTAAATAATCAAAAGCATAGAGGGAGAAAAAGGAAAAGACCTCTATTGAGTGCTTACATGCCAGGCACTGTGCTACGCTACCTACATGAGCTCATCTTAAGATTTGCATCGGCCTTCAAGAGAGTGTGATTATTTACTTGTTATACACGGGGGCAATGCCTGATTCCTAAGAGCACGGGTAATGTGTACTTATGAAAATCTATGGAAGGTCTGAAACCATACCAACATATATGAAAAAAAAGTGTTATTGAAAAACCATGCCATCATGATAAATTTGAAATGAATAGAACACTAACCATGTAAATGTAATTGTTTTACTCGATGAATAATTTTTAAATGAAAAGAAACTAACGGCAAATGCATTGAGATGTCATGGCTCTGAAGATTGTTTCCTTTGCTCTGTTTTTAAAAATCTACAATTCGAATTTATCAACAAGGACTTTTAAACAAATACAGCAGGGGGAACGTGCTGTGTTATATTCAGCCCATCTTCAAAGAGTTAAAAGTGCATAAGGAAAGTCGAAGCTTGAGTCCAAATCATAAACTTGACTTGAACTCTGTTGTCAATTGCCAGGGAAAGCATTCCAGACTCTAAGAAACTGTTTGATTTTTTTTTTTTTTCTCCCCCTTCCTAGCATCAAAAAAATGCTGGAGGGCTTAGAGGGCTCCTGGCATGTAAATTGTAGCCATCAGGAGAAAAAAGAAAAAAAAAAAAAAAAAAAAAAAACCCACTGTACTTCCAAGTGATGCTTTCAAAGTCATTTTCCTAGAATTCCTTATATGGCTGCCACACAGGCTGGGTAAGGGTGGGACAGAGAACCCACCTCTGGTTTAAAAGAAGCACTTTGCCCAAACCCCAAGATTAAAAGTAACCAAACAAGAGGTGAGTGTCAGTATTTAAAAGAACTTTATAAGCAATAGATGCAAGACATCAGAGCCACCCAAAAAAAAGATTTCTTTGCATTACCACCTTTGGAAAGTGATCATAACATATTTCATTTCTGGTGTAAGAAGGTTATTAACTGTGAGTTTTTTTTAAAGAGAAAAAAGTTTTTTTGTGTTATACAATTGTGTGCCTTTTTATGAACAGGCTGCACAGTAGAATAAAACACTATCTACATGAGCTTTCACACAGCCGAGCAATTAATTAACTTATCTCCAAGAACACTGTTCTCCCTGAAACTTATTAAAAGTCTGATTCATCAGCAAAGCCCCAGGCAATCATCAATTGCCTCATAATAATACAAAAGAAAAATAAGCTACGGTTATGTTCTCATTTACTATCCTAAGAAGGTCCCCCTTGCCCTCTGTCTTTGTTCGAAAATATCTCTATTAAGAATTAAAAAAAAAAAAAGAAGGAAAAAAAGAAACAGAAAAAACCCTCTTGCTTGACATGAAATATGTTATGGCAGGGAACTGTGGGAGTAAATTACAGAGCCTCCAGGATACCAGATTAAGAGGAGACGCTGGACTTTCTCAAAGACACACAAATCATTCAACATGTAGCACAACAGGGCATACAGTGTGTTATCGATGCCGAGTTCCAAGCACCATTGTTAATACAGACCAGAAGAGGAATTGTTCATTAAATAATAAAAGGGGGAGGGGAAGGAAGGCGCAGGCTTCCCAGTTAAATAATCCAGCACAGAAACGCTGGTTTCAAAAGTATTAAATATCTTAATAGTTACAGGTCTGCCTAGATTTCTGTTTCAATTCAACTCCCAAATATCAACCCAATGACTTTTAAGCAGAAACTATAATTTGTGAACCCTTTAAAAAAAAAATTTTTTTTTCAGTATAGTTGACAATGTCAATAGCGCCCTCTTCAGGAAATTTCAATCCCACAATTTCCTTAAGTTTGATAAAAGGCTATGTGAGGTGAACATCATCTGAAAACAAGATTAAATTGAAGAAAAATCTAGAATGTTCATGAGGTCTCCGTTTCACATGGATGATGTCTCCGTTTAATATGGAAATTAAGGAATTTTCAATGAAGCAAAACAAAACTACAGCCCACAACTCTGTGTTATCCTATATTTGTGAGTGTGCATATATCCATATCTATATAAAACGTATATGTGTATACACACATTTACAGATATATGAATATGAATATTTTGGTGGTGGTGATTTTTCAGTCATCACTGGGTCACATTTAAGAGAGGAACATTGAAATTTCTAATTTGCCTTTTTTTCATAATTTATATTGGGATCTCAAAAACTAATTTCTTTTCCCTATTCTAAGATTTGTTAGTTGCACTATTATACAGCGTTTCTCAGACGCCAACCAAGTTCGCTTTCTTTGAAAATACACAAGTAACAAATATGCCTAACTTTTAAATTATCATCCAAATATTTAGTAAATATACTGAACTTGAGCCTTTTGCACATAAGAAAGTCCTAACACTGTTGATGTTACACCTTGTGAATCTAAAGGCAGCTGTCTGATGAGTACAGATAGTTCCTCTCTATGATCAGTGGCTTCAAATTCAGACCCAGAGCCAGAAAGTTCTTGAGGAAATAGTTATGACTAAATTTCTACCCATGTCACCACAGCCTTGAAAGTCAGAGATGCAAGCTTCTTATCTCACAGCTGTAATGCATCAGATGACCTTGTGACAATGATTTCATCTCAACTTCTTGTAGCAAGTTATCACAATTTGGAGGAAATTTACTTCTAATTTCAGAGACACCTCAAGAGTTATGAGGAGTGACACAACACACACCAGCGCCGAGAGTTGGGGCATTATCATTCTGTGATAGATGAAGAAGTGAGCCAAGAGTTCACAGGCTTAGATTTCAAAGTCAACTTTCTGGGCCTCAGTTTCTTCATCAGAAAAAAATTAATGGAAAACTTCTGTTTGGAGAAATACTTGAAATGAGATACCCAGAAATACTGGATGACATATAATAAACATCTTTTTAATGACTGAGCTCATCAAAAAGAAAGAGTAAACAAATGGTTGAGCTGGAAAGCAGGTGTTTAGCTCCATCTATGGCCGCCCTGTAGGCATTTGCCAATTGTGATAACTGAGAGGCCTGGGTTTTAATGGACCCACTGGGAACTAAGTGAGATGAGGAAATCGAAACTGAGACCTCACAGAAAGTCAGAAGAATGAAAGGTGCATCGTCCACATAAACCACATAAAGAGAAATAACAGGGAAATCCTCTGCCTCAGCTTGGGTTCTGGGTCAGAATGTAACATTTTCCCTGAAAATTCATAGCCACAGGCCTGTCCTGCAAAGACTTGGAGTTAATTTGATACTATCTGTGTCATCCAGGAAAACTCAAATAAGAAATTAACCCAAGTAGTCCCAGATGGGTAGTGACATACAGGTTCCTGGGACAAGTAGACACAAACTCTCTCCTAGGAACTCACCTTCGACTTGGGTCTTGTAGGATTCCTCCAGGTCAATCTAACTAGGAACTCAAAACCCAAAAGTACAAAGTGCATGAGGAAACAGATCCATGAATGAGAATCAGCAGAAACACCAGCTGAATCAAACCATCAGGAATTCAAAATATTGGAGTGGGCGATACAGAATAAAGTCACCAGGTATAATATAGTAGTGAAATAAATAATGAAATTTTAAAAACTCAAAAAGTAATAAGATACTATCAAAAGTCCAGATTTTTTTAAAAAAAACTAAAATCAAAATTTTAAAGGACAAGGATAACAATAGATTAGTTAAAGCTGAAGAAAGAGCTGGTAAACTGGAAGATAACATTCAAGGAAGGAACCCAAATAGCGGGAAAAGAAGCAAAGAAATGCTAACTATAAAAGAATATTGAAAACAAATGGAGAATAGGACATAAATGGATAAAATGTCCAACCAGAGTTTAAGAAGATGATTTTTTGAGAAAATGTCAGTGATAATAGCATAGAATTTTTGAGAATAGATGAAAGACAGAATTTTCAAATTCAGAAAGTACAAGTCCCCAATTACATAAATGTTAAGAAACTCGTGCCTAGACCCAGCACAGTGAAGCTGCAAAATACAAAGACATAAAGACATATTGAAAGCATCTAGAGGAAAAAGACAGATTATCAATTAAAGAACATATTTAATTCAGCAGCAGACTTCCCAACAGCAACAACAAAAGCCCAAGTGTCGTAGAAAAAACTTCAACAAAATGTTTAGAGAAAAAAATAGCCTAGAATTTTACAAAAAGGAAAAATACAAGAGAAAAGTAGAGACATTTTACACAAACTAAAACTGAGGCAGCTTACTGCCAAAAACCCTCAATTAAGGAAATTAGAAGGGTGTGCTTCAGAAAGAGGGATAGTGATTATAGAAGAAGGCTCCAGATTCCGGGAAGGAAGATAGACCAAGAAAATAAAAATATGTGAGTGAATCTAAACAAACTTTGACAGTAAAATAATAATAATAATAATAGTTTAAATTGGGAAAGTAGAAAAAACTGGCCCCAAAATAGGAGGTGACAGTATTCTATAAGATGGTGGAGGGATCAAAGTAGGAAGATCCATAAATGTATAAATGTATTTGTAGAAACATGTAAATCAGATAAAACAGCACTATTTTAGTAGAAGTGAGGGTAAAAGAGTTCTCACAGGGCCTGGGGTCATGGCTCAGTGGTAGAGCACTTGCCTAGTATGTGTGAGGCACTGGGTTTGATCCTCAGCATCACATATAAGTAAATGAGTACATAAAGGTCTATCAACATCTAAAAAATACTTTAAAAAGAAAAAGATTCCTAACACCAGGTTCACCCCCGAGCTATGACCATGAAACCCTGGAGTTCTACAGAATGATATGGAAACTCAAAGGACAGCATGACATATGAAGAACCTTGCAATGCCAACATTCTATGCCTATTATTCCATTTCAGTAATATTTGTGTCTTTAATGTTATTTTATCATAATTCCTTTTAAACAATGAATTATATATGTTTATTTTTTAAAAATACAGATGCTGGGATGGGTTTGTAACTCATGGAAGGCACTGTATTTGCTCCTCAGCACCACATAAAAATAAATAAATAAATAAAGATATCGAGTCCATCTACAACTAAAAAATATATTTTAAAAAATACAGATGCATTCACCAAGAAAACTAATGTTAATTCTTTCTTGTTTTTTTTATTTTTAAAGAGAACTCTTAATTACATAACCACCCATGTGGTATTTTTCAATGACTTTGAAATTAATTAAAGAGCCTGGATTAATACAAAGAGAGCTACAACTTGAATCTTTCACATATAATTATTTCAGTTTTAACAACAAAGAAATGTTTACAAATTTGAGTTTAAATTGGTTACAGCAATTCAAAGCCAAAGGGTTTTCGCATCCTTTTGATTTTTTTTTATTTCAGTGGTAAAAATAAAAACTGGAAAATACTTCCGCAGCGGCTTTGTTTTAAAGTCCTGCTTTACTCTCTGCACCAAGTTCGCCGTCAGCTCTCTGTTGCTATTATGTGGTGTTAAGGTTGTCCAGTGGCCAGTCTGCAGGCGATAAGTAGAACATAGACTAACCCCTATGATCCTAAGACATTTATAAACCAATGATACATTTCTTGTCGTGGTTTAGGTTAGGGGAGGTGACTATTTTGACAGCTTAAATTCTTCTCCAAATGCAAGGATCTGTTTTCAAATCTGAAGATCCCGATGCCTCCTCCAGTCTGGTTGTCTGAGGGATTAGCCGGGAGCGCTCACTGGAAGCAGGGCGCTGTGATACCAATTCTGGTTCGATCATCTGAAGCAACCAAGTTTGTGGTGATCTGTTTCAACACTGGCCCTAGGAAACGAATACAGATACCATTCAAAAGATGCTTGTAAAAATGTCACACTGTGAGCTTTGAAAAGAAATTTGCTGCCTTTTCTTGCTCCGTTATGATATCATGCACTCATTTCCCGTGCGCAGTAGTGCACGCTAGCCTGCCATTGTTCATCTTGCAATTGTCCTTTTCCAGTTAAAGACGCTCGGCTTTCGGCCTCTTTTTCATTCCCAGCATGTCCAGTGGGTGGCCTGTGATGTCTGGCTGCTAACCTTAAGTGATATTTCATCCGATCTAATAAGCACTCAGCTCAGATGGTCGCCTGTGCAAATGCCACAAGGAACAGCTCCCATGGGACGCAGAAGAGTATTCATTTTCCAAAGAGAATTAAAGCCTACACGGGTAGCATATAAAATCAGAACTTCTTAAAATGTAAAGAGCGATGGGGTTATTTCACCCTATTCATATGCTTTTAGGAAAAGGCAAAATTTAAATCTTAAGAGACCCAGATGCCTCCTTGACACTTCAAAGGCATAGAAATCCAAATGTGAAACTGAATGCTAACTTCCTTCCCCAGCCTCTGTTACTTCCCTAATTGGTTACCCTTTTCCAACTAACGTTTCTACTCTTCTACTTTTCTGATCTAGCACTTTTCTCCCTCTGGTTTAGCCTAGAGTAGAGGTGCTCAGTGAGTTTTCATTTCCTCCAGGTCCCTCTTTTTCAGCATGACCTGCAAGCATTACACCTGATGCCACTCGACTGCCCCATGTCTGTGCCCAGAGGCATGTACATTGGTCTGTGCCTCCAGATCCCCCAACTTTGGCCCACCCTGATGAGTCCACGACTCTCTCTGCCAATATCTCCACACCAGTCACTCACTACTCTGCAATGGCCCCTGCTACATTGAGCTCAAGTGTAAAGCCTGCCTGGTTTTTAGGGCTACCCACATCTATACAGCCTGTCCCTATTCCTCAGCGCCTTCCCTCTTTCAGGCGGCTAGTTTTTGCTGATTCATTAAATTTAGTTTTTTCTCTTGATAATTCAGGAGAAAGGGCTAATGGAGAGAGGGGGGGGGGGACTCATCCCTTTCTAAGATAGCTTAAGAGGCAGGTGTAGTGGGAAGAGACAAGTAAGCTCTTCAGTGTATTAGGTGCTATTATAAATGTGAGACTCCCAGCAAGGGTCAAGGGGCCCTTTCTCCAGGCATGAGCAGAGTAAGAAAAGCTAAGGAAAAGAAGTGATTGAAGATGAGTTGTTATTTTGAGAAGTGACTGTTTTCCAGAACATTCTGCAATGATGTGTGACATTCTGTGATGTGCGATGGCTGATCTCTGGTGTCAAATTGACTGGATTCAGGGATACTAAACTGGTAAAGCATTATTTATGCTCAGTTCTCTCAGAGATTCAGTAGATAAAGAGCCTGTCTCTTCTGCTGACAGGGAAGCCCAGGTGGTTCTGCTTTGGGGTAGAATGATGAGGCCTCCTCAGGTATGTCTGTGAGGGTACCTCCATTGGGCAGATTATCGGATGGGGGCCTGGATGGAACAAAAAGCTGGAAGAAAGACAGTGTCTTCCTGTCTCTCTCTGTCAGCATGGTCACTCTTCTTTTCCTGTCCTTGGATGTCAGAACCCCAGATCCTCTAGTATTTTGATTCTGAGACTTGTACCAGTGGCACCACCTGCTTTTAGGCCTTTGGCCTCAGAATTAGATTTACACCACTGATTTCCTTGGTTCTGAAGCCTTCGGACTTGGACTGAGTCATGCTACCCACTTTCCTGGTTCTAGAGATGGCATTTCCTAGGATGTCTCAGCCTCCGTAAACTTGCCAATTCCCCTAAGAAATCCGTTTTGTATGTCTTTCCTTACAGTCTATCAGTTCTGTCTTTCTGGAGAACCCTGACTAATGTAATAAGATGTAAGCAAAACTCAGCCACTACCAGTATCCTTTTGGAGAGAAATTATCTACCTTGCACCTGGGAGTGATTATTTTCTCAGGTGGGTTAAGAAAGGTAAGTCTTTATCAAGGATTGACCAATGAAAAACCCATAAACTCAATCTGCTGGGATATTTTGGATTTTTCTAACCAGGAAGGGGAAAGAAGTACTTCCTGGCTGTCCACAATAATGTTATATTGTCCCCCAACTAGACAGATAGAACATGAACTTGAAAATAAACTTTATTGTGTGTTTTATTCTTCCTGTAATCTATGCTAACCCTATGGGGAATCAAAACCTGAAACCTACATCAAAACCGCATTCCCTGGGGAAAAACACCATTTCCCAACAGTCTGTCTGCGTTTCTTGGACTCTGCCATCACTGGCTTCCCCCTCTTTAAAATGGAGATGACAGCAATATCCCTTATGTGGACTAAATAAGCACAAATATGAAATCAAACTCTGTGCTGTGAGGAAGGCACTCACTCATGTGGTTTCCCTTCCCTCTTTGGGGTGAAAAGATTTAGGTGATGTTAAACTGCCCCTGTGGTGGAATCCTTGTTAGCACATTAGCTCTCTTTCAACTGATTGACAAGCAACAGTGAGTTTCAGAAGGGAAAGAGGTCAAGGTCCAGGCTTGAGAGGGGAAGAAAGATGCCATGGGAAAAGAAGAAAGTTTCTGGAACCAGGAATTAATGATGCTCTGCAGACCAGCTATCTGCTCCATAGTTTTACTGAGCCCTAGTTCTTGTAAACTAGCTAGACATGATGCTTACTTCCTGTGGGGTGGTGGATAACTGATTAAATAGCACCACTGTCAAGTGCTATGCCATGTATTTTCACATGCGCTGATACTCCTGGGCTTATGATGGGGCTCTATCTCAATAAATCCATTGCATGTGGAAAATATGTCAAGAATGCAGTTAATACACCTAACCTGCTAAACGTCAGAACTTAGCAACACAGTATATTGTAGAGTGTAATTGGTTGTTTTCTTTTGTGGTTGACTGTGAGCTACTACCCAGAATGGCAAGTCTCAGGAAAAGATTCAAAACTCAAAGTTTGGTTTCTACTAAATGTGTGTCACCTTTATAAAGTAAAAATATCACATTGGGTGACTGTAGTATCTCAATCCTCACAACTCCATTGGTAGGGGTGATTGTTCCTATATTTTACACGTGAGATAACTGGGATTACAAGAAACTATGTGGACCACTCAAGATCATATACCAGAAAGAAGAGTCAAGAATGGCTACATGTTCCTCCAAGTCCAGTCCAGCTGCCATCACAGCCTCCTTCTAAGACACTGACTTTTTAGCCATGGAGAGAGAGTACAGGTCCGGGCCAGTTTCTTCCAACTACCTCTGACCCTCCATCTCCCAGGCACAATGCCAAAGATCTTCCTCTGATTTCTAACTGCCAACTGGTGTTTACCGTCTGTTTCCTCAAAGTGTCTCAAATGGTTGTAAAATTTGCGTTGTAATGTCGGCAGCAGTGGTATTCTTCTGTTTCCCTGCAGCAATCTAGCACCGTCACACAGCAGACCTTGCATCAACCATTATGGGTCAAACACTGGATGGAAGTGTCCTTGGGACCCTGTGCAGGGCTAGGTCCCTGGCTGACAGGGAAATTGAACAATCCGTGTTCTGCGTGACTTCCGATGGCCTGAAAGAGCTTTAATCAGCCTCAGACCACACGTCTTTAGGGTCAATTACATTTGGCCGATGATGTTGTCCAAGGAGAAAGAGAATTTGTGGCTGTGGCTTTCCAACCTGAGTGTCGTGTTGGAATCACCTGAAGGGTGGTTTGTAACGCTAATTTTTAGCACCCGTCCAGGGCTCCCCATCCCCTGGATCTGAGATAGGGGCTCAGAAAAGTGCATTTTTTACAAGTTCCAGGTGATGCTGCTGCTGGCTGGCTGGGAACTCTACTTTGAGACCCACTGACCTCAATGAGTGGTGTGGGCTGCACCTTAGAATCCCCTGGAGAATTTTTTTAGAAATCTTTGATGCCCAACTGCACCCAGGCCAATGAAATCCTAATCTTGAGGTGTGACCCAGGCATGAGGATGTTTAAAGCTTTTGGGGATTTTACTGTGCATCCAAGATTGAGGACTACTGGCCCTGAATACTTGAGAGCTGAATGTAGGCTTTCTCCATAGCTCTTGAGATGTGAGCAGAGCAAACATCCTGACTTTTTCTGATTGAAAAGAAAATGTTTATGACTCTCAAAGGAAATGTATTTAGCTATTCTAGATTTTGTAACAAAAAATAAGAAAACATAAGGGTCAACAAAATAAATTGTAATAAATTTAATTACTTTGGGTGGTAAATAGCCTAAACAGATTGATAGAACTTATTAGAGCAGTTTATAGCACCATATCCAGGCCACTGGTATTGTGTAACTTTATCTTTTGACTTTATGCACCTTATCTGTTTTCCCCATTATGTTACTGTGGCTCAGCTAATTTAAAAGTCTGTTATTTTTCATTTTTTATTTAGTGTAAATTTAACTTTTGAAAGAAACTTTTATCAAGACAATTGGTCCAAACTTCAAAAAGGCATCAGATTACAGGGGAAGTAGGTTCCCAAAACTACAACCTAGAGAATTTGATGTCAAACCCCTAGCAACATTGTAGAAAGAATTATTTAGAAAACACTCAGCAGTGATCCTGGGGAGCCAGAAGAGGTTCCCCAAATCAGTCTTTTACCAAATCAGTCACATTTGCTTCTTTGACAGACTTTCAGTTCAGGAAGAACAGGAGACTGTCATAGACAAAAATGTATCTTGATTTCAGCAAAGAATTTGACATCCTGCAGATAAGCTGAAGACATGAATTACAGTACAGTTCAGTAGATCTGAACCTGACTAACAACTTGACCCAAGGAAGGTTGGCTGCTTGGTGAATCACGACCTTCCCAAAGGGCAGTGACTGTGGCAAACTCCCAAGTACTATCCATGGCTTATCCAGACCAAAATTTCACTCAATGATGGATGAAGACAAAAAGACATGCTTATCAAAATTGTAGGTGTGACAGAGCTGGGACAGAAGCCTGATTCATTAAATGCCAGATGAACCAAGAGGCAAAAGGTATCAAACGAAAATAACAGGCTGACACAGAGAAGAAGGAATGAATAGAGATAAAGGCAAAATCATCCATTTAAAACTAAATATAAAAGGGTGGGAGATTGAGATTAAAAAGTTGTGTTGAAAAATAAAATCCCAGGAGTTTTCAGTGCTTGTAGCCTTGATACAATTGAATAATTCTTACTTTTTAAAACTCTCAGATATCTTTGAAAATCTTACTAAAACTAAAGAGAATCTCGTAGACAATGTCCACAGTAATGAATTATTTACTATTTCAGGTGGATTGTGGATCCCCTGGAGCCCATTCAGCCACGGTCACGTATCCCAAGTTAAGGAACATTGAATAGTATAATTGCCAGGTTTTTTTGTTATTGTTTGTTTGTTTTTATTTTGATTCATTGTAAACAAATGGGGTACAACTTGTTTCTCTGGTTGTACGTGAAGTAGAGGCATACCATTTGCGTAATCATACATTTACATAGGGCAATGATGTTTGACTCATTCTGTTATTTTTCCTTCCCCCCACCTCTCCCACCCCTCTTTTTCCTCTTTATAGTCCATCCTTCCTCCATTCTTGCCTCCCTCCCACCCCCCATTATGTATCATCATCCACTTATCAGCAAGATCATTCATCCTTCGGTTTTTTGGGATTGGCTTATCTCATTTAGCATAATATTCTCCAACTTCATCCATTTGCCTGCAAATGCCATAATTTTATTCTTCTTTATGGCTGAATACTATTCCATTGTGTATATATACCATAGTTTCTTTATCCATTCATCTATTGAAGGACATCTAGGTTGGTTCCACAATCTGACTAGCTGGTTTTTCTTAAACAAAATGTAATATTAAGATAAGACAGATAATAGCCCTAAAAGATTTGTTACATCTTGATCATAGTCCTAGTTTATAGTACTCAACTTAATACAGAGACTGAAAAACTGGAACACATTTAATAGTGAAGGAAATTATTTTAAATAAAGAACATTTAAAGGAAGTTGGAGTTTAACCTTAAATATTTTATGGAAATCATAAGTCTTCTAAAGGTCGGAAGGCTGCCATTTCAAAAGGGCACAGACTTCTACTGCACAGCAGTGCTATACAGTACAATATGTCGTTTAAAACTTGCTAGTTTCCACAAGGGAAAAGAGCAGGTGAAATTAATTGTAATAATATATATTATCCCAAAATATCAAGCATGTTGTCATTTCAACATGTCATCAATGTAAACTTTTTTCATGTTTTTGGAATCTGGTATTTTCCATTTGCAGCTCATTTTAATTCTAACTAGCCACACTTCAAGTGCTCTAGAGCCATATGTGGCTAGTAGCTAATGTATTCAAAAATATAGCTCTATAGCTGTCCAGGGTATAAAAGATGCAATTAACAGATGTTAGAACTTTCTCATAGAACTGTCCCAAAACATTAAGTCCCCTTGTAGAATGATAGGTCTTTGTTGTTGGTTGACCTGTGTCAAAAGCTATTTAAGCATTTCCACATAGGATGTGGTCTGATCTGCAGTTCATTCTTATTCTGAGACTATAATTCTATGATTGATGGGTTTGGAAATTGAGATTATTTAAATCACCAACTTTATGATATTCTGGGACAAGTGGTTAGCCATCGTTAACTAAGAAGATCCTGCCAATTTAGTTGTGCAAATACTCAGCAGGTCTCAGCTCCAGAGCCAGTTTGCCCCTGCCTCTTCTGTTATCCATGAAGGCAGCTCATATGCTTGACTCAGGCTCTGACGTGAAGCTGAAGAGAGACTATTATCACATCACGGAGCTAAGCTCAGTCTGGAAATACCCTGCCTAGAACATGTGTCTCACATACACACTTAATTTTGCACTCATCCAACAATTTCACCTTCAGTTCCAGTGTTGCATTAAGTTCATTAACAGAAAATTAAGTGTTGAACTATGTAAAGAACATAAGGGTACTTCTCTAAAGAATTTCAAAAGGGCTATTCAAAAAAAGGAAAGCAACCCACAAAGGGGAACCCAGGACCATACTGTTTGTAACAGCTGATGATTGGCACCAGCATGCAATCAGTCCCACCAAAACTGGATAAGCAATGTTGGATGAGCCAGTCCTTTGAAGTCCCCATACAACTGCAGACTGGAAAGGCTGGAAAAGGCATGGTGGGAAGGAGAATGGGAGCTGACTGCCTGAGTCCAAGTCTGTTTAGCGTCTCTCACTAGCTGTGTGATCTTGGACAGGTTACCTCCTTGTGCCTCACTTTTCTCATCTTTAAAATGGAAATGATGATAGTACTTATCTCAGAGTTGTGAGGATTAAATGAAACAATCACTGTAAAACACTTATTATATCCTAAATGCTGCTCTCTTATCATCAGATGGAGTAACCCAGGTCTGAGAACATTCGAGGCTCTGGTATTTGCTTTCCTCTCCTTCCACCCCTCAAAAACTGAAGTAGTACTGTTTTTTTTTGCATATAACTTCCAGATCTGAGCAGCTACATCATTGATGATAGCTTCATGGACCACCCAGTTCAAAATCTAAACTGTTTTCACAACACTCGCATCAAGAAATAGTTTTGCAGAGGCTAGGGGCACGGCTCATGGTAGGGAACTTGGTTAACATAGAAGACCCTGGGTTCAATTCCAGCAATTTTTAAAAAAAGAAAAAAGAGTTTTGCAGATAAACTTTCCAAAACCAAACACAGAAATATCTTAAGTGCCCACCAACATTTTTCCCCCCGAAGGGAGTCTTAGGCAACGTTTGATTTAAATTTTTCACAGCTTTAACTAGGTATATTTTATGTACTACAACATTCACTTCTCTTGAGTTCAATGAGTTTTAGTAATACAATTCAATTTTTAAAATTTTTTTATTTATTTAATTTTGGTACCAATGTGATGGGTTGACATATTTGACTCCATAGAAATGTTATAGGCCACACTATATGGGCAGTGACTAAACAGACTCCATTTTACCCTG
This sequence comes from Sciurus carolinensis, assembly GCF_902686445.1. Taxonomy (NCBI): domain Eukaryota; kingdom Metazoa; phylum Chordata; class Mammalia; order Rodentia; family Sciuridae; genus Sciurus; species Sciurus carolinensis. The sequence goes on along the minus strand of NC_062220.1, from coordinate 87,486,233 downwards.
AGACTTCGTGTCATATAGGAAATGCTTTTCCCATGGCAGCACCCCACCTCTGTACCCATCAACAGTTGCTTAGCACAGCATGTTTGGCAACGCAAAATGGCAATTCTTATGTAATGTAAAATTGTTCTCTTTTTAATTTCTATTTTTCTTAGACAATGTACCATGTCAACAGTGCTTGTCTAGATGTTAGTAATCATCCTTTAACTTGTACTAAGTTCTTTCTGACCCACTTCCTTGTCTGCTTATGATTTTAGATCTCATGATGTTAGTCTGTAGTTTTGAATCATAGCAACAGACACTTATGATTGATATACCGATTTATGGTATAAAAACCCCTGCAAACTTATGGATGGGGCTGTTCTCCCAATAGTCATTTTAGGCATGTGTGAGACAGTCACCTGGCTGGCTAATAAAGACTCTCAGATTTGGACTTCTCAGTGGTGAATCGGTCTGTTCTTAAAATTGCGCCCCACAACACCAGGGATTGTACCTGAGGACACTTAACCACTGAGCTACATCCCCAGGTCTTTGTATTTTTTATTTTGAGACAGGGTCTAAGTTGCTTAGGGCTTCATTAAGTTGCTGAGGCTGGCCTTGAACTTCAATCCACTTACCTCAGCCTCCTGAGCCTTTGGGATTACAGGCATGCGCACTACAACCTGGCAATACAACACAATTTTTAAACACTTCCACTATCTTCCCCTTTCTCCTGCAAATTACCTGAAATTCTTCTACACCACCCACATGCCATCATTTGCCAGGCAGAAGAGCGCCAACTAATAGATGGAAGAGAGGGAAAAACTATCTAACAGAACCGACCAAGTATGAAGCAAGTTCCCCCAAACAGTGGTGAGCTCACCTTTGTTACACGTGGTCTAATTGAGACTGGGTGCCCTGTCTGTCAAGGGTTATTCTAGCATTTCTTCAGTGTGGGGCTGAAGACCTACCTTGCTCTGACTGAAAGGCCAGGAACTGAGGTTCTTAGAAACATCCAACGTTAGCTCAAGTTTCCAACTTCCCAGCAACCAACCTGCCATCTTTATAGATATGACTTTTTTAGATATTTTATGCATATGGAGACACAATATTTTTGAAATCCAGTCACATTGCTGCTTGTATCAGTAGTTTGTTCCTTTTTGTTATGTTATTCCATTGCCTGGATATAAACAAATTTTGTTTATGCACTCATTTACTGATGGACATCTGCTTTGTTTCCAGTTTGGGGCTATTATTAATAACACTACTGTGAACCTTCACACATAAAAGTTCATAGAATGGAATTGTGGGGTCACAACTGTAAGTGTATGTTTATTTGTTTTTAGAGAAATGCCAAATTTTCCCAACATTACTGACCTATTTTGTGTTCTCACTGGTAATGTAGCCACTACAGCACTTGGTATTGTCAGTCTTTTTATCTTAGCCCTGTTGGTGGGTGTGTAGGAGTAGCTCATTGTTTTAATTTGCATTTCCCTGATGACTCATGATGTTGACCACCTTATTAAGGGCTTATTTGTCATTGTACATCTTTTTTTTTTTTTTTTTTTTTTGCGGTACTGGGGATTGAACCCAGGGCCTTGTGCTTGTGAGGCAAGCACTCTACCAACTGAGCTACATCCCCAGCCCATACATCTTCTTTAATAAAGCATTTTAGTCAACTTTGTTGAGGTCTCTAAATGCAAAGCAAAGCCTGACCAGAGATGGTCTGGGTAACCACTAATTCCTTCTTTACCCTCAAGCTACTGATCTTAGCATTTATAAAACTCAAAAGTCATACACAGAATAAGAAACAAGCACCATGTTGAGTTTGATTCATTGATGATACTTTAAGAACATTAGCAAAACTCCTTTTTTCAAAGTGTTTTTATTTTTCCTAAATCCATACACTAGATATGTACATAAACATGAGCATGGCATAAATTCATTATAGAAAACTGGAAAAGTATATAAAAATATTAAGAAAATTTAAATGACTCAATATCCTACCACCACTTCTTAACATTTTGTCACTTTGGTACATTTTTAACATAATAAGTATCACTTTCTAAGAAAAATCTATTTCTAATACACTTCTAAGTTCCAAGGTAAAGAGCAACTTTCTTAAGACATCTCCAAAGCTGTGTGTTTCCTCCTACTATCCACTGTCAAGGAGGGACAGGGCCTGCTATTCTGGTGTCCAATCAGACCATGAGTCTGGGTTTGTTCCATGAGAGGGGACAAAATCAGGTCCTGAGCTAGGTCTTACTAGTAGCTAAAAGCCTATTAGAACTAGTGTTCAAAGGCTGCATTTAATAGGAAAGGAAACTGACACCCAGAGAACCAGTATGGCTTTCCTGTGACCATTCCGCAAAGCAGAGCCACACAAGAACTAGAGCTGGAAGGTCCTTCCCTACCTCACCTGAGCGCCCTCCCGCTGCCACGCTGCTTCCTCCAGCCCAGTAAATTCAATTCCTAGCTAATTCAGAGCCCACTCTGTACCAGGCAGGTCTATATTTTAAGATCAAAATGAAGTGTTTCACCATAATTTTTAAAGTAGTTGCAAGGTACTCGACTTGATAATAGCAAAGTCATTTATTCCACAAAGGGCACTTTATAAGGCTGTCTTTCCAAAGAAACACCTTCAAAGAATTCTCTTTGCCATGTGCAAAATATCTACTTAATTAACATGAACACTCATATTACTAGGCAATTAAAATGATTTATTCAAAGAGCTTTATAGTCCTGCCTTAATACCAATCTATAATAAACTGGAGAAATAAGAGTAATAATACTATCGTCCTAGTTAAATATAAGCATCATAAATAATATTTACACCTCTGAGCAATTCATATATCCTTCCCAAATAATAAGACTTAAAGTAGAACTTTCGCTTTTCAGCGGTGCAAAATACACTGCTGAATTTTTCTGTCGCTTTGCAAGGCTAATACTCAAAGAAGAACTTTTCCTGCTCTATTTTGGGCTATTTTCTCCTTGAGAAATAAATAACTTTGAACTTACAGGAACAACCCCATTATTTTACCTGGCTGCTTCTTCTAGGGCAAGCTCTCCTCAATGCAGAGAAGTAAAATTACTCCAAGTCTCTGGTTCCCACGCTTTTCTCTTACCGTATTATAATTTATTTGTTGTTTGTTAGTAATGTATTTCTCCGCCTCTCCCATTAAATCATTGATCTGCCTTCCTCGAGGGCAGAGTTGCTGCAAGGATTAACTAATGGTGTATGTAAGGCACTTACCCAGCTCCTGGCACTGAGCAAGCGTGACCCCGTGTAACCCTCCATTATCATCATCTGCTTTATTGACTGTGTTCTGGGCTCTCGACTGCCCAGAACAGACTCTGGCACACTCAAATAGAGATGCCAGTGGGGTCCTTTGAAGAACTGGTATCTTAACCATATAAGTAACTAGGCCATTAAAAATGGTACCATTTGGGATAAAGAGTCCTCCTGCCTTCTTCAGCAGATTTTCTTGAACTGTTATTAGGAGAACAGTGTACACTATCCAAGTCACAAGCACTGAGGTTATGAAGGCAGCCTGCCCTTAGGGCTCTCACAGGGGTCTGTGGGAGGGACACATGTGGGGACAGTGAACAAGAGTCAGAGGAGGGCTTACTGCATTGGAGGACCCCATCAGGCACTTGATCCTGGTGCTGAAGATGGGGATACTGAGGGACTTGGCCTGGTGTGCTCTGCCTGCTGGGGCATCAAGGAGGGCGTGGCTGTCAGGGGACCCTGGCTGGTCTCCCTTCAGTTTTCTGCCTCCACTGAGCTCCTTGGCTTTTTCCACTCTCTAACATTCTCTTACCCTCTCTGTCCTGGCTGTTTTCTCCTCTCTTTTGTCTCTTGTCATTGATTTTCTTTCTGTTTCTTGGCTTTTCCCTGTCTGTTTGGAGTGCTTTCTTCCATCTTCTCCGGGCAGGACTTCACCCCTGGGCTGTAAGTTACTTTCAGCATCCCTCAAAGGTTGGGGTTCCCCCTTTCACTGTTGTTTCCTGCACAAAAGTGTCTCTCTTTGCCACCAGAAGTATGTTCATTTTTCTTATTTCTGTGTTTAGCAATGTTTGAGGTGCCAGAGGACAATCTTTGAATAATTAAAGCCTTATGTTGGTGGCCCTGGGGGATCTTCCTCTGCTAATAAATCCAAGGAAATACTGTTTCTTCAACTCCCCCAAATACTACTCAGAAGGCACTGGAGCTACAGTGTGTGTGTGTGCGTGTGTGTGCTTTTTGTAACAGTTATACTTTCTGTCATTTACAAAGTACCTTTACCCATCTCTGCTATTGTCTGCTGTTATTTAATAAGTATGAAAAAATGTTTCCTACAAAAACAACTTCTCAGAGTCCAATAGCAGTTAGAAGTGCCAAGGTGCTATTGCACAGCAGGAACAAGAGAACAAAAATGCACTATATACTTCAAAAAGTCAAAAGAAATGAATTCAAATACTTTCATCATAAATAAATGATAAATGTTTGAGAAAATAGATATGTTGACCCTGACTTAAACATTATACAGCATATACACGTGTCACAACATCACATGGTACCTTGCAAATACGTACAATTTTGCATCATTTTTTGTGTATCAGTTTAATGAGAGTGAGTGAAACAGACACTATCACCTCACGTACACATATAACTGCATGACTGATATGAGGACTGCCTGCAGTATGTATAATCAGAAAAATAAGAGATTACACTCTATTTATGTATGATCTATCAAAATGTATAAATGCATTCTACTGTCATGTGCAACTAATTAGAACAAATAAAATAAAATAATTTAACAAAATAAATAAAATAAATTTAAACTAAAAGCAAGATGCATGTAATTCTGATACAATTTTCCTGATTTCTTCATATTATAAGAACACTTTAATACCTTCCAGTTCCTGAGCTAGCAGAATGTCACTTTTATACCCCCAAACACCTCACCTTTATGAGGTGTTTTGTAATTACCAGACTCTTTTCACATACAAGACTTGATTTATTTCACTCAGCAACTCTGTATTGTTTTCCTCATTTTAAAGATGACAAAAATGAGACTTTGAGGTGTTGTGTATTTCTTCTCAGACCCCAGAGTTGACCTGTGAGTGGCAGAGGACGCCTAACTCAGGATTGTCAAGACTCGGACAGGGGTACCTCCTACCATTGCCTTATATGTCATCAGAGGATAGAAAGGAATTCTAGAACTTTTCTAATCAGAAATACAACCACTTCTCCTTGTCATTGTTTCTTCTGCTAATAGTAGGTGGCTTCTCTGATCATCATTAAATTAATGCAAGGTCAGAAAAATTCTCACTTCTATCTTTGAGCAAATAAATATAATGGATTTAACACTACAAGAATACAACAGAGTCCAGGTTTATAAACTCCATGAATATTTTCTAGTAAAACACTGGTGATAAGCACTGGCCTACCCAGTTACCACAGAAGCCCAGCTTGAGACCAGATGCAGGCTGTGATGTATGGAGCCATATGTCCCAGAAGACCCTGGTCAGGAGGGATGCCTCTCTATGATGCAGGCTCCCCAAAGTCTGCTTTGCCTTGAGACAAGGGAGCAGGATTTTATAACCCCACCCCAGTCTGCCACTGGCCAAGGGACAGACCAGTAATCATCAATCCAAGGGAAATTAGATGGGGCAATAACAGCATCTACCTACTTCTACTACCATTAGTTGAATATCTACTATGTGCCTGTCATTTACCTGTATTATTTTTGGCACTAGAGAAACACATAAATAAGGCAGGAAGGATCTCTGCCTTCCTGGAGTTCATGTATGTAACAGATCTAATTCATTTCTAATAAGATGTTTACTATCTAAAAATATAGGATAATTGGATAGAGGGAGATGATTAGAAGTCCTCTAGAAGAAAATGCTCTGTGACCTGAGATCCTAGGAAGGAAAACAAGATAGCAATAGAACCACCAACTGCAAGACCCTGAGAGAAACACAAGTTAGGACCAAGAAGAGAGTCTGTGTGCTGGAGTTCAGTGAATCAGGAGCAAGATACAGACGTGAATCTGGAATCAAAAAGATGGACAGAGTCCAGACCACATGGATTTGGGGACCCAGACAAAGGGTTTGGAACATTTAATGTTTTATGCAATGGAGTAACAGAATCTGACCAATGTCTTTAAAAGGAATTTTGACTGCTTTGTGGAGCATAGATCGTTTGGGTGGAAGGGATCATAGAGAAGGTGGGGAGACCAGCACAGAGGTATTGAGTCCTCCAGGTAAGCCAGCATGGTGGTGGCTCTATCTCAGGATAGAGAGAGAATAGTGAAGATGATAAAGAGAAATGGATAGACTCCAGATACATTTTTAAAGTAGCATGGATGGAAAAGGAAAAGGAAGACTAACTCTTTGGTTTGAGGATTAAGCAACTGGGTTGATAAGGGTATCCTTTATTTTCTCTGGTATGGAAGATTATAGTGGGAAGTGGTGCTAAAGAATCATGATCTTCCTCTCAGACATGACTTATGTATGTCAAGTAGGCATTCACGTAGAAAACCATATTGGAAGTTGGTTATAGGAATCTGAGCTTGTGGGGAGAGGTCATGGAGGAGATGCAAGATTGGAGCATTGGCTTTTTGACAGCACTCGAAGCATTGGGACTGATAAAGATCACTTAGGGAAGAGATAGAGGGGAAAAGAGAGGATGGCCAGATCACTCAACAGGAGAGAAACAGAAAAGGAACAGTCAGCAAAGGGACTGAAAAATAAAGACTATAGGAGGAGAACCAGAGAGCTACAAGTACGCACAGATTTTCCAAGGGGAAGGTAGTTCTCCCACTTCGAATGTACTCTCCCACTTCAAAAATACCCATCTGAGAATATGTCTAGAAAAAAGAAGATTCCACATTCCACCCTCCTCTCATTACCCATCTCCCAGTTTCATAGTCCCCAAATCTTACTATAGTGCTATGCCCAGCCCTATAAAAACGTTCTAGGTGTGTGCGCACACACACACCCACACACCCACACACACTGAAAAATTAGAAATACTGTAATATCTAGGTAACACGTCTTTGTGTGAATCAGGTGATGTCCAGCTTTTTGCTTTCCCCCAAATATCAGGAGAACCTAATTGAGGTGCCAGCTAGCACCTTTAGATCTTTGGAGAACATCGTAATCAATTACACTGTGATTTGGGACATGTAACTCAGAAGGAATTCAAAGAATTGAACAGCATTCCTATGGTAAAGTTTCTATCTCATTTATGTAAATGAACCTTTTGGCACTTACATCTTTTAAAAAGACAAAATAGGAGAGTTGTGCTGAAACTGTCTCATTATAATGATAAGTAGTAGTATCCATGAATTCATGAATTAATTGGAGGGAGGAGCCCTAACCTACTTATAAGAATTTATGGTTACAATACAATTTTCTTTTCAGGCTAATACTTCATCAAAATTTGTAGTCTGTAATATTTATGCCATTTTGGTAAAGTGTATAAATAACTAAATAACTAATGATAACTGAATCTAAAAGAAAAATTTTAATGTACAGAGCCTTAGAGAATTTTTAATTTTAATTTTGATTTGTAAACAATTTAGTTGCAGTTGGTAGAGTGATAAAGTATATTGGGATTTTTTGTGTGTGAACTGTTGAATGAAAATGTAAATTCAAGGATGAAGAGAACAATGTAAATTTTGTTAAAGAAGTCTGTGTTTTCCAAATGGATTATGGTGAATATCAAATTTCTGTGGTGTTTAGATTCCACTGGGCACATTTTAAAAGAGCAATATAACAGTTTTATTTTAAGATGTCAATATTTATGAAATACTAGAAATTCTATCCCTCGCAACTATTTAAACTTATGATGAAATATATAGATGTCAACTCTAGAGATGTGTAAGAGTCTACAAAATTTTACAAAAAAAATTTTAGGGGCTCTACGAGTAAAGTTGTTTGAAAACAACATGTGTAAGCCAAAAGAAAGTTTTCAAAGAGGAAGCAGTGAGCTAGGTTAAATGCTGCTGAGACGCTATTAAGAATAGTTGGGTTGGCGACAGGTCATTGTTGACCTTGAGAGCAACTCAGTAGAGTGAAGGGTCCAGGCACCTTGCTGGAGGAAGCAGGCCTTGCAAATCAAGGCACCTTTGGATAAATTTTGCATGAAAAAGAACAGAGAAAGAAGGCAGTAGCTAGAGGAAAAGATGGGATCAAGAGAAGGTAGACAAAAAATGAGATACTACCCACATCCATTGCTAATAGGAAAAACCCATGGAGAAAGAAATGCTGATGATGGGTGAAGGCTAGGGAGTGATTCCAGGAGCAAAGGTAGGGGCGAGATCTGGAACACAGGCGATGTGTGGGCCTATCTTCCACTGCAGTAAGAATGGAGGGATGGGGTTTGGGTGAGGAAGCCAGTACCATTAGGTTTACAGGTGAAGATGGTGATGGAGAGTGACAAATGTAGAATCATTTGGGATTGATGGACCTGGTATGGTTCAAAAATCTTGTAGTGATGCTAACAGGATAAATGAAAAGAGCAGGAAGTACCAGAGAAAGGAGTGAGACTGATATTTCAGAGTGATGCAATTATTGGCTTGAGCAAGGGAATTGATGGTGGGAGGGGAGGTGGAGGTGTCGCGTCCCCTCTGGCCGCAGAGAGAGACACGGCAAACGTCTGAAGCTTTGGAAGTTTATTGTGCACAGTTTCTTTCCTACGCTTCTCTTACCCCTAGCTTCTGCGCACTCTCAGCTTTCCTTTTCCCAGCTCCTTCCACTCCCGCGTACTCCCTCCTTCCAGCTCCGCTCCCGCTGCTGCCGCCGTCGCCGTCGCCGTCGCCGCCGTCGCCGCCGCCGGTTCTTCCGCTTCTTCCGTCCCTTCCTCAGCTTCTCTCCCCTACTTTCCCACCCACCAGGCTTATATACACTTCAGTCAATCAGGGGAGAGTACACGAGATAAACGCGGACAGCTGCAGGCACAGGATGGGTGCACGAGGGGGGGGCATGCTCTAGTCACATCGTTAACTAGCCAATTATTGGAATTCGCTGGTTGTTTACTGTATAGCTGGCCGCCTCTGGCTCAGCGTCAGGCGCCATCTTGACCACGCCCAAGGCTGGGGTTCCCGGGAACCCCCACATGGAGGTAAAGGTGATTGGAGGTGCTGAAGTCCAGGGGTCAAGAGCCTGGGGGTCACCCATGTGGATGTGGAGGTCACCAAGAATAATCACAGTAAAATGAAGAAGATAGTGAGCCAGGTGCCAATCTTATAAACAAAGAGGTGTGGTGAGAAAGCTAGTTGAAGTGGGCTTGTAAGAGAAACCTGGGTGAGTAGTGGGATGCCATGAATAGTAAAGGAGTTGGGGTTTCTGAAGGATGAAGGAAGACAAATAATTTCTAGCAAGTAATAGGTATCCAGGAGGCTGTCTATCCTACTTTGATGCTCTGAGGTGTATGGAGCATGAGAGAAAAAATGACCGCCACTAAGACAAATGTCAGAAGGTGGGTGCAAAAGGATTGAAGGCAGATCAGGGAGTATTGACCCTATGAGGGGGTCTGCTGATGGCAAACTAAGGATGGGGATGTGGGAGGGAGTCTGGCTGATGGTGGCAAGTCCAGGAGGCCTGTGCTTCTTCTGGTGGTGATGTCACTAACGACAGAAGTGTCTCTGTTGGCCTCAAGGAGGAAGATGCACCATCAGTGCATTCTGAAGTCCAGAGGATTTCTCTAGAAGATATGTTTCTTCTAGAATGTCAAGTTTCTTGACATTCTTCATTTTCCATGGATAGAAAAAGCAAATAAAACTGAGCAGAGTGACTCACACCTGTAGTCCCAGCTACTTCAGAGACTGAGGCAGAAGGATTGCTTAGTTCAGGAGTTGGAGCTCAGCCTGGGTCACAGTGAGACCTCATCTCAAAAAACAAACAAAACAACAAAAATGGAGAGGGAAAGAAAAAGCAATAGATGTGGGGGAATCGGTCAAAGAAAAACTGCCTCTTTTTAACTGGTCTTCAGAGTGCTGTGTGTGTTGTTTTCTTCAGCGTTCTTGCAATTTGGGTATGATGCTACCAGGGAGCAGTAGAGCCAAGTGATGGAATAAATTTGTTATGAGTGAACCAAGAAGACCAAACATTAAGCCACTCACAGGTAAGACTCCAGAGCCAAATTTAGAGAAATAAGTAGATATTTACTTAGTCACTTCAACTAACCTAAACTATAAGCCTAATTCTGGTTCACAAATTTTGATTAAACAGTCCTTACTATAAATGTTGCTCTTCTAAACCTGAGGGCAATACTTTTTGTGCATGTGGACTCAGTTAACTCATATAATGCATACCAAGGAAATAGGAAAGAAGAAACTAATATTTGAGAACTACAATAGTCCCCCACCCTCAACTCCTGTTTGACCAGCATTACTCCCTCCTTTCTACAGAAAAGAAAAAGAACTTCAGAGAGATGAAGGTGCATCCTGAGGTTACATAGCTAGACAGTGGGAAGCCAATATTCAAGCCCAGATCTGCCAGCCTGCACGGTCTGTGCTTCTTTGAGGCCCCAGTGCTACCCTAACAGGGTATATTAAGAATAGAGAGAATTCCAGAATAATATGATGTGCTTCTCACCCTCAGGTTGTTTCCAACCTAGTAAGAGATTCACACCCACAATAAGCTCCATAAGAGAAGTTCGAACCCACTGTCATGTGGGTGAGATCGCAGCTGGCTGGGGGTGGCAAAGACGACCTGAAGACAGGCCCTTTGGAATGGGCTTCAAAGGATGCACTGGCATGAATTCATCACGGGAGGACAGTTCACAGCCACACACCAGGTCTCTGAGCAGCAGTCACACTCCTTTTGGGGTCAGTAACCCAAACTTAGGTCATTCTAGTCAGTTTTTTTTTTTTTTTTTTAACTCCAACTTATCCAATCAGGGGAAAATTATGTGTTTGCCTTCTTCACGTGCCAGGAGCAGGAACATCAGCTCAGCGCTGCTGTACTTAAGAGGCAGAGATGGAGAGGCAGAAATGGAGAGAATGAGGTGTTTCCCTGATGTCAGTAACAATGGAAAACAGCAAGGTCTCTCCAGTCCTAGATTTCCCCCTGAAATATGTGGATCCTCAAGAGATATCATGTTGATCATTTTTTTCTCTTTAATTGACCCAAGTGATCTAGTGACTGTTTTGAGGAATTAGCTGATTTTTCCTTTTCAAAGAGTCTTAACTGGCAAAATGGATTCTCCCCGCCCCCATAAAATCCTTGTCCCTTATGGAACTTTTCAAGTAAATTTAAAACCCATAGATTCATTTAGTTGTCAAAACAACCTGCAGAGGGCTAGGGGAGTGTAGCTCAGTGGTAGAGCACAGATCTGGGGCTCCATCCTTCACAGCATAAATACCCAAAACACAAAACCAACCAAACAAAAAACCAGCCAAAATAATTATTTTCCCATCTTGGGCAATGAGAAAACTGGGCCTCAAAGTGGAATTTTTATCTGGTTTCCTCAGAGACTTCATGATTTTATTTTAAATACATTCACAAAGCTTGTTTACCCAGTTTTCTTTTTAATGCTTCCACTCAAGGATCCTGCGGATGGTTGACTACTACCACAATTAAATATGTAATGTGATTTATAAATATGTATTTATGGTAGTGTATGCTATTGAATCTAAACTTGGAATAACTGTTATCTGTTGAGAATAGCAGAATCATGAATTGCAATCCAGTAATCCAAATATTGTCTTTTTCACCAGTAGAAAATAAAAGCTGTTTATATCTCTCATATGCTTGAATTTCATAGGTTATATTTATAATAAAAAAATGTATCCTGGTGCCGTGGTGCATACCTACAATTCCAACAACTCAGAATGCTGAGTGAGTCAGGAGGATTGTTAAGTTCTAAGTCAGCCTTAGCAAGTAGGCAAGACCCTGTCTCAAAAAAATAAATAAATTAGTGATCAGTTATAGAGCACCCCTGCATTCAATCCCCAGTACCAGAGAGAGAGAGAGAAGGAAAATATATACATACAACATTCTTTGTAAACTTAAACATTATTAGCATTATTTTAAGCCACTAAACAAATGTGACTATTATTAAGCTATTATTTTAAAACAGAAAGTGAAGCTCATCAAGGTTTTTGTTTGTTTTTTGTTTTGTTTTGTACCAGGGATCGAACCCAGGGACACTTTACCACTGAGTCACATGCCCAACCCTTTTTTATATTTATTTAGAGAGAGGGTCTCACTGAGTTGTTTAGGCCTCACTAAATTGCTGAGGTTGGCTTTGAACTAGTGATCCTCCTGCCTCAGCCTCCTGAGCCACTGGGATTACAAGTGTGCACCTCCAAGCCCAGTTAGAATTTTGTTTTGTTTTGTTGTTTTTTTTCCCACCAAAGTCACATTTCTGGTCAAGAGAAATAATCTAAATTAAAAGCAACCACTAATGAGTTCTGTATTTACTTTTCCTTATGTTTATCAATTACCAGTGTCATTATTTAGCTACACTACTCCCAAATACTACTCCCAAAAAGACACAAAATGTAAATTTCTAAACTACACAGATATTAAATTAGGGTCTGGAAAGCCACTAAAGATAAAATGGGGAGGGGAAGTAGTTTCAAATGTATATTTTATAATAAATATAGCATGTACTTCTGAGAATTTGCTTTAATCAATATTTTAAGTCATACTGTTGTCTAATTCTATTAGCCAAATGTAAGGGTTCACTGTAGGATAGAGCTAAAACACTTTTCTAATTTATGTTTATTGATAAGAACTTGGCTGGAGGAGGAAGATTCAGCTTTTACTTCTATAAAGAATGTAGCTTTAGAGCTTGGAACTTAATATTGCCGCAGAGCTAGTGGGAGAAGCACAGTTAGAAGCTTTTTCCTGTCTTATTGCTGTCTAAGCTACAATTTCATGCCGTGGTCCCCAGGCCCTTTACCAACAGACGCAGTCACAAGGTGCTGTGGTTCCGTTCACCAGGCCATGGGCGAGTAAATACACAGTTAAGAATTTGAACTGCAAGCAACTAAACTAACTCTGAAAATGTCTTCTAAGCTTGTGGGAGCCCTACTGAGTCCACAAGAGGCTTGAAGCAGGCCTGGAAAAGATAGAAACCAAGGGGCTTCTTTTACCCTTGACACTTGACATTTGGCCCAGAAAATTTTGTTGTGGGAAAGCGTCCTGTGAATTGTAATATATTCCACGGTATCCCTGGCCTCTACCTATTAATTGTTGGTAGGGCCCTCAGCTGTGACAACCAAATATCTCTACATGTTGCCAAATATCACAAGGCTGAACAGAATTGAGAACTGCTGAGATAAAGTAATTTTCTCAAGTGCCAACACCAGTAAGGATTGCTTTCAGACCCGTCTGAACCAAGAACCCAAATAGTTAACCATGTTCGTGACACACTTCCTAGCTTTCAAAACGCTTCCTTTAAAAAAAAAAAAAATTACATCGAATATTGACAGATTATGTATGATCATATGTATTTATGGGATATAGAGCATTATCATGGTATTTATATTTACATAAGTATATATAAACAAATAAACAGAATGGTGGAATTGAGTTAAATTATCCATCATCCTCCCTTCTAACTGAGACATTATACCCTTTCACCAACACCTTCCTTTCATCCCTGTGGTCTGGTAAACACCATTCTGCTCTGGGCTTCTGAGTTCAATGGTTTTAGATTACACACACAATGTAATTGAGAACATGTGGTATTTGTCTTTCTGTGCCTGGCTTATTTCACTTAGCATAAGGTTCTCCAGGTTCATCCATGTTGTTGCAAAGGACAAAATTTCTCTCAATTTTTAAGGCTGAGTAGTGTTCTGTCATATAAGTACACTGCATTTCCTTTATCCCTTCATCCACTGGTGGACACTTAGGTTGATTCCATAACTTGGCCACAGTGAATAATGTTGCAATCAGCATTAGAGTGTAGCTATCACCTTGACATACCAATTTCAAATCCTTTGGATATATATCCAGTAGTTGCTGGATCATATGGTAATTCTATTTTTAGTTTTTTTGGGAACACTCCATAGAGTTTTCTATAATAGCTTACTAATTTACATTCACTCCAACAGTGGACAAGAGGTTCCTTGTTCTCTGCATCCTCACCAATACTTGCTATTGCTCACCTTTTCTATAATAGCCATCCTGACAAGTGTGAGATGATATCTCATTATGTTTTAAATTTGCATTTCCCTGATTATAAGTAAAGTTCAGCTTTTTTGTTGTTGTTGTTGTTGTTGTTTTCAACTGTTGACCATTAGTATATTCTCTTTAGAGAACTGTCTTTTCAGGTCCTTTGCCCATTTTTAAAATCAGGTTAGCTTCCTGCTGTTGAGTTGTTTGAGTTCCTTGTATATTTTGGATATGACCTTTTTTTGGGGGGGGGGGAGCAGGGAGTACTAGAGATTGAACTCAGGGGCATTTGAATGCTGAGCCACATCCCCAGCCCTATTTTGTATTATAATTAGAGACAGGGTCTCACTGAGTTGCTTAGTGCCTGACTTTTGCTGAGGCTGGCTTTGAACTCGCAATCCTCCTGCCTCAGCCTCCCGAGCCACCACACCCATCTTGGATATAACCTTTCATCAGCTGCATGACTTGCAAATATTTTCTCCCAATCTGTTGGTTGCCCATTCACTCTTGTTTCCTGTGCAAGAAACTTTTTAGTTTGATGTAATCCTTTTTACCTATTTTTGCTTTTGTTACCTGAGCTTTTGGAGTCAAACCCTGCCCCCCAAATCATTGTCCATTGTGCAGTTTTCCCCTCCATGTTTTCTTCTGGTAGTTTTATAGTTTCAGGTCTTAATGTATAAGTCTTTCATTCTTTTATGGGTTCATTTTTGCTTATGGTGTATGATAAGGGACCACTTTCATTCCTTTACATGTGAATATCCAGTTTTCCCAACATCTTTTATTAAAGAGACTCTTCTTTTCCCATTGTGTGTTCTTGGCACCATGGTCAAAAGTCAATTGACCATGTCAATTGGGTTTGTAAAGCACTTTCACCCAGATTATTTCATTGTGTCTGACAACACTCTTGTGGGCGAGGTAAGGCAAGTTTGGTTGACTTCATACTTCTTTTGAGGAAATAGAGCTTCCTACAGATTTGACTCACCTAAGATCACACAATTCTCAATTTTTCAAGTCAGTACTCAAAAACCTTTTTGGTTAGTTTTTGTCGGTTTGGTTTTGGGTTTGTTGTGGTTTCTTTGTTTGCTTTCTACCCAGTATTTTTTCTAGCTTGCCAGGTTTTGCTCACTGATAGAATTAAAGTTGGTAATAAATTCCCCCACCAAAATCTTAGGGAGGAAAATTAATTATCCTTGAACAATTATGTTTTGCTATTTTAAAAAAAATAAGAAGTCAAAGGAAAGGAAGGAGAGAAAGGAGGAAGAGAGAGAGAAAGAGAGAGAAGGAGACAGGAAAGAAGTTAAAATAATGCGACTGGCCACTCTGAGGTTTTCTTCTCAACCTCACCAACCACAGGCCCCCTGAATCAATTTCTGCCCCAAAATAACTAAGCAGGAAAAGTTCTTTTGGTTTCCAACCTAGGGTGGCTGCTTCTCGCATGCTGAGGCATAGCTTCATCTCTGACTCAGAGGGAGGACTGACTCACAAATATCATCTTCCCACTTAGTCTTTCATTGAAGGTCTCATGGCCAAGACCAGGTCAAATTCAAGGCTGCATGGAGGAAGACATCAGATGAGCTCATGGCACAAGGCAGAATGGCTGCAGATGCTTGGGAAAGAAAGACTTTGACAGCTGGAACGTGCGTGACTTTAAAACAAAACAAAACTCCTGGTTAATCAGCAACCAAGGCAATGCCCAGAAGAAAACAGCAGGCCCTAGGCCCTAGTAGAGCTCCCCAGCCTTGTCCTATCTGCATGTAAGTAGGAACCAGCCATGGCGCCAAGAATCACTATTGATCCCGATGCTGAGAGTGCACACCACACCTGGCCTATCCAGTCACCAGAGGCCCCATCAGTCCTTAGAACACAGCAGCAGCCCCAGCCTTGGTGAATGTGTGAGTACTGGGAAGGGAGGGGATGCAGACATGAGAGTTGTGTGAGAAAGAACCCCAGGTTAGACCAGCTCACCAGCTCTTCTCCTGTTCGGTCCCCCTGATGTAGCCCAGCCTGGTGAGGTAGACAGAGCCTATGAAGTCAGCAGACTGTATTCAAGCCCCAGCTCTGATATTGTGTGGGCGTGTCCTTGACCTTGGCTCTTCATTTCTTTTGAACTCTGTATATATTTGTAAGTTGAGAATAATCAGAGGATTAGTATGAAGACTAAATGAAAGTGTGCAAGACACCCAGGACAACGGATGATATACAGGAGGTGCTCAATAAATGCTATAAAGTCCTTCATTACAGATCCTCAAAACTTAGACTCTTCCCTCCACACTGACCTCTGCTATCCATAAGTGCATACTGAATAAAGTGACATGGGTTTAAATCCTGCCCTCCCACCAGACTCAGCTCATGAATCCCCAAAATGTCCTCTCCTTTAAAGGGAACTTTCCTTCCTGTCATGAACCACAGCCACTTCCGAGAATTCTTTAATGAAAGAATTGGATAGAGTGGTACTAAAGGATATTCCAAGCAATTGCTGCCACAGTGAACTCCTGGCATGATACTCTATTTACTTAGTTCTTGTCATACACAGAATAATTCCAAGGCATATACACTCCAGGCTCTCTTACTGCTTTCACCCAGACACATGAAGTCATACATCTTTAAACTAAAGAGAGAAAAGTTTAGCAGGAAAAGAAAAGGAGTTTTTAAAAATATTTTTTATTGCCTAGAGTTTAAAAATTCCCTTTAAAAAAATCCAGGCTCATAGAATTCTTAACCCCTGACTGCAAATAGCAAAATCCTAAATCAATCATACAGATACCTAAATATCTAATTTACTATCTCTTCATCTCCAACAATTTAAGTGGGAAGATCCAACCTCATTCTCTCCCAGTAGAAGCTTCTCTCAAGAAAGAATAGGAGACTCAGAAACCCTTTCAGATTTAAGATAAAAGTTAATAGACTTTGAAAGTTATGTCTAAAGGAAGTTGCTCTTCAAAGAAGAACCTAGACCCACCAGACTGAAGGAAGGTGTGCTGCGGAATTCAGACATCAGCAAGGTGAAATTTAGGAAAGAGTCAGAAATTCAGCTTTCCCACTATCGATCTTTGCAGTGTAAGCAATATACTTCAATTTAGGATTTACCCTTGACCTACTTCAGGTATTTCTTCCTGGGGCTTTTGTGAGGAATTCAAGAAAAGTGGGAGTGTTCCAGGCCTGCAGTGTTTTTGTCTTAGCATGGGCCATGGCATAGTCTTCTTCCTTTACATGATCAAGTATGGTGGAGTGGCCTGTTGTCCTATCAGGAACCATCTTACCCTCCCTAATGGCGACAGACTTCTTCCTCCCCAGCAATGGCGACACACTGTCAGCCTGCTTGCAGTTGGATTTGTCTGTGTGACTTATTCTGACCAATGAGAAGTGTCATGTGACAGTTTCCAGGCACCTGATTAAGAAATCGGAGTTTTTATTATTTTGAATGAAACAACTCATCGTGGTGGTGGTTGACACAAGGGCTGTCCACACAGTTGAAGCAACACAACAGAGCCTGGCTCCCTGACCCCACAGGCACCACGGCAGACCTGACCACCTGCCTGTCCTTGTACATGAGACATAAAGGAACTTCTATCTCCTCCCCGTTGCTTTTTGGGTTCTTCCTCACAGTCAAATGTAATCCTAACTCATATAAGAGTGGAGTGTAAGGTCTCAGGTTAACCCCCTGAGATTGCCCCAGGGATTGATCTGGGCTCTTGCCCAGCTCTTATTCACGGATTTATTATTTGTAAATTTATTATTTGGGTAAATAGCCAGCATGCATGTTACTTCTTCTCTAGTTAAATGCACTTGTAGTGACAGAGCTTTGCCCTAAACAGTGTTGCCAAACCTGTTTCTAAGTTGAGAGGGTCTTGCGCACACCTCTGTGATCATGATATACACCCACTTTGCACTGAGATAGCAGCCCTATTAGGTGCAAAGCCTTCTCTCCAGCTTGCCACATCTGGGGAAACATCAAGCGCCAATTGCCTTTTCATTTTGTCAAGAAGTAGAAAATGACTCATTGTCTCCAACATGGGCTTAAGTGCCCCCTGATTTATTTACCTATCTGCATTCAATTAGAAAAGCACCATTATTTTCTATTTATTTATAGATGTCATTCTGGTTATGCCAGCGCTTTACTGTATGTTGTTCACTTCCCCCGAACAGAGAGGTGTGTTTACAAAGCCCTTCCCCATAATTAGTGTCACCGAGTGGAACAAGGCGCTTCTGTTTCATACCTGCCACAGCTGTCGCGCTCTCTTCAGAGTGAACTGCACTGATGGACGACTTGAGTCACCCGTTGCTTTAGAGAGTAGCATAAAGTGTGTTATTGCAGTGGCCTGGCGCTCTGGGAAGCCATATCAGGTGTTGCACGCTGTGACAGCACCGCGCGCCGAGAGAGCCTCCTCTATTACGTTTCCAGTTAATTATGCCTTTACTTTTCAATAGCTCCATGTCATAAAAACGTGGCAGGTAGTCGATTCGGATTAGCTTTATCCTGTCTGGCAATGGCAGGCCTCAGACGACACGTTAATCAGTGGCTGTTGGCTGGGGGATTCCATATATGTGAATAACATTGGGCATGTTAAGTGGCGGGGACAGAGGGACAGGGGAGCATTTTTATGGGTATATATTTCATTAGAATTCCAATAAAAGGACCGTGTCTGTTTGAGAAAAATATAACATGCTTCACTGCTGTTTAATTTTTCTTTAGGACACTTTTCTATTAACATAAATTGCTTGAAGGAAAAGCATGGTGTAGGTAATATTTTTCTCCAAACATAAAACCTTATTAAAACTTCATGGGACATTTTAAAAATAATTGTCCTGATCCTCTCTATTGCTTTGGGTAACTCAGATGCAGTCACAGGGCAAATGGACTTTGTCCCATACCTCACTAAGCGTCAGCAGCAAGAAATTGAGTCATGGATGGAGGAGTTGGCCAGACCTTCTCTGTGCTGTTCAGAGCACGTGCATTGTAGGTACACTGGCTATCCCAAAGGGACCCAGAGCCTCAGAGTTCTGTCCTTCAAGTGTCACTGTAATAAATGAACGCTTCTTTCTCTTGCTGGGAGAATCCCAGTGGTATATAGTCAGTTCAAATGCACAGGAGAATGGAAAACCTCTTGGATCCATGCAGGTCACTTTCCTGCAACAGAAGACATCACCAACAGTGATTTAAGCCACAGGTATTTTCATTGCTTGCTTAATAAGACATTTGCAGGTAGCTAAGCCCCATTGGTCTGGAGAATTAATGGTGTCATCAGGGACCCAGACCCCTTCTATCCTTTTGCCCCATGTAGGCATCCATCCTTAGGCATGTCCCTTCAGGGTCAAAAGATGGCTCCAGGGATCAGATTCTGGCATTGCCACCTAGTGCCTCTCTTATTATGGTCAAGTTAAACTCTTTTCCAGAAGCCTGTAGCCAAACTGCATCAAGAGACCACCCCTAGCCAAATGGCTGGGAAAGCAAGTTTTTGGATTTTTTTCACTCTCTGAAATGGGACAGGGACAAAGGAGAAAGGAATTGGGAATGGTCAATTAGCCAACCACAGAGTCTGCCACAGGGCAGCCCCTGGTAATGCAGGGGTTGGGGGGTTGAATTAACCAGCAGCTCTCCTCTTTCATTTAATTTGGACATTGTACGTACAACATTAATATTGCAGAAATCCATCTTCAATCCCGCAGTCAGAGGGATCTTGTCATGATTACATCCTGATGAAATTCATCATTTAAAAAAATTCTTAACGGCTCCCTGCTGTTCACAGGACCCAGTTCAAACTCCCTAATGTGCTTAATAATGTCTTCAGGGGTGACTTCTTATGACTTTCTGAACTTTGTCTTCAATCATACCTTCCTTTGTGCTTGACGCTGGTTATTCTGAACTACTTTCAGTTTTCCAAGTACTCGCCATTTCTCCCTCTGCCTGAAACCCTATCCTGCATGTGTGTACTTTTTTGCTAGGCTAATCTTCTTTGCTCTTCAGTTCCCACAGGAGATAATATAAGCAATTTCCTCTGGGAAGCCACCCCCATTCCAAGGCCAAGTTCGTTATCCCCCCCCACCATGAACTCCCCTAGAAACCCATACTTCTCTTTCCAGGCATGAGATACAGAACGGAACTTTGGGAAGAAAATGAGGCATTTTTATGGGAAAGAACAAAGTAAAGAACAATTAAAGACAGTTTTTACCTATTTCTTTCACTTCATCTGACTCTGGGGCCATACTCGGTGGTGGGTGTTGACCACAGCTGAGTAATTTAGTGCAGTGGATAAGAACTTGTGCTGTGATGTCCGACCACCTTGTTTCCAACCCCAGCTTCAGCACTTAGTATCTGAGAGACACTGAGTTACTCAAGCTTTCTGAGTCTCAGTTTCTCTACCTGTAAAATGAGGATAATGGTGGCATCTACCTAGATGTGGTTGGTTGCCCATCCAATATCTATCCCCACCTAGAGTGAGGGGTTTCTGCAAAAATCTTTCTACTGTGAAGAAAAATTGGCCCCCTCTGTTTCCTCTGGGGGTTGACATGAAGAATGTGACTGCCGAGATTGTAGCAGTCATCCTGTCACCTTGAAGGAAGCCAATCCAAAGACAAACTCCACACAACAGCTGAACAAAAAGAATCCATTGACCAGCAAATGCCATAATTTCATTCTTCTCTATGACTGAGTAATATTCCATTGTGTATATATACCACATTTTCTTCATCCATTCGTCTATTGAAGGACACCTAGGTTGGTTCCATAGCTTGGCTATTGTGAATTGGTCTGCTATAAACATTAATGTGGCTGTGTTGGGATGGAACTGGAAATAAACCAAGCCTCCCCATAAAAACAAAGGTTGAATGTTCTCTCTGATATGTAGATGCTAACCCACAACAAGGGAAGGTAGGGAGGGGAAGAATAGAGTTCATTGGATTAGACAAAGGGGAATGAAGGGAAGGGAGGGGGTGGGAATAGCAAAGACAGCAGAATGAATCAGACATAACTTTCCTATGCACATATATGAATATATGACCAGTGTAACTCCACATCATGTACAACCACAAGAATGGGTTCAGAATTGGAATGGGTTGCACTCCATGTATGTATACTATGTCAAAATATAGCCTACTGTCATGTATATCTAAAAACAACAAATAAAAAAAAGAGGAAAAGGAAAGATAGAATCTGGGTCCTTAATAGTGCCAAATAATAAATATACCAATCCTGCTGCTGCCCAGCCCTTAAAGTTCTGTTATAAGAGGTGTGCATTCCTTTATCACATAAGTTATTTCTAGTTGATTCTTTTCCATATCTTCAACTGAAAAAAAAAAAAAAAAACCCTAAGATAATACACTTTCTGTGAGGACTGTAGGAATGTAAAGAATTAAGCATGTGACATTTTCAGTATAGGACCAAGCCCAGTGGAAGCCATGGATACATGATGTCAGTCATCATTATCAGCCAGGGGACTCTGCAGGTCAGCAAACAGATTGTCGTTCATGCGGCTTTAGTTAGTGTGGACAGTGGTGGAGGAAAGATTCCTCAAAGGAGGAGACCGTGTCTGAGTAAAAGGCCTATTTCCACACTATTCAGCCCAATGCCAAAGACTCTATGACAAATAATCAGAATAATTTTTATTATAACATGGCAGACTCAGCAGCTCTATTCCTGTCAAATGATACCAGAATATTAAGCTCCAAATCATGTCTACTTGTTTAAAAAAAAAAAATTTAAGGAAACTAAAATCAGACACTTTAAAACTGCCAATTATAACTAGTTGCATGTGGTTGCCATGAATGGCCTGGCTTGCTAAACTGCTTGATTTATTTGGGGGATGTTAATTTACATTTGTCCCCTTCACTCATCACTATCCCTTTATTACCGAGCTTTATTACTGTAGACTATAAATTCCTCCATAGCATATGGACCACATAACTTTCTTGGATACCTAATTAACAAAGATTTTTTTTTCTTGAGCTGTAATTATAACAAAATATGGTACATTTAGCTTAATTTTCAATTTAATGCTTGAAGGTGCATAGGAAATTCAGCTCCGTGGCTCAGAGCTGGGGAAAGCCGCCATGTATACACTCCATTCCCAAGAGCAGGTCTGGGAAACAGATGTTTGTAGGAGAGAGGAGGATAATGAAAAAGTGTATATGAAATGATATCAATGATTAAAGGCCAGGATGTAGTTCATGCTCATTAATAGATGGGGAGAAAGGAATAGGAATGGGAAATCTCAAAGTTATCAAGAACATAAAAGACGCTCTGCTCTTGGCTCAGACAACCTGCCTTCCTCCTGGCTCCTTCACAAACATCTTTCTTCCTCTTTTGTGGAGTTAAGCAGTGATGGGCAACCTCGTGTGTGTCCTGAATAGGAACCACCTCCTGTGGGTAGAAAAGTACGTGGAGCACTTTGAAATCCTAGTGTTAAGAACTATCATATCCTAAGATTGTTTTATGGGAGAATTGTTTCATGAAGCTACTCAGGAGAGTGGAATCTATTCCAAAAATCATATTTCTATATATTACAAAAAAATCTAAAATGCCTTTTCCACTCATGTAACAGATTTAGTACTTGCTCTCCCTGCCGTTCTAACCACTGATCACAGTTAGTTCTTAATTTCTATGAGCAGAGATTATATTACCCACCTTCCATCATTTCATCACTACGTAAAGGTGTCTGATTAGGGGTGGGGGGATAGCTCAGTGGTAGAGTGCTGTCCTAGCATGAATGGAGCCCTGGGTTTGATTCTCAGCACTGCCCTCTTCCCACCTATAAAAAACAGGTGTCTGATAGAAATTTAAAAGACACATTATGTAAATGATACTCGAGAAGAGCTCAAATTCATGGTACTTGTTGGAACTCTTTGTCATAACTGATACAACTCCCAACTCAAACAGGCTCAAGTAATAAGAGGGGATATATTAGCTTATATGATTGGAAAGTCCAGAGATAAAATCTACTTCAGACAGGATTGATCTAGCATTTCAAACACCATTACTAATGAGTTGACTTCTCTCTATTTCTCTGCTCTTCTTTCTGCAGTTTAGCTTCGTCCTGAAGCCCTTCACAGTGATCCCTTCTCCCTGAAGCTCAGGGTTCTTATACGGATCACAAAATGAATGTCTGGCTTCCATTCTTACACTCCCATACCATGCCTTCTAGTAGATTCCAAGGAAGGCAGAGAGGAGTTTCTCTTCTTCAGAATTTCTAGCAAAAGTTTTTTTGCTCCCACATCAATGACTATTATTTGATTAAGGGCCTGTTCCTGAACCAATCACTATAGCCAGAGAAAACTGTGTGTCATAGTTGGCTTAAGGCAATTAGAACTCTCCTGTGAAGTTCTAAGGAAGCTAAATTTCCACCAACACCATATAATAAAAATCCAGGTGTTAACTTTCCTCTCTAATTGGCATAGACTAACACCCACTCCATGACTTACAATGCCTTGGTTAGAATCAGCAGCAATAATCTGATTAAATAGTTTACCTGCAAACAAAATAAGAATTGATATCCTCATGGTGGGGATCACACCATCTACCCTTTCCCCAGAGCTACCACACAGGGAACAAACTTCACAGCAATCTCTCACGTGTCTGGCACAATTTCACACAGAAAAAAATGTGTGAAGAAATATGAATTCAATTGAGTGAATGAAGAAGATACAGTTTTCAAAATGAAAAAGGAACGATCACCAGGGTCACATCCCTAGCTGTATGTCACTTCCTGATGTCCCACCATCACAGGACCTAAGGGTCCTAAGGGATCCTTAAAAAAATTAATTCCACTGTTATGACAGTGGGCCTACTTCCTCACTTGGATCACTGAGCTAAGAACTCCAGAGAAAAAGCAAAATTAGTAAATTATTAAAGTTCACACTTCTCCTGTCAGTCCTTTTTCAAAATCAGTTCCAAGGCTTTCATCCCCTTTGTCCCTTTTCTGACCACAAAAGGAAACTTAGGTTGAATAGAGATGGGGAGAACTGGAATCATAAAATCAGTAAAAAAAATTCATTACATTTTTAAGTACAGGTTACATTATATTGCTAATCTGATTTGCAAATTAGAGGAAGCCAAGAATGAAAGTGTATTCTACCTGTACCTGTCTAAGCTCCTTCCGAGGAAAAGTAAGTTAAGAGGCAAAAACTGGCAATAGTTGTAAGTACTCTTTTGTATTTTAACTTTCTGCGGTTATGCCACTGTCTAAATATCCTGCTGAGAGCTCTTAAAACTTCAGAATAACAGAAAAATCAACCCATTCCTCCAGTTGTTGCTGGTACTCAGTGGACCATCTTCACCTGGGGTGGTCATTGCCTGGAATTACGGAGCCGTCAATGATCCCAAGGCCCAGTGGGATCGCATTGGCGGGCAGACACCTGGCAACGTTTGTCTGTGGAATTCAGTTTCCTACCCTGAATGTCTTCCCCCAGCACTAATACTATCATTTAAGAAATGAGAACAAGAGCTAAGCCAAAGTCAGGTTGGTTATGCCATAAATAACCTCACGTTTGAGGCAATTTATGCAGCTGCCCGGTGAGCCAAGCCCCAGAAGCTGGCACACACAGCCGCCGTGCATATGGCCCAGAGGGAAGCGTTCTGTGCAAGGAATGTGGCTGTTGGCACAACTTTGTTCTCTACCTGGACCGGCTTGAATCGCTGTCTCATTGCCAGGAAACCTAGCAGACCTTTGGGAACTCTTTAAGAAAAAAAGTCATATATTTCATGTGACTTGTGAATGGAAAGATGGATACTGTCAGCGAGCCGTTTTCCTGCCAGATTAGGCATATGATGAGCATAATGGGAATTTAGATTATACAGAAAGACCCTTTTCATAGACCTCATTTAGTAATAGCTAACAATAATGATAGCTTCCAGTATTGAGTGCCTATTATGAGCTAAGTATATGCTGGTGTTTTACATATACGGTCGTCCCTTTGTGTCCAAGGGGAATTTGATCCAGGGTCCTCTTGGATACCACATCCCTACACTGCTCAAGTCCCTCATATAAAATGATGTAGTATTTACATATAACCACAACCTCCTCCCTATGCTTTAATTCATCTTCAGATTACTTATAATACCTAATAAAATGTAAATGCTATGTAAAGAATTATGTTGAATTGTTTAGGGAATGATGACAAAGAATAATGACATGTTTAGTATCAATGCAAATTAATTTTTTTTTTTTTTTTTTTTTGCAGAGCTGGGGATCAAACAAAGGGACTTGCAGATACAAGGCAAGCACTCTGCCACTGAGCTACATCCCCAGCCCTGATGCAGTTGATTGAATTTCCATATGCAGAACCAGAGAAAAGGAAGTTTCAAGTTTGTTATTTCTAATTACCACCACTACCATGCAAGGGGAGTGTGCTTCTTTACCATCTTACAAACTCGGAAGTGGATGTTCAGAGAAGCAACGTGATTTGTTAGAGGCTAACGGTGTGCCAGTGATGAGTGGCGGATCCCATTTTCGTCCTCCCCAAGCCCATGTGTTTCTGCCACAGTCACGCTAAATCCTTCCCGGGCTCCCTCCCATGGGGAATAAGAAGCCGCACAGATGACATGTGATCCTATGCACACCAAACCTCTGGACTGACCAGTGGGAGTGTTGGGATGAATCATACACAGAAGGTCAGCACACGAGACAGTCCGTCCCCAATCCCAGGCAGAATTTCTCCCCCACCTGGAAACTCTCTTCTCACAACTTCCCTGGCCAGGGCAACAGACCAGGATGAGTTTTCCAACCAGGTGGATGGTTTGGAACACAACCATCCCTCATGGATCCAGTCCTCCCAGCTCAGGATGGAGGGCTTTGCTCACAAATGGTTTGAATTACAGGGAATTTGAATGTGTTCCCTTTTCTTGGACAGAGTCGATGCAATTATGAAATAACCCCATTTTAAAGTGTGTTGTCCATATGCCACTACAGCTGAGTCTTTTCAGAACAACAGACACTTGGCCATTTCATGTGGAGTCACACCCCACATGCAGAGTGGACGTACATGATCAGGGAAAGGATTCCAAAGTGAAATGGAAGCCATTGCATTGAAATTTCAAGCAATTGAAACCTAGACAGTCTGGGGTGGGGAGAGGGGCAGAGTTAGTATTATTTCAAAAAGAAACAACAGCTGTTTGATGATACTCTAGGAATTAGAAAAATCTCATCATCTGCCAAGATGGTCCAAATGTTGTGACATATTAAATGTTGACATTGAAACATGCTCTAATATGAGTTACCCACTGCTTACTCACTACAGTTTTTAAAGGGGAAAGGTATTTTTGGCATAATAACTTTCTATTCTTGGGTTCCATCTAAACATTTCCCTCTTTCCTGACTTCTAAGCGATAAGTCAAAGATCACTTTTTGAGCTGAGCAGAGAGGGGACAGGTCTCACTAAGGATAAATTAATGCAATCTCCTGCTCTGGTCTTGAAATGCAGAAATGGCTGGAACGACACACTGAAAATCTCACAATAAAAGAACATTAAGGAACAAAATTGCATCAGTGCCTTGAGAAATATTTCTTAAAATTAAAACTGCATGTTTGCACATGATGAGTAGATTTGGCTGTTTGAACATTTTTATGGTGTTATAAGCCCCAGGGCTATGATGTATAAGATTTGCTGAAATGAACAGGGAGAAATGTCCTCAGACATCCACAGAGGTCCTCTACTTTCCTGTAGCTGTCCTCCTCAGCTTCTCACAGCTGGGACTACTGGTCCCCTGACCTATGTAGACTCAACTGCTCTTGCCCTTCCCTCACCCCCATCTCACCCCAGGGTCCAGAACAACCAGTTTCCAAGAAGCAAAGTATGCAAATAGTCTCCCCCAGTACCCCCCATTCTTTCCTCCCATCAAAGCCAATCCTATGGAACTTACTACAATAATATTTTTCTCTTTTTTGTTGATCAAAATTCTAATGTCTGAGTCCTATCATTCAAGGCCACTGGGCACTCAGGATTCTGGGCTGTAGCTTGTGTTGGATTCACTGTGATGGATGTTGGGATGTGATCCCCAGATCCCTTTTCAGAGAGAAGAACGGAATCCCCAGCTGCTGGGAGCATGACCAGGAGATGGCCCTCAGCTGTTAGCCATCTTTGAGAATTACTTCTGTTGGAAAAAAGTGCTGGGCCCAAAGTTATGCCTGCTTCCAGCAGCATCTGGCATCTAGAGACTGATTAATGTTGGGGGATAAAGGCCTGAACCCCTCACTCCCCACACTCAGGAAAATTCTGAGGGATCCTTCCAAGTTTCCCCACTGGGTAAGCTACAGCCTTTGTTGGGACAGGGCTGTGGTCTGAATATTTGTGTTCCCTTAAAATTCATATGTTGATATCCTAATCCCTGATATGATGATTTTAGGAGATGAGGACTTCGGGTCAAGAGAGGTTGGAGCCCCTATAAATGAGATTAATGCCCTTCTAGACAAAACCCAAACAGCTAACTAATACCTCCTACCATACACAGACATAGTGAAGTGGCACCATTAATGAGTCAGGAATCTCTCACCAAACACCAAATCTGCCAACACCTGGATTTGTACGTCCTGGCCTCTAGAAACTCAGAAGGTCAAGGGTTATTTGTTTTCTCTTATATGTGGAAGCTAAAGAGGAAAAAGGAGAAGAAGTGTGAGGAAGTAGGTATCTAATGAAAAAATCAATGAGAGATCAGTAGAGGCAAGGGATCAGGGAATGGGAGGAAGAGAGGGAGGGAGGAAGTGCTGCAGAGTGATGTTGGCCAAACCATATTGTTATGTTGTGTGATGTGTGAGTATGTAACAACAAATCCCATCATTACATACAACCACAATACACCAATAAAAATGGGGAAAGAGGGAAAAAAAAGAAATAATTGTTTGTTATTTATAAGCTATCCAGTTGATGATTCTTCATTTTAGCAGCCCAATGGGAAGAGGACAGTGTCTTGGTTAAACTCTCTCTTCTCCATCCTGCTTCCCATCACTTGCTTCCACAAGAATTAATCCCACAGATATTTCCAAAGAAACCTCCTGCGTTCTGATTTGTGTCTCAGATCTGCTTCCAGGAATCCAGCCTGTACCACTCACCTAACCTTCTAGTCCTAGCTTTTGGTAATATGGTGTCTGGACCTGACTTTTGAACAGAGAATCCAACATACAATTTGGATTCTCTGTCTCTGCTGAAGATAGGCCTGTCATGCTGCCTACCCTCGTCACTAGCACTCTCTGGGCCCCTTCTTACTGTTGGGGCCACATCACCTCTGCACAAGCTCCTAAATGCTAGCTGAGGATCTGTATGGACTCCTGCCACCAGCCCATCTTCTTCTGGCATCCATTTCCCGTCAGGCAGCACAAGCCCCTCCCACTGGCCCCAAGCTGACCATCTGCCAGAAACAACACAGGCGATTGCAGACTCCCAGCATTGAGCCCAGTACCTAGTCACCCACCGGGCTGAACCTCTGTAACCGAGCATTACTGCTCCCTTCTGGCACCTCATCTGACCAGCTCTCAAGGTGATTTAGGATGAAGCCTGGCTCCTTCAAACCCAACAAATCCTATTAGGTAGCCAGTGACCTCAGCTGCTCAGTGGGATCTCGAAAGTGGCAATTGAAACTCAGTTGAACTTTTGTTTCTCCTATAATCTGTGACTTTCAAGGCTGCGTGGGCCCAGCACCAGAAAGGACAGAGGGATAAGCTGTAGATACAGATGGGGTGACATTCACACACTCCCGAAGCTCTTTTTTGGCCCTTATAATTTTATAGAAGTTTGAAGCTCAAGAAATCATGACTGCTGTGATCTTACCATTTCAGCTCTGAAATCACAATGTTGTACTACAATGAACCCTGAGGATAAAACCAACCATTGATTTAGTTTGATTTACTGAACACCTAGAAACCTCCTTTAAATAGCCAGTAAGTCAGACTTTTGCCCTTCTACCTAGATCTCCACTGGTTAGTCTAAATGAGTTGCAGTTACTTTCTTGGCCATTCCCAGTACATGACAAAAGGGAGCATTTTGGTCTTCCTACTTGTCCCCACCATCCTTTACACCGTAGCTGAAAATGTAGCCACATCTAGGCAGCAAATGGGAGACAAGAAAGGCCATGAAAAATATAGGTGTATGTACTTGAGTTTTTTAAGAATTATGGGTGTCATTGATGGAGGAAAGCAGAGGAAGACAGGATATGCCAGCTTATGTCACTACTTTCTTTTGTCAAGATCATACTGGTACTTGCTTAACTGAAATTTCACTAATAAAAAACTATGCCCTGGGGCTGGGGATGTGGCTCAGTGGTAAAGTGCTTGCCTGGCTGCCTGGCATTCATGAGGCCCTAGGTTCAAATCCCCCAGCAAAAAAAAAAAAAAAAAAAAAAAAAAAACTATGTTCTGAGTCTGTGAACAATTGTGTCCCCCAACCATGCTTACTAAGCAGAGACTCTAATTTTCACATGGCTTCTTCTTTCCCTCCATCTACTCAAATAATACCTGTCTATCAATGCCAAATTGAAACTCCATTTCCTGCACAAAACTTTCCCAGCCTGACTCCTGACTTTCAAGAAGCAGGTAAAGGTGAATATAATCTAGTGATCTTGGCCTAGGGAATAGATGATTAATGTGCAAGGGCAAGAGAAATCACTGATTGCTAGGGACCTATGTGAATCTACCATTGAAAGTCATAGTCTTGGGACAATCCAGTGTCAAATAACAAATAGCAATGGAGCCTCTTTTATGTTGTACATTGGACACTGTGTTAAAAGTATAACAGGGAACATGAGACAAAGGTGCAAATCCTTTCCTCAGTGGACCCAAAGGAAAGCCATCACCGCCAGGTATGGGTAATGAAGACAAGAAGGCCATGGGGAATCTAGTACAAACCAGGAGGTAGGCATCATGCGTGTTATAGTTTGGATGTGAGGTGTCCCCCACAAGCTTATGTGTATGACAATGCAAGAAGGGTTAGAGGAGAAATGATTGGGTTATGAGAGCCTTAATTCAATCAGTGGATTAACCCCATGACGGGATGAACTGAGTGGTAACTGAAGGCGGGTAGGTAATGGCTGGAGGAGGTGAGTCATTGGAGGCATGCCTTTGGGGGATAGCTTTTGTATCTGGCAAGTGGAGTCTCTCTCTCTCTCTCTCTCTCTCTCTCTCTCTCTCTCTCTCTCTCTCTGCTTCCTGATCACCATGTGAGCTGCTTCCCTCTGCCACACTATTCCATGATATTCTGCCTCACCTCAAGTGCAGAGGAATGGAGCTGGCTGTCTATGGACTGAGATCTCTGAAACCGTGAGCCCCCAAATAAAGTTTTCCTCCTCTACAATTATTCTGGTCAGGTCATTTAGTCACAGCAGCGGAAAAACTGACTAAAACAGTGAGCAAAAACCAGAGTGCACCTCTGACTTGTACTAGTCAACACTCTAATCCCTAACATAGATGAAAATATGAAAGGTCTGCCTATTGGGTGTGAATGATGTATAATGAATTACAGTTTGGTTCCAAAATTATTTCAGTGGGTTGAAATGATGGGAGAAAATAATTTTCCCCAATAACAAACAGGGATAAATATAAAATCTTAAAAGTTTAAAGAAAAATCAGAATAATAGAAAAAATGTTCATGACACATTTAGAATTAAAAGCAGAAACCAGACCATGCCTGAGCTCTGAGGACAGTTATATAAAAATTCCACATGAATTCCTTAAAGAATAAATGTAATCCACTGTTCAAGTACAAGTTAGCTCTCCCATTTGGTAGATATTCCTGTTAAATAATGAAGGAGTTTTTGTTAATGACAAATCAAAATAAAATAGCAATCTATTATCAAAAGAAGGCAGCAACTACCTTGCAAAGCGAACAAAATCGTCAGTCCCATTAAAATAAGTGTAGTTTTCAAGTCAAAAGCAATAATAGTCTCACCATATTGGTGAGGCCAGATTTATGGTACTGTATGTCAAAATGGCTATTTCATTTTAAGCAGGACATTAGCATCCATCAATAGGAGATTGGTTAAATAAATTATAGTAATCCACACAATGGAAACCAGGTAGCTATTAAGATGATGATGTGTAGCTACATTTATTGACATGGAGAGATGCCTGTGACAAGTTATTTAATGAAGGAAAAAGCAGGCTACAGAAGAAGCTATATAATACTACCCAGTCTGTAGAAAGTTATGTGTCCATCTATTTTAACACTTTCAAAGTGCTGATTTTGAAACTTAAAATATAAGATACAGGGATGGGTTAGCTGGCCCACGAAGAGACTGGATGGAAGTATGGGGAGAGAGGAATGAAAGGTGTTTGTGATCCTCAAATACTTCCAAGCTTTGCTCCATCTAGCAGATGAGGCAGCAAGCTTAGAGCCATTTCCTTCTCCCTACCGCTACCACGCAAACATACACAAAGCACCTACTGAATGCGCCTCCAGCCTCCACACTAGGAATACATAGATAAATAAGATGCTGTACCTTTAGGAGCCAGGGTAGCGTGGAGAAAAAAGAAAGTATATTTGCTTCCTGAGTCTGCCATAGCAAATGACTACCAACATAGTGACTTAAAACAATTGGAACATATTCTGTCACAGTTTTGGAGATATCCACAGTGGAGGTTGGGGCCTCACACACTCCCTACTGAGGCTGTAGGGGAGAATCTCTTCCAGGCTATGATGGCTGTTGGCATTTCTTGGTGTTCCTTGGATTGTAGCATATCACTCCAATCTCTGCCTCTGTTTTCATGAGGTCCCCTCCTCTGTGTCTGCCTCACATCTCCCTCTTGTCTTTCTCTTATAAAGACACTTATTTATTGGATTTTAGGCTCTAGTCAAATAATCCAGGATGGTGTCACCCCAAGATCTTTAATCACATCTGCAATTAATCTTTTTCCAAATAAAGTTATATTCACAGATCGTAGGTAGACATATCTTTTAGGAAGACATCATTGCACTCACTGTAAATGACTAAGCAAATAATTAAAATGAGATATGATACAGTCTTTCTAAAAGTATGTGCAGACTGCAAGAATACGAGGGTGATAGGGGGACATTCTGGCGTAGCCTTGCAGGGTGTCTACAGGTCCCACTGGACCATACAATCACAGTAGGGGAACTATCACCCTCCAAGGAGAGGGAATTGGCTCATGAAGGGCAAAAACTACTTTTTACGTAAAAAGCACAGATATACATACAGCAAATAAACATACACAGTGTATCTATGGTATTAGATTTTATAAGGGATGGTGGGGTGATTAGGGGAAATAAGTTTAAGAAGGCTCCTTTAGGGAGCAAAAATTAAAAATGGCTGAGGAGCACTGAACTAGGCCGGAACCCCCTCAAAATCAAGGAACATGTCACAGTCATCCAGGATAGCCAAAGTGCTCAGCAACTGTTCATTCAATGATCGGATAAATATATGAAGTTCCAGGAGACAAGCAGGGTGACCGATGAGCAGAAGCATTTTAACTAGCACAGCTGACTACTGTCAGCTAGGTCTGACCCACAAGTTGGTGAGCAGCCATCCTCAGAAGTATTCAACCAGAAGTGAAAGGAAGATTTTTCAGGACTGGTATAGACATATTTGCTAAACCTCATCCGTGTATAACACTGCTCTATTACCATGAATACCTTTGGCTATCTGTCCAGTGACTTTTACACAAACCAAGTCCAATTGTTTGCAAGTCAATGTCTTTTTATGACCATGTGAAAGCCCTAACCATCGCTTTAGCCTTTTCACCAAAGGAAAATACAGCCACATAACGAAAATGGGCACTGTCTCTTTCCACCCACCCCCCAGCTGAGAGACACGGTTCACAGTGCATGGCTGTTTCCTTTTTTGCCATTTCACGTTCACTCTCGGGTTTTGCAAAGACTCTAAGAAATTAAATGAGTTATCAAACTGTAAATTTTAGATAAGTCACTCTAGTTCAATCTGTCATTGGCAGTATTTTCAATTTGGTCCAGCTACAAAGCACTGTGGATTTAGTTATCATTAGAGAGAAATGATCCCCACCAATAAAGCCAATTAAATATGCAAAACAGGGGTAAGTCTTCTGGCCTTTCTAAAAAAGTAAGTTTTATGTTTACATAGGAGATAATTTAACCCTCTTCTCAATTATCTAGAAATTGGGTAAAATGATGAGATAATTGATCAAAGATTCTATAAATTTGAGTCACTTAGAGCAGCTAGAGTTTCAGAGCTGATGTGTGATACCAAGGAAACCTTCAAAACAGGAAATATCAGACTCAACTTGAGAGAGCTGAGCTGAGGTGGATTTTGTACTTTTCGATTTTGCACAATGATTTGCAGATGTCCTTGGAAACCTGTGGCCAAGCCAGGGCGGGTTTGGGCCACACTCACCCTGCAACGAACCTGGCCTTGTAAGCTCCACAGGGAGGCCCCATGAACCTGCTCAGCTGCTGCCAATGTGGATGAACTAGTAAGAAAGGTGTTTCAAATTATTTCGCCCTTAAGAGAAAACAGTTCCACAAAGTCATTCATTTAAAAAGCACTTAAGCATCTGCTCATAGTGAATGTGTTTGGTTTGATTTTGCTTTTCCGACCAGAGCCCCATGGGAGAGCACAAAGTTGTGAGACCTACTCCTGTATTAACATCAGGAGAATTTATGCCCCTCTGTCCTATTAACACCGTAAGGTGCCAAGGGCATAAATCATCACAGTATGTGGGGAGAATTGCAGTTTACCATTGACAAAGAGCGACACCCTTTCATGGCTAAAACTGGATACAAAATTTCTCATTCCAGGGAAATTTTTTCCAATGTTGGGGTGAGGGGTAAGTTGACTCTAAAATCTCACACACCATATTCCAGCAATTCTATTTAGAGAGAGAGAGAGCACACATGAGAGAGAAGGAAGGTTAAACAAGTTGGCAGCAGGTCAACTATACTGCCATTCTGATTTTTGTGAATGTTGAAGGTTTGAATCTGAGTTTGTTTTCTGAGTGCGGAAGCCTTGGGCACAGAGCCAGTCGGAGAAGTAACAGCCCTAATTCAAAGCCTTTTCTCTCCATTGTTGTCCCACTCTGTAGCTGGAAGGCCAGAGTGAGAGTGAACTCTGAAAACTTCTGGAAATAAAAGTATAAGCAGAGCCTCCTCTCAGGGCCTGTGATCCACTAGCAGCATGGCTGTAACCACATCTAAAGTGAAGAAGAGAAAATGCAGGAAAAGAGGCAGCAGAGATTTCCACTTGTCAATCATCATCGCTCCCTGAGATATGAATGACTGGTCCCTTTCTGTGAGAAATTTCACTCTATGCTAGTTCATATTAATCTAGCTGAGGGTGTTGGATCACTATTCCTTTGAATGGAGGTTTTCCCAGGTTAGGGTCAAGTGCTATTTACAGTTGTCTGCGTTACTTGCCACAGCAGAACAAGCAGGATGTGCCTTTCAGGAAAGGGTATAAATCATGGCAACACTCGACTGGTTTCACCAGAACTATATTTGTATATAGCTTTCCTGAAACATCGTCTCTACCATGAAGATGACTTTGGTGACAGTCAAGAGCCCTCTCAATACCCTAAAGGGAGTTTTTCAAAGGATGACCTATCATAGATGATTCATACCAGCAGCTTGTGAAAATTTCAAATTCCTAAGCACACAAACCAGATCTCTGTTGCTGATCTGCATTCTATAAGGTGATTAATTTTGATAATGTTTGAGAACTGCTTCCCCAGAGCACCTCCTGACAGTATGTGACTGTACATTTAGATAAACTCCACCTAAACTTGGAAGCATCTGTGCAGATAAGAAGTGCTCAGCAAATATTATTCTTACTGTCATTATGATTTGGAGTGAGCACTTAAAAGCCTTTTGACAGTGAGGGCATCCTAATGGAAAAGAAGAAAAGCTAGATGGAAACTTGACCACGCCTTAAAAGTACACAGCACTTATTCATTCATGCACCTTGTCTGAAGGCCTTTCTCTTGCCAAGGATATTGGAAAGTATTTGAAACTGAGACCTGTCCCTCACCCACAACGACAGCTGCAACCCCATCAAAACCCTTTTGTGCTGGCAAATGCCTCCGTCACTCTGTGTTTCTCCGATCTTTCTCATGGCCAGCCATAGGCATGATATATAATGAAAATAAAGTTCTAAATTGAAATTTACTAAAAAGAGTCTCAAAGCAAAGGAAGGCTTTGTGTTTAACTGAAAAACATTTATTGAGGATTGCCACCCAAATAAAGTGGCTTGTTCCCGTCCATTCATCAGGTTCTCTGGACATAGCAGACAACTGACAGGTTTGCAGAGATAGGCCCATGTGTCTGAGGGGTGTTGCAGTTATTTAAACAATATGCTCCAAAAGAGAGACACTTATTTATATTTTTTGATCTTTCAGCTAGTGATATTGATGGATTACAAGAACAGAAGTTAAATGTAATAAGGAATCTGAACAAAACCAGACCTTTTTTAAAAAATGAAATGAAATAGAAAATAACTTGTTTATCCCCAAATTGAGTTCTGAGGAAGCCATCTTATCTGCCATAAACAGACCTCATAAACAAATTCTAATATCTAGGTTAGCATTTTCTCTCACATGGGGAGTTGTAAAAATTACTTTGATGAAATTTTGAGAACCTATGTTTACAGATGTTAAAAGCTGGAAGTGTTTTCACAAAGACTGTTCAGCAGGATGGTGACCACAGTGAGAGAAAAGTGAATAAAAAAAAATAGAAGCCCTCAGAGATGGGATTGCAAAGGCGACAGATATGTCAAATTGTGTAGAGTGGGGAAGATGGAGACAAACAACAAATGCTGTGACTAAATGTCTTAACACATAATGCAGTATTAAATAAATTATATAACAAATTTTAATTCAAGTAACCAATCCTTACCAAACACCCCACAGTGTACAGAGAACACTGTCGACTTGCAGGTCAGTATTAGGTCCATATATGTAAATCTTCCTTCCTTTATAGCAGCCATTGTGTTTTACTGCAATGTGTAAATCAGGTCATTGAGTCACTCTGAGATACGTGACAAAATGCAGATTCATGAGATTGATGCATTTCTTGGGGTCAAAATTTATAACTCTTGAGAATGGCTAACACATAACATACCAGAGATAAATAAACATTGCTTATGTTTTATGCCTATTCCGTGTTTCAGAATCACAGACAGATAAAATCTACCAATTGCAGTATCTATACGTTTATCCACCTCTATCTCCCTGGGACATTCTTTAAGCTGGAACTACATGGACACTGCAAAAGAATATATGAAAAGTAACTGAGTTCTAATTTTATAATAATAATTAAAATAAGCTGTACATACTTCTGTATGGTAAACTTTAAGGTTTAATAAAGACAAATTGTCCTGAGCAGAGAAACATAGTCTAGGGTAACAACCATGAGGGCAGGTACTCTGACTGCCTGTTCATTGGTATGTCCCTAGCATTTAGTAATGTGCCTGACATAAACTAGATACTCAATAATATTTGATATATGAACAAATTAATGAACAGCTGATAGAAAGTTGTGAATGGTTAATATTGAATAGCAGTAGAGATAGGAGCACGAATTCTCAACTCTCTTGAACTTGAATCAGCTGTGCCTAGGCCAAGGAGATAATTCACACAGCCATGAGATCGGTTACATATAGCAGGACTGAGAAGATAAATATATCCAGGATAATGGGAGCAAAGAGTCTCAGTGTTGGGGAAAAAATAAAAAGAGCTACAAATATAAAAAGGGTATTTGCTAGAATAAAGTATATAATGTTAAATTGGAATTATATCTGTGTGAATTCAAGTTTTGTAAGATAGATGATACATAAGTACATAGGTAAGTAAGTAGATAGATAGATAGATAGATAGATAGATAGATAGATAGAAAGGAAAGTGTGTGTGTGTGCATACTAGTTTTGACTGATAAGGTCAAAGAGCAACGATACCTCAGTAACAATGAGCACACTTTGGGTATGTATCTTGGTTACTAAACACCATCCTCCACTAAAAGGAATCAAAGCTCCTTGAAGAAATAGCTGGTTCCAGGGAAAGTGTAAAAAGGTCCTAAAACATATTTTAATTATCAGAACTCAAATCAAATACTCAAAGAATGACAGAGGCATGTCAAAAGGACACAAGAACCAGCTGGTAGGAACTCCTAATGTCCAACTTTGGAATGATTTGGAATGATTTAAGGATCAAAAGAAATAATACTAGTAATTAATTATAACACATTCCTATAAAATAGTAATTCATGATTTCATAATGCCATAAATAACAAGGGTGACGTTTAAGCCAACAACTGAACAAGAAGAAGCTGACCTTTTGGAACACAGAATACTGACCATTTGAGGCAAAGGAACACTTGCCCTTGATTAAGATGACCTTGGTATGTTTTAGAAACAAAGAGTAAATTACTTTGAAGTATGCACAGGGCACACAGGAGAGTCATAAAGATAGATGGAGAATCTGACAAGGTCTAGTTGATAAAGTAGGGGCTATAACCAGTGCAAGAAGGTTGAATTTTATCTCCAGTGTCATGGGAAGCCTTTGGGATGTTCTGACTTACATTTTTAAAACATCTTTCTGGTTGATATGTAGAGAAAGTATTATAAGAGTGCAAAAATAAAAATCATAGAAATTAACTGAAAAATTTTTTTAGTTGTAAAGACTGGAGAAAACAATGGCACGTGATGTAGAAGGTGGTATTGGAGGTGGCAGAAGTGGGCAGCTTAAGGATGTATTCTGAAGGAAATGTTGACCATTGTTACTGATGTGTTTGACGTGGAAGGGCGAAGAAAAAAGAAAAGAAAAGAAAAGTAGTTCCTACACTTTTGGTTTCAGAAACTAAGTGACAGGGTTGCCCACTTTGATGAAATGATTGGGTGAAAAGACTTGTGTGGAGAGAATTATCAACAGTTCTGTTTGGCCATGGTAAATTTAAGCTTCTTTCAACCATCCAAGTGAATATGCAGGTAGACATCGGATATAGAAAATCTGAAAGTACAAGAAAAGGTCATGGCTCGAAAACCAGATTTGGAAGTAAGTCACTAGTGTATAGATCATATTGAAGACCATAGGGTTGGATGAGATCACCCACAGAAAAAAATATTTATTGAAATTTGAAGATTTTGAAATATACTACTTAAACCTCCAGTATTTAGAGAGGAGGAAGCAGCAAAGAAGACAGAGAAGGAATAGCCAGTGGAGTAGGAGGAAAACCAGGTACATGGTACCATGAAAGTCAAATTTGTGGTTTTGGTTTTAAGGCATGTCACAAATGAGAAAGTGTCATATATGAAGTCATCCCACTGGATTTAAAAGCATGGAGGTAACATTACCCTTAACATGAGCAGTCTCAGTAGGAGGAATGGAGACAGAAAATCAACTGAAATGAACTAAGAAGACAATGTGAGGTGAGGGGAGACTGGTTGTAGACACCATTTTAGAAGGTGTGTTGTGAAGCAGACCAGGGAAATAGAGCAGAGGCTAGACCAATAAATGGGGTAGAGTAAATTTGGGGTTTGATTTCATCTTTTGGACAGAAAATAGTAGAACATGTTTTGTTCTAATGGTATATCCCCTAGACACAGCAGGGACACTGGAGATGCAGTAAGAGGGTATGTATAAGAGTCCATGAACCAAAAAGTGAGGGACAGGTACAGAGCACAAGTAACTACTTGATAGGAATAAGCAGGGACACTTTATGATACAGGGAGGAAAGGAAAATAGAATGGTTAGATTAAGTGGTGAAAAAAGAAAAAGAAAGAAAATTACTACGTAGTTTAGGTTTCTTCTACTTTCCTAATGATGAAGCACAGAATACAAGGCCAGAGAAAGAGAAGAAAGTGAGAAATGAAGAGAATAAGGAATAAAATAGTCATTGTGAAGAGTAGGAATGTGAATTAAATAGGATTGCTGCTATGTTGAATGCCCATTTAATAGTTAAAGGCAAGGACTGGAGTGTAGCTGAGAGACCACTGAGTGAGAGAGTGCTGGTCTAGTGTTCATAAGGCCCTCAGTTTGATATCCAGCACTGTCAAAAAAAAAAAAAAAAGATTTGAAAGCAAGAGTTTAAAGTGAGAAGTCGGCACTGTTGTGGATTTTTTTTTTTCTTCAGTCAAAAGAAGGCACAGAGTAGGCAGCTATGGATTTCATCCAGGATTAAGGCTCTTCCAGCCTAGTTCTGTGGGGAAGGAAGGTATGAAAGAATAAGGTCTTAATGTTCATAAAGAAGAAGGATGTCACTTAAGTTGGATACAGAGGAAAGTGAGGACATTTGGATGGTGAGTGAAAGTGATGGTCAACGTTTGTTAATGATCAATTCATCGATGAGGTAGAGGAATTGTGGTTGAGTTCTAGAGAAGGTCAACTGAAGGACAGAAGAGGGGATCACCTATGTGGTCTTTGCAGTAAATAACTATAGAAGGTGAAAATCCAAATCTTTGGGGATGTTTTAGTCAGCTCTTTTGCTGCTAAGACTGAAAGATCTGACCAGAACAATTTTAAAGGAGGGTAAGTTTATTTGGGGGCTCATGATTTCAGAGGTCTTAATCCATAGAATCCATTCCTTGGGGCTCTGGTCAGGCTAAAAACATCATGGCGGGAGAGGGCGGGAGAGGGTGGTAGTGGGGAGCAGCTCACATCACCATAATCAGAAAGCAGAGAAAGAGAGTTCACTCCAGATACAAAATATATACCTCAGAGCTACACCCCCCACTTAACTACTTCCTCCAGCCACACCCCACCTGCCTCCAGTTAGCACTCAATTAATCCAGTCAGGGATTAATTCACTGATTAGGTTAAGGCCGTAACCCAATCATTTTTCCTCCAAACCTTGCATTGTCTCACACATGAGCTTTTTGGGGGACACCACATCTAAACTATAACAGGGGATGACATGGTTAAAGAAATGAGAAGCTGATTTTAATTTTAAGATTATAAATTAATTTTGAAATTTGATAACATTTCAGTTTGCTTACTGGTCTCTCTTTTTCCATGTTTCTCTACTCCTTTCAAAGTCTAAGAAGATTAATTAGAAAAAAATAAGAAAGATCTATGGATCTATGAGGCCTAAATAAAACTTCCCTACTCTTAAAAAAAAAATTAAGAATAAAAAGAGGGCTGGAGATATAGCACAGTTGGGAGAGTGCTTGCCTTGCGAGCACAAGGCCCTAGGTTCGATCCCCAGCACTGCAAAAAAATTAAAAAAAAGAAAAGAATAAGACATTAGGGAGATAATTTTTAAAAGTACACTAAGTGGGTTTGACTTTCAAAACAACAGTTAATTTTGTTATATCTAATCACCTGATTTTTCTTCTCAGAATGATTTTCTCAAGTAGCATGCTTTGGAAAACCCTGATCTGATGTTTTTGGTCAGAAGAGCACAGAGGTTTTTGCAAAAGCAGCTGTACATGGTTATCTAAAAGGTTGACCAGTTGGTGAAAACATACTTTTCCCCATTCCCAGACTTTCACAAATAAATAAAATGATTTACCCAGTTTGCAATGGTTTCCCCAAAACTGAGTGAAATCCAATTTCACTTCTTAAAATATCATTTAATAACCAAAATAGGGATTTAACTAATGGATAATTAATTTCACAGCTAACCAGCAATCATCAGTACCACCTTCATGGACATGTGATAAGGGGTCTACACTCCGATGGGTACCCACTCTTGGAAATTTAATGCTCTGTGACCACCATCTTGGAAATTGTTAATGACTTTATCTTTGAGTGTATTTTTGCATATGAAATCCAATGGAACAATGAAACCTGCACTGGAGCTTGGAGCCTCTGCACATGTACAGTCCCTCTTCCCTAGGATGGGTTCTCCTGTCCCCAACTCCTCCCAACGGCCCAGTGATCTCTGTCACCCATCACCCCTGTGGGGGAAGCTGAACACTAACACAGTGAAGGTCAGAGGTGAGCACACTGCACTAAGTTGCAGGTGGGGCCCAGCACTTCTGAGGGTCTACCCTTACCCCAGGAATACTCCTGTGCCTGAAAGAAGATGTGTCACTAAATAACAAATAAAAAACAGCATTGCTATGGTTTGAATATGAGGTGCCTCCTCATGGGTCTCATGTGTTTGGAAATGCAGGAAGTAAGTTATGAGAGCTGCAACCTCATTAGTGAATCCACATGATGGATTAATAATTTGAATGAACTACTGTGTGGTTACTATAGGCAGGTGGCACATGGCTAGAGGAAGTAGGTCACTGGGGGAGTGATCTTGGGGATTATATCTTGTTCCTGTGCACGTGTGCTCCTCCCCTCATCTTCTGGCTGCCATGAATTGAGCAGCTTCCCTCTGCCACACACTCTGCCATGATGTTCTGCTTCATCTCAGGCCCAGAGCTGGGAAGTAGACTGAACAGGGACTGAACCTCTGAAACTGTGAGCCAAAATAAACTTCTTTTCCTCTAAGTTGTTCTTGTCGGGCATTTTGGCCACAGTGATGAAAACACAACCATGATAGGTTGTATGAAAGAGACAGACAGACAGACAGATGGACAGAGTAACCAAAGAAAGAGAAAAGGTGATTTTTAGACAAGAAGTTCTATAGTTTCATTTCATTCTATGCTATGCAAAGTATATAGCCAGTCCTGACCATTTAGTGTGTGCAATAATGCTGAGAAGTAAAAGAAGAGTGAAGGAAAAGAGGTAGAAGACAAGCAAAAAAGGAAGATAAAGAGGGAAAAAAGTATGCTTACAGTAAAAAGTTAATACCCCGACAGCACCACCAGACAGTGCCCCAAGTGTTTACTTGCTTAATCTATATAGTCTTCTCAAAAATCCTTTGAGATCAGTACTATTATTGTCCCATTGATCAGATGAGGCGAAAGCAAGGCCCAGAGAAGTTAGGTAACTTGCCTAGGCAATAAATGGCAATGCCAGGATTGGTTTCAGTGCAAAGTCCAGTTTCCCACCGGTTTCCCATTCCTCCTCTCAGAACCACATATCCATTTGGACTTGCACCTGCATCTTTGATTTTATATAGAACTTTTAGAGTATGAATAATTCACTTTGCTTTTTTACGTTTCTGCTCATAAAACTTTTCTCCCCTTTATTTAAGGATTGTTTTTGCTTTACTAACCCATCAGTGATGGAACTGCCGAACAATCTTGACTCTGGAGGGAAGCGAGAATTCTGATATTTAGAATGTTGTCTTTGCTTAAATAAACAAGTGCAGGCAAGCATAATTTATTCACCCGCTAATAGTTATCTTGGCTGAGGATATGGGTCCACACTTGGTCTGTAACCTTAACATAAACAATCTCCACGGTATTTCCCATATTCTAGGACTAGGTCTTTATGCAAGGCAGGATGTTAGGATACAGGCAGCATCAGGAGCTACAACTTAGCACAAGGAGTTGGAGTCTGATAAGGAAGATCATGGGGTTAGGTTCTCCAGGACAGTGTTCTTGTGTAAGTTTCTTTCTAAACTACTGGATGTTATCCCTTCAGCCACCAGCTTCCCTTTCTGATGGTGAAGGGCCCTTGAATTCTGTTAAGGAATTTTATACTTTGATAAGGGGATCATTTCTTTATTAGTCCTTGGTACCCTTAATAATCTGTGCTGAATACATGGAGTTGGCATTTTATCGAGATTACATAAAAGGAAAAAAACAATTTGTAGTAGGAAGATTTATAAAAGGAAATTGTTTCCATGAGAATAAATACTTAAGAGTACAGCTACCTTTCCACCCCCCTGCCATTCAAAGACATCTATAAATTAACACTATCTCCAAATTCTATGGAAATCAGAAAGAAGTAAAAGCCCCACATTTATGATGCTAACTTTGGACTTGAGGGGGAAGTTGTGGGGTATCCCTGAGGAAAGTGGATTAGGCTGTGAGCATGGGTGGAGTGGAGGGTCCAACCACATCTGCTTTCTTTTTTCAGAGGGATACCAGGGTTTGAATTCAGGGACACTCGACCACTGAGACACACCTGCAGCCCTATTTTGTATTTTATTTAGAGACAAGGTCTCACTGAGTTGCTTAGTGCCTCACGTTGGCCAAGGCTGGCTTTGAACTCACGATCCTCCTGCCTCAGCCTCTAGCTGCTAGGATTACAGGCACGTGCCACCGCACCTGGTCACATCTGCTTTCATCAACACCAAATGGTCCCGAGGGGCCATGTGT
The DNA here is from genome assembly GCF_902686445.1 of Sciurus carolinensis. NCBI lineage: Eukaryota > Metazoa > Chordata > Mammalia > Rodentia > Sciuridae > Sciurus > Sciurus carolinensis. The sequence continues at coordinate 87,443,086 of NC_062220.1, read as the reverse complement.
AGATTGTGGTACAGAAATCACATCATCATAAATGCCTGAAAATCCTGCCTCCCCTTCCCTTTCATTTGGAGAATAGTCAAGGAAATGTTTCTGCTACAAATCTAGGAATCACAGGATAACATACCTCTGCTTCATTTACCTATGCTACCTTGCACTTTACCAACATGGAAGAGTGAAAATAGTCCAACTTGTAAGTAGAGGTATCCTCTGTATAAGAGTTGCACAGTGAAAATGAATGAGGCATGCAGGGCTTAATCTAGGAGACAGACATTCTGCCCTTACCACTGGGTTGTTCAGTTGATTTTGACTCCTGGGTCTTCTATATAGTTCCTATAAAAAAGCCACTTTCTTCTTTTTCCTCTCCTGAGGTTTTCCCCCTAGGGCTCCCTGTCCTTCTCAAGCTAGGGACCAAATCTTAAAGCATGTTCTAGGTGCTGACCTCAGAGAAACTAGAAAAGAGGATTGGATTGCCCTCCTCCGTCTCTCCAGTAACTGAATTAGCACATGTAACATGCAGATATACTGACTTCCTCTAGTTGCATTGATGGAATGAAACAAATAAAAAATGTTAAACCAGCACAGGAATCTGTTGAGGGGATGGTGTTTGGGATAACTTGTTTGGTACTGTTCATTTTTCATCCCCACATAATCATTTCAAGCTGTTACATTATCCATCTGCAAAGATGTAAGCAAATAGATTTTGGTGAACTTTCAAATTTTCCCCTCTTCCATATAGCAGCTTAGAACTTAGGATGGTGTCATATGCCTCTTCTAAGGGTCTGGTATTTAACTCTGTGACTAGATGCAGGGCATTGGAAGCACAGTCCTGGACAGGGAACTGACTCTACTTCTCGGTCTCTCCCAGGCCGAATGTGGCCTTTCCATCAAGACATGCAGTCTAGCTTTTCCTGTGGACAACTGTACAGGAGGCCCCAGAGAGATGCAGTGAGGTTGAAAACGTGTGCACTCTTAACCATAGATTTTTTAAAAATAAATAATACCTACATTTTCAGTTTAACTTACTAATGCCTCAAGGGGTGCAGCGAGGATATTTTGAGACTTAGAAAAGAAATTCATATGCTCTTACAAATTGCACCTATTTATTTTTGCAACACACTTTCATCTGGCATGGATATATCTAAAACATCTGCATCATATTTGCTGAGGCATCATTATTGCCGCCTGTTCTTGGATCAGTATGTTGCATATTGGCTACATCAATAATACAAAATTCACATAGCCAATGCAACATCCCTCTGTGTAATCTGAACTGAGGGAATGAACTTCATATCAGAGGATTTATAGAAAAGAAGCACAGGCTCTAGTAGATTGGAATGTCAGAACCATTCCAAATTAAAAAAAAAAAAAAAAATCCTAGGGATAAATACTAAGAATGTCTGGCAGGTTTTAAAACTAGATAACTTCATATGTTTGGGAAACAATGGACTTGAAATATAAGAATTTATCGGAAATTTTGGAATACTCTCATGGTATTACTAACAAATTCCAGAAATGTATTTGGAACTTTAAAAAAAAAATGACCTAATGAGCCTTAAGTAGATTCGAGGTCCATTCTTCCTCTGATAATGGCTGGCTTTGCCTTGTCTAATGTTTCAGATATTGAATGTCCATCAACGGTGTGTATTCAGTCAGAGATGCGGTAATCCCATGTGCAGCTCAAGAAACAGAAACCCAGTCCCTCTCCTTATAGAACCTAGAACTGAAGAGGAGAGCCTGTCATGTATAGAATAGTAATAAAGCACACACACTACATTAGAATTGAGAAATGAGTATTGATGCTTACTGATGTGCACTGCACTGTGATGAATTCGTTACCTAATTGAGTCCTCACCACACCATAATGGAAGAAGAAAATAAAGAAACTAGAAGTCAGAAAATAAACACCCAGTGGCAGAGCACATGTGGCATGCACTGAGACCTGGGTTCAATCCCCAGTACCAAAAAGGAAATGGAAAAAGAAAAGTAAACAAATATGCCCCAAATCACATCACTGGGAACTGTGAGGCTGAGCTTCAAACCAGGTCTTTCTGGACAGATGCAAGGCCAACGACCCGACTCCTGTGCTCTTTCCTCCCGATGCAGGCCACACATCCCTGGTTATCGCTGCTTTAAGAAATCAGGAACTAGGAAGCTGCTTCTTCCCCATGTCACCCCAAATGTGTTTAAATTTGAAGCTGTGTGTTTTAAAATTTAAAGTGTATCAGATGTCCCAGGTAGAATAAGAGAGAAATCAGCAGTTTGCTCTTTGACACATGGTGAACAATAGCTGGAAGTCCACCTCTGCTTCAGTGGCCGCCACCACTGGTGCCCACTCTGGTTTCATGCTTATGGGAATTTCTCTGAATTATGCTACCAAAGGGTCAACCAAACCCTCCAGAAGCATCTCTCAACCTTTTCTGCATGATATGTCAACTTACCCTGTGTCACGGGAAAAAAGAGGCAAATCATTGTCACATAAATACTGTCAGGGGAGGAGATGGAGTGGATCTTATCAAACACTGCCTTATGTATTCCTGCCCAATGCCTGTGTGGATGTCGACTCCATTGTTATGCCTGCTGGAGAAGGTTATTCTTAAACCAGGACTTATCTTCAGAATGAAAAGCTGTCCCTTTATGGGAAGTGAAGCCACAACAACCTTGAACACCATGTGGTGGCATCCTCGTTTTAAAGATCAGGTTGTTGAGGTTTGGAGGAGCCACAGGCTGCCTACCCTGGGAAGCAACTAGTACATTCCAAAAGTATTTTAAAATATAACCACAGTAACAGTCATTGACTTGACTGAGCTGTACCACGCAGCCAAGTGCCTGCTGTAAAATAGGAAGTGACCCTACCACCCATATACTAAGAGAAATGAAACATCCCTGTTGAGTACATCTTTGAGGCCACATGCTGGGGCCTTCCCAGGCCTTGTCACTCAGCGAAAGCTAGGCTAGTGGCAGGAGTGACCTGAGATGCCCAGTGGACAGCAGGCGCCGCCAGGATCTGGCAGGGCATTTCTATACTATAGCTTTCATTCACTACTAACAAAAATGATATTTAGTTCCCAAGGTCTCTGGATCCTAATTAATATCTCTCTCTCTCCCCACCCCCCGCCTTAGCTACAGATTTAAATGACAAAGTATTTATTTCTGACACCTCCTTTTTCCCTGGCCCGCAGTCTCCAGGGCGATGGGTTCGGCTCAGCTTTTCCCAGGCACAGTCAGGCATTTCCCTGGCTTCAAGGACTCCACTGTTTGTCTCTAAGTGCTCCAGGCAGATGTCTGAAAATCACCCACTGACAGATTTATGTTCGTCAACCTCTGCAACACCCTCCGCCTCCACCCAAACCATATCACACTTGTGGGTGAAAGCACTTGGGCGCCAAGTTCACCAAGTCCTCTCAAGACATGCAAAGCGAAGACACGGAATTGCAATGGCATCCCCCCCACCCCCCACCCCTGCCTCCACAGCCCCACCTCCCCTCCTGGCTCTGATTCCTAAGGAACCCAGGGCTCCTCAGCAAGGCATGTCTCCCTGGCCTGTTTTCTACCCCAGATCTGGAATGACTTGGGTCTCCAGGTTTTTGAAACAAGATTAAAAGGTCTCTTTTACAGCACTTGCTGAAAAACTCCTCAGAGGAAACGTGGTTGGCAGGTAGAGAAACCAGGACCTGTCTCCTTGAAAATCACAGCTGTGTTATCTTTTTCTTCCACTGATCGCTTCCAGATTATCACCAGGGCAGCCGGCCAATGAGCCAGTCAGTCCTCCGTGTCCCAGAGCCCGGCTCTGGCAAGAGCTCATTTCCCCACAGAAGGGAACACGATTGGAAATGTGTAGCAAGTGATGTGCAGGCTGGGGGTGGGGAGGGGAGGAAGCTTGCAAATGAGTGTGGCTTTGCCGCCCAGGCAAGTCAGCACAGGGAAGTGAATCCAGAGCTGGCGAGCAGGAAGTTTACTGAAGTGTCAGGAAGAATCCAAACACAAAAGATCCCTTCTGAAAGGAAAGAGGGTTGAGACTGCGTGCAGAAACAATATGAAAACAACACCCGTGTGAACCTGGCGATGGTGAAATCTGCAGTCAGGGAACAGAACAGAGTCTTTTATTCAGCGTCTCCTGTCTGCCTTTGTAGAGCACGTTCTCTGCAGAGCGCGGCTGGCAGCATCTTCCTCCCAGGTCTTCTGCACCTGCCGGTGGCTCAGGTCTGGCCTCCTTGACTCTAGACAACTGCTGCGAACAGTCACTGCCCTGACTTCTTCAGAAAGCTGATCAGAAGTCTGTTCCATAAAACTCATTAAAGTGACAAAATTGTAGGAACAAAGGCTTATGGTGGGGGGTGGCGGGGATCTGTGCTGTGGTGACAATGCCAATGAATGGTGCCCACAGGAGGTCACTGTTTTGACAAGAATTGTCCAGAAGCTGACATACCCCTTGAGCCATCAGTTCAACCAGTGTGTGTTCTGTACCTTATAAAGGCTGCGACCACACCATGCACCCAGCACAAAGTATCTGCCATGATTTAAAGAGCTTTGATCGGCAACCACCAAACTGTGCTCTGAGGCTTACCCACGTCCCACAGGGTGTTGATGGTCTTGTCAGGAAAACAATTTTCTTTCACCAAGGGAAGGTCAGAAAATGCTACCTTAAATCAAGTTGAACAGGTATCTTTAAAGTTGGGCAGATCCTGGCCTTTAATATGCCAATGTGCCTGTTAGCAGCATCTGCCAAATTTATTAACTGTAGAGTCTCTTTTCACCGTCTTTCTTTTTTTCTTTTTTTTTAATTTTTATTTATTTATTTATTTTCCTTAACTTTTTATTGACAGTGATAAATATTTTTTTTTTAAAAATTACTTTCAAACAAGTATGTAGGGTAATAATGTCTGTCTCACAATCTACCATCTTTCCCCTCCCCACCCAGCCCATCCCTCCCCTCTCTCCCACAATCTAAAGTTCCTTCATTCTTCCCTACCCTCTCCCAACTATGGATCAGCATCCACTTATCAGAGAAAATATTTGGCCTTTGGTTTTTGGGATTGGCTCATTTCATATAGCATGATATTCTCCAATTCCATCCATTTACCTGCAAATGCCATAATTTCATTCTTCTTTAAGGCTGAGTAATATTCCATTGTGTATACGTACCCCATTTTCTTTATCCATTCATCTGTTGAAGGGCACCTAGGTTGGTTCCACACTCTAGCTATTTTGAATTGAGCTGTTATAAACATTGATGTGACTGTGTCACTGTATTATGCTGATTTTAAGTCCTTTGGGTATAAATAGAGGAGTTGGATAGCTGAGTCAAATGGTGGTTCCATTCCAAGTTTTCTACACAGTGTCCTTCTTTTTTTTTTTTTTTTGAGATAAAAATTTTATTCTCCCTTCATGATGTGATATTATATATCCTGACCCAAATTAACAAATCAAAAGGACCTCCTAAATTATATGTATATCTTTCTTTTTTTTATTGTTTGATTTATATTGTAAACAAATGGGGTACGACTTGTTTCTCTGGTTGTACATGAAGTAGAGACATACCATTTGTGTAATCATACATTTACATAGGGTAACGATGTTTGATTCATTCTGTTATTTTTCCTTCCCTCCACTCCTCCCACCATTCTTTTTCCTCTATATAGTCCATCCTTCCTCCATTCTTGTCTCCCTCCCACCCCCCATTATGTATCATCATCCGCTTATCAGCGAGATCATTCATCCTTTGGTTTTGGGGGATTGGCTTATCTCACTTAGCATGATATTCTCCAATTCCATCCATTTTCATGCAAATGCCATAATTTTATTACTCTTTATGGCTGAGTAATATTCCATTGTATATATGTACCACAGTTTCTTTATCCATTCATCTATTGAAGGGCATCTAGGTTAGTTCCACAATCTGGTTATTGTGAATTGGGCAGCTATGAACATTGATGTGACTGCATCACTGTAGTATGCTGATTTTAAGTCCCACAGTATCCTTCTTAAGACCTAACCGAACATCAGTGATTCAGGGCACAGAGTTTGGAAAGACCTACTACTGTAGGCTTTTAGTGAAAAGTAGTGGGGTAATGCAGTAGTAGTAATGCAGTATTCATCTTCAGGAACTGCCCATAGAATTCCTTTTCTTTAGGGTAGATTATGTTATTGTTTACTGGTCTTTACCCCAAAGTGCATGCATTATTACAGAGGCACTATGCAGAGAGTTTGTATATAACATCACATTTCATCTCACAACAATCTATGGGGCAGATGCGACTCTCCCATTTTTGACCAGACAATGAAAATGAAGCACAGAAGAGGGACAATTAGGTAAGGGTGAAAGGGGTAGGGGAAGAGGGCAGGGGAGGGCAAGAGATATACACGTGTATACACGTGTATGGAAATGTCTCAGTGAAATTCACTAATGTGCACAATTAATATGGTGAAATAATTATAATTTTTAAAAATCTATTAAAAATAAATGGATCGAACTGAACAAAAATATTAAAGTCACAAAGGAATGATGCTTTATCCCTCTATAGGGCTAAGATTTACAACCTACAATCAAGAAGTTAACCATCTTAGCTTATAAGAAGTGCTGAAGGTGGGTAATGAAGAGAGTACCATTTTCAAGGAAAAGTGCCAAGTTGCCTAATACAGTCACGTACCACATAATGACATTTTGTTCAATAATGGACTGCACATAACCATGGAGGTCCCATAAGATCACAAAACCTAGGAGTGCAGCTGTCTTAGTTTAGGTGAGCATGTTCTGTTTGCACAACAATACGTCACACAACACATGTTCCAGAACTTACCCCTCTGCTAAGAGACATTTGACTGTATTTAAACGTCCAGTTTTAAAATGCAAAAGAGCACTTTGTTTCACCTTAATTGTTTTCCTAAGCCATATCTGGTTAATATGGCTAATTAATAATTAGGTTATTTCATCAAATATGCCCCAAACAACATTCATAATCTTTCTGCCCATAGCTACAAGAATTAGCAGGATAGCCTCTCTCCAAAAGTGGCAAATGCCTGCTTTTTTCTTGGAAACATAGATTGGGGTCCTTAAAAATGAGACCCTGGCTGAAGTTCCACTAAAAATCCAACCCCTAATAATTCTCTGATTCTTTTCTGAAACATTCTGCAAACTTTTATGGGGGTTGCTTTGGCATAGCCAATATTTTTTCAATGGTGTCAATGTTTTGTGCTTACCTATTCCTATTAAAATTATATATTTTTGCAGTTCCCAATAAAACTCATTGTATGGTATGCTAGAATAAATCTCCAAATCTCCCTGAAGTGCTAGAAACTTTTAGATATATGTCCATTAAATTTTTATTTCTTCAGCAAGTGGTTCATGTGCCAAAATATGCATTTCATTGTTGGAATGGTTACCAGTCCATAAAGCTATGGTAAAATCATGGAGAAGAACCGAGTTATCCATTGCTAAAAGTCTATCTCCACTGAACTTGGAGTGGCTATTCTACTTTTCCACAGGAATTCCTGAAGTGGTTATTCACCTGTGAATCTCCCACCCCACAAATGCATTGGACACTTGAAATACACTAGTTCGATTGAAGTTGTTATCCCAAGAACAGGTCAGATCTTTTTTCTCCTTAGAATGGCTTAAGGTTTTTTCCATATTTTCAGAATGTCAACACAATCCAGCTCTCCTCTTACCTTAGAATAGTGAATCACAAACCAAAACTAATAAAAATGCCTTCTGTTAAAACTCTGATGAATAATTTCATACTCTAGTGTCAAAGGGGCCAGACAAAGAGCTCATGGGCCAAAACCTACAGGTAGGGAAAAAGAATTCAGATTAATATAAGAACTTTCTAGCAGGTTAAGTGTGTTAATGCTGCAGGCTCTCCAAAGATGGACTGAGCAAGCTCAGGAGGTAGGAAGTTCCCCCTCTCTGGAGGTACTCTCGCTATCTAGATCAAAGGTTCTCAAAGTATGGTCCTCAATCCAGATAAGCAGCATCAACACCACCTGGGGACATGTTAGAAATGAAACTTCTCAGAACCTGTTGATTCAAAAACTCTGGGGTGGAGACTTAGCAGTTTAACAAGTCCTTCAGGTGATTCTGACACCTGCTAATGTTGTAAAAACACTGACCTAAACTACCAGCTTGCAAGAATATTACAAAGAGAATTCACCCAAGAGATGAGTGACTGGCCTGGGTGACCATCCAACCCTGTAATTGCACCAGGCTCATGAGGTTCTTTGCATTATTTCCTTTCTGAAAATGAGGAACTGGTGTTCAACTAAGGCTCAGCCCTGACCTCTGGGCAACACCCTGAATTATGTAAAGGGTACAAAAATATATTATCATAACTATTATGCACCCTGATGTTACAATGGCCAGAGGAGCTTTTAAAAACAAAATACCAATACCTGGGGCCCACCCAAGATTTCTTAGAGACAAAGCCCAGACTTACTTTTGACCAGGTACTTTCATACTAATTGTCTCATTTGGTCTCCACATTAATTTATGACATAAATGTTGACATCCCCATTTTTACTGGTGAAAAGGCTTAAAGTGGTTGAGTGATTTGTCTGAGTCTGCAGAACCAGTACATGCATGAACTGGGATTCAAGTACAAGTCTATATGGACTCAGGACCCATGTTCTGTCCCCTCCACCCTCTACCTTCTTTCTATCTGTGTCAAAGACTTTCTGATGCATGGGGCCATCCCAGCCACCGGCTGCCCTTGGACTGCCCAGGTCCTGTCACTACAGCCCTCCAGTTGGTGCCCAGCATTTCTTGCAGTTTCACCACTCTGCCTTCCCCTCTGTGACATCCTCGTCAATCAAGTGAGTATTTCATTCTCTCACAAAGACACTTTCAATTGTCTGTCCTCAAGAATAAGAGGCTGCCTTTGAGTTGGGATATGAGAGCAACTAAGAAGGTCCTTATAAGTACTAGGAGCTAAAATTCCACTTTTCTGTTTAACTAGCTAAAATTTTTCTTCCACCAAAAAGGAAAAGCACATTAAACCCATTATGACCTGGCATCCTATGTATAGGACACCGATAATAACTTAAGCAACCCTATGTACATGTATGATTACGTGAATGGTGTGAATCTACATCGTGTACAACCATAGAAATGAAAATTTGCACCCCATTTGTGTACAATGAATCAAAATGTAGTCTGTAAAAATAAAAATAAATTTTTTTTTTTAAACTTAAGCAAAATATATACTACTTATAGTAACTTTGTTGCTCAATTTAGGTTTGTATAGGTGTCCTGTGTACAGGACTCCAGGACATGATGGGTTAAGTTAGTAGCAGCCCATTACATTTTGAAAGTTTGCTAATTAGAACTCACTAATTAATCTTTTCCAACCTGAAATAGGTCCTTATGTGAGGTAAAGGAACGAAGGGGTAGAAGGACCAGGGCCTTTGCGGGAGGACAGGATTTGAAGGAGGTGGGAAGAGGAAGAAGCAATGGTCCTAACAGTCAAGTCATCACAGCAGATGCAAAGGGACTGTGGGAAGGAGCCACCCAAGCAGGAGAGTGTCACTGTAAAGGGGGAATGTGGACAGCAGAGACAAGGCCTCTCATGGGACAATTTTGCTGGGTAGTGCTCTGTGCTCTGGTGGTTGTAGTGAGGGTCTGAATTTATTTATAAGCAGCACAAATTCATGGAGGTGACATCCCTTGGCCAGGCATTGGCAGAGCCAGGACCAACTTCCAGGGCTCCTGTCTTCCTGTTTTCTAAAGGAATGTGCCTTAACTTGGAATTAAATCAAAATCAGCATGAAACTTGTGAAAATTAAAGAAACCCAACACATCAGTGGCTACACAAATTTTCTGGGGTAGCATAAAAAACATTTTCTATAGGACCACAAAGTTTCAAATTTGGAAAAGGAGGGCAGCTCCAGAGGTCTGTTTCTGATCACTGTTCTGCAGGGAGTGGGGGTGACGAGGGGCCGATAGGGAGATGTTTTCAAAGTGCTGAGCAGGGCTTCCAGCTGCTCAGTTGCCATTGGTCCTAAAGAAACAGCCACAGCTACAACTCTGCATATGTGTTTGAAAATAGGTCCTAAGGACCCAAGAGTTCATGAAAAAGAAACTTACAAGAATCATCTCTGCATCCCTTAGAAGGGAAACTTCCAAGGGCACCTGGTCACAAAACCACTGGATTGTCTCCTGAGATGCTGCTTAAGCTCATCCTTGCAGATTTCATGAAAACTCATTTGCATTATAAATGTCTGTCCTTTAAAAGGGATGAAAAAGACATAACCAAATGTCACATGTGTACTCTATCTAGACCCTAATTCAAACAAAACAACTGGAAACAGACATTCTTGAGACAACTGAGAAAATCTGAGTATGCTCAGCATGGTTGATGATACAAAGTTGTTTTTGTCAAGTGCGATGATGACTTTGTGATCTCTGTAATGTCTGCGTATTTCAGAACACGGAAGGACACAGAAGTAAAATGACATGATGTCAGTTTTTTAAAATAATTCACCCTCCAAAAGGGAGAGAGAGTGAATAGATGAAGCAAATGCTGCAAGATCTTAACAACTGCGTGAACATATTGTATACTTGAAATTTTATAATCAAAATTTTCTTATATAAATATGTCTATAAATATATTTAACTGTGCTCTTGTAATTACTCCTGAGAGCAACGTTTGTGTCAAGCTTAAAGTTTCATGGCTGGAAAGAATGTTAGACCTTATCCAATATATTCCACCCAGCCCTGTCTCCCAGATGAGGGATCTGACACCCCCAGAGTGCTTCCAAGTGTCCAGCCAGGATTAGAATCTGGTTCTCCAGCCAGAGATCCTATACCAGTCAACAGAAAAGTATTAAAATGTTCTTTCTAATCCTTGTGTTATAAATGATCAGACAAGGCACCTCACCTTGATTATTTTACAGAAGTGAATCTGGTGAAGGGCCAAAGGAACAGCTCATTTGCTCAGTCTGAGTAAATGTTTGCATTCAGTGACTCCCATCTCCCTAGCCTTACCCTCCTCCCCCACTCTCCTTTCCATTCCTTTCTCCATCCCCAACCCCAAGGATGCTCCATCCTCTAACCTCCTGGCATCCTTTGCTGTTCTCGAGCTCATACCACACTCAGTGGCATCTGTGTCCACTCTCCAGTGTCTATCCCCTCCTGTTGAAATGTCACTTATCTTCCAAGTTCAGCACAATGCAACCATGAAGTCTCTCCCTCATCCAGTAGAAATTACCTCCACCTTGGACTCCCCAGTCCTTACTTGGGGCCTCATTTATCTCCTTCATTTTTTGCAGTTAGGCACCTAAAATCCTGCCCTTCTGATGGTCTCACAGAGGCCTCCTATGACAGTACCAGAATCAGAGGACGAAAGGAGGAGCCAGGACCAAAGAGGCACATGCAGAGCCAGGTGCTATCCCCCAGGTTGTGAAATGTGGAGGGAGGGAGATAGAGCTTTGTGCAAAAATTCAAGCATGATTGATAAGGGGGCAAAAGGAACCTGAGCTTTTCCTAGCCAGGAGCAGCAGGATCTGAAGGGCCAATCTGGGAGGGATGGTGCATGGGCTGTCCTGGCATTGACAAAGTCAAGGTAAGCAGCTCAGGATGGGTGAAAGGGCAACATCAACCAGGCCCTCAGACTGGGAAGCTGTGCAGATCAAGCCAGGATGTCAGAACAGAGACTTGGATCGGGGAAAGTCTGTATCCCAGCAGAGAAAAGTGAGCATAAATCAGGATCTCAAGCCAGAAAGCCAAGCAAAGCAGCTGGGTATGCAGATGGGACCTGGAGGAAAGGGGGAGCCCAAGTCCAGAGCTCTGTGAGCAGATGCCCCTGCCCTGCTCATCCCATTGCTATTTATTAAGCACATACTATGAGCCAAGACTAGGAACACAGGGGTGTACTACTCAGGGTTCTCCAGAGGAGAAAGCAGGATGTGCACATTTATATATGCACGTGTACATATTCAGGTACACACACCTATGTGTATATATGCATGCGTATTTGAAGGTAGAAGGAAATAGAGAATGAGAGATTTATTGTAAGAAATTGGCTCACAGGATTAGGATGCTGGAAAATCTAAAATCCGCAAGGTGGGCTATCAGGTTGGAGACCCAGGACAGAGGATTCGAAGACTGTAGAATGCTCTCTTGCTGAGATGTCCTTTTTGTTCTATTCAGGTCTTCAACTGCTTGGATAAGGCCTACACACATTATAGAGGACGTTTCAGTCAGCTTTTTCACTGCTGCAATTGAAAGACCTGGCCAAAAAAAATTACAGAGGAGGAAAAGTTTATTCCTCTGTGTTGAGGGTTCACAGTTTCAGAGGACTCAGTCCATGGACAGTCAGCTCCTTGGGGCTCGAGGTAAAGCAGAATATCATGGTGGAAGAGTGTGGCAGAGGGAAGCAGCTCACATGATGATCAGAAAGCAGAGAGAGACTCCACTCTCCAGATACAAATATATACCCCAAAGCCACACCCTCCAATGCCCTACTTCCTCTGGCCACACCGCACCTGCTTTCAGTTACCACTCAATTAATCCTCCCAGGTGATTAATTCGTTGATTGGGTTGAGACTCTCATAACCCAATCATTTATCCTCTACACCTTCTTCATTGTCTCACACAAGAACTTCTGTGGGACACCTCACATCCAAACCATAAGAGAGGGCAATTTATTGTACTCAAACTCCACTGATTTAAATGTTAATCCCATCTAAAACACCCTCTCCAGAAATACCCAGAATAATGTTTAACCAAATATTTGAGCAGCCCATGGCCCAGTCAAGTTGACACATGAATTTAATCATAGGAGTCAAACAGAAAAGGTCTCAACTAACTGCAGAAACTGGAAGAAGAACGATAGACCATACACCTGGATGAATGACACATCATGCAGTGGTCAGGGAGAACTGACCCTGGAGTTGGGGGTTCTGGACTAGAGGAGTTATGCTAGGGGCCCAGTGACAGATGGACCTCCTCGAAAGCTATTGGAGAGGGAAGAATGGCCTTCCATGTCCATCATGTGGGTCCAGACACTGAAGCCTGACTGCCTGGGTTAAAGTTCAAGCCCACCACCTGTAAATTTCCTCCTCTGTCAAATGAGGATAGAAGCAATATCTAAATACATGGTTACAACTAAAGTCAGCAGGTTAAATATTTGTAAAGCACAAAGCAGATGTGGAAAGTCTGATACAAGACTAGTGATGTTTGATATTAATTGTGAGCACCAGAGCAGTTTATGTATTGTGCTCAACCTGAAAGTTTTCTTTAAACAGTGCAAAATGAGAAGGGACTTCACCCCACGGAGACTCCATCTTACACTTCAGTCCCACAATTTTTAAAAAGACAGATCTATTTAGGTTGCCTAATTAAAAATCATCTAAGGTTTCTTGTTGCTTTAACAAAGAGACCCAAGTTCCTACCATGGCCTCTGAGGCTGCCTGCTTTGTTCTGGATGTGTCTTGGCATAGACTCACCTCTTACCTCACTCCTCCACCATCCCCAGATGCAGCTTTTCCATGTCTCCTGACTGGTCTTTGGGGCCTCTGCAGTGCTCTTACCTACCTGGAGTAACACCCCTGGAGTCGGCCTTGCCTACCTGCCAACTCCTGTCCACCATTCAGGGATCAATTTTAAGGAAAAGTCTCAGGTTGGGGGCATAGCTCAGTGGTAGAGTGCTTGGGTAGCATGTGCAAGGCCTTGGTTTCCATCTCCAGCACTGACAAAAAAACCCAAAAAACTTAAAAGTGCCATGAGACATGCTCCTGTAGTTCTGCTCTTCTCTCTGCCCAGGTGATAGAATTGGAATCACACATTCATACACAATTCAGTCACCGCCTGTCTTCCTCCTCACTTAGTGAGCCCCCAAGACCAGGGACCAAGTTTGTACTGCTCACAGCTGACCCTTTGGGACCTAAAACAGTGCCCGGCACATAGAGAACAACAACTCCATGTTACAAGAACACAATCAATCTAGAGATGACAGAATTCAGCTCTCAGTTAAGTCCAGCTGATTCTTAGTGGTCACCTGAAAGGCCAGGTTGAGAAGAATTTGGAAGCTCTGTCATAAGGTGGCTGTCTTAACCCTTTTGTGTTGCTTTAATGAAATACCTTACCTGAGTAATTTATAAACAACAGAAATGTATTGCTCCCAGTTCTGGAGGCTGGAAGTCCAAAGTCAAGGTACCAGCAAGTTTAGTGTCTGGTAAAGGGACACCGTTTCTCCTTTTAAAATGGCACCCTGTTGCTGCATGTGCAGAAAGGACGAATGTTGGGTCCGTACAAGGTGGGAGGGATAGAAGGGGTGAATTCGTTCAAGAGGATGGAGCCCTCCTGGCCCAACTACCTCTTAAAGGCTTCACCTCTTCACACTACCACAATGGCAATAAATTCTAACATAAATTTTGGAGGGTCCACAATCAAGCCACGGCTTTGGGTGAGTGTGAAGGTGACATACCATGAACGATGCCTGGCATGGCTTCAGTTTGCTGCAGGAGGAGCAAGAGCTCCTAGCATCCATCTCTTTATCTGCTAAGAGTTAACATTTCATATAACACTGTGTCAGGTTTAATAGCAAACAATAAAAGAAAAAATATGTAGGTGACTCTTACCTGAACAGGCGAAAGTTGCTACAGCTACACTTCGGCTACAAAAGCAAAGAAGCCAAATGTTGGTATTCATTAGATACACCTTCAATCACCATCCTCACCTCTGGTATGGATCCATGAATACCACTTAAGGTCTATCAAATTATATCTACATGTACAGACACTGATTATTTTTGCATCTCCCTTTTAGACTCTTGAGTCATCATGAGCAGTAAAGACTTTTGATTTAGGAACCTGGAGGACACCAACTCACTTAGGAGAGGGCTATAGCTTCAAAGGGCAGCTGGGGTAGAGTATTGGAAACTTGGCTGCTATTAGAGTCAGACTCTTTGGAGTTATATGAGGGTTCACAAGTTACTATCCCTCTAAGCGGCAGTGTCCTCCTCTGTGAAATGGAATGTATGAAAGAGGAACTCAGCAGGCACATAAAGAGCACTCAGCAAACAAGAACTAGCACAACTAGTATTCAGTTTGAACGTTTGTGGGTTTCTACCTATGTGGTCATGAACAGCAAGTGTTATGCTTAATGACATTTGGGCTGGCTGCAGCCGGAACCCAGGAAAGAGTCTGACTTTCTAAAACAGGTGGCACAAAGATATCATATGGGAATATCATTGTAGCATTGATTGTAAAAATGAAACTTGTAACCTAAGTTGATATTAATAGTAGATTGACTAAATAAAAGCAAATTGTAGAAAAGAATAATTACATTTTTTAAAGAAAATCAATAAAAATTTGCACAGGTGCCCATATACACACACAAACTGTTTTAGATGTGTAGACAAGTATCCAGATGAATTCACACATGATAAAACAATGATTGCTACCTCTGGGGAAACCATGTATTTTCGTATTATTTGAATTAGTTGGCAAGGAGAAAGTATTACTTGAATTGATAAGTAAATGAACAAATGAATGAATAAAATAATCATTTAAAGTTTTTAAATCAATCAAGCAGGCAGATAATATTTGCTATGAAACCAGAACTGAATGATTCAGGAGAGAGAGGGAAAGTGACATTGCAGGGAGATATGAAAGGACAAGTCACCACTGGCACAGAGAAGTCACTTCAAGAGGACGCCAATCATCAGCAAGCTCCATCCTGTAGTCACTGTGTCAGACCCAGAACGTCCAAAGAAAGGTCGCAGCTTCAGGTTAAGTCCTCACTATTTCTCGAAAGTGCTGGGGCAGCTCTATGGAGCTACAGACCTAGAAGTCCCAGGGAGAAGAGGGTTCATCTGACATCTGCCCTGATGTTGGGGACATAAAGGGTCATCCTCCAGATCTTGCTCAGTAGTAGACAACAGGTGTTCTCAGAGGAGATTCAGTGAAAAGAGAAAAAGGGAAAGGGAAGCTAAAAACCATGGAAACAAGAAAGCCAATGAGTGAATTCCAAATTGCGCCCCAGGAAAGTTACTGTAAAGATGGTTCTTCCTGGGAAGAGCAGGAGAGGTTAAGCAAGGGGATTATTAGCAGAGGTGATTTGAGAAACTTCACTAAAAGGGGGATAAATATTCTTAGGTTATTTTAGGACAAGACTGGCACCTTGTAGTATTCCTACCTACTGTGAAGAGTTAGCATTTCATATAACCCTGTGTTAGGGTTAATACCAAACAAAAAGAAAAAATACATGAGTGACTCAATACTTGCTACAGCTACAAAAGTAAAGAAACCAAATTTTAGCATCCATTAGACACAGAGTCCCCTTCGTGGGACTATGTTCTAATTTAAAGCAAGAGAGTGGACAAAATAAACCAATTCTTTTTTTTTTTTTTTTTTTTTTTTTTTTTTTTGGAAAAAGTTGTATTTTTTTTTTTTTTTCTGGTTACAAAGTTTGACAAACATGTTACAAATTTGGAAACTGAAAAATCTCATTGAAGAAATTCATACACACACACACACTGCCCAGAAGTCATCACTGTGCACAGTGGGTATATGTATCCCTCCAGTCTTTCATTTACACATGTGTATGTTTTTATCAAACTTAGAGCCATACAGCACTAACTGTCTTGAAGATTGTTTTTGCCCACTTAACAGTACATCAAGAAAATGTTTCCATTCCAGCAAATCTTACACAATGCAAATTTTAATAACTATGCCATGGATAGGTATAATATAGTTTATCTAATAGTCCCCAATTATTGAGTATTTATGTCATTTCTTTTGTAACTTATGAAAACATTAACTTTTACACATGCTTCTCATTGTTTTCTTGGAGATTTCCTAGGTGAAGGAGACATGTCAGGTTTGTAGGTTTCCCTAGATAGAGCTCATGTGTACTCCATGAAGATTCCCAAGCACCTCCGCCACCCCCAAAGTTAGTCAAGGTTTCCCCTCCCATCCTTCTACACTCATCAAAATGGGTGGTAGAATTTAGGGGGAAGATGCAGAGGTGATATTTAATGAAGAGAAAAAGAAAATATCCTATTTAAATGATACTTTAAGGTTCAGCATTTGTTGTGGGGCACAACTTAAGAACAGACTGATCACCACTGAGAAGTCCAAATTTGAGAGTCTGTATTAGCCGGCCAGCTGTCTGACTCATATAACATCCAAAATGGCTTTTGGGAGGACAGCCCTGAGCATAGAGTTGCAGGAGTTTTTATACCATAAGTAAAGCAGGTTGGTACATTGATCATAAGTGGCTGTTGCTATGATTCAAAACTAAAAACTAACATCATGAGATCTAAAATCATAAGCAGAAGGTGAAGTGGGTCAAAATGACCTTAGTCAGGTACAAGTTGAAGAATGTTACTATCATCTATACTGTTGCTCTCTGACCGGGTACTTTGTCCAAGAAAAATAGTAACAAAAAGAGAACAATTTTACATTATATAAGAATTGCCATTTTGCGTTGCCAAACATGCTATACTAAGCAACTGTTGATGCGTACCGAAGCGTACAGAAGAGGGGTGTTCCCACAGGAGAAGCATTTCCTACATGACATGGAGTCTCAGGGTAAAGTGGAGTCTGTTTGGTCATTCTGTTTGGTCATTGCCCATATAGCCTGGCCCATAACATATTTTCCACAGCCTGGTCATTAGATTGCAATTTGACCTCTCTTCTTGTGCTATGAATCTGTGATTGGAACAGGGTCAGATATATCCATTTTCACACAAATCTTTTTATTTGTACTAGGGATTTAACCTGGGGTGTTTAACCACAAATCCCTCACCCCCTTTTCCTAAAGTTTGAGACAAGTTCTCATTAAGTTGCTTAGGGTCTTGCTAAGTTGCTGAGACTGGACTCAAACTTGTGATCCTCCTGCCTCATCTTCTGAGTCACTGGGATTACAGGTATGAGCCCCGACACCCAGCATAAACCTTTATTTAAATAATAGGTTGATGCATGGTTAAAAGATAAATTTCTTCTGTATTCTGGTCACACAAAAAATTTACCAAGACCCACACTTATGTTTTCTCTAAGACTGGGCTCACGTCTTTAATAAGAGACTTTTAGATAAGGGAAACAGGATGAGGCCTTATGTGTATTCTTGCTTTCATTACTATAATGACACTATTTAGTTTATACATCTGAGCTACATTATAGCATTTTGAATGCCAATATAGGCATCATCCAAAAGCAGCTGTTCTTTTCAGCTATTTATTCTCTTATTAACAAGATAGACTGATTTTAATTCTAAAACCATATTTATTTAATTTCACTTTTATTGCCAATGTAAATTAAATGGGTGTTTTTCTTTGCATATATTTAAATTATATTTTTGAACACTTGTGTAAAAATATTATAAAGTCTAGTTAACATTAATCAGGTCCACATTTCTCAAATTCTTATTTGCAATAACATTGGTTAAATACATATACATATACATATATGTATATTTTGGACCTCGTCCACAAGGTTTTAGTAAGTGAGAAATTGGCCACAGGGAGGCAGAACTGGATATTTATATCAATCCGATGGTTTTACTGAGTCATAGAAGTTCCAACACAATATACAATTCCCATTCATCTTCCACAACCATGCAAATATTTGTGTCAAATAACATAATCAGGAGGCATGTATGCATTTATTAGGTGTTGGTATATTTTTACATACGGCAAACCTAGGAAACCAAAGAGGACTGACCTTGTACATAGACATACTTCAGCATTAACTAGATCAAGGCTGGATAATTCCCCTCTCTTGATTTACTGTAACAGTATTTTAAACGAATACTTTATTGCTTCTTTCTTGTAGTAAAATGAAACTGTAATCGCATGTTACTTTGTTTTTCTATTGGGTTTTAGTTAAGCGTGCCAGAATGTAAGTGAGGGCCTAAATTTCCACCTGGTCTCAGAAATTATGCTTATGGATTGGGCTGGTCAACTATTATATTTTCAAGAGCCAATAGCACTTATCCAAATGATTACTAATAGGTCTGCTTACTAAACAGGTATTGTACGAACATTTGGAATTAGACAAGCTGCAATTAATTCTAAGATTAGGACTAACCCTGTGAATGAAAAAAAAAATATTTGGGGGTGTAGTGAGGGTAGGTAGGAGAGCACTTCTATATTCTGCCATCATCTGGTGAAATAGCATTCCCTTTCAAGTTTGATTTTTATAGTAATTTAATCACCATAATTGGTAGGCAAAGAAGAGGTGATTTCTGTAATTCTTGTGGGTCCAAAGCCAAACAGATGTGGTTTTTGGTTCTACTAAAGTGATTTTCCACACTGGTCTTTAAAGGTGGTACTTTAAAGTCGTTTTTCCGTGCTGGAGAGAGCAGGCTGTCCATGGAGGGTGAGAGGCAGTGCCTGGGGCCCAGCAGACTCCTGAGCAGCCCTCTCCAGCACCTGCCTACCTCTCCTGGTCCTAGCCCCCCACCCTCTAAATCCTTCTTTCTGGGACTTTGGAAGAAGCATGAACATTTTCTGGCTCTTAGTTTCCTCATCTATAAAATGAAGGAATTGGATTAAAAATCTAAAATCTAAATTCTATGCATTCATTATGTTAAAATTCCACAATTTATATAATTATATTCTATAGATTTTAATATTTTAAAAAATAAACCTAACCCAAAAAAATCCTCTTAAAATTTATTGAAGTTTTTGTTTTAATATGTATAAGCCATTCAAACCAAAACAGATTTTAATGTGTGGTATTCACTAAAGGAATTATATAGAAATGTTTGCATTTAAAATAATTTGAAATTGGTACTTTTTCTCAATAGAAACTAAAAGTCAATCTCCCCGTTTCCCCAAACCCTGAAGTTATTAATGAAATACTTACTGTGGTGTGGAATAAGCAGCTTTTCATTTGCTGCTTCAAAACTAGAGGATTAATATTTTAATGTGGTTTATGAGGATACCAAAATTTCACACTTCATTATTTTTAGCTTAAATAATACACCACATTTATTATAAAAGAAATTAAAAATTTTAATGATGCGTAGGTCATTTTAATGTCCTCTGAGTTTATCTATTTAAAACATTTCCAACCCAATTGCTTATTATTTTCTGAAGCAACTTCAATTTAAAACTCCCTAACAAGTTTTCAAAGCTCTAACTTTACTCACTTTACTCATTTAGTCAACATCTTAGGGAATTTTGTCTCAAGTGTAAAACAAAAAAAATTAAGAATAGACACCAAATCCAAAGAAATCATCTTTTAACAATCATTGATATCACATTCGATAGTAACTTCAGGAACTCCATCACATCACTATATCCTGTGCATCCTTCTCTTCTGGGCTATACACAACAAACCTATGCGCAATTGAAAGTCATATAAAGGATTATCTTCTAGATACTAGACTACTTTCTTTTTCCTAAGGTGTAGAGAACCCTTAGAACCTTTATCTGATCTGAGGATAGATCTGAGTTTGGTTGGTTGGTTGGTTGATTGATTTATTGATTTAGGTGGTTCTAGGAATTGAACCCAATGTCTTATACATGCTAGGCAAATACTTTTCCACTGAGCTATATTCCCAGCCCTTTTTAAATTTTATTTTATTGAGACTGGATCTCACTAATTTGCCCAGGCACAGATCCTCCTGCCTCAGCCTCCCAAGTAGCTGAGATTCCAGGCATGTACCACTAGGACTGATCTGAGCCATAATTTCTAATCACTACTGAAAGTCCCAAGCCAACAGCATCAGTATCACCCGACAACTTGTTGGAAATGCAGAATCTCAATTCCACCTCAGATCTACTGACTCAGAAACTGCATTTAACAAGATCCCCAAATGATGAGCATGAGTTAGTGCTGTAGTACTGGTCTACCTCAATGTATTATTTCCCAGTTTGTCTTGGTCAATCTAAGTTTCACTGCACACACACTAGTCTAAAGTGAGTAGATTGTTTCCCTTATGTATGTGAAAATCTTGAAAATCTTTCCAGACAGTTTGACCACAATCCAAAGCCAGTTGAAACAACTGTTTCTCTGATATCATACCAACTTCAACAGTTTCCATTCAAAGGGGAAGTTGGAGCAACTTTCCCCCCTAGACCAGTGGCTCTCAAATCTATCTATATATTACAGTCACCTGGAGAGCTTTTTTAAAAGAACAAAATTTAGATTATACTCTAGACCAATTAATTCATACTCTAGAGCAGAGGTTCTTAAATTTTGTATGCATCTGAATCGCGGAAGGGCTCACTAAAAGGCAGATGACTGGGCCTCACATTGTCTCTGATTCAGTGGGTCTGGGTAAGGACCTGGTTATCTGCATTTCTAACACATCTGGTAATGCTAATGATGTTTTGGGGCCACACTTACAGAACCATGGTTCAAGGAGTTGGCCCTGAGTATTGGTATTTTTTAAAAGCTCTTTTGGAGAATTTAATGTACACTCAAGTTCAATAACCACTATCTTAGGGAAGGATAAGCCTATAAAACAATAAGATTGATTCCCATACATCTTGTGAAATCTGTTTCATCACAATAAATCACACACAAACAATCAATTCCGGCACAGACTATCCATGGTTCCAAATATCCTTGGCAAAATGTAATGTTCAGTAGGATTATTGTTTAAATGTGGTATTCATTCCCCACTAGCAGGCAAGCCCCATAAAAGTGCCTGGAATACACCTTTGTTCTCCCAGGCACTAAGCACCAGGGCTGGTACATAGACATGTCCAACAAGTGTAGAACTGGATCTGCTCTCCACCCAACACCAGGCACTGGAGATGAGCATGTACTCTGTTGAGAAAAGGATGTGATTGTCTGAAATTCTTTTTCACCAAGCTGCCTTGATAACACATAAATGTAATGAAAACTTCTGAACGTTGCCACGGACATTAGACAAACAAATCATCTTCTCACAATGCTTTCAGACAGCATGTAAATGTGATAGCCTCAATGGGAGCCAAAGTTTGAGAACCAGCATCACTCTTGGAAGGTAGATAGCATAGTTCAAGCTATCCCCAAGGAGATAAGAAAGAGTCAAAGGTTGAGGAGGGTCAGCCCCTCTCCTTGCATGATTGAAATGAAACACCTAAGTTTAAAAACTAAATAAGTAAAAGGGGTAGAAAAAATAAAATGGGCAGTAGATATGACAGGGATCAAAAAAACAACACATTGCATAAAAATAAATAGAAGTTCATTGGATTAGACAAAGGGGAATGCAGGGAAGGGAACGGGGATGGGAATAGGAAAGACAGTAGAATGGGACATAACTTTCCTATATTCATATATGAATACACGACCAATGTAACTCCACATCATGTACAACCACAAGAATGAGAAGTTAGACTCCACGTATGTATAATGTGTCAAAATACTACTGTCACGTATGTCTAAAAAGAACAAATAAAAAAAATTTTAAATGGATCTAGAGAGATATAATTATATTTCACTATCAAAATACAGGTGATACAGATTCCAAATTCATTCTTGTAATATGCAACATGCAAATTCAAGTTTAAGATAATTTTGAAATTAATCAGACCTGTTATCCCATGTGTATTTACTAATTTACCCTAGCTCCTAGGAACAAAACATGACAGGATTGCAAAATTCATCTATTTAATGTGGCATACATGTTAAGCAAATGTATATCAATATGAATTGCATAATCAGTGCTAATGAATTACACCTCCCCAGGTCTTTAGGTGGCATGAGCAGAAACATCCAGTATTTCTCTATTCTTTTGAGGATAAAACCAAGAGTACCAGCAGCCCTCTCTGACACAACCTTCTGCAAGGATGGAAATGTTCTGTATCTATCTGCCTTCTACAATATGATAGTTAACAGCCACTTTGGACTATTGAGCAATTGAAATGTAGCTTGTGTAACTAAGGGGCTGAATTTCTTAATTTATTCAATCTTAATTAACTTAAATTTAAATAGCTACAACTAACTGGTGCTGACCATTTTGGAACTCCAGGAATAGAGAATAATTCCAGACAAAATTGTTTCAGCCACTTTTTCTGTCCTTAAGCTCATAACTGTGTCCAAAATCTGCCTCTTGCTCTACTGCTTGCATTCCCCCGATCAAAAAGAAGACAAACCTAAAAAATTGCACCAGCGTCTCATATAGAATAAAGACACAAAGACTGCCAATGTGAAATCCACACTCTTTGAAAAGCCACAGACTTCCTCACTTTTATAAACAGTCCCAAAGCAAAAGTGATCACAATGGGCGGCAGCTTCAGTGTTTATAAATCCCAGTCCTTTGCATGGAGGGGAAAAGGCTCCCCTGAAGTCCAGATTTCTTTACAGACTTACAATTGTGCCACCCAGTGGCAATACGCTTGGTTGAATTTCTGACTGCAACAGGAGCCTTCTGGTCAGGGAAGAATTCTGCATTGTCAGGATGCTAGGTGGTAAAACAGGCGGGTCATGATGAGACGAGTGACCTAACCTGTCCACTCATGATTTTGTCACCTTCACTTCCACTTAAGTCAATTCATGCTTTGCCTTCTAGCCCTTCTTAGAATAAACTTAAAACAGCAATGATCATCTCAGTGGATTATTAATTGCATTGAACATACAGGAAGATTCTCTCTGAATTCCTTCAACCCAATATATTTACAAGAAACCTATCTTCCACTCATCAAATTTTATATAAAGGTGTTGGATGAGTCCTTGCCTTTGATTAAGAATTTTTTTTTAAAAAAGTAGAACTTTTAGTGAGCCAGAAACATTTGGTAACATCATTTTCTGAGGATTTAAAAACACTTCAACAGAAAATTAAATGCAGATGTATAATTTGAGAGTTCATGAATCATCAGTTTATGTACATTTATAATTACACTAAACCTAAGTATTCCAAAAGCCACATTAGTCTCTGGCTATTGTAGCTAATCCTTCGCTAAAAAAAAAAAAATTTTGAATGGCATTCTAACACAGCCATCCCTCAGCGCCCATGGGGTTTGAGGATACTCAAGTCCCTCATATAAAATGGTGTAATATTTGCATATGATCATAAATGTTCTTCGGTAGACTTTAAATCATCTCTCAATTACTTATAATATCATGCAAACGTGATGCAAATAGTTACTGTAGTGTATTGTTCAGGGAATAATGGTTAGAAAAACAAGTCTGTGCATGTTCAGTACAGACGTAATTCTTTTTTCTGCATATTTTCCATCTGTGGTTGGTTGATCTGTGAAGGTGGAACCCAGGGGTATCAAGGGCCATATACTGTCAGAATACACTGTTACAGAATTATGTAAAGGATTAGTTGATTTTATTTTCCAGTACAGAATTTCCCATCATGGGGCGGCAGGGGGAATGTGCAGTATGAAACACAGGTAAGTTCCTTACAGAAGATGCTGAGAAGCTAAAGAAACTGAAAAATAATCAACGTCATTCAGCATTCATTGTCATTTTCACATAAGCAGACAACACACCTCCGGCTGCCATGATTCAGGAAGGCCCAAGTCTGCGCTAACTTTGGCAAGAATCCTCCTGGAGCTCAAGATTGTACAAACGTAACTCCAGGGGACATTTTAAAGTCACAGAAGTTACAAATCTTCCCTGAAACAAATGCAGAGAGCACACATAAACACAAGGAAATAATGTGACTTCAACACTGGCCCGGTTGGCACAAGTTGACACTTTTGCTGGCAGTTCTAGCAGAAAGACAAAGACTGAAGAAACAGAGAAAGTCTTGACGGAGCCTTTAAGAGCTGCATTGTGTGTGCCTAGATCTGCACTAGGGGAGTAATACATAGTTGTTTGTCACCTCCTGAGGATTCCTGGGTTCTCTTCAGAAGTGCTGTGCTCTAGTTTCCATAGTCGTGCCTGGAGCCTGTTCTCAAGGACAGTGGGGACTTGGAAAATTGTTCTCCTGGCACTGAGACTCAGTTGACTCCACCACTTACATTCTGTGTGGTCTTGAACAGGCCACCTACCCTCTAAGCAAATCAGGTGGGAGTTCAGGACCCCAGTGAAGGTATAAACCATCACATGAAGTTCTTTGGATCCTGGAACAAAATTGGAGTAGGTAGGAGAAGGAAGTTTTTTTGTTTGTTTTGTTTTGTTTTGTTTTTGTCCCATATGAGGCCACGAGAAGCATGGACCATAGAGCGGGCCCTCCATATCCATGGGCTCTACATCTACAGATTTTGCATTTGTGGATTCAACCAATCTTGGATTGAAAATATTTGAAAAAAATATTACATATGTACTGAACAAGTACAGATTTCTTTTTCCTTTGTCATGATTCCCTAAACAATGTAGTAATACAATGATTTACATAGCATTTGCATTGTATTAGGCATGATAAGTAATCTAGGGATGATTTAAAGTAAGCGGAGGTTGTGTGCTGGTTATTCAAATACTACACCACTTGATGTAAGAGACTTGGCATCCTGGGTATCCTGGTGGGGGGATATCCTGGAGCCAATTGTCTCCAGATCCGAAGGGATGACTTTATTATAAGTAGCAGGAACTGAGGAGGGAGGTTGGCAGTGCCCCCTTCCCCAGCCCCCAGGGGCTCCCCACTGTGGACTGTGCACTGTGGACTGCAGCCTGTGGTTGCTTATTCACTCCTCTGTCTCCACCAAACAAAAGCTCAATCTCCCTCATGGTTTTATTCCTTACACCTAAGATAGTCCCTGTCACATAAAAGACAATCGACAAATTGTTTGTGAAACGCTTTAATGAAAGGTGAAGCCCTGTCATCTGGATGTTCCAGTAGCAGCATCATTTGAAAAGCTCGCTCTCTCTTCTTAGGTTACATTCTTTATACAGAGTAGAGAGGTGTAGTTTATCAACGGGATAAAACATTCAGAATTTTGTGACTAAATAAAAAGATAGCTGGAATATTCTGGAGTTGTTGGAATAGCTGGATCAGAGAAAAATAAAGCAACTTATCAAGGAGAATCACGAGAAAAAACTTCAAGACCTAGCACAAGGAAAGAAGGAAGGATGAAAGGGAGACAGAGAAGAGGAGTATGGAAGGAAGAAGGGGAGAAAGACAGAAAAAATCTAATTTGTAAACTTCAGTTTTAAAAAAAAATCCTAAATATAATATTCACAAACAACATTGCTCTAAGAGAATTAAGCCCTAACCTAGTAGGGGTTAATTTGAGAAATGCAAGAATGATTTAGGATTAAATGATCTATTCATTTAGTTAACCATATTTTAGACCAAAAGAAAAATTCACAAGGCTAAAAATACACTTGATAAAAATCAGTGTCCATCCCCATTTTCACTCTGGTACAATCTGCATAAAATGAACCATTTTAAATATGCAGTCCAGTGGCATCATAGCCATAGTGTAGACTTCACCCCCATCCATCTCTAGAACTTTCGTTTTCCCAGACTGAAACTTTATGCCCACTCCTGCCAGCCTCCAGGACCCAGAAACCTCCGTCCTGTTTTGTCTTTAGACCACAGTCTTTTGACTATTCTAGGTATTTCATGTAAGTGGACTCATACAGATGTGTCCTTTTCACTAGGTATAATGTCTTCAGAGTTCATCTACATTGTGGCATGAGTCAGAATAGCTGTCCTTTTTAAGACTGAATAATATTCCATCTTATGTGTATGCCACATTTTGTTTACATATTCATCCATTCATAGACCATTGGTTAATGCTGCTATGAACACAAGAAAAGTATCTGTTCAAGTCCTTACTTTTGGGGGTATACCCAGAAGTGAAATGACTGGATCATATGATAATTCTATTCTTAATTTTTTCAAGAATCGATATCCAATCTTGAGTTTATTTTTTTAAATCCTCTTAATTAAAAGAAAGTAGAATAGATGAATACTTCCTTAATGTAACAAAATATTCTATCTCAGCTCAGAAGCCAGTACTGTGCTTAATAAGGAAAGCAAAATTATTTATATTAACACCAAACCAAAATGACAACATCCAGTATCACCACTGTCATATAATATCGATTTGGAAATATCATCCAACACAAAGAGAAGGAATAGAGGTTGAGAGAAGGAATAAGAGCATTTGAAAGAAGGAAATCAAATTTTTATTATTTGTAGATGGATATGATATGGCCTGGAAAACCCAAGAGAATCAACTAAAGAACCATCACGAACAATAAGAGAATGCAATAAGATAGTTGGTACAGCTATGAATAGCTTTAATTACAAATAGCCATGAGTTAGAAAAATATAAATGTAGAGGATATGAAAGGAAAAGAAAAAGATGAAACCAGAAACAATGTTCAAGTATACTTCTAAAAATAAACTTGTCAATTAAAACACTAACCATTCCATCTTCATCAAGTTTTCTCCATTCATGCAGTAAACATATGCCGCATGTCTACCATGTCTTTTGTGCACCCTGTGCAAGGTTCAAGAGATAAAAGCTCTGAACTAGAAGACAGAAGACCTGGATTCTATCCACAGCCATTCTTGATCCACCTGCCCCCACACCCCAGAAATCATTTTTATGTAATTTTCCCCTCACTGATTTGCAAAAACCCAAAAAGCTGTGGACTAACAGGAATTTTTATACATTTTTTTGTGGAAAAAGTAAATTTAAAAAAGTAAATTTGAAAGTTCCTGTGGAGAGGGACTAGTCAATATTTATCAAAATTTAAGAAGTATCTATCTTTTGACTCAGTAATCCCAATTCCATCAGTATGCCAGTGCATAAGTAAAGTGACATTTATACAAAGTTATCCATTTCACTTTGTTTATAAAATCCAAGGCAGGAAATGGGTTCAATAACTAGTGGTGCCTCCATACAATACACTACCAGGAGTCATTAAAAAGAATGGGGACTTTTCTCTTTGTGCTGATATGCAAGAATCTCTAAGAAATATCATTATTGGAAAACCATGAAGAACAATGTATATGTGTATATGTGCCAAGTTAAAAGGGAAAACAGAGCTTGAGATGTAGCTCAGTGGTATAGTGCTTGCTCAGCCTGGGCAAGGCCCTGGGTTTGACTTCTGGCACTGCAAAAAACAAAACAAACAGAAAACAAACCAAATGTTCATTGCTGTTATACAGGAATGCAATTGCCTTTTAAAAAGAGAGAGCACAATTTTACAAATATATAGATATATATACATATGTATATGTTTTTGCCTTTATATATATATATATATATATATATATATTTAGCTGTAGATGGACACATTTCCTTTATTTTATTTTGTTTTTATGTGGTCCTGAGGCTTAAACCCAGTGCCTCATATGTGCTAGGCAAGTGTTCTACCACCAAGGTACAACCCCAGCACCTGTGTTTTTTTCTTTTATATGCATTTTGTATTTCTGAAAGGACATACAGTGGATAAATGGGGACTGTAGATCCCTGTGGGAACTAGAGTCAGGGGAGATGGTTTCTTGCATTGTTGTCTTCGTATTTTTCTGATTTTTGCAACATATGACTATATTTCCTTTTTTAAAATATTTTTTTAGTTGATGAACATTTTATTTATTTATTTATTTATTTATTTATTTATTTATTTATTTATTTATTTATGGTGCTGAGGATCGAACCTAGGGCATCACACATTCCAGGCAACTGCTCTACCACTAAGTTATTCTTTTTTTTCCATTCATTTTTTAATTATTTTCTTGAAACACAGTCTTAATAAGTTGCAGAGGTTGGCCTTGAACTTGTGACCCTCCTGCCTTAACCTCAGGAGTAGCTGGTATTACAGGTATGCACCACCATGAAGGGCTAATTAATTCATTTTTTAAAAGAGATATTTACCCAGTTACTGACCTAAATTCCTAAAAGAACTTACATCCATAGTCAATTGCTAAGACTGCAGTTTTAGGTTAAATAAATTTTTCTAACTGACTTTTTCCAAACTGTTGTCAAGACAACCTCCCCTTTCTCCACAACATTGAGAGAATTAGGTGACGACCTGGCATCTAGACAGAAATAGCTGTTGAATTCCAAACATGGATGGGTTGAGAAGGCTGCGAAGTTATTGTTCTTATAGGTTCATGTAACACCTTGTAAATAACTTCTTGCCCAGTGGGGGCTCAATAAATGTTGCCAACTCAATCCGTCACTAAGAAGCAGTATTAATGCAAAAGAACCAACTGAAGTCATTTAATTAGAAAATCAATTTCATTTTCTTGTCATGGGGAAACAATTTCTGCTAAGTTGAGAAAAATGTAGAGGTAATTGTATTGTGTCAAGGACTCCATTGGAAAACCAGGAGTTAAAATAGTGTGAACAAGACAGATGCAGATCATTTTGCTTTGCATTACAGTTGGTGGTATTGGGTATTGGGCACATTTCAGCACATCTGGAAATCATGTTTACTATTTCAAGAATATAGTCTCACTTTACAATTCTTAATAGTCAAAGTCCCACATTATATTGCTTTTTTTTTTCTTAATTTTTGAGCAATTTCTGGGCCAACCCTTGGCATTAGGGTTACCAGAACCCTAGAATAATTGATAACTTGTTTCCCTCCCGCTGAACTTCACTTCTTGTGGTCCTGAGACCATGATTATATCAGATATTAATCTATGACCCAACCACCAAATGGATTTTATTGAAGCTGCTGTAATTCCACCACCAGAAAACATGACAAATAGCCAACATGTCATTGAAGATTTATGTTTGGTTTTGAAACCCATTATCTTTTAGGAAATATTGCATAGTATGATTCACTGAGTGGTAGCAGGCTCATATAACCCAAGGTTTTTCAGTATTGATTTCACTGAGTTGGTCTAACAAATCTGAGTGTCTGTGCAAGGCTTGGCTCACACAATTAAAACCAAAATCAGTTTCAGGGATCATTAGCAAAAAATAAATGTACCCTGCAAGACTAAGGCTCTCAGACCAAGCTCCCCATGCTGGGAATAACGCAGCCCACATTTCCCTTTTAAATTTGACTAAAGGCAAATTCAAGAAGGTGGAATGTGTTGCTTTGACAACATTGATTGAATAGCTAGTTGGCATGCTGCTCTCACTACTGGTAAATGAAATGGAACCACTTCGGAGCTATACAATATTGAAATCTGAAGGGGCCTTAAAGATCTCCAGTCCCAACCTGTCACTTAGCATAAAACGAGGCTCAAGAAAGGGGAGTGGCTCCATGGCAGGGCTCTGACCCTCTGCCGTGTCTAACAGCTCTGCCCAGATCCATTGCAGTGAGAGGAACTCAAAAGACCATGAGCACAGATAGAGCAAAGCCAACTCCCACTATCTATCCCTTTCTTTTCACTTGGGGACAGCCTCTGTTCAGTTAGGAGAGGACATTTAACACACTTTCTATGAAAGCTCAGGTTTTGCAATTTGGGGTGAGAAGAGGAGGAAGTAGCAATAACGGAGGATGCTCAGAGTCATCTTTAGGGACTATTCAAACAGATTTCTATCAATCCAGGTGCTTCGACCACAATGCAGATTCCCTCACCATGGCTCAGTGAGGTGCCCCAGCCTCCTGTCCCTTTCTCAGTTTGCAATCTAAAACCCATTCTCTTCTTTCACTTTACAAGACCTCTCCTCTTGTTCAGACACAGCTGAACAGTCCCTCCTCACAAAACTTCCCCTTCTTTGCTTCCTTGACTCTGCAGCCTGTTAGCTCACCGTCTATCTCACATGCAGCTCATTCTCAGTCAGATTTACTGTCTCCCTGACCTCTCTGTTGCCTGCTTTCTCCCCTTAGCAATCAATTGGTATCTTATATTCAACATGTCCAAAAAAAGAACCCATATTACTGTCTTCAACACCGATTTTACCCACCTCACTCCCTGGATGAGAGAGAACACCTCAGGGAACTAAGGTCAAAGCAGAGGTAGAAGCCACCAGTTCCCCAACCCCCAGCCATGTGAGGACATGCATTCTTGGGGAGTCCGCAGTGACTTTCAAAGAAATGCACTGGCACATTCTGCCATGTCAACTCTTCACTGAGGGTGGCACATTTGTAATACAAACTCAGCTTGGCCTGATTAGGATCAAGAAATAGCTCCACATCCTAAGAGCATGAGAAGGAACAAAGAAGTGATTTCTTTTTCTTTTTCTTTTCTTTTCTTTCTTTCTTTTTTTTTTTTTTTTTAGTTAATGAAAGATTCTTTGCCCCAAGGTAATAGGAGAATGGAGTTGGTATCACCAGAGAAAAACAGGAGAAAGAGCCTAGTTAAAGAAACACCGTCAACAAGGAGTGCTACTTCATGTTTTCCAGGGTTGCTGTCTGGAACTGATGATAGGGGCCGAGTTGGAGCCTTGCACAGAGTCCCTGGAATCAAGAATCAGCAGGTTTATAGGGAGAAGAAATGAGGCTTGGGGAGGCCTGCTCGGGCTGGTAGTGATGGGTGTCCTTACCTTCAGCGTTATTTGATGATATGAATTAACCTTATTGCCCAACGTCATTCCTCTATTTGGAAATAACCATGCTGAAATATTTCTAACTCAGGGTTTCTCAACGTCGACACTGTTGCACGTGGGACCAGGTAGCGG
Organism: Sciurus carolinensis; assembly: GCF_902686445.1. NCBI lineage: Eukaryota > Metazoa > Chordata > Mammalia > Rodentia > Sciuridae > Sciurus > Sciurus carolinensis. The sequence goes on along the minus strand of NC_062220.1, from coordinate 87,411,722 downwards.
ACGGCCTCGGGCATTGAAGGATGTTTAACAGCATCCCTGGCCTCCATGTTGTGCATGCCAGTGACATCCTCCCCTGCCACTACCCTACTTGTCACCAAAAAAAAAAAAATTGTTCCCAGACATTACCTAATGTCCCTCAGTGTGGGGCAAAAAATCACCCCTGACCCAGAGCACTGCTGTAAGGTTCCTGAAGCTCTCAGAATGTAATCCTAGGACAGTGTCTTATTCTGGTTCCCTACATAGGAGGCTTAATGGGAGTGACACCAACAGTGTGTCCACGGAACAAAAGAGGCAGGTTGGGCAGAGGGAGAGGGTAAACAGACCTGCAGTTGTGACGAAGGTATCAACTGATCTCGTGGGGAGCTCTGGAGTCCTTCAGATTGTCCCACATCCAGATGAGGGGCTGAACCCTCCAGCTCCCAGTCACCAGGTGGGTCATGATCTTATCAAGGCAGCTCCCCTCCATGGAGGGACCTTCCCCAAGTAAAGCTTAGCTGTGAGTGAGCAGCTTATAGTGTCCACTATGAGAAGAGAAGAACTTCCTCTACTTCAAGGCCAGGGTCAAGAAGACTGAATTTGGTCAGGCACAGTGGTACACGCCTGTAATCCCAGCAACTCGGGAGGCTGAGGCGGGAGGGTTACAAGTTCAAGGCCAGCCTCAGCAACTTAACAAGACCCTGTCTCAAATTTTTAAAAAATCACTCAGCTGGGGATGTAGTTCAGAGATAAAGTGCCCCTGGGTTCAATACACAGTACCAAAAAAAAAAAAAAAAAAAAAAAATCTGAACTTGGCTGTCTGAAGAATAAACTGCTAGATGGCTTCCATTTCATAATCATGATTGTCTTTCATGACCCAGTGCTGTCATGGTCCAAGAAAATTGGAAGAGCTACTTCTGACCTGGATCAGTTTTGAAATATATCTAATTCGAATGCGGATTTCATAAATTGAGTCTTACAGGTTAGGGGATGTGCAAAGACCCAGGGCCAGGACTTGGTCAGTCAGCTGCTCACTGGTACAGGCTCCACGGTGGCTCAAGCTCTGTCCCAACCTCTGTTCTCTCAGCACCACTGGCAGATGTTCCTGGGTCATATTCCAGATAAACCTTTGCTGGCTTCCAGTGATCCAGGGAACATTTGCCCCTTTGGAAAAATCCTTTTCAAACAGGTTCGATTTGCAAGTTGGCCAGACGCCCTCTTTACCACTGGCTTGGTGTTTGGAGACACATTACCACTTTGATCTGTTTGTTTCTATGGCACCTAAGACTAAATAAACATCATATCAAACTAAAGCAGGGTGTAGAAATGTTTGCTTTTGACTTTCTCTCTACTAATAGTGTAAATTGTGCAATGGAAAGAAAGTATAGAGAAGTACTTTGTCTGAAACCACACAGACCAGGTAATGGAGCAAGAAATAGAAAACAGGCCAATCCATTCTTTTCAGCCCAGCCTCCCCAAACCTTTGCAGGTTCTAACTGCAAGATGCAGGCAAATTGGGCACTAGACTTTTACCTGAGGTTACAAATTAAAAAAAAAAAAAACAAAAACAAACTTTATTCATCATTTAAGATTAAATGCTAGGGATTAAAAAGGAGAATGACTTTTAACAAAGCTGCCATATGCAGAGAAAAATTATTTCAATAAATTAAAAAATGGAAGGAAAAGGATACAGCTTCAAATCTTGAAGATGCGAATGCTACTTGTACAGGCAATAAGGCAACTTAGGGACACACATGTGCACACACACACGAAGCGGACATCTCTTGAGCACCTATTATGTCAGCATTTGCAGTGTATTAGTTCATTTAATGCTCACCATAGTCAATGAGTTTGGGAATATTATTTTCCCCATAACACAGGCGAGGAAATTAGTGACCAGAAAAATAAACAACTTGCCTATCAAGTCTGTCAGCTACTAGGGAGCAAAGTATGGATTTGAACCTAGATCTCCTGGTTCTAAAATTTACACTTTTAAACACCTTGCTAGAGACAGGACCCAATGTATGGACCCATTTTGTGTCTCTGTGACCTGGGAAGAGTTGCACAGGATCTGGGCTGAGGAGGACCTGAACTTAGATCTGTGCTTGTGCCCGTCAGCTTTCCCTCACTGTGACAAAATACCTGAGAGAAATCAACTTAAAGGAGGAAATATTTTGGCTTGTGGTTTCAGTCTATGGTCTCTTGGTCAGTTGCATATAGGCTCTGGCAAGGCAGTGCCACACAATGGAGAGGAAAGCTGCTCACCTCATGGTAGTCAGGAAACAGAAGGGGAAGGGGCCGGGGTCCCAATATCACTTTCAAGGGCACCCCCCTACCACTGACCTTACTTCCTTCCACTAAGTCCCATTTCCTAAATGTTTTACTGTTCCCCAATAGCGCCATCTTCTGGCGACCAAACCTCTAGCATGGAGTCAGTGCAGGACATTTCAGATCCACACTGTAACTGTGCTTCCTTCTCACTGCTGTGAAATTCTTCATGATCAGAACAAGGGATCCTGTATTTTTGTTTTGCACTGTGCCTGGATTTATGTTACCGGTCCTGGATGGGGCAGGCTGAGTAACAAAATCATTCCATAAGAACTTTAATGTAGATCATCTTCCTTACTTATCTGTGTTTTTTAATTGAATGGTTCTGCTTTTGTGTCTGTCACTGGTACCCTGTGGATGTGATTGAATTTCCACAAGTATCTTGGAATAATTTAATCTTATAAAGATTTGTCTTTCCCCAAAATTTGAATTCTAATGAACAAAATTGGTAATAGCTTCCCCATCCTGGACACGAACCTCTATTCAGCATAGACAAGGGTACACGATCGTCCAGAGGCAGGAAACAGACAACCTCTCCAGGTTCAAATTAGAGTCTCGTAAAGACTAAAAGAGGAAGGAATAAAATGGTCTTCAATGGACAGCCTGTCCATACGGTCTAAATTCAGGGATAATTTAATGGTGGGGGAGGGAGTTAAAAACTGACCATTCATTAGGTGGCCAATGCAGTAAGCAATGTTTTCCTTCCAAGAGTTCTTGGGCACATTTTGTGTGTGTGTTTAAGGGACTGAAGTGGTGCCCTATTATGCATGGACAGAAAAAATTTATTATATATTTGATTAAAAGAGAAAATTTCTCTCAAAAAAAGCAAAAAAAAAAAGGGGTTGTACGGGGGGAAAGTTTGTCTCCCTCCCACCCATGCTGGGTCCCTGTTACCTGTCCCTGGTGAATCCTTGTAGGATGGGTAGGGTAAACTGTGTCTTCATTTGAAAAGGAAGTGGAGGAGATCAAACCAAAATAGAAACTAAAGATTTAAATTAGAAAATCTGTGGCATAATTGATGCTATCAGAACAAGTTCAATCTAGGGGCCAACAGCCAAGGACATACACAACTAATGAAGAATTGACATCAAAATTCACAAAATTTAACTGTTTTCTTTGATTTAAAAGGAAAGAAGATGATGGGATGAACCACATCAAAAAAAGGATAGAGGGTCTGGCATGTACCTGTAGTCCCCCTATTTGGGAGGCTGAGGCAGGAGGATCACTTGAGCCCAGGAGTTTGAGGCCAGCCTAAACAACATAGCAAGACTTTGTCTCTTAAAAAAAAAAAAAAAAAATTCATTCACAGCCCCAAAAATGTTAACTAGGAATTGAGAAGTGGTTGCCGCTTCCTCCAGAGATAGTCTGAATTAGAACACAACTTAGTGAAAAGAGAGCTTGATGAATTTCTTTTAAATACTACAAACACTCATTAAGGATCTATGACATTCTGATCATTTTGCTAGGTACCTGGGAGGATGCAGAGGAATAGATATGAGCTGAGAAAGAGAGAGTTAGGTCACAAAACTGCAACAATTATTAGTACCTATGAGCCACCATGCCAAACACAGTATGCCATCTCATTTAATGTTCAAAAAAAAAAAAAAAATTCAGTGAGGACTTTGAGGCCTAGAAGCCATGCAGGGAATAAGTGTTGGAGGTGGAGTTTGTCATGACAGCAAGGTGAGCAATGTAAGTGCTGTGAGAATCCAGAGGAGGGGTCATCCCATGGGGGGAGGGGCAGTCATTATTTTATTAATTTAGTTGGTTGGTTTGAATGTGGGGCTAGCTATAAGAATTTTCTCCTGAGCTCACTCTCATATGTTTCATTTCTCCTAAATCACCCCTTCTTTTCCTCCCCCACTTCCCAAAACAATAGCTCTAAGGAAGGAGACAAAAATTGTGTACCCTGGAACAGACTGAGTTTAGGTTTGGTTTCTAAGCAAACTTTGCCCCTTGTTATTGTATACAATTCCATTATCTGCGGGACATTGATTAAAAATTGCCCCAGATTATAACATCATTGACTCCTTAGTTTGTAAATTTATAAATTTTATAAATTTACATATCCCTAATATATAAATGTGTATGTGTGTTCATAAATAAATATGCAAACTAATAATGTGTTTCTTTAAGTTGTTCTTTCTGGTGAAAAATGACAAATCTGGAGACTGGAAATAAACCAAGATTGCGCTTGTATAAGTCTGAGCAAGGGTCCTTCTGAACCTAAGCCAGAAGCCCCACCAGAGGGAAAATCAAGAAGTGTCACAGCTCACCTCTGCAAATGAGGACAGGTCTCAAGAGAACCTCAAGGCCACAGAGGTCCTCATGGAAAGGTATTCCAGGAAATTGACATCTGAGATTTGATGTAATTTCACCTCTGAAATTTTCAAATGATAAAATTCATTCATATGTCTGCATGAAGTTGGTCCAGAGCCAATTTTTCTATACAATATTTGGTCTATACAGTAGAATGTGTCATTTGGATCCTTCCCAAAATACAGTATTGGAATGTCTTCAACAGGAGCAATTGCAGATTCCTGCTTTCAATTCTTACCCAAAACCACAGATAGGGAAAAAAAAAAAAAAAGCTGTTATATGAAAAGAAAGAGTTCACACAACAAAGATGCAAAATAACCTTTCAACCCTGAAAAACTGTAACTAGTCTAGGACTTCACTACGGGAGGAACTTCTTTTCTTCATAGCATAAGCCAATTTGAAAGTGCCCGACAGTGTCTGGGATCTGAATGGCACCTTATAATATCTTAGGATTTTATTAGTCATTTTATTTTTGGTAAGAATGAAAGTTTGAAATTCAAACCAAACATTCCAGGTAACTCTCTCTCATCTGCTTAATAAACATTTGGATTCCTTTTATTCTTCTAATTTTCCAAGGAATTTCATTTTGTAAAACATTTTTAAAATATATATACATGAAAAAATTTAAATAAATTAAAAAGAGAACCACAATTAACATTTTGGTATATTGTTTTTCAAATTCTTCTAGGTATTTTAGAACAATATAAAATGTTTTATTTTAACACATAGCATTATGTGATCACTAAACTTATATCAGTGAATATATTTCTATAACACCATTAGTACCCACATGATACTACTTTGAATGTATAAACCATAATTTATTGTGCCAGTCATTTTTAGACAGCTATTTTAGCTCCTAATATGCTGCTATTATTTATTTTGTTGTTATTTAAGTTACAGTGTGACTTGTCTTGAAATATATCTGTAATTATTTTCTTAAACATATTCTTGGAAATGGGATTGCTGATCTAAAGGATATACACATTTCTAAGTTTTGGCCTCTTTTTTTCAAATTCAGTCTGTTATTCAGTAAGCGTGCAGTGATTGCCTGCTGGGTTCTTGATTCCATTTGTGTCTGGGTTACTGCAGGGAGTAATATAGATACAGTTCTCACCTCTACAGAGTTTACAATCTAGACAGAGAAAAGCCATTAAGCAAACACCCCCTTAAAAGAAATAAATCTCTAGGGAAACGAACAAGGTTCAAGAGAAAATATAATCCAGGGACCTAACAGGCAGGGCTGGAGTAAGCAGGCCAAGGAGGTTACCCTATGCCAGTGAGGCTGAGACCCAGACAAGCTTGCTAAGGAAGGACTAGCAAATGCAGGCCCCAGGACACTCCCTCCACCAGGAAGCTAGAAGGAGCCCCGGGCCTGGAGCTTGGTGCCTGGGAGGGAGGGCGCCAGGGGCCAAGCAGAGTGCAGTGAAAACTGCCACTGAAGAGTTTATAGCACAGGAATCATGTGATCTGATTGATATTTTATAAAAGATTCCTTCTGACTGCTCTAAGCAAAATAAGTAGCAAGACTGCATACAAGATTAATTGGGTTGTCCAGAAAGTCAACGACAGCATGTTAGAAGAAAGCAGTGGCAGAAGACATAGAATTGGAAGCACCTAGGACATACTTTGGGGACCAAATCAATAACTAACAACTAGTAAAGACTCAAGCACAGAAAAGGGCCAGTTCCCCTGAATTCTCATACTTCATTTTTTTTTCTAATTCAAAGTAATTAAAATGATACATTTAAAATAATTAAAATGTCATTTCAATATCACTTCCATTTGTATTACTTAGATCACTGGCCCCTGAACAGCTCTTGTTTATGAGCGTTTGTTCTTTTCTGTATTTCCTATTCAGTTCTTTGCTCTCTGTGATATTAAATTGTTCTTTTTCTTGTTTCTTGGGTATTAGCTGCCTAGGGCTATGGTAACAAAATATCTGAAACTAGGTGAATTAAAACATCAGAAATGCATCTCTCAGGGTTCTGGAACTAGAAGTCCAAAATCAAGGTGCTGTCAGGGCCACGTTCCTTCTACAGTCCCCAGGGGGAGGAGGCTCCTTCACTTCTTCCAGCTTCTGGCTGCCCAGGTGCCCCTTGGCTGGTGGGTGAATCACTCCGATCTCTGCTCCAGCTACACTCAAGGCTCGCCCAGTCTTTCTACATTTAATAAAGATACCTGTCATTGGATCAAGGACCCTACTCCAGTGTGACCTCATCTTAACTATTATATCTGCAATGTCCAAATAAGGTCACATTCTGAGGTACTGGGGGTTAGGACTTCAATCTCTACATTGGGGGATCAATTCAACCCATCACAACTTGTAAGAGAGCTTCATATGCTACAAATATTTCTCTCAGTTTCTCATTTGCCTTTTTATCTTTTGATGATGTTTGGGACAGATGGTTTTAATTTTATGAATTGAATCTATTAATTTTTCTTCATTTTGGTAAATATTTGTCAAATGCCCACTGGGTTTTCCAGATGCTGTTCTAGCTCCTTTGATCTGAAGATGAGTGAGAGTTGCAGGTCTTATCGCTATGAGCTTAGAGATAGGTAGCAGATACATAAACAAATATTCAAGCTGGATGCAGTGGTGCACACCTGTAATCCCAGCAGCTTGGGAGGCTGAGACAGGAGGATTGCAAGTTCAAAGCCAATCTCAGCAACTTAGCAAGGCCCTAAGCTATTCAGTGATGACTCTATCTCTAAATAAAATACAAAAAAGGGCTGGGGATGTGGCTCAGTGGTTAAGTGCCCCTGGACTCAATCCCAGTACAAAAGAAAAGAAAAGAAAAGAAAACACAGGAGCTCAGACCTACCTTCAGATCCCCTGCACTGGAATCTGCATTTCACTGACATCCTGGATGATTCCTGTGCACAGGAGAGTCTGAAATGTCCTGCCCTAGTCTTTGGAAGTCCTGTTTCAGGTTTACAGTCTCCAGCCTCTGTCCTTGATTGTAAGCAGAATTAGAAACTACCCTAGGAGCCTTGCAACAGAAAGGTTAGCTTTCAAACTCTTCTCATGTGTTATGTCAAGATGCTGGTGAGTACATCAAATGAGCAGCCTTCACAAATAGCTTCATAATCCATAGGAAAAGAGATAGGCTTGCACATTTCTGGGTAAGCTCAGTGGAAGCCAAGGGGACATTTGCTCAAGGGATGACCCTGGCATGACCCTGTGATTCAGACTGACGATAAGCCTCTAAATCCATGCCCGGATCAGCTGTTCAAAGAGGATTTGTCTCCTCCATTTCTAATTGGCCTCCTGCTGTATACTGAGCAGGTGGCTTAGGGGAAAGGGAAGGAAGTGACTCTTTGGGAAAGGAGATGAGAATGGGTTTTGCTTGCTGATTTGGTAGAGGAAACTGGAGGAGGTAGGAGGAGAGGAGAAGGAGATGGGGAAGTAAATGAGAAACAAGAACTGTGGGGGGCTGGGGACACTTGCTCTCCAAAGTCTATCAGCTGCTGGGTTATTCAGAAAACAGCCTTGTTTATTTCAAAGCCAAGTTCATTTCTGCATGGTACAAAGGAAGGAATCCAAGGTGCACACAAAGTGTTTCCTAGGGTATGTAACCAGAGACAAAGAGACCTGACATCACACCTTCCAGACAGAAAATGTTCCTTAGGAAACAGGGCAAGGAGGGTGAAGTCAGTCTCCTGGCACCCTGCAGAACTTGTGCTTCCGGCCTGCCATACAACCTCTCCCTGGATTAACTCAGCCATTGGTTTAATAGAACAAAGCTAGAGTCCATTTCACTACATGCTGAAAAATACAACACAGGTATTCAATGCAAATAGTGTTTACTTCCTGCCTCAAGTATAACCTGCCCACCAAAAATCTGATCTTTACAGGGAATGTAGAGGAACTCATTTCAATTCAACAGATAACTTCCAAGACTTGCTCCCTTTAGTTTGCTCTGCTAGTCAGGGCTGTACAGTTAGGCAGATGTGCACAGCTCAACTCCAGGCACCCTTTAGAGTTGACATGACATGATTCATACAGACAGATACAACCGCCCTGGCAATGAGGGAAAATCAAAGGTGATTAAGACAAGATGCCTATATTCAAGAGCTTACCACAAGTAGCTAGGAAAAAATATCTACAACCTCTAAAAATGGAGACTTGAAACTTTAAATCCATTTGCCTTCATGTAATGTGCATGAAAGTTATTTTGGGGTTCATGAACCCTTGTAAATGTTGGACATTTCAAACTTCTGTTATTTTTTAGTTGCCTATTTACAATTTGTCAAATCAATCTTTATGATTATTTTTAGATTTCTTATGAATAAATGAGATTTGGTTTTCATTTTTGTTTTGAGGCATAAAAACACACAGAGAACAATCTGGAATATAATACTTTGTCGTGCAAAATTCCAGGGTCAACAGGCATCTGACAATCCACCACCAGATCTTTTTATAAAGGGAAAAGCTGACTTTTTAAATGTTTTTCTTAAGTCAGTCTAATGAGTAATTTAAATACTAGCCTATAGGCAAACAGATTTTGAAGCGACAAATCTTAGGAGTTTAAAATCTGTCAGTTTATTTTGATTGTAAACTTACTTTTAAATACTTTATTTTTAAAAATATCCTATACCTTTATTTCACATCAAATTAAGAAAAAAAGAAAAAAAAAAAAAAAAAAACAGAAAAACACTAACTCAACATGGATCATAGACCTAAATAAGAGTTGAAACTATGAAACTTCCTAGAAGAAAGCATAATCATAAGTCTCCATGACCTTGGATTAAGCAATGGTTTCTTAGATATATTCCCCAAAGCACAAGAGACAGAAAAAAATACATTCATTGGACTTACTTAAAATTCAAAATTTTCGGGCTGGGGAGATAGCTCAGTTGGTAGAGTGCTTGCCTTACAAGTACAAGGTCCTGAGTTCAATCCCCAGCACCGCAAAAAAAAAAAAAAAAAAAAAAATCAAAATTTTCATGCTTCAAAGGACAGTGTCAAGAATTGTAAAAACTAACCACAGAACAGGAGAAAATATTTCAAATCATATACCCAATAAGGGACTTCTATTCACAATACATAAAGAACTTATAACTCAAAAATACAAAGACAAGTAACCCTACCCTCCCAAAAAAAAAGCAAAGAATTTAAATACACATAAAGAAAATATGCAAATGACCAACAGACGTATGAAAAGATATTCAGCATTATCAGTTGTTAGGGAAATGCAAATCCTAACGAAGATGACATTTCACATGGATTAGGATGGCTCTAATCAAAAAGATAGGCAATGACAAGTCTTGGTAAGGACGTAAAAAAGCTGGCACACTTGTACAGTGCTGGGGGAATTGTAAAACATTCTGTGAGGGAAAGCAGTCAAGTAGTTCCTCAAAAAGATTCCTCAAAAGTTTAAACATGAAGTTGCTGTATGGACCCATTGTGTTGCAAGACCCACACCTACGAGATTTGAAAACAAATTTCTACACGAAGACTTGAGGACAAAAGTTCGTAATAGCCAAGAAGTGGAAACAACCCATATGTTCATCAACTCATGAGTGAATAAACAAAATATAACATATCCACGAAATGGGATATTATTTGGTCACAAAAATAAGTAAAATATGGCACACACCTGTAATCCCAGCAGCTCAGGAGGTTAAGGCAGGAAGATCAAGAGTTCAGAGCCAGCCTCAGCAACTTTTTTAAAGTATGTCCATTTCAGAAAAAGAAAGAAAAGACTAGGACAATGTTACCCCCAAGCCCCAACATTAAAAATTCCATTGTCAGAAAGGTACAATCATACATTGCTGGTGGGGCTGCAAATTAGTGCAGCCACTCTGGAAAGCAGTGTGGAGATTCCTTAGAAAACTTGGAATGGAACCACCATTTGACCCAGCTATCCCACTCCTTGGCCTATACCCAAAGGACTTAAAATCAGCATACTACAGAAATACAGCCACATCAATGTTCATAGCTGCTCAGTTCACAATAGCCAGATTGTGGAACCAACCTAGATGTCCTTCAATTGATGAATGGATAAAGAAACTGTGGTATATATATACAATGGAATATTACTCAGCCATAAAGAATGATAAAATTATGGCATTTGCAGGCAAATGGATGAAACTGGAGAATATCATGCTAAGTGAGATAAACCAATCTCAAAAAAACAAAGGACGAATGATATAGCTAACAAGTGGATGATGACACATAATGGGGGGTGGGAGGGGTTAGTGTTAGGGTTAGAGTTAGGGTTAGGGAGGGGGGCAAGAATGGAGGAAGGAAGGACTGTATAGAGGGAAAAGAGGGGTGGGAGGGGTGGGGGGAAGGGGAAAAATAACAGAATGAATCAAACAGCATCACCCTATGTAAATTTATGATTACACAAATGGCATGCCTTTACGCCATGTACAAACAGAGAAACAACATGTATCCCATTTGTTTACAATAAAATAAAAAAAGAAAAGAAAAAAAAATTCCATTGTCAATGTTTTTCCTCAGGGGGGGGAAAAAAAAAACCCTGAAGACATGAGTAGTTTTTCAGTTATTTAAAAATGATCAAATAACCCCACAAACAACACACTCAAGTGAATCCTATGTGGAAATGATATTGCACCCAGCAGACTGAAGGCTCGTGCATGAGGTATCAGTACACACCCTAAAATGAACCCCCACACCCCCACACAAAGTGCATTTACATACTGAAAGATTTAGGAGTTAAGAGTCCGGGTATCTGCAATTTATTCTTAAGTTCTTCAGCAATAACAGTAATAGTCCTGTTAGAAGAAAGAGATAAAACAAACATAGCAATAATAATTGGCCGATTTAGATGAAGGGTATATAGTAGTTCATTAACTATATGCAACGTTCCTCTAACATTGTTCCTCACCCTCAAAATAAGAGGTTTTTAAAATGAGGTGAATTAGCTGTCTTCCTCAGCAAAGCCAACAAAGGTCACAGCTGTCTCCAACCCAACATCATGGATACCTCGAAGTTCTTGTGAAACCCAAGATTGTTAGAAAGAGGACAAAGAGACTTATTTGACACCAGTCAGACCAGTATGTTCAAATTAAGCCCAACTGGTGGAAACCCGGTGGCAGTGACATCAGGACACAGAGATCTTGATGCCCAACGTTGTATACAGGAGCAAAGAGAAAACAAAGCACACGATGCCTGGTGGCTTCAGAAAGGTCCACAACATCAAGTAGCTTGAGCTGATGTGCCACAAATTTCACTGTGCTGGGCTTGCTCTCAGAGCTTCCTCCAAGGGCCATGGTGGAAAGAGCAGTCCAGCTGGTCATCAGTCACCAATCCCAATGCCAGAATGTTCGGCCAAGAAAATGAATAGACAGTTCATGTGCACATTTTATTTGTGCTTAAATAAAACCATGAGAGCTGCAAAAAAGAAAATAGAATAAACACGATAACTCTCATTTTGGGGGAGCCTAATGCCAAGTCCCTGCCATTTACTCTGCGTATTCATCTTTTACCTGAGAAATTAACTGGAGTGATAGCAGAGAGCAATAAAAGGGGGGTCCCTGCCACAGACCTTTCCCATCTTGCTTTCTGGTGTGTTTCTTCATGATGAGATAATGTCCTACCCTAACCATGCCCTTGGTTAGTCAAGGTAGCAGTTTGCAGTTTGATCATCTGTGCCTGCATTTGGATTTCTTCTGTCCCCAAATTACTTTTAAGTGACTAATCTACGTTATACAGAATTTCTTTTGACACGAATAAGAAAATAGCCAGAATGATACCACTGAACAGTAGGGAGAGGGTAGATAGAAGGATTCCCAGTTCTTGCTTAATGTGTACGTGTGTGTTTCTGTGCTGTTCTGATTTTCTTTCATCAAAACAAGCATGTACTACTTTTCTAATTAAATAAAAACTGCTCAAGTGAGATGAAATTTCCTAATAACATCATCCCTGTAATTTGCTTTAAAATATTTCAGCAAGAAATTTTTTAAAAGGAAAAAAATTAAGGAAATGTGGGGAAATCTTAATGATTGAATCTAGGTGATGGGCACATGGCAATATTGTCTTCTCTGCTTTTATGCAGGTTTGAATTTTTATAATAATATTTTAAAGACTATTGGGGAAATACTATTTTTAAGAGCAGGAGAATGTGGGAAAAGAAAAAAGTAGAAGTCATCCCACAAAATATGTGAGCAAAAATTTCATCATCTTATTTTTGAAAAATATTTGAGTATTGAAAATACTTATTCTTTGCCAAGAGTGGTCAAAATGTTTCTGTAAAAGGGTCAAATATAAATATCATAGGCTTTATAGTGCTTCATTTTCTTCCATAACTACTTAATTCCACCATAGTGGCACCAAAAATAGTCATAGATGATACATAAGTGAATATTCCGGGTTGTGTTCCAATGAAACTCTACTTGTGGATACTGAAATTCAAATTTCATATCATTTTCACATGCGACTGTTTGTCTTTTGATTTTTTTCTGCATCTTTAAAAATATAAAACCATTCTTAGCCCAAAGACTGCACAGGCCACAGACTGTGGGCTGGGTTGGGGCCACAGGCCATATTTTGCTAACCCTGCTCCATACAGTCTGAAAGTCCTTACTTATTATGTATACATGCAAAAGAGTAAATAGAACTTCTGTCCATCAAAAAATACCAGGAGGTGTTAACACAACATGGGAATAGCAACTATTTCCAAGTGATGGGATTATGGGTGATTTTTATTTTCCTCATTATATTTTTCACATTTTCCAAATATGCTACAATGCACATATATTTCTGATAACTAATGTTTTTGAAGAATCATTTCACTGTTCTTGACAGGAGAGACAGGAAGATAGAACACAGAGATTAGGGTCCTGCCCATCTGTCCTGAGTGTCTTCTGCAGTCCAGATTGGATTAAGTAACTGAGGATTTCCTTCCTGTTCTGTGCTTCTGCCTCCCCACACAATCAAACGCCTGTAACATAATTCCCTTCAATTTGGAAAGCAATCCTCTCCTGCTTCATTCTGAAAGTAAATTTCTAAAATTGAGTCCTGTGGTTTGAGGGACACCCCCACCTCCCAAATCTGGGCAAATGTGATTTGCAATCTTGCCTGGTGCTCGGGGAGCCAGGCAGCCTCCCTTCTGCTTCTGTCAAACCTCAGCCTCAAAGTGAAAAACGCAGCGTTAAAAATAAATACATAAATAAGAAAACCACCCCCGAGAAGGCCACAAGGGGGCAGAGACTCTGCAACCCAAGAAAAAGCAGTTTGGCCTCCGATCACAGATAGAGCATAATTTTTTTGTAAATTATCCAGTTACTTAAATCCTTTTCAGAAACCAAATGAATGCTACTATAAAGGCTTCATTTTATTCACATAAAATGATAATTCGCAAAATTGAGCATGCCTTTTGCTTGGCACTCAGACAACTTGAATCTTTCAAAAAGGCCCAAGCAAAATTTTTTTCATATGGTCCAGGGTAAAGATCCTGGAAAACTTAAACATTTTCCTTTGTAAGCAGAAAGATTTTTTTTTTTCTAGCTCACAAGAAACTATTGCTTTTTTGCTCCTCCTACTCCATCCCCGCTCATGTAGCAAAACAAAACCAAATTAAATATGAGGGGGGATAATCCTATTTATTCCAGCAATCAAACTGAAAAATATTAGGGCTATGGACAAAGGAACCATCACTAAATCTGTTGAACAATGTTAGTCATTCTAATAAAGTAGCCCAATAATGTTTCCTAAGTAAGTTATAAATTCAAAAGTAATATAAAATTTAAACTTTTGTCTTTTCCAATAATAAACAATAACTAAAAACTAGACCTAATATTTATGCAGCACTAAATACCAAAGAAAGTACTTTTCATTAAAATAATCACCCTTAACCTAGGGGTAAATAATGTTATTATTCCATTTTTACAAGTGCAAAAACTCCTCTGCCCACCTGTGTCTCACCTGGGTGTTCCTATCTCAAGTGGGCTGAATGCACACCCAGCTCACTCACAATCTTCCCATTGAAAAGAGGGAATCCACTCACACTTTCTTAAGTTCATACACATTACAGTTCTTCATAAATCCAAACGGACAAGCAAGGCGCAGGAACAACCACGCCTGACCTCACTTCTACCTCCATCCTGCTTCCCTTCACAGATGAGCCCCTTCAATGGTTCCATACTTTCTGTCACCAACATCTCTCCCTGTTCTTTATTTTTTCCTCTTTTTTAAGCATTTAATTACTATAAATACACAGGACATAAAATTTATCATTTTAATCATTTTTAAGTGTACTGTTGAATAGTGTCAAGTATATTCATATTATTATGCAGCCCATCTCCAGAACTTTATCCTCTTGCAAAACTGAACTCATACCCATTAAACAACTCCCCATTCTTCCCTCCCCAACCACTGGGCAAACCAACATTCTCCTTTCTATTTCTGAATTTAATTATTTTACATACCTCCTATAAGTGGAATAATACCTTACTTGTAACACTGTGCCTAGATAATTTCATTTAGCTTAATATCCTCAAGTTTTTATCTATGTTGAAGCATGAATTCAAATTTACTTCATTTTTCACCCATAAAAATAAATGGCTCAGGAGGTTAAGGCAGGAGGATGGCAAGTTCAAGTCCAGTCATAGCAACTTATCGAGGCCCTAAGCAACTTATCGAGGCCCTAAGCAACTTAGTGAGACTTGTCTCAAAATAAAAATTAAAAAAGGTCTGGGATGTGGTTTAGGGTCTAAGCACCCCTGGGTTCATTCCCCAATACCATTTATATAACAAATACATTTTCTTCCTTTTTAAGGCTGAAAAATATTTCATTGTGTGCATAGACCACATTTCACTTGTGCATTCATCCATCATAGACATGTGGATTGTTTCCACCTTTTGGCCATTGTGATTAGCACTGCTATGAAGATGTGTGTACCCCATTCTCTCTTAAGCCTTCTCTGATCAGGTTTTCATCCCAACAACCCCACTGAGACTACTCTTGCTGAGGTCCCCAATAGCCTTCATGTTACTAAATCCACTGATTTTAATCTCCAATATTACTTGAACTTTCAACAGCATGAGATATTCCTTGAATCATTTGTCTCCCTTGTACAATATCACAGTTACCCAGGGTTTCTCCTACTTTCCTGGTCCTCTTCTGGTTCCCTCTCATTTACCTGGTTTCTAAGCTTAGTCCTTAGACCTCTTCTCTTTTACATCCCCTCCCTTGGTAATCTTATTCAGTTTTAAGCCTTTATGTTCCATGTCTGCACTCCCAAGTTTACACCTCTGTGCTAGATCTCTCCAGAACTACAAACCCAGATATTCAATCACCTCCTGTTATCTCCAGTAGGATGACTAGTAGCATTAACAATTTAACAGATCTAAAACTGAGCCCTGGAGTTTCCCCCATCACATACCTCTCTGTCCAGAGCCTCCTCATCTCCCCTCATGGCAATTCCTTCCCTCCAGTCTTTCAGAACAAACAATTTGTAGTTGTTCTTCATTTCTGTCCTTATTTTTCTCACATACACTACCCCAGCCCATCTAATCCTGAAAATCCTGTTGGTTCTCTCTTAAATTTAAAAGTAAAGATTTGGGTGCATCTGAGCATTTCTCACCACCACCAATGCCTCTATCATGACCCCAAGCAACTCATGTCCTGCCTGTAATACTGAAGTAGGTTCCAAATTGGCTCTCTGATTCCATATTTGCTTCACTTTGGTCTAATCTCAATCCAGAAGGCAGAACAGTTCTATAAAAACATGAATTAGAGTATGTCATTCCTCTGGACAGAATTTTCTGGTGGTTTCCCAACTCATTCAGAGCAAAAGCCAACATCCTTACCATGACCTGCAAGTTTCTGCATAATCTGGTCCTCAGCACCCATTAGACCACCCTGCCTAGTTGTTCCCCTGCTCACCACTGTGGCCATTTGGCCTCGTCATTTCTCTCCCACCTGACAGTCAAGAGCCCATCTCAGTGTCTTGCCTCTTATAATTTTCTCCACCTAGAATATATTATCCAAATGCCTGTCTGTCCAGATCCTTCACTTGAGACATTGATACAAAATTCACCTTTTAAAAGAAGACTTCCCTGGCTGTTCTACCCAACATTTCCAGCAAACGGACCTAAACCAACACTTCATACTTCAATATTCCATTTCCTTGCTTTATGTTTTAGTGTTTGTCATTAACATGTTATATATAAGCCTATTTATTTTATCCCTTCTCTCTCCCTCTCTCTCTCTCCCCACTCCCTCTTTCCCTCCCTCACCTCTTTCTTTCTCCCTCTATACTTCATAAGCTCCATGAAGGAGATTTTGTTCACTTTGCTACCTTCCGTATACCCAACATCTAAACAAGGCCTAGAGACTGTACTCACAATTTCTATTTGTTGAATGAATAAATGATTGACTAAGTGAAATTTGAATTTATAATAAAAAAATCAACAAACACACAAGAAAACAAGGTCCCATAAGTGATAATCCCCAGAAACCATAAAAATGACGTCAGATACTGCAATTATCAGAAATAAAATGTAACTCTAGGAAAGTCTCAAAATGCAAAATATTTATAAATGACATACATTATGAAAATGTGGCATATGCATGCAATAAAATATTATTCAACCTTCAAGAAAAGAAATCCTGAGCCATGCTGCAATGTAGGTGAACTTTGGGGACATTACATTAAGCCAGTTACAAAATTATAAGTAAGATATAATCCCACACATAAGGAAGTGTGAGGAGTCATTGAATTCATGGAGACTAAGTAGAGTGGAGGTTTCCAGGAGCAGGTGGAAGAGGAAATGCAAAGTTGTTTATTGGGTTTGAAAGTTTCCGTTTTTGCAAGATAAAAGAGTTGTGAAGACTGTCTGCATAACAGTGTGAATGTGCTAAACATTGCTGAACTGTCCATTTAAAGATCATGAAGATGGCACCCTGGCCCGCCCTCCTGGACCTTCGGGGCACAGAGGGTCTGCGGCCGGGTTCCCGACTGTAGAACCGAAGTCGCTGGTTGGCGGTGTAGTGATACCGGCTGCTGGAGGGTGGGTGGGTTCCGGAGACTCCCGCCTGCAGAACGCGGCCTGGCGAGACATTGTCCCAAGAGACCTGAGCCTGGGGAGATGTGCCTTCTGGAGACAGCACCCATCTTAGCAGGGGAAGAGCCCCAAAAGAGGACATGGTTCCTGAGCAAAGGGAATCAAGGTTTCAGGATATAAGAGCAGTCTTCAAACCACAAAGTCAACTCAAACTAAAGACTGTATATTTGAAGGACTGAAGAGAAAAAGACTAAAAGGAATGAACCCTGGGATGTCATATCAGAAAAACCTTATATATCTGAAAGTAGGTTAAAGACAGCAAGACAAAATGAAAGTTTAACAATATTTTCAGTTACCCATAAGAAAATTCTTACTGTAGACAGAAGTCATAAAAATTTTGAATTTGGACAAAACTTTAACCTGAAATGAGTCATGTTTAAGAATCAAAGGATTGCTGGAGAAAGAACACCCTTAAAATATGAACTACAAAGAAATAGTTTCAAGCAGAATGCAAATTTACTTAACCAACCAAAAATCAAGACAGAAGAGAAACGCTATAAATGTAATATATGTGAAAAAGCTTTCATTCACAATTCATCCCTCCATACACATCTGAAAAAATCACACTGGAGAGAAATTATTTAAATGTAAAGAATGTTTGAAAGCTTTCAACCAAAGTTCTGGTCTTATTCAACATCAAAGAACTCATACTGGAGAGAAACCCTGCATATGTAAAGAATGTGGGAAAGCCTTTGGTCATAGTGCATCCCTTTGTAAGCACCTAAGAACCCATACTGTCAAGAAATCCTATAGATGTAAAGAATGTGGTAAATCCTTTAGCAGAAGATCTGGCCTTTTTATGCATCAAAAAATTCATGCTCGAGAAAATCCCAATAGATATAATCCAGGTAGGAAGCTATCCACATCTCTCCCAGAGTGTCAGAGAATTCATCCCAGAAAGAAGTCCAATTTGTGTAATGACTGTGGCAACACCTTTTAAGTCTAGTTCATCCCTTCATTATCATCAGAGAATTCACACTGGAGAGAAAACTTTCAAATGCAGTGAATGTGGGAGAGCCTTCAGTCAGAGTGCATCGCTTATTCAACATGAATGAATTCACACTGGAGAAAAGCCCTATAGATGTAATCAGTGTGGAAAAGCCTTCACTTTCTATTTCACAACTCAATAGACATTGAATAATTCATACTAGATAGAAATTATATAATTGTAATGAATGTGGCAAGGCCTTAAGTTCCCATTCAACACTTACCATTCATGAGAGAAGTCATGTAAATGTAAAGTGTGTGGGAAAGCCTTTGGGCAGAGTTCACCTCTCACTCAGCATCAGAGCATGCGTACCCGAGAAAGACCCTACAAATGCAATGAGTGTGGGAAAACATTCAGGTGTAATTCATCTCTTAGTGATCATAAAAGAATCCATACTAGAGAGAAATCCTATCAGTGTGGGGAATGTGGGATGTCATTTGGCCAAAGTGCAGCTCTTATTCAACATCAGAGGACTGATAAAGGAGAAAAACCCTTTAAATGTAGTACATGTAATACACTTTTAGACAAATCTCCTCACTTATTACACATCAAAGAATTCATACTGGAGAGAAAGCCTATGAGTATAATGCATGTGGGAAACTCTTTAACCAGAGGTCATCCCTTACAAATCATTATAAAATTCACATTGAAGAGAACTCTTTGAAAGCAGATTTGCATGTGTAAAAGCCTTAAACCAAAGTTGATCAGAGAATATGTACTTGAGATTGATTTATTGAACATTAGGAATATGAAGAAACTTTTGATAGAATCTTCATCAGAAGGCTGGGGAGATAGCTCAGCTGGTAGAGTGCTTGCCTTGCAAGCATAAGACCCTGAGTTCGATCCCCAGTACCACAAAAAAAAAAAAAAAAAAAAAAAAGAATCTTCATCAGATATTAAATTCCAAGGGTTAAACCTTGGTTATATAATAATGATGAGGAAAATTTTCATACCTGTCATTCATTTTTTCTTTTTCTTTTTTTTTTTTTTTTTTTTAAGCCATACTGGGGATTGAACCCAGGGTGCTCTACTACTGAGCTATATCTCCAGCCCTGTTTATTTTTCATTTTGAGACAAGGTCTCCCTACATT
Organism: Sciurus carolinensis; assembly: GCF_902686445.1. Classification (NCBI taxonomy): domain Eukaryota; kingdom Metazoa; phylum Chordata; class Mammalia; order Rodentia; family Sciuridae; genus Sciurus; species Sciurus carolinensis. The sequence goes on along the minus strand of NC_062220.1, from coordinate 87,391,978 downwards.
GCCCAATATGGCCTTGAATTTGGCAATCCTTCTGCCTCAACCTCCCAAGTTGCTGGGATTACACATGTATACCACTGAGTCTGTCTTGTCATTTACTCTAAAGTATCCTGCATAGACACTTCACAGTTGCAGATATGACAGTAGACATTTGTAAGATAAAAGGTAGGCTTTTTAAAAACCCTGTCTTTACCAGCCTTATACAAGATCTGCAACATGTAAATATGAAAAAAAATCTGGGTTCAGGGGTGCTGAATTTCTCACTAGAAAGGCAACTGTACTACTACTGACTACTAGCATATTTATTACAACTAACACTTTTATAAGAAAGAATTGATCTTAAAAATATATGCATTTTTAGAGCAAAGGACCAAAAAAAAAAAAACAAAAAAAGATCATGCACATTTTACAATTTCAAAAGAAAAACAGTGTGTGGTTTTTCAATGTCCCTGACCATAAGAAATACCTTGCAGAGGACAGATGATGGCCAACTGAAATGAATTTCTAGTTGATGAGATTTCATACAGAAGAACAGCAAAACAATTCAGTCGGAGACAGAAAATATTGTCAGGTTTCCATTCCACAGAGCTCAGCATCTTGCACCTTGTTTTCCTAGTGCTTGCCTTGGCTGTCACTTGATTGGCTTTGACTGTGTTTAAACTTGGCCCGAGGCAGCTCCTGTACTTTGAGCCCTTATATAACAAACTGCAGCCTAATTCAGCATATAAACTGAAAGATTAATTTAGGAGTATATTTATAACAAGTAGCTAGGTGTCAGCCAATCACAGCAGCTGAGTTTTAATCACAGGCTGTCAACTGATCAGAACATGTCCAAATAGGGCAAATACTGAGCTGCAGCTAATCAAGCTGTTTCTATACCTCACTTCTGCTGTCTATAAATACTGCCTTTGGGGCATCATGTAGTGCAGAGTTCCCTGAACTTCTGGTTCAGGGGGCTGCCTGATCTGCCTTGCAATTCGTTGTTGGCCCAAGATCTATGACATTTATTTGTTGAAAGGTAGATGTGTGTATGTTCTGCTTTTTGGTTTTGTTTTGATTGTTTGGTACTGGAAGTCAGACCCCCAAGTCTTCCAGCATGGCAAGCACAGGTTGTACTGATACTGGTTTTGAAAAATCAGGATTGAGTCCTTGTTCCTGGTGGTATTCCCTTGACAAGTTCGGTGAGGACATGGCCTCTATTTGGGAATGTAAATTTTTAAGACCGTTTAACACGTGAGAAACACCAAGGCAAGAATAGAAAATTTTATCTAAGGGCTAGGAGGAGGAGAGAGAGAGAGAGAGAAACTCCAGAGAGGAGGGGACCTAGAACTGGTGCTTGTGGGAGTGGGAGTGTCTCTCCCCTTGACAGATTTTAGGTTTCCTTTCTTCTCATGCCCACATAACCAAAAGGCAGGAAAAAAGTTGTTCAGGGGGTGATTACTTGTTTTGTAAAGTGCAATCCTTCCCCTTCCCTGGAGGTGTTAGCGATTGGTTGATGGGGAAGTGCTATCTACTTATTTCCTTTCCTTTGATAATCAGCTACCTATCCTTTACCTATCCAGTTTCATTCCCTGCTCGGATTGAGGGAAATGGCAATAACCTCTCTGGTTCTTGAGGATGAGAGGGGGTGACATCGGGCAAGTAGTTTGAGTTTCCCTTTTAGGAATGTTTTGGGTTAGTCAAGGAGTCTGTGGTAATAGTTTGGTCCAGAAAGAACAGACTGTAAAGTCACCTGAGAGGTGGGTGCTTCCGTGAGAAAAACAAGAAGAGATGAATACTGGAATGAGAGTGATACAAATAAATGTTGTAGCATCTGGAACACGTGCATGGATATCATGGCGATGATAGAAATCAGTCATTTTTCACCAGGAGGTGCAAGAGATAAGAAGTTGTTCCCATGACAAGGTTGGTGAGGACATGTCCTCCATTTGGGAATGTAAATTTTTTAAGATTCTTAGTTACATTGCCAGAGTTATCAGCAATGTAAGCACACTTAATTTTTATAATGTAACAGATGCCCCCATAAGATGTAGTTAAGATATCTAATGTGTATCTGATTTTTTGAAAAATACATTTTTATTGGCATAACCTCTGTGTTTAGTAGAGAGCCCTTTATATCTGTCACTTAGGGTTAGGTAATCATGCTAGCAAACACAAATCAAGTCTGCCTATGTAGGAGGTGAGGAAGATGTGTAAGTCTTAAATTCACTACAAAAGCCTCTGACCCTATGGTCTCTTTTCATAGTTATTAGGCATTCCTGTCTAAGAATCTTTCTTTCACAGTTTCCAGTCTTACTTACTCTTAATGGGGCTGACACAAGTATACATCTTAAGTTACATTAAAAGAACTATCCTCTTTCCTTTTAAATACCCAGATATGACTGTGTTTTGGTTATACTTCTCTTGACAGGTGTTTAAGACCAAGCTGGTCAAATTGACTTTATTCCTATCTACTGTTGAGAGTCAGCTGAGTTTCCTCAGGATATCACTCTTGGGAACTTGGGAGAAGCCTCTTAGCTCCTCTGGTGCCATCTGCCAGGATAGGTCAGAATCTTGTTTACCACATAGATTCCCTTGGAAGCATTAGGGACATTTTCCTCTCAAATGACCCTCTTATTTGCGGCATGTGCACCAGTTAACTTTCTGTTTTCAGGGTCTCATTGATCCTCCTGATTGGGAGGTCATGTGGCCCAGAGTTGCAAAGCCCTTAGTAAAGTCCCCTTGTTCCCTGGGTTAGAGCTGACCTCAGAGGTCAAGTGCCAAATATTGGCTATTTTCTTATTGGCCTTTTTACTTCTTAACTTTAGTGTTTAAGTTTTGGTTTTAAACATTCGGCAAGCCAGTTTCACCAATCCGAAAGCAGTAGTACCAGGTTTTAACTTTAATGTCTATAACTTTATAATAATTTAACCCTTCCTTTTAATTGGGGTATTAGTACTGGAAATCAGTTTTATATCTTGTCTGTCCTATGAGCGATGGTCTGCTATCTCAAATTAACTCTGGTTGTTGTATTAATAGTTGTACTTTTATAAGGCACTAAAGGACCATAATTATAAAGTTTACATGAAAAATATAAAATGAATTTTTGACAAAAGTAAAAACAGATTAAGTTTGTATTATAGCTATGAAACAAAAAACATAATTTTTATAATCCCAAATCTTTACTTCAAACTTTAGTTTGAAGAACACCAGCTTGGTAAAATGCTCTCCTAAACCTTATATGTTGAAGACTTGTATACTTGGAAGATATGAAAATATCTAGTATACAAAGAAACTCATAAGAGCACTATAGTTACACTGATATTTTTCTTTAGCTTTTAAAGAAAAATTCAGAATTCTTTAATGCTCTGAAACAACAGTTATTATTTAACCAGAGTTGTACAAATCCTAATTTCTTTAACACTATTTTCTCTAAGGAATAAAACTTGGACACCAGAAATTACCTTGTTGGATAAGAGAAGATTAATATTTTAAGAAATTTTTGTTACTTTAACACGCAGAGAATAAATTGTTGATCTGTATCAGTGTATTATTTGACCCTAAGAAAAACCTTCCATAGCTTTAATTGATTGTATAAATTATATTAGCTTAGTTACACACAAACTTTTTGAGATTTACCCTTCACAAAACTTCTGGAACTTAAAGATATTCTATAAATTTTTACTTTACCACACTAAAGACTCTCGCATCCAGGATTTTTTTTCTTCTACTTTCATACTAAAATATATTTCCATAGCTAGAACTTCTTTTATCTCTTTCCTGGATGTTGGTTCCCTTTTAAATTTACATTCTAAAATAATCCTTTTGAAATTTCTGAATTTAGACAAATTATTCCACTTTAAGATGAAATACTTTTTGCTTTTCGTAGTACTTTAAATGAAACCCAACCAAAACCTCTTGTACTCTTTTTATGTAAAATTACACCTTATAGAATCTTAACTCTTAATAACTTTGTTTTAGTGAAGACACAGAAACAAAGCATTCTTAAACCTTTTTCCATTTACCAATGTATGAACACGCATGTAATGTTTATATATATTACCTTATGGATTTAAAAAGTCAAGAGTAGTTGATTTTATATTTTGCAGTTCACATTTTACCTCTTTAACTTTGCTAATTAATAAATGTCTCCTCTAACACATTTATGATTAATCCCATTGATGTTAAATCTGATTTACTCATTTTAACTGTAAAAAACAAGATATCAGACAAGTGTAGTTAACAATACTAGCCATCTCTTCCCTGTTGAAGAAAAATCCTAGAAGCAATGGATATTACATTCTAGACATTTTATGGAACCCAACATTCTGTTAATTGTCTGACCACCTGAAAAATTTGTTAGTAATTTTAAAGACATCTTTGCTCTTGTCTGTTTACCCAATTTAAATTGAACATTTTTTACAGTCACATGAACTAAAAGGTATTTAGATTCATTTCTTATTTAAATTTTGATTTATGAGCACTCATTTATCTATATGCCAATCTTTTTTTGCCAATCTTGATACCATACGATGTACATGATATAAGAACACAGCACATATGTAGACACAAAAATGCAATACACAGGTGTGCACACATACATAAAACAGACAGGAAACTAATATCTCATACTTTCTTGTAGGTAGATCTCCACAGGTAGGAGACAATGTTACAGATGTTTATCAAAGCTTCTATTAGATTTAATCTGTTAGAAATTAAAATAGAGCCTACTAGACTTTTACATTATGACTTAAATATAGGGCAGGCCTGTGCAGTTGGAAATGTTATGTGTAAAGTTCAACAGCCATGATGGACACTGAAATCAAAGTTCAGGTGGTCACTTGACCTTGATGGCTATGTCCTTCTTAGAATTTTGTGAAACAAGGGCTTTACAATGTATTTAAGGGCTAACCCTTGAATAATTGACCTCTGAACAAAGAGTGCATAAACCTCTTTATGTAGGTAATATAAGACTGACCAACAAAATATATTAATTTAGGCAGGAAGAATCAAATGTGAATTCACCATAAAACCATGAGCTCAAAAGTATAGAACTTTTAAAAAGTAAAGGAGTTTTAAATCCATGACATAGCCATAATTGCTGTAGTGATGGAGCATGCAGAACATGTTTATCAGATTAGAATGCACCTTGGGGTCAGATTAGAGTCAGTTCTGATATTTAAAGAATGTGAGGGTTCTGAAGTCCTAAGGTAAAGATGCTCAAAGTAAAGAAGACTTGTATATAGGAGATCATTCTATCTTTCCTCCCTATGCTATACTGGTTACGGAGGATCATATTAAGAAAGCAGACAGTAGAGTACAAGAGTAGAGAAGATAGCCAGTCATTTGGGTCCCACAGTGGCTTGAATTTAAAAGTAACGATTTTTTTTTTTTTTTTTTTTTTTTTGGCTTCAAAATGGTTTTGGATAATCACCTCTGTTGCTTACATTTCCAGATGCAAACCTTGGAGAGAAAGATCTGGCAGAAGGTTAACAAGTAAGAAAAGCTGCTATTTTGGACTTCAGAGGCAAAACCTCATACAGAGGGCATTTTATCTATTTTTTTTCTTTTGTAAAGTCAGACTCTTAAGATGTGGTGCTATAGTTTCCATTCCCCCAGTTAATAACGAGGCCAGATTGGATGCAGAAAATTACAAGACATCTCCTTTTTCCAACTGTGATTAGGTCATTTGCCAGACCTGGCAGCAGAAGAAATTGGGTGCTTTTTTGAGCATCCTTGGGTCAAACTTATCCCAGTTTTTCAGTATGTAGGCTAGGGCTGAACTGGGCATAACTGTTAAGAATGAGGCTCCCATCTGTGTCCATTTTGTTAGAGATGTCATCCTAGATGATCTTCTGACCACCAGCAAACCCATCTCATTACCTGATTCTGCTGGATTTATTGCTACCTCACTGATAAAAGAATGAACAAATGTCCTTATTTACCACATGGTAGACACCCTGAAGGATTCAGACTCCATGGCATGACTGCTCTCCTGCCACTATTAAACTTCCAAATGTGATGATATATGGGAAAAAAACAAACTTTGGTGGGGCATATTCCTCTGCCCACTGGGTTAAAGGAATCTCCAGAGGATAAGGAAGAAGACATCTAGTGGTTATTTGACACTTAACATTCAATTCTCAGAGGAATGAATTGAAAAGGTCCTCCTTTTTGCAGGCAAAGAAAGTCACAGAGCACAGAAACAACAATGGGAGAACCCCTACAAACTTGAAAGGGTTTAATATGTGAATAAAGTGAACATAGGCATTTCCTTATGAACTATTCCATGTAAAATGTCCCTCTCTCAACAGCTCCAGTCTGATTGTCAAGAGTCTGATGGGCTAGATTCTAATCAGGTTGGAGAGGGGGATACTTACGAGGAGCAAGGGCAGGAGTGTGCATTTCAGCTCATACAGAGGCGTATGTCACGGGGGTGTTAAGCACTGCTTGATCAGTCACCCTAGGATACCCTATTAGAGATGTAGAGAGAGAAGCTTGGGGGGAAACACCTTTGAGATTCACCAGGGAGTAACTCCAGCCAGAATTTCACAGTTGTTTCCTCTCTCCAGGCATCTCAAGGCAAACTGGGATTAGGAACACAGTCTACTGATTCCAGAAACACTCTGAGACTGGTCAAGACAGTTAGAAGGAATTTAGGCAGAACCCAAAATGACTGACCCACAGGACAGGTGATTAGGAGCAACCTAGGCCCTGATTCCTCTCTCCTGAGTCTTATAGAATGGAAGCTTGCAATAACGGCATTTAATTAGCCCACAAGAGCCCTTACTTTCCTCCAGAAAGAGATAAGGAGGCACACCTGAGGAAGATGGGAGATGCAAAGGAACTTACCTCAATGACAATGCCAATGGAGCCTCCAGATGATACCTGTCTTGGAAATCAGGATTGGGTCCCAGTTTCTCAGGTGAAGATTAAACACTTGAGAAATGCTGAGGCAAAAAAAAAAAGGATATTTCACTTAAGAGATGCATACAGCATCGTCCACCGAAATAGCACAAGGCCCATTAGAGAGCTGCCTACTTACCAACTCCTCAGGAGATCCTCAGAAACATTTTGATAGGAACAAAATTTTTTAATGGAGCCATGTTATTGTAAGACAAAGTTTTGAAAAATTGAACTATAAAACTTGGAATTATTCAAAATGCTTTCAACCCAAGTCATTATCAAAATGCTATAAAAACTAGAATTCTCACAGCTATATTTTACAGATTGAGAGCAGTTTTCTGGATAGATTGAATGAAAAAAACCTATGATATAGGAACATGGTAAGACTCATCCTTTCATCTCCTGACTCCTCCAAATAACATATGTTTACAACAGCATGATAAGAGTATTTTTACTTAAAACTTTCCTCTTGGGGTGCTCGTAACATTTAAGTTTTTATCTCTACAAACTGAGGACCCAACTCTAGCATAGAGTGAAATCTTAACTTCATTTTCATACTGTACACTGCTTTGCTAACCTCTGTGAACTGTTTGAAAAATGGTGAGTTAAGAATGCTTCAAGGACTGGGGTTGTGGCTCAGTGGTAGAGTATTTACCAAGCATGTGTGAGGCACCACATATAAATAAATGAATAAAATAAAGGTCTATCAGCAAAAAAAAAAAAAAAAAAAAAACAAAAAAAACTTTCCTCTTGGAGTCCCAGAGCTGCAGAGATCCCAGGGCTGGAAGGTGCACAAAGCCTCCTCTACTGAGCCTTTCTTACTTTTTGTGTGCACTTCACTTTACAAAGTTCACTGTCAACAGAACCCAAAGGTAAGAGCAATTCCACGTGGGTGCACAATGTTTTTATGTAAGTAGCAAGCCTGAGATTTCCCATCTCTGCTCCCCAAATCCCCTGTGTTCTCTCTCCCCAATCTTTAGCTTTGACTAGGAGCAGCTTTGGGGTGGGCAGGCTGCATGGCATGTGGTGCACCAGCCACTGCTGCAGGCAGACCCAGCCCTACCCACATGCCCACCTGCCCACCTCTCCCTTCCCTGCACATGGGATCATGGAGATGAAGCCACAGAACACTCTGGAGTCTCCAGTGTCTTGCCACAGGTGTCTTTAACAGCTGCCACCCACCCTTCCCCTCACACTTCAGGGAGGGGCCAGAAGACCAGGAAAAGGTTTCCTTCTGACCAAGACGATCAGCTCAAAGTGAATCAAGTCTACACTAACTCAAGGGGAGAACCTCCATCGGCCCTAGGTCAAGGGGAGCAAGACCCCATCTACATTGGCCAAGGCAAATGAGTCCCCATCTACACGGGCTCAATGTGAGCCCAGTATCTACACTGATGGGAAAGGGAGGCACAGTGGTCAGGCCCTGGAGAGGTTGGCTGCTGGGCCTGGGCCTTTGCCCTGAGGACCGCCTCTTAGAAACAAACAAACAAAACTGCCATTTTTTAATCTTTGAAATATCAATTTTATTATGTAATTTGTGATTTGAAATATCAATTTTATTATACAATTTGTGGGGAAAAACAAAATAAATTTCTCCCAAAGCACGGGAGAAAGGACCAAGAGCAGGGCAGGGGAAGTGTCCCAGGGAAAAGTCTCTACGAGGCGTCTTCACAGGTGGGGGCAGAGGAGACTCCTGGTGGATCCAGATGCGCTCCTGGGCAGAGTCCTGAGCCGGTTGGCACACCTCAGGGTCTCCTGGCTGTCCGCTGGTTCCGCTGGTCTCGGCTGGGCATTTCCTCTGGAGCCACTCTGTTCTTGAGCACTGACGGACTGAAGCACGGCACGCAGCACAGCTGTCTGAAGCAGCTGGAGATCCTCCTCCTCACCCTCTTCCAACGCCCGATGCGATCCTGTGACTGTTCTGGGGAGGTGCCTGGGGAGGATGAGCTGCCCTCTTCTGCCACCCCGCTCCTGAGGCTCAGGGACGGGTCGGGGCTGCTGGGCACAGGGTCGGGCTGGGAGGCCAGGCTGGGAGGGGGTGGGTCCACGTGGAAAAAGCGGAGGGGAATGGCCGGCACGCTGGCACTGCCACCCCCTCCTGCCAGGTCCGCCTGGCCTCGTCGGGCTGCTGCTGCTCCCGGGGCGAGGGAAGGGCAGGCTCGCTGGAACACCTCTTGGGGAGGAGGGTGCGGGGAGGCCCAGGGCCTGGGCGAGGCCCGAGCCCCCGACGCCGCACGGGCTTCACCTGGCACTGGCAGCCCGCGCCCTGGCTGCGCTGGCGCTTGAGCAGGAGATACGTGGCCATGGCGTTGTCATACCTCTTAGTTGACAGGGACACCCAGATGTCGTAGGGGTCATAACCCAGGTCGAACATGGTGGTGACGATGGCCGAGTCCGGGAGGAGGGGGGGCGCCTCGCCAGGACCGGGTGACGCTTCCGCGCCCTGGTTCAGCCACGGGTGCCCCAGCACCTGCTCCAGGGTGGGCCTCTGCGCGGGGTCCACCGTCAGCATCTCCCGGATGAGGCTCTGAGCGTCCTGGGAAAGGTGCGGGGGCACGTCGTAGGCGCCCTCGGTGACCCGCTGCCTCACCTCGCGGGCCGTGTTGGCCAGAAAGGCGCGGCTCCCGGTCAGCATGAAATAGAGGACGACGCCCAGGCTCCAGACGTCGGCCGGGGGGCCCTCGTAGTCCTCCCGCAGGGCCACCTCGGGGGCGGAGTAGAGGAGCGTGCCCCAGAACCTGCTCAGCTTCTGCCCGGGGCTGACGCGGGTGCTCAGGCCGAAGTCGATGAGCTTCGCCTGGCCCCTGGCGTCCAGCACCACGTTCTCCGGCTTGAGGTCCAGGTGCACGATGCCCTTCTCGTGGCAGTGCCGCACGGCTCCCGCGATCTCTCGGAACAGCCTGCGGGCCTCCTCCTCCGCCAGGCCTCCGGGTTCCGGGACGAGGCTCCGGAGATGTCCCCCACCTGCATGTTCCATGACAATGTACATATACCTGTTGGTCTCAATGACCTGGAAGAGCTGGATCACGTTGGGGTGGTCCAAGCTCGCCATCAGCTCAGGTTCACACAGGAAGGGGAGGGTCCAGACTCTCTTTGCCACGACCTTCACCACAACCTCTGTCCCCGTGAGGCGATGGCGGGCGAGCTTCACCTTGGCAAAGCCGCCTTCCCCAATGCCCTGCAGAACTTCATAATGGTCCGTGAGGGCCGGCTCGTAGGAGCCCGGCCCCTGGGGCTCTACACTGCTCTCACTACTCTCGCTGCTTATCCTAAAACGGAACACCATCTTAGGATGCTAGCTAAAAAAAAAATAATAAACTAAAACAAATAACCAAAATAAAAAACCAAAAACGAAAGCAAGCAAAAAAACAAAGGGAAAAAAAAACCCAAATCAAAAAACCAATCTCCAAAGACCACAACCACCAGCCACCAGCCACCAACCGCCAACCACCACCAAACGCGCTATCTATCTGGGAGTCCGACAGGTCACCACCAAGAGCTTCCTGTACTTATGGACAAAAACCCACCTGCGGCCACTCTCTTATATACCTGCCCTTTGAACTTCCCTCACAATGGCTGCGATGAACCAAGCCCACCCCTCTCTCCTTATAAGGACAAAAATCAAAGGGCTCCTCCCTGATCTCCTTATAAGGACAAAAGACAAGCTGAACCATGGCCCCGCCCTTATCTCCTTATAAGGACAAAAACCACACTGACCCCAGGGCCCCTCCCTGATCTCCTTATTAGGACAAAAGCCAAGCTGAACCAGGGCCCCAGCTTGATTTCCTCAAAACGACACAAACCATACGGAACCAAGGGCCATGATAAATGTCAAAGTCCTGCACATGTCAAAACTTCTATGCTATAAGCACTTCTCCTAGCCTATGGGCTATCTTAAGTGAGAACACAGACTGGACCTTATTTAATTTTGGATGCCCAGCACCTAGTACAGAACTTAACACCTAGGAGTTTTTCACTTGATATGGATAGTGGGGGTTTTTGCCAATTGGTTGGGTGGGCGGATGGATGGACAAACAGATGGACAGATAAAAGAGTAGCTGGAGGCATGGATGGATGGATAGAAAGAAGGGTGAACAGTTAGATGTAAGATATTAAGCCAACCAGCATGCATGCTGCAAAAAGGAGGGTCGACGGAGAGGAAAGTGTCTCAAATGATTCCAAAGGAAGTCACGGGGCCAGTAAGACACTGACTTACCCTGGCCAATGGCATCAGAGGAGTTAAGAGGCTTCTCCCAAGTTCCCAAGAGTGAGAGTGACCCCATGAGGAAACTCAGCTCACTCTTAACAGTAGATAGGAGCAAGGTCAATTTGATCTTAAATACCTGACAAGAGAGTTATAACCAAAACACAGCCCTGCCTGGGCATTTAAAAGGAAAGACAATGGTTATCTAAATGTGACTTGAGGTGTACGCTGGTGTCAGCCCCACCATGAGTAAGACTGGAGGCTATGAAAGAAAGATTCTTAGACAGGAGTGCCTAACAACTATCAAGAGACTACCATAGTCAGAAATTTTATTAGTGAACTTAAGACCTACAAATTTTCCTCACCTCTTATACAGGTAGGCTTGATATAAGTTTGCTAGTATGATTATCTAGCCCTAAGTGACAGAAATAAAGGGATCTCTACTAAACACAGAGGTCATGCCAATAAAAAGATATTTTACAAAAATGACATTAGATATCTTAACTACCTCTTATGGAGGCATCTACGACATTATAATAAGTATTGTGTTTACATTCATGATAACTCAGGCAACACGATTAATATTCTTTTTTTTTTTTTTTTTTTTTTTTTTTTTTGCGGTGCTGGGGATTGAACCCAGGGCCTTGTGCTTACAAGGAGAGCACTCTACCGACTGAGCTATCTCCCCAGCCCCCAACAATTAATATTCTTAAAGATTTATTTCCCAAATAGAGGTCACGTCCTCACTGGTCTTGTCATGGGAACAATGTCTTCACACTTACACCTCCTGGTGAGAGATGACTGGTTTCCATCATCATCAGGATTTTCATGGACATGTTCCAGATGCATGGTATTTATTTGGTATTAATCTCATTCCCTTCTCATGGCTTCTTGCTTCTCTCATAGAAGCACCCAACTCTGAGATAAATTTACAGCCTTTTCTTTCTGAACCAAACTTTTACCAACACCACTTGATTGACCCAAAATATTCCTAAAAGGGAAACCCAAGTTGCTTGCTCCATGTTGCCCCCCACAGCCTGAAGCAGCCAGAGTGGTCATTGCCCATTTCCCTTGAAAAGGATGGGGGAATGATACCAGGGTAAGGGGCAGATAACTGATTATTAAAGAAAATGAAGTAAGTAGACAGCAATTCCCCATCCACCCAGTGCTGACACCAACATACACCTCAAGTCACATTTGGATAACCATTGTCTTTCCTTTTAAATGCCCAGGCAGGGCTGTGTTTTGGTTATAACTCTCTTGTCAGGTATTTAAGATCAAATTGACCTTGCTCCTATCTACTGTTAAGAGTGAGCTGAGTTTCCTCATGGGGTCACTCTCACTCTTGGGAACTTGGGAGAAGCCTCTTAACTCCTCTGATGCCATCGGCCAGGGTAAGTCAGTGTCTTACTGGCCCCGTGACTTCCTTTGGAATCATTAGAGACACTTTCCTCTCCGTCGACCCATCTTTTTTGCAGCATGCATGCTGGTTGGCTTAATATCTTACATCTAACTGTTCACCCTTCTTTCTTTCCATCCATCCATGCCTCCAGCTACTCTTTTATCTGTCCATCTGTTTGTCCATCCATCCGCCCACCCAACCAATTGGCAAAAACCCCCACTATCCATATCAAGTGAAAAACTCCTAGGTGTTAAGTTCTGTACTAGGTGCTGGGCATCCAAAATTAAATAAGGTCCAGTCTGTGTTCTCACTTAAGATAGCCCATAGGCTAGGAGAAGTGCTTATAGCATAGAAGTTTTGACATGTGCAGGACTTTGACATTTATCATGGCCCTTGGTTCCGTATGGTTTGTGTCGTTTTGAGGAAATCAAGCTGGGGCCCTGGTTCAGCTTGGCTTTTGTCCTTATAAGGAGATCAGGGAGGAGCCCTTTGATTTTTGTCCTTATAAGGAGAGAGGGGTGGGCTTGGTTCATCGCAGCCATTGTGAGGGAAGTTCAAAGGGCAGGTATATAAGAGAGTGGCCGCAGGTGGGTTTTTGTCCATAAGTACAGGAAGCTCTTGGTGGTGACCTGTCGGACTCCCAGATAGATAGCGCGTTTGGTGGTGGTTGGCGGTTGGTGGCTGGTGGCTGGTGGCTGGTGGTTGTGGTCTTTGGAGATTGGTTTTTTGATTTGGGTTTTTTTTTCCCTTTGTTTTTTTGCTTGCTTTCGTTTTTGATTTTTATTTTGGTTATTTGTTTTAGTTTATTATTTTTTTTTTTAGCTAGCATCCTAAGATGGTGTTCCGTTTTAGGATAAGCAGCGAGAGTAGTGAGAGCAGTGTAGAGCCCCAGGGGCCGGGCTCCTACGAGCCGGCCCTCACGGACCATTATGAAGTTCTGCAGGGCATTGGGGAAGGCGGCTTTGCCAAGGTGAAGCTCGCCCGCCATCGCCTCACGGGGACAGAGGTTGTGGTGAAGGTCGTGGCAAAGAGAGTCTGGACCCTCCCCTTCCTATGTGAACCTGAGCTGATGGCGAGCTTGGACCACCCCAACGTGATCCAGCTCTTCCAGGTCATTGAGACCAACAGGTATATGTACATTGTCATGGAACATGCAGGTGGGGGACATCTCCGGAGCCTCGTCCCGGAACCCGGAGGCCTGGCGGAGGAGGAGGCCCGCAGGCTGTTCCGAGAGATCGCGGGAGCCGTGCGGCACTGCCACGAGAAGGGCATCGTGCACCTGGACCTCAAGCCGGAGAACGTGGTGCTGGACGCCAGGGGCCAGGCGAAGCTCATCGACTTCGGCCTGAGCACCCGCGTCAGCCCCGGGCAGAAGCTGAGCAGGTTCTGGGGCACGCTCCTCTACTCCGCCCCCGAGGTGGCCCTGCGGGAGGACTACGAGGGCCCCCCGGCCGACGTCTGGAGCCTGGGCGTCGTCCTCTATTTCATGCTGACCGGGAGCCGCGCCTTTCTGGCCAACACGGCCCGCGAGGTGAGGCAGCGGGTCACCGAGGGCGCCTACGACGTGCCCCCGCACCTTTCCCAGGGCGCTCAGAGCCTCATCCGGGAGATGCTGACGGTGGACCCCGCGCAGAGGCCCACCCTGGAGCAGGTGCTGGGGCACCCGTGGCTGAACCAGGGTGCGGAAGCGTCACCCGGTCCTGGCGAGGCGCCCCCCCTCCTCCCGGACTCGGCCATCGTCACCACCATGTTCGACCTGGGTTATGACCCCTACGACATCTGGGTGTCCCTGTCAACTAAGAGGTATGACAACGCCATGGCCACGTATCTCCTGCTCAAGCGCCAGCGCAGCCAGGGCGCGGGCTGCCAGTGCCAGGTGAAGCCCGTGCGGCGTCGGGGGCTCGGGCCTCGCCCAGGCCCTGGGCCTCCCCGCACCCTCCTCCCCAAGAGGTGTTCCAGCGAGCCTGCCCTTCCCTCGCCCCGGGAGCAGCAGCAGCCCGACGAGGCCAGGCGGACCTGGCAGGAGGGGGGTGGCAGTGCCAGCGTGCCGGCCATTCCCCTCCGCTTTTTCCACGTGGACCCACCCCCTCCCAGCCTGGCCTCCCAGCCCGACCCTGTGCCCAGCAGCCCCGACCCGTCCCTGAGCCTCAGGAGCGGGGTGGCAGAAGAGGGCAGCTCATCCTCCCCAGGCACCTCCCCAGAACAGTCACAGGATCGCATCGGGCGTTGGAAGAGGGTGAGGAGGAGGATCTCCAGCTGCTTCAGACAGCTGTGCTGCGTGCCGTGCTTCAGTCCGTCAGTGCTCAAGAACAGAGTGGCTCCAGAGGAAATGCCCAGCCGAGACCAGCGGAACCAGCGGACAGCCAGGAGACCCTGAGGTGTGCCAACCGGCTCAGGACTCTGCCCAGGAGCGCATCTGGATCCACCAGGAGTCTCCTCTGCCCCCACCTGTGAAGACGCCTCGTAGAGACTTTTCCCTGGGACACTTCCCCTGCCCTGCTCTTGGTCCTTTCTCCCGTGCTTTGGGAGAAATTTATTTTGTTTTTCCCCACAAATTGTATAATAAAATTGATATTTCAAATCACAAATTATAAATAAAATTGATATTTCAAAGATTAAAAAATGGCAGTTTTGTTTTTGTTTCTAAGAGGCGGTCCTCAGGGCAAAGGCCCAGGCCCAGCAGCCAACCTCTCCAGGGCCTGACCACTGTGCCTCCCTTTTCCAGTCAGTGTAGATACTTGGCTCACCTTGAGCCCGTGTAGATGGGGACTCATTTGCCTTGGCCAATGTAGATGGGGTCTTGCTCCCCTTGACCTAGGGCCGATGGAGGTTCTCCCCTTGAGTTAGTGTAGACTTGATTCAATTTGAGCTGATCGTCTTGGTCAGAAGGAATCCTTTTCCTGGTCTTCTGGCCCCTCCCTGAAGTGAGGGGAGGGTGGGTGGCAGCTGTTAAAGACTCCTGTGGCAAGACACTGGAGACTCCAGAGTGTTCTGTGGCTTCATCTCCATGATCCCATGTGCAGGGAAGGGAGAGGTGGGCAGGTGGGCATGTGGGTAGGGCTGGGTCTGCCTGCAGCAGTGGCTGGTGCACCACATGCCATGCAGCCTGCCCACCCCAAAGCTGCTCCTAGTCAAAGCTAAAGATTGGGGAGAGAGAACACAGGGGATTTGGGGAGCAGAGATGGGAAATCTCAGGCTTGCTACTTACATAAAAACATTGTGCACCCACGTGGAATTGCTCTTACCTTTGGGTTCTGTTGACAGTGAACTTTGTAAAGTGAAGTGCACTCAAAAAGAAAGACTCAGTAGAGGAGGCTTTGTGCACCTTCCAGCCCTGGGATCTCTGCAGCTCTGGGACTCCAAGAGGAAAGTTTTAAATAAAAGTACTCTATCATGCTGTTTTAAACATATATGTTATTTGGAGGAGTCAGGAGATGAAAGGATGAGTCTTACCATGTTCCTATGTCATAGGTTTTTTTTCATTCAATCTATCCAGAAAACTGCTCTCAATCTGTAAAATATAGCTGTGAGAATTAGTTTTTGTAGCATTTTGATAATGACTTGGGTTGAAAGCATTTTGAATAATTCCAAGTTTTATAGTTCAATTTTTCAAAACTTTGTCTTACAATAACATGGCTCCATTAAAAAATTTTGTCCCTATCAAAATGTTTCTGAGGATCTCCTGAGGAGTTGGTAAGTAGGCAGCTCTCTAATGGGCCTTGTGCTATTTCAGTGGACAATGCTGTGTGCTTATCAAGCCCATGGTCATAGAAATAGCAATTCATCCCTCAAAATGACAGAATGTTATTTTTTTGGTGGGGGGGATATTGTTTATCACTGAAGTCTCTGGATTTTAGGTCATCTGAGCTGAAATACGTGCTTTAACTTCCATGTGCTTCGTTTTCACAAATGTGAATTGTGGGCAGTAGTAGGCAGAGTCGAGTAAAGGTTCAATTTAAGTTTTAAGTTGGACATTGCCCTAGACCCATGCTTGCCACCAACCCACAAATGTTCATGCCTATATAATTTAATGCATAAACTTTCATGATTTCACTATTTTCAAAGTAAGACCTGGTTTTGGGAAAGTGTTACATTTAACTAAGGCTACCTTTGCTCTATGTGATATAAAATTTCCTTCATGCCCTGTCAAAATTCCTAAACATATGGTCATTTTAATCTGATCAGAATCACTGGAGAGTTAAGAAGATGTGAACTATTTTAATCAAATGGGAGTTCTTCAAAATGGGAGTTCTTCAAAGGCATTTGGCGGAATGAATATGAAATTTTATAAAAGATGTATAAATGCTGCAATAGCAGACTGCAATATTTTGATGATACCAGGAGATAAGGAAAGAAGAGTGTGCTTGCGATGTACATTTAAAAAAAAATGGTGAGAGATTGTATGGGTCCTGGGGAGTCAATACACCTAGTGACTTTGATCCTGGGGTCCATGTAGTGCTGCACTCAGGAAAGAGCCTTCCACATCCTTGGAGAAGGTGGACACAGCAGAGGGGCAGCCTGGGAACGTCTCAGTGGCTCAGCATCTTTCTATCTGGTGCATGTGACTGGGAGTGAGAAGCAGGTGAAGCTCCTTGCTCTGTGATATCATCACAGCCCTCTCTGGAGAGTTTTAAAGTAGATGCCACACTTCTAAGAATAAACCATAGCTACTATCAGGAGCGCCTGGTCATCCCTTGTATATTATGAGCATCCATTTTCAAAGACAGAAGCTTGAGTTCCATGATGGCTTAAACTCTGCCTCTTTCCAAATGCTTCTTAGACCACTCCTCACAGGACACCATATTTTCTGTTAATTCACTTCTATACCATCTGCTCAAGCTTCAAATTTGTGTTCTTAAAATATCCAGTTACTCCAAGTTGCTCTATGACTAAGTTATGTCAGAAAATTCTACGTAGACTCCTTTCTTGGAGAATTTTTATATCACTGTTTAGACTATCAGCATTTTCCAGACTTATCAGTCACCATGAATAAACAATGCATATTTAGCAGTACTCATGTTTGGGATACTTGATACTTAAGTTCAGGATTGGCATGTTGATTAAAACAGAGAATGCACATAGTTTCTAATGGGTAAAACAATCAGGGCTCAATAAAGGTAGAGTGATTATTATAATCAAGCTTAGCTAAAGGTCCTACTGCATCCTGGGCAATGCACACAAAAGTAGACTACAACGGGATCTGCCAGCTGCTCCTGGGTGACACTATGGGAGTGGATATGGTCGTCACATCCTTTTTCTCTTAAGTAATTCATTTGGGGTCACTGGATGAGATGATGTGAGTCCAGGTAAGCACAGGCTTACTGGGCACAGATGACAGCCTGCAGGACACTGGGGCACATCGGTTTCTGGTGGGACAGGGAGGATGCACCACCTCTGGCACTCAGTCCCAGGTGTGTACACCAGCTCAACCAGGACCCACCTCTGATTCTCGTGGGTCACTCTGAATTGCTTCGATGTCCTGCTGGATAGGATGTAGGGTGTGTAGGGTGACATCAGAGTCCTGGCATTCCACATTGTGACCTCTTCAACTTCCCAGTTCCAGTGAGTCTCAAGTCCCAAGATCTCTGGGCCCTGAGCCAAGGCCCTGGCACCCACCCACCTGATGAGGCCCAGGAGTGTCTCACAGGAGTCCTTTAGCCCCCAACACCATGTCCCAAACAGTCTGCAAGCTCAGGAACCTGCCTCGACTCCCCTGGCTCTAGTCTTTGCAGAAAGGCCAGTGGATGCGATCCTAAGAAGGAACGCTGTGGGGTAGATGGAGTTTGGTGTGGGTCACGGCTTTGGGCATGCATGCCCAGTTGTGGCTGTTATTCTGGGCCCAGCTGCTTTGCCTGAACAGAACGTGGGTCTGTCAATGCTCAGAACTTTAGGAAGGTTCCCTGCCACTGGTCCAGCCAGTGCCAAGGGTTCCTTCTCAAACTGGCATAATCCATGATAAGCACCTAATTCAGGAAAGGAGGTAGAATTTTCTGGCCACCATGTTGGCAGCACATTCCAGGCATGATGGGGAGGCCAGAGATCTTATTTCTCACAAAAAGTTAACGATATACATCAGTGAAAATGAGGCCCAAATGGGGATGAAGTTAATCGATAAGACTGCCTTCCTCAGGGATTCTAGGCTTCAGTTTCCAACACTCAAGGGTGCAGGATTTTAAGATGGTTGTAGAACTCTTAATACATGCTCCCATCGAGGTGTGAGGTGTATGTCTCCTGCCTGGAATCCTGGATAGCCTGGTTACCACTTCAGACAATAAAATATGACCTCCGAGGCTGGGTGATAACAGGCAATGGGGCCTCAGCCTCGCCCACTGGGACACTTGCTCTGGAACCACAAGCTGTCAGGTTATACGTTCCACTAGCCTGAGGCTGCCACATCTGGGGGAAGCACAGCTGCCTAGACAGGACTCACAGATGCACCCTGATGGATGGTGCTGCTGAGCTCAGTGTGCAAGACAGCGCAGCCCAGGCGCCAGGCATGTGAATGGAGACTCCCCATGATTCTAGCTCCCTGTTGTCAATGCCCTCATTTCTTTGAGTCTTCCTAGACGAGATACCAGAGAACATGAAGCAGAGGCGAGTCATCTCCCGTGTACTCTGTCCTAATTTCTGACCCACCAAATCCCATAACCATAATTCAATCAATGTTTTTGGAGGCATTTTGTAATTCAGCAATGGTATCCAAAACAGATTTTGATGATAGTGGAAGCCCCTTCCACTCCCACACTGAAAAAGCTAATGTCCTTGAGGAAAAAGTAGATCTGTTTATTCCAGTTTATGCCAAATGATTCTTTTTTTTTTTTTTTAAGAATTAACGCTTAGCAGTGTGACATCAGATGGCAGGTTTTATGCAGAATGCACTTGTTGTTTGGTTCTGTGCACAAACAAAACACATGGGAAACAATGTGTATGTTTTTTAAATCATGAGAAAAACAGTATTCTGTGTATAGTATACAAATAGACTAAATGAGTGGAAATTTTTAGACACGAGTGTTTCAGAGTATGAAAATAATGAATTACATGCTGTAAGAAAACAGAAATATAGAGTTACCATCTATTATATGTATCAGGCACTGCTCCAGACTACATCCTCCCACCCACCCATTCAGCCAGCCTGCCAACCAAATGAGACAAGGGCAAAAGACAGATATGTGATGTTCAAAGAAAAAAAAATAATAACTACCTGGAACTTCCCCATCAGCAAGTTGCAGTAGTAGCAGTAGTTGCTACCAATCCAGAGACATTATCTAAGTGCTTCACATGTCATATCCTGTTCAGTCCTTAGCACCACTCCCAGGTAGTTTTTATTATTATGTCCAAGTTTACCACAGGTAAGGGTAGAATGTATCTGTAAGAATCCTTTTTCTTCTTTCCCAGCATTTTGGCCCCATGCACTATTTAAATCAATGACTCTTAATCTTAGGTACCTGGAACAGGAAAGGCACCATTACCTGGGAACTCACTAGAAATGCAAATTTTCTTGCCCTGCCCCAGGCCCTCTGAGTCAGAAATGAGGCTAAACAAGCCCTGTGGGTGATTCTGATGTAGGCTAGAGTTTGAGGGCTACTGCTCTAACGTTCCAATTGGGTCTTCTTTGTTTGTTTGTCTTTTTTTTTTTTTTTTTTAGACTTTTTTCCCCCAACAAAAGTTTACCATGAACAGGACTCTGTTAACAAGACCCAGAATAAGATTAGCTGTTGAGTAAGTCATTCGTTAGTAAGGTGTTTGTAAATACACATTGTGAATATTTACACTAAAAGGCAAGAAAAAAAAAAAGACTTGAAGTTCATATTTTGTGGCAAGACCTGAAGTTATTGTTTCATTCATTGCATTAGGGATACATGCTTTGAATTTCTTCACTGTAAAAGAAATCTTCATATAAAATTTTCTCTGAGTTTATAGTTCTCAAAGTTCTCCTCCTTATATGAGGCCTCCTGCCCAAAATAAATTTCAAAATTGTTTTTACAAGATTTGGTGATATAGCCCAGTGGTAGAGTACTTGTCTAGCAAGGCAAAGACCTTGGGTTCAATCCCCAGGTCTGAAAAAAAAAAAAAAAAAAAAAAAGGCACAAAAATATTGTTAACAGTGATAACCTCTTTTGTTTTACACTAAAAGGTGGTTTTTAGAGACAGATTTAGAATTAAGACATATCAACTGCAAAGATCCACTTTTGTAGACGTAACCTTATGATGTCCAGTGTTGTCAGAAAGACAAATCTGTGTATATCAAATGAATCAACAGTGACATCAGGCAAAAATGAGATGACAATTTCTTCTGAAGAACCCTCAACTTTTCCAAAAGAGAGTTGTCCTGTTGCATTGACTTCTGACAAATTATATGAAGCTATGATTTTCTAAAATGTGATTCAGAAAATGTGTGTTTCAAGGTAATCAGTTGAAAGAGACAGCTTTGTATTTGTAATATGAAAAAACAGAGGTTACATATAAGGAGAAAGAGCAAAATTTCTCCAACAACATATTGGTAAACCTCAACAAAATTTTTCTAGTCCCTCAAGTTCAAACAAGTCAGAACACTCCAGTAAGTTGACCTTAATTCATGCATGATATCATTAGGTGCTGAAGTGAAATAATTGATGACTTGGGTTTCTTGATCTGATCAAAATTAAAACCTGCCTCACTTCCAACCACTTACAAATAAAGTATTTCCTTGTCTGTTGCTTTGCTCTTTAAATCCAGGTTTTAGCTTCAAGTTTTGTTTCTTGAGTACCAGGAGCTGACATTTCTTGGGCCCTTGTTCTGGGCCAGGTACTATGCAAAGGACTTCCTGGCATTTCATCCAGTTCTCACAACACCCCTACGAAGTGAGAGATGATATCCCTTTGCACAGGAGGGAACCAAAGATAGGTTAGAAAGCCTGCCCAAGATCACACTGTGATAACTAGTTTAACTATTGCCAAGAAGCAAAAAATGATCTCTTCTATGCAAAGTTCACGTTCCTAAGCAAATTAAAAAGCAAAACAAACAAAACAGGAGTGCTCTAACCAGAGATGAACTGTCTGGGAAGCACCTGCAGAGATGAAGTAAAGTAGTAAGTGGAGTCTTTAATTCAGTTAAAGGGACCAAGTTGTTTGTAAAGAACACAAGGGTTTCCAGGAAATTGTGGGAAGGCTGTATTCCTCACAGAGAAAGAAAGAAGGTGAGAGGATTCTCTTTACTCCATATAAATTACATGAACTCTCCAGATCCAAAGACCAGATTTCGAAATGTTGTCCATGGAACAGAAGCAGGGGGGTAGCATCTGAAAGCTCATTATAAAGGAAAAAATCTGAGGTCCTCCAGAGCTGTCGAATTTCAGACTCTAGAGTAAGGCCAGCAACCCGCATCATACAAAACCCTGCACATGGTTCCAGTACACACTCAAATTTGAGAATCACAGCTTTGGAGTTTACTTTGGGAACCAGTAGGAAAACTGAGCAGCACAACTTACTTGGAATAGCATTTGCATGTTTAAATCTTAGAACTGCTTACCCTGGGCATTATTATTAATAAACTTAAGAATATTAATCCGGGCTGGGGAGATAGCCCAGTCGGTAGTTTGCAAGCACAAAGCCCTGGGTTCGATCCCCAGCACCGCAAAAAAAAAAAAAAAAAACAAAAAAAAAAGAATATTAATCCAATTCAACTAAGAGTTCTGTCATCAATATTTAACCATTGCTTTGATTCCCTGCTTTCAAAAGAAAAAATAGCAAACACTTTTCAAAGATTTATGATGTGCCAGGGGCTATTCCAAGTGTTTCACATTGATTCACTCATTTAATCTTCAGAACAACCTATGAACTAAGTCTTCTTTTATTCTCTTCTTATAAATGAAGACACTATTACCAAAAGAAATTAAGGAATTTGCCCAGGTCACAGAGTAAGTGAATGATAGTTGGGATTTGGAATTTGAAGGTAGTCACATGATTCCAAAGTCCCTGTTCCTAATATTCTAACAGCTACAGTAACTTAGGGCCAAAAACTTAAAAACAAAAACAAAAACAAAACAACAACAAAAAAAAACTATCTAAGGGAGATACTTGTAGGCAAAAGAAAGAAAAAGGAAAAAAAATTAAAACTTACCTAAGAAATTTGAATTTTGAAGAATTTTAATCCTCCTTGTCAAACTAGTGAGCATATTAAAAGCAATAGTTAGGGTCCTCCCAAATATGTTTTTGTGACACTCAAAAGAATCTTCATGTTAGTGCCTTGGGACATTTGGAAGAAATGATAGTCTTGGAGAGTCTGCAGATCTGCTGATTTTACGATTCTGTGTTTCTGAAACAATTTCTTTCCCTGTTTCTATTATACTATCATCTTCATTCTGTAGCAGGGCATTTATCCCCAAGTAGAGTAAAGAATCACATTAGAAAGCAAATCATATTGGAAAGATGAAATATCCACTCCATTTGACATATTTTGTCCTAGTCAAGGAGCATAACAAATAGAAAGATTTTAGTACAAGTCCCACCATTTCTGTTTTCAATGTATAATTATTGGTGCTTTCAGGCCCTTCCTGGGTATCTAGCTTCCTGGCTCTGTATCAGTATGAATTTTTGCTTTCTTAATATATATGTAGTGAACCAAAAACATGAAGTCAGAGGTGGTGAATTCAAAAAGTGTGTAAAGCCCTGCCACTGCTCTCTGCCTCCTCTGAGGAATTTCAGTGGTTCTGCTTAATTCAGGAACCGAAGTTGGGTTCTTACCCCAGGACAACTGGAAATTTTCTTCACTACTATTTTCCAGAACAGGTCAACTTTCTTGAGACTGAGGAAGAGAGGAAAGGCTGGAATAGAAGGCAGGAACCACGTAGGGTGGTATGCAGGTAATTCCAGGGGAACAGTGTTTCCACATCAAAAAATGTTAAATTTTTTTTCACTGCTGAATGGAAGAGTATTCCAAGAATACATCTACTTAACATATGTCTTCTCTTTTTACATGACATGAGTGTTGACTTTGCAAAATCACCATCACCTGCTCCTTTCAAGACTTCTTGAGGCATATGTAATGAAGGCATGTGAGACCATGTAGGAAAGAAAAGTAGTGAGACTACACCATTCCTCAGGATTAGACAGTAAAGGGACCTTTAAGGCACTTATCTCAGCTGTTTCCTTTAGCAGGTCCTCAATCTTGTGTCTACCTCAGTGTACAGCTTTCCCAGGTCCTTTGTCAAATCTTTGGAGTCTTCTTGTTGTAAATGAGAGAAACAGTTTTCTTCCCACACATTAGTGACAGTTGATGACTTGCTCTGATCTCACCTGGACATCTCTGAGATGTCATTGTCTTACCCAAAAAATCAACCACAAATCCATCTCCCAAAGCACAGCCAAAGGGTGGTGATCTTGCTGAAGACTTCCAGGAGAAAGAAAATGGAATTTCATGGCACACTCTTGGCTAGGGTAGATTCAGGAAGATCTCTTTTAAATTAGAGGATTTGAACTAAAACAAACCTAAACATTGAGAAGGATTCAGGATGAGACAATCTAGAGCATAAGAAATGTGGGGAAAAGGAACATGAGGGCAAAGCCAGGAGATGGAGACCAGGCTGGCATGTCTGAGAATCAGAAAGGTGAAGTGGTTGAAGCAGGCATGCTGAGTGGGGGTTCACCTGCAAGGAGGGAAGGAATTTGTGCCACGATGTAAGTCAGTGCACAGCCCCTTCGGCAAGAAAGTCTTGCCTGCTGCCCCGCCATGAAAATCTTCCAAACCAAACGGTATACTTAGTTGACATAATTTATTTTTTATGGTGCAGATTTCAATTTGGTAAATATGTGAAGAATAGTGTAGTTTAGGTTTATAGAAATTTGACATGATTTTTGTGGTTTAGTAATTTCAAGATATCATCAATTCTTTTTTTAAAACATTTTTTAGTTGGCAATGGACCTTTATTATTATTTTTTTTTAATTTATTTCCATGTGGTGCTGAGAGTCGAACCCAGTGCCTCACACATGCTAGGCAAGTGCTCTACCACTGAACCACAACCCCAGCCCTATCTTCAATTCTTAAATCCAAGATATTTTATTGTTAAAAATAAAACATTGGGGTATAGAGGAAGGAAGTAGAGTGAAACAAATATCACCTCATGTACATGTATGACTGCATGACCGATGTGATCCTACAATATGTACAATAAGAAAAATGAGAAATACATTCCATTTATGTATGATCTATCAAAATGTGTGAATGCATTCTACTGTCATGTACAACTAAGTAGAGCAAAAAAAATTAAAAGTTGTGTAAGCAATAATTTAATATAAAAATCTACAATCTGATCACTACACTTTGATTTTTAAAAACATTTCAGTCTTTCTTCTTGTATAAATATATCCTTATGTAGTTTCAATCATACTGCATACACATTAGAACTTTTTAATTAATAACAAACCATATACATTTTAGATAACTATAAATAGAAATTAAGATCATCATTTAAATATTTTTGTAATAGCCCATTGCATTTTTAACAATTGATTTAAGCATCCATCTTTTATGAGTAATTTTTTAAATTTTTTTAGTTGTCAGTGGACATTTATCTTTTTTATTTATTTATATGTGGTGCTGAGAATCGAACTCAGTACCTTGCAGATGCTAGGCAAGTGCTCTACCACTGAGCTACAACCCCAGACCTTTTATGAATAATGTATTTCCTTTTTTAATTATAAATAATTTGGTTATGAGAATCTAAACACATATTCCTTTTCCTTGTTATGTCCTTTAAAAATTCCCAGAAGCTGAATTACTGTGTAAAAGAATATGAACACATATTGCTCTGTATTGCCTTGTTCATTTCTTTTTTAAAAGGGTTGTGGATATTGAGAAGTTTAAAATTTTATCCTCAGGGCTTTTTGTGCAATGAAAGGCCATTAGTGCCTGTGAAATGTTTTTCTTTAGAATTCCCAGTTCCAAAAGAGTTGACATTCACAATGAACTTAGGGCAAAGTATCTTGTTTTATATATTTCCATAATTCAGTTAATAAAGTAATTAATACAATTGCCTATTGCAACAATTCTTGAGAAATGCAAATAATCAACAACTGAAATTTTAAGTATGCAGAAAAGTTGATACAATCCCCTAATAGCCATTGATCCTTCTGGAACCTTTTTGTAACTGCCATTTAAAGACACCCAGTCCCATGTGCCAGTTACCAGTATGACCTTCTGATCCAAGCTCTATGCCACAGAGGAAACTAGCTTGTTCCTGCAGAACTGGGGAAATTCCATCCGGGAAATTAGAAAGTAAAGAACCTTGCCTACATATACTCAGGGCATTAACCAACCAACCAAATTTAAAAAGGAGAGGTGTTAACTCAATCTCATCTAGTTACTTTAAGAGTAGCATTTCATTTTGCATTAACTCAATGTTTGCAATTCACAGAGCTGAACATAAAAGATTCTTCTCCTACCTAGTTTTTCAGGGACATTAAATTCCTAACCTTTTTTGCAAAGGTAACAGTATCATGGAATTTCGAATTCACTTGGTTCATGACTTCTCAGTCACCCATGGTCTTGGTGGGCCCATGCAGGCAGAAGTAAGAGATGTCAGTGACTCCATGATTGGTCCTTATCCTCTGAGACTCTAAAAATAAGACACAGTTTAAAGAGAGTCAGGCCCAAAGTCAAGACCAGGTTATATTGGGTTCCCTTCCCCATCAGCATTCCAGTTCATTTTAACTTTATCAGGCCTGAGAAGCCTGATAATTTGCTGCATTCAGCAGACAGCTTTTATAGATACCATCTTGAGCAATCAGGGAGGATCTTTCTTCTGTTCTGCTTGTGACTTTGATACCACCCCTTTATTAATCCAATATGTAGAGAGCAGAAAATACAACTTTTCCATGGTAATATGCACCTGTGTGATTCTGCAGACTGTACTGAATGCTCTTTGCCACCTGCAAAGGGAGCGTTTCAAACTGCAAGTCACACTGTACTTTAAAAAAAAAAAAAAACTTTCCCAGAAAAGGCTGACCAGAGGGACAGCGTTAGCAGTGCTGGATAAAGTTGTTCTTTGTGGACAAAGACTTCAGGCCAACGGTGAGCCCAAGAGGTGGCCTCATACACAGCAAGAGGCCTTTAGAGAGGAGCCTCTTCAACTGTAGTCGCTAATCAAAGGGTTGGCTCCCTGTGTGCACAAAGTAGAAAAGCCTTTCATTCCATTAGGTCCCTCAGGCTTATGTGTGCACACACACACACACCATGAATCTTAGTAACCGGCCTCAGAAAATGAGGAAAAAAATAAGATCTACTTTCTCTGTCAACTGGCCTTGCCATAGGCAAACAGGAGGCAGATGTGGCTGAAGGAAGAAGCTTCTTTCAAAGCTTATATCCAAATGCATCTTATTACAAAATACCTCATTCAAGGATTTATTTTTTAAGTGCATCCGATAAGTAAATTGAAATTTTGAGAAAAAGGAGATTACTAAAACAATATGTCCATTGAACGTTTTTAAAATCAAGCTAGTCTCTCATTAGATATTTTTGAGATCCATAATTTCAGCTACATAGTTTCAAGAACATTAGAATCAAGGTTTCCTCTGCATTTGGAAATATCTGATAACACTTGTGAAACCAAGGAAATTGGCTAATAGGTAGATGGTTTGATTTGAGCTGTTGCATATAATCTTGGTTAAAAAACAAAGTTCAAAAACAGGAAAGATATCCACATTCTCTCATTTAAGAAGATGAATACTTCATGATCTCACATGTGGACTCTAAAACAGAAGAACTCAAGGCCACAAAGAGCAGGATGGTGGTTACCAGGAGCTGGAGCGATGGGGAGGCCGGGAAGGGGCCAGGTGGTCAAAGGCAGTTGTTCCGGTTAGACTGGAGGAATAGCATGGGAGATCCACCACACAGCATAGTCACCACAGTTTATGACAATGCTTTGTGTATTTCAAAATTGCTAGAAGAATAGATTTTAAATATTCTCAACACAAAAAAATAATTAGGGGAGATGATGGATATGTTGATTAGCTTTTATTTTTTTGTGGTGTAAGGCAAGCACTCTACTGACTGAGTTATATTCCCTGCCCCCTTAATTAGCTTTTTAATTCATCTATCCATCTACAATGTATACATATATCAAAACATCACATTTACCCCATATGTGTGTGTGTGTGTCCGTGTGTGTGTACATCAACCATCAATTTAAAATAAAGAAAAATATATTTAAAAAAAATAAGTTTAAGTAGCTGAGACATATCCTAGGTAACTGTCATTAGAATATTTCAGAATAGTAGATTTTATTGTTAAAAAATGACTTGCTTAATTAAAACTACACAAATTTCATCTCACACCAGTCAGAATGGCAATTATTAACCATACAAGTAACAAAAAAATTGGCAAGGATATGGGGGAAAAGGTACACTCATACATTGCTGATGGGACTGCAAATTGGTGTAACCACTCTGGAAAGCAGATGGAGATTCCTCAGAAAACTTGGAATGGAACCATTTGACCCAGTTATCTCTCTCTTTGTTATATACCCAAAGGACTTAAAATCAGCATACTATAGTGGCACAGCCACGTCAATGTTTTTAGCAGCTAAGCTATGGAACCAACCTAGGTGCCCTTCGATGGAAGAATGGATAAAGGAAATGTGTCATATATACACAATGGAATATTACTCTTCCATAAAGAAGAATAAAATTATGGCATTTGCCAGTAAATGGATGGAACTGGAGACTATGTTGCTAAGTGAATAAGCCAATCCCAGAAAACCAAACGACAGATGTTCTCTCTGATATGTAGATGTTAACATACAATAAGGCAGGTGGTAGTGGGGATAGAAAGTCATTGGATTAGACAAAGGGAATGAAGGGAAGGGAGTGGAAATAGGAAAGGCAGTAGAATGAATTGGACATACGTTCCCATGTTCCTATATAAATATACTACCAGTATAACTCCACATTATGTACAACCAAAAGAATGGGAAGTTATACTCCACGCATGTTTGAAATGTCAAAATACACTCTACTGTCATGTATAATAAAAAGAACAAAGTTTTTTAAATGGTTTCCTTGACCTCTTAAATATGAAAAACATTAGTTGGTAATGAATTGTAGCCCTAAAATAAGAGTAAAGACTATAAACATTTAGAAGAAAAAACTTGGTGAACTTGGGTGAGGCAAAGAATTCTTAGGACACACTAAGCATGATTCTTTAAAAAATGTAATAAGTTAGATTTTATCAAATTAGAAACATACTTTTTCAAATAGTATGATTAAGAAAATGAAAAGGTAAGCCACAGACTGGGTGAAAACATTTGGAAACCACTCTCTCAAGAAGGACTTTTATGGGCTGGGGATATAGCTCAGTTGGTAGAGAACTTGCCTTGTATAAACAGGCCCTGGGTTCAAATCCCAGCACCACACATACAAAAGGAAGGACTTTCTTAAGAATATACAAAGAACTCATAATCCAATAATAAGAACACAAATAACTTTTTTAAAAAAATCTTCATCAAAGAAGAGATGTAAATGGCAAATGAACACATGGAAAGTCACTCAACATCATTAATTCCAAAGTAAATGTAACCAAAACCACAATGAAATGCCATTATATACCCATTTGAATAATTTCTAAAAAATAAACAGAACAACAATTACTGACAATACCAAGTGCTGGTGAGAATGCAGAGATATAGAAATCTTCCATATTGCTGATGGAAATGACCCCAAATCAAAAACAACCCAAATATCCTTCAGTAGATGAAGGAATAAACAAACTATGCTACTGCCACTATATATACAAACTATACTACTCAGCCAGGAAAAAGAATGAATGACCTGCTGATTTCATACAACATGAATAAATCCCAAACACATGTTACAAGGTGGAAAAAGCCAGATTTAAAAAGCCATATTAATTCTGTCATTTATAAAACCTTATAGGGAAGGATAAAGCTACAGAGACAAGAAACAGATCAGTGGTTTCCAGAGACTGAGAGCATGGGAAGAGATTAATTATAAAGCAGCATAAGGGAACTTTGGGGGGTAAAGAAATGGTTCTTTCTAAAAATTTTTTTTTATTTTATTTGTTCTAATTATTTGTACATAACAGTAAAATGCATTTATATATTTTGATAGATCATACAGAAGTAGAATGTAATCTCTCATTTTTCTAATTATACATATTGCAGGATGGTGGTAGACAACCAGGTGCGTTTGTCAAAATTATAGAACAGAAAAAGATGAATTTTATCAATAGGAAAAATACACTTCAATAAGAAAAATTACAGGCCTGGGTTTGTGGCTCAGCAGTAGAATACTCACCTAGCACATGTGAGGCACTGGGTTCAATCCTTAGCACCACACGAACATGAAAAAATAAAGGTAGCATGTCTTCCTACAATTAAAAACAACATTTCAAAAAAAAGAAAAATTACATTGGATTTCTACTTTATGCCATAAAATCAATTTCAGTTATGATAATGATTAAAATATGAAAGTCAAAATAAAATTTTAAATTACCAATACAGGGAAATGTATTTTAAGATTTTAGAGTGAAGGAAAATTTTTAAATAAGACATAACATAGGAAAAGAGAGATGATGGTTGGTTATTTCTAGTCATCTGTTCATCAAACAATATCACAGAGTTTAAAAATCCATAAATTAAAAAGATATTTGCAACACATATAATTGGCAAAAGATCTATATTTGGAATATATACTTAACAACTACAAAAGAATAAAGTAAGTAATCAAATAGCATACTGAGCAAATGTCAAAGTCAATTGATTTTATCTTTGATTGCACACATCTAAATGCTGTGTTGACGGCCTGAACTGTTTAGTAAAGTAATAAACAGTCATAAAAGAATACCTAAATATAATCTTATTTATATTAAATTCCCAGACAGGGATGGGGAGATAGCTCAGTTGGTAGAGTGCTCACCTCGCAAGCACAAGGCCCTGGGTTCAATCCCTAGCACCGCAAAAAAAAAAAAAAATTCCCAGACAAAATTAACAGCTATCTGCTTGATATTCAATTATCAGTGATCGAGTAATAAAGAAAAGTGAAGCTGGGCACTGTGGCACACACCTGTAATCCCAGTGACTCTGAAGGCTGAGGCAGGAGGATCGCAAGTTCAAAGCCAACCTCAGCAATGGTGAAGAGCTAAGCAACTCAGTGAAACCCTGTCTCTAAATAAAATACAAAATAGGGGTGGGGATGTGGCTCAGTGGCCGAGTGCCCCTGAGTTCAATCCCTGGTACCCCTGCCCCTCCAAAAAAGAAAAGAAAAGGAGTGTTAACCCAAGTGTCAGGACAGTGGCTAACTTTGAAGTGACAAAAGGGAAAGAGGAGATTACAGGTAATTTTCTATTCCTTCATTTGAGTGGCAGGTTCATGTCTTTATTTTTTTATTATACAATGTATACATATCTTTTTTGTACACTCTTGTGTTTTTTATTGTGTTAGCTTAAGTCCTCTAAGAAACATGCACCAAGATGGGATTAAACATGCCAGAGATTATTAAGGAATTGCCTGGAAGAGACCATGACATGGGCCTGACACTTAATGGAAGAGAGTGGGAAGTCAGCAGGATGGGGCAGGAATTGACTGCAGTGTGATTCTATCAAAGTTTCAACCAGGTCAAGGAGGAGCCAAGGTCATCCATCAAGGGGGTCCCCATCATGTAGGGACAATGTCATGGCCCTCATCATGCCAAAGTACTAGTTGGGATCAACCTTGGAAAGTATGACCTCAATGTAAATCACAAGGTGCTTTCAGGAGAGAGTAACTGGGCTGTCGGTCAATTGTTCACCCCACAGCAGAAAAATAGAAAAGTGCATTTTTGTGACTGCTACAATGGTATGTGTTGAAGTTTTTAAAAAATTGAAGGAAAAGGAAAATGGGCAAAGGAAATCAAGAGACATTCTACATGACGATTGGCTTGGTCGCTTCAAAAATTTAGCATCATAAAGCAGACCTGGGAAGGGACTTCATTAAGAAACTAGGGAGTGGCTCAGGAGGCTGAGGCAGGAGGATTTCAAGTTTGAAGCCAGCCTCAACAAATTAGCAAGGCCCTAAGCAACTCAGTGAGACCCTATCTCAAAATAAAATACAAAAAAGGGCTAGGGATGTGGCTCAGTGGTTAAGTGCCCCTGGGTCAATCCCCAATACCAAAAAAAAAAAAAAAAAAAAAAAAAAAAGAAAGAAACATGTAGCAATCAAATAAGTATGCCAGAAAAAAAACTCATTCTATTCCTCTCTCCGAAAAGTAAAATATCTATAAAAGACTTGAGACAATTAGGGAAATTTGAATAAGGATTGGCTATCAGACTACATCATGAAATTATTAAGGTTAGTAGTTTTAATAATGCTATTTTTATCACATAGGAGAATGTTTAGGAAGAGTATGCTAAACTCTTTGAAGACAGCACATTGTGCTCTTAGCAGCTCACTTGCAAACAGTTCAGCAAACTATATTTCTTAACTAAGAGATTAGTAGTGTGCGCATTATGGTGATGAACAGATACTATTTCCTAAGTATTTGAACTATTAATGGGTAAGACCTGTAGAGCACATACTTTCACAATGTCAAATGTGCAAACCCACATATCTTGCATAGCAAAAGTTCCACCACTGGGAATTTATTTGATATAATATACTGGTATGTGTCCATCAGTAGGGAAATAGGCAATACATACAATAAAGTACTATAGAGGGATAAAATGACAGATTTAAAGGTTAGTAATGGAAACATCTCTAACATTTAACACTAAGTAAAAAAAAAAAGTAAGATACTAAGTAAGTAATATATTATATTCCTGATTCAGAGAAGAGATATGTTTATGCTTAAACTCTTTTATGTCAGAATGCATAAGAAGGGAATCACAATGGCTGCCTGGGAGGAGGAGAATTAGGTAACTGGGGATCCAGATGAGAAGGATGCTTCTTCCTGATCATCCTTCTATATGTTTTTTAAAATGGAGCCTTTGCCTAGCACGTGTGAGGCACCAGGTTGGATCCTCAGTGCCACATAAAAGTAAATAAACAAGGTAAAGTTATTTTATCTATAAGTAGATGGACACAATACCTTTATTTTATTTATTTTTATGTGGTGCTGAGGAGCAAACCCAAAGCCTCACACATGCTGGGCAAGCACTCTAGCACTGAGCCACACCCCCAGGCCCCCTACTATACTTTTTGAATGAATTTATTTAAAACAACTTTTAAAATATCCATAAAATGAAATGTCAAATATCAACATGAATGTCAGACAAAGATTTAATAATGAATATATAAAGAGTTTATAAACCGATAAGGAAAAGGGAGAAGAGTGGGAGCAATCAGCCTTCCCTGGTTGGGGCGGTGGGGAGTGTTTATCATTGACACTGTTCAGAATGCTGGTCAGACTGACTGTCAGAGCGGCGTTTAAGTTGCCGACAGGAATTACACCCCACAAATTGCTTGTACCCAGGGTAGACGGCTCCCATTTCTCTGCCTGTTGTATGCCACTGTCCCTACAGAACAGTGGGCAAATGTACTAAGCAGGAAATTCACACTCAGAGAGAGAGAAAAAAAAAAAAGGAGAAAAAAGAAAAGTCACATCAAAATATGTTCAATTTCATCACTCCTCTTTGAAATGCAAATTAAACATCTATAAAATAACATTTTCACACTGCAAAAAAAATCACATTTTTTACTAATAACATGCAATAGTGGCCAGTGCATAAAAAGAACAAAAATAGGAAATGCAGAGCTTTTTGCATTTTCAGGGTTCTTAGTCACTGACTTCATAATTCTATTTCTGAAAATTTATCTAATGAAAGTAATCAGAGATGTGAATAAAAATATATTACTTACAATGGAAAAAATTTCAAAAGTAAATGCCCATGGTAAGAAATTAAATTATGAAAACTCTCCATGGAGAAGCTGTAAGCAATCATTGCAATCATTTATATGTTACAAAATAATATTTATCGACTCAAAAATGTGAATAAGGCAATTCAAACCAAGCATAGAGAAACCATTTTTTATTGTGCTAACATTTATGTAACATAAAATGTGCAGATCTAACCATTTTTAAGTGCACAGTTAAGTGATATTAAGTACAGTCACATCCTCGTACAACCATCACCCCCATCCAGCCCCAGAACTATACTAATCAGACGATAACCCTCCATTTCCCACTCTCCTCAATCCCTGAATCCACCCTTCTACTTTCTGTTCCTACATATTTGACTATTCTAGGTCCCTAATGGAAGTGGCATATAGAGTAGCTGTTCTTTTGCGACTGGCTTGTTTTACAGGCATCACGTTTTCAAGGTTTCTCCATGTTGCTGCATGTGTCAGAATTCCCTCTCTTTAAGAATGAATCATGTTCTGTGTGAAGAGAGAGCCTACATAATGGGAGAAAATCTTTGTCACCTCACCTCAGATAGAGCATTATCTCTAGGATATATAAAGAACTCAAAAAAGTTAACACCAAATAATAATAATAATAACAACAACAACAACCCAATCAATAAATGAGCCAGGGAACTGAACAGGCACTTCACAGAAGAAATACAAATGGTCAACAAACATCTGAAAAAAATGTTCAACATCTCTAGCAATTAGAGAAATACAAATTAAAACTACACTGAGATTTCATCTCACTCCAGTCAGAATGGCAATTATCAAGAATACAAGTACCAAGGATGGGGAAAAACATACCATGCACATGGACTCAGCAAAAAAGCTGGAGTATCCATCCTCATTTCAGATAATGTGGACTTCAAGCCAAAGTTAGTCAGAAGGGATAAAGAAGGACATTTCATACTGCTTAAGGGAAGCATAAATCAGCAAGATATAACAATCATAAACATCTATGCCCCAAACAGTGGCTCATCCATGTATGTCAAACAAATCCTTCTCAATTTTAGAAACCAAATAGACCATAACACAATAATACTAGGTGATTTTAACACGCCTCTCTCACCACTGGACAGATCTTCCAAACAAAAATTGAACAAAGAAACCATAGATCTCAATAACACAATCAATAATTTAGACTTAACAGACATTTATAGAATATACCATCCAACCAAGAGCGAATACACTTTCTTCTCAGCAGCACATGGATCCTTCTCTAAAATCGACCATATATTATGCCACAAAGCTAATGTTAGGGGGCTGGGGAGATAGCTCAGTTGGTAGAGTGCTCGCTTTGTAAGCACAAGGCCCTGGGTTCAATCCCCAGCACCCAAAAAAAAAAAAAAAAAAAAAAAAAAGCTAATGTTAGCAAAGACAAGAAGATAGAGACACTACCTTGTATTCTATCTATCAGATCATAATGGATTGAAGTTAGAAATAAATGAAAGAGTAAAAAACAGAAACTACTCCAACACCTGGAGATTAAACAATATGCTATTATATGATGAATGTATAACAGAAGATAATAGGAAGGAAATTAAAAAATTCTTAGAGGTAAATGAGAACAAAGAAACATCATATCAAAATCTCTGGGACACTATGAAAGCAGTACTTAGAGGAAAATTTATTTCATGGAGCGCATTTAATAAAAGAAGTAAAACTCAACAAATAAACAACCTAACACTACAGCTCAAAGCCCTAGAAAAAGAAGAACAGACCAACACCAAAAGTAGTAGAAGACAGGAAATAGTTAAACTCAGAGCTGAAATCAATGAAATTGAAACAAAAGAAACAATACAAAAAATTGACAAAATAAATAGTTGGTTCTTCGAAAAAATAAACAAAATTGATAAACCTTTAGCCACACTAACAAAGAGAAGACGAGAGAAAACCCAAATCACTAAAATTCGGAATGAACAAGGAAATATCACAACAGACACGATTGAAATACAAATCATAATTAGAAGCTATTTTGAAAATCTATACTCCAACAAAATAGAAAATTTCGAAGACATTAGCAGGTTTCTAATGACATATGAATTGCCTAAACTGAACGAGGAGGACATACACAATTTAAATAGACCAATTTCAAGTAATGAAATAGAAGAAGTCATCAAAAGCCTACCAACAAAGAAAAGTCCAGGACCAGATGGGTTCTCAGCCGAGTTCTACAAAACCTTTAAAGAAGAGCTCATTCCAATACTTCTCAAAGTATTCCATAAAATAGAAGAGGAGGGAACCCTCCCAAACTCATTCTATGAAGCCAATATTACCCTAATACCTAAACCAGACAGAGACACATTGAGGAAAGAAAATTTCAGACCAATATCCTTAATGAACATCGATGCAAAAATTCTAAACAAAATTTTAGCAAATCGCATACAAAAACATATTAAAAAGATAGTGCACCACGATCAAGTGGGTTTCATCCCAGGGATGCAAGGTTGGTTCAACATCAGGAAATCAATAAATGTCATTCACCATATCAATAGACTTAAAGTCAAGAATCACATGATTATTTCAATAGATGCAGAGAAAGCATTTGATAAAATACAGCATCCCTTCATGCTCAAAACACTAGAAAAAATAGGGATAGTGGGAACGTTCCTTAACATTGTAAAGGCCATCTGTGCTAAGCCCATGGCTAATATCATTCTAAATGGTGAAAAACTGAAAGCATTCCCCCTAAAAACTGGAACAAGGCAGGGATGCCCTCTTTCACCACTTCTTTTCAATATCGTCCTTGAAACTCTAGCCAGAGCAATTAGACAGACCAAAGAAATTAAAGGGATACGAATAGGAAAAGAAGAACTCAAACTATCCCTATTTGCTGATGATATGATTATATACTTAGAGGAACCAGGAAATTCCACCAGAAAACTTTTAGATCTCGTAAGTGAATTCAGTAAAGTAGCGGGATATAAGATCAATGCACATAAATCCAATGCATTTTTATACATAAGTGATGAATCTTCAGAAAGAGAAATTAGGAAAACTACCCCATTCACAATAGCATCGAAAAAAATAAAATACTTGGGAATCAATCTCACAAAAGAGGTGAAAGACCTCTACAATGAGAACTACAGAACACTAAAGAAAGAAATTAAAGAAAACCTTAGAAGATGGAAAGATCTCCCATGTTCCTGGATAGGAAGAATTAATATTGTCAAAATGGCCATACTACCAAAAGTGCTGTACAGATTCAATGCAATTCCAATTAAAATTCCAATGATGTACCTTACAGAAATAGAGCAAGCAATTATGAAATTCATCTGGAAGAATAAAAAACCCAGAATAGCTAAAGCAATCCTTGGCAGAAAGAGTGAAGCAGGGGGTATCACAATACCAGATCTTCAACTCTACTACAAAGCAATAGTAACAAAAACGGCATGGTATTGGTACCAAAATAGAAAGGTGGATCAATGGTACAGAATAGAGGACATGGACACAAACCCAAATAAATACAATTTTCTCATACTAGACAAAGGGACCAAAAATATGCAATGGAGAAAAGATAACCTCTTCAACAAATGGTGCTGGGAGAATTGGAAATCCATATGCAACAGAATGAAACTAAACCCATATCTCTCACCATGCACAAAACTAAACTCAAAATGGATTAAGGATCTCGGAATCAGACCAGAGACCTTGCATCTTATAGAAGAAAAGTAGGTCCAGAGCTTCAACATGTCGGCTTAGGACCAGACTTCCTCAACAGGACTCCCATAGCACAAGAAATAAAAGCAAGAATCAATAACTGGGATAGATTCAAACTAAAAAGCTTTCTCTCAGCGAAGGAAACTATCAGCAATGCAAAGAAAGAGCCTACAGAGTGGGAGAAAATCTTTGCCAATCATACTTCAGATAGAGCACTAATCTCCAGAATCTATAAAGAACTCAAAAAACTCTACACCAAGAATGCAAATAATCCAATTGACAAATGGGCTAAGGAAATGAATAGACACTTCACAGAAGAAGATCTACAAGCAATCAACAAACATATGGAAAAATGTTCAACATCTCTAGTAATAAGAGAAATGCAAATCAAAACCACCCTAAGATTCCATCTCACCCCAATTAGAATGGCGATTATCAAGAATACAAGCAACAACAGTGAAATAAGTGAATAAGTGAAATAAGCGAATCCCAGAAAATCAAAGACCAAGTGTTCTCTCCAATATGTGGTTGCTAAAGCATAATAAGGGGAGGAGAGGGAAGAATAGAAGTTCACTGGATTAGACAAAGGAGAATGAAGGAAAGGGAGGAGGGAGGAAAGACCCATCGAGCATAGGAAAGACAGTAGAATGAACGGGACATAACTTTCCTATGGTTGTATATGAATGCATGATGTAAAACTCCACATCATGTTCAACCACAAGAATGAGATCCTAATTAGAACAAATATGTATGTATGCTATGTCAAAATACACTCTATTATCATGTGTAGCTAAAAACAACAGTTTTTAAAAGACAAATAAAAAGTTTTTAAAAAGAATGAATCACGTTCCATTGTATGGATATACCAGATTTTGTTGACCCACGTATCTGTCAGTGAGTTGCTTCTGCCTTTGGGGTATTGTGAAGAAAGTTATGCTATGAGCATGGGTGTAAATTATCAGTTCCAGTCCTTGCTTTCAATTCTCTTGGGTATATACCTAGAGGCAGAACTTCTGGACCATGTGGTGCTTTTATTTTTAATTGCTTGAGGAACTGCCGTGCTGTTTTGCACCATGTCTGTACCATTTTCTATCCCACCACAGGGCCCAGTGTTGCCATCTCTCTATGTCCTGTCCAATAGTTGTTATTTTCTGCTTTTTTCTTAATAGCAGTCATCCTAATGGATACGAAGTGGTATCTCATTTTGGTTTTGATTTGCATTTCCCTAAGGATTAATGAAGTTGCACATTCTCTCAT
The DNA here is from genome assembly GCF_902686445.1 of Sciurus carolinensis. NCBI lineage: Eukaryota > Metazoa > Chordata > Mammalia > Rodentia > Sciuridae > Sciurus > Sciurus carolinensis. The sequence goes on along the minus strand of NC_062220.1, from coordinate 87,353,703 downwards.
GTTCTTCTTAGAAACTATTTTTGTAACAGAAACAAACGTTTACATATTAATCTCTTCCATAGAGGAAAAAGATAAGTATAGGCACTGAAATATTTTTAGTACCTATGTTTTTTACTGTGAAGCAGATTTCCTTCTCCCAATATCACCATGGGAGGAAGATATTTCCATGCCTTTGAAGTTGAATTTCTCCACATACCTAGTTTGGGCCAATGGAGAATGGCAGGTGAGATCTCCAATCTTAAAAGGTGTCACATGTTTCTGATACTGGTAGGTGTCCAGTTGGGGTCCAGGTTCTTGGTGTCTCAGAATTGAGCAAGACAGGCAGAGGTACCAGGTGAAGCACAGGTTTATTGAAAGTCAAAGAAAAATTACAGTCCATTAAGCAGCGCAGACTGGAGCCAGGGAGAGAACGTGTCTCAAGGTCCCAGTGTCTGAATGATTCTTGTCCAATATGTTGAACTGTGTGCCTTGGTCCCACTCCCTCTGACCTGATTAAAGAACTTGCCCCATTTGTCCTCATTGGTTACTTGATTTTGGCCTAATTAGAATATAGAACCCATGGCGGGAGTTGTCATGGTGATGGGAATATGTAAACAGGGACATAATCCCCCCAGTGTTCACACCAGCATTTTTCCTATATCCTACTTCCAACATTATGGCATCCCTAAATTCCCATCTCATTTCTCCATGCATCTTCTGAGCAGACATGGCTCATATAACCACTGAGCCCAAGACACAATGTGATGCCTGTGGAACAAATCTGAAATTGTCCTGCAACCAGAAGCAGAGCTACAAGAGTCATCCCCAAGAAATAACTGCTGGCTGTTGTATGCCACTGAGATTTTCAAGATCTGTTTGTTTGTTTGTTTGCTGTGCTGGGGAGTTGAACCCAGGGCCTTGTGCTTGACAGGCAAGCACTCTACCAACTGAGCTATCTCCCCAGCCCTCAAGGTCATTTTTTATGCTGAAAGAGCTAACCAATGCACAGAGGTCACCTCTGAATAAGGAGATTGTGATGATTCCCCTGCTTCTAAGTATTTTCCAAATGTTCTACAATAAATATTTATTGTTCATTAGATGAAATAAGCAAATGAGCTGAAATATTTCATACCAGATGATTAGCAATAGGGTTTTTGCTGTTTTGGGGCGGGGAGGGGTTGGCCTGTTATAAATCACATGTTTTAAAAACACTTTAAATTTGAATTTGTTTCACAATGAGCAGTTTTTACTTTTGTAACCAGGAAAAAAAAAAAGAACAAAGTCGTTTGTTTCTTTCTCTTCTCCCCACTCCCCACCCCCAAGGATGGTCGTTCAAGAATCTCACCATCTTGCACACCACAAGAATGGGGTCCAAAATAGAATCAGATCGATCCCATGCTTGTATAATTTTATCTAAATGGATTCTACTGTCATGTATATCTAAAAACAACCAATTTTAAAAATTTCCAAAAGGAACTCAGGATACAGTAGTGAAGCCAAATAGACTAAGGGTCCAGCATCCTTCTTTATTGTCTATCTGGGGCTGGCGGGCGTGGGGATGGAAAGTGACTACAAATGGGCACTGAGCATCTTTTTCTACTATTAGAAGTGTTTTTCAGATCCGATTGGGATTATGGTTGTTCAACAAATTTACTAAAATCATTGAGTGGTATTCTTAAAATGGGTGAATTTTGTGGTATGTGAATCACACCTCAATCAATTTTAAAAAGCATTCTTCCTTGACATGATGATTTAAATAGGTTTTAATTTTCAAGAATTGGAACCACAGATGACTCCCAATAAAAACACAATAATAATAAAAACAAATAAATACATAGACTCATTGAAACAGTAGCAAAGAGTCTTTGAAGGAAAAAACTGCAACCTCAAATGTAACAGAGTACTTTCTTTCTCTGAGTAAATTATGATTTGGACACTCACATTCTCCTGACAGGTGGTCCCAGACAGCATGCAGGAGGCTGGCTTGGGCAGAAAGTAAGCAGTGTGAAGAATCACTTTGGACTTGAAGAGGGGCTGGGAAATTCTTGAAGCAAAAGCACAACCACACCCAGCTTGCTAAGGACCAGGGCAATGTGCAGACAACTTTCACTCCCCACCTACGTATAGGCTAACTAGTCAGCTACTAGATGAAACTTACAGAAAGCAAATGAATGAGTTGAGTGGTTCCTCCTAGGGACTGAGATGTAACCAAACACTTTGAGGTTGGCTCAGATGTTAGCTTACTTGAACCAAAACGATTTGCAAGTTCTATAAATTAGAGCAGAGTACAGTAAAAACCCTGTATCCAAATGTCCTAAATCAGCCACTCTGTCTGGAAGTCATCTGCTTGTCAAATTTCTAGGCTAATGTTGAGCCCTTGCAATATGAAAGTTGCCATGGCAACTGAGGGGAAAGTTTTGGTCAACAGAATATAATCCAAAAAAAAAAAAAAAAAAAAAAACCTTTGAGCAGCTTCTCTAAGTCAAAGGGAATTTGAACAATACTCACAGTTATAAAACCTGGGAATCACAAGTTGAGAAACAGACAACTAGAGTGCAGAGTCAAATTAACGAAGAAGGAAACATGACCAGCCCAACCACCCTGCTTTACCAATGAGACACTTTGCACATAAGTTGTCCAAGAAACGTTTGGTGGTTTGATCTGATTGAGAGAGCTCCAAATTCTTATTCCATGCCCCAAAGAAGAATGAGTTTGTCTCATTGAGCTGAGATCCAAAAGCGCTAAGTGGATATAGATTTCTGGAAATCACAGTACTTGAAACAATCACACTTTTATTGTTACACTTCCTCAACTACCCTTCAGTTACATGAGTTAGTATTTGGTTTGACATCTGTTCAAGGAAAAACTGCTTTTGCAAAAATGTAGTTCAATTAAGACAAAATAGAAAATAAAACAGTTTAAAGTAAATTACTCTTTGAAGGGTATTTCAGGGGAAATTCTGTTCTGTATAATGGAAATTTACTTATTTTTCTATGCATCACTTATTCTCGCTTGGATGACTATCCCTGATTTTCCATCTCCCATTTTTAGCTATGTGCCTCAGGGAGCTGACAGCACCCCAGCTTCAGGAGGAGGCTGGGACTAGGCCTTGCTAATCAGAAGCTTTACACTCCTCTGGGCATAATGATCGGTTCAAGCTTCAGTATATACACATGACTGGTCCAGTATATACACATAATCCAATCAGAATCAACAGGATCAATGCTAGGCTGTTCCCTGAGGGAATCAAAAAAGCCCTTATAATATAACCATGTCTATCTCTTGGTTTAGAAGTCACTGTATCATACTACAAACAGCACTCCACAAATATATAGAACTTGGTCCTTTATTTTAAACTTGGCCCTGGTTCCTGTAAGTTACATGACCTTAATTTCCCTGTGCCTTATCCTCCTCATCACAAAATTCCTTGGGAGTTTCTGCAAAGATCTTAGAGAAGATGAATATGTGAAGACACTTCATAAATGACAAAGCCTTAACTAAAATGTTAAGGCCAGGCCTTTTGCTGTCATAGACGCCCAAACCAGAATGATCACGCAGGGAAGTTGGGAACTGTTCCATGCCCTGGAATACAAAGTATGGTACCCAAGGAGAAAAGAATCTGAAGCCACAGGATGTCACAACCAAAAAGGACTTAGAGGATACCTGGTTCACCCACCTCATTTCACAGATGAGGAAACTTGTTCTATCTACCTTGAAAGGGAAATGAGATAAGAGATCAGAACAACCAGTTCCGCACATTGAATTAAAGCAACCAGATAATAAACTCTGACCTTTTAATCCAGAAACCATGCCTGTGTTTGGAGAATGTGATTATCTTTGTCTCCTGGTAAATGGCTTCACCTGTGGAGAAATGATAGCTATAATATTTTTTTTTTTTAAAAATTGCCTAGCAGCCTACCTCCTTCACACAACTCCGCCTTCTGAATTCTAAGGTGGAAGGAAAAGAAAATTGGAATTAGATAAATTGCTGAGCCATGTGTCTGAAATAGATCACAATGGGGATTTTATTTAGTTTTTATTTTCATTTTCCCTGTTGGTGAGAAACACTCCTGCCAAGAAATTATCTGCCAAATGGTGACTTCATTTATGATGCCGGCAATGCAATGTTTAACAGCTGACATTTGACAGCTTTCAAGAAATCTGTCCTGTAGCTTACATAGCAAAAGAAGGGTTGCAGAAATCAAGAGAAGTACATGTAATATTCAAAAACTCTGTACAGATATGAGATATTGAAAAAAATCACATCTGGTCAATACTTTGTAGAGATTATAACAATAAAACATCTAACACTCATTAGATACAAAAAGTAGTATATGTATATTAAATAGCTTAATTCTTACAACATTATCAAGTAGGTGCTACTTTCAAGATCCACAGGTATGAAATGAGGCCCGGAGAAGTGGAAGAATTTTCCCAAAGTCTCACAGCAGGTAAGCAGGGAGCTGGGATTTGAACCTATAGAGCTTGACTCTGTGTTCTGAGAGCCTAACCTTACTGACTTTCTTTGGATCATCTAATGCATAGGCTACCTTATATTTTTTATAGCAATTAACTCATGCATGAAATTAAACTGAATTGAAAACACTATTCAAACTCATCTTTCTAGAAGACTATTTTGATCACAGCATCAACAGAGAATGGAGTAAGAAGGTAGGCCTTGTAGCCAGGCAACTGGAGTTCAATTATGACCTAGAGCTGTTACAACCTTGGGCATGTTCCTGCACCTCTATATGCCTCAGTTTCTTCATCTGTAAAATAATACCTAAATGTTAGTGTTTAGGAGAGTTAAGGGATAATTTACGTGAATGCATAGCCCTGTGTCCAACACAGAATCTACCCAACAGCACCAGTCGTTATTGTCATTAATAATACCATTATCACCTTTTATATCAGGCCCCATTTTACCTCTACTTAGCTCCTTTCAGCCTCATCTGTCTCTTGTTCCAGTCACCCTTGCCTCTGCACCTCTTAGTCCCCACAGCCCACTACTGCACGGACTCCAGGCTGCTTTTCACATTGGTCACCTAACAGCATCACACCTTAGACTCAGCTGTGCTACTCCCACCTCCTCCCCTGGGGCATCTGTTAACATCGATGCATGAAACTCCAGGGGAAGTTGCTTTTCTTGCAAGGATATGCAACTCAGAAGTGCTGAGCAGTGAACCCTCCAAGAGTCAAAACCTGGAGTATGCTAATCTGCCATAATCAAGCACTACATACTGACTGTCTCCAACAACAGAAATTTTATTTTTTCACAGTCCTGGAGGCTGGAAGTCCCAGATCAAGGTGTTTCTCCTTGTGCACTTTCTCCTGAGGGCCCTCTCCTGGACTTGCAAATGGTTGCTTTCTTTTTTTTTTTTTTTTTTTTTTTTTGGCGGGGGGGTTGCTGGGGATCGAACCCAGGGCCTTGTGCTTACAAGGCAAGCACTCTACTGCCTGAGCTATCTCCCCAGCCCCAGGTTGCTTTCTTACTGTGACCTCACATGGCCTTTCCTGAAGCACACACAACCCTGGTTCTTTTTGCAAGTCCAAATTTTCTCTTTTTATAGGTGCACTAATCAGATTAGATTAGGACCCACCCCAACTGGTCCACTTTAACTTTAAAAAAAGTTTATTTGTTCTTTTTAGATGTACATGACAGTAAAGTATATTTCAATATATTTATACAAACATGGATTATATCTTATTTTAATTAGGATCCCAGTCCTGTGGTTGTACATGATGTGAAGACTCATCATGGTGTATTCATATATGAACATAGGAGAATTGTGTCAGATTCATTTCACTGTCTTTTCATTTTAACTTAAGCACCAATTTACAGGCCTTCTCTCCAAATACAGTCACATTCTGAGATATTGGGGCTTGGGTCTTCAACATATGGATCTTAGGGGAACACAATTCAGTGGCCAAATGCATTTCACTGGGTTCCTTATAAGGTTCTATGGGGCAGAGCAACCAATTGACCTTTGTGGCCAATTTACCCTTCCCTAGTTGACATCCCTGTCCCTCTTTAGGGTCACATCCGCCAATGGAGTCTTTACACATGAGACTTAATCTCAGGCCCTTCTCCCTAGGAATTTAAGACTAAGACATCAAATGGAAATAGTGTATGGGGTCCTACTGCAGGGCCAACCAAATATGCCACATGTGGTCCCAGGTGTGGCTTCCAACCCTCACTGCCCAGGCTGCACTGGGTTCAGCCTGTACTAGTCACACCTCCATATGTATGTATTCTCCTTTGCCTCTCATGACATGAGTCTTCATCTGCAAACCACAGGAATGGGTCCCTTCCTCCCTTCAAATTCTGTAAGAGTCACCTTCCTATGGTGACCTTGCTAATCTTCCTAGAAATGAGTGATTATCTGTATGGAACTCTAAATGAGCAAATTATCTGAGCAAATCAGGTGAAAAAAAAAAAAAACATGTCCTATGTTTGCACTAAAAGAAGAAAACCAGACAGTACTTTCAAAAGTATTTAAATTAGTGTTCAAGCATTATACATATAAGAAAAGTTTACAGATATACAGCTGGTCAATCACGGATTTTAATTAAAACCCATCTTTCATTCGTCAAAACATGTATGGTAGTCAAGTCAACAGAGGGAACTGGATTGACACACACATGCTCTTGCACACATTTACACAAACACACACTTCTTAGCATGCTGTTATTTTATACTATGTGGAAGCAGCAGGATGTGATGCAAATGGGTTTTTCATGTATTTCTCTTGGCATTGTGGCCATATTTAATGTAACATCCAGGAAAGCAGAAATTTTAATTTAGTTTATGGCCTGACCATCTGTATTTGTTTGGAATTTCTGTCTCCTCAAAGCAAATATGTGAACCTGGCTTTAGACCTGGAAATGTCTCAGACTGCAACCAAATGCATTACAAATAAACTGCAAATAAATAGTCTGAAATATAAAATCAGATGAAAAGAGGTTGAAGCCTATTGTCAAAATGTAACAAAATACCTGAATTTTAATTTCATAGTCACTAATTTATTCTGACATACTTCATGGAAGATAAAAGGGAAATTTCACATATTTTCAAGGGAAGAAAACATTTCAGCATCAATAAACTGCCAAAGAACTGTTTAAATACATTTACTTATTTCTATGGATTCTGATATTATTTTCCTTTTAGTCTTCAGTTCTTTGCATTTATAAATGGAAGTGAGCCATGTATAATTCATAGTCAAATCTCTTAGTTAATTGTGTACATTTCTTTAGAACAGTAAAAATTCACTAATATATACCAAATAAGAAGAGTGAATGTGGCCAATATAAATTACTAAAAAAAATTCTGTGTATTTGGAAGCAAAAACAAGCACTCTTTTAAATATTCTATAATATAGACATAACTGAGACCTGTGGTCTCTTGCTTGCCCTTTGGAAGATGAATTGAGTTGCCCATAGTTCACCTTTTCATTCCTTATGAAGAGTTTTCAAATAAATTAAAGGTATTAATGGAAACCCAATTTGAAATAGCAAATCTGAAAGAAAACCCTGGAACACCCTTGCCCAATACCCTATTAAAATTCTCTGGAAGACACCAGAAATAAAAATTCCCAATACTGAAAACAAGGGACAATCAGGTAGGTCTTCCTAATCTTGCCCTGAGGAGAAGACCTTCTCCCCAGGTGGAAAGGCAATCATTCCACTACCACCTTTACTCACAAAATCAAGTTCAAATATAAATATGAGTCCCAGGCTAACCAGAAAAATGGTAACTTAAAACTGTGACTGTTGCTTTTTTGGGGTGGGGGGCAGGTACTAGGGATTGAACTCAGGGGCACTCAACCAATGAGCCACATCCCCCGTCCTACTTTGTATTTTATTTGGAGGCGGGGTCTCACTGGGTTGCTTAGTGCCTCACTTTTGCTGAGGCTGGCTTTGAACTCTCGATCCTCCTGCCTCACCGAGGCAGTGCCTCACCGAGTTAGTGCCTCACCGAGTTGCTGGGATTACAGGCTCGTGCCACTGAACCCAACTGACTGTTGCTTTTTAAGGCAGTCGGTTCTCCCACATAGGCATGAACAAGACAGACTGCTCTTGTGAAAGGTACTTCCAAACAGTACAGGGAAACAGGGAAGGGTGAGAGGGGATCAGGGTAGGACAGCACCGGACAAGTGAGGACTATAAGAAAGTACAGTGGTAGGAAAAGGAAAACACCAGTTTTTTCGTGAATCTTCCATTTAGAGTGACAGAGACCAAGAAAAGGGTCTCCATGCAGTCCAAAAAAGCCAAACCAAGAAAATCCAGTGAGACCACAGAGACATCATCTTGTCCTACATCAGGTGGGATAAATGCTATAGAGAAAGGGGAAGAGAGTGAAGGAGACAGGGAAGGAGCACTGAGGGTGAGAGTGGGGACAGGTGACCAGGAAAGGCCTCCCCACGGAGGTGAAATGCAGCAGCCTCCCGCAGGAGTGAGGAAGTGAGTGTGCAGGGCTGGTGGGAAGAGCTGCCTGAGCCTGTGAGTAAACATCATCTTTCACAGGTGTCCACTGCTCCTGGCGTGACTTCTCTTTTGTCCTTTCAGTTCAGTCAGGGCCCAGATGGCAGAAGGTGTTTCTGCCCATAGCATCTCTGCATTTCCCTCTTTCTGTACTCTAGAACCATCTCTATTACTGATCTCTCCATCCTTGGGCAGTGAACTTCACAGCCCAGCCTGGGCTGCATGAATGATGGAAGGGCTGCAAGAGAAAGGGGGAGAAATGAATTACACAGAGGGAAAACATATTCAGGGACTTACAAAAGTATCCACACCGTAAATACTCTAGAAAAAACTATTAAATCAAAGGGAAATCCAAACAAGCAGGGAGAACAAAAGGTTACCTACAAAAGGATGCAAATTGGGTTTACCTCAAAGCTGGTCTCTCCAATAGCAAATTCGAGAGGCCAATGAAAACATATGTCCACAGACTTTACAAAAAGGGTCCAGATGCCAGAATTTATGTACACACACACACACACACACACACACCCCCAGGAAATAGATAGACTGGTAGATAGATAGACGGATAGGTCGAGGATCTTATCCAAAAGTTTTTTAGATTTGGGGATTTGGGGAATTACGGAATATTTGCATATACATAATAAGATTGCTTGAGGATTGAACCCAAGTCTAAACACAATATCCATTTGTTTCATACCATATCAACCAATATCATTTGTTGAGCCATATCCTTCATACATGCCTTTATACACATGGCCTGAAGGTAATTTTATATAATGTTCTTAATGCACCTGCATATTGACCAAAGGTCTCATGAAGTCAGGTGTGGAATTTTCCACTTATGGCGTCAATTCAGTGCTCAAAAATTTCAGATTCTGGGACATTTCAGATTCTGAACTTTCAGACTAGGATGCTCAACTTATTACATATGAAGGAGGTAGTAAGTCATTCTCAAGTATACGATGCCTCAGGATGTGAATCATCCTTGTATCCTACTTGAGATTTCTAGAAAATATATTCAGGTGGTCAAGATACAGAAGAAATTAAGAACTTCCAAAAGAGGTTGCTGTAGCTAAAAGGCCAGAGGAGTCCTCAGCTACTCAGGTAGGGAACTGAAATCAAAATCTCCCACTGGGGTTCCCTGGGTTGGGGCCAAAGTGTGGCCCTACCATGCTTTTCACGGTGGTTTTTGCTGCAGCTCCTCTCTCTGCATTTCAGTGCCAGGAAATGGACCTTGTCGAGCCATATCCTTCAACTTTCAGTTCAGAGGAAATCTTTTGCATGTTTAATGGCCACTTAAAACAGTAATGAATAGTGTTCTCTTCCAGCACTTGCTATTAATAGCTCCATTGGTCACTGTTAAAAAATTGAACAAGAAGAATTACTTTTCAAAGGTATTTTCCATGCACAAAAGCAGAATGACATAGTGTGACATAACAACACAAATGATGGTTTTCTGCACCTTTAAAAGTCCTACTGAGAGTCCTGAGCAAAGATGATTAATCCACCAAGTAACACACGTGATCCGTCACTAAGCTTCCGTCACACAGGTTCCTATATCTTAATCAAACTTGAGTACAGCATATTTCCAACTTCAAAATAAATAAATAAAAATGAAGAAGGAGAAGTACAGGAGGAAAGAGGAAGACGGGGAGGAGAGGAATTACAAGGAAATATACCAAAATATTAAAGGAAAGTACTGTGTCTCTGGAGGATGGATTTCTAAGTGGTATTTTTCCTGCTTCATATACTTATTTTAAACATTAATTTTGGACTGGGGAGATAGCTCAGTTGGTAGAGTGTTTGCCTGGCAAGCACAAAGCCCTGGGTTCAATCCCCAGCACTGGGGGGGGGGGGGGGACATGAATTTTAAAGAAACCAGCATATGTAATTTTATGTGTATCATATAATTGCAACTATGAAAAAACTAATGCCTCAAAAGGAAGAAAATACACACAATATATTTGTAGGTGAGACTATAGATAAATCCTTTCCCTTCTCTTTATTTTTATTTTCCAATTTTTCAACAGGAGTTTTTATTATATCTGTGAAGGAAAGAAATTTTTCTTAAATTAAAATAAGATGGTGAGTGTTGTGAACTTGCCTAAGGAGAGCAAACAGATGGCTATTTGGATGCCAAAGAAGTAATTATAAACAATTCTCATTGTCATCAAAACTGATCAGGCAGTTTCTACTTAGACTTTCAGCAGGAGCCAGTGGTGTTAACTGCAAAGAGCTGAATTTCTTTTATATATTTCAGAGTTCAAATTGCATATGTAAATTCTCCAGGTCATTGGGAAAATGTGTATTGAGTGAGCCCAAATTTAAAAGAATTCTCTTTGGGGGGAGGGTCACCAACCATCATCAGTTGTAGCCTCAAAGTGGGCTAAATGCTCAGACCTTTCTAGAGCCCAGGCAAGTCCTTCCAGGTGCTCTGAAGGAGTGCAGACATTTTGTGCAGCCTTCCTCAGACAAACCAGTTTAATTTTGTACATCAGCTTACTCCTTGATTCCTCTCCAACCTCAGAGCCTAACATTAGAAAGAAAACCCATGATGATAGGACACTTGTCTACCAAACTCACTGGTGTACCCTGGAAGGCAGAAGGCAGTCAACATTTGTGGAATTGAAAAATCTGCTCAATGTGCCCATCTTTACTGAAGGATTGGAAATAATTAAAAGGAACTAGTAAAAGGCCAACCAATGGCAAAAACTTCAGTTCCAACTGGATGTGACAGTCATAGAAAGAATCGTTCCAGAAGCTAGTGGCCTGTTAGCTCTATCTCCTTAGTCTCTGGCCTGTGGTCACCATTTTGAAGTGACCAGTGCCTTCCCTGACAAGATGTCATAAACCAGGTTTCTTTTCCCAGAGTCCAATCCCCAGCCAATGCTTGAGTGAGGACTTTGAAATTCAAGATCTTTTGTCTTCTAAGTGGCTAAACATCCAGGAGGCCCTGACTTTCAAGAAGACCCTATCACCAACAACACAGCGCAGCAGAATTCAGGCAGATCTAGGGCCTTCCCCATGTTTGGGAATACTTGGTCTGAAATAACCCCAGTAGGGGGTCACACATGAAACTGCAAGTGTGGGCTTTGGACTCCAAGGGCCACCCTGGGCTGCCCTTTTAGCTGTAAAGAGAAACTCCAGCACCAGCTCTCCTGGCACAAGGAGAATAACTTTCAGAAGCAAATGATGTACAGATTCAAAGTAATCTAAATCTATATTAAGAACAAAGACGTATTTCCTAAAAGAAACTCACTGCCAAGATTTCACTTCAACAATCAATTTATCTTTTCATTGCCTAGTGCACTTCTGAAAGGAGTTTTGCCTTCCCTTTGTATTACCAAATAGCCTATTAAAGAGATTTCCCAAACAGGACTTTCTCAAAGTGGAAATCAAGGCACACTCTCTCCAGTTTTGTTTCTCAAAGCCACCCACAGTGACCCAGACTCAGAATGACCTAGAAAGTTTTAGAAAAATGTAGATTCCCTGGGACCTGCCAAAGATCTTTTGAATCAGAATTTCTTAAGAATATGCCCCAGATTTTACATTTAAAAACATGTTTCCTATGCTCCCTTTGGCAGCACATATTCTAAAATTGGAGAGATACAAAGAAGATGAGCATGGCCCCTGTGCCAGGATGACCTGCAAATTTGTGAAATACTCCATATTTTCAGTGATTTCCCCCAAAGTTGTGCTCCTTTTATCAACTTTATACCAATAAGGGGCTAAGAAAATTCAGATACAAATACACAAACAAAAACGTATTTCCAATGGAGAAAAATACGGCTTGCCATAGTTTGTATTCATAAATGAATGAATAAATGAACATAGAAAGGGGGAGTTTCCTGAGCAATTCTAGTGCAAACCAAAGAACCCATGCTTTTATTCTAGAAGAATGAACTGAAGTTGTTGGGTTCTTTTTGTAAATTAGTCTGCTCTTCCCACCCTACCTTCCATGTTTCTCCATTAGCATTCTAGATTATTGGGGTTCAAACTCAGCTCAAAATCCTGTTGAATCTAATTTGACAGAGAGGAAAGGGAGTCGAGAAATGCTCATATGCAGAATTCACAAGCATCTTTGCAATCTGACCATAGCCAATATTGATTGAGCACTTATGTGGTCCATCTATTTTGCATACATTATCACAAATAATCCTCATGATAAATTGATTAAATGATATAAAATAGATGGCATCTTGCATTGTAGACATTATTATCCTTTTATAGTTTTTAAAAAACTGAAACTCGGAAAGAATTTGAACCAAGGAGCTAGAGTTTAGATCTTAAGCAACCCCCAAAGGCCTGTGTGTGAAAGGTTTGGTTCCCAGGAAGTTGATATTGGTAAGATGTGGAATTCTGGGAGGAAGGCCCTTGTGAGACATCTTTAGGTCATTGGGAGTGTGTCTCTGAGGGGGATTTTAGGACCCTGGCCCATTCAGTCTCTCTGTTCTCTCCCTAGCTGATGAGTTAAGTTGTTTTGCCCTACTACACACTCTCACCATGATGTGCACCAATGATTGGCAGCTATTACCCTCACAACTTTACCCCAGGCTAGCCTGATATGACCCTATTAGGATTTATGGTCACTGACAGTTCTAACAGCTGAGTTTTTCAGAGGATCTCTAAGTATAAAGTGGTCAGAAATGTTAACCACTAAGAAAATGTTTATATTAGTCAACTTTTAGTCCCTGTAGTGAAATACCTGAGATAATTGATTTATAAAGAAAAAAGTTTTATTTTGTCTCACAGGTTTTGAAATTCCAGTCCAAGACTGGGCAGACCCATCATTTCAAGTCCCTAGTGGGTGTGCCAGGTGGCAATGACAATGAGCATGTGACAGAGCAGACAACTTACCTCATCGAAATAGGAAACAAGGAAAGGGCCATGATTCCACAATCTCCTTTGAGGGCACAACTCCAAATAACCCAAGAACTTCTCACTAAGCTCCATCTCCTAAAAGTTCCACTACCTCCCATAGTGACAACAGGGGTGGGGTGGGGTGCAACATCTTTAGCACATAAACCTTTGGGGGACATTCAATAACAAACCATAGCAGTGGTTGATATCAATTAAGATAGGTGTGTTTCTTCTTCCTGTCACTTTGTTGCTTTCTGCTATAAAAATGAGGTGCCCTTGTATTGTGATTAAATTTGGCAAATCAATTTTATGAGCTTTTCCTCATAAAAATGTTAAGCCAGTACCAGGACCTTTATTGTTCAGAAAGGAAATGACACAAAGAGATCGTTTAACATCTGAGAAAGCAACGGAACACTGGGAGATCACAAGCCTGGGCATTTGTTTCTTTCCTTATTTCCATCTGAGGTTGATTTATAGTTGCAGGTTTTATGAAGATAGGGATGGTATCCGTATGGTTCACTGTACTCTCTGGAACCAAGCATCACAACTAAGTCAGGAAAAGCACTCAATCAGCTTGTGTGGTAAATGTTGAACTTGAAACCCTCAGAAACCCCATTCACTTCATTACAGTGATTTTGTATTTTCTAATCTCTTAGCAGTATAATTGAATATGGTAACAATGTCTTCTAGACCAACACGTATGCAAGATATCAAACATTCTTTTTTCATCAAATATCTGACTAGGAAAATGGAATAAAAAAAGTATGATAGATTGGAACAGTGTTGAAGAATCAAACAAAATCAAATTCAAAAATATCAGAACAATGTTTATTACTCTTTTTTTCCTTTCCTTTTGTTCTGAAATGATATTACTTGCTCCTGAAACAATGAATCATTTGTCATCTGCATTATGCTCTCTTCCAAATAAAATAGCTAGGGAGAATAGATGTATGGACAAAAGATTTCTTGGGTCTAAAGACACGTGAGGACAATATACCTAAGACTGGTGATTAATAGCAGTTATAGAAATGTCTTACTTAAGTTTTAAAGCCCCCCCAAATTTACCATTTGTTCACTTGGGTCATAAATATGGAAAAATAAGTTATTTCTCTGCATGGCTTATTAAAGTAAAATGACTTGGTTTTGTTTTCAAAATGTGCACTAGTAAGGAATATTGGATATAGAGTCATGAGTAACCTATTTATTTTTTGCAGTTTATACTCATCCAACAAGTCATTTATATTTCTGTATCAGAATAAAAATGTATTCTGTATCAGAAGGAGAGAATTCCAAAATGAGAGAATTAAGGAACTTCAAAAGATTATAAGATATGGGCTTTCTTGATATGTGTACTACAGGTTAGGTAATACATTTTTTAAAAGTCTTAAAAATATGCATGCCCTTTGCTGGTAAATGGATGGATCTGGAGACTGTCATGCTAAGTGAAATAAGCCAATCCCAAAAAATCAAAGGCTGAATTGAATGTTCTGTCTGATATGTGGATGCTAACACACAAGGGGAGGTGGGGTGAAGGGAAGAATAGAAGTTCATTGGATTAGACAAAGGGGAATGAAGGGGAAGGGGGGATGATGTAGGAAAGACAGTAGAATGAATCAGACATAACTTTCCTATGTTCATATATGAATACACGACCAGTGAAACTCCACATCATGCACAACCACAAGAATGGGAAGTTATACTCCGTGTATGTATAATGTCAAAATACATTCTACTGTCATGTATAAAAAGAACAAAAAGAATGCATGCTCTCTGATCTAGTAACTTCACTTCATGAAATTTATAGAGATGTATATACATTTACATCATAGCATCAAATTGTCAATAGCCTAGGTGTGCAACAGTAGATTACTAAAACACTATATGGTATATCTAATAATTTACAACCTGCGAAGTCCTATTTGCTTATATGGAAAAATGTTCATTTCTTGTCAAATAAACAAAAATGGCTGAGGAGATGGAGCAGAGTTTGTATGAGGCCACTTTCCTAAGTTCAAAACAGAACTATGTGTGTGCACACAAATGCACATGAAGGATGACAATCGAAGCATTAGCAGTGCTTGCAGAAGGCTCCTCTTGGCCTCGCCTCTCCTCCACAGCTTTTTCACTTCAGTGGCTGCTGCAGGAGGAAGTGGCATAGGTCTAAGATGACAGTGTCTCGCCTCAGCTGGAAGGAGGCTCTCATTGTCCTGCAGGGCATCTATACTGTCTGAGCAGTTAGAAGACCAAGGGGGTTCAGGTCCCATGCGGTGACCCTTGAGTGATAAAGAAAGGAAGCTAGTGGATAAATATTTCAGGTATAGTATGCTAGCAAATGTTTTATAACCAACTCTCTGGCATACATAGGTCTGATTTGTAGTGTTCACCATTTCTTTGGTGTAAATAAACCCATTATGGTCAGTTTCAAGACACCAACTTGATATTACTAAGCACAAAGGTGGTGTTATAGTTTGGATATGAGGTGTCCCCCAAAAGCTCACATGTGAGACAATGCAAGAAGGTTCAGAGGAGAAATGTTTGAGTTTTCAGGGTATTAACCTAATGAATTAACCCCTGATGGGATTAACTGGTAACTAGAGACAGGCGAGGTGTGGTTGGAGGAAGTGGATAATTGGGGGCGTGGCTACGGGGTATATATTTTGTATCTGGAGAGTGCAGTCTCTCTCTGCTTTCTGATCACTATGTGAGCTGCTTCTCTCTCCCACGCTCTTCCACCATGATGTCCTCACCTCGAGCCCTGAGAAATAGAGCCTACTGTCTATGGATTGAGACCTCTGAAACCATGAGCCCTCAAATAAACTGTTCTTTCTCTACAGTTGTTCTGGTTGGGTCCTTTTTGTCACAGCAGCAAAAAAAGCTGACTAAAACAATTGGCAAGAGAGGTGCATGATAGGTTACACCATGCTGGGTCAAGCAGGCACCAGCACACTACTGGACAACTTCATCTCTTCCATCTCTTGAGTGGACAGTCTGAAACACATGGTTCGAGTCTCCTCAGGTGATAACCAGGGAGATAAAGGCCTGGTTACTCAGAGTGGTGAACAACTAGACAAACTGCCCCTGAATTGCCTTCCTCTCTTCCCCTGCTGCCCTTTCCCTAAAACTCCATTCTCATTTCCTGGGAGCACTTCCCAAGAGAAACAACCTGCCCTGGACCCCTTGTCTCGGGGTCTTCCTGGGGAATCTCAAGTAAGACAGATGTTTCATGGGGATATGACAGTTCTGGATAGTTTGTATTTTTTTAAGTTATGCTATTTACTGTTCTCAAATTCTTGCATCACACTTACATCATTTTTAAGGACAATAAATGGTAGGTAAGCCTGGTGCATGGCTGTAGTCCCAGCTACACAAGAGGCTGAAGCAAGAGGATCACTTGAGCTTATGAATTTGGGTCCAGCTGGGGCAACACAGCAAGATCCCATCTCTTATGAAATGAAATGAAATAAAATTCTGGGCCAATTCTATATACCATAGTAGTGTCCCTTGTAAATTGGAAAACATTGGACAATTTAGCAGGAGGTAGCTAACTCCATGCCTGCTGGTTCTATCATCCCATGACGGCAGATACAAGGTAAAAGGGGGAAGAAAGGATGGGACCAAAGCAAGGATTAAAGAGAAAGTTCAATTCTCCATTCCCTCTTTGTTGTTTCGCTTATTTTTTTTTAATCCTACCAAGAATCACATATAGGTATCCCCTAAACAATAATGAAAATACTAGCTACAGACAAAGAAGCTGATTCACAAAATTTAATGAGCAGAAAAAAGACTTTCAGCATACTATTCAGAGTTAGAAATAATCACTATAGATAACTGAGTTTTAAAAAACCTACCTGCTGGGCTGGGGAGATAGCTCAGCTGGTAGAGTGCTTGCCTTGCAAGCACAAGGCCCTGAGTTTGATCCTCAGTACCACAAAAAAAAAAAAAAAAAAAAAAAAAAAAAAAAAAAAAAAAAAAAAAAAAAAGTTATCTGCTAATGAAGAAGCAATGTTATTTCATTATTTTCAGGAATGGTTTATTCCAAGAAAATCTCCATAGAGATCAAAAATCTTACAATTAGAAGAGAATTTAGTTAAGCATTAAGATGGGAAAAAAAAAGGTAAAAGAATCTATAGCAATTTCACATGGCCCAGGAAAAATTTAATAGAACAAGTATTTATATTCACAACATTTTAAGAAACACATATAATAGTATTAACTCTAATAAGCATGTGTGAAAACCAAACATGGAAAAAATAATAATATTTTACTAGGGATATGAGTCTTAGAAAAATGGAGAGAGTGCCACACGAAGGGGATTGGAGACCTTAACCCAAGTCCTTTGAATCCCTTGGATGAGACCAAAGAGACCTTATCAAACCCTTATGGTTACACTTCAGGACTTTTCAGCCTATCTCTTTCCCTTTTGCTTTGTCTGGAATCTGTCTGTGTGTATGTATATGCGTATGTTCAGAGAGAGAGAGATTTGGATGATATAGATAAATATAAATGGAGGTAGATACAGTCATACATACATGCACACATACGTACACACACATACATGTATAGTCATGAGTTATTCAACAATGGGATACATTCTAAGAAATGTGGTGTTAGGTGATTTCACCATTGTGTAGATATCACAGAATACTTATATAACTAAGATGGTTACACCATTAGGCAACATGATCTTATGGGACTACTATTACATATGTGGTCCATCGCTGAATCATATTACATACACACATAGTACACATGCCATATTCATGTATATATGTACACACACACATATATGTACACGCACAAGAAAAACCTATAACTGTGGAGAGAAATGCTCTCAGAGGCTTATAAACTGAATTTATGGTAAAATTTCTTTTCTTTAAAATTTCTATGTTCTACCAAAAGACTGTTTCATAATTGCTTTCATAATCTAAAAATTATTTAAAATCAATTAAATTTTGTTGTCTTTAATCACAGTAAAAATGTATTTTAATTGAATTCAAATGGAATGTGCATTTAGCACCTCAGGTCTTTATACCTAAGTTGTCCCATCAGGACTGTTACTGCCCACCTGGTGGCAATCATCAAAATTCAATCATCTAGTGGGAGGTGCTCCTGGGAGCAGCTTTCTAAATTCAGCCTATTTCAGTGGCAGCATCTGTCACAACAGGGAAGCATAACAGCCCTGGAGCTGAAATGGAAGCATGACTTAGCAATATGTAGCAGCTTCAGGGGCTCTAAGACACAGACTCAGCGACAGAAAGCACGGAAAGCACCATCATTCTTCCCTTGGGTAACTGGAGAGTTCCTGTCTTACAGACACTGTGCCTCAGGTGCTGGTTTGAATTTTCCTTTGGCCTGGAAGAAGCTCAGAATCAAATTGTGTCACATCTTTTCCAACTCCACATGACCTTAAATGTGCATTTTGGAGATAATTTTATTTGCTTATTCATACTTTCTCTTTCAGTTGTCTATTTTAACTTTAATGTGTTATTCTGAAGTATTTTGCATCTTTACATAAATGTCTAAAATCATATCTGGAAGAAAAAAAAGGACGCAAAAATTAAAAACTAACAAACAAATTAAATGGAGTCCAGAACATGCTGTGTTCCCTCAGGGGTTTTCCTGAGCAGAGCATTGCAAAGGAACATTAAATGGAAAGGAGATCGGGTTTCTAAATATGCTCTTCCTCTGTGGGGTCAGAGTCAAGTCACTCAACTTGTCTGGACCTCAGTCTATGCAAGATTTGCTTTCTTTCCTAAAATTCTTGAAACTTCTTGTCCTAGTTTCCTTGTCTTGTCAGAGTCATAAATATTACCTGGCACCAAGTATAGGTGATGAGGTTCACTCATTCAATAAACTATGTATAGGGCTATGTGTTACAGTAAAAATCTTCACACTCTTTACCCTGGACCCAACCCCTCTGAATTAATTCTAGAGAGTTTCTTGACAAGATCTCTATCAAGACATTTATTGCCAATTCATTCATCATGGCAAAAAAAAAATTTTTCGATACAATAAATATTCAACTATTTAAAACCAGGATATGAACTTTCTCAATGTAATTTGAAAATTATAAATACTAGGAGGATGTAGACATATGAAAATGAATTTATGTATAACAAAAATATTTCTGTTTGATAGGAATATTTCTATTTGGCAACATAGAAATATTTTAATACATAGGATACATATATAATTATATACTAATAATTAAATTTTATTAAATTGTATTCAGAATACTAGAAAGGAGTGCACAAGAATTTAAATAACTGAACTTGAAGTAGAGTATTACATGTACTTTTAAGTATGCCAGAAAAAGTTAAATGATCATTGCAAATATTAAATTACTAGTTGTTTTTAACTGTTAGGTTCAAATTCAGGGATAAACTTTAACACTGGCATATCTTACTGCCCCAAAATGTGTTCAAACCATAAATTCTTCACCCATGGATCTAATAATTATACAAGAACATTTCAAGGTAAGTTACTGCCTCTCACAGTTTTAACAATGTCAGTCTTATTTTGGCTTTAGTAGAACTAAGTTATTTTCCAAGAGTTCATTTGCTTCTATCTGCTTATTCTTTACTGTAAGTCATAATTCTATGTTTTTGGCAAAGTAATCATTTCCATAGCAACCAACTGGAGTGTCTCAAGGATAGGATTAAGAATTTAAGGAAGTAATAAGCAGGAGCAGATGAAGTAATAAAAATAATCATGATGCTTGTTCCCAACAAGAAAAGAAATAATATTAGGATGAAAGTATATCCCATGGGTCTTTTTCTTTCAGAATTATTTCAGTCTTCAAAAAACCACATCAAGCCAGTCGTGGTGGCACATTTCTGCAATCCCAGTGACTTGGGAGGCTGAGGCAGGAGGATTACAAGTTCAAGTCCAGCTTTGGCAACTTAGCAATACCTTGTCTCGGACTGAAAAATAAAAAGGACTGAGGATATAACTCTGTAGCAAAGCACCCCTGGGTTCGATCCCCAGTACCAAGCACATATGAACCACACAGTATATATTCTTTTGTGCCTATCCTCTCACATTCGGTCATATATATATACATATATATAGACACATACATATGAACTTGGTACCGGGGTTTGAACGTTGAAACCAGGGGTGCTTTGCTGATATATATATATATATATATATATATATATATATATATATATATCTCCAATGGTGAGTGGTGATATATAAGATATATATATGTCATATATCGTATATATCTCAGTCCCTAGGCAATCTCATTTACTACTATATTGTGGACCACTGTGTGCCTTAGAGGTGAGGAGGAAACTAATGGAATCTCCATAACACTCTGATTGTGTACACTTCAATTGTATAGAAATACACATCGATTGCACATAGGAAAGAAATTTATAGGTATATATAAGTTATAGCGTATAGTACAATACAGAAATAAAGCTAAACTGTGTACTTTTTCTTTCCCAAACAAAAAGAATTCTTGGGGATTAGTCAGAAAAAAGCAAGCTGTTTGAAGCATTGATTTAAAGGAAGCAGGGATTAATATGTTCTACAACTTTCCGAATAAAATACATTGTGGAAAAATAAGAAATCTAAAAACATATTAATGAAAGTTGCTTACACTGCCTATATCTGAGGCAAGTTTGATGTAATAAAGTCATGCCTAACCCAAATGCTGGACTTATATCTCACTGTTACACATTTGCCCTCAGGGCTCTGTGCTAAATGTCCCTATGCTCTCAACAGGTAAAGATAGCAGACCAACATGCAGTTGGCCAATTCTTGTGAAAGTTAGTTCATCAAAAGGCCAGAAAATGGATTTTGAATATTTTTTTCATTTTGTTATAACCTACATTCAGTGAGATACATGGACCTGACATGCGCAATTTGAGGAACTTAGACAGATGTCAAATGAGGAGGTCGATGAAGTCAGCACCCCAACCAAGACAGACAACATTTCCATTGCCCCAGAACATTCCCCTGTGTTTCAGCCCTCCCCTCTCACCCTCACTGAGGCAACCACTGTTCAGGCTGTTTTCATCTCAGGTGAATTATACCTGCTTGAAAATGGAACCACACAGTGTATGTTCTTTCGTGCCTGTCCCCACACGCCCAGTTAGTTTTTGAGATTCGTCCATGTGGTTGCATATCAGTAATTTCTTCCTATCACCAAACAGTATTTGCTGTATGAATATGCATTGTCGTTTACATCTATGGATGGCTCATTTATGGTCAGTCTATATAATACCAATTGTAAATCTCAAGTCAGCCTTCCCATATGACCTATACTTCCTCTCTCATCTGATTATCCATATATTGCATTTTTAAGGATTAAAATGAAGTCAAAAATCCCATTCATTGTACTGATAGGAAAAGCCAAAATGAGAGAATTTTTGTTAAAGCAATACATTTTATTGCTTTCATATTTATATCTGGATTACTAGCTGAGCTCAGTACAAAGCAGAGATTTTCTCTTGATTGCTTGAATGAATACAGGGATTTTAGTGAACACAGCAGTTATTTCAGGGTGACAAGAGGGCAAATTTTGTGGAGCAGGTAAAGTGATTTGGACATCCATCCGCTCCACCCCCTTTCCTTGCTCCCTTCTTCTCAGGTCCTTCTCGGGACAGGGATCCTGACTTGTCTCACATGGCCTTGATTGCAGCTGGCTGTAGCAGATGGAAATGGGTCTAATAAGTTAATTCTAGGGGTTAGATAATGAGGGCTTAAGGGTTTTTCCTTGCCAAAGGGAATTTACATTTTAAAGGGGTCTCTTGCAAAGCAATGCCCAGCTTGTAGAAAGTAATCAATAGATATTATTTCCATTCCCTTGAAGAACCAAAGTTATGAGACTTTAAAAGTTAAATCAGAGGGCAAGAAAGACATTTTCAAACCTGGAGGGACTTGGTAGCATCTATTGAACTCTACTGAACACTACTGATGGCATTATAAAACAGCCAGCATGCATCCTTCTTGCCATCAAATAAAGACATAGAGAAGAATAAGACACAGAGGGGAACCCCATGTTCAAACACCCCTTAGTCTTCCTTCACTCAAGCTGAAGTTACAACTATGTGTAGTCTTTCACATACGGGGAGGAACAGGATTTTAAAATATGAACCCATGTTTCTTTTTTCCCCAAGAATTCCAAGCTAAACTCAGACTTTCTCCCAATTAAGGCAGCAGAGAAGGGTGTGTGTGTGTGTGTGTGTGTGTGTGCGTGTACACATGTCCTTTAAAATGGGTTTCAATGACAGAAATGCAAGAGAATAGAAAAAAGACACTGAATTTGTCTTAGTCCATTCATACTACTATAACAAAATACCACAAACTGGGTAATTTGCACATGATAGAAATTTATCACAGTTCTGGAGTCTGCAGAATCCAAAATCAAAGTGTTAGCCTTTGTTGTCTGGAAAGGGCCTTCTTGCTGTGTCCTCACATGGCAGAAGAGACAGAAGGGCAAAAAGGAACTTAAAGTAGTTCCCTCCTGCCCTTTTATAAAGTATTAATTAATTTTGAGGGCAGAGTCCTCACAACTGAATCACTTCCCCAAAAGCCCCACTGCCTAATCATACCACAATGGGGATCAAGTTTCAACACATGAATTTTGGAAGACATTCAGACCATAGAAGAGTTTCAAAATAGACTTGTGTTAGTCAGCTTTCTGTTACTGTAAAAATATCTGAGATAATCAACTCATAAAAAGAGAAGCTTCATCTTGGCCTACAGTTTTAGAGATTTTAGTCCATGATTGATTGGTCCCATTGTTTGGGGGACTCTGGTGGAAAGCCATTGGCACAGTTAAGCTACTCACTTCATAGCCTGGAATGAAGGAGAGAAACAGGAAGAGGAAGAGACTGGGATCCCACTGAGGCAGGCCCCAATGACCTAAAACCTCCCATGAAGGCCCACCTCCTCAAGTTTCCACCACAGTGCCATCAGCTGGCCATCAAACCTTTGACATGGATCATTGGGGGACATTCCAGCTCCAAACTCTAGCAAATAGTTTGAAACTACAGAAATAGTTTGAGATAAGGCATTTTTGAGTTTCAAAAGCCTGTATTATCAGAATCAAAACCAAGATTCTTAATTAAGAGAAGCAGGAAGTTTATAATATAATAGATAATTATAAGTTATAATTATCCCCAGATTTGTAATAAATACTTCCCAAAGGAAATGCATTCTGAGGGAGGAGGAGGAGGAGAGCTATTTAGACCCTGGTGCATGTTCCAAAGGAGCCACACCTGTTCCTGCCCAAGTCTCTGGTTGGGTAGACCCTTCTGATAAGTTTGGGGGTCTGAGAGAAATGGAGAACTCCCATTCCTTAGAGACTCACAGAGTGGCAGATCCTGCAGCCATCCCCCACGCTGGTGTAGCAGAATAGTTCCAGAAGGTGAGCCTCAGGTGGCTTCACTCCCAGCAGAGTATCTGCAACTCTTTGTTCCACCCCAGTGCCACAAGTGAAATCAGCTTGATGCCACCATAGCCTCTGTATGTCCAGCACATGCCAGGAAGCCACTCCAGAGGTGCTGGATGAAAGGTTCAGAGACCAAATTAAGACAGTCAGATCACACAACTTACCAAATCAATTCAAAACATATAGCAACAAACAGGGCGAGAAAGATGGGGTAGGGTAGTGTGCTTTACAAAGCGTATAAGCCCCCTGGCAGGAGGACCACACCACTTGACACCTGATCATACAATAGATGCTTACAGAGGTCCTATCAGCTTTGCCTGATGGTGCTGTGGCTACAAGGACCATAGACGAGAAAAGAGGCCCAGGGGACACAGGATGCTCAGAACCAACACAGACCCTTGTTTTGTAGGAGAAACACAGGCATGTTACCCTGTACAGCTGCTAGAGCTGTGTCTCACCAATTAGCCTGATGGACAGCTATGAGTTTTAACTAGCAGAGGGTACTTAGAGTCTGAATGGATGTCACCAATGGGTAGCTAATTCCAGACTTCATGAATATGGAGTGTCATATGCCTCACATGTATTTGGTATATCATGATGTGGACCCTCTGCTGCCCATGTACTTTGTGAAAACTAGGTGTTTCTTAGTTCTGTCTCTCTCTCTCTGTGTGTGTTCAGTGCGCATAGGCCTACTTACTTTATCTATGTTGAACAAGTCCTACAAATTGCTAACTTCCTTATCTACACTTAACATGTCTTATGAGTGTTATCATCCCATTTCTATTTTCTGTAATAGAATCGAATATTCCCAGACATTAGAGTAAATACATATTCACCCAGCACCCTTCCCCAGACATGGACATGCCACAAGGTCACAAATAATACTTATGGGATGGTCAACAAACCAGAGGATAGTCACCTAAGAGACTAATAATCAGAGACCAGGTAAGAACTGGGACATCTCAGCAGAGGGTGTTGGAAGTTTAAAATCCAGAGACTCTCAAAGAGCCTTGTAAAACTTAGATGCAACCTAGGGATGAAGAGAGGACAGAGACATCTGTACTTTGAGTTTACCCTACTCTGATTATGTTTACCACCACTAGGAGGAGTGGGGATTCTGGGTCTATACTGTTCAAGACGGTTGATGGTTTCTCAATTTGACACCCTAGATATAGAACATTTCTATCATCTCAGAAAGTTCTTCAGGACAGCACACTGTGTTAGATACAAACCAGGTTATGGAAAAATAAGTCGCATCCCTGGAAGACCTAAGCTTATGGACTGACGTTGTTACCTGCAGTACATATCAACATGCATCATGGGGGGCTGGGGAGATAGCTCAGTCGGTAGAGTGCTTGCCTTGCAAGCACAAGGCCCTGGGTTCAATCCCCAGCACCACAAAAAAAAAAAGAGAAAAAAAAATGCATCATCTCTGGGGTATCATCAGCTTTACTTTACTGGTTTTAACTCCACTTTCCCTTTTTTTTTTTTTTGAAGATATAGAAATAATCTTATCCACTCACTTGCTTCCACTGAGTATGATATGTGTTCAGGGACCTATGCTTTCAGGATAGCTAGTTGCTGAAAAAGGATTCATCAGAGTAGACTGAAATCAACCCTGACTGGGGTTCATATGCCAGATAAGGTGGCACCTCAGGGACTATAACTTTTTCTCTGATCAAGAAGAGTCATTAGGATGGGGGTGCTTAAACAGAGGAGGAACATGATATGATAGATGTCATAAGAGCCTCACCCTGGAGGCTGGCGTTGTGGCTCAGTGGTAGAGCATTTGCCTAATATATGTGAGGCACTGGTTCGATCCTCAGCACCACATAAAAAAATTAAGTTATTGTGTTCAGCTAGAAGTAAAAAAAAAAAAAATTAAAAAGAGGCTTACTCAGGTTTCTATATGGAGAATTAATTGAAAGGGTATAAATGGACATAGGGGGACCTCATTGCAATAATCCAGGTGGCAATGATGGCTGGTTGTCCAGGGTTGTGGTAATGGAGCAGCTGGGAAGTGTTCCTCTCCTGCATAAACCTAAGGAGAGAGCTGTAGTGTCACTGACAGGTCACAACTGGCATATGAGGAAGAGGAGAACAAAAGAAGAGTCCATGTGCTTTGGCCTAATCCCCTGGAAGAAGGGCGTTTTCATTTATTGAGTTGGGAAATCTTGCAAAAGAATAAAGGCTGGCAGAAGTGTTTTGGAACATGCCACAATTAAAATGACCCTTAAATCACCCAAGTGGCAACATTAAATAGACAGCTGGAAATACTAGTTGAGAGGAGAGGACTGGAGACACGGACAACTGGGTATCACTGGCACATAGATGGCATTTACAGTCAGAAGACTTGGATAAGATCATTTAGGGAATGAGTAGGTGGGTGAAACTGGAGAGGAAAGAGGTCTTCAGACTAACCACTGAGGCATGCCAATGTTTTGAGGTGGAAATAATATAGAAAACTGAAAAGAAGCAATTAGCAAAACATGTAAACCAAGATC
Organism: Sciurus carolinensis; assembly: GCF_902686445.1. Classification (NCBI taxonomy): domain Eukaryota; kingdom Metazoa; phylum Chordata; class Mammalia; order Rodentia; family Sciuridae; genus Sciurus; species Sciurus carolinensis. The sequence goes on along the minus strand of NC_062220.1, from coordinate 87,327,471 downwards.
ATGGGTCCAAGTGAAGCTAGTGAATGAATAAATGATAGGCTGAGGTTGATTGGTTGCTTAAGATGTGCACCAAGAATCGATCTCTGAGGTCACGGGGGCCTGGAGGGGATAGACTTCGGAAAATCATGGGGCAGAAAACCTAATTGGAATGTGTCTCAGACTCCCTGGAATGTCTGCTCATCTCTGTGAAGAATAAAAACACACAGAATTTAGCACATTGATAGAATCAATAGATGTTATACACTTGGGTGGACCAAGTGAAATGCATCATTGAGATAAATGTTTTCCACCTGGGAGACAAGAGCAACTCAAAACTAAACAAGAAAAATAATTAGACAATCAAGAATCTTGGGCTGGGGATATAGCTCAGTTGGTAGAGTGCTTGCCTTGCAAGCACATAGGCCCTGGGTTCAATACCCAGCACCACAAAAAAAAAAAAAAAAAAAAAGAATCTTGAGGCACCAACTAACTCTGAAAAGATAGCAGCTAAAGAGTCTTTGGAAATACCCAGGATTATTCATGCCACTGATGCATAACTTTTTTCTCATGTTAAATTTAATTCTCTAGCATTTAAGCTCTTGGGTTTTCAGATTTAGTCATAAACTGTAGCTGATGTCTTAAGAGAGATCACATTAATCAAACCAGGAGAGTCTGATTTGCCTCACTAGAAAGCCCTTGGGGTTTATATTGGTCAACATTTTATTGCTGTACTTTTTTTTTGGTGCAGAAGAATGTATAATTAAAAGCTCTGCCCCTTCCCATCTCATCAGAGGAAAGCTCTTCTGACCAGTGCTGGGTTTAGTTCTTCCTCATGCCAAAAGCTTGTATTTTTCTTCAGAAAAATTATTTGTAAATCAAAGAAACTAATAATCCAAAAATTCAAGAAGTTGCCAAAAAAAGGATGAAAATTTAATCCATTTTTCTTTCCCTCCTCTGAAATGTTGACAACACTTCAGTTCTTATTTAAGTTCCTTTCATAATATTATTCTTTTTTCATCAGTTTTGGCCATGACCTCCTAGTTCTACTATAATAGATAAGTACATTATTACTTGTTACATTTTTTGTACCTGAAAAGTTCCCCAAAGACCCAGGTGCTAAAGGCTTCATCTCTAGCCTATGGTATTATTAGAGAGAAGAACCTTTAAGAGGTGGGGACTAGTGGGAGGAAGTTAGGTCATAGGGGGTGTGACCTTCAAGGGAATATTGAGACCTCCATAGCTTCCTCCCTTGCCGCTTTCTGGCTTCCATGTGTTGAACAGTCTTCCTCTGCTATAGGCTCCTGCCATGAGGTACTGTGCCGTCACAGGCCCAAAGCAAAAGCCAAGTGACCATGAACTGATTGATATCTCTGAAATCATGAGCCAAAATAAACCTTTCCTTTTTTGATGCTGATTTATTCATGGCATTTTTTGCAATGAGGGAAAGCTGACTAAAATAAGACTTTTAGAAGTGTCTCCAAATACATCTGTACCCTATCTCTCTCTTCGTCCAAGATTCAGCTCAAATACACCTGTACCCTATCTCTCTCTTAATCCAAGATTCAGCTAAGTTTCTACCATAAAACAGCATAGAATAGAAGAGAATAATGACTGCTAGTTGCCTCCTGATAGCCAGACCCCTTAAAAAAAGAGCCTCAGTTTACATTTGGACACACCACCCTTCAGCTAAAAGACCACAAACCCCACTTCAACACAGTAAAGGAAACAATTAACAATGTGAAGAGAGCCAGACACAGTGGCACACCACCTGTAATCCTGGCAGCTTGGGAGACTGAGGCAGGAGGATAGTGAGTTCAAAGCCAGGCTTAGCAACTTAGTGAGGCCCTAAGCAACTCAGTGAGACCCTGTTTCTAAATTTTAAAATATATATATATATATATATGAAAAGGCCTGGGGACGTGACTCAGTGGTTAAGTGCCCCTGAATTCAAACCCTGGTACCAAAAAAAAAAAAAAAAAAAAAAAAATGTGAAGAGAGAACTCACAGAATGGGGGGAAATCTTTGCTAGCTACTCTTCCAATGCAGGATTAATATCTAGGACATATAAAGAACTCAAGAAACTTAACAAACACACACACACACAAAAAAAAAAAAAAACTCAATAAATGGGCAAATGAACTAAACAGATGTTTCTTAAAAGATTAAATGCAAATAGTCAACAAATATATGAAAAAATGTTCAACATGATTAGCAATAAGGGAAATGTAAGTCAAAACTACATGGACATTTCATCTCACTCCAGCCAGAATGGCAGCCATCAATAATACAAAGGATAGTAAATGTGGAGAGGATGTGAAAGAAAAGGAACACTTTTACACTGTTGGGATTGTAAATGTTGTGGTTTAGGTATTAGGTGCCCCCCAAAAGCTCACGTATGAAACAATGCAAGAAAGAGGTGAAACGATTAGGTTACAAAAGTCTTAACATAATCAATTCATTAATCCTCTGATAGGGATTAACTTGGTTAATGTGGGCAGGTGGAGTGAGGCTGGAGGAGGTGAGTCCTGGGGGGTGTACCTTTGGGTTTATATTTTGTCCCTGAAGTGTGGAGCACTCTCTTGTACGTGCTCTCTCTCTCTCTCTTTCTCTCTCTCTCTCTCTCCTTCCTGATTGTCATGTCTTGAGACAGCTGTCTATGGACTGAGACCTCTGAAACTGTGATTTTCCTCCTCTACTTTGTTCCTGTCGGGTCTTTCGATCACAACAGTGAAAAAGCTAAACCATAAATTAGGACAAGCCCTATGGAAATCAACATGGAAGTTCCTCAAAAGACTAAGAATGGAACCACCATATGACCCAGCTATACCACTCTTTGGTTTTTGGTCTAAAGAATTAAAATCAGCATACTCTGGCAATATATGCATGTCCATTTTTATAGCAGCACAATTCACAAGAACCAAATTATGGAATAAAACTTGTTGTCCATCAGTGGGTGAATGGATAAAGAAAATGTGGCTTATATACACAATTAAGTTGTCTTTAGTCATAAATAAGAATGAAATTGCCTGTGATCCGCCATTTGCCTGCCTCTCGCCTGTCCATCGCCTGCCTTTCACCTACCCATCACCCACCACCCAAGGTTTACCTCCCGATCGTCCGACAGCTGCCAGCAGACTGACCACAGACCTCCAGTGGAGCACCAACTGACTGCTGTTGCCTGGAAGTTCTCTGTCACAGTACCTGCAGGTTTGATTACATGTGGCTGCCGCCATTTTGAGACAACAGCCAGGCCCCATAGGACCCCTGGCCGGACTGACTGAGCCCCGTCTCCAGGATACCTCAGCCTGACAGATCACTCCCTGCCTCTGGGGCCCTCACATCGACTGACTGCTCCCTGCCACCAGGACCCCAGACCAACTGACTGTGCCCTATTACCGAGACCCCAGACCGACTGATTGCACCCAGCCTCCAGGATCCCGCAACCACACCAAACACACCCGACCTCCAGGACCCCTGCCTGACCAACCACACCCCGCCTCCAGGACCTCCAGCTGACCACGTACACACCCTGAACTGCAGCTCCCCATTTGCCAACACATTTGGAAGTCAGAGCAGCCATCTTGGATAAATCCTGGAAGCAGTAGCTCCAATCTTTAGGTGGGGCAAATCCCATCCTGAGACTCCTGCTGGAGATGTGAAGCTCATTTTCAGGTACCTCTCATGCATCAGGCTATTGAACACTGGGAGGTTTCATTACTATATGACTGTTATACTGTAGATTTTCTTTTTTCTCCTTATTAAAAATTTTAAGTTTTTATTTCTGTACTTTTCTTGCTCTCTTTTCCTTTTGTTTACCTGTCCCCTCAGAGTCTCTTTCTCCCTTTTTTGCATGCTAACATCCAATTTCTTTTGATTACACTCTCACCCTATTATCTAGAACTTCCATATATTCTTTTCTTATCCCATTAACAGCTACATTCTACATCCCTCTGCATCTTCTTTGTCCTCCATTAGAAACTGCAGACCTTATTGCAAATTTGTTTGTTTTACTAAAGATAATATTTGAACTCATTCTGTTTATTATGACAATATTGTTATTGTCCTCATAGGGGCTATTTGGTCTAGGATTGCATAGTGTCTGAATTGGGCACTGCTAATATTGATGTCCCCTTAAGGAAAAGGTTTTAGAAATCTATAGGGCCACTATAAGCCTATAGGGGGAAATCTGCAATACCCCAGATCTGCACTGCTAGAGGGGAAGATACATGAACAACATGAAAAAACAAGGGAAGAAAATGACCCAAATAAATCTAGATTCTATATTAATAGAATTCAACGTCAGTATGTTAGAAGAAATGTCAGAAAAGGACTTCAGATTATACATGATTAAGATGATTCATGAAGCAAAGGATGAGATAAGAGAGCAAATGCAGGCAATGAATGATAATACCAATAAGCTGAAAGAGCAACTGCAGGAGGCAAAAGATCATTTCAACAAAGAGATAGAGATTCTAAAAAAAAAAAAAAAAAAAACACAAATGGAAATCCTTTAAATGAAGGAAACAATAAACCAAATAAAAAACTCAATGGAAAGCATCACCAAAAGACTAGACCACTTGGAAGACAGAACCTCAGACAATGAAGACAAAACATTTAATCCTGAAAATAAAGTTGCCCAAACAGAGAAGATGGTAAGAAATCATAAACAGAATCTCCAAGAACTATGGGACATCATGAAAAGACCAAATTTAAGAATTAATGGGATTGAGGAAGGCACAGAGATACAAACCAAAGGAATGAACAACCTATTCAATGAAATAATAGCAGAAAATTTCCCAAACCTGAAGAATGAAATGGAAAATCAAATACAAGAGGCTTACAGAACACCAAATGCACAAAATCACAACAGATCCACACCAAGGCACATTATAATGAAAATACCTAACATTCAAAATAAAGATAGGATTTTGAAGGCTGTGAAAGAAAAACATCAGATTACATATAGGGGGAGACCAATATGGATAGCAGCAGACTTCTCAACCCAGACTTTAAAAGCAAGAAGGGTCTGAAACAACATATTTCAAGCTCTGAAAGAACATGGTTGCCAACCAAGAATCCTATACCCAGCAAAACTAACCTTCATATTTGAAGATGAAATAAAATCCTTCCATGACAAACAAAAGTTAAAAGAATTTACAAATAGAAAGCCTGCGCTACAGAATGTTCTCAACAAAATATTCCATGAGGAGGAAATGAAAAACAACAATGTAGGTCAGCAAAGGGAGGAACTTAGAGAAAAATCACTCAAAGAAGAAACCAAGCCATTATTAAAAACTAAAAATAAGCCCAAATGACTGGGAATACAAACCATATCTCAATAATAACCCTGAATGTTAATGGCCTAAACTCATCAATCAAAAGACATAGACTGACAGAATGGATTAAAAAGAAAGACCCAACAATATGCTGCCTGCAAGAGACTCATCTCATAGAAAAAGACATCCACAGACTAAAGGTGAAAGGATGGGAAAAAACCTACCACACACATGGACTCAGTAAAAAAGCCGGATTTCCATCCTTATATCAGATAAAGTGGACTTCAAGCCAAAGTTAGTCAGAAGGGATAAAGAAGGACATTTCATACTGCTTAAGGGAACCATAAATCAGGAAGACATAACGATAGTAAATATTTATGCCCCAAACAATGGCGCATCCCTGTACATCAAACAAATTCTTCTCAATTTCAGGAATCAAATAGACCACAACACAATAATTCTGGGTGACTTTAATACACTGCTGTCACCACTAGATAGATCTTCCAAACAAAAACCAAACAAAGAAACCATAGAACTCAATAACACAATCAATAACCTAGACTTAATAGACATATATAGAATATTATTGCATCCCTCAATGAGTGGATTCACTTTCTTCTCAGCAGCACATGGAACCTTCTCGAAAATAGACCATATGTTATGCCACAAAGCAGCCCTTAGGAGATGCAAAAAAACAGAGATACTGCCTTGTGTTCTATCAGATCATAAAGGACTGAGAGTAGAAATCAATGACAAAATAAAAAACAGAAATTACTCCAACACCTAGAGACTAAATAATATGCTATTGAATGAAACATGGATAACAGAAAACATCAGGGAAGAGATAAAAAAGATTCGTAGATGTCAATGAGAATGACGATACAACATATCAAAATCTCTGGGACACTATGAAAGCAGTACTAAGAGGAAAATTCATTGCATGGAGTGCATTCCAGAAAAGAATGAAAAGTCAACAACTAAATGACCTAACATTACAGCTCAAAGCCCTAGAAAAAGAAGAACAGAATAACAGCAAAAGTAGTAGAAGACAGGAAATAATTAAAATCAGAGCTGAAATCAATGAAATTGAAACAAAAGAAACAATTCAAAAAATTGACAAAACAAAAAGTTGGTTCTTTGAGAAAGTAAACAAAATAGACAAACCCTTAGCCACACTAACAAAGAGGAGAGAGAAAACTCAAATTACTAAAATTCACAATGAAAAAGGAAATATCATGACAGACACCACTGAGATACATAACATAATGAGAAGCTACTTCAAAAATCTGTATTCCAACAAAATAGAAACTACTGAAGACATTGACAAATTTCTAGAGACATATGCTCCTCCCAAACTGAACGTACGCAATTTAAACAGATCAATATCAAGCAATGAAATAGAAGAAGCCATTAAAAACCTACCATTCAAGAAAAGCCCAGGACCAGACGGATTCTCAGACAAGTTCTACAAGACCTTCAAAGAAGAACTCATTCCAATACTTCTCAAAGTATTCCAGGAAATAGAAAAGGAGGGTGCCCTACCGAACTCATTCTATGAAGCTAATATCACCCTCATACCCAAACCAGGAAAAGACACATCAAGGAAAGAAAATTTTAGACCAATATCTTTGATGAATATAGATGCAAAGGTCCTTAATAAAATATTGGCAAACCGTATCCAAAAACATATTAAGAAAATCGTGCACCACAATCAAGTGGGGTTCATCCCTGGAATGCAAGGATGGTTTAACATCCGTAAATCAATAAACGTAATCCATCATGTCAATAGACTTAAGGATAAGAATCATATGGTTATTTCAATTGATGCAGAAAAAGCATTCAACGAAATACAACACCCCTTCGTGCTCAAAACACTAGAAAAAACAGGGATAGTAGGAACATACCTGAACACTGTAAAGGCTATTTATGCTAAACCCATGGCCAACATCATTCTTAACGGAAAAAAACTGAAACCATTCCCTTTAAAAATGGGAACAAGACAGGGATGTCCTCTTTCGCCACTTCTATTCAACATTGTCCTCGAAACTCTAGCCAGAGCAATTAGACAGATTAAAGAAATTAAAGAGATATGAATAGGAAAAGAGGAACTTAAGCTGTCACTATTTGCTGATGACATGATTCTATATTTAGAGGATCCAAAAAACTCCTCCAGAAAACTTCTAGACCTCATCAATGAATTCAGCAAAATAGCAGGCTATAAAATCAACACGCATAAATCTAAAGCATTTTTATACGCAAGTGATGAAACATCTGAAAGGGAAATGAGGAAAAAAACTCCATTTGCAATAGCCTCAAAGAAAATAAAATACTTGGGTATTAATCTAACCAAAGAGGTAAAAGATCTCTACAATGAAAACTACAGTTTCTTTCATTGAAGAAAGAAATTAAGGAAGACCTTAGAAGATGAAAAGATCCCCTATGTTCTTGGATAGGCAGAATTAATATTGTCAAAATGGCCATACTACCAAAAATGCTATACAGATTCAATGCAATTCCAATTAAAATCCCAATGACGTACCTTACAGAAATAGAGCAAGCAATCATGAAATTCATCTCGAAGAATAAGAAACCCAGAATAGCTAAAACAATCCTTAGCAGGAAGAATGAAACAGGGGGTATCGCAATACCAGAACTTCAACTATACTACAAAGCAATAGTAACAAAAACGGCATGGTATTGGCACCAAAATAGACAGGAAGATCAATGGTACAGAATAGAGGACATGGACACAAACCCAAATAAATACAATTTTCTCATACTAGACAAAGGGGCCAAAAATATGCAATGGAGAAAAGATAGCCTCTTCAACAAATAGTGCTGGGAAAACTGGAAATCCACATGTAACAGAATGAAACTAAACCCCTATCTCTCACCCTGCACAAAAATCAACATGCAATAGATCAAGGACCTTGAAATCTGACCAGAGACCCTGCATCTTATAGAAGAAAAAGTAGGTCCAAATCTTCAACTTGTTGGCTTAGGATCAGACTTCCTTAACAGGACTCCTATAACACAAGAAATAAAAGCAAGAATCAACAACTGGGATAGATTCAAACTAAAAAGCTTTCTCTCAGCAAAGGAAACTATCAGCAATGTGAAGAGAGAGCCTACAGAGTGGGAGAATATCTTTGCCTCTCATACTTCAGATAGAGCACTAATTTCCAGAATATATAAAGAACTCAAAAAACTCTACACAAAGAATACAAATAACCCAATCAACAAATGGGCCAAGGATATGAACAGACACTTCACAGAAGAAGATCTACAGGCAATCAACAAACATATGAAAAAATGTTCAACATCTCTAGTAATAAGAGAAATGCAAATCAAAACCACCCTAAGATTCCATCTCACCCCAATTAGAATGGTGATTATCAAGAATACAAGCAACAATAGGTGTTGGAGAGGATGTGGGGAAAAAGTTACACTCATTGCTGGTGGGGTTGCAAATTAGAGCAGCCACTCTGGAAAGCAGTGTGGAGATTCCTTAGAAAACCTTGGAATGGACCCACCATTTGACCCAGCTATCCCACTCCTCGGCCTATTCCCAAAGGACTTAAAATCAGCATACTTCAGAGATACAGCCACATCAATGTTCATAGCTGCTCAATAATAGCCAGATTGTGGAACCAACCTAGATGTCCTTCAATTGATGAATGGATAAAGAAACTGTGGTATATATAGACAATGGAATATTACTCAGCTATAAAGAATAATAAAATTATGACATTTGCAGGCAAATGGATGAAATTGGAGAATATCATGCTAAGTGAGATAAGCCAATCTCAAAAAACCAAAGGATGAATGATCTCACTGATAAGTGGATGATGACACACAATGGGGGGTGGGAGGGGGGCAAGAATTGAGGAAGGAGGGACTGTAAAAAGGGAAAAGAGGGTTGGGAGGGGTGGGGGGGAGTGAAAAAATAACAGAATCAATCAAACATCATTACCCTATGTAAATGTATGATTACGCAAATGGTATGCTGTTACTCCATTTACAAACAGAAACAACATGTATCCCATTTGTTTACAATAAAAATAAATAAATTAATTTTAAAAAAGAATGAAATTATGTCATTTGCAGGAAAATGGATGGAACTTGAAAACATTACGTTAAGTGAAATAAGCCCAACTCAGAAAGTCAAGGGTTGTATGTTTTCTCTCACATGTGGAATCTAGAGAGGAATAAGGAAAAGAAAAGTTGTGAAAACTGATGAGGAAATCAGTAGAGTAGAGGAAAGGAACTTGAGGGAGGGAAGAGGGCTAGGAAAGAAAAAATACTAGTGAATGATGTTGGACAAAGTATATTGTTATATTTTGTGCATATATGAATATGTAACAACAAATCACACAATTATGCACAACCATTATTGTCAAAAAAAAGATCACAAGCCTCATTCTCCCTTGAAGCTATGTTGGCCATGTGATTAAGCTCTGACCAATGAGATAGAAACGAAAGTATTATGTAGAACATCTGAGTAGCCTTTCCAAAAGGAAGGGGCTCCTTTTCCACCTGTTTTATTCTGCTGCCTACAACTAGGATATGATATCCGGAGCACCAGCAACCATGTTAGACAATGAGGAGAAAGAACATGAAAACTGGAAGAGCCCCTAACCCTGAAGACCCAGGAATTTCATATTCCTTTTTTATAGAAAAGATGAATAATCTTCTAATCATAAATCACTACTTTGTGATTTAAATTTTAAATTTTTAAATTTTTGGAAGTTTAATTACATGATTTAAATTTTTGGAATTTGAATTACATGGAGACAAATCCAATCCCTACTGATTTGTGAAAACCTATACACTTTCACCACAGCACAGCATTCAAGACACAAAGCCTCTGTGTTACTGCTGGATTTATCACTCTTTATTGTCACTTGTTAGTGCTCCTTTGGACATCCTTTGAACTTGATGTCAGTACCAAAGTTTCTCAGTCTCTCGCAGCAGCACTGATTCATTGAAGGAGAACAGGATCTGGAGTCAGATGGTCAATCCTGGCTCTGCCTCTTAAACCTTGCTGAGCCTCACCTTCTTCTGTCACAGGGTCATGACAGTTCCCCGCCTGCAGGAAGATGAAAGGAGACGAGGCGTGAGACACGCAGAGAGGTGACTGGCATACGGCACACAAAGGCTTCCTCCTGCTCATTTGAGGTCTCTCTTGGGAACTCAGGTCAAAAATGAATTAATTGGTAACATCCTTAATTATTTCATGGAATCTACAGGAAACCTGCAACATCCTGGTTTAGAAGAATCTGAGTCAGGTTATCAAGTCCAGGGGGGCAGGGACCGTCTTATTTACTAAGGTCTCCCCATTGTCTACAGACGGTAAGCCCTCAGGAACGAATGAATGGAAACGTGGAGAGTTCCTGGCCCCAGCACTTCAATAGTACCCTGAACACAATCCAGGCTGGCTATAGGCCAGGGTTACGCCAAAGCCACCCATCGGAACTACATGAGGATCCCCTGAAGCCAGTGCCAGACCAGTCTCCAACGCATCCCCCCAGCCGTTTCAGGGTCCTTGAACTCTGCAAGCTAAAAGAGGGTACAGTATACTCAACCATCACAACCAAGCTGCAGGAATGGGAAGGAAGGAAGTCCTGGCTGGCGCAATAGAAGCAAGCGGCACAGCCGGCCTCACTCCAGGTACCCAGGGAAGAGTCAGTTCCTTTCAAACTTTTTTTCCTCCTCTTCTTGGGAAGACTATGACTGGGTGGCAAATTCTGTGCCCAGCCCCCAATTTACCTGCTCTCTTAAGAAGAACTCTTCTCTGCCTGTCCCAGAGTGCTTCTCAGTTAATTATTGAAAATTGCTATGAGGCACTTTACAAAATATAATATCCCTCTGGTGACTCTGGTAGATGCCTCAGGAGAGTGGCAGCATTTCCTCTCCTAACTATTTTTACAATTTGAAAGGTTTAATTGAAGCGCCAGAGCAATTCCCCTGGAAATTCCCTCCGAAGTTCTCTGTGATAAGCAGGAAACAAGTTTGAGCATCTCAAACCCCAGGTTTCGAGAAACAGGTGCAAGCCCTGCGCCCCACATTCCAAAGACAGCATCGGCATGACCTTTGATCCACTGTTGTTGATCCACCAGCAATTTTCAGGGAGCAGATTTTGCAGAGGAGGTGAATTTAGTATGTGTAAAAAGATCTGGAGTGCAAACCATAAGAAGAACAGGGGCCCCTTCCCCAGATGGGGCAGTTTTTATCCCAGTCAGAGTCCCCTTCCCCTGATGGGGTGGGGGTCCTCACCAGGGGGGTCACAAACAGAAGGCATGTAGGTCCCTGGGGACCACACACCATTCGGTCCTTCTTTGCTCTCTTATCTTCCTGGTCTTCTATGGACCTTCACAACTTTACTACTCAGTTTTGGGAAGAAAGACTTAAACATATTCCAATAATGGTAAGCCTTGAAAAATCATGCCAAGTGAAAGAAACCAAGCACAAAAGACCACTAATGATATGGTCCATTTATATTAAGTTTTTAGAATAGGCTAATCTATAGAGACAGGAAGTGGATTTGTGGTTACCTAGGGATGGGTGAGAGGATAGAGGAATGGGGAATGAGAGCAAAAGGGGATGAGTTTCTTCACTGAGGTGGTGGAAACTCTCTAAGATTGACAATGATGTCTGCCCAACTCTGAAAATTCCCCAAACCATTCAACCTTACACTTTCATATATAGTATGTGAATTTATCTAAATAAAGCTCCTACAAAAATCCTTTATGACTGCTTTTTAAAATCACTTTATACTTTTATATAAAACTTTGCATAATTCTTATTTCAATTCTATTCCAGAAAGAACACTCTGTGCAGGGTTGGGCAAGTGAATTTATTTAATTGACATAATTCAGAGTTTCCAACAGCTACTCCCGAGGATAACAGATTTTTAACTGATTAATAATGTTAACAATGACTCTTCTTTTTAAAAGAATTTCCATAGTCAAGGAAATTTGGAAATGACAGAGTTAAACAAATTTATGTAGACTCTTTCTGCTGGAGGCTTAGAGTTTTAATAGGCAGACATGCCTTGTGAATCTGTAAGGAGGGAGTAGGGCATTCATGGTTTACCAAACTGATTTAACCTCGAAGCCTTTCGTTACAGAGCGTCATGCAGAATCAGCCTCCCATCCTGTGTGCGCTGGTAAAAGCTGGTATCAGTCTTCAGACTCAAAAGGAACCCTGGAAACAAATCTTAGCATGCAAAAATTAATCACACAACTACCATTTTCATTTACATGTCCGCATCTGTGTTTTTTAAAGTCCAATGAAAACCACCAGTTTTGCTTTCTAAACTCTTTTCACTCTATATTTAAGACTTTTAAATATAAAGAGTGATTTATAATAGAAAGTACCTCTCTGGTGTAACTGGGGCTGCTTCGGTGAAATGGAATTTGTATTATTTTTTCTCCTGAAATAGAAAGGCACTCGAAGAACATATGAAAATCCTCAGTAATCCTTCTGTCCCTGGCCCGTGGGTCAAATCATTCTTTCAGAACTTCACTTTCTGCATTTCTCGGCAAAGATGTATTGGCAGACTAAACTGGAAAGCTTTCAAATTACTCAGACTTTATTAATTTTTACAAAATATGCTTTGAAGTATTATAATAAATCATTCAACGTCAATGGCACATTTGAAATTTGTGAGCATGTGTTTGGGGGCCTTGCTCTTCCTCACTGCCCTGTTCTTCCCTCTTTGCAACATTACGGAAAATACAGCAATCCAGGTTGACACCTTTCCCCTATCACTGCCTCCCTGCTTCAGTTCTATTGCCCAGACTCATTTAGAAATAACGATGTACGAGAGAAAGGAAGAGCTGGGAGCAGTGGTGCACACCTGCAGCCCCAGCTACCTGGGAGGCTGAGGCAGGAGGATTGGTTGAACTGAGGCGGTGGAGGCCAGTCTGGGCAACACAGTGAGACTCCAGCTCAAAAAGAAAAAGAAGAAAGAGAAGGAGACTATTGATGACTAAGTATAATAGCAGGATAGAATCTGAGAAAACTCTGAGGAAAGCATCAGGCAGAGAACCCTTAGACATTCACCTCAGGATGTCACCTATCAGTAGCTCTGTCTGGCAACTAGTGACTCGAATCACTTGTACAGGATTTCCCATTTTATGCAGCACTGTCATTTGCAGTATCTTACTTAATCCTCAAAAGAACTAAGAGAGAAGTCTCCCCTTTCCCTATTTTACAGATGGCAAAATTGAGGTCCAAAGAAATTAAGAAACAGATCAGATGTTCTCAGAAAATTGTACAACAATTTGACTCCAAACCTTCTGAAATCAAAAGGTAACTGTTAGAAAAACAGACTGGGAAGAAATTAGGGAAGTCCTCGAAGGACAGAGAAGCTTGTACTTTTTCCTTGCAGGTGGTGGTGGTGTTCATTTTTGTCTTACCTAAAAGTACACAGGTATAATATGCTCAAGTAAATGAATTAGCCATTTCGAATTCTCTTAAGAAAAGTTTCCAGTATGCCTAATTCTCAAATGAGTTCAAATAATCACAATAGGCATCAAATGTTTTAGTTGCCATTCCTTAGCCAGTCTTAGATGTTCATTGTGCAGTGAGTCTAGGATCTGTTTTGAAGAGGTCTAGAGTAGTTAGTCACCAAGGATACAAATAAACAAATTGCCAAACCCTAGGTCTCCACTTCAAAGCTTCCTATTGGGACAGGAAGCAATGTGAAAGATAGTTCTAAGTTCAGTATTGTATATTAACTTACTAATGTTGTTGATGCATATTAACTGATTAGGCATTAATGCCAGGGGCTGGGCAGTCAATCAGCAGAGAAGACCTGTCCCTACCTTTGCAAAACTGGTAGCCAAACACAGCAAAAAGTCCTGGCAAATTCAGCACCCTGTATTAAGGACAGATAAAAAGCATAGAGGGTTCTGACACACCTGTAATCCCAGCAGCTGGAGAGGTTGAGGCAGGAGGACAAGTTTGACTCCAGCCTCACCTACTTAGCGAGGCTCTAAACAACTTAGTGAGACCCCTTCTCAAAATGAAAAATAAAAAGGACTGAGAATGTGGCTTTGTGGTTTGGCACTCCTGAGTTTAATCCCCAGTACAAAAGAAGGAAGGGAGGGAGGGAGAGAGGGAGGGAGAGAGAGAGAGAGAGAGAGAGAGGGAGAGAGAGAACACAGAGGGCCATGGGAGTACCTCCCCTCAATAACTTAGGGCCAGGAGGTTTCCTTGGTGAGGTGACTTACTGGCTGAAGGGACAGGGGGAGTACAGTGGCATCAGGACTGGAAACAGGGATTCTAATCCTAGCTTTGCATTGGACTTACCCAGAAAGCTTTTAAAACTCCTGCTTCTAGATCCCACCCAGGCCAATCCCCCTGAGTCTCAGTGAATGAGGTCCATCTAGGACCTTGTTTCTGTAATTCTCTCCAAGTGAATCTATCATGTGGCCAGGTTTGAGAATCACTGATTTATACCTTTATTAAAACGATTTCAGAGTAGAAACCATGTGAAACATCTCCACTTGCAATTCCTCTGTGTAAATTCAAAATAAAATAATTTTGAAATTATTTTTAATATCTATAACATGACTCATCTTAATTATCTTAGATTTCACAAATATTTATGGGATGAGGAAGACAAATTTTCTTTACAAAGACAAATATGTGAATCTGAATAGTCAGAATATTGCCAGCTTTTCCTAACAGCTGGGAGAAAAAGATTTTGAGGGACTTTGTATTCTCCTTTCAGGGCAGCAGGAGAACTAGTGTTCCTTGGCCTGCTGAAATTATGAGTGGTCATGCGACTTTTCTGAACTGATAAACAGTGAGCAGAAGAGTTGTTTGTCCCTTCCACGAGGAAGTGTTTTTCAGCTGGCCATCTCACATTCTTCTTCCCACCTCAGTGATCCCTGAGGACTTGTGCTGAGAGGAAACCATCACAAGACAAGGGACAGTGAGGTCAGAGCAGCCTGGATTCTTGAGCCTCTGCACAGAGAGTAAGCCTTACAGAACCATGAAGCATTGGTTGTTTTAAACCACTAAGATTTTAGAGTATTACTGCAATATAACCTACCATCACTGAATAATTACCTCCTCACCCAGGTAGATCTCTATTTTTTGTTTTCTTCCCCTCATCCACAGATCTTTCTGTTCACATACTTATCCATGATCAGTATTGCCATTAATCTTTTTCTTTGTTTCTCTACATTTTCCTTTCTGTCTTTCTTTCTCCTTAAGCACTGTTTGAACTGAACTGGAAGTATGGTTATGAACTCTTATCTATATCATCTAGATAGAGATATTGAGTATCATCTAGATACTCAATAAAGTATTAATTATGATAATAATGCCTACACTGAAAACACTAATTAAGTTGTACATATACCAAGTACTTATTTTTGGTAATATGTCAAAGTCCCACTAAACATCAAGTTGCCATTCAAGAATCAAAAACATATGAAATATATATATATATATATATACATACATATATATACATATATATATATATATATATATATATTATGAATGTGAATGTTTCTATGTTCTATCATAGTTCCATGAGGGATAATAAAGGCAATAAACAAATAGCAGTAAGTTTGCTAAGCATGCAGATGTCTAAAAATCATTTTCCACTAACAGAAGAAAGAGATTTTAGGGGTGGGAAATGACTGATCTCAGGACTGGAAAAGGAAGAGCACAATTCACTTTTGCTTTTTACGTTTGGTCTGAAAGACAATTTAATGCCAGGAAGTAATGAAGTACACAAAAATGATGGGGCATGTCAGAAGGACATGGAGGCCAGTTTGAACCACTGGGCAAGCTCAAGATTGGATGAGCATTAAAATAAATTAGTGATAAGAATTGATTCCAACCCATTGAGTCAAATATCATTGAGATTTAAGCAAACACACGAAGAGGGAGAAGAGAAAGTTCTGTATGCCAGTAATTAAATGTGAAAGGAATGATAGAAATAAAAAATTATCATTTGGCAAACAATCACAGTAACGATTCATTCAAGCAAGAAACATCAATAAATGTAAAATCTATAGACAAATGTTAGGTGACAAATGGAATATTTACATAGTCTCCAAGTATCTTTCCATAAAAGACATCTTCATTATAAAGGGAAAAGATATCTCAAATTATATGATATAAGCTCTGGTACATTTACTTTATCTTTAATGAAAGATCTTAATATTTTAAGCCTACACTTATTTAATGTTTTGTATATTGCAGTTTCACATCACTTAATGCTTTCAGAATAGGGATGGATTCCAGGGGAATACAGGTGTGGCAATTAGACACAGGTATGATATAAGTGATTTACTGAGAATTTATTTTCATGTTGCTCTTTAGTTATTTAAATAGATATCCAGAGCATATGCCAATAGAATACGAATCTAGAGCTCATTGAATACAAAATATGAAAGAAAAAAAAAACCTAAGCACTAAACTTTTTCCATATGTTTATCATAACTCTTTAGCCAAAAGAAAGTCAAAAGTTTTTTTTTAAACTCACCCTCAAAAAAATTCAAAATATTATTTTTTTCTTGTTATATGCATTTTGTAAAATGAAGAAAGAGGAGAAAATCCTAATAAGCAAAGGAAAGTTATTTTTCTTAGTATCAATCTGTGCCACAAAGGGCTGCCCTTCCACTTGCTAGTAAACAGGCATCCTGAGTCCAATCCCAGAACGTACCACCTTCTGGGCCAAATTCCACATTCATCTACCAGAAGGGACACCAGAGGAAGTTCAAAATCTAAGCTTCATAAGTCTAGGGGCTAATGTCTAAGTGAACTGCAGAGAAAAGCTTGGGTCCCAGATCAACTCTCCTCCCTGGAAACAGGTACAAATGATCCCACTCTAAGTCCAACCCAGCAAGGTCCTCACCCCAATCACAATCTCATTGCCACAATTTCTAGGCAAACCAAGATGGCATTTGCATATATAACTTTAAGAACTTCCTTCCCCTAAATCCAAAGTGTTATCAAGGAAAGCTATGGTAGACTCTAATACATTGCTAATGCATTGGAGTATAACTTAGCAAAGCTCTCAAAAGTTAAACAAACAAACAAACAAAAAGCATAACATATTTTGATTCTGAAATCCATTTCTGAGCACTTACCATACCCAAAGTTGTATGTATATCTATATTTTACATATAGACATATATATATATATATATACAAACAAATACACACACACACATAATTACATGATGTACACATGGTAGATTAGAATTCATTCATTGCAATATTATTTATAATATAAAAAGATTAAAAACAACCTACATGTCCATCATAGGGGTCATTAGGTAACATTGGTATACATATGATAGTAAAGTACAACTGTTAAAAAAATTATACTGCTAGTTTTGGTAATGGCAAGATAAGTTACTCAGACCAACCTTCACACAAAAGCATTTTTAAATGCTGAATTAAATACTTAAAAACTATATATCCTTTAAGACAAGGATCCAACAAATGAAGGTGATATCTGAGTGAAAGCAAGACCCCAGATAGGTAAATGAATGCAGTAGCCACCTCTGTCCTGAGATCACTTTCATTCCCAGCAACTTTGGAACTTCTCTTTTCTTGGGGTAAAGAAATCAAAGCACAGGCCAGGTGGAGAATATCTTGGAAAATCCCACAATAAGGAGGTACCCCCGGGGAAGACTGAATAAGAAATAAAACCAACACTGATCCCAACCCCAGGAAACTGCAAAGAAAGTTGCCTTTATGCTGGGATCGGGGGAAGGCCAGCCTGAGTTTGGGTTTTTCCTTTTCTAGTACACTGAGTAGCCCTCCCGAGAGTTTTACCTCAAATTTATATTGTGTGGGTGGTCCAAAGGAATCTGAAGCTACGAATTTAAAGTGATCAGAGACTAAAAGCAATTATTAAATGTTATAATATCAAAACAAGTCCTCTCTAGAGAGGACACACCCCACATATCATTTTTCAAAGACAATGAGAAACACACAAAGATAAACACCCAAGAATATTAAGTATCATAAGCACGAAAAACAAAAACATCAGAATGTACAAACAGATCAATTTAACTGAGATATTGGAATTATTAGACACAGCTTGAAAATGTGTAGACATTGAAAACATAAAAAGTGATCTAGTGTCTTTTAAAAAGAATGAAATCGAATGTCTAGAAAAGAACCATTAGCTCAAATTAAAAACTCAATAGATGAGTTTATCAGTAGCTTTAGACACAGATTAAAAAAAAAAAAAAAAAGCCACGATCCAGCAAAAGAAAAAAAATGGGAAAAAAATGGAAGATTAAGAGGCTTGGACTATAGACTGATAAGATCTAACATACATTTAATAGACGTGATATTTTCAAGGTGCTGAAAGAAAGGAGCTGCCAATGCAGAATTTTATACATGTCTCAGTGATGATAACTTGTAGAGATAAGGGCAATTAAGACCTTTATATAGAAAAGGAACACGAGATAGTTTACTACCAGCTGACCCTCAACCAAAAATTTTGAAGAAGGTACTGCAGTCAGAAAGCAAGTAAACCCAGAGGGATGTACAGATGTAAGAAGGATTCACATGTAAAAAGGAATGAAAATGAGAGAGGAGGGCTGGGGAGATAGCTCAGCTGATAGAGTGCTTGCCTCCCAAGCACAAGGCCCTGAGTTCGATCCCCAATACCACAAAAAAAAAAAAAAAAAAAGAAAGAAAGAAAATGAGAGAGGACATAAGAACGGCAAGCAGAGGGGAGACGGGTGATGGCACAAGGGGAGGGAAATAAGAGAGAAGGTCAGCCAGGCACAGTGGCACATGCCTGTAATCCCAGTGGTTTGGGAGGCTGAGGTAGGAGGATAGCGAGTTAAAAGCCAGTCTCAGCAACTTAGCGAGACCCTGTATCTAAATGAAATATAAAAAGGGCTGGGATGTGACTTGGTGGCTGAGCAAACCTGGGTTCAATCCCCAGTACAAAAAAAAAACATGAGAGGTGGATGAAATATTTGTGTGAACCCAGCCCACACCGACAGCAGTCCCACCGACTTTCTAAGAAAGACTGACAGAGGTCCAAATGCAGAATTAGTTCCCACAAAACTCAAACCACCAGTTAGAAACTGGTCACAGAGGATGATGATGTTATCAGTAGGCCTGAGGGGAGAGGGCTGCCCAACATCCTGAACTAACATCTTGAAGAAAAGAAAATGGAATAGCTCCTGAAGATTCTCCCAAGAAGTGGTTGTAAATCTTGACAATGAATAAGAAAAAAACTGCAGTCCTTATATGGAAATAAGAGTGAAGATGGTGGCCATTTAGCTGGACCTCGGCAGGTGGCTGGGCCTTGATGTAGTCACCATATTTCAGGGTTCCCTCAAAGCCACAAGTCCCAGTCCTCAATTCATCAGTAGTCTCAGAAGCAAACAGACTTTTAAAGATTGTCTCTTGGTTGCCCATTCACTAAAGCACGGCCTCCCCAGGGACCAGCATACTGGCTTCCACTTGTAGGGTCCCTGATGCCAGAATCAGGTGAAATAAGAATAGATGTGGGCATTTTCTTGTATGCAACTTAAGAAACTCTGGATGGATGACTTCTGTATATTGACAGCTGGTTGGTTAAAGGAGCAAGTTTTTGTTTTGTTTTGTTTTTAGCATATATATGTTTACATGATCTAATAATTTTCAAGTCTTTGGTTTGAATTATCAACAAAATTTAGTTAAAGTGATTGTTCCCACTTCTCTGAAAACTCTTGTCTCATAGAGGTAGGTAGTGCTGGGTCCTCTCCTCTGTTCTTGGTGTTACCATAAGCCTCAACCATACCCACCTTCTCCTACCTTAATTATACACGCTGCCTCCAGGTGCTCAGCCTTATCACAACTTCAATTCCTTGCTGTTGGCTTCTCTGGTCTCCCAGGAAGTGGTGTTTCCTGAGTCAGGAATAAGCCTCCAATCAGATTCCTGCAGGAAGTAGAGATACTCTGCCACTCAGGTCAGCAACTCATCCCAGTCACCCCAGCACTTTCTCCAATGTCAACACCAAAATATTCATCCCCAGAGAAACCTCTCAGTCCTGGGCAAACTGGGGCAATGGGCCCCCTTAGCTGTCACCAGCATGGCTGATCTTCCATTCCCTTAGGGACCAAATGACTTTGAAATGAAATGAAGAAAAATTCTGATTGCATAGAACTTTAATAAAAATAATGATAAGAATAATCAAGCAACACATTTAACAATTACCCTGGGCTGGTCACTGTTCTAAGCAGACTGTCTATGCAGATTTATTTAACCTGTTATAACACCTTTTTAAAATTCCATTTCAAGGATGAGAAAACTGAGGCTCAGGGAAGTTAAGTAACTTGCGCAAGATCACAGAGCTAGTATGTGGTACAGCTAGGATTCCAAGCCAGGTAATCTGGCTTTTGCTATTTCATAGTTCCACATAATTTTTAATCTGCAAATATTGTGTCCTCTTCTTCCATTTCTTTTATTTTCCCTGCTGGTTACCTCTTGGCTCTCTTTGCTTATAAATGTCCTCTTTGCTTCTGTCCCATTCATATGCTCATCCCTTCATTCAGTACCTGCAGGGTGCCCCTCTGTGCCAGCAGCCTCAGGAGCCTGCAGTATGCAGGGTGCCAATAGATATGGAAGACAAAAGCAGAGCACAGAATTTTCTCTGTGTGTGGTGTCTTTAGTATCTCAATAATATTTCAAAGCAATCCTGGGTCCAAAGAAATAGCTAAGGGTTGTGTTTATTATTTTAGTTCCAAAGAACTTAATAATAGCAGCTTATGTGATATCTGAAACTTATTTCTGTTTTCTTTCAAAAATTAAAAGATCCTGTAGTGGGATTTATTCCCTGTGGTCTTCTGGGGCACCATGGTTTGGGAAAAGGATGGTTAAGTGCTCAGCTCCGAGAGTCCTTTGCTCGGTTTGGGATCTTGGTCCTTCCCTTTCAGTGTGAGTTGGGGTGTGTAATGAGGCCTCCCTGAGCTTTAGCTTCCTCACCTGTAAAGAGAATTATAGTAGAAGCTTCTGTGGTTTGGAAGTGTTCCCCAAAGGCCTCTGTGTCCAAGGCTTGGTCCCCAGTCTGTGGTTCTATTGGGAGGTGGTGGAACCTTTAGCAGGTGGGGCCTAGTGGAAGAGCACTGGGGGCATGGCCTTGAGGGGACCTTGGGACCCAGCCCCTTCCTGCATATCTTCTTGTTTTCTGCCTGCCATGAAGTGAATGGCTTCCTCTGCCACACACTTCCATTATGATGTGTGGCCTCACTATAGACCCCTGCCCCACCCTCCCCAAGACATAGGCCAACCAATTATGGATTGAGACCTCCAAAACTGTGAGCTAAAATTAACCTTTCCTTTTAAAAGTTCATTATCTCAGGTATTTTTTCACAATGACAAAGAGCTCACTAACATAGTAACTATCTCATAAAGATGTGGCAAGTCCTTCAACAGATGAATAGATAAAGAAAATGTGGTACATATACACAATGGAATATTACTCATCCATAAAGAAGAATGAAATTATGGCATTTGCTGGTAAATGGATGGAACCAGAGACTATCATGCTAAGTGAAATAAGTCAGTCCCCAAAAAAACCAAATGTCCATGTTCTCTCTGATATGTGGATGTTGACTCATAATAGACGGGGAAGATGGAGGAGGGGAGGTTCACCAGATTGGACAGGGAGGGAGTGGGGGAAGAGAGCGAGGATGGAAATGGGAAAGACAGTAGAATGAATCTGACATAACTTTCTATGTTCATACATGAATACACAACCAGTGAAACTCCACATCATGTTCAACCACAAAAATGGGAAGTTATACTCCATTTATGTACAATATGTTAAAATACATTTTACTGTCATGTGTAACTAAAAATAACAAATAAAAAGTTTTTAAAAAAAAGATGTGGCAAGAATGTAATGAATATATACTTTCAGAAAAGGATCAGCATTCAGCCCTTAGAATGCACCTTCCACAGGGCAGAGATTGGGGTCTGTTTTGTTGAGTGCTATTTCCCAGCACCTAAAACAGTGCCCAGCAATCAGTTCCTTTTCATTGTTGAATAACATTCCATTACACTGACACACCACATCATGCTAATCCACTCATCAGACTCTTAGATTATTTCCAGTTTTTGTAATGAATAATACATATGAATACATATGTACAAGTTTGTGTGGCCACAGTTTCAATGCTCCTTCCTATTTCTTTTATTGCATTCTCATATTTCAATCACAAGGAAGACATGTCATCTTAAATCTATTGTAATTAATAGAGAGCAGACCACAAAGATTACAGCAGGTAAGAAGTAGGAACAAGGTCCACACTGAGTTCGTGGATGAGAACTTCGTCGTCATGGGAACTGGTGCTTCTGGTACTCAACACATTGTACTTTGCAAGCAGGTCTTCTGGGCTTTTCCTGCAGGTTTCACCATAGGTTGCCTTGGGTGCCGTGTGAGTTTCGGCAGTGTGAGTTTCGGCAGACCAGCTCACAGCCCAGACACTGTGGGGTGGGCCGGAGGGGCAGGTGCTTCGTGAGTGCCACTACTGTGATCAACTTGCAGCTGCCATGGTAAAGTGGAAGGGCATCTGCAGACCTGCATCAAAGCAAACTGGGCCATGGTCTCCCACGGCCTCCCTTCTCCGTCAGGCCTCTCTGGTGAAGTTCCTCGAGCAATCCTGATTCTCCCAATGATTGGCATTTTTTTTCATTCCAATTTCTCTATAGTTCATCTGATTTATTTCCTTAAGTCTACACTTCAGTTACTTTTAGTAATATTCACAAAGTTGTACAACCATCACCACTATTTCCAGAACATTTCATCGTCCCCCAAAGAAGCCCCATACCCATTAGCAGTCATTCCCTATTAACCCCTTCCCCAAGTCCCTATCAGTCATCAATCCACTTTTTGTCTTTTTAGATTTGCCAATTCTGGACATTTTGTTGAATAGAATCATACAATATGTGATCATTTGTCCTTGATTTCTTTTTCCCTTAGCATAATGTTCACAATGTTCATTCACATTGTGGCACATCAGTGCTACACTTGCTTTTAATTGTTGAATAATATTCCATTATACTGATGCAGCACATTGTGCTAATCCATTCATTCATTAATTGATGAACACTTGGATGGTTTCCACTTTCTGTAATGAATAACATGTGGATAGATATGTATGAGTTTTTGTGGTAGGCATAAGTTTTTGATTCTCATTCATATTTCTTTTATTTTGTTCTCAGATTTCAATTCAGTGGCTAGGAATGAAACTCCTGAGCCATTGTAACTCTGATTACCATTTTGGGGAACTGCCAAACTGCTTTACAAAGTGGTTGTACTACTTTGTATTCCCCCCCCCCCCCCCCCGCCATTTAGGAGGCCTCCCCTTTCTCCACATCCTTGCTGACTCTTGTTATTGTCAGTTTTTGCTTTCATTTTTGAAATCATAGCACTCTTAATGGGTGTGCAGTGGTACCTCGTTGTGGATTTGATTTGTTTGTTCCTGATTGCTAATGATGTCAAATATTTTTTTCATGTGCTTTTTATATCTTCTTTGGAGAAATGTCTACCCAAATCCTTTGCCTTTTTAAAACCTGGATTGTTTTGGCTTTTTATTATCCAATTCTGAGACTACTTTGTACATTCCAGTACAGTCCTTTATCAGATATATGATTTGCCAATATTTCTGAAAATTCTGTGGATAGTTTCCATTTTCTTGACGGTATATTTAAAATACCAAAGTTTTAATTTTGATGATGTCCAATTTATCATTTTGTTGTGTTGTGCTATTTGTATTTCAGGGGGTCAAATTTAAGAAGCCATGCCCAATCCAAGATCATGAAGAGATCATTCTATCTTGTCTTTTAGTTTTATACTTTGAGTTCTGAAGTTTAATTCTTTGGGGCTGGGGCAATAGCTCAGTCGGTAGAGTGCTTGTCTTGCAAGCACAAGGCCCTGGGTTCGATCCCCAGCACTGCAAAAAAAAAAAAAAAGTTTAATTCTTTGACACCTTTTGAGGTAAGTTTTGTATATGGTGTGAGAGAGGGCTCTAACTTCATTCAGTCTTTTGCATGTGGATATCTAGTTGTCCCTCAATGAATTATCTTGACACCCTGGTTGAAAATCACTTAGCCATAAATGTCACAAATACTTCTGGACCCTCAGTTCTATTCTGTTGGTCCATATGTCTGCCCTTGGTCAGTTCCACACTAGTTTGCTTATTACAATTTTGTAATAAACTTTGAACTTGGGAATGGAAATTCCTCTAACTTTGTTCTTCTTTTTCAAAGATTGTTTTGATTATACTGGAACCTATGAATTTCTATATGAATTTCAGGATCAGTTTGTCAATTCCTGCAAAAAGGGAGGGGGACTAGTGTAGGAATTACACTGACAAATTTGGGCCAAATTACTGAAGATCAATTTCGGGGAATATTGTCATCTTAATAATAGTAAATCTTCCAAAGGAATGTCTTTTGATCTAATTAGGTCCTGCTGGAATGTTGGATTAAGCATCGGCTCTTGAACAGAGACTTCGTCCCCAGGGGATCTTTAGCAATATGCAGAGACATTTTTGGTTGTCACAATTTGATGGAGGGCACAAGGTAATATTAGCATCTAAGGTATAGAAACCAGGGATGCTGCTAAATACCGAGCAATACAAAGGAGACGCCACCTCCAAATAATTTTCTGGCTCAAAATGCCAATAATGCTGTAGTTGAGAAACCCTGAATTAAAGGAATTGCTTCTGAATATGTCTCCTTTCTCATGGGTCACTCTTCAGGATTCTGAAGTAGCACAGAATGAAGTTTAGGGAAAGGTTCTCAGCCTACAGGGGTTGCCTGCTGGAGGTAGAGATCATGTCCAAGGTCCTGGGTCAGCAACATGAGCAATTGGACCAAGTAGTACATAATCTTTAGTACAGCAGAGCTCAACACCAGGCACAGAACATACGCCCCCTCCCTGTTCCCTGCTCCTCTGCAGCTGTCCCCAGTGCAAGTGGCCATGTATGATAATTACTGTGGCACCTGCAGAAGATATTAGGTCTTGTGGAGCTTTATGCTTATATATCTGGTGTTGTGAGCTCTTTAAGGACAAAAAAAAAAAAAAAAAAGAAGCAGCATTAGACATAGTGGGTAGGGACTCATATAAGTCAGGGGCCTCAAATGGAAGTGTCATTAGCTGGAGGGTAGACCTGCCTTACAGCAAACTTGATCCACAGGGCACTAGGGTCACTAGAAATTGGCTTCATTTTTCCTGCTTTTCTGAAGAAACCTTTAGCCAATTTGTACTAAGAAATATATAAACAGCAAGATGTAGTTTTTTTCTTTTTGAACTTTTTTTGGGTACCAGGGATTGAACTCAGGGGCACTTGTCCACTGAGCCACATCCCGGCCCTATTTTGTATTTTATTTAGAGACAGGGTCTTACTGAGTTGCTTAGCACCTCACTTTTGCTGAGGCTGGCTTTGAACTTGTGATTCTCCTGCTTCAGCCTCCTTAGCCGCTGGGATTACAGGTGTGCACTGCTGCGCTTGGTGAACTTTTTATTTGTTGAAAGCAATAGAAAGTACTCCAGTTTGACTGTAAGATAAAAGTTGACAGTTGCAGAGACATAAACAGCACTAGACACTTAGAAGCAGGTGCTGAGTGTTTAGTTCGCACAACAAATGGTGTTTATAATGTATATTTCCAAATGTTGCAGGCTGGATTTAGTACCCAAGAGCAGACTCTGTAGATACAGATGAGGCAGGTAACTCATTGCAATAAAGAAGAAAAGCAATGTACATTTTAGAGTCAGAGGCATTATTTCACACTTATGTATCACTTTGGATCTGCTGAATGTTTTCTAATTTTTAATTATTTCTGTTAATGATCTCATGAAGCCATTCTGGTGGGTATTAGCATCATTTTAAAGGTGGGAGAAAGAGGCAGAGGCTACCAAGAATGATCCAAAGGGGGACAGAGTTAAAGGAGCAGGATATGACCAAGATGACTGCACACCATGACCCTGGCAGGAACCTGAATTTCTAGGCTGTGACTAGAGGGGTATCTTTTACATTGTGAATGGGAGAATGACAGAATCAATAAAGAGCATATCACCTATCTCATTTAAAAATAAGCACAAGGAATATGACCAAATTTATAAATTACCCAGCCATATCTGTCAGGAGAGTACAGAATTCCCTCAGTCAATTCAGGAAGGAAACCCAGGCCCTAGATTTCCAAATTCCCTTAGTACCATTATCCCATGAGGAGTCCAGGGAGGGCAGTCCATGGACCTGAGGCAGGATGGCCAGGTGCATGTAGCATCTGTCTCACCAACCAGGAAGTCCCAAGTGGATTCCTGCAAACCACTGAACTCTTCCATGGTTGATTCAGGACTAATTAAACCATTTAGACTTTTTCTGAGTGGCTGCATTTCCAGTATTATAGATATGCATGTTTAGAAAATAAGAATAGCCTAAACTGCACTTACTAAGTGGCAGACCCCATCCTAAGCACTTACAGACAGTATTTCATTCAGTCTTCACAACACCCTATGGGACAAGTACTTAATTGATAGGTGAAAAGAACTGAGGCCCAGAGGAGTTAACTAACATGCCCAATGTCACACAGCTAGTAAATAATAGAATCTGGATTTGAACCTTGTGCAGTGTGACTCCAGTCTGTGCCAAAATTGCTTGCCTATAACACCTTAAAAGAGCCTTTATGCTTAATGCTTTCTTGTTTATTTACATATTAAATACTGATGAACATTTCAATAGTTTTAGAAAATGGAAGAGTAAGTTCATGTTGTTGTCTCCCATACACTATATGTACTTCTTTTGGGCTCACAAATTGCTTTGGAACTTCTTGTACTTGTTATTTTTTCAGCAATAGTTAGTTAACATTCCTGGGTCAAGTCCAGGAAACACTTGTTTTACTCCACTGATTTGGGACCTACCTGAAACAGGGATCTTTTAAAAATGAAATATCTTCATATCCCCAACAATGTCTAACACAATGCATGGGACAAGGTAGTCATTTAATAAATGTTCATTGAATGAAGGGTGTCTTAGTCTGCTCAGACTGCTTTAACTGAATACCGAAGACTGGGCTTTATAAAACAGAAATGTATTTCTTCCAGTTCTGGTGTCTGAAGTCCAAGATCAAGATCCAAGTCCAAGTCCAAGATCAAGGCATTTGCAGATTCAGTGTCAGGGTGGACCCTTCCTGGTTGACAGATTACACCTTCTTGCTGTGTCTTCACATGGCAGAAGGACTGGGTGAAGGAGCTCTCCTCCCGTAGGCCATTAGTCCCACTTGTGAGAGTCTTCCCCCAAAGAGGCCATGATCCTGTGAATATGCTACCTGCTATGGAAAAAGGAACTTTCCAGATGTTATGTAGTGAAGATCGGAGGTGGGAGATAATCCTGGATTATCCAGGTGGCCCAGTGAAATCGCAAGGCAGAAGTGTAAGACTGAGAGAGAATGAGGTGTGAGGACAGATACTGCAGTCAGAGTGATAGGATTGCTCTGTGGGAGCCTCGAGTCACAGAGTGGGTGAGGCCTCTAGAAGCTGGAAAAGGCTAGAAATCTAGCAGGTTCTTCCCTAGAGCCTGGAGAAGGAACATGGCCTGAGAATATCTCAATTTTAGCCCAGTGTAAACAATTTTGAATGTCTGACCTCTAGACCTATGAGATACTGAATTTGTGTTGTTTCAAACCATTAAATTTGTGATAATTTTTTTACAGGAATAGTGGGACTTTCACATATAATGAAATACTATGCAACCATTTAAAAGAATAAAAAGCATATCTATATTTGCATATGGAAAGATCTCCAAAATATGTTATTATTGAAAAAAGTCAAGGTCCAGGACAATGTGGTATGGTATCACATGACATTCAGGCCCATATATTTCTGGAAGGCAAAACAAAAAATTATTATGAGTGGATCATCCCTAATCCAAATATCCAAAATCCAAAATGCTTTAAAATCTGAAACTATTTGAGTGCTGACATGACATTGCAGGTGGAACGTTCTGCATCTGACCTTGTGGGATGGGTCAAAGTCAAAAATATAGCACAAAATTACCTTCAGGCTAGATGTATAAGGAATACATGAAACATAAACAAATTTTGTGTGTAGACTAGTGTCCTATCCTTCAGATATCTCATTACATATATGCAAATATTCTAAAGAAAACTGGAGTCCAAAACACTTCAGCATTTTGGATAAGGGATTCTCTCCCTATAACAGTGATTTGCCTCTGGAAAGGTCACAGTGGGGCAGCTGTGGGTGGGTGATCAGTGTTAGAAGGCAGACCTCCTTTTCACAGTGCAGTTCTAAACACTAAAATATATTTTGAGACTTGTCACTTGATAGAAAATCATTTTCTATCCCAATTCTTTGGGGGACAAGATAAAAGAAACCATGCTTAGTCTGAGTGACATTTTGCAGGTGTGTTGCTCTGAACTTCTGGGGAGAGTAGATAAATAACATTCCCTGACATAAACAATTAGTGTTGGGTGTGAGAATTGCTAATGTGTGCTCCAGAGCAGCCAGACTTGAAGGTCAGATAGAAGCTGAGAGAAAAAGCCCCAAGGTCATTGCAGAAAAACCAGACACTAAGGCCATGGGCAGAATGAGACCATTCAGAAGAAGAGATCATTCATCTTTCCAGGAAGTAGGCTAAAAAGACGTAGCAGAAGGGAATTTTGGTTTCATGAGCTAGAAGCCTAGAACAGGAAACCTAAGAAGGTGATGAGGCAAGAGCTCGTTATTAAGTGTGAACTGCAAAGGAAAGGAAGTAGCCCTCAGCTGCTCCTGCAAATTGGTGCAGTTATCATCCAAGACAGTCAACTGTCCCTGCAGGCTGGAGGCCTCACTGTCTGCAGGGACTGCACCCTTGCTCTGCAAGGAAGCCACAGGGAACTGGGGAGAACATGCCCCCATCCTGTGGCTCCAGGAGGAAGGTGGATCATAATTGTGGGAAAATATTAGGAGTTATCACTAGAAATAAGGGAAGAAACTTATTTTCAGTTTAGATTTGAGGCATGGAGAAACCAATTGGGAAAACACAACACTGATCTCTAAAGTATAGGTGATGTGTTAGTCAGTGTTCCATAGCTGTGATAAAAATGCCTGAGAAAAATCAGCTTAAAAAGAGGAAAAGTTTATTTTGACTCACTTAGTGGTTTGAGTCAATGGTTGCTTGGGCCTCCTGACTCTGGGTCTGTGCTGAAGCAGCACATCATGGCAGGGAGTGGGTGGTGGAGTAGAGCTGCTCACCTCATAGTATCCAGGAAGCAAAGAGACAGAGGGAGGAGGGGGTTGAGGTTCCGATATCCTGTTCAAGAGCACGCCCCCAATGATCTAACTTCCTTCTGCTAGGCCCCACCCCTTAAAGGTTCTACTAACTCCACCTCCAGTTGGACCACAGGCTGGCAACAAAGCCTTCAACTAGTGGCTTTAGGGGACAGTAAGATCCAAACCACAAGTGATGACTACTGATGGAATTCAGAGCTTCTCAAAGCAAAAGAGAGAAGTACCCAGGTCCTCGAAAGCACACAAAAACACTGTTGCCTGATGTTTGAGCTACTTTGTCCTTCTAAACCTCATCTTACCCATCTGTAAGATAGGGATAAATAATGGGACCTGCCTCTATGGTGAGTGTTAGCAGAGCCTTTCCTCAAGCTTGGCACTGTCTTACTTGCTGTAGGCTCCTCTAAGTTCTAAGACAATAGTGTCCTTAATCTCCACAACAGCCCTGTATGGTAATGTTATTGTCCCCATTTTACAGATGGAGAACTGAGGTACAGAGCACTGAAGCAGTTTCTATTGTTATCCAGGAATATGCTTCCTGTAGTAAATGGGAAGAAATAGTAGCTGTGGTTGTGTTGACAATAACAACAGCAATGTAAAGATGCCATTATTTATTCCCATCTCACAGAAAAAGAAACTGAGTGTTTTAGTTAGCTTTTTTGCTTCTGTGATTAAAATGCCCAACCAGAAAATGGTAGGGAAGGAAAAGTTCACTTGAGGGCTTGTGTTTTCAGAGGTCTCAGTTCATAGACAGCTGGCTCCATTCCTTGGGGCTCGAGGTGAGGCAGAATATCATGATGGAGAGTGTGGTGAAGGGAAGCAGCTCACATGGCGATCAGGAGGCAGAGAGAGAGGCTCTACTGGCCAGAGACAAAATATATGCCCCTCAGGCATGTTCCCCAAAGCCCACCTCCTCCAGCCACACCTACCCATCTTCAGTTTCCATTCAGTTAATCCCATCAGGGGCTTAATGCACTGATTAGGTGAAGACTCATAAATCAGTCATTTCACCTCTTTCTTGCATTGTCTCACACAGGAGCTTTGGGAGGACACCTCACATCCAACCAATAACACTGAGGTTTAGAAGGATCAAGCGATTCAAATGTTAATTAAGTGCTTCTGCAACCTAAGGTTGTGGGCTGCTTTACTGACAGCTCTTGTGTGACCGGTGGAATCCAGAGACAAGGGACCACCTGAGCATATCAGGAGAGACAGCAGTCCATAGGCAGTCTGAGTTGCCCTGTGCTTCTGGGAACCTCCACTTTCCCCTGCCCTAGGGTGGAGGAGGCCAGGTGGACCTGTGCAGCTCCAGGGCTGGGTTAGAGCAGAGTAGCACTGTGATAGCACAGAGATCCTGCAAGAGCCCCTGAACAGGGCTGCCAGGAACAGACATGAGCTCTGGGAGGAATGGAAGTATTACAGGTCTCTCAGCAATTCCCTGTTGTTTGGATCAGAAGGAGATTGTGGCAGCCAGGACGCAGAATGTGAGTGCCAGTCTTCATTAGTGCCTCGAGCATGAGCATACACCTGCACGGAGGTCTGGGGCTCACCTAGGGAGCGCTCCCTGAAGCTTGCAACCCACTGAGGCAGCTCCTAGAGTTAAATGTTGCTTGACAAGCTGGCTCCAGCTCTGCTTAAGAAACCACAGGAGAGTGAAGTTTCTAAGCTACACCATTACTGAAACCATGATGGTATTAAGGGATATAGTTCAGATAATTAACAACTGGCAGAGCACAGAAAACGTCCTTGATTTGGAAATGTGTTCATCTATTTGCTGAGCAGGTAGACCAGACCTGCTTAAGTTCAAACTTCTTTCTTTCTTCTTTTTCATTTCCCACCCCCTGCCTTCATCTCCAAATTTGCTTTAGTTATTGTGCATATATATAAATTGCTTTTGGAAGATCATACTTTTACAAAAAATGTTTCAATATACAGTTGACCTATTTTGAGTCCCATACACATTTTCTATTGGTGAATATTTTTTTATTTATCAAATGATTGGGGGATCCTAGTTAAAAAGGGGAAGAGGTGGGCCCGGCATTGTGGTGCATACCTGTAATCCCAGTGGTTCAGGAGGCTGAGACAGGAGGATCTCAAGTTCAAAGCTACCCTCAGCAATGGCGAGGGTAGCAACTTAGTGAGATCCTGTCTCTAAATAAAATACAAAACAGGGCTGGGGATGTGACTCAGTGGTTGAGGATTCCTGAGTTCAATCCCCAGTACAAAAAAAAGGGGGGAGGGGAGGAGGGGGAGCAGAGGGTAGCAATGGAATGGGAATGAGGTCAGCCACAGTGACCATTTTTCTTACTTTTTTCACAGTGGTAGTAATCTCTCCACTGATGGTGCTGCTGGGGTGGGGTAGGAACAGGACCATCCCAGTCCCAGGTCAGGTGGAAAAAGGCAGATGCAGCGAGAATGTCCCTGGTTTGATTATAGTCTATTTTACACCTGCCAGAAGATCTTGACATTTAGATTCTGGGTTTTCATAAACTTGATAGGTAGGTCTCCACAACTCTAGTGTAAATGCAGGAGGAAGCCTCATGTTTGTTCCAACATATTGCCATGGATCTTCCCTTCCCAGGAGAACAGACAAGCTGAGAGCTCTGTTATGATGACCCCAGACCTCAACTTCTGATTCCATCCCATGAACTCCCCAGTACAACACTGGACTTGCCCTGCCACCCATGTCCACGCTGGTTAATTCAGTGTGGCAGAGCCTTTTAAGCTGAGTGTTCATGCTCCAGGTCAGGGAACCTGAATGAGCTGTACACATCCCTGTTGCATAGGCCTCCATTCAAAGACAATCGTACAATGTTGAACAAATCACATGGAGGATTATGCTGAAAGAATATTTAGAATACCAGAATTGCATTCAACTGTGAGTAATAGAAACCTGAGAGGCAGCGGTTTAAATAAACAGAAGTTTATTTTGCTTGCATAGAATGAGAATTCCAGAAGCAGGCAGCTCAGCAGTCCCGGGGCACCACCCTAGATTGTGGCTCTCTTTCTAATGTTCATCAAAAAGCTACTGTTGCTCCAGCGATCACACAGCACTTCCAGAAACAGAAAGGCGAAAGGGCCAAGTGAAAATGGTGCTCAGCAGTTGAGTCAGCATGTTTTTAAAGAAGCTTTCCCAGGGGTCCCCATCTAACAATGATATCGCCATTTACCTGTGACGAGTTCTGCTCCCTCTAATGTTGAAGTCTGAACACTAGAGAAGCACGCCAAGGCAAGCATATTAAGCAGGTTTTATTTAAAGGTAATAATACAGACTTCTCCCAGGAGGGAGAAGGGGGCCATG
The DNA here is from genome assembly GCF_902686445.1 of Sciurus carolinensis. Taxonomy (NCBI): domain Eukaryota; kingdom Metazoa; phylum Chordata; class Mammalia; order Rodentia; family Sciuridae; genus Sciurus; species Sciurus carolinensis. Next base: position 87,294,631 of record NC_062220.1, on the reverse strand, counting down.
GCTGATGTTCTAAAGTCCCAAGAAGTGAGCGCACCCTACATCTTTTATAGGTTAAGGTCTCTTTTGTTCTCCAGTTCTCTCCCCCCTTATCTCTCCTTCCTGCCTAAATGACTAGGCCTGGTTTTCCAGGTGAGATGTAAAAAGTGAGAAGTGTATGGGGCAGGGGGAGGGCCAGAGTGATTCAGCCAGGTAAGGCCTTGGAGGGTGGGGGGCATTAATTAGCAGCTCCTTGTTTGCAGTCCTTGATAAGGGCAGGTAAATTTGGTAATCAATGGGCTCCGGAGATCCTTGACATTCCATTCTCCCAGGGGCAGTCTCCAACTTCCAGAGGCAGATGGCTTTCATGGCCTCCATTTCCTTGATTTGACCCGATCCCCTATTTCTACACTAACTGCCTGTCCCCAGTTTTGGCTTCAACAACCTTTACTTACATTTTAATGAACAAAACTGAATCATACAGGCTGGATGGCAAAAGTTGGGCTTAATTTGAACATATTGTTTCCTTTGATCAGATCTGTTACTAAGGAGCAAGGTGAGAAGAGATATTGGATAAGCACCTAGAAGTCTCTCTGTCACATGTTTATGAATGGAATGTGAATTCCTGAAAGTGACCAAATGAGAGATGGCAGTGGAAGAAGTCGTAGAAGACACTCAGAAGCCTGGGCTCCAGGCACTAGCTCCTGAAGGCTGACAGATAACATTGACTGCTAACAGCACCACAGATCCAGTCCCGAGGGCAAGAAATGAATGATGTTACCCTTCAACACAGAAACCAGTTCTTGAGGTTGCCAATTCCTGCTCTAAGGACAGAATTCATGAGGAGTAACAGGGTGAATATTAAGAACTATTCGAATGAACATGCATTGTCTTGTCAGATTTAGTGTTTGGGCTTTTAGTAAATACATATTTAAAAGAGAATATTATATCAATTAAATTTGTATCAACTCTCCTGCACCTTCAAGTCAATTCTTTTTTCAGGGTGGGTACTGGGGATCAAACTAAGGGACACTCAACCACTGAGCCACATCCCCAGCCCTATTTTGTATTTATTTAGAGGCAGGGTCTCACTGAGTTGCTTAGCACCTCTGTTACTGAGGGTGGCTTTGAACTTGCACTCCTCCTGCCTCAGCCTCCCCAGCCGCTGGGATTACAGGTATGCACCACAGCACCTGGTTTTAAGTCAATTCTTTATACTTGAAAAGCTGGTGCTGCTGTCAACTAAGCCCAACGTAAGGAATTTTTTAGATAACTGAAACCTTATTTTATGTATCCATGAATAAAAAATTAACCAGTAATAGTGAAAATTATACTAAAGCTTACTGCTTGTTTCATTAACACATATTGAATAATTTAATGTATAGGGATGTTTTTGATGGGCTGCTATTTATATAGAAAATAACCTTTGTTACTTTCTGCCCCTTCACTGTTTGCCCCACTCCCAGCAACTCACGCACTCTTACTTCCTGTCTCCCACCTTTCCATTATATAAGGAAGGCAAATTCTGATGGGGTGCTGAGGTGTTTCTTAAGTTATGGAGGACAACTGAGAGTCTAAGCAGGTACTCAGGTACTTGGATTATACTTGCATTTTTAAACAGTTTCATTAAGATGCTTTAAATGTATTTACTTCTAAATTATTGCCCCCAATTGCAAAGTATTTTAGTCAGATTTTGTATCCCTGTGACCAAAATACCTGACAAGAATAACTTAGAGGAGGGAAAGTTTATTCGGGCTCAGGGTTTCAGAGGTCTCAGTCCCTCGGTGACTGACTCCTTTGTTCTTGGTCCAAGGTGAGGCAGAACATCACAGCAGAAGGCCCAGCAGAGGAAAGCTGCTCCGCTCAAGCACTGAGTGGGGGGAAGGGGCCAAGGGAAGAAGCACCCTTCCAGGGCACACCGCCAGTGACCCTCCTCCTCCAGGCATGCCCCACCTGCCTGCAGTTATCAGTCAGGCCATTTAAACTACAGCTGTTACAATGTAATCATTTTACCTTTGAATATTCCTACATTAATAAGAGCTTTTGGGGGACACGTCACATCCAAACCATAACAAAATGCAAACTAAATTCTTATTCTTGTGAGACAGAGAGAGAGAGAGAGAGAGAGAGAAAGAGAGAGAGAGAGAGAGTGTGTGTGTGTGTGTGTGTGTGTATTACCTTTTTTGGTGTCTTATTCTAGCAGCAACTTTTTCATTACTGTTTGTGAACTGCTACACTCTGTTAAAACCAAAACCCCTTGCTATCAGCCCTTGGGTAAAGTAAAACACAAGACTCCAGGAACTCTCAGGCCTGTAACTTGGTACACTCACTTGAGAGAATGGTTTGGCAGCATCTACTAAAACTGAACACGAGCACCTTCACAGACATACCCGTGTTCATCAACTTAATGACCAGCTCATCCCCACCCCCACACCAGGGCCCAATCAGCCTTTCTTCTCCTGTGGCGATGTAAGCCTTATAGACACTCCCGCCTGCAGAGTCCTTTCCATCAGCTATGAACCACAGTGGGAAAGGTCAGGAGACTTAGGCAGCTTCCTCTCAATAAGCTCCCTGAATACTACATAAAACTTCCACTGCTTCTCCAGAAGCCAAGTCTGTACCGTTTAAGATGACTTCACCAGCAATGTCTACTACTATAAAGACCAACACAAACTGGCTTAGACAATGAAGTGAGTCATTGGCTCATGGTGGGTTCTATCAGCGCTCCACTTCAGTGTTTCTGACATCTCTCCACTCTGCACTTTGCCAAGTCAGCTTTGTCATTGGACAGATATCCTCATAGTCTAGAGATGTCTGTCAGCATCAACTGGGCTATGTGCTTCCTTGTTCAAATGAGAAGAGAGCAGTCCTCTACCCAGATAACCACTGAACAAAAGCTCTGAGCTTACCTCAAACTGAAACTTCTGGTGGGGGGCCCACCTCCTGAATCAATCATTGTGGCAGCAAGATTCCATCTGCTTGCAGTGCTGAAGACCTAAGCTCTAGAGACACAAACAAACAAACACACAAGCAAATCCTGTGCACTTTCCCTAGTGTCTAGGATAATGGGTGTTTACTCAGTCTTCATAACCAAGACGGATCCACTCAAATGGCTCATCTCGGAACAAAGAAGGAATGCTCCGAAGTGATTTCACATCCTCATAATATCTTATAAATAGCAATGGTTGGATATTTAAATGCCAACTTTCCTCCTAAAAATTAAAGTTCTCTCTCACTGTAACATCCACCCCATTCTCCAAGAAATCTAAGAAAAAGTAGTTAAAAACAATGACCACAGATCATAGCATTTATAGCACTGGATGCAGAGATAAAATGATAGTGCCTCATCTTTGACTAGCAGTGCTTTTACAAGCATCTTATTTCATCTCTGAGAGTTGGGTAGGAGCTGTACCATTACATCCAGTTTGCAGATAAGGAAATCTCAGAGAGATTGACTTACCTAAGGTCAATGGCTTGTAAGCAATAGAGCTGGCATTAGGACCTAGCTCTTATGCATTAGGATATAGGTCTTTCTGATGTTGAACTTTTGTAGAATCCTTTTCCTCTGATGGGTCTTTTGGACCAGGGTATAGGATAAGAAAGATTAGATGCAAATTTGATTATGGTTAATAGGGAGGAGACACTGAGCACTGTGTGCAAAGAGGATTCTTCTGTGGCAGGACTTTGGTGTACAGGGGAGAAAAGATGGGAAAGATCTTCTCAGCCTTTGCTTCTGTCCTTTTCTTTTGGTTCTTTCCCAATTTCCTTTTTCCTAACTGCTTCTTTCTCAAATTCTCTTCTCTGGCGCAACTTTCTCAAATATGGTACTTTCTATGTTCACTTTCTATGTTCAAGCTTCATTCAATAATCAATCCTGAAAAGGCATCCTAAGAGGTGGGAGGAGAGGGCAAGGTAGGAGGGGGTGGGTTGCCAGGGATAGGGGAAGTGGGAAGAGAATGAGGAAGCTGGAAGAAAAAGAGAAGGAAACAGGACTCATCAGTTGTCTATGACCCCAAGATTAACTATAATTTAAGATATTATGCACATTTTTACCTTCAAGGTAATGTGACTTTGAACTACAGATCCAGAATTGAAAATACTTAAATACTGAAAAGTCCAAACCTACCAACTGAAGGGTTTTCTGTTTTTTTTTTTGTTTGTTTGTTTGTTTGTTTTGTTTTTTGCAGTGCTGGGGATTGAACCCAGGGTCTTGTGCTTGCAAGGCAGGCACTTTACCAACTGAGCTATATCCCCAGCCCTGAAGGGTATTCTTGATAAAAGTGTAGCTGGAGACTGCCCAGACATTATAAAACATTATCCTTTATAGCACTCATTTTAGATAACTTTGGAATACTAATATATTCAGTTTGGTGAAAATTAATTTTCTCATAACTCTGATCTGCTCTGGGAAATAAGGAAAGGTACTGAGAACCAAGAACTGTTCGCGCCTGGAAGATAGTCCTTATCTATTTCTTCCTTCTGATATCGTCCTTTAGATCTGTTTAAGGGGCAAAGGGTTTCCTTTGAATTGTTTGCACTAGGAATTAGATCTGCACCTAGTCTCATGGTGATGATAAATTGGGCTATTGTGCAATGTGAATGATCTAATTTTGCACTGTGCATGGAAGGCTAGACAGGTTGCAAACCGGTGGGCACATGGGCCAGACGTAGGCTGCAGGTGCAACTTCTTTGCCTTCCAATGTTTTAAGAGAGGACTTCTCTCTAGTCCATCACTGATTCCTGCCATTCACACAATACATACCTGACCACTCACACACCTCTTCTCTCACCACCTCTTCTGCCTGGCACTTAAGACTTCTGTGTTTGAGACCTCTAATATAAGAAAAGTCACTAAATATATAAGGCAATAGAGAGAAGAATCAAACACATAATGGATGAAAATCCTAAAAAGATCAAATTATTAGTTTCAAAAACAAGGAGAAAATTCATTCCTAGTGTAATGACTGGAGTCTGGATCTGCTTTCTGGAAGGCAAGAGTAGCCTCCACTTAGATCTAGCTCTGAAAAGAAGGGATTGAGCTGCAGAGTCCTTTGAGATGGTGCCCAGTGAGATGGTTTGTTCTAGGACTCTGGGAACTAAAACTGTAACAGAAAGTATGAGTATATCAAACAACTGACTGACAAGCAACATGATTATAGTTATTACAGAACTAGAGATAATGACAAAGAGATGACAGAAGCAAAAAGAACCACCGTTCTCCCTGATAGGTGATACCTATGTTCCCAACTCCAACCCAAGACCAATAGTAGGAAGGCACAGAGTGAAGGTTAGGTCAAGAATTGGGGGAAGAACAAAGCGAGGGTATCTTTTAAAAGTCTTACTTTCTGATACAGTTTAGTTTTAAAATAAGGTATTTGTGCTAGTCAGTTTTTCATTACTGTAACAAAATACCTGAGATAATTCACCTAGAAAGGTTTATTCTGGCTCATAGTTTTGGAGGTTCCAGTCCATGTTCAGTTAGCCTATTTGTGGGATTGTAGTGAGACAGCACATCATGGTGGAAGCATGCAGTGGAGGAAGCTGCTCACCTCATGGTGCCCAGGAAGCATGAAATGAAGAGGAAAGGCCTAGGGACCCAATGACCCCTTCAAGGGCAGGCATACCCCAAGTACCCTAACTTCCTTTCACTGGGCCCCACCTCCTAAAAATTCTACCTCCTCCTAATAGCACCATTGGATGGTGACCAAGCCTTCAACACATGGACTTTTGGGGAGCATTCAAGATCCAAACTATAGCACTATTTAAGAACAGGAAATAAGTTTGGCAACAGCAAAGCAAAAAGAAAGGGAAAAAGATAAGACAAGCGTCTCCATTCCTGATGGAGGCCCTGTAATCTCTCCATCATTGACACCCCATCCTGATACTTTTTATCCTCACCTAAGCGCATTTGGTAAAAATGCATTTTCTCCTTCATTTTAGTATTTGTAATTTATATGAGTCTGTGCAAAGAGCCAACCTCTCCCTTAGATTCAAGTGGGGAGAAGGAACATGTTCTACAATCCACAAATTCAAGCATAAATATTAAAAGTCAAATATTAAAAGTCAGGCCCTGGAGTCAGACAGACATAGTTCAAACCCCAGTCCCAGCACACATTAGCTCTAAGACCTTCAGCAAGTTACCTTCTTTCCCTGGGTTCTGTTTTTTCTCATCCACAGTTTGGGCATAACATCTGTCTACTTCACAGGGCTTAAAAACTGCTCTATGTGAAAGCATCTAGCCCAAGGCCTGGAATGGTAGTAGGTACTCAATGAAAGGTGACAATTGTTATTTAAAATAATCATAGTGAACCTGAATGTCTGTGAAAGGGAAAGCTATCCTAGTTGGTCTACAAAAGGGAAGCTAAGTGTCAGATCTCTCATCATGGCTGAATGCCCCTCTGCCACTCTCTGTCCAGTTGGACAGCTTCTTCTGCATCAGCAGAGACTAGGAAATCAGCACCATCAAAACGAATGAGACAAATGCTTAAAACGTGACTGTTAGGAGCCCAGCACAGTGACACGATACTAGACCTTAAAAGGGGTTTCATCAAAGACAGGGCTGCAATCATGGGAAGGAATAACAGTTGTAATCTATCCAAGCTGAGATGACTGAAGACTATCTTTCATTGATGCTACGTAAGAAAAGAACAGTAACAAATTGTTAGAAATTGCTTGAGCATTGAAAACTCAAATCTCAGCACACAGTCTTATCACAATGCTGAGCTATACCCCCGTATAGCTTTTATTGAGTACCATGTGCAGGGACAATGAAAGATAATCTCTTTTCTCAAGGAAGAATGGTCAGGTGCAGCATCCTCTGAGGAAGAAGGCATTTGCCCAAGGATTTGGGCAGACAGCATTCTGAGACATCAGACAAAAATATTAGACCTTCAATGTCTGTTTAACAAAAGTCAACCATTAAAAAAAAAAAATATATATATATATATACAAATATATATATGTTTTCAAATATATACTACTTTTCAAATATATTATATATTCAAATATATACTATATATGAAATGGGACATCTGTATATAATTTATAAATTAAAATATAAATATTCATGTGACAAAAGTTCAAATTTTCTTACTGATGGAATTCTTGATCAAAAAGGTTTAGGAAGTACTGGTCTAGAGGAGAAGAAAAACCAGTAAGCCCACAGTCAAAATCTAAGGAAGAGGGAAATTGGCTGGGACATAGATGAGCAGCAGGGAAGGAAGAGGAGGCAGGATATAAGGAAGGGCTCCTGGAGGAGGTGATGGGCTGAGTTGCTGAAATGAGTTTGGTGGAAGGAAAGGGCAAGGGAAGAAGAATGTTCCTAATAGGCTATACAGCACAGGCAATGGCAAAGTGGTCTGTGCATGAGCAAGTGTGTGTATACTTTGAAAACTAAAATTATTCAGTTCATCTTGAGCTGTCAACAGGTGGGGGAACTACAGGCTGGGAGGTTTCTCCACTAACACTTGGAGGTTTCTGCATAAACCAGATTTTGAAGGCTACTGAAGAGTAAGAAGCTTATTCTGAAAAATCAAAGTTACCCCTAAGGGATTCAAGTTGGGCAGATGAGATCATGGTGTGTCCATTTTGATGTTCTAGTGCCTTCTACATTGACAGCTGTCTGAGTCTTGGAGGAAATGGATTGCAATAATGGGAGCTGGTGAAACCACAAAAAGCCAAGACACAAAAGGTGGTAGCAGTCTTTGGAAGAACAGAAGTCCTTTATACATTGCTGGGTAACCACCAGTAGCACCTGTGGACACTCTTTGGGCAAAAAGGTTGTACAGACTTTCATAGGATTGGTGCCTGACTGACTCCATTTCAGTGTACATGTCTTATCCAAATTGTAGCCCTGTGTCTTGCACAGTGGATGAGAACTGCTGCATAAATCCTGGGCCCACAATTCCTGTGATTGCCTATATTAATAAAGTCTGCTGTATTGTGCAATAGGAATTGTGACTAGAGGTTCAACTAAGATATGTTAAAGGAATGAATGAAATAGCAGTTGCTTGGCTGCTCTTATGAACCTTATTTTAAACTTCAGGCTGAGCTGGCCTGACAGGCAGTGGTTCCAATCAGATTTGGAGCTATCATCTGGGTGGCAGTGGGTCAGATGACAACAGAGGACTGTACCCAGAATATTCAGTTAGAACTGTGGTCATTGGCTGGGTAGTTTACTAATTTAATTCTGAAGAAGTCCTGCAAGAAGCTACAAAAGAATGCAATCATTTGTGTGTTTGTGTGTGTTCAGGAAGGCAGCAGCAAACATGTAGGAAGCTAATGGATAATGCCCATGAGCTCTGTTCACTTGTGATGACCCACAAAAGAACTTCCATGACTCATTCTAAAGTCAACCACTAATCCTAGGCAAAATAAGACTGGGGAAAAATAGAGAATTCATCACCAAAGTACAGGCGAAGCCGATTCATTTCTGAACCAGAATAAAATCAAAAAATTTGAAGGTTTGATTGCAAGAATATTAAACAGGAGAATCTGAAATAGACATTGTCCTCTTTGGAATAAGGTGGGGTCTAAAGAAAACATCCTTGAGGCAAAGGTTGCTATCAGTGGAATTGGTAGGCTCAGTCTTCAATGGGGAGTCATACATTGTTAGAGGTGGTCACAGACTTTGAGAGCTGGAGAAGGACTGGGCTCACAATCTGCTCATTCTATATGATGGCGGTAGTAAAAGGGATGACCCAAACCACTTAGAAGAATGTTTATAGCTAGTAAACCTGAAAAGACCTTAAGACTTGGGAAAAACCTTCAAAATCACAGAAATCTACAGTCAAAGGCAGTGCAGAGAGTTAGACTCAAAATAGAATCCAATGGTCTTATAGATCCTCTAGTAGCACTAACAGATGATCACACAGAATGCAGAGAGCGCACAGGGTTTTATTAAAAAATAATTTTAGTTATGTATGGACACAATACCTTCATTTTACTTATTTACTTATTTTTTGGTGGTGCTGCTGATTGAACCCAGGGCCTTGTGCATGCTAGGTCCCCAGCCTCATATTTATTTATTTTTTATGTGGTGCTAAGATCAAACCCACACGTGCTAGGCAAGTGCTCTACCACTGAGCCGCAACCACAGCCGCCAAGTGCAGTGTATCCTGAAATTCATGAAATCCTGTATGTGAAGGATAGACAGGTACATAAAGCATAATCTTCTGGTGGCTTCATTAGACCACCAGATGAGTATCTCCTAGGAGCTACCCCATACTGAGGGCAGGCACTGGACATGCTGGATTTGGGGAGAATGACCCTGAACTCCAAATCACCTATAATGCTAAGTACGATTTTATGGGACCACTAGACATCCATACTTTGTCTGGGCCCATACAATAGGAGGCATAATTCTCCAGGGAGGGGTAAGATTTCCAAGGAAAAGGGTCTTAAACTCAGCAAATGCTTCTACTCCATGGCTACTATCATATCTCTATGACTCCTCAGTTCTCTCACTGCCCTTTCCTTTGAGATATTTTTAATCCCCAAATAAGACATGTTTTTCCAAGCACACAGGTACATCAGTCGTCACCTTGTTTTGGAAGTAATAAGTTGAAGTATTTGTTTTACATATTTTTATAGCCTAGACGTTGACTTTATCTAGAGGGACACCCTTGAAACAAACATTTTAAAATATAAGTACACAAAGGTAAGCATGTCATTATAAACCAATTTTTTCAAAATTTGCCTGTGGTTACTCTATTTTTGTCCTTTTTTCCGTCTAGTAAAGTCTTACTGACTGAACTGTGAACACAGAGAGAAAATTACGTGCACCTGGGAAGAACTTGTTGCTGCCTCTGGCCTCAGTTTTCCCACATATAAAAATCAGGGACCCTGACAGCAAGAGTGTCTTCCAGATTTAAAAGATTAGGATCACATATCTCATAAAAGGACCCCAAATACTTATAGTGTGCAGATTACAGTAGTAGTAGTAGTAATAATTAATAATAATAATAGCAAAATGCCATATAAGCAAAGCTTTAGTCATATATGAAGAAGTAGTAGCATTGATTATTTCAGGAAAAATAAACTGATTCTTTACAAAATACAATTTCCCAATGTCAAGAAATAATTTCAGGTCTTAAAAATCAAAATCTTGATTCACTTTGTTAAGTGAATTTGTTCAACTTGGCTTACTCAATTTTCATTTTAGGAATAAAACCCTGTGATAGGAAGTACTGGAGATCAGAGGTAGTGGAGAGCTAGGCATTTGTGAAACCCAGGCTCCTTCCTTTCATCTTTCACATTTCCAGCACTTCCCATTTCTGAGTTCCCTTGACTGAACTACCTGTGTGCTTCTCCATACTCTTTCTGGAGATAAAGATGTCATATGGACAGGTTTTTTTTCTTCCAGAGGGCAGAGTTGCCACTTCTTCAAAAGTCTGGGTGCTCCCCAGATGCTGCAGAGTGGGGAGGGGGCCTAGCACTCATCTCTAGGGGAGGCTGCTTTGGCACTGTTTTTTTTTTTTTTTTTTTTTTTTTTGGCTAACGTCTTTGCATTGCATTCCATGCCACTCAGTGTAGTGTGTGTCTGCCAGATATTCTGCCTGCTCTCAGCTGAAGGCCTTCCCAGACTGGGCAGCTGAATGTACTATACAGCTGCCAAAATTCTAATTCAAGATCTAGAATTCTAACTCCTGTTCTTTACACCCTTGTCTGGCCTTGGCCCCAATCTCCTGCCAACAGGGTCCCTGGCTCATTATCAGGGCCCACCCAGGGCCCTGCCCCCACTCTCACTTGAGCCCAGGAAACCATTCTTGGCACCAAAATGAACTTGAACAGCACACTGCCCCAGCCCCACCCAATCCAGCTCTCATCTTAGCAAGTGCATCACCTTGTGAGCTAGAAGATAGTGGTGATGGGGCAGAGAAAAATGCCATGGGTGAGGGTACTCAGTCTCAATTGCTGTTACAGTCAGATTGTAAAACTTTTTGCAGTGACAGAAATAGTACATGTGCCTTTACTTATACTTACATGAAAGGCCTTAACAATTCTATTATTAGCAATAAGACTACAGTTGCATACAGTTTATGGAAGGGGGAATACTACTTCTGTATGTATCTGCACCAGAAGACAGATGAAATTTGTCCTAAGGGAAAATGCTAAATTTGGGATGCATATATTAATAAAAATGCACTTTTGGATAATAAATTGCTGATAATGTGCAATGTTCCTTAGGCACCTGGAAAAGTGCTACTGGTGAAACACACTGTATGGGTAAAAATGTTACTGCAACTGGAGGTGGTTTGGGGTGGGGACAAGGTAATGGATTCTTAGCAAAATGCTGGCTTCTTAGGGAAACTGCAAAATTCAACTTAAAGGGCTTAACTGGTCAATGTTATGGTTTAAATGCTCGTGGGATGGTATAACCTTGATTGATTACAAAAGTGAAACCTTCACTTTTCACTGAGGAATAAATGTATCCCTTGCCTCTATTTCCACTTCTAGTCTTAACCAATACACTGTCCTTTCTACGGGGGCAGAAACACAGAGATGGTTTAGTCACCAGACCTGAGACAGGTAGTGGGTGCTGAGGAGTGCTATAATTTGGAGTAAAGAAATTATTTTAGATTTTGTTTTCCCAAAAGGAGCAAGGAATAGAACAAACGTGGTACATATGTAAAACACAGGCAAATGCACTTGACAACCAAGCACTCTATTTTGAAATTTAAATAAAGCTAAGAATTTCTTCTGGCCTAGGGGGAAGCTTCATTAAAATCAATTAGTTAGTACAAACCTCTAGAGAATATGGATTTTTTTTTTTTTTTTTTTTGAGAAGGTTTAAAGAATAAGGTGCACACAATTACCTTTCCTGGTTCCTCTGTGAATGTCAGTGTCACGCCCAGACAGGTGGTCAAGTGCAAACAAATATCCATGAGAGGGGCCTGGTAACTCCCTGAATGCTCATGGCTGGGAAGTATGTGTGGTTAATAGGTATGGATCTATTAAGCATGTAATATACATAACTGTGGAGACTCCAAACAGATTGCATGTATGACAGACTGTGAAGGGCAGGCCTAGGGAGATAAAGTTGGTGGCAGGCGCTGCCAGGTGAGGCCTCGGTCCGGGAGCGGAAGGTTGGGACCGCACAGCTGTAGCCGCGCGCCCTGGTCCCTCCTCCCAGCTGCGGCGGCCTCCCCCACCCCCACCCTCCCCGCGCCGCTCCCGACGCCGCCGCCGCCACCGCCTCCCCTCTGCCTCCCGGTGGCTCCTCGCTCTCCTTCCATCTCTCTCGCCCCCTCTCCCTCCGTCCCGTCCTCTCCTCTCCCCTCACCCCGCCTCTCCCCCCTCCCCCAGCCCCTCCTCTCCTCACCCCACCCGGCCTCCCTCCCTCCCTCCGCCCGCCCGGCGCTCGCAGAGCCGACACCAGGGGGGCTCTCGATGTAGCACCATGACAGGCATCGCCGCCGCCTCCTTCTTCTCCAATACCTGCCGATTCGGGGGCTGCGGACTCCACTTCCCGACCCTGGCAGACCTCATCGAGCACATCGAGGACAACCACATCGGTAAATGGCCCGGGGGTGGGCGGGGGTGCAGGGCGCGCGGAAACTCTTGCCCAGGCGACAAGCCCCAGAATGGCCAGGGGTGGCCGGGAGGCAGGGAGTGAGGGAAGCGGCGGCGGGGCGGGGAGGGTGTGTGCGAGCCCCGGGGCTGGGGGTGGCGGGATGCGGAGGCGCGAGGTGCGGGGGAGGGGGGCGGGGAGCAGGCAGTGGTGGGGGAGGGGGCGGGCGCCCCGAGGTGCAGCGGGCGGGCCGGGGGACTCCGAGGGGCGTGCACGCGGGCTTCGAAGTGGTGGGAGTGGGGGTGCGCCGCGGCGGGGCGGCGGGGATGCGGCGGCGGGGCCGGGCGCCGGGGAAGGGGGCGCAGGGCGCGGCGGGCAGGCAGGCGGCGGGCGCTGGGCAGGGGCGCGGAGTTAGTTGGCCCGGGTGGTCCGAGCCGCCCGGGGCGCCGGGGGCGCTGGGGGGCGGGCGCTGCACGCCGCCTGCCGCTTCCGCCCCGGCTCGAGCTGTCAGGGCTCGGCGGCGGCTGCAGCCGCTGGGAGGTGGGAGCGGGCGGGGGGGGGTGTGGGGGTGGCTCCACCGCGGCAGCCATTCCGCTTCCTCCTCCCACCGCCGCCGCCACTGCGTCCTGTCAGCGCCGGTTGCTAGGTGTGGTGCGTCGGGAGGGGGCCAGGGCCGGCGGCCACTGGCAGGCGGAGGACCAGGCGCTCGCCCTCTCCCCGAGTGGCGACTGAGCGGGCCCGGGAAGCGCGGACCCCGGGGCCCTGGGCGCCTGTTCTTGCACCGGCCTGGCGCGGACGCCGGGGCGCTGCGGGCTGAGGTTCCGGGTGCGCCCGCGGGCCGCGCCCAACACCCAGGGGCCGGGTCGCCCCGGAGGCCCTTGCGGCTGCGTCGGCTGTAGAGCAGTCCCCGGGGCCCGCAACCGGGCATTTAAATGCTCCTTGGCTCTGCCATTTGCATTTCAAATGGTGCTAGGCCCGAGGTGCGCCGACTGCGCCCAGGGATCGGCGGCGGCCTGCGCAGCGTCCGGACGCCGGGAACGCAGGCGAAGCAGGGACAGGGATGCCCTGTGGGGCGGCGGGTTTTCCTTAACACCCAGGACCCAGGGACCTTTCAACAAGTCCTCTAATTCGCAGAAGTCCTTGCACATATTTCCACATTTCTATCCCGGGCCCCTACGGAGGGAGATGGGTCGGGTTCTTCTGGCTCAGGCGATCTAGCCACCTGCGGAAGGTGTGTCCAGCGCCCGCAAGTTATCCTATGTGGGCAGGAAGGTGAAGGGGGCGCGTGATGCCTCAGGGGGGCTCTGTAATCCAGAGGACCTGTAAATTGCCTCAGGAAGCCCAAATGAATGCCATGGATTCAGCCATGTGGATGCAGCTCACGTTTTTACAAAGTTGAGAGAATAAATCAAGACTGCTGTGTATTTATGCATGAATAAACGAGACAGAGCCTTATGCTCCTTTGCTTCATATAATGCTGTTTGCACACAGTGGGTGCTTAATAAGCGTTGAATACTTGTTTGGAATAGGATTTAATGGGCCATCCAAAATGGAACATAATCATGAAAAATGTCCACAAAATGGAAAGGTAATTCTGATGAGTAATTGTTCAGGTTTTGAAACTTTCGAAGTTCCAAAACATCCATGCCACAGCTTCTTCCATATCTTTTAATAAAGTCTTCATTGAAGAACTAGACTCCAGTTTGGGGAGTCTTAAAAGCAGTTGAATGGAGTAACAAATTTGCTGATTCATATCATGATTGGTTAGTCCCAAGTGAAAGTGCTTGAGAATAAAAATCGGGTTTTTCCTGATGATTGATTTAAAATAAAGTTAAAACTCCCATGATACAAAGCTTCAGTAGAAATTTTGTTAGTTCACATACCTTCTCTTACTCCAAATAGTAAATGGAAAACAATAATATAAATAATAAAAATTTTAATTATATAAATATGTGTAAGTAATATAAATAAATAATGTCTCCTGACCTGTGAACTGTCATCGCAGGCCCCACCCATTCTCATTTACAGTTATATCATGATAAAGCAGAATTTATGTAAGCTGAGTAATAATTTTACCCAGTTTTGCCTGCCTACTTGGACTGATTAAAAGAAAATATAAATTATTAAAGTGTGTTAAAGCAATTATCCCTCTTGAGGATTTAGTTTGTAATTAAATATTTTAACACTTAATTGTGGTAAAACTTAAAAGATTTTTTTGGGTTGCAGAAATTGTCTCAATATTGTGCAAACCTTGTTTAAGATGGTTAGAGATTCATAAATTTCCTAAAACTCAACTTTTACATAATGCTGCTCCCAAAGGGCTAGTGTTTTTCTTTTAATGATGAAAATATTGGAAAATTATGTTTATAACAATGGCTATGACTTAGGCAAATTGTTTGGCAGGGCTGACAAATACCATACTTTGGAAATAGTTTGAACCAACAAACTTTATGAACAGAAAATGTTAAAATTAACAAACACTTGAAATTCCCAAATTGAAGAGAGTCACTTAAATTGTTGTGTACTTCTGCTGAGAAGGCCATTGCTCTCAAAGGCAGCCCCATATACAGAAAGTAGTGGGAATTAATCTCATGAAGAATAAAAACATCCTGATTAGTAGATAGCATCGTATAAATATACTTATAAATATGCTTTTGATAAAGAGGTGAGTGAATAAATATCAGATAAAGTATTCAGTGAAAGGTATAGTCACTTGTTTTTATATGGCATTGTTTGTGATTCCATCTACACCTTTTTTGAAATAGTTATTTTTAATAATTGATTTACTGATTTCATGTCTTTGTCACCCAGTGGCTATGTTAAAAAGATTCATTAAAAGACTACTAAGAGATGTATGTTATTCTGCTTTTATTCAAAGATCTTATTATTTAGATGAAAGTGATGGAGATACGCTTAGGTAGCAGTTTTATCTTCAGGATTTTCTGGATTATATCCATTTAGCCACTAGTCGAAACCCTTAAGCAGTCATGAAATGAAGGTTTATGGGTACTATGGCATATGTCTTGCTTAACAGATACTTTTCAAGACCTATAATTTTCATTATAACTATCATGTTTAATCCAAATTAATTACACATATTAAGTTGTGAGTAGTGGTCGTTGCAATCTTATGCATATACACATAATTCTTGAAGGCTTTTCCTTTGCTTGTTTTCGTGGTTCTGGGGATTGTACTCAGGCCCTTACACATGCAACACATGAACCCTAGTGCCCAAGCTACATCCTAGCACGTTGTTTTTAACTATTTTCCTCTTACCATAAAGAACACGGATTTAGGGCTTGGAGACCATCTTTGTTTTAGCTATTTTTCTTCTTCTTGGAAGAGTGCTGTACCCATGATCCTATTTTTTCCCCCTTATAGCTCACTGCTGTTTCAGAACTGGAGCAACTGTCTCAATAAGCAACCGAAGTATCCCAACTGAAACCCTCCCCACCACCCCACTTAAGTTGCCTAGAAATCCCACAGCCCTGCAACTGTGAAGTACTTCTCCACCAGCATTGCCATCAATTCATTCATAACCCTGGTGCTGTTTCCTGGAGACAGGAAAAACTATCAGTGATTGTTTGCTTCTCATTGAAAGTAGATACTTGAGTTTGTAGAAACACTCTTAGCATGAATATCCTAGATAGGTGAGGTTAAACTGGGAACCAGGAATCTTAGAAACACCAGTAGAACTAAATTTAGCACTGAAGATCTTGCCCCAGAAATGAAATGCCTGAATCTCAGTGCTATGAAATCATTTGACTTTTGATCTCATAAGGCAACTATGGAATCATTCTTATTTGATTTGATCTTTTGGTCCATTTGTAAAGTAATTCTGCATTTTGAATTTATGTAATAATCTATGCTGAATACTTACTGCTAGGTACAGTTCTGTGCACTTGTTATTTTGGTGAAGGAAATTAACATCCCAGTTCTTTGGAGATCTCACATTCCAGTGGAGGGAAAGAGACAGTAAATATTTGAAATGATGATAAATTAAGTGGGAAGATAGTGATCCAGAAAAGAAGAAAGTTAGAGCAAGGTAAGATGGATTGGGAGAGAGAAATGTTGGAATTTTAAATAGGTTGGTCAGGATAGGCCTTGTGAGAAGCTGATATTGGAATCAAACCTTAAAAGAGGTGAGGGAGTTAGTAGGAACATCTGTGGAGCAGCCAGGTCCAGACAGTGTGGCCAGAGGCACTTTAGACACTGGCAGAGGCCTTCCCCACTGTGGACTTGGAAAGTGGTGTCAAGGCCAGCGGCTTCCATCATGGCCTTTCCTTGTGGCCTGAATTTATTTGAAAAACCCCAGGACTAGAAAGAGACACTATGCCTTTGCCTGTGAGTACATTCCCTGAGGACCTTTCCTGTGGGGAGAAGGAATGACTGAATGAATAAATGAATGAATGAAAGGCTTGTTGTTGCCTGCCTGCTCTCGGCCTGTACCCTGTGGCTTGGCAGCAGGATCCCCCTCCCCCATTGCTCCCTCCCTTCTTCCCAAGAAGGGCCCAGGTTCAGAGCCAGGGGAGGTTTGAAATGCATGTGGGTGCACATAGGCACCCACAACCGTAAACAGTGTACAGGATCCCTGGGTCTAAAATTTCACTGCCATCTCCAAAAGGTCTTTAGTAGTTTCTCTGCTGTGAACAGTCAGCTCACCCTTTATGAAACAACCCTTTCAAACATTCTGTCTCACAAGTTTCATGAACTTGTGATTGTTTTCCTTTAGTGTATGGTTTTTCTGACATGTAACTGAAGCGTATAGATCCTAAAACTGTGCTTGCAGCTCCTGGGTGGACAGATGCCTCCATATTCTTTAGAAAATAGTTTTCTTTAGAATTCACATATTTCGTGGCCATCTCTTCCCTAGACAGTCTGGCAATGCAGATTGACAGTTGTTTTCAGAGATCTCGATTCTTCCATGTTGATGACAATGAAGAAGCCTTGAGGCTGGAGCAGGCTGGTGACACATGATGTGAGGGGCTTTCCTAGGACTATTTGGAAGCCAAAGGCCTTGTAGACTGAGGACTGAGAGACAGAAGACAATGCCACTGAATCTGTTTGGAGTGTTCCTTTTTCTAGGTTCTGTTCCATGCCTTCCGTTTCTCTGTCATCCTCTCCTTGCCCCTGCCTTCATATTTTGACAGTACAGACACATTCTGAGTACCGAACAATATTTGCTGGATTGCACACATATATTTTGTTTCATGATAATCTAATAGTTAATAGATGAGTTCCATATTGGCCTGGTTAAAATGTTGTTTATATGGAATCTGAAAATCAGAAACTAAGAATGTCAGAAATTTGTTATATTTTTTTACATGTCTTTCATTTCATATACTGAATCAGTTTAAATACAATTATGTTTTCCTCATACAATAAGTACTGGAATGCTGCAGTAGTCTTCACCATGTTTTTTTTTTTTTTAAAGACTAGCTGCAAGCTGGGACCAGATTAATGGACGTTCACTTTAAGGATGAAGTCTTTCCATTAACTCCCAGGAGTCAAAGGGACTCTTCGTGGGTCACTAACTGTAGACTTTCTGTGCAGCTCCAAAGAACATTGACAGTCTCCTGATGGCTAGTTTCCCTTGCCTGGCTCACCCACTGGCCTCGTAAAGGAAGCATAGTTCATTGTCTGCCAGGTACCATAGAGACTTTTTTCTGTGATGGACCTCCTTGACGGGATGAAGTCTTGAAACCAGATTATGAATACTGAAATATTCACTTTTTTTTTGGGTACTATGTATATCATTTATAAGGAGAGGGCCAATGGGGAGAATACTATTTATAGTATATAATACATACATAGGTAATATATGTATAATGTATTTACATATGCATGTAATGGCATAGACAGTAGTCCCTCTCTCTGTGGGATCCCCAGTGGATGCCTAAAACCATGGATAGTACCAAACACACACTCTTTCTTTGTATCTATCCATCCTTTCATCTATCTGCTATGGTTTTTCCTATATATCACCATCATTTGGAACTATTTTTGGTTTATATCCTCCACCTACAAGTTTAATGCCTTTTTTCTTTAACATGCACTGTGGCTGTTAACTCTTGTAGGCTGAGGTACAACAGCAAAACTAGCATGAATTTCTTTTTCCTTCTTCTCAACTTCTTATCAGTCCCAGCATGTGATTTTTTTTCTTTTCTTAAAAATTTGTGAATTTTTTACCTTTTCACTTAAAGAAAGCATGTATGGTCTGAATTGCCACTATCACTACTCTTGTACTTTGGGGGTCATTATTAACCCATTTTGTTCTGTCCACCCAAATGTGGAGCAATTACAAAACTTAAATTGAACAACAAATATATCACTTATAGTAATTATGAAATAATATTTGAATACATATATATTTGCAGAATTGAAAACTTGACTTATGGGTTAAGTCAAATAAGCAGTGTGATACTTAGACAGTTGAGCTGGATACTAAGGGACTAATAGGTGGGTAGTGTATACTGCATTGATAAACTGGACACAAGGATGATTCACACCCCAGGCAGGACTGTGCAAGATTTTATCATACTATTCAGAATGCAGTAAAATGCATGTAATTTAAACTTATGAATTGCTTATTATTGGAATTGTCCACTTACTATTTTTAGACTGAAATTTCCTAAGTAATTGAAACCATGGAAAGCAAAACTCCAAATAAGGAGAGACTACTGCATTCAAGATATAATACATATGTAAGTGATGTATGTGTTTGTATATCACATATATATGCATATGTGTGTAGTATCTATGTGTGTGTGTGTGTGTATATATATGTATACATATGTATGTGTGTGTGCATATATATATTTATGTTTGTATATATGGGTGTGTAGGCACAGATTTATGTTCCCCTTCCTCTTGCCCCTCTTCCTCTCTCTTGATCATGGATAGTGAGAACTACCATACATATTTCTGAGTGTTTCTTCTATACGGTGCTTCTTATCTCCAAGGAGTTGAAATTTATTTGGAGAGACCAGACATGAATGTACAAGATAAATGATGATTCAAAACAGGACTGCAGAGACAAATTTATTGTGAAGCCCAGATCCCCTCCCTAGTACCAAACATTTTTTTGCCATTTTAAAATGTATTGCTAGGGCCTACCCAGTACTTTCCAAGTCTCTGGAGGAGTCCTAACTGTGTATGTAGCAATTCATTCACAGGGTTATAACTTGTAAAATTTGAAAAGAATGATTTTAACAGCAATCTCTTAACATTGTCTTTCTCCTCTCTGACTTCCCTTCTGTCACATTTTACTGTGGGTTCGATGACATTGGAGTTGAGAGTATTTTGAGAGACAGTTAAGGGGAAGTTGAATTGGGGACATATTTAGTTTGAATTTGGTGGAATGATGGACATAGTTCATCTCTGCGTCTAGTTGCATTATTCCTAGCCATCCTAGGGTAGGAATCGCTTCTCAGGAATACCACCCATTATGCCAGCCCACTTGGGATCCTTACACAAAGGCACAGCTCAGAAGTAGCATTGCAGCATGAACGTGGACTATAACATCTGCCCTGGGGAATCTGGCTCGAAATATATGGAACTGGAAGCTTGTCTGTGAATGTATAAAATTCTTGTGGAGGATTCAATTCTTACCTAAATGTAGTCAGTATAAGCTGTCTTATGTTAGGAATATATTCAGTAATGCAAATGTACACTATTTTAAAATGGTAGTTCTATGAAAGTTTTTTACCTCATTTGCCTTGAATATATATTGATAACATCAAAAATAATAACAAACCAACTATTGTCATTAATACAAAGAATGCTTAAAGTTAGTTGATGCATAAGAAAACTTGAAACACCTTGAATTTTTTACTCTTCTGTGAAAAAAAAAACTGATAAAAGTGTATATGAATTTGACAATTATTAAAATATATATGGTATTACAAAGAAAGAGCTCTGTTTCTAAATTATCAATAATTAAAAATAAAATTTGATTATCTGTGCTTGAGGGAAGACTAATTTATCCTTTCACCCTATAGAAAGTGAATATTAGTATAAATCATTTCCATTGAGATGTCTTCAGAGTGTACAGCTCCAAAGAGGTATTTATAGCAGTGTGTGGGGGGCACTTAATTAATACATGTATGGGTTCTTTTTCTGGATTTTATCTTTGTGATGTTTGGCTAATGCCAGTTTATAAAACTTTGTGTTTTGTTGTGCTTTTTTAATCTAAATAAATAATCTCTTTCATAAGCATTTTTTATTTATAACATTCCTTTTTTTTTTTTTTCCTCATGGAGAGGATCTAAAGCTGCAGACCCTATAGAACTTATGTCCATTCCTGAATTCCTAGTTGGGAATCCTTAATGCTGGATAATGTGCTCAACAATTTTATGCAGTATTTAATTTACCTTCTCAGCATGGCTATGAAGTAGACATTACCCCATTGTAAAAAGACTGTCTTCCAATTTGTAGTAAAATATGCTACCATACTAGTGATAATGATTTACTTAGTGAAATATGAGCTAGAATGTTTATCTTGGTATGACCATAAAACAAATATTTTCCTTCAGGACATAAACTCTCTTCCATCTCAAGAATTTCATTATTATAATCAGTCCTCCTTTCGTTCTGTGATGCATGCCTGTGGCTACTGAGTGGGTGTGCCCTATACTGTGTAGGCACCACCTATGTGCTGTGACCCTCCCCCAGAAACTCAGTTCCTTCCTGGAGGACAGTGTCTGTCATCATCCTGTCCTCTTCCTCCAGAAGTGTTTCAGAAATGGAATGGAAGTAAAAAAAACTGAGCAATACCTTTGGACTGAAAAGAATAAGTTACAAAGCTAACTTTGGGCTGTGGAAAGCATCTCTGCACCTAATCCCTGGGACATGTGCATACATGAGAGGTATTTATGGATCGGGATGTTTGTGGCATACACAGAAATACACGTTATCTTAGTCTGGGAGAGTTTATATTAAGGAATTTTGAAAAATACGTTTTATAAAAAATGAAGATTTAAAAAGGAAATCAATCTTTTTTATATTTACACTTGGGAAGAGAACTTTGTCCTTTTCCAGGTTGAGGATGTCATGAAGCTCAGTTGAATTATTTTCTTGCCTTACCTACAGTGTTCACTTGCCTGGAACCTGCTGGGCCCTAACAGTCTCCACGATGCCAGGACAGGAGCATGTCCTCTTCCTCTTCCTTGCCAGGGCATCTGATGTAAAGGAGGCAGGAGGCAGGGTGGCAGAAGCTTGGGCTGAATTACACAGAACCAGATTTTGAAATCCTGATCCCATCTACTCTCATCTTTTCAAATGTGGGCAGCACTGACAGTCATATTTGTGTAAGATATAACAATAAATATTATTTATTAAGCTCCTACTGGTGAGTTGTTTTTAACGTGCACTGTGCAGTATTAGTTCTATTTGATACAAGAGGACACCAGGACATGAACCAAATAATAAGCCCCCAAGGTATAGCCAGTAAAAATGCTAAGGGAGAGACCATCAGGTGTTCCTGCCACCTCCCAAACTGAGTATTTGTGCTTTATAACCTAAGTTGTAATGTTTTACAAGATCAAAGTGTTTGCTTCTGGATGTCTCTCAGTTTCCAGGCTGGCCCCCTGGAGTTAAGCAATCCTACTTCAGCCTCCCTAGTAGCTGGGAGGGTCTCCAGGTGCATACCACTGTGCCTGACTGATTTTTGCATTTTAATAGAAGGCTCTTCCACACCTAAATGTCTACTTATAGAAAGACTGGCCTTCCTGTGGTTCCTATCTGAATAGGAATTGTTTGACTAGTCAGGGAAATATTTTGATGGTGCTTTCTGGTAGGAATAGAAATGCTTCAGAATGTTTCAAGGAAGAAAACCCTAAGTAGGCTGGGGAACCCATGAGCATACAATTATCACAGTAAGAACAATGAAAACAATGACGTGTCAGTTCTAAAATGGTTATAATCACTGATTGTCTAAAAGTCCTAACTAGTTTTCTCACCCTCACTGATATTTATTTGGGGAGTTGGGTCTCTTGACAAACCTAGTACCTTAACCCTATCTGCACACACAAACTTCTCTTTTCCTTTAGCTCTTCAAAATTAAAATCATGTCATTATGTTCATGCCCTGCATTTAAAAAATTAGTTTGGATCAATGGGATATATTGGGACCCAGCTGTCAACATTGTGAGTTAGAACCGAAAACCCTGGGTGCTCCGGCCCTGTGTTCAGAGCCTTCCCTGCCAAATGCTTCCCTGGTGGCATCCTAGTGGAGGGCACACTTTGAGTCAGCTCACTCTATCACCAGACCTTAAATAGCTGGTTCATCAGTATGATTTAAACATCTGGGCTTAAAACAGAAGCACCTTGTCCTGATCTAACTCATTCAGGAAGTGTCTTGACTGCTAATTTAGTCTCCTAGTTCTCCCTGTTTGGCAGATGGATATAGATAATGGCAAAACCAGGAATTTTATAGATTTGTACAATGTAGTCAACTGAGCACTGTGGTAATAAGCTTGAGTGAGCATGAATTATGCTGATGCTGCTTCAGGAATTAAACATCACATGAAGAAAAATGGGGTGTCTGAAGTTTCAGTGTCATAAGCACATAGTACAGGAAGCCTTTGCCTCGGCAGTTCAGATGAGCGTTCTCCCGCTTTACCTCCTCAAGCTCACCTCACTGTGTTTAGGAACCTGACGGGCTGGTGCACTGGGACTAAGTCTCATCCTAGTCACATAGGTGTTTTGCAGCCCACATGTAACCTGTAGATAGTTTAGATTTTAGAGACATGCCAAGTGTATCTTTAGTAGGATCTTTTGTGACACTAGACATCTGGTGTTTGGCACCAACTCAGTCCAATGGTTGATGATGTGTGATTTCAACTAATGTGTCTCAATATTCTGCCTGAATGGGAAATTCCTTTTTATATGTTGGCTTCACTTTAGCACTTTCAGGGACCCACACCAAAATATTTGCTGTTAAGATATGCAAACATCAAACAAGAATTTTGGTCAAGAGATGTTGTGCATGCATTTCCTTCCAGATGTTAGAATAGAGGAATCATGTTTTGTCAGTCCCTGGGAAGATGATGGCATCTTGAGGGCTTACCTGATGTTTATTACAAAGTAGGCACAGTGATTCTCATCGGTGGCCTGTGGAAGTCAGACTTAGTGATTTGCAGGTCACATCCTATATGTCAGTAGAGTTTATGCCAGTGGTTTCAACACAGATTGCATTCAGAATCACTTGGGGGAAACTGGGAAACAGGAACAACCAGGCTTCACCCAAGACTTCGAGTGTAATTGGCCTGGAGTGGAGTGGTCTGGACTAAGTGTCTGTTTTTAACACTTGAAGTTGATGCTAATACATTGTGCCAGGGTTGAATCTCATCAGTTTTCAGGAACTATGGCGTTCACTAAAGGAATCTGACTTTGAAAGGGGAGTGCCTTTTTGGGGTTCAGGGTCCGAGATTTTAGTTTTACTGGAGGCAGGCATTTATTTAATATATACCTAAGTCTGAAGATATACTGTCTCTCATGTCCAAACTGGGGAGCCTGTGGCCTCAGGATCTCAAACCAAAATACCTCCAGGGCATGATATATGTCCACAGTGGCCAAGCTCTGTTTAACTGACGCTGGCAAACTGAAGAGCCCTTGCCCCCCTTTTTAAAAAGCATTGCTGCCATCTTGGAGAGTAGGCCTTTTTGACCAGCACTCTTATTGTTGAGAGAGACAAGCTAAGAATTAATATTTTTCTGTGAAATCTTATCTTTAAATGTTGGCAGTACTGATGAGTTTAAAGCATTGTGTAAATCATCATGCCTCTCCACCCAGTCACAATGTTTATGTAGAGATATTAGGATAGGCCGTGTTGCTTTAAGGAAAACACATGTAAATGGTGGGAGGCAGGGTTACCCTTGAAGACAGCTGCTGACAGCAGCGCAGATATATGAAGTATAGATGGTATCATGGACAGAACAGCAACTTATAGTTGTTACTTTACATTTTTCCTTTGTCCTTCATGAAAGTTTAACTTTTGGTGGGGAGGGTACCAGGGATTGAACTCGGGGGCACTCTACCACTGAGCCACATCACCAGCCCTATCTTGTATTTTATTTAGAGACAGGGTCTCACTGAGTTGCTTAGTGCCTTGCCGTTGCTGAGGGTGGCTTGAACTCAAGATCCTCCCTGCCTCAGCCTCCCAGGCCACTGGGTTACAGGTGTATGCCACTACACCCAGCCAAGTTTAACTATTTTTAATACAAAATTTTTGTGATTAAAGTATTTCTTGTATACCAAATTCCAAATAGATGAGCCTTAATCCTAAAAATGTAGACAGTCCCCAGTTTACTGTGGTTTGACTTACAATTTTTTGATTTTGTGATGGTGTGAAAGCGTAGAAACTGTACTTCGAATTTTGATTTTGGATTTTTTCCA
This sequence comes from Sciurus carolinensis, assembly GCF_902686445.1. NCBI lineage: Eukaryota > Metazoa > Chordata > Mammalia > Rodentia > Sciuridae > Sciurus > Sciurus carolinensis. The sequence continues at coordinate 87,269,749 of NC_062220.1, read as the reverse complement.
GACCAGTAATATGCAGGAGGATCCTCTCCCTCGAAGGTGGGCAATGGTAGCAAGCTACAACTGCCTGTCAGTCACGCGTTCACCAGGGGACACAACTGAGACTGTAGTGAGCCTTGCAGTTGTGAGATCCAGTGCATTAGGTGGATTAAGTGCATTTTCCACTTAACAATATTTTCAGTTTATGGTGGGTTTTTTGGAGATGGCCCAGCATCAGTGGAGGAGCACCTGTATTTAGGAGCATCTGGATCATTATCAGTAACTTTCTGTTCTTTGAGGGGTGGGGGGAAGCAGGACCATGCAGAAACTCTCTCCTGAGTGTTCTCATCATGGCAAACAGCCTTCAACAGGTTGAGCATCCTCTCACTTAAAATATGGAAGGAAACTTAGAAGTGGGCTGGTCCAACTAGCAGGTTCTGTGGATGAAGAAGCAGAGCCAGTGAAGACAGGTTGAATAAGGAGGGAAGAAGAGCCCCGAGTGCCAGCCAGGTTGTGCTGATGAGTGTAAAGCCTGTGAGAGACAGCTGTGCCCCTGTAGTCCCTGACTGGGTGTTTCTGGAGTCACCCAGCTTGCTTCACTGGGAGGCCTGGCTTTGCTCCTTCCGTTAAGTTATATAATCTCTCTGGGCCTCATTTTCTTCATCTCTAAAATGGGACAGCAGAACACGTATCCCTCAGATCCCTCAGGCTTTGTGTGACTCCACTCATATTTGGTGTGTTCGCTGGTGAGTTTTGAAGGAAAGGGAGCCCCCAGTTAGTTCCCTGGGTTGTGTTCTGCAGCAATATGTTTCTGGTTTTGGTTAAACATTTTTACTTAGAGTTCTTTGGTAGACATTGGTTTCCCTTGTAGCACAGTTTTGGTTTGTGTTTGTGAAAGTCATAGCGAGTGGTCCCAGGGATCTATGGGCTATTAAAACATTCCACACACAAATTCTTGCTGCTTCAAAATATACCAGCCTTAATTTAGTATTGTTTATGCAGATATAAGCTTTTGAGACATTAGGTCATATGATTAGAAAAATGAATTCCATATTTGATAAATATAATTTTCTATTTAGGAGAAAAGGCATTTCAAGGGTCTAGAGAGGTTTATTTAAATAAACAGAAAACACTTTTTCTTCTTGCAATAACTAAACAATGAAAAAAACAGGAGACACTTCATATATATTATTTATAAAGGTTTATTGTGAAAGGGCTTGTAGGGCTTTTATGAAGAAATTCCAGAATATGCTACAGAAATGCCATACCATCTGTAAATGCTGTGCATTTCTTCAGTAATAGTCTCTGAAATGTCACAGACTCAGATTCTGGAAGCTTCCCAGGAAAGGCCAGAATAGGCCTTGCTTGAGAATCTCAAGTAGCAATTGTTGAGTTGTTTATTTTTTATGGAGAATATTTAAAATACTTCATTCCTAAACACTATTTGACAATATCACTTGAAGTCATTTTCATTCTTATAGAATTTGTGCCATAGGTTTTCCCCTGTAAAGAGTGTGCAGGGATCCTGTAGTTAGGCAGCTGGTTCAGGTTTATTTGACTTAGCAGTAGTTGATTGAGAAAATGATTTTCAACTTTTTATTCCTTAGGGCCCCTTTCATTATTTTCCTTCTCCCTCCTCTTGGGTTCTTTGTTTTGAAAGATTTTGTCTAACAAACATGCTGATTTAATAATAATTAAATGCTTTACTTTTCTATTTTCCTTACAGCAACATCTAAAACTTCCCAGTTTATATGTATAGTAGATACTTAGTGCCAACTGTGCAAGCCCTGTCTAGGAGCTGGGGATATAGCTGTGAATCACACAATTAAAGTCCTTGTGCTCATGGGAGAAGCAGACAAAACACAGATATGTAAGATAATTCCAGCCATCATAGCACTGTGAAGAAAAGCGGAGTGAGTGAGGAGACAGAAGGTGAGAGGCCGTTTTAGTCAGCTTTTGTGCCACTGTGACTAAAAGACCCCAACTATACATTGTAGAGGACGAAAAGTTTATTTAGGGGCTCATGGTTTCAGAGGTTTGGTCCATAGAGAGCTAGCCCCTTTCCTCTGGGCTTAAGGTGAGACTGAACATCATGGCAGAAGAATGTGGCAGAGGGAAGTAGCCCACATGATGATCAGCAAGCAGAGAGAGAGACTCCACTTGACAAATACGAATATATACTCCAAAGCCATGCCCTCAGGGACCCACCTCCTCCAGCCACAACCCACCTGCCTACAGTTACCTCTCAGTTAATCTCATGAGGGGATTAATTCACTGATTGGTTAAGACTCTCACAGCCCAATCATTCCCCTCTGAACCCTCTTGCATTGTCTCACATGGGAGCTTCTGGGGACACCTCACCATAACAGAGGCCTACTTGAAAAGAGGAGTTCTTGAGATGACATGGGATGGAGAGAGGCATCTCCGAAGAGTCTTAATGAACCGGGGACTGAAAGAGCCATGAGGGCCTTGGAGGAAGAAATATTCCATGCAGAGGGACCAGCAAGGGCGTAAGGCAGGAGTGTCTGGTGGCAGGAACAGAGGGAGTGAGGAGGAGAGCAGTAAGTGGGGACCAGAGGGGAGTCAGCACGTGTAGACCTGTGTGTCAGGCAGTGTCACCCCACAGAGTGAAAATAAGTCCAGCCTCAACCAAGGATGTGGAACATCATGTGGCTTCATTATGGTTAGTTTCCACTGGGCTTTTTCGAAACATTGAAATAGCTCAAAAAGACCCATTGCCACCTTCAAAGCCCTGGAGGAACCTGAGAAATCCTAATTGAGAAACTCTAGTTCTTTTAAGTCTGGTTTGTTTGTTTTTGAAGCCCAAAAGTGCTATTTATTTTTTGAAATTTATATTGAAATAAACATTTTTAACTAATATAATTCATTTGACTAAGGTAGTTCATTTAGTGTTTGCTATTTTATTTTGAAGCAGGAGTGAAAAAGAAGGATGATCTATAATCATGATATTTAAAATAGTGTTTGGTATAGTTTACAAACTCTGGGGTCTTATTGATTTTTTAAAAAAAATTCTTCAGTGGCTTTATGAGACTGTGCATGAATTTCACTGGTAATACACAATGTGTTGGGCTATGGAAGGGTGGAGAAAGGAGAAGACAACCTTCTCGAAAGCAATAACTTAAAACATATTGACAGGAGGATACAACAGTTGGGGGGACTATATAGACCTTGAGCCTAAAGATATTGTTATACCATCATGGTACCGTTTTGCATTCTGAAAGGTAGTATTTATGATTGCTTTATTATAAAAGTACTGTTTCTTCTTCCACATTAGCATCTTATGATAAGATGTTAGTGTAAATATTTGACTGTCAGAACAAGCCATTGTTTTATTAACGGTAATGAACCTGGGCTCTGCATCTTCACCTGTCAGCGTCTTTGCTCATGTAATTGAAGAAGCGATGTGTTTGGGTGACAGGATGCCGGAGCAGTCAGAGAAATTCAAAGGAACAGTCAGTCAGAGTGTGAGCTTTGCTGAGATGCAGGTATTTGTACCTATAATTTAGTCTTTCTAATTAATATAAAATGATGGTGCCTTAGCTCAGTAGCTGACAACACTGGAGTGCCTTGGAGTGTCACACACTAACCCAAAACTCAATGACTATGTCAATCAGCCGTCATTATGACAAATATCCAAGATAGATCAACTTATAAGGAAAGGTTTGTTTTAGGGAGTTCAGCCCATGGTCGTTTGGCCCCATTGCTTTGGGTCTGTTACAGAACAATGCATCATGGCAGGGGTTTGTGGCAAAGAAGGCCTTTTTACCTGATGGCAGCCAGGAAGCAAAGAGAGAGGGGACAGAGCCGGGTTCCAATATTCCAACTTCAAGGGCACGTCCCCAGTGACCTAACTTCTTCTGCTCTGCGTCCTAAAGGCTCCACCACCTCCCAACAGTGCCCCAGGTAGGTGACCACTCCTCTAACACATGGGCCTTTGAGGGACATTCTATATTCAAACTACATCAGTGACTTTCAACAACTAGCATTAAGCTGTGTGGTCTGCAGGGGGCCTGTGATTGGCCTGATTCAGGAGGCTGGGTTCAGCTGGGTGGCTCTTCTCTAGGCTGCCAGACAGCTGATCAGCTGGGGTTTGGGTTCAAATGTGTTAACATGTCATTCTGGGACCCGGCTGAAGGGGTAGCAGCTACTAGAGGGTATGCTTTTCTCATCATGGATCATCAGAACACAAGGGCCAACCCCAAACACAGAAACTTATTTCAGGTCTCTGTTTACGTTACATCTATAACATTCTTTTGGCTAAATCAAGTCACTGGCCAAGCCCAGAGCTCACAGGGCAAGGAATTATATTTCTACTCAAGGGAAATTGTGAGAGAGATGAGTGAATAATCCAAGCTATTATAGGCAACTTTTATCAGAAATAGAAAATGTCCAAAAGGAGATTGATTTTTAGTTACAAGTTTTTCCATAAAATGATCATGGTACTCTATAAGGAGATTGCTGCCCCTACAACATTCTGGAGAACTTGGAAGTCATACAGTGTGACTCCCAAGGAAGTCATGAATAGGCATTTCAGACAGGAAAATTGAGACTTAAAGAAAAAACAAAGAAAGAAAGAAAAGCATGTGAGGGATTTTTGCTGAGCCACAGAGAACAGGGAACCTGCTCCTCTGGTTAGGGATGACCCCTTTTCCATCCTCAGGTTGCTTCAGAATCCAAAGGCTTTAATATGGGCCTACCCAGTGTTCTGTGCTCATATTCCAAATTCTTGAGCTGCTTGGCAAGACTGAGAAGGTTGGGGACACTTTCTGTGATGCCCCCTCCTAGCACAGAGAACTTCAGAAAAGTTTTGGGATTCCTTGGCCACTGGATCCTGTGCTCCTTTGCTTCCCCCAGTGTCAGCCAGTGTTGAGGATGGTAAAGGGCCACCCAACCAGTCAGGAACCTCCTTTCCCCATTCTTCCACTGCACATCATACCTTCATGTGAGCTGTCACTGATGTCAGACTCTCCAGGACTGGACTGGACTGCTGTGCCACCTTGGGCAACTTACTAATGCTTAATTTTCTCATATGCAGAAATATGATATCTTCCACATAGAACTGATATGTTAAACTTCTAATGAGTATGAATTGATAATGCCTTTATTAGATCTGTTATAACAGGCATAGTAGATAGCATTCTACTCTTCGTTATTCCAATATTTTTCTCCTCGTTAGATTATGAGCTTCCAAAAGACATGGTTGTGACTCTGTATCTCATCATTGCATTTATACTCTGCAGTAGTGCTAAGTTTATGATATAGGAACTTGAACTGGTATCCACTGAATTATATTTACATATTTATCTTTTACCATGAAACCTTTAACTCCAAGGACCAGAATGAATCACTCCTAAATACAGTTAATCATTCTTTTTTTTTTTTTTTAACTTTTGCATTTTGCCTGAAATACACACTTTGAAGCAGTAGAAATTTAAAGGTCTTGAGTTAGTTTTATGCTTTGCCTTTAATCAGAATACTTTGTACTCCCAAGGAAGCCCTGACTTCTTTGTGTTACATTGGAAAAGTTGAAATAAATATGGAGGCTAATTTCAAGGTGTGTCTACAAGACAAAGGATATTTAAAGAATATTTTGCTCTAATATTTTTCTAACTTCTCTGAATTGCCTCTCAGATGTGACTGCAGTCTTATCATTTAGCTTGTTCAGACTTACGGTATAAAAGGCTCAGCTAACATAACAAATAGGCCCAAATTTGCATGGATTAAAGGGTCAGGAAGTTTATATCTCTTTTACATAGGACTGCCAGATGGGTAGGCAGGCTACTTGGCTCCATGTAGTCACTCAGGGCTTCAGGTTCCTTCTGTCTTCTTTTTTTACTCTCGCAGAGTATATGTCTCTTTTTTATGCTAGAAGCTGGGTTTCTTGAGATCATTTTCTGAGGATGAACTTTTGTGTTCATCTTGAGGGAAAGGAAAAGAAGGACAGATCTTCAAAGGTAACTTGTCACTTCCACTCTTATTCCATTAGTGGAAACCTAATTGCATGACTATATACAGCTGCAAAGGCACTGGTGCATGTAACCCCCAGAGGACCTAACCACAATTCTATTATTGTGGAGGAAGGGAGGGCCTGATTTGGATAGACAGCTAGTAAGTTCCTGCTCTGCACCAACAAATGGAGTCTGTGTTTTAGAACCTTGCCTGTTTGTTGAATAGCTAACATAGCCTCGAAGTTTAAGGGAGAGGGTGGTTACAATAATTGATAGCAGTTACAATTTACTGAGCTTCAACTATGTGCCAGGGTCTATTAAACACAGTAGAATGCTTTATCTCACCTGTTCCTCTCAGAAAGTCTGCAAAGGAGGTACTGTTGTTATCTGCATTTGTATAGACCAAGACATTGAGCCTTATGGAGGATAAATAACTTCCTCAAGTCCACATAGCCTCCAAAGCCTCCACCATACTGCCCTGGGACTGGTTAAGATGTCTGGGGAGTAAAGGAGAGCCATATATTTCTTCTAATTCTAGCTTTTGTAACCAACCAGTCAGCAGCAGAGGCTATCAGGAAGAACAGTGGCTCTTTGGAAAAAGTCAAGCAGAGGCTGCATGATTGTCAATCATGGATGCCACACAGGACTTACAGCTTTGCACTGTGAGCCATGATGACCTCTGTGATTCTGTGAAGGTCACAAATTTGTGCATTCTGTTTTCTGGATGTCACTTGTGACCCCACATTCCTATGACAGCAGGGGAACTTCTTTAGCAAGCACAGTCTGCGCTTTCCTGGTGAAGGGAAGGTACCTGCTGACAGGGCACCAGAGGCCAGTCACTGGAGCTTAAAGTTCTCAGTGACCTTGACTGATGGCCTCCACTGGGAGCCTTTGTCTCTTTAGAAATAAAACATATACTTTAGACTTAGTCGCTGGTTTTTCCAGGAATGTTCTTGGGCCTCTGTGGCTTCTATAGGACCCCCTAGCAATGTGTATCGTCTCTATATATGGCTTTTGAGTAAGCTTTTCTTATATTAGAATTTTCAAGTTTAAAAAAGGTGTGTTAAAACCAAACAACTGATGATAATGGTAATGGCTAACATTTATTGAAAGCCTACGGTGTGCCAGGTGCCTTCACAGTTCTAACTGCTTCACATGAATGAATCCACCAGCGGGTGCACCGATTGCTATTCCCAATTTACAGACGAGGAGGCTCATCTACAGAGTGGCCAAGTAACGCCCATTTTCACTCACTAGAAGGTAATCAGAATTCAATCTTTGACTTCAAGATGTACAACTTCACTCTGCTAGAGGAGTGGATGATTTCTAGTTTCTCCCAGATCTAAAAAATGTTGTGGTTTTATACCTGTTGCTGGGTGTAAGTTAGCTCACAAACTTTTCACTTCAAGAGCCAAAATGAAAACAAAACTCCCAGATAATTCACTACTTGCTTCTTGACAATGGGAAGCTGGGCATGAGTGGGTCCACATCCTGCAGATGGTTTTAGGAAGCCTGTATTCTTTTCATTGTCACCTGATGCAGCATGAGGCTGGATTACACTGGTGTCTGACCTTGGGGTTGCTTTGATAAATACATTGGAATCTTCCTAAAACACAGCTGGCCCTGGGGTGGAGGTCATAAATAGGGAGCCACCTCCTGATGAGATGCTCCTGGTATGCAAGGAATGGCCTCCTGGGATGAATTGTAAATGATGCTTTGTAGCTAACTGTGCTATAAAGGCATCTAAGTATCAGAGAATTCTACAGTGAAAGAACCCTTGATTACTTCTAATCCAGCAGCCTCCCTTCACTTCATAAGGCTCACCTAGCATGTACCAGGCACTATCAAGTGCAGGGGATACAGCCTCAAACAAAGCTCTCATGCAGCCTACCTTCTAGGTGGGGGTGGAGAATTAAGTACAGAAGCAAAACAGATGTTGTGTTAGGTGATGGTAAGCACTGAGAAGAAAAGGAGAGCAGGGGTAGAGAGGGCTGGGGCTCTATGTTAGGCTACATGTGGGATGTTTATGCCCAGCAGCTTTTCTCAACTTTTTTTACATTATGTCTTTCCTCCCACATTTCCAATCCTTCCCACAAAATTTTCATACTATGGATATATTGCATATCAGTTTATGTAGCATATATACATCCGTACTGTACATATAGAGTGCCATCCTCACCCCCACCCAGAACCAGTTTTTACCACCTCTGGGGCAATGGCCTATCATTTTGTTAAATTCTGCTTTTTAGCAATACCAAATTCATAAAGTAGCTGTTCTTCAGCTATCACAACCTAACCTAAAAGAACTTTGTTGTAATTCAAAGCCCTTATCTCCTAATTATGTTTTTATTTATGAGGAGGATCAGGACTTTGGATGAATTTTTAAAAATTTATTTTTAGGCACCAGGAGTGAAACCTGCAATGGATGCCCTGTTTGGGAGCAGCATACGGTGTAATGGGCTGTCTGGACATCTGGACAAATGAAATTCATAAGGCGTCACGGAATTGTATAGTGACCATAGGAGCCTCCTAAAGGGTCTCCCTGCTCCACTTTCCTTCCTGCACCATCTGAGAGCTCCTCCTCTGTAGCAGCAAGAGGATCTTTCAAAATGTCAGTCACATCAAGCTGCTGTACTTGCAAGTGTCCCCATTGCAACAATAGAAGATGGGGCCTTCCCATGGCCTGCAGGTCTCAGTGTCCCCACCTGCCCTCTGAGGTCCTCCAGCCACAGTGGCACTCACTGTCCTCCCCAGGGCTCAGACATGTGCTCTTGGTCCATCTGCATGATACTCTCCTCTTTAGATTTTTGAAAAATAAATTGTAATTTTTAAAACAGTTTTAGATCTACACCAACCCATCAACACCACCCTCAGTTATACCATGAATCTCCTCAGGAATGTCCTTTACCTTTCCTAAACCAGTCTGCACAGAAGTTTACTCCCTCCACCTCAGCAGACCTGGGAGCTGCCCCCGCCACGTATTTTCCTATCACATTACCCAGTCATGTCTTTTCACAGCATTTACTTCTACTGAAATTATTGTGTTCTCCCATTTGTCTGTTCTTTTTGTGTCTGTCTTCCCCACCAGAAGGTGCATCCTTGAGGGCAAGGACTCACAGCCCAGTGCACTGCTGTTTCCCAGGCTCCAGGGGTGTGACTGGCACCTGGGGATGCTGTGACCCACTGTCTTTCAGCCAGGGAAGCCTGGTCCAGGGCCTGAAGTCATTTGTAGAGAGCCAAACTAAGTAACTGGACTTCTTGTTCATCACTAATGCTGTTAAGCCCAGTCCAGATCCACATCAGACTGAATTCTATCTACAGATGACTAGTTGGAAGGTATGGTAGTAGCATCAAGGTAAATTGATGACACAAGGACCCTCTGGCTTAAAGCTGGCTTTCCTAGAATCACCCTACAGGACCATCACCTTGACTCAATGTGTTGTTGCTCCTTTTATCTGAGTGTTGTCTCCATCTCTGAGCTGTGCGCTGTATGAATGTGGGTATTATCTTTACTTATTTATGCACATAGCCAGTGCAATTCTGACTCACATGAGCCCCAAATTAGACATGTGTGAGTTGGAATTATACCAGCTGCTCTAGTAGTGAAGGTAAAAGAATTCTGGATTTGGCTTATTGCTCTTCTTCAGTGGTCAGGATGCATGCTTAGACTGAGATCGCTCCCTTCTCTTTGTCTTTACTTCACAGTCCCAAGAGCTCTTGTTAGTGCTCCTAATTCCCCAGCTTCCAAAAGTAAAGGCAAAAAGGGCCAAAGGGTTTTCTGGGAAGCTCCATCTCTTACTTACAGTCCACTGACCACCACTGTCTGAGCAGGAGGCTTATTTACTTTTTCTTAATCCCTTTTGGGCTCTGGTTTTGGGGTGAGATGTGGGCACATTAGCATGTGTGTGCGTCTGTGTGTGTGTGTGTTTTCAGTGTGGTTTCCTCTTTTGCTAGGCTGCTCTCAGTCAAGTTTAGGGAGAGTGAGAAGTGTCCAAGGTTCTGCCATAAAAGAATATGGGGGAACAGATATTAGGCAGTCTCGGTGGTAGCAATCAACACTGGCACTTATAACTATCAGTTTCATGCCTGAGAGGGTTGGGAGGCAATCATGTGGAGTTTATGCTTACATTGGGGATTTACTTTTTTGTTCCTTTACATTTTTGTTCATTTTGAGAATTTGTGCATATAGGTGTCTCATTTGTACTTACATTAGCATGCTGCGTTAACAGGGACCCTGAAGTATAGTTTTTCACAGAAGATAAAAGTTCCTCTCTGTCAGCAGGATTGGGGTGGATGGTACCTCATGAAACTGTCTAAGGACAGGTTTTTCCACACTACTGCTACATCATCTTTAGGGTGAGGGTTGGCACATTAGGGCCCATGGACCAAATTTGACCTATCCCCTGTTTTTGTATGGCCCACATGTAAGAATGATTTTTATAGAAGTTTTCTAACATGTGAACATTGTATGTAACTCAGCTTTCCCAAAGTTTTATTGGAACACAGTCACACTCATTTATGTTGATATAATCTATGACTACTTTTGCACTGCCATGGCAATTTAATAATTGAGATAGAGATAATATGACCTGCAAAGGCCGAAATGTTTACTATCTGGCATTTCATAGACATTTGCTTTCTCTGCACTGACATGGATGAAGCTGGCCCTCTCACCTTATCTGCTCTTCAGCCTTCAGGCTGCCACTTGCCCAATTGAACTCAGAGGTTTTATTGACAGAGGAGAGAAAGGACATTGGGGTATATTTAAGGGACCACCGCAAGAGTGTGTGTGTGTGTGTGTGTGTGTGTGTGTACACCCGGGTATGCGATAGTCTTTTTCCACTTTGATATCTATTGTAGTTGTTTGAAGAATATTGAAAACTAGCTTGGTTTCTATGTTGTAGGAATCCAATGTGAAAATATGGGAAGTGTATCGATGGAGGAATTTTCTTATCCTTTATTCATGCATTCATTCAACAAATGTCTAATGAGAATGATTACCCCCTCTTTGGTTGCTAGGTTCTAGGGTCTGAACTCAACTTTCTTACAGTTCATGAGAGCTGTGGTTCTCAAAATGTGGTCCCCAGACAAAACAGCATCAGCATCTCCTGAAACTGTGTTAAAATGCATATGCTCTACAGTGTCCTCTTGTCCCAGACCTATGAAATGAGAAACTTTGGGAGTGAGTCTCAGCAATTTATTTTTAACAGACTCCCAAGCACTTCTGACACACACTTGAGAATCACTGCTGTAGAAGTAGCATTAATTCATAACTATCATGAGCAAATGGCCCCTTCCCTTCCCTGAATGAACATTTTGTGCTTTCAGGGAAATCAACAAACACTTTGTCCTCTTGCCTCAAATCCTTATCAATAGTCTCTTGTACTCAGAAAATGTACACAAGTCAAAATAGAAAAATCATATTTGGGCTCCAGATTTATTCCAGCAGACAGTGACAGACTCTGCCAAAGCCACGAAGTGACTCCCCAGGAAACTGGCCAGAAGACCACCACCACCACACAGGGTGTTCTCAGTCCTCGAGCGATTCCTCTGTGTGAAAAGGGGCTGTGGCAACCTTGACCCAGTAACTTTCAGATCCTGAGGAAAATAGACACTTGATGCCCAACCAAAGTAAACAGAGCCCACAGAACCTTTTATGAGTGAGGACTTGGTTAAGAACCAATGATTCCAGCCAAGATTTAGGCTATTCGGTGTTTAAAGTGTATTGTTGCATGGCGCTTGGCAGCCATTAAACACCAGACAGCTTCAATTTGGGTTGCATGAATACTGGATCTATCAAGAATATATCTGTATGTACCAGTCAGTGTGTTTGGGTATTCCCTATATTTGCCTGTGTAACCTCACAGTCACCTTACAAGGTAAGTACTCTTAATTTGTGCAAGGTCTTCTACCCAGGAAAAGGCAGCATTCGAATTTGAACCCAAATGGCCAATTTTTTGTACCTCCTGTGTACACACACAAACACACAGACACCTTTGGCCTGTTACAACCTAGATGTGGTTGTTGCTTTTGGTCTCCTCTGCATGGACCATTTCTTACCGTGATAACTCAGAGCTTAGGTGGAGGCTCTAACTGCTGCCTAGCCATGAGCAGCCAGGCCCCGCTCTCTGTGTTCAGTGCCTTTGCTGATTAACTCTGAAAGGGGAAGAAAGCATTACTTAGTGCAGGCCAGAGAGCTGGAAGAGGGTCCCATATTACTCATTTCCCTTCTGAATTTCTTCTCTTGCCTCAAAAACTAAAACACTCTTTGTAGGTTAAGAGTGAAGACCGAGTGACTCTGGCAGCACACTTTGGTAACTAATGGACTTGTGACTCTATGGGAAGAGTGATGTGTTCTTCCGGAGCCCTGCAGAATGAGTGCAGCTGAGAGTGAATTTTTCAGTTTGACTGATGTGTACAGTAACTGAAGACAGCTTATTACAGGGCCAGGTTTTAATCTTCTCTCAAAATAAGTTCTCATATTCTGCACAACTGCCTAGTCTCTTTAATGGCCTGAAATTGAGTAAAATGAGAAGGTACTAAAATAGTTGCAACAAGAATTGAACCTTCCTGTTTCATCAGACATTCCAGAACATGTACAGTGTATTTTTAATACAGCCTCCATTCCACACCCACCCCCCACCCGCGGCCAATTTTTATTAGTGATTGATGCGATTGCAGAGTGGTTTGGTGGGAAAAGCACTTGCAACCAAATTTAGTAAACTACAGGCCAATTTTATTTTTAGTTTTAGTGAACAAGGGCAGATAGCATTTGCAAGTAGATTACTGAATTCACTTCTAAGATTTTCTTTTGAAAATATTTTGCCTCTTGCTTTCCCAACTCTGTTTTGTCTATTGTGACTATAGTTGCTTTCTGGAGAAAAGCCCTTTATTTTCTTCTACTGTAGGAACCCCATTTTTTTTTTCCAAGATATATGCTTAGTAAGAAACTCAGTATAAATGGATAGTCACTGATGTTATCGAAATTTTGAAGTGGAGGAATTAAGAACCATAATTAATAAGTGATAGGAGTGGGGGAAGAGTAATGGTTACTGTTAATTGTCAACAAAATTCTGAAGTTGCTCAATGATAGATTAATAAGATACAAGCAGAATAATAGAGGATGCATTTGGACATGGAACATAAAGGGTCATTTTCACCTGTATGACAGTGATGATCTTTCAGAGGCATTCAGTAAATGTGGTTTGGTTTGTTGGTTGATTGTTGAGTGTTTGAGTCCTGTACTCACTCTAGTGGACCAAAGGAATGGAAATGGGAGGATAAGTCTGCCCAGAGGAACTTGGAGGGGTATATGACTATCAAACCTTAAATACCAGAAGAGTCGTTAGTGGTCTCAAATCTATCTATTCTCCCCACTCAAAAGTTGCAAAAATGTTCTGGACTTTTGGTTCCTAATACACTCAGTTTAGCCAACATATATTGTTTCACACCCCCAAAATCTCCCTTGAGGAATAGGGTACTGACTATGGGGAGTGGTAGCCCCACCATGACCATTGCCAGGTCACATCGATGCTGGTTGTCACATGTAATGAGACCAGTCTCTGAAGAAGGACTGTCAGGAAATGAAGGCTCTGGAAGCCTGAAATGAGAAGGAGAGAGACTGGCAATGCTTTGGTTGGTGAAGAGAACACAGGCTCAGATATGAGGAGGCCTGGGAAGGAAGAGGGAATAGATTTGTTCAGTGTGGCTGCAGAGGACGGAGGCAGGGGAAGACGGGAAGAATGGAGATTACGGTGGGCCAGGTTTGCCTCAGATAGGATTTCCTGGTGTCCTTCCCTACAACTCACCAGTTTCCACCCCTTGCCCCCTCTCCTTTTTTCTTTTCTTGCCTTTTATTATAATTAGGGGAAAAAAAATGCAAGTGGGTTGATTGTTGTTTTGTTTAACTGCTAACGATCAAACCCAGATCTTGCACATGCTAGGCAAGAGCTATCCAACTGAGCTACATCCCAAGACTTTTTTCGAAATAGGGTCTAAATTGACCAGGCTGGCCTTGAATTTGTAATCCTCCTGCCTCAGCCTCATGAGTAGCTGGGATTACAGGTGTGCACCCACGCCTGGCTCAAACTGGTTGTCAATCATAAAAATTTCTCCAATAGAAAAGTTATTCACTTTTTAAAAATCTTGCTCTGAATACAAATGTAGGGAAAAGAAATTTACAAAACCAACAACAACAAAACCTCCATTGTTACCATTTTTTAGTGTAAAAATGATGCTTTCTTTGTTTGCAAAGGAACCAATTGCTTCCATTTAATTAATTTTACTTCAGCAAACATTTTCTAAGAGCCCAATTCCTGGTTGACAGTATTGGGAACTGTGTGTTCAAAGATGAGGATGGCAAGGTGTCCTTGGAGGGTACAAGTGTCCCCATGCTGCTCATAGGACTGCAGTCCAGGAGCAGTGAGGCATGGAAGCATGGGTGAAGGTAGTGGAAGAACGCCAAACTTAAGGGCAACCATTGAGCAGGGTCAAGAAGGTCAAGTGAGGGCAGACATTTTCAGCATGGGTGACTTAGTAAGCAAAGGCACAGGCCTGTGGGAAGAGCAGGCTGGAGTTGGCTTCCAGGGAACAGCCAGCATGGGAGTGGGTGTGTACCCAAGAGGGGAATGGGGAGTCCCTGCAGGAAAGTGCATGAACAGAGGGGCAGATGAGCCTTGCGCCGCAGGTCTAGCTTCCTTCTCTTTTATTTTTCTTGGGGGCTGGGGGCTGACCTGGCATCCCCAGACTGTACAATTCCATTTGGAGGGAGACTGTTCTTTGCTCAAGTATTTTTCTCCATCTTTGCTTCTCAATCAAAAGGGAAATTGTAATGAACTGGAAATTGGCCTCTGGAAGTTGGAAATTACTCAGACCGCTCAACCAACTTTTTATATGATTTATTAATTTAAAAAATTCTTCTTAGAAACTCAGAAACTACATGTTATTGCTCTGTGCCTATTGCAAAAATACAACCCAAATTTTAAAAAATTTAGTCATAATAACTATGAAAAAAATTTAAGTTCAAATATATCTTTGTATAATCTTTGTGTATATGTATGTTTATCTATCTGTGTATCTTTTTGTGCTTTTCCACCCTATTTTTCTGTCCCACCTTTTTAAACCTTCTGCTTTTCTTCCTTTTCTTGTCTATAACCCTTCCTTCAATCACTATGCCCTCATCTGCTGCTCTTTATTAATTTGCCATATTTAATCTTATTATTCTTACCTTTCCTGAATCCGTTTTTAAAGTTTTTTTCTTTCTCTTTTACAAAAAGCAGTAAATCAGAATTCACTTATTACTTTTATGGCCAGTGACTGATAGAAAAAGCTAATACATATGTCTTGGATAGAGGGAGCCTTTAGTAAGTATTAGAAGAATGCAGTGAGACTGGTGGTGGGTGTAATGCCAGCAGGTGATCAGTTCAGCAGGATTGCCCTGGCTGGCGTGTTGGTGGGTCAGGGCCAACTTACTCATACCAGGAACTAGATTTAGATTTCATGAGTGATGAATCAAATCATTTATTTTGACTCACACTTTCAGAACTTTTAGATATTCAGGAAAATCTTTATGAAATGGTTGGAGAGGCTAGATATAGAAAAATCCTGTATGCAGAAGTATAGCAACCATCTGATGAAACTACCAAATCCAGTAGCCAATTTCATTTATTTTTAAAGGTTGACATGCAGTTATTCTTTTCTTTTTTTTTTTTTTTTTAAGTGGAAGAGAACATCTGATTTGTGAACAGATCTGGATGAATTTTACTTCTACATGACAAAATAATTAAACGGGATTGATACTCCCTCTTTATCATGTCAGAATACAGCTGCACAGAGACATGAACCTGGCTGGTTTGTTCTGGCTAATCTATAAGTGAAATGATAATGTGGTCGGTATACGAAAGCAGAAAAAAAAATTAGTAAATATACATCTTACTAATGAACCACACCAGAAATGAACCACAGTTCTTTTTTTTTTTTTTTTTCTTGTAAAGAGTAGTATTGCAAATCTTTACTGAATTATGGCAGTTTATACTAATTTCAAAATTCAGGGTTTTAAAAAAATTCAGTTTTGACTCTCAAACTTCTAAACATGAAAAGATTTTATCTTCTGGTTTTGAAAATAGTGTACAAAATGTAGAAGATGTACAAAACATGAAAATAAATTATAGAAAATTCAGAAGACATAGAGAATTATAAAGAAAGTACAATTCATAATGCGCCCTGCCAAAGACTACTGCTGTTAATAGTTTTCAATCTTATTATTTACATTATTCATTAGATTATTATATCTAATTTGTATTGTGCTTTTTCCATGAATCTTATAACAAAACATTTTGCTTCTAGCATAAATTCTTCCAATGTGAAAATTTTCTTGGCTCCCTATGTTGAATCCACACACTTTAAAATAGTTTATGAGTGTACTTCATGTTCGGCCTAGACACCTAAATGACACCTGGACCTTAGTTGTAGACTCCTTCAGTTGTCAGGCCATTGGGGAGGTCATGGAGACCAAGTGGCCTGTAGCAGCAGAAGCAGGTGGACTTTGCAACCACAGGGCCCCATCTGAGCAATTCCTAATTTCACACCACTGTGAAGCTTGATCAAGTTTCTTGGTGTCTTGGGAGGTGGCAAGCCCTTTCCCGGGCACTATAGTATTGAGGCCCCAAAGGGCAGACTGGTGCCAGACCATGGCAGCACTTCCTAGGTCTGCAGTGAAATGAGGAATAGAATAGAGACATTGCAGTGTTTCTTCAAGTTATATGTGTTGTTTGTATCTCTCATTTTGAGAGATCATTTTTGAGCAGGTGCACTAAGCCACTGTTTCTTTTATTAAATGAAGATGGTGATAGCAGACATCTTTTTTCTGAACTCTTCCTTGGGGCATTACTTTTCTTTCATGTCTTGCTTTGTGAAGTCCAAAAGTCTAGGAGCAGCTCTCACAGGCCAGCTGTGCCAAATTATTGGCAGTCTCCAGCTATTCCTGAGGTAACTTTGATCACCCTGTTCCCTTTTCGAGAGACCCTTTGGCAGGATGACAGATTCTGCCAAGATTTCCTTAAGCATTGCCCCGCTATACTTTCTGTACCTGCCTCTCCACCAGGTAGGATGATAGATCAATCATGTCCCCACTAGGGAAATGCTTGATCCACTTACACCATTGTCTGACTTCCTCTCCTAAAAAGCCTAGAAGTCTTTGAGGAGTCCTCTTTAGAGGACCTTCCCCTGAAGTAGCCAGAGAACACTTCTCAAAGTGCTCCTGACAACAGCACAGAGAAAGGTAAACCTCTGCAGTGTGAACTGCCTCCTCTTGTAGATCAGGGCGCTCTGTTTGCTACAGCAGTCTCTGCAAAGGTGGCTGCCAGAGGGACTTTTCCAATCAACGGTGTAAGACTCTTAATAACAGTATGTTTATTCCATCAGGGGAAAAATGTAGGAAAGACAATGGAATAAGAAAATGGACAATGAGGAAAAAATGAGGTGCCTACTACTCTATTGTGAAGTAATAATATAGTTCATCACCATATTACACATTCAGCAGATCCATTCATTTTGGACAGACCTTAAAGATAAGTGAACTCCCCCCATTGATTCAACCTGAAAGAAAATGTGTGCTTGTGTGGGAATTTATTTGAACCCGTGAGTTTAAGCTTTCCCTTTGCTTCTTTAATCCAGCTCTCTTGCCAGCTAGATTTTCTCCATTTCTTATACCGAAAAACTCACCAGTGAGGGAGGCGTGCCTAGGAGGACTTGCAGTAGTCCCAAAAGACAAGGCTCCATATATCCGAGGACTGAGGGGTGAGGCAGGGATCTGTGAGTTTGACCCAGAACTTTCTGCTTGCCTGCCTTTGCCTGCCTGATTGTTTCGATCTTCAGAAGAAGAAGAAGAAGAAGAAGAAGAAGAAAAAGAAAAAAATAGATGCACTGTAGCCCTTTCTTTCTCCATGGACATTTTTCTTGACACTGGCGTCAAACTTCTTTGGCACTTTTTCCAGTCTGATAGGCATTAAGAAAAAAGAGGCTTCTCATGCATTTGTTGACAGAGCAAGGAAGGGGGTATAGTTGCCTGATTCACTTGCTCTGATGGGAGAGCTTAGGCTGGGTGAAGAGAGGAGGCTGGTTACAAGCTGTGCCACCCAGCACACATGTGACTTCCTGGTACTCCAAGCAAGGGTGCCAGCCAAATGATAGTGATAGTGCTTAATGTCAAGAAAGAAAAAGTTGGCATTTTGCCCACTTAACTTTGGATTAGGAGAAAAAAATTGGGGTACTGTATCTTCGTGAATGTCGGGGCAGTCTAATTAAGTGGATGAACAGGTGGGACACAAAGTTCTGCCCTTCTCTGATTGTGAGCCCTCGGGAGGCCTTCCTCCTGCAGGCTGAGCTGCTCACATGCTGGTGCACCCTAGCTAAGCAGTGAATCAGTGTGGTCTTGTTTGCTGTCTGGCTCTTTCAAGGGCAGTGAGTGTACCTTCCTGGCTAGTTGATGAGCTTACTGAAGGCAGCGATCATGCCTTGCTGTTTTAATTTAAAAAAAATAAACAAACAAAAAAGTGTCTCCTACGTAGGAAATAGATAAATGTGTTTTGAATTGAGGAAGGAAGGAAGGAAACTTTTGGAGGATCTCACTGTGATGATAGCCAAGCAGCCACAGTATCTGGATAATACCGATTTATTTTCTGTAGTAGTATATTCTGTATTATGCCTTGGAAGATGACTAAACTATTTTCATAAAGTAAAAGAAACAAACAAACAAAAAACCTGGCTTATACTTGTAGAGAAAAGGTAATGGGAAACAAATACATTAAATGTGAACAGTTGCTGAATTGGACGGTGAGAACTTGGATATGCATTCTTTGGGCCTTTCTATACCATGGGTACATTTTATAATCATAAAAAATGATTAAAGGACAATTGGTAGGTTAGAAGAAAGGTCATACCAACACTGTGTAGAGAGACAGTGAACATTATAGGAAGAAGATGGGGCTTCTATTTTAAAATGAAAATAGGGGCCATTAGACTAGACCTTCAGAATAGGGAGCCTAATCTGCCACACATGGCAGCCCCCAAGGACATCAATGTCCCTAGTGTGGTAGTCATATTGTTTATAATGATTCTGTATCGTGTAAATGTTTAATTATGTTCAGTAGACTCTGTTTAATAAGGCATAGAATTAGTGCTTTTTAAGTATTTAATTAGTACTTAAGGCACTTAAGAAGATAAATTTAAGTTATTTGAAAATTCACTCATACAAAACACCTAAAGACACTGGAACCTCAAGTACCATGGGATAGCTCTTATACTCCTCACAGTGGATAGGTGACAGGCTATCAGGTATATCACTGTTCGCTATAACAAAATCAACTGATCAATGGACAAATAGCCCTCTTAAACTTAGTATGATCCAATCTTTTTTAAATTAAAAAAAAATTTATATTATTTTTTGGGGATGCCGGGAATTGAACTCAGGGGCCCTCAACCACTGAGTCACATTTCTAGCCCTGTTTTGTATTTTATTTAGAGACAGGGTCTCACTGAGTTGCTTAGCACCTTGCTTGTGCTGAGGCTGGATTTGAACTCTTGATCCTCCTGCCTCAGACGTCTGAGCTGCTGGGATTACAGGCTTGTGCCACTGCACCCAGCTTGATCCAATCTTATATAGCTGAGTTTTCAATAAGATGTTGGCCTCTTGTCTGCTGACTTCTTTTCCATATTTTTCAATTCTTCCTTTAAATTTTTATTGGCTTGCCTGACTTGGCACTCCTAATAGCTCTTCTATTTGTACCTGGCCAAATGAATGAAGCCATGTTGACATTTCTACAAAGGACAAAATCAAGGAAAGTCAAGAAGTAGTATTCAGGATATTAACGGAGCTTGTCTTAGGATTTCTAGGAAGGATATATAGTGAATGTGGAGAAATGGAATACTGCCCAACAATACAAAGGAACAAATAACCATTACAATATGCATGAATCTCAAAACCATAAGACTGAGTGAAAGAAGCCAGATACAAAGGCTATATGCAGTGTGATTTTTGTTTATATGAAATTCTAGAAAAAAGTAACACTAGGGACAGAAAACAGATCAGTGGTTGTCAGGATCCTGGAATAGGACTGTCTTCAAAGAGACACAATGGAATGTTGTTGGGGTGATTCAAATGTCCATTTTGTACTGTGGTGGTTACTCCCCATCTCATCAAACTATATACACTTAAAAGTGGATATATTTTAGGAAGAGTACTGGGGATTAAAATGGAGCAAATTATGTTAAATGCATGAATGAATATGTCAAAATGAGCTCTAGTGTTATGGATAACAATAATTAATAAAAACATAAAAAAGATACATTTTATTTTATATAAATTCTTTCTGAATAAAACTAAATTGATATGGAGAGAGCTTCCAACACTTTTCATCCTCCTTTGAAGATGAATTTTTATCAAACCATTTTCAATTTTCTTATTTGTTGGGTGCCTAGAGGAAACCACTGTGCTAAATGTTTAAAAATGCTTCTGGCTTTACTTAGGATTAAGATTAAGTAATTGCTGATAAAGCCGCAGGGTCAGGGTGGACTTTATCCTTGCTTTGCATTTTCCTCATCTCCATTTTAATATGTGCTCAGGTGTGTTTTCATATTTACCTTCTGTGTTTTGGGAGATCTGACCTCCTACTATTAAGGCTGCAGTACTCCTAAAAGCAGAGACTAAACACGTGAGCCTTACCTCAGTGATCTTTCAGGGCCTTTAGTTTACTGTTCCCTTGGCCCTTGCCAGCTTGCTGGAAACGTGGCTCAGGTTTAGAGGGGATCAAGCATGGGAGCTCTCGGGGTGACTTCATTCTCCATTCAGAAGCAATGCAGACTCCATGTGACTTCTGTCCCCCTTGTATTGAATGTATTTCTGTGTTTTAATGGGAAATGATTTTCAGAGCAGAAGAGAGGAGAGTAATCTCATTTCTCAAACTAAGTAAGAAGTAAATTGAAAATGACTCACCAAAATTAAATTTTTTAGATCTTCATTTTATTTATTTTTATGTGGTTCTCAGGATGGAACCCAGTGCTTCACATGTGCTAAGCAAGCGCTCTACCAGTGAGCTACACACCCCAGCCCCCAAAATTAATTTCTAAGTTTCATTAACATTTATGTTTTACTCACCCTTCTTGGAATAGGAGTAATAATGCTGAGAAATCAAGTGCCATTTGCCAGCAAATTTAATTTCGATTTAAAAAGCCTAAAATGGAAAAATTAGGTATCTTTATCCATCTGTCCATGTTCCTTCCCTTTTTAAAAAAATTTCCAGTCTTGTTTGTAACATAAATGAGCATATTTGCCGCTAGATGATTATACTGTAATTAAACTGTGATTATACATATTTATTTTTGATGTCAGTCTATGGCTTGTTAGGTTCAGTTCTTGTTGGATTAGCATTTTATAGTCTCTTTCCTCCGCAATTGCTCTGGAAAGACCCTGTGCTCTGGCCTTGAGGAGCCCCAGCCTCCTGGCGACAGAGTGGTGTCACTACTGATTGGCAGGCAGGGCCCGAGACCCTGGAGCTCCCATTGTTTCCTGCAAATGCCTGCCTCTCAGGGCCAGAAAATTGACGACTGAGTAATGCAGTGTTCACACACCGAGAACTTACATTCCAGACAGTACCGTGTGTTTCTTTTTTGATGCAGTATGCTGAGAATATGTGCAAAACTTTCTTGGTCCCATGCCCCCAACTCTTTTATTTCCTATAGTTTTTCAGCCTTTTCAAAATCAACAATGTCTTGTTCTTATTACCAGCCAGGGGCTAAGCCCTGAACACCAAGCTGGTTCGCTGGGTAACCTTGAGTTTGAGTTCCCTTATCTTCAAATTGGAAGGAGAGTACTGCCTGCATCCTGGGGAATGTGGTTTAGCAAAGCTGATTAGTGACTGTAAAATAATTTGTAAACACACCTACCAATGCAAAACCTGTTCCAAGTTCTTCCCCTTCTCTTGATCCTCGCTCTCTCTGACTTTCATCCACATAAGATTATTGTTAGTTCCTTTGTTTTTTCATTCAGTAACTTTTGACCGAGTACCTTGAAGGCTCCAGGTACTACTTTATGTGCTGGCCTTTCATAATGAACGAATCGATTCTGGCCTCCCAGAGCTTACATCTTAATAGCAGAGACAGATAATAAAATAATAAACAATGACCTGGCATATGTTTTTAAAGGTCAGTCTGGCTGCATTTATGAAAATGTACTCTTAAGTTCCTTTTAAGGATACTATTATTTTCTCTTATACTTAAAGGGTCTGTAGCTCTGTAGACGGGGCATGCGTAATGTTCTTCCTTCTTGATACAGCATGACGTTTCAGGACTGTTAGAGGACCCAGCAAGAATCCTTCACTCACTCATTTCTCAGTGAATACTGGACATATTGTGCCATCAGTGGAACTTCCTCCCTAGACCAGCCCAGTGGTACCTCCCCAAGACACACACCACCTAAGAACAGCACAGTAGAATACCTGGTATGCATGTGGGAGGTGTGGTGGCTAGCAGCAGTACCCAAAGGAGTAGGGAGGGCCTAACCAGAAAGCAACAGCCCTGAACTGAAACGGAAGGACTTGAATGAGCCTGCAGTCAGGAGAGGCTTTCCAAGTGAGGATGGCATGATAAGCAAGGCCAGAGGCCCAGAGAAAGCCTGGTGACTCCTGGGGGTGTGGAGAAGGAGGTGTGGGGTTGTGGGACATGAGGTAAGACAGACTAGACTCTTCACTGTGTCTCTTGGAGACTGCAGATCAGAGTGGCGCACAGGGACCCTAACAGCTGGTTGGAGCAAGGGTTGAGACTGAAAACTCTCCTGACCTCCATACAGTTCTTTCTGCAGGACAGAGTGCTGACATTCACCCTGATTTCTGCTGGCCACACCCTGCACCCTGTGCTGGGTTGCATTCCTACCCAGAAGAGGTAGGTACCTCTTTGAAATCTCACAAAGGGCTGTATGGAATAGCAGGGTTCTGGGTGACCTGCAGAGACATGCTGTGGCTCTGACAGGCAAATACAGCAAGTGACTTCAAATTAACACCAGGGTCTTCTTCCTACACTTGGCTACTTATTGGTGTCCTCTGTGCTAAGCACTGAAATTGGGGTCAGCAGAAGTGATCCTAGTGGGAAGGCCTTGAGTGTTTGGGAAGTACTGTGGATTCACCACCTCCACCGCCATTACAACTTTCTTCTGACTCTGGGAGGTTGATGTTGCCTAGGTCTTTTTGTTTGTTTGTTTGTTTATTTATTTTGGTACCAGGGATTGATCCCAGGGGTGCTTAACTACTAAGCCACATCTCCAGCCTGTTTTATTTTTTTTATTTTGAGACAGGGTCTCCCTAAGTTGCTCAGGGCCTCGCTAAGTCGCTGAGGCTGGCCTTGAACTTGTGATTCTCCTGCCTCAGGCTTCCGAGCCACTGGAATTACAGGTGTGTGCCACCATGCCTGGCTTGCCAGGTCTTCATTTCAAATGGAGGCCCCTCAGTGAGCTCTGTAGACAGCCAAGTTCCAGGTATGCAGGTACTGCTGTGGTGATAGTAGTTATGGTCTAGCCCCTGCCACTGTGGAAGTGGTTCCCAAAGTGTGTTCCTCAGGCCACCTGTGTTGGAATTGCTGCACAAGTGTTTGCTACCAAAGCTTTTCAGATCATTTTATGGCAGTGACTTTAGGATATTCTGGTTTTTGATTTTGCATGTCCTTTTGGCAAAAAGAAGAGAAAAAAGGTTGAGCATCACCAGAAAGTTACCTAAAATGTTTAAATTAATACTTTTTTTTAATAATCTTTCTTGAAAATCATTCCTTGTCAGTAGGAGTAAAGCTGCCTCATTCTTTTTAATGGCTTGCTAGTTTGTATCTTGTTTGTCCCTATAAGGCTCATGTGTTGAAGACTTGGGAGGTGGTAGAACTTTTAGAAAGTGGGGCCTAGTGAGAGGAAGTTAGGTCTTTGGGAGTGTGCACTTGAAGTGAATAGAGGGACCCCAATCTCTTTCTGACTCTCTTTGCTTCCTAGTTTCCATGAGGCGAGCAGGCCCTTTCTGCCTTGTGCTCCCACCATGGCATTCTCTGCCTCCACAGGCCCAGCCACCGTGGATTGAAATCTCTGAAACCGTGAGCTAAAATAAATCTTTCCTCCTTTTAATTCTATCAGGTATTTTGTCACAGCAAAGAGAAAGCTAACACACGACTACATAGTATTTCACTCTGCCGATGTACTAAAATTTAACTAACTGGTATTTTTCTGATTATAGGCTTTTTTTTTCTTAACTGCAAACTTGGTAATAGGTTGTAAATCAATTTGTGAGCATTACAGTATTAATTTTTAAGTATTATTTTTTAAATGAGAGAATAAGTAGAGGGTGTAGCTCAGTGGTAGAATTCATGCTTAGTATGCGAGGGACCCTAGTTCAGTCCTCAACACCAGGAAAGAGAAAGGGAAAGGGAAGGAAGAATTAGAAAAGAATGTTTTGTGAAATATTTTTCAGTTTTATACTTTTAGGTATACTGGTTGAAAGAATAAGAGTTATTTCTTACTGCAGGCTCTGCTCAAAAATATGAAAGTCATAGATTAATAGAACTATAAATGTTTAAGGTAGCTGTCAAGCACGTAACATCAGAACCTTATGTTATCATTCTGAGGGTGAGGTCATAGAAATTATTGAACTTATTTTGTGTGAACATTTATACCAATACCCAGGATGATGCTGATAGTGATTATTATTGTTATTATTTTAATTTGGTATATGCCTGATAGTAATGAAGGCTTCCACTTATTAAGGCATGCTTTATTGTAAAAGCCTAGTTTGATCTTGGAACTATAGATAATAGAATAACATAAAAGTTGAGTTGACAGTCTTATTGGAATTAACTTGACATTACTCTAAACACGGCCTTGTTACCGAGGAAACTGGCCTGGTCTGAGTTGTATTGGCGTCTCACCAACTCCTTACAGGAATTTTCTGGCATTCCATCACTGTGTACCTACAGAACCTAGGGCATGTTCTTAGACTCCACCTCTATGGCACAGAAAGCTGAGCCTTTGAAAAATCCCTTTTGTAAACCTTCTTTTCTGGCTGCCAGGCTTCCCATGCAGGGCTGCTTGTTCACTTTGTTTGCTAACTTAAACTTTCTAGAAGTCACATGCCTCCGAGTTGTGTCAAGATCAGCTTTCTATTTAACATTTGGCTTGGGATTTCACTGTAACAGGATACAGGCTGTGGCTGCATCTTTTCAGCCTGTGAATTTTTGTTCTACCCCAAATTAAAAACTGGGATAGCATAACATAATCAAGAGCTTCCTAACTATGGGCCATGAATGAGTTTCCCATGTGCCTGTACCACATATTCATGGCTGTCTCTGTGTTAAAGCACTGAACATTTTTTGTAGTCATTCAAAAAGTTACAACAGTTCAAATTGTATTTGAACGTCACTTGTATGGCTCCCTTTGTAAACTTTTAAAATTCAGTGATTTGAAAAGATTACATTTGGAATATTTATTTCAAAAAGGCATTGACTAGTATATTGCCAGGGTTTTATTTTCTTATCATAATAAGATGATATAAAGAATGAGAATTGACTTTTTTAAAATTTATTTTTATTGTAAACGAATGGGATACATCTTGTTTCTCTGTACATGAAGTAGAGGCATACCATTTGTGTAATCATACATTTACATAGGGTAATAGTTTTTGATTCATTCTGTTATTTTTTTCCTCACCCCCACCCCTTCCATCCCTCCCAACCCTCTTTTCCCTCTATACAGTCCCTCCTTCCTCCATTCTTGCCCCCCTCCCACCCCCCATTATATGTCATCATCCACTTATCAGCGAGATCATTTGTCCTTTGGTGTTTTGAGATTGGCTTATCTCACTTAGCATGATATTCTCCAATTTCATCTATTTGCCTGCAAATGCCATAATTTTATTATTCTTTATGGCTGAGTAATATTCCATTGTATATATATACCACAGTTTCTTTATCCATTCATCAGTTAAAGGGCATCTAGGTTGGTTCCACAATCTGGCTATTGTGAATTGAGTAGCTAAGAACATTGATGTGGCTGTATCTCTGTAGTATGCTGATTTTAAGTCCTTTGGGTATAGGCCGAGGAGTGGGATAGCTGGGTCAAATGGTGGTTCCATTCCAGGTTTTCTAAGGAATCTCCACACTTCTTTCCAGAGTGGCTGCAACCCCACCAGCAATGTATGAGTGTACCTTTTTCCCCACATCTTCACCAACACCTATTGTTGCTTGTGAGATTTGACTTTTGTCACCAATTCCCACGTGGACATTGCCAGATTACCTCTACGTTATTCAGTGTATGGTACACATTATCACTGGCTGTTTGTGCCATGATGTGAAAGGTATTGGAAAGCTCCAACAGAACTTGCCGAAGGGCTGGATATTAAAAGCCCCCATGGGACATTTAGGGGTACACATTCTCTTCTCATTCCAGATCTGCTGAGTCAGAATCCCAGTGGGGATTGGGGTGAGGGTGGGATGTGCATGTTTCCTGGATGCAATAAAAACCCCTGTTATGGGTATTTTTGTCTCTAGGAGCTTGCATTGTGTTTTTTTTTTTTTTTTTTTTTTTTTTTTTTTTTTTTTGCGGTACTGGGGATCAAACTCAGGACCTTGTGCTTGTAAGGCATGCACTCTACCAGCTGAGCTATCTCCCTAGCCCTTGCATTGTGTTTTGAAACCTCAGTCACTGGGTTCTTGGCCTGTGTTCTGGACAACTAGGACCTGTGACTTCATTCAGCCTTTGCAGGAGCTGGAGTCCCTTGTGGACTTCCCTTAAGAGTAAGCACTTCTGCAATCCTTTCTGTTCTCGCTCCTCCACCTCCTTCCCTTTCTAAAAGGTACCATGCCCTCTTCCCACATCCCCAACACCACATTCTCATCTTGACTAGTTATATCTGCAGTGACTCTATTTTCAAATAAAGTACATCCTGAGGTACTGAGGGCCAGGATTTCACCATACAGGCTTTGGGGAGAGAGTGCAGTGCATGATTCTGTTTCCTGGCTTCTTCCTGGTTTACAGAGGAGAAAGAGGAGAAGGAATTGGCCCCAGTAAGGACCTCAGTTTTCCCTTGAGAGATTTGGCCACTTCACAGACCAGACAGTTGATGGTCCTTCAGGTACAGGGAACCTAACAGAAGCATATGAAATTCATATTTTGTGACAGAATAGAAACCAGATTTAGGTGTCACTGTAAGCATTTGGGAAATTTGTCTCTGGTAGTGAAGCAGGAAGTCTCAGGACAAGGTCCTGAGAGGCCTTAGAGCTGGGCACCCGGGTAGTAACTCAGCCCTTCCACTTCAGGTCTCCCTGACCTAGTTAATTGGTCAGCTACTAATTCCTTCACCCCTGTGTGTTGGACAGTCTCCAAACAACGTTCCTGTTCAGTGTGTGACTCATTGGAGCCTCCAGCTAGCCCTCGGAGGTAGGAAGCGTAGATGCCTCTATTTTATTGATATGAAGATGGAGGACAAATTCCCATAGCTCACAGTGGTAAGTCTGGGACCTGAGCCGGGGTGACCAACGACTTCTAATTCAGTGCCCCTGTACTCACTGTCCAGTTTCCTTCAGGCACCGCCGTTCTTTGCAGGTGCGTACTTAGCACAGTAGTGAGACCCGGGACCCTTTGGAGAAGATGGGAGGCAAATATTCTTCAGAGACTGAGTGTGGATCAGAAGCCTAGTAAGATTTACACATCAGATTTCTTTTTTTCTCTTTGAAAGGTGTCTCTAGTCTAATCTGAAAAGCTTGTCATGCCTGTCAAAAGAAGCTGGCGACAGGTGAACAGCAAAGCATTCTGAGAATGAGAATAAAAGGGTTTTGTTCAGGAAGGAAGGCATAGCAACTTAGTAATTACTGTTGAAACAGTCACAGCAATGCTGAGGCTTCTCCATAATTTAATCTAACTTAGTACTAACTGCCTCCTCCCTAGTGGCAATACATAAATTAATTAATAGTAGGTTGGATTGAAAACTGTGTCTTTATATTTAGGCCATTATTAACTTGTTCTCTGTGTCTTTCTTACTTGATTGAGTCTGTTTGTAGAATCCTAGAAATGAGGGTAGTTTCTGGCTCTTATTTCCATGATGACTTCTACCAGCCTCTGCATTTTGAAACAATTAGCTATTTTATCTGCATTGTATTTTCTTCTTGTAGTAAACACTTAAGCCTCATGGAGAGGTTATACCTACTTGCTTTTTAGCAGGAATTAAGCATACTTCTGGAATATGGATCTCTTCGTATCTTTCTCCTGAGAGGCAGTTAGCAGAGGATAGTAGTTAAGAATAGGGGCTCTGAGTGAGATTACCTGGAACTGTACCCTGGCTGTACTATGTGTGCCTGGGCAAGGTGTGTAAACTGCCTATGTCTCAGCTTTCCTATTGGGACAATGAATAATAAATATATCTATCCATAGGGTTGCCATCACAATTGTTTGTCAGCTTTCTGTTACTATAACTAAATACCTGGGAAAATCAACTTTAAATAAGAAAAGGTTTATTTTGGCTCATGTTTCAGATATTTCAGTCTGTGGTGGCTTGGACTTGTTGCTTTGAGCCTGAGGCAGCACAGTAAATGATGGAAATGTACAACAGAGGAGATCTATTCACCTCATGAAGGCTGGGAAGCAAAGAGACGGGAATAGGCCAGGGTCCCACTATTCTCTTCCAGGGCACACCCCCCAGTGACCTGACTTCCTTCCACTTGGCCCCACCTTTTAAAGGTTCCACCACTTCCTAAAAGCACCACAGGCTGTGGGACCAAACCTTCAACACATGAGTCTTTAGGGGACATTCCAGTTCCAAACAGTAATAACAATTAAATGAGGTAATAAGTGGAAAGTTCTTAGAAATGTGTCAAATATGTTCTAGTATCAGACCAATGTTGGTTGACACTAATAATAGTATGCCCTCAGGCTCTCAGTGGCTCTTCATTCCCAAGGTATTAGCGTAATGTTCTCTTGCTTCTCACTAAATAACTCCCATCTGCCAGATGGTCACACAGGATCCAAGTTGGCCATCCTGAGTTCTGGCTGCACAGCAGACACCATTCATGAGGTGACCACTGAGAAACAGCATGGTCGGAGAGGGGAGTGCCCCACCTCCCCGGAAAGCTTTGCCATCTCTGTTCTGGGAACACACACTCATTGATGACACACCATTCATCCAATAGCTCCCCACTTAGGAGGAGAGAAAGATTTGCAAGAAAGTGCTTATGAAGCCTGTGGCAAATGCCATTAAGGAGACTGAAGGAATGGGGAAGGGCATTCTGGTTTGCTGTGGATCACCTGTCCCACATGGATTCCATCCTTCTCATTTGGAAATGCCTCAGGCTTCTGAAGGGTGACTTGTGGTGGGAGACAGAACCATCAGCAGGGCAGAGAAATCTGGCCACAAAGAATATCCCATGTTTCAGTCCTCAGTTGGCCTCCTCTGTCCTGTGACCTGCCCCGTCTCCTTACTTGTGGTATAGCTGTAAGTGTGGCACTCTAAGACACAAATTGAAGCTTGTCCCAGCTCTGCTTAACACCTTTAGAAGTGTCTCCTTATCCTCAGGAACTTCCCAAACCCATGAGGCCTTGCAGCTCAGTGGTTCACTGAGGCTTTGGAGTGGGATGTCCTGAGCTCAAGGCCCAGCCCCACCACCTTAACTGCTCAGCAAGTTCCTGTAAGTCATTGTCCTTCCTGTGCCTTAGCTGCCACCTGGAAGATGGTATCTAGATGCCTAACTCTTGGATTGTTGGGCAACAAACTTTTTGCACAAAGCCTGGCATGGGGCAAGCACTCAGCATTAGCAGGTGCTATCCTTACAGACTTCTGGTGGAAAGGCCATCCTGTCCTCCAGTTCCTAACTCACCTGCTCATCTGCTTCTGCCAGTTCCCTTGTGGCTTCTCTGGGTACCCTTCCCGACTAGCCTGCTGTCCTCCTAGGCTGGGTTCAGACATGCCCCTTGTGTTTGAACAATTGATACTTGGGTCAGAATTGGGTCTTGTCATGCAGTATTTTGATTACTATTCCCATGAGTCTTTCTCATGCAAACTCCATGAGGACAAGGCCTCAGTTATTCATCTCTGAAATTCTCCCATGTTGAGTATGCAGTAAGTACCCATGAAACATTGGTGGATTTAACTGTGCAATCATATCATGTATTCAGTTTATTACTTAGGTAGCCCAGAGCAGCCCCACCTGAACTGAGGTGTGATTTCTACTAGTTTAAACATGTCACGTTTCTATACTCATCCTGCTTGGATCCAGGTGATATCCTTCTTTGTACCTTCTCAAGGGAGGTTAACTTTCCATTTAAGAGAGCATCAGAGCAAGAAAATGTCATATGGTAAATGAGATTATTTTGTTAGAAAAACTAATTTTGAATCCCAGGTCTACCACTTATCTTTAGCTATTACTACCTTAAAAAGTAACTTAAACTCTGTCTCAGTTTCTTCATCTATAAAATAGGGAAAATGTACCTTCTTCTTAGAGTTGTCAGGGTTGCATGAGATCAAAAGTACAAAACACTCAGCTCAACATTGACACGAGGGGCTGGGGTTGTGACTCAGTGGTGGAGCACTTCCCTAGCATGCGCGAGGCCCTGGGTCCAATCCTCAGCACCACATAAAAAATGAAATAAAGGTATTATGTCCACTACAACCCCCCCAAATATATATATATATATATATATATATATATATAAATTAAAAAAAAAAAACATCGACACGAAGTGAATATTCAGTAATTAGTACCTGCTGGGATTCTGCTCATTGTTGTTATGTTTTTGGCTTCCATAGCAGCACTGTAGATTGGCAGTGCTATCCATACATTTTGGAAATATGAGATTTTTTTTTTCCTAAGATGAAATAGGGAGACAGAGAAAGGTATTTGTACAGCTTCTAGTCTCAGCAACTTGCAGAAACTTACTTCATCATGAAGAGTGGCTTAAAACAAGAGAACCAGTAGAATAGCACAAGATGTTATACAGGAAGAGGACTAGAGATGAATCAGTAGATAACCTCCTTCTACCTAGATGCATAGTTAAAAACAGAGAAATTTATGTCGGTGCCACCTACTTCGCCAGAATACCACCAACTTGTTTATAAGGATTTTGTTCTTAGTGTTGCTGTAAATGTCACTTTACCTTGCCCTGAAATGAGTTTTTAAGAGGCATTTTATAGTTCATGCTCTTCACTATTGATCAGATTTGAAAAGTAATTGCTTCTCTTGAAGCTGTCTTTTGCCCTTGAAAACATCTCTTCCATGTTCTTGCAAAACAGGGCCTCAAAATGCCGTCCCCAGATGTCCGTGTGTGTGGGGGGGGGGACGTTGATCAGATAAGATTTTGGCAGAAAGTCCTGAGTAAAGCTATTTTGCTATAAACCCAGGCCAGTTCTTATTAAAATAGCCAAAGAACATGTGTTTGTTAGAGTGGCAGGATGCTGTTTGCTCTTACTAGCAATTAACTGATAGAAGAACAATTGTAAAACTTGTAACATGTAGCAACCCCTACAGATTCAACAATATATTTTGTGCTGCAGGGTGACAGCTCTGTCTCGCATCTGCCTTTTAGTTAATGTTTGTAGTAGCAACACAGCTCTGTTGTTAGGTATGAGGCCTGTTGAGGAGAAAGAGCTCTTCAGTTTTGGGGAATACAAACTTTGGTTGTAGAAGTTTCCACATTTAAATACCCATGTTTAATTTTCACTCAAACCTTTGTGCAGATGTGTGCAGTGTAATATATGCATGTTTATGTTTAAAATAGTCTTTTTGATCAATAACAAATTAACATGTTACTATATAAGGAAAAAATTGCTTCCTCTTTGTTAGCCAGTTAATGCTTCTTAAACAGCTCATCCTTTGAGTCATTGCAAGTAATAGTGGAAATATCTTTCATGTGTTCATTTGAAGTTTATGGAGCACCTGAGAGGTAGGAGGAATCAGACCTGAATCTCACCTCTTTAGGAACTTAGGACTCCAAGAGAGATAATATAAATATGAGGAATATAAATAACTATAGTACAAAGCAGATTATAAATGATAGTATAAAAAGTATTGGACAATATACTGTAGGCATTATGAGGCTATATACACTTAGTTTTTTATCTTCTTATATCCTTGGGATTTCTTCTACCATGATGCCCATATTGTTAATATAGGGTCTTGTTTTTAAACTAATTAAAAGCAACTCTTTTGGGTGTAAATACAATAAATAAATGTAGACCTGGCTCTCACTGGTGCTTTTCAGAAATCAGGGTCCTATCATATTTCTTCAGTAGAGGACAAAAATACTGGTGAATTTGAAACAGCAATACAGTCCCAGCTCTGGATAGTGGAACCATAACCATCTAGTTACAGATTTTTATTGGCTGTGCCTTTGTGCTACTCATAATGGAAAAGTCCCCAAGTTAAAAATAAAAAAATAGCCATGCCCATGGTTATTCAGATTCTTTTTCAAACCAATGGTGTTGATGAAGTGCTCAGGAGTGACCAGGCTGCTCAGAGCATAGGGCAGGCGGTAGCAACCAAGAGACCACCCTGCTTTCATCACATTCGGGTTTTAGTGAGGAAAGTGGATGAGGCACTAGTAATTAAGTAGATGAACAAGATAATATTTCTGATAGGCCTTGCAGAGCCCAGAAGGAAATAAAATATGTATTGGGACAGTGTGTGGGTTTTCAGAGTGGCTAGTGGGATCAGGGTTGGCGAAGGCCCATATGAAGAGGTGAAGTTTATGCTGAGGCCAGAGCAATGTGAATGAAGAACTCTCTAGGAGAAGACTGTTCTAGGCAGAGGAAGCAGGAAGTGCAAAGGACTGCAGGTAGGAACGAGTTGGTTGCTCAAGAAACAGAGGAGGATCCCGTGGCTGGGACGCTGTGAGTGGGACCATTGGGAGGTTGGAGGGAGCTGGGGTCCTAGAGGACACCAACAGGGAGACATGACAGCAGACAGGCTCCTGGGCTTACTCGAAATGCCACCTATGTTGAGTTGAAGCTCAGTTCTAGCTTTCATAATAGGTTGAAATCTGGGTCTTGAAAGCAGATGACTGATAGGTAAAGGAGGAAGAAGATAAATTAGAATTTCTGTTTTCTTTCTTGTGTCCTCCTGGCATATTTTAAAAATAAACACAATTTCCACAATTCATGTTGTTCTCTCTCTTTACACCCCTTTATCTAGGCCATAAGTAGACTTAGGATTCTTTGATTTTTTTCCGAGTTCATTATGGTGCTTCTTCCCTGCTATATCCCCGTATTACTCCATTTCCTAAATTAAAACTTGTCTTCCTTCCCCTTTAGACATTCTCAATCAAAACTCTCACTTCTTCAAGGCAGCCAAGTATAGCTAGTGGCAGGAAAGTAAATCTAATTCATAGGTTGAATAACTGGTCCGATCTGGTCCACACAGAGAATTATTTGCATTTTTTGAAGAGTGTTTGTTAAGCCCAATGAATCTTATGTTTTAATGAGTAAAGTAGTAAAATAAGGATGCATAAACATTTGAGAGGTCTGGAGGATGCTCTTTTTTGGAAAGGCAAGGACTGGGGAGTGTGCTTGGTGGTTAAAGCTATGTCTGCTTTTATGGCTGCTTCCTTTCCTTCACTCACAGATTCTCTCAAAAGTTCTGGATACATCCAGAAAGATTCTTCTGTCACTGCTGCCACAGAACCGGGAGTTTCATAGTTGAGAATGGTGGGAAGGGCCAGAGAGAAGATGGGGTGAGGGTGGGAGACAGTGGTAGATCACTTGTTTGTCAACTGAGTATCTGCAAGTTGAGAGAGTGAACTATATTTGGGTATCTCATTTGGAAAATTTCACCTGCAGTTGGAGGATTTGAAAAAATTGATTACGATTGCCCTTTCTTCCACGTCTATGTTTAATTTCCACTCTGTTTATGCATGTGGATGCAGGGCAATTCCGAATAATGGTAATGATGAAGGGTCATCATTACACAGAAGATCATTCTGTGCTCCTAATTAAAATTACAGCTGGAAATTGCTTCCTTATGTGTAACTCAAATTGCCTTTGCAATAATTTCACTTTATATAACTTCTAGTTAATCCTCTCCTTACCACCCTTAAGAATCCTTCCCTGTCCTTGAAGTTGACTCCTTTGAAATCTTTATGAGCAGTCCTGGTTTCCCCTAAGCTATGGGTATCCTGATACTTTGTTCCCACAAGTCTTTAAGCTTCTAAGCAAAACAGTCTTTGCTCCTTTTTCTCCCTCTGCACTTTTAATGAGTTCTAGTTCTGGAACGGACTTGATTTCATGTTGTGGTCAATATAAATTAGCTGAGCCTTGCCTCATTCTCCCTAATGAATTCATGGCTAACTGTCTTTCAGGCCAAGACTGCCACGTACTGCTTACCCTAATTAGTATTCTCTAATGGTAATCAAGTGACCAATAACTCACGTGTTTTCAAAATGAGCACTTATTACATTCCATTTCATCAGTTATAGTAGGAAAATTACATGTAATGATATTCTCCATGGGATTCAAGTAAAGAAAGGCTTTAGCCAAGAAACATCTGATCATAGGGGCAGTGTGATCAAAGGTTTGTTTGTTTTTTTAAATCGATACTTTATGTGGTCAGTCTCTATCCCATATGTTTCAGGTTTGATAGTTTAATACAATAAATTTGAAGATTTGTGGATTGATAGTTTCCATTCCATCAAAGTTTACGAATCACATCTTAAAGTACATAGAAAGAACTGTTCTGTTGATTTTCCTACGGCAGAGGAAACTTTTGAGAAAGAATGTCCATGACAAAGGGACAGCCCAGTTTTTCAACCCAGAGGTTAGAAAAATCAGACAATATTCAACTGTCTAATAGAGTAGTAACAAGACTCTATGCAAATTGTAGGATAGTGCTCTGGGATAAGCCCTGAAGATTTGTGGTTGTGTTGAGAAATGCTTATTTTGGTCTTTTGTTGAATGAATGAAAGAATGTTGTTTATAGAACTTTGTCATACATTCAAAGACTAGGTTATAGGGGCCAAATGTCTGTCTGTTTTGCTTGTTGTTTGTAGGAAGACAAGAAGGAAAAAGAGATGATACTTACAATGTTAAGGATATTTTTAAATTCTTCAGTCATCTAGTGCATATTGTGGTTTTACTTATACAAGGAGAGAAGTTTGCAGTGAAATAAAGTGGGGAAGAGACTGGGACTCTTTCGTTTTCTTCACCTTGGGTAATAGGGATAGAGTTCTTTGTGTATATTCAGGTAGACTGATTAGATAAGTATTTTTTGCTGAAGTGATGGGTAACAATTTAAGAGTTTTCTGTCTCTGAATGTATGGATCACTGACATGCAGTTCAATTATGTACTGGAGGTTCTCAGTCTTACTGAAACTAACAAGCAGTTTTTGTGTCAAGAATAATTGAGAGCTAGGCATGTAGCTCAGGGATAGAATGAATGCCTACCAAGCGCAAAGCCCTGGGTGATAGGTTAGTGCATCTTAAAATACTGTATAAGTTCAGGTAACTTAACCGGAATTTCTGACATGAGACCTGAAAGTCTTTGTTTCTAAAAAATTCACCAGGTAAGGGAGATGCTAAGCCCACTTTGGAACCATGCCCCATCACTCTCAGAGAATTATTATTCACATAGAATTTCCCAGAATACATAACTTGACTACTCATGGCAGTGAGGGATCCCTGGGTCCAATTGTAAAGCAGTCTGCAGGCCAAATATTGAAAGGTTCAGTGAATCTCTGTTCTTTGACTAACATGCATACATTTGGTGTTCTTTCCAATCCTTGGCGTTCAGGGAATTGAGGAGTACTGTGGTGACAGAAGACTAAGGAGTGGTAAGTGAGCCTCATTTCCAGAGAGAGAGAGCTACTAGCCAGTCCTGTTAACAATGGAGACTGCATTTGAGTATTCGTAAGACTTTACGTCTATACCTACTTGGCCCTCAGAAAACCCTTAGTAAATAAGCACAGATTTTATTTATTAGCATCTTTGTTTTGCAGACGAGGAAACTGAAACATAGAAGAATTAAGTGACTTTGCTTACATTCACATGACAACCAAGTGTTGAAGGGGTTGCAAGTTATTCGATACTAGGCCTTGCTGGCCAGTGTGAACGTGGGTAGTCATAGAAACTCACATTCTTCGTGCCTCACTTATAAAAATACAAGAATTCAGTTCTCAGGTTATATGATTAGTGTATTCTGTGAAATGCATTTATTTTTGACCACTTCCTGTTTGAAGAGAATTAGTTTATAGACTCTCAGGGCATATTAAAAAAAGAAAAAAAAAAAGAAACTGGGGTAGGAGCAAGTCTCAGTTTCATTCCAGTAGAGTCTTGGGTTCCCTCTCAATTTAATGAGAAAAATCCTGGTCTAATAGGTTTCATTAATGTGAATACTTATGTTAGTATATTGTATATGTGTCTAGAGGCCTTAAGTAATGTTCATGCATTCACTAAAATGAGCTAATGAACTAGTAAAAGTTACTAATAAACTCTGCATCAATACTAAAGGACTTTAATCAAAACTAAGATTTTTTAGCATACTCATACAAATGACACAAATATTTGTACTATATACTTACCAAATAAACAGACTTTTAATTCCTTGTTTGTTTGTTAATCTCTTAGGACTAGAGTTAGTGTTTAGGCATTCTGTTGTTTTTTATCTAAAAGAATCAAGGAATGGTGGAAAGATGTTGGTAATGCTAGATGTAAGAAAACTGTAACACAATAAGTACTACACTCTGATCACACCCTAAAAAAAATGTGTGTGTATGCATGAGTGTGTATGTGTTATGTAAAGAGCCAGCACATTATCTGAAAGAATATAATGTACCAAGAATATAATGCAGCAATTAGATTGTGAGATCACAGTTATTGTAAACTTTTCTCTTTCACTTTTCTTAATTTTTTACAATATTTAAGTATAACCTGTTTTAAAAAAAGCTACTAAAAATTAATTTAAATACACATTCTAACTTTATCTTAGCTGGGCACAGTGGTGTACATCTGTAATCCCAGCAGCTCCGGAGGTTGAGGCAGGAGGATTGCAAGTTCAAAGCCAGCTTCAGTAAAAGTGTGGGGCTAAGCATCTCAGTGAGACCCTGACTCTAAATAAAATACAAAATAGGACTGGGAATGTGGCTCAGTAGTCAGGTGCCCCTGAGTTCAATCCCCAGTACCACCCCCTCCCCCCAAAAAAAACTTTATCTTAAATACTTTAGCATACATTTGGAGAAAAGGGAACTTGTAGTTCATTTGCTATAGTATTGCTTTATTTATTAAACTAAAAAAGTCCTCTTTCATTAATCCTTACTAAAACTCTTAAAAACTAGAGAAATGACCATGTTGGTAATTTAAATACTAACCTCTATATCAAAGTCTCCTGGGCATGCTTATTTAGCTGAGTGGTATCGCACTCCCTAGCATATGGAAAGCCCTGGGTTTGTTTTGCGGTACTGGGATAGAGAGAGAGAGAGAGGGAGAAAGAGAATGAAAAGATCCCCAACTCACAACAATTGAATCAAAATGTGTGGTGATGCAGCTCTGAAATCTGCACTTTTATTAGTCATTGCAAGTGATTCTCTTGTGTAATTAAATTTGATCATAGGTTTCTGGTTTCTTCACATGTGGTTATCTTATAACCATTAAAGCATCTTCTAGATTTTTTTATCTTTGATTTGGAAAATTTGTGATAACTGTATGTGTGCTTAACATTCACACTATTGTCAGTAACACTGAAAGATTAAATGAGTCCCTAATTTTCCCCAAAATATGAGAAGTAAAGGGAGTCATCCGTTCAGTAAATATTTGAAGGGTATTTACAGAGAGTCCCACTTTTTGGGTCTGATCTTCTGTCCACCCCAGGGAGCTCCTGTCCACTAAGATGGATTCCTGAAGATGTTGGCCAGGAAGGCTGAAGGAAGACAATCTAACATGAGGACAGAGAACTCGGTGATTCGCTTCAAAGCTTCTCTCAGAACTACTCCAAACTGGAGTCTCCTAAAGAATTATTTTTTCGTTTTACTTCTCTTGAAACAATCCATTATCTTCAGAAATCAGTAAATCAGCATCTTGTGTTCTGAATGATTGCATTCTTTTGAAAAAGTCATTGTGTCAGGGAATTCACACAATTACTGTGTTTATTTTGAATGTGTGCCACCATATGGAAGGTACAGTCCAGCTATCTTGAGTTTCCTGTTGACTGAAATAATTTGCAGCAAGTCGGTACTAAGTATAAACTCAGAGGCACATCATCTTGCTGAGCTGGCCTAGAACTTAGTGTGCATCAGAAGCACCTGGAGGGCTTGTTAAAACACAGCTTGCTATGTCCACTGCCAGATTTCGAATTCTTTAAGTCTAGAGAAGGGCCTGTGAATATGCATTTCTAATAAGTCCTAGGTGTTGCAGATGCTGCTGGGCCAGGAACCACACTTTGAGATTGACTGGTGACCAGGACTCCAGTCAAATGTACAATCTGTTTGATTTTTTTTTTCAGTTGTAGGTGGACACAATACTTTTATTTTATTTATTTATATGTGGTGCTGAGGATCAAACCCAGTGCCTCACACATGCTAGGTGAGCACGCTACCGCTGAGCCACAACCCCAGCCCCAATCTGTTTGATATTTAACTCATAATGTAATATGGCCTCTGATTTGATGCTACTCTTTCTGATTAAGTGGAAGCCAGGTTTTCCTTCTTTTGATTGCTTGCCACTTTGATGAAACAAAACAATGCCATTTTTTTCTTTTTAGACCTCTAGGCTAATTGACGCGTCAGTGACATTCTTTCTCTGAGGGTAAACGTGAATTAAGGCTAGCCTGGTGAGATGTTTGTGTCCTCCAGTCAGGTATCACAGTGCCCCTTACAAAGTTTACCATTGTCACCATTCTTAATTCAAGGAAATCTACTT
This sequence comes from Sciurus carolinensis, assembly GCF_902686445.1. Classification (NCBI taxonomy): domain Eukaryota; kingdom Metazoa; phylum Chordata; class Mammalia; order Rodentia; family Sciuridae; genus Sciurus; species Sciurus carolinensis. Next base: position 87,230,907 of record NC_062220.1, on the reverse strand, counting down.
CACTAGATAGACTAGGTTCCACAGGTAAGCTAAGGTACTACCTGTTGCTCTCATGGACGTTTAATAATAATGCTTAAAGCCTAAGTCCTGACTTACGGGGATGGAGTGGCGGGCTCTGGAACCAGGATCTCATTTGCCCTTAGCCCAGCACTCACAAGGTGAGTTTAGGGATCTTAGGCGTGCTTTGCAACTGCCTGTCGACTCTGTTAATTCCAGGCAAAAGCAGACGTCAGAACTTTCTGGAATATATGTCCTGAGTTGCTGACCACTGCCTGAAATATCCCAGAGCCACAGTTGAGTGTTTGGAACAAACTGTTCATTGATTCTCCATCCTTTGGAGACTCACAGGCAGAGGATTTTGGCCAGAAAAATCATTCGACCTCTTTTAGAAGACATCAGTTCAAGAATGTACTTTAAATTGACTTGGTAGTTTTTCCAGGGGCGGGCGGAGGGGTTTTACTAAGGGCACTGGGTCTTGACCTGCAGAGGAAAGGACTTCTAGGGTTCAGTGCACTGACCCTCTCTTCCTTCCTGCCTCATGTGGCACACTTCCACCCTGGCGTCCTGCACTACCCCTCTAACGTGGCTGTAGAGACAGTGGTGTCCTTGAAATACCATAAGGCAGAGGCACAGTCTTAGTGGAGGTGGTCTTAGAACTTTTCTCAAAGCTGCCTTTCTCACATCATCACCTTTGCTACCTGAAATGTTACTAGTTTTGTTATTTATTTATACATTTGTCTACCTCCTGCTGGAGGAGGGTGAGAACAGGGATGTTTTCTTACTCTGTGTCTCCAGCACCTAGATCATTGCCTGGTAAATAGTAACTAACAAACCCTTGTTGCAGGAGCAATTGAGTGTGGCCAGCTCATTGCTTTCGCTTGAAGTGGGCTGCTACTGGGATAACATTGGTGGCCAATGGCTACTTTTGATGGGTTACACCCTTCCCACATCTTGGCGCTTCTTGGTGTCACCACTGACTTGGAGCATGCTACTCTTGAACCATAGAAAAGGCTGGAGTTCTGCTGAGGAAGACTGCCTTATTTGGTGGAAATTTGCTTGAGTTCCACTCCTTTGGAGTCACTCAAAGTCCTGGTTCTGTCTACAAAATCACAATGATATCAACCGTGGTCTCGTGCCAGCAAGCCCCTTGCATCCGTAGATTGAATTTTGAACTGAAAGCATCATCCACCTGTCATTTAGCACTGAGAGAAATCACTGAGGCCCAGCAGTGTCACTTGGCTAGCGGTCTAGTACTGACACTGGAGTGAGGGCAGTGCTGAGGCAGGACAGGGAGGACAGGTGAAGGAGGGTGGCAGAAGAGATTGGTCACTGGGCAGCTTGAGGTCCTTCCAAGGGGAGAGCCTCACCTCTGGTGATTGGAACACCAGAATGATGTTAATCAGGGGATTTTTTTTTGTATCAGCATTGTCAACATTTACATTCACTTTACACATTTCATTTGCATCTGAAAAGACCAACTATAATCAACATTTAAGGGATAACACTCAAATTTGCATCTGATTGAGCAGACATGTTAAGTAATTTTAGTCTGGCTGTTGCTAGGAAACCAATTAATAATGCTCCACATTTCATTAAAAACTGGCTTCTATCTTTGCTTTCATTTAACTTCACAATTCAACTGCTTATGCTGTACTTTCTCTCCCTCGGTAAATTGTGACAGATAAATTATCGTTTTACTAAATTTATTTCTGTGATTACAATTGTTAGTCATATCTGTCAATACAACTTCAACGCGTTTTTATGCTTTAGGGTACAAAACTGAATTTTAACTGTTAATCTTTTATTCCTTCTTTTATAGCTTATGAAACTGTATTTTTGTGAAGACCTTCCAAATTGTGGGTTAACAAAAAAAAAAAAATTTAAAGCTATCTTCCCTGTTCCATAATTACACCTTCTCAGTGTAGTGACTAATAATTAGAATATTAGGTCCTATTCAGAAAGCGACAGCCATCTGATTAAGCATTCAGCTGCATTTTGTTTCCGCCTTTCCATGGTTTGCAGCTAGACCAGGTTCTGTCCTTTATGCAGGGCAATTAAAATTTTTTATGACTTTGGATGATGGACTCCTGCTCTTTTGAAAACACATTTTTAGCTTTCTGTAGCATCTTGGAGCCAATCCACTGGGCAGTTGCGTTGAGACAGCAATGGCATCATGCGGTTCATCATTTCCTTGTATTGATCTGGTCAGAATGCTCATTAAAAAGCAAAATGAGTTTCATTCACATCTGTTTCACGGCATTTCACTTTATTTGGTTGATACACACAATGTATCTGGTTCTTCACTTCAGGTGAAAAGGAAAAGCTAGCACTGGGGAGAAGAGGGCATCTATGACTGAAAAGCCAATCCCTTAAGAAAGGCTCGGCACTGTTAGTTGGTAAAGCTGCTGTAACACAGTATTCGAACTGGTTGTCTTATCATCAAACTGATTCCTTCCAGAACAAATGTCCAAGAGTAAGCACTGGCAGGGCTGGTCTTCTCAGAGACCTCTCTCCTCGGCTTGCAGGTGACCCCTTCTCTCTGTGTCTGCACATGGTGTGGCCTCAGTATGCACAGTCTAGTGTTTCACTGAGTCATTGTCTCCTCTAGTGACAATCAGTTGAGTAAGGGCCCACCCTTATTTCCTTGTTTTGACCTAATTGCCTCTTTAAAGGGCCCTGTCTCTAAATAGACAAGTTCTGAGATATTGGGGTTAGGATGCCAGCATATGCATTTGGGAGGACACTGTTGGTCTGTGACAGGCACATCACATGTTGCTGATTTGATTTGGTTCTTATTCAGCAGTCAGAACACTGAAACATCAGCCAGAAAGGGACACAGGAAGTGGGGTTCTTCAGTTATGAATTTTCTGGTTAGATCAGAGTTGATCACAAACACTCAATGAATGCTACTAGTATCTGCCCTCCCCTGCCTTATTTTGATTATTATTTCAACCTTTTTGGACCTATCTAAGGCCACTTTTTTCTAACCTTAGTCACTTATCTGAGGATCGTAAGATTTCTTATTTTCACTCGTCCATCATTACTAGATAATTGGTATACAAGATAGGCAATAGGAATAAATGCCCTTTTCCCTTTATAAATGAATTTGGGAAAGTGTTTGGGCTCTAATGTGGCTGTCAGGGGCTAGGTGTTTGGGGTAGGTACACAAATGGCAGCTGAAATATATTAACACAAGATACCATAGAAGAGGTCCTTCATCCATTCAGCTAATACTGACTGTCTACTGTATGCCACTGTGCTAGGCACTTTATGGAACTTATAATCTAATGGGGAAATAGACCTTAATCAAATATATCATCATTCTACCTGTATAGCTGTGAGACATTCAGGAGAGGAGAGACATATGATGCTAAGGTATATGCAGTTGGTGCTGTGGTCTTGAGAGTGGTCAGAGTTGGAATATAGGCAGGGACATCTCCTGAGAGCTTGTGCAAAGTTCTAGAGACAGAAAAAAGCTTAACACAGAAGAAACTGAAGAAAGGGCAGCCTGGTGAGAAGAGATAGAGGGCAGGTGTGGAGGTAAATGCATCTAGAACATCTTCTGGGAAGATGGTCATTTGGAAAAGGCTTCTGTATTTTAAAGGATAATATAACTCATTTCTTCTTTTCTCTGAAGAGAAAGAGGGAAATTTTTAGATAGGATATCAGTAACTTAATATGTCCAGGAATAGTTCTGAAATGTCACTTACATGAAGGAACCCATCATTCCAGTAATGGAACTTTGCACTTCACTGGGTTTAGCTAACTGGGAATTTGAAATAAATTTGCCATATTGAGATAGCACCTGCCTACAACCTGTGTAGGGACTCTTAACATAGAGTGTGAAGCGAATGAACAAATGAATGCTGTCACTGCATGGGTAGTGTTGCTGGAGGATTGCTCCAGGATTGACCCAAACTTAGGCTCAGTCACACAGTCGTGCTTCTGCTCAGATCTAGTGTGCTGATGGGAAGATGGACTGCATTGACACTTGGTCTGAGCTGGTTCCCACCCTGTTCCCTCCTTCTTGGCACACCTGGGAAGAAACCCTTTAAATCCTCCTCACTGGCCCAACCTCACTGGAGTTGCCTGAACCAGTCCCACCCTCAGCAGGGGAGACCCAAATTGCTGCAGCCGTTGGTCTGGGTCAGCAGTTACTGTCAGGCTGACCCAGGTCACTGTGGCCGAGTTCTTCAGGGTTCAGATAATCACATGAGCTTCACAGCAGAGCATGTTTCTGGACAGGGTGGGCTGCCAGGAGCAGGTGGAAGATGTCCTGTCCTCAAGGGAGAATGGGGAGGGAAAAGCTGGAACTGTATGTCAGGAGCACATCAAGGGGACTCTGGCAGAATGTGTGCCCTATGGAAGGGCTCCCATGTCATTTGGTTTGGGCTCAGGCATGCTTTACTTCCTTCTCCCATGAAGTGATAATCAGATAGAAGATTTAAATTTGGATAGAATGCTTTTATTTCCCCCTTGCTTTCCATAATTCGCTTAACTGAACAATGCTATTTGCTTGCTGCTGCTAGGTAGAAAGTCTCTGTTTCAAAGGTTTTCATAAATACAAAGAATATTCTTGATCTTAAAGACTTTTCTTTCCATTGAATATGGGCACTGAACCATCGTCTAGGTTTGAAGGTGACTTGGGAGAGACTACTTCAACAGCTTCCAAGGTTCGTAGGCTCAACTCTGCCAAGACTAAGACACTCAGGGTGATTATCAGTTGAGGGCACAGACACATGTGAGAACAGAACAGCTAATCTAAAGAGCACCTGAAGGTGATGGATGGTCAGGGCAATAACTTTTGCCCAATTAGAGCTGTTCTTCTGGACCCCACAGAGAAATGTATAAGCATGGGACATTCTTATCTACATTGGCCACATGTGCACGATTATGCCTCTGTTAATTTTTTTTTTTTTTTTTTTTTTTGTTTTTTTTTTTTAGCTCAAGCAAAGGTCTTTAACTTTAGGAAATTCAGGAAACATTATTAATCAACCAATTGCCATTTCAGTGAGCACAAGGGGTGGAATGAAAACATGGTCACACAGTCTCCCCTTGAGTTTCATATGAATCATGGGGAGGAAATCACAGGGATAACAGAAAATGTAGCTTATGATAAAATCTTGATATTATACAACCATGCTACATCTCACAGTGCTGTATGTGACTTTTGGATGTTACCAGCTGTTCCAAATCACACTTCTCATAGGGTTATTCTTATTTTGCACTTCTAGGTATTTTTCAATTGCATTTCCCTTTTACCTGGGTGCTTCCTGTTTCCCTCTTCAGAGAGGCCGTTGGCTTCCAGCATGGATGGCTTACTGGCCAGAGTCGGGGTAGAGTATTGATATGGCAAGATAAGAAAGTCCCGAATTTCATGGGGCAGGGAATAGAGTGGGAGCATGGTAGTTTAGCATTCAAAAAATGTATGTGTTTAGGGTTTTTTTTTTTAAATACCTGGGATTGAACCCAGGGGCACTTAACTATTGAGCCATAGCCCAAACCCTTTTTTTTATATTTATATTTATATTTAGAGACAGGGTCTTGCTGAGTAGCTAAGGGTCTTGCTAAATTGCTGAGGCTGGCTTTGGCACTGGGAATATAGGCGTCCACCACTGTGTGGGGCTTAGGGTTTAGTTTGCCAGCGTCTTTGAAGTCTCAGGCAACTTCAGGGAGCTGAGGTTGGAAGAGGCAGCGGGGGTAGGACGCTGCTTAGCTAGGCATCATCTGGACAGGAGCTCTGAGCAATTCATCATACAGCTTGAAATCATGCACGTGAACTCTGGAGATGGAGTAGGGGAACAGGTACTGCCTTGCTGCTGGTGGTTTAGATATCTTGCCCTTTGGGACAAAGGAAGATGCCTGCCAGTTCGCCGTTCATATTTATTTTTTTTAATGTTTTCTTAGATGTTGATAGACCTTTATTTCAGTCATATTATTTATATGTGGTGCTGAGGATCAACCCAGTGCCTCACACATGCTCGGCAAGTGCTCTCTCTACCACTGATCCCATACCCCAGCCCTGTTCATATTTAATTCACTCCTTTTCAGCACTAGATATTATTAACCTTTCTATATCTCTAGTTGCTCAGGCAATAAGATGAATTTGATGAACTGGGACAGAGGTTTCCTTTGGCTCTGTGGTTATAGAATTTTAGGAAGAGTGAAAAAGAGAACAAGTATCCTCAAAGACCTCTAACTACAGAGTTTCATTGAACCCATGAAATGTAAAAAACTAACCAACCAACCTAACAAACTGTAAGCACTTTTTAAAAATTGGTTATTAGTTATACATGATAGTAGAATGTATCTTGACATTATATACATATGAAGTATAATTTCTCATTCTTCTGCTTGTACATGATGTAGAATTACATTGTGTAATCATATATGCACATAGGATAGTAATGTCTGATTCATTCTACTATCTTTCCTATTTCCATTCCCCCTCCCTTCCCTTCATTCACCTTTGTCTAATCCAAAGTACTTTTGCTCTTCACTACTCCCCCACCCACTTATTGTGCGTTAACATGTGCATAACAGAGAAAACATTCGACCTTTGGTTTTTTGGGGATTAGCTTATTTCACTTAGCACGATATTCTCCAGTTTCATCCATTTACTGGCAAATGCCATAATTTCATTTTTCCTTTATGACTGAGTAATATTCCACGTGTATATATACCGCATTTTCTTTTCCATTCATCTGTTGAAGGACACCTAGGTTGGTTCCACAGTTTAGCTATTATGAATTGAGCTGCTATAAACATTGATGAAGTGCTATTGCAAGACAGGAAGAGACCGATGACCCTTCCTCTAACTGTGGGTGTCAAGAAGAGTCTCTGTGCTGGTTGGAGGGTTTGGGCTACATGTTTCAGGATGGCGGGATTTAGAGGGGTGAGGACAGGAAAGGGTGTCAGAGTGGGCAGGTGAGGGAAGGTCAAAGGTGGGATGAACAGAAAAGATGACATGTATCTGGGTCACTACTGAATTCAACACATGATAGGGGCTTATTGAATATATAAATGCATCAGAATATAACTGCTGATACAGATGTGTGTAGAAATGGTCCCTCACAATTATGTAGGGACTGGCAGTGAGGGGCAGGGAAAAACAGGTTCAGACAAGATGAAGCAGGGGTTTGGTCTATTCATTGATGTGTCTCAATTGCCTAGAATGGTGTCTGGAATAGAGCAGGTACTCAAGAAATATTTGTTGAATGAATGAAATAAGTAATGGCATGATCTCAGGGTGTCATATAAGTAATAGGGAAGCCATCAAACTTTTTTTTGTTGTGTGGTACGGGTATTGAACCCAGGACCTTGTGCATACAAGGCAAGCGCTCTACCATCTGAGCTATATCCCCAACCCTCAAACATTTTTGAGAAAGTACCATCTAGGAAGGGTGCATAGCAGGTGCATGGGGAATGAACTGTCAGAGAGCATGAGGAGATAAGAAAACAGGTAAGAGATTATGAAGTAGGTGGCAGGGTCATGAGAGGGTCTGAAACCAGTGAGTGCTACTGGAGACAGAAGGAAAAGCAGGATGGCGGTGGCACAAAGACTTGGTGAGTGGTTATCATGGGATGTCAAGGAAGGCTTGAGTCAGAAATGCCCGAAGTCTAAGGTGTTAAGGAATCCGGGCAAGTTGGAAAATGATAATATTATTGCCATAGATGGGGATACAAAGCATGGTGTTTTGTTGTTGGAGAGGAGGGGCAGTGGGCATTAATGGCTAGTTTTAGATACTTAGGTGTGACATAAGGGTGAATTACCTGCAGTGGGCACTTGCAAGCTAAAAAGGGATTGAAATTCAGGAGTGAGATCAGGGGTGTAGAGCAGGTTTCTGAGGGTTTTCCACAGGTGGTCTTGGGAAGCAGCAGCTTCTTGGCAGGTGGGGAGGCAGGGCAGTGCCCCAGGAGTACCATAGCCACTGCCTCTTGGTTCACAGTGCTCTTGGCTGCCACTTCAGTCTGTTTCTTTGAGAAACATCCCAGAGATCTTAGAAGCTGTGCTTTGTTCATGTCTGGGAACCTCTACTCCATGGAATTCTCCTTGCCCCTACCCCTGCCTTCTTCCCCATATTTCCTTTATTTCTTATGTAGGATCATTTTGTTTTCAGTGTTGCCAGCTGGCACTAATAGTCCCATTGGAAAATTTCCAATTCGTATCTAATGAACATCCCCTGTAGGAACTGATCCCCTTACTATCCTTGGAGGATATGCTTGTGCTCATAACCTGTGTGTAAATCTCTCTTAGAAAGGAATCTAGGATAACTAATTTTATAACCTCCAATGACAAGGTAATGTGTTACAATATAGACTGAAACCTGGAGGATGCTGAGATAGGACATAAGAATCAGTATTGGAGTAGAAGGGCCTTCGCCATAGGATACCACACCTTTCCCATTTTTACTTTTAAAATTCCAGTTCATGAGAAACTTTTGAGTGGAAATAACTGGAATGTCGAACCCTTGCTTTAAAACATAGCAGTTTTTGCTTGCTTTGGCAGCATACATGCTAAAGTGAGAACTGTGCAGAGAAGATGAGCATGGCCCCTGTGCCAGGATGACACGCCAGTTCACAAAGCATTCCATATTTTTATTTATTTTTATGAAAACTCGAAAAATCATTTTTCACTTTCCAGCTGAGATGGATCATTTTCAGATTCAACTTCCTGTTTTCCCCTCCTTTCTTTCTGTGTCCTCATTCTTTCGAATACCACACTGGTGATCTATAAAATGAACTTGAGTAAACCAGAATCCTGTCATCAGTGAGAGTTTTGCCAGACTTACATCGTGTTATATTGCTTCCCTTTTAAACAAATCATGAAAAATAATTTAGTGACCTCCAGACCACAATCTTCTGAAGGGCAATTTGTGTCTGTCTTTCTCTTCAAGTCAGGCATCTGCTTAAAAGATATTGACCAAGATATGATGGATGCCATTTCAAAAATTGGACAGTTCCCATAAATAATGAGCAGCATAAATTGTATTTATCTCCATAGTGTCTGGAGAATTAGATCCATGATTTTATAAAAGTCCAGATTGAAGTTTACAAAAATAGAATAGTAGTATAAAAAATTGTGTTTCTGATGGGATAATGATGAAATTTTTGTATGTGGAATTGGACCAAGTGGGTAGCTATTCAGAGAAATATGAGGTTGATTCCATATTTCATACTGTTTAAATATACTGCAACTTGATCAATTAATTTTATACAATGACCAGTATGATATACAAAAGAATTATTAAAGAAAAAAAAAAAAAAGGAGGGAGAAATCAAGAAGACAGATTTGCAAACGTCTGGTCTACCTCAGTTGCAAAAAATGAAGATTGATGTGTGTGAGTGTGTGTGTGTGCGCGTGTGTGCATGTTGCTGGGGATCAAACCTAGGACCTCATGCATGCTAGGCATGCACTCAAATATTGAGCTGAAAATTGATATTTTTAATAAGGATTTCAAGATATAAATATGTATTCATATCTGCTTAAATTCATAAGGGAACTAGAAGAAAACATGGGTGAAATCCTTTATAACATTAAAGAAAGGCTTATTAATTGTAACTCAAAAAGCAGAAATAATAAGATAAAAAATGAAAAGTTTGGCTAAATTCAAATAAAACATTTTTTACTTGATTTAAAAAAATAGCAATCATAAAAAAACTGCACAGTTTGATCTGTTTATATGAAGAGCTCCTATAGATTAGGATAAATTATATTATATTAATATAGATTAAAGTAAAAAAAATTAGAGACCAATAGAAACATAAGCAAAGAACAAGAGCAGATTATTCATATAATTTTAAAAAAATGCATTGTCTAAACCTAAGAAAAGTTGTTTTCCCTCACACAGAATAAGAGAAATGCAAATTTAAACTATGCTGAAGAGCCACTTTTCATTTTATCAGATTGACAAAAATTCTAAAGTGTGACAGTTTCATGTTATTGAGCAGGTGTGGGAAAATTGGCGCAGTACTTCTCAGAAGAGCCCAAAATGGCACAACCCTTGTGAGGGCCAGTTTGGAAGTATCTATTGAGATTACAGATGCAATTACCCTTTGACCCAGCAATCTGGCACTGGCAATTTTTTCTGAGATACATCTGAATACATACAAAGTGACGTACATAGGAGGTGTTCCATTAGGCCATTGTTTGTATTAGGAAAGGTTGGAAACAATTCAAGTACCCATTAAAAGACCGGTTAAATAATTGCGATCCATCCATACAATGGAATATTGTGTGGCATTTGAAAGGGGAACATGGAAACTGTTTATACACTGATATGGAAAGATCTCCAAGATTAAATGAAAAAAGCAAGGTATCAAGCAAAATATGTAGTATGCTACCTTTTAGAAAAGGGACAAAATTTGCTTGTGTATGAAGACACTTTGAAGGATAAACACAAGAGGATCTCAGTAAAAGTGATTACCCCCAGTAGGTGTGTGGAGATGGCGTGGCTAGGGACGTGGAGGACAGAAGCAGGCTAGGAGCAACACTGTTCATTGTACTCTGTTGTATTATTTTTTTGAGCTTTATAAGTTGTTACCTATTCAAAACAAGTTTTTGCAGTTACACGTTTCTAAAATTGCATTTCAGTGGTAGTTTAACATATCCAGTGGCCAGAAAGATCTGCCCAGAGCCTAATCATCTCATGTTTGGACAGTTGGCTGCAGACTCCTAAGTGGGTCTGATGTTTGGTGCATCTACAGCTGTGCTGTCCAGGATGGTAACCACTGGCTATATCTGACTTTTGAGCACTTGAAATGTGGCTAGTCCAAATTTTTGGAGATGTACTACCAGTGTGCCTGATTCAGAAAACTTGGTATGGGAAAAAATGTAAATTACTTCATTCATAACTTCAAAGATATTGATTACATGTTGAATGATAATAGTTTGGATTTGGGGGCTTAAATATATTATTAAATTAATTTCATTTGTTTTTTTCTACCTTAAATGTGGCCTCTAGAAAATTTAAAATTACTTATGTGGCTTGTCTTCATGACTCACATTTTATTTCTTTTGCACAGAAGTGATGTAGACTCCTGCCATGCTTAGCATGTCTGTCAGAATTAATAGTAATAATAATAATAAAATACAGCCTAAACAGGTCGCTTTAACACCCTACCCCATCCCTGGCTTCTAGATGCCTGAGAGACCTTTCTTATAGTCTGAGATCCTCCTTTATCCATCCCCACCTCCCCACGAGTACAAACACTGCTTCTCTTTACTCCTTGGACTGCAGGCCACTTTATAAATTTGAGTTTTTGAGCATTCCCTTCTGTTGGGAATGACACTTCTCTATTTCATCGCCTTGGAAACTCCTACACATCCTGTAAGCCCCGTTTGTGGGGCTCCTTCTTTGAAGAAGCTTCTCTAGTTCCCCTATCCTGTTTTCTTTTTCCTCTTTTTCTTTTTCTTATTCCCTCTCTCTTTATTTTTGATTATTTACTGATACCGATGTAAATAATCTCTACAGTGTCACTTGGAAAATGAAGTTGGTTATACTTTGCCCAGTATGCCTGGCTGGTACTTCTGTTTGGTCTGTGTATTCAGGAAAGCAGGCTGGAACTAGTAGGTTTTCCTTGGTTAAGGATAGACCTCTCTGGAATGTTCTAGCTTTACACAAGCCAGCCTCCCTAGGAGCAGGAGATAACAACCTGCTGAGATGTCAGCAGCACCAAAGCCGCAGTGACTTCTGGTTTCCAGGGCTGTGTTCAGACTGGAAGATGAGAGGTATTTTGAGTTCAGTCCAGAGAGCAGAATTCTCCAGGCTGGCCGGGTGCCCATGTTTCCAGAAGGTAAAGGTGGCAGGTGGTTGCCAGAAGGTTGAAAGCATAGGTGGATGCTGGCCAGCTACAGGAAGTCCACAAGCTGGAATAATGAAGTTCTTCACGGGCTTGACTGGGCTCTCACCTCAGTGACCATCTCTGTGGAAAGTTGTTCCTGCTTTTTAACCTTCCCATTGTCCTTTTCTTCTGCTTTTTGGAATTTCAGTTTTTGATCAAAACAGAATAGAATGTGTAACTAGAATATCCAAATCTGTGGACCAAAGAAAGGAAAGTTGGAATTTTGCAAGAAACTTCCCTCTTTAGCTAAGTAAACTAAAAGAGCTCATATTTACTCCCAGATTTTAGAAGCATCGTTAACTACCATTTGGAATCTGTTTATTTCATATATGATGATCCAATTACTTTTATTAGGCAAAGCTTCTTATGGGGTTCTCATAGTCAGCCGAATAAGGAACTCTTTCTATAGCAAAACTTTGAGAACTAGTAGTATAGTAGAAAGTTCTAGAAAAGTTGATCTGAAGCTAGGACTGCCACTGACCTAGTGGTGTGAGCTTCAGAGAGTTGCTTCATTTCTCTAAACCTCAGCATTCAGGCAAATGGGGTTATAAACACATCCTAGGGTATGAGCATTACAAGTGGTGAATGGGCATAGGTCTCTGGTCCATGATAGGTTTTGTAAATAGGGTTCAGAGCTTCAAAATGAATATAGATTTTCTTTTGCAGCTGCCTGGTGTAGAATCACCAGAAGAGCATACCCAAGGCCAGAGAGGGGTGTGTCCTTTCATATAAGTGACAGACTGCTGGATTTGCTCTTCAGTAGCCATTGTTGGTGACTGTTGGGATGAGCCTCATAGTCATCCCAAGGAGGCCAGAAGGGTGCCAGGATGCGTGGACTGGAGAACCTGCTTTGTCGTGGTTAGTTCCACGAGGGGGTTCCCTCTGCCTCCTTGATCCTGTTGTAAATGGAAGGCAGTGATCATTTCTATCTCTAAAATTCTGTGGTTCTGTCTCTACAAAGCCACAGAAGCTGGCCCAGGAGTTCCACACATTTTTTGTGGGACAGCTGTTCACTGTGTGGACTCCGAGCACCTGGAAGCTGCACAACATGGTCATCCCCTCCAAATAGCCCTGCATCTGGAGGAGGGGTCCCCTTAACCCTCAGGTTTGCATCCAGAGGCCCTAGTTGTGGTCTCTCTGGGCTTCATTCCTGTGTTCTGCTCTCATATCCTCTTGGGATCCACCTGACTCCATTTCCCACCAGAGTTGCTTTATGTTTTCCAAGGGTTGGGATCTGTTCCTGGTGGTTCTTCTGACAAGAGGGAGTAATTTTTAAGAGGGATATTATCAGCAGGCCTTTTTTTAAAGTGAGGTTTGTGCTTGATGCAAAATTTTATGACATAGTTCTTTTTCCAAAGCACTGGAGGCAAATGTGGTCAGCCTCCTCTGCCTCCTCGCCCTGTCTCCTCTTACTCAACTGCCATCCTGGAGGGACCCAACCTTCATTCTTCTAGGAGATGAGTGAACACAGCCCTGTGTGCCTTATGACCAGATCACTCAAACTGACGGCAGTCAAGATTTGGGGCTGATTATCATTAGAAAGTCATTTCATTGCTGCCCATAATTGATCTTGTCTTAAGCATTTCTTTTGTCACATGATTAAAAAAGGGAAGAAAAATGGTTTGAGGCAATAACCTTTTGAAAACAGGTTTCCTTTAGTCAGTTCTTTTCCAAACCAACTTTATAAACTTCCAGTGCTCCCTTATTCATGTGGTAATTTGCCTTCTTTATAATATTGCATATTCAAAATAAAAGGAAATTGAAACAGTTCATCACAGAAGTGACTGTTGCAAAACCAGCATCTGGTTTGAATAATGAGGTTTTTTTGTCCAAGTTTTGCTCCAGTGAATGCAGCTAATGAATCTGCCCTCCACTCTTGTGTCAGTGACTTCCTCTTCACTAACTTTTGGTTCCTTTTCATTGCCAGTTTGGAGGCCACTGAAATGTCTTTCAGAAACTCCCTTCCCAGTGGCACTTGTTCTAAGTAATCTTAGGCAGCTGCTTATGTCACTGGCAGGAGGCAGGGACAGACATCCCACCAGCATAAACTCACAGGTCTGGGGCATTTCCAATGTCCTCCTTCCTCTATCACCCAAACTCTCGAAACAAGAAGAGTGAAAAGGGAGCTCTAGAATTGGAAAGACTGAAAATCAGATGTTGGTGTAGCACTGTGATGGTCACACAATTCAGGGTCAGGTATAAAGGCAGCTGCCCCAAGTTGTTGTGTTTACCTTGAACCCGGAGGTTCACAGAAATACAGTTGCAGCTGATGATGAGAGTACTACCTAGAGGAGGCAGAGCTGTTCCTCTTTGCTCTGTTGCTCTTGCTGGTAACACGCCTGCATGTACATGAACTCATACCCACTCCTTGGGAGGTCTCCTGAAGTTGAAGACACTGTTTTTGCTGCTAGGTTTCCTGATCTGTAGATATCCAGGCTAATAACCGCCAACAATACCCTCTCCTACTTACAGAGCACTTTTAGATTCACTGTTTGATTGACTTTCAGAAAACCCCTTTAGGATGGATAGGGTAGATTTTCTTATCCCTCTTTTACTAATAAGGGGCTTCCTCAAAGAAGCACTGATTTACTCAGATATAGTGATCATGTGTGAGAAAGCAGCGCTGTTTTATAAAGGCCTAGTTTTATATCTTAGCATAAAATCAAAGTGAAATCCTGTATTGCACATTCTACTTCAGTAAAAAAAAACTTACAACTACACGAATGAATCAATCAAAAAATAAACCAATAAATAACATGAAACAACCTGAACAAATAAAACACTAAAGAGAAATGTCTCCAATAAAACAGTAGAAACATGGAAGTCAATGAGTACTTTCTGTTTGTTATTTCTGTTCCTATTATAATTGGCAAGGGTACAGGCAGGCCAATAAGAGCTGCAAGAAATATTCATTGTATTTAATTGGATTGGCATTACTTCACTAAATAGGAAAACAACAGACTATCCCTTTGTGAATACATTGATGAATTGTATCAACACAAAATAGACCAAGATTGACCGTTAATTCCTTACTTTTCTTCATCCAGATCCAGTTGTCCACTGCAACAGGGTCCACTGATTTTAGGGCAGAAAATCAGGGCAGTTTTCTCATTTTCTTTCTTTCTTTCTTTCTTTTTTTTTTTTTAAGCTAAATAAAATATTTTCATTTATTTTTAAATTTTATTTGTTCTAGTTAGTTGCACATGACAGTAGAATGCATTTATACACTTTGATAGATCATACATAAACAGAGTGTAATCTCTCATTTTTCTGATTATACACGTTGCAGGATCACATCAGTCATGCTGCCATACATGAGTTTTCTTGTTCTGTGGACTAGATTGCAAGCGTTTCCCTCACCTAGCTTTTTACTATGTTTGTGTTACCAATTATTTGCACTGCTCTCTTCACAGTTAGCAGAAGCAGAAAACAAAACTTGAGTGGAATTGAAAGTCCCCCTTGGGCAAGGCCCACGGTGGAGAACTCGATTTCAGGTGACTGAGATATCTTGCACTCTGTGGCCAGCCACGTGGGCACTTCATCTTCAGGGGTGGAACTGTGGGCAAGGTGCCCGCTGGGACAGAAAGTGCAACCCCTTCTCACCTTATTATCTGAACTCTGCCTTATTAGTCTGAGAAACCAGGAATCCTTGCTCTCTTGACTTTTTGGCTTTTACTTCCTAAAAGTAATTATTTTTTGTGGGTTTTTTTCCCTCTTGACCATGCTTCTTTCTAAATTCTGACTCTTCATAAGCAAGGGGACATTTATTTTCCATTTTACTGGTTAATGTGTGTGATGTGCAAGTGTTCCTTTAAAAATGCCTAGTGTTGTATATGATTTAACTTTCACAGCTTCAATTCAGGTTCTTTTTTAAAAATATTTTTTATTTGTAGATGGACACAATACCTTTATTTTATTTAGTTTTACGTGATGCTGAGAATCAAACCCAGTGCCTCACACACACTAGGCAAGTGCTCTACCACTAAGCTACAACCCCAGCCCTGGAAACTACTCTTTTAAATTCACCTGGACCATTTCAGATTCCATCCTCAAATTTCCATTTCTTGGAATGGAAATTGGACTAGGCGGATTCTCTCTTAACTTTTTGGCCTAATTTGACCTTTAGGTGGGGCAAAATGAGAACCCTCAGTCCTGTTTCTTGGGGCTTCTTCCTAAACAGGTTTGGCAGAGTGGGGAAGGGGAAGAACCCTTGGTTCTGCAACCCATCTAGGACAAATTAGTTAATTTGTACAAACCTTGGTTTCCTTTTGTGAAAAGTGAGTTAACCAATAAGTATTTCTTAGTGTCGAGGATCAATTGGGATGGCATGTTTGGACGCGCTTTGTAGTGTTCAATGTTCTTGTTATTGCAGAGGCTTTTTCATAGGGAGGTGCTTGATAAAGTTTGAAAGAGTGCTTCAATTATTGTCAGATGAAATATGGGATATGAAATATGAAATAAGGAAAAGATGGACCATTCTTTTTAAAAATTAAATATTTGTAAAACTTATTTGCCCCTAGCATTACTGAAGTATAATTGACAAATAAAAATGGAATATACTTACCATATATAGCATTTAAAAAAATATTTTTAGTTGCAGGTGGACACAATACCTTTGTTTTATTTGTTTATTTTTATGTGGTGCTGAGGATTAAAACCCGTGCCTCACACATGTTCTACCACTTGTGGTACAACCCCAATCCTCACCTGACGTTGTGATGGACACAGGCACTGTGAAATGATTAACACAAACTAATTGACCTATCCATCACCTCACATAGATACCCTGTGTGTGTGTGTGTGTGTGTGTGTGTGTGTGTGTGTTTATGTGTAGAATATTTGGGATCAGCTCCTTTAACAGGTTCCAAGTATACAATACAGTATTGTTAACTAGAGTCACCATATGCTGCATTAGATCCCCAGAATTAGCCTATTTCTAACTCAAAATTTTACCTTTTGGTCAACCTCTCCCCATACCCACTCCTTTACTCAGCCCCTGGTAACTATTACTCTAGTTTCGCTCTTCTGTTTCCATGAGTTTGACTTTCTTAGACTCCACATGTAAGTGAGATCATACAGTATTTGTCTTTGTCTGACTTCCTTCAGTGTAATGCCCTCAAGGTTTATCCATGTTGTTTCAAATGGCAGGATTCTTTCTTCTTTTACAAGTTAAACTTATTTTTTTAAACTGATACATAAAAACACAAAATTGTGCATTTTGGGGGGATTTCCATGTGATGTGTTCATACATGTATATATTGTATAATGTTCAAATAAAGGTTAGCATATCTACTTCAGCCAAATGTTTATCATTACTTTGTGGTGAAAACATTCAAAATCCTTAATTCTAGCTTTTTTTAAGCATACAGTACACTGTAGTTATCTGTGTCCGCCCTACTGTGCAGTAGCAGAGCAGACTTATTCCGCCCTAGGACCCATTGACCATCCTTTCACCATACCTCACTTTCCCCATCCTCCCCAGCCTCTGGTAACCACTATTCTACTCTCAATTTCTTTGAGATCAATCTGTTAAATTCCACATATGAATGAGATCTTGTAGTTCTTGTCTTTCTGTGCCTGGCTTATTCTACTTAACAAAATGGTCATCTGTTCCCTCCATGATGTTGCAAATGACAGAATTTCATATTTTTATGGCTGAATAGTATTCCATTTAGTGTAAGTATCACATGTTCTTTATCCATTCAACACTTGATGGACACTTAGACTGTTTTTATTTCTGGTCATTGTGAATCCTGCTATAATAAACCTGGGGGTGCAGATGTCTCTTTAACATACTGATTTCATTTCCTTTGGAACTGTACACATTAATGAAATTACTGGATCATATGGTATTTTAAATGTTTTTGAGGATCTTCCATACCATTTTCCATAATCACTGTACTGATTTGCATCACCACCAATATGGTGCAAGGGTTCCCTTTTCTCCACATCCTCACCAGCACTTTTCATCTTTGTCGTTTTTATAATAGCCATTCTTACTGGATTGAGGTGATCTCATTGTGTATTTAGTTCACATTTTCCTGATGATTTTGAACATTTTTCTCATACATGTTGGCTATTTGTATTCTTTCTTTTCAGAAATGTTCATTTAGGTCCATTGCCCATTTTTAAATAAGATTATTTGAGTCTTTTGTTTTTCTTTTGAGTTGGGTTATATATTTTGGTTATTAACCCCTTGTCAGATGAGTAGCTGGCAAATATTTTCTCCCATTCTTTAGGTTGTCTCTTTACTTGATCGGTTGTTTCCTTTGCTGTGCAGTATCTTTTTAGTTTGATATCACCCCATTTGTCTATTTTTGCTTTTGTTTCTGTGCTTTTTGGACCTTATGAAAAAAAAATTGAGTCCATTCCAGTGACCTGAAACATTTCCCCTTTGTTTTCTTGTAAATAGTTTCAGGTCTTTAAGTGTTCAATCCATTTCAAGTTGATTTTTTTATGTGGTGAGAGAGAGGGGTCTAGATCGGTCATTCTGCGTGTGGATATGCACTTTTCCCAGCACCATTTATTGAAGAGACTGTACTGTGCATGTCCTCAGCACCTTTGTCAAGGATCATTTGGCTGTATATCTGTGGGTTTACTTACAGGCTCTCTATTATGTTCCGTAGGTCTATGCATTTCTTTTTTTGTTTTTGTTTATAATAGCTTTGTAGCATATTTTGAAGGTGGGTGTTTTGATGCTTCCTGCATCAAAGAGCAATCTCCTTTTGTTCAGGATAGCTGACTATTTGGGATTTTTTTTTGTGGTTTCATGTGAATGTTAGAATTGTTTTTCTAGTTCTGTGATGAATGCCATTGGTATTTTGGTAGAGATTGAATTGAATCTGAACATTGCTTTGGGTAACATAGATATTTTAGCAATATTGATTCTTCCAGTTCATAAAAAATGAATGACATAAATATCTTTCCATTTTTTTGTGTCCTCTTTATTTTCTTTATCAGTGTTTTATAGTGTTCATTATAGAGATCATTAACCTGTTTAGTTAAATTTATTCATAGGTATTTTATTATTTTTTGTAACTCTTATAAGTGAGATTACTTTCTTGATTTTTTTTTTCAGATAATTTGCTCTTGCACATGTAGAAACACTACTGGTTTTTGTATGTTGATTTCCTGCAATTTTGCTGAATTTATTTGTTCTAATAGTTCTTTGGTAGACTCTTTGATGTTTTTTACATGTAAGATTGTGTCTGTAAACAGTGAAAGTTTGACTTCGTCCTCTCCAATTTGGATGCCCTTTATTTCAATTTCTTGCCTTGTTGCTTTGGCAGTTATTTTGATGAACAGTGGTGAAAGTGGTCATCCTTGTCTTATTCCAGATCTTAGAGACAAAGCTTTCCAGTTTTCCCTAGAATATTAACTGTGGGCTTTTTGTATATGGCTTTATTATGTTGAAGTACATTCCTTCATTTTTTTCCTTTTTTGTGGCTGAATAGTATTTTGTGGAATTTCTTTATCCATTCATCCATTTGTGAGCACTGTGGTTGATTTCATAGTTTGGCTATTGTCAATAATGCTGCAATGAGTGTGGGAGTACTGATATTGCGTCAAGATTCTGATTTTATTTTCCTTGTATACATACTTATTAGTGGATCATATGGTAGTTCTATTCTTACTCTTTGAGGAATCTGCATATTGATTTCCATATAAACCAGTTCATGTTACCACCAAAAGCAAACAGCATACAAAGGTTTCCTTTTCTCCATAGGGGAGAGGTCTTCTTGATCAAGGTGACTTGGAGGATAAAGAGATCATTGAGATACTAAGCAAGTGAATGTTAGAGGAATGAAGAGAACCAGAGGAGAAGAATAAAGACAAAGTGTGTGGTTTGGTTTGACTATATAGAGATGAGCTGGGAAACCAAGGATGTGGGCTCTCATGCCACCAAATGTAGTGAAAGGAGTATGAGGAGCAGGCTCCTAGCTGGTGACCTGGGGGCCAAATGAATTTGGCATTGCTGGAAAGGTAAGCTTGAAGAAGGGTCAGCGAGTTCATCCAATCAACAATTGACTGGACCAGGGGTGACTGTGTCCACTAGGAGAATGTGATGTTGGGCATGGTTCTTGGCACAGAGGAAGCATTAACTAAGTGTTTGTGGAGTAAATAAATGGATGCAATACAGATGGTGTTCAGGACCAACTGCAGAATTGGGGCTGTCTCTCAAGTTAACCATCACTCGGCCTCCTGCAAAAGCCTGTCTTCTGAAGAGGAGTTATTGCATCCGTCCACCAGGTCTGTACAATGGGGAGGTCATTTTTTCATCCAGTACAGAGCACATGCTTTCCTAGCTCAGGGAAGTGAGAGGTGCCTTGGTAAGAGGCTACATATATGCCTTTATACTTTGTCTCTTCGGTTTAATTTGCAGGCTGCTACTATGAAAATGTTTGAGTTACATCTTAGAATCTGGAAAATGGAGCTCTGTGTGCATTTATTGTCAGTAAACTAAGTTAGCTATGCATATCCAATTATGGTGACTTTTATTCTTCTTTGTGGACTCATATTTTGTTCTGGTCAGGTTATGACCTATGAGGTCACCATGTCCCTTATTTAGGGACCTTGGAGTGACTTCATTTCACTTACCCTGTTTGTCTGCGATTGGTAATCCTGGGCTTAGACTACTGCAGCGCCATTTTTGACGTGAGAAGCACCTGAGAACCTAGATTCCTGCCTTTGCTTTAGGTTTCATCAGTTTGGAGTGAGCAGCATGGTGATTACAGGTACCAGGAACATTCTCAGTTTTGCACAGAACTTTGCTCTAGGCCATATGACACCGAGGCCAACGCTGTTACTGGTTGTGTTCTCCACAGGTGACTTGGCTCAGCTGCTGTGTGGTTTAACATTTCCACAATGTGTACATGGTCTTAAAAGTACACAAAAGTGCTTCAAGAGACTGGTTGTAAAACTGCACATGATGAGAAGTGCCTTAGGATACTTTGCTCAATAAGTGCTGGAAACTTACTCTAGTGGGAGCTTTGTGGGTTGGTTGGTATTTGAGGGACAAATTAAAAAGCACACCTGTAAGACTGGCAGATTTAGGTGACAGATTAATTTTATGTTTGCAGCTTGAGCCATTTGGAATGGCTCAAAGTTTAGGTGCTACTGATGCAGTTATAAATGTGTAGTCACCTTTGTTCTCTCTTCTAGGCATAAAGCAACTGAGATGTAATTTAAATAACTTTCTGGAAATTTCGAATGTCAGAAACTAAGGAAGTCCTGTACGCTCAGGTTCCTCAGTCCCAGCCTTGTGCTGGGCCACTAGACCGTGGGTCCTTCGTGGAAGATGAAAGTGTAAACATGTGCACCCGAGTTCCCCAAGTCAGTGGAAGCTTGTGTCTTTTGCTCATATAGAATACAGTATTTCATACTGGAGTGCATGGTGCTCAGAGCTGAAAGGAGTATTTATAAGCAGCCTGTCAGAGGTATGCTTGGTATGAAAACCATAAGTGATTTGCCTCACTGGTTTGTTTAAAATTCCCCAGCATATTGCCAGACTAACATATCTTTTATTCACTGAATCTCCTTTACAGTGTGTGCGGGGGGTGGGGGGATGACTATGTGCTGAATGAAATAAATATCCTGGACTTGATCCTCAGCAAGAGAGGCCTGTAACATTTGTGTTAAAAGGTGATTCTCTGTTCCTTCTGCTTGGCAGAAAGCCCAGATATATAATGAGGTATTGACATGTGTCAGGTCCTGTGTCTCCCAAGAACCTGGTGCTGTCTCGTGACACTTGAGTTCTATTTATTGAAATGACGACATGCTGCAGTCGGTGAACTGATGCTCAGCAAGCCAGGTGCGTGCTGCATGAGAGGTGCTCGCGAGAGTGGCTGCTGGAACATTAACTCCAGAGTTCCTGACTCATGTGATGCAAATATGATACTTCATGTGAGATTAAACAATACCAAAAGCAAGTGAAAAAGTGCTTTTCAGAAGAAAGAAATGTCACATGAGCAATACTGGGGAGTTTCTTCATTTGGAGTCCTTTGATCTGACAGGGATTCATTCCTTTTCTCCAGTTTCACTAACTTCATAGCTACTGCAAATCATGCAAGTGTCCATGAGACAACCACTCTGGATACCACCTAGGAGCCTGCACATGTGCTTGGGTGGGGTCCTCTCAGAACTGTGCATTAGCTTGCCTGTGTCACCCTTAAAACACTTCCCACCCATCTGATCCTTCTTGGGAATGCTGCCAGAAGAGAGACCAAACAGAATAACTTCTTTTCCTGTTTGTTTTATTAATAAAAGAAAGAACCCAGATTGATGAGAATAAGGTACCATCCCCATCCAGTCACTCACATAAAGTGAAAAATGAGAGCCTTTTCTCTAGGAATGTGTATGGCCCTTTCCAATCGCTCTTCTTCCTCTGTCTTCTCAGGCAGTGCAGGCTCACTGTGAAGATGTAAGAGGAGCCCGCCAGGTTTATATGCTGCCAATGAGCAAAATCCTACAATTAAGCTGATTAAGTCTTAAATCAGCCAGTTTTCCAACTTCGATGTTAGGGTATTGAATAGGATATAACTTTATAAGTTACTTCTTTCTAAAGGAGCCTGAGGGTATGAGGAAGGAAATCCTCTTGTAAAACCAAAAGGCGAGCTCGGTAAGAATGCCTCACTGTCAGCTCTGCACGTTCCCTAAGTGGCCCAGGCATTGCTGTGGGCTCAGGTGGCCCAAGATGCAGTTTGATCCGTTTGAAAACCCTTATGTGTTCAGCTCAATTAGATTAATTACCTTCCTCACCAGGATTCACCATGCTTTGCAGTTTATCTGTAGTAACTCCGCGTTAGTTTTGCAAGTAAACAGTACTCTTATTAGCCTCTAAAGGACTGTGGTTGTTCCTAACCCACAGAGAGGAGTTTTAAACAACCATTTCCAACCAAGACAAAGTCTGGTTTAACAAATGTGTCTTCAATCTGAGTTTTCTAATCACTGTGAGAATTCTGCATTTAGAAGAGATTCTCGTTTGTCTTCTAACTCTGTGCCATTTCTGTTTGTTGTCTCAAAAAGTAATTCTGGGGGTGTCGTAGTGAAGATACTATTTTCTGTGTCTCCTTGAGTTATAGTGTATTTTGTACCCTCTGGATTCCAGCTGGAGGTCATTGAGCAACGGTCTGTGGGGAGTTGATGTTGACTCCTCCCTGGATGGGGCATGCAGAAGTCCAGGGCAGAGTCCTCACCCCTCAGTGGCCTTGGGGTGAAGCAGGATTTCTAATGCACAATGAAGGAAGCTCAGGCATTCTTTGCACTCTTAAGTGATCACAATCTTTTTAATCTTCCCTTCCCCTGCCCTTTATCCTTCTCCATGGAAAGACCAAAAAACCAACTCGTCTTTAAGATCATTATTATAGGGTGGACCCTGAGCGGGTCTGTGAACATAATCCTTTCCAGAATCCTAGTGTCCAGGAGTTTTCAGCCACTAACCTTTGTACGGAGATAGATAAAGAGGGAAGTGGAGGAATCATAGTTCAAGCATGACTAATTCAGGCCACATCTGGCAGAATCGGGACACATGTTCAGGATAATGACAATGATTATAACAACACTATCCACATATTTATCCAAGCATCAAAATGATTTGGTAGTTACTTTTACATTCCTTGTATCATGTGTTCTTTATATAATTCTGAGGGAGATAAGGGTAGGTCATTAAATCCTATTAATTTAATAAAGTGTGTGTGTGTGTGTGTGTGTGAGTGTGTGTGTGTGTGTGTGTGCATGTGCGTGCTCTCTGTTAGATCCTGTACTAGGTGCTAGGGATGTGGTCGGGAGCAAAACAATAAAAGATTTCTGCTTTTGTTGAATTTATGTATGAACTATGGGAAGACATACCATAAATAAATGAATTGAATGAAATGCAGGTTTTGTTGGGAAGTAAAACTGCTCTGCAGAAAAGTAAGATTAGGAAAGTGGAAAGGAAGTGGAATGATTGTCACAGTACTAACAAGGGTGTTTGGGGAGTTGACTAAGTGAGAAAGGACTTGAGTAATGACCTAAAGAAGGTGAGGGGGTGGCTCTCTGGGAGGACAGCATTCCAGGCAGAGGGACCAACTAAGACAGGGACCCTGAGGCACCTATCTGCTTAGTATGCTTGAGGAACTGCAGGAGGCCATTGGACTGGAGTGAGTGAGGAAGCAGGGAGTGGAAGATGAGGTGGGTGTGGATACATAGGTTAGCCAGTGCAAGGATTTGGGCATTTCCTCCAGGGAAGCCATTGGGCAGAAGAGTGACAGGATGGATGGAAATTTGAATTGTATTACTCTGGCTATTGTGTTCAGAATACACTGATGGGGGCAGGATAGAATCAGGAAGACTGTTTGGAGGGTATTGCAATAATTCAGTGACAAGACCATGGTCTGGGGCCTGGACAGTAGCTATAAAGATGGTGGGAAGTGGTAGAGTTTGGGATATATTTTAGAGGTAGGTTTGAGCTTGGGGCCTAAGAGAAAGACAGAAGTCAAGGATAACTCCAGAGTGTTAGAGGAGAACAACCCGAAGAATTTGGTTATCATTCACTATGATGAGGGTTACTAGCAGGAAGAGATTCTGGAAGTGGGTGGAATTCAGGATCTCGGTTTAGGCTGTACTCAGTTTGAGAGTCCTGTTAGACTTCCAAGTCTATTGCCCATCTTCAGTGGGCAGTCGTTGATGTTCAAGTATAGAGTTCAGGAGAGAAGCCAGGACTGAAGAGAAGCATTTGGGAATGGCTGATGTATGGGTGGCATGAAAGCAATAGACTGAGACCTAGGAACCAGTAAAGGAGACCAAGAAGGTGGTACCGCTGCAGCGACTCTGTAGCAGGGAGAAAGGCCAAGCCAGGAGGTACGGGGAGGGGGAAACTGGGAGTCATGTGGAAGTGTGCCAAAAAGGAGGGATCATCTCTGTCAAATGTCTCCAGTAGGTCCAAAATGGCTCTGTCAATCAGTGATAAGCTAAGGCTCAAGATAAGTGACTCATCCAGATCTCTAACAGGGAAATTGCTAGGCTAGGATGCAAAGTCAAGTTCACTTTCTTTTTGCCAGGAGAGTCCTCTGGCTGTGCCTGAACTCGGTGTGCTATTTTCGACATCATGTGCTTCTTACACTGGAGGTGGTACTGTAAATGTTTTCTCTAGTCCAGTATTTCAGCCACGGTATCCCATGCTTTTGTTTTTGAGTTTGTGTGAAAATTTTGGTTTCATATACCCTTTACATATAGAATTTATGTTTATTATAGAATTAGAAAAACAGATAAACAAAAGGAAAGAAAGTAAAGCCATAATAATAATCATACCACTCAGAAGTGACCAAGCTCACAAACTGGTATATTTGTGATTTTTTTTTTTCATACCATATATGTAGATGTACATATTTTTTTCAAAAAATTACTTTATATTAAATATGTTAGAACCTTTTCCACCAGCAGTATATCATAAATACCTATTAGGGTATACACATTGCCATATATATATATATATATATATATATATATATATATATTTTTTTTTTTTTTTTTTTTTTGGTAGTGCTGGGGACTGAACCCACAGCCTTGTGCATGCAAGGCAAGCACTCTACCAACTGAGCTATATCCCCAGACCCTATATATATATTTTTTTTTAAATAGTGCCAGATACCTATAATAGAGCATAGTTTGCCAAGGATATGGTGATCAGAAGTATCTAGCAGTTGTCAATGGAAATTAACCAACAAACAGGACGGTGATGATAATGGGGATGAATAGTTTATATTCATTGAGCCTTGCCAAGCATTTCATTCACATCATGTCACTTAATTCTGTCAACAGTACTGTGAGGGTAGGTGCTGTTGTTGTCTCCATTTTTACAGTCAAAACCCTAAGAGGTTTAGACACTTGCACTTGATGATGCAGCAAATGCCGGATGGATTTGGATCCCACTGGTCCTGCTGCAGGGCCCACAAGGTTCTCCGTGGTCCATCTCTTCTCTATTACTGTATCTTCATGTTTGACACAGTGGTCATGTCCCACCGGCTGCCTGCCACTGCATTGCCTTCCTAGGAGCCCTGGGCAGGCAGAGTGGAGGCACACACTGGGAGTGGAGTTGTTGGTGCCCTACCTGCCCCAACCGTGGCACCACTTCCTGAGGTACCATTTATCCATCAGTGGTTCATAAGACAACTTATAGAAAATTAGAGTTTTGTTCCTGTAGGTTTTCTCTGTTGAAAACCAAAAGTTCTACATCTAAGAGGGATTCTAGTCTTATTGATCCCCTTTGAGATAAGAAAAAAGTGGCATTTCCCACATGTAGTTCAATATGGTTGTTGTTGTTTGTTTATTTGTTTGTAGTGAGGGGCATGCATACCAAGAATTGAACCCAGGGGGTTTAACTGCTAAGTCACATCCCCAGTCACCCCTCCCCACCTTTTTTTTAATTAGAGACAGGATCTCAGTAAGTTGCTCAGGGGCTGGCTAAATTGCTGAGACTGACTTTGAACTTGAGATGCTCCTGCCTCAGCCTCCCAAATTGCTGGGATTACAGGTGTGTTCCACCATGGCCTGGAATGATTTTGTTTTATTTTGCTTACAGATTATTCAATATACTAGGCACATACTTTAAGTAGGTTTAAAATTTAAACATATTAGCACGTTCTGTGAGTCCCTTTCAAGCCCTCGTGCACCTTAATCTTGTTCTTACAGTAATAAACATGATACAAAGCATTTAATATAAAACCTTGTTCTTACAGTGATAAACATGATACAAAGCATATAATATAAAATAAATAGGATGATATAACAAAGTATAACTATGTGCCTATGATAGACATGTGCTTAACACATGGCTTACAGAAAGAGTGAAAAGGTTGAAAGGCTACAGTAGCAGAAATATCAGATTCATTGAGTTTTAAATCACATTTATGGCAGCATTTGCAAAAATTAATTTGGCAGCCAGGCAGGGTGGCACATGCATGTAATCCCAATGGTTTGGGAGGCTGAGACAAAGATCATGAGTTCACAGCCAGCCGCAGCAACTTAGCAAGGCCCTAAGCAACACGGTGAGACCCTGTCTGTAAGTTAAACAAATAAACAAACAAACAAAAGCAAACTAGGGCTGGGGATGTTGGCTCAGTGGTAAACAGCCCTGGGTTCAATCCTTAGTACCCTCCCCCCAAAAAAAAAAATTAACGTGGCACAGTGAGAATAAAAAGGGAATTCCTGTATTTCTAAAACCCCTATTATTGTCTGTAAAGTTGAAGAAATTGTCTGATTACTTCATTAAGTCACTAAACATCATGCTTCAGAGCAAGAAAATGCAAACTTCCTCTATGGCATTATTATCTTTTCAGGTGCTTAGATCACATGATGTGTAAATAACTACTGCCACCAGCTCACTATTACATTGTGAGTTTTATCTTTATCCAAAAAGTGAATGGATGATGCCTAAGGTTTTGGTTTGTGCCTTCCAATTATTTTAATCCAACACAAAACATAGTGTTTACCCACAGCTGCCCCGTACCTGTTTCTTGGTGGACCTGTGACCACTAACCATAAATTCAGTCCAGCCATTCTGATGCCCAACTTCCCAACAGACCTTTGCTGCTCAGAATATTGGCATATCTTTATAGCAATGCATATTGTTGATGATCTTGTGATTCTGTTTCTTTTCTATTCTTATACTCAATTTTGTGTCTAGTGATCAGGGTATGAAGGCATTTCTGTGCTGAGTTTAAGCTGAGGTCTTCCTTAGAGAGCTAATAATGCTGCTTCTAGAGCCTCAACATGCAGGACAGTCAATTAGAGTAAACTCAGGATCATCTTTAGCATCCCCATGTTATCTGAGACCTAACTTTCCTTGTGGTTTCCTGTTCATAAGCACAAACCTCATTTAGTAAGAATTCTATCTTCTTAAATGTGTATGTACAAATTCTACCTGAAGAATTCATTGTTTCAGAAATAAAATGTTATTTCAGTGGGTTACTTTACAGAAGTTTCCAACGAGTTCAGAGATGCTAATCTAAAACCCAGAACTCAGGTCTGGGGGTGTAGCTCAGCGGTAGAGTGCTTGTCTGGCATGCACAAGGCCCTGAGTTCAGTCCCCAGCCCTCAGACACAGACACAAAAAAATCCCCATTAAACCCAGAGTTCATGTAAGGATTGTGGTTTATAAAAATACTCTTATGTATTGTTTTAGAAATCCTGGTTTATAGTTTATTTTGAACTTGATTTATGATCACGAGCATTACTCCCATGTATTAAATCTAATGGATTTCTCCACTCGTTCCCTCTTCAGAACTTGCCTCTTTTTCCTTTTAATAAGTTGGGAGTATGGAACATACTGTCCATTTCTCTTCCTTCCAATGTTGAATTTCTGCCTAATTAAGAGAATAAAGCAAGCATCTTTCAAAAACTTGACTTTAAGTATTTGGATATATATCATCAGAACCATTAAAAAGAACACGATGTTTAGTGCATCTCTTCTCTCACTGACGGAGCACAAAAACTTCCCTTAGCTGTCCCCAGCGTTGAGGCAGGCCAACCATAGCTCCACACAATGGAATCTTACAGACTAAAAGGCTGATCACTTTGTAGGAAAGTGAGGACCCTTTCATGCTCATTGACTCTGTTTTTGTCACTGTGTAGCTTTTGAAAATACATTAAAAGCTATTCCAGCCTGGCATGGTGGTGCACAACTATGATTCCAGTGACTGGGGAGGCCGAGGCAGAAGGATCTCAATTTGGAGCCTACTTGGGCAATTAGTGAGACCCTGTCTCAAAATAGAAAATAAAAAGGACTGGTGATTTTGTAAACACCCCTGGGTTCAAGTCTCAGTACCAGAAAAAGAAGAAAAGCAATTCCATCTTACTTGCCTCCTCACCCCTTTTTTAGTGAGGTTCCAAAGCTCAGAGAATTTAACCTTTCTGAACTGGAACTCACTAGCTCTAAAAATGTGTTTTAGTCTCGCCCAGTAAAAATTTCATGACCTTTTTTTTTTCAGCAACCTGAATACAAAAAAAGAAAAAAAGATTTTAAAGGGTTCCCAAGTCCTTTAACACTGGAATTTGGAGGTGAGACTGTGGCTGACCATAGGGTAAGAGACAAGAACATTGGACAAAGTACACTATACTTATTGAAAAGAAGAGGCCAGTTTCCATCCCAAAATAAAAATAACTCACACAGTATTCCAAATCTTGTTGACCAAGATATCCAGAAAAGTGGGACTGGGCACTGTCATTTCCAGTCCTAACTTTGCCCTGCTGCTTATTAGGAAAAGGTAGAGTAGCCCACGGCTGCCTGTCATGACCCCAGAGAGAAAGGAAGGACATGAATTTCAGAGCATTCTGCTCTGTTTTGTTTTAATTCCAGAAGGGGAGTTTGGCCCTAGTTAGTGGACTTGCCTTCAGGGACCTTCCTTTTGCTTTGGAGAATCAACACCTTCCTCTGAGATTCGCCTGATGATTGAATGAATATGCAATATTTTACCCCGGTGCTGTCATGTTGTCAGGGTACAAAAGTGTTAACTATTGCCATTATCATCCTATCATTAGTCTTCTGTCACCATGAAATGCTTAATCATAAATCCCCTTATCCCCAGTGGGAAAAATTACAAGGCATTCAAAGACTGAAAATCCCAGGAACTATGATCTAGGTATGCTTTAGTGCAAAGATACTCTGTAATAAAAAGTGAATGCTGCATTATAAAGAAGATTTTCTATTCCATTAGGGAGGTTATGTTTCTCTTTTGATGTCACTTGGTAGTTACCAAGCATCTGCTACAGGCATTTTGCTAGCTCCTGAACTAAAAAGATGAACACGACAAACCTGGTTCCTGTGACTATGTATGGTACATAGTTCAGGTGCTGTAACAAAATACTATAGGGTGGCTATCACCACACAATTTCTCGCTTCTCTCGAGGCTGGAAAGGCCAAGATCAAGGTGCTAGCAGATTCAGATTCTGGCGAGAGCCCCCTACTTGTTTGCAGATGACTTCCTTCATACTGTGTCCTCAATGACCAAGACAGAAGAAGAAAGAAAACAATTTTTCTTATAAGGCACTAATCCCATTCTGAGAACTCCATCCTCATGACCTGCTACCACAGGCTTCCCTCCAAGTGTCCTCAAACACTGGGAATTTCAGGTTCAATATGAATTGTGAAGAGTCACACACATTTAGTTCAGGGCAGAGACCTTAAGTTTTCTTGGGGCTAGAGTCAAGTAAAGAGGCAGTCACCATGCTAAAGTACAAGGTTGGCTTTGATACTGACTGGGGCACTTAACACAGACTTGGGACATGGGGATGGTGAGGGAAATCTCACTGTGGGGAGAGTCATTTTAGCTACAACCTGAAGAGGGAGTGGGAGGCAGGCAGAGAACAGAGGATGCATATCTGCTGAGATCAGGGAGAGTGTGTGCACTAGCGGAACTTAAAGAATTTCATCATGGCTGAAGGAAAAGGTCAGGGTGGGGAGGGTGGGGAGGGTGGGAGAGGAGGGAGGTGGGAGCCTGCAAGCCCTGGTAAGGAGAAGAGAAAGAAACATTTGTAAGTAGGGGAGGGACACAATCAGGTCACCTTGGTCATGTTGTGGAGGCTGAAGACAAAACTGAAGTCAGGCAGACCAGCTGGAAGGGGCTACAAATAGGCCAGGTGAGAGGTGATGAGGGCCTGGACCAGGTTAGAGATGATGTGCGTAATTACCGTGAGGACATTGTGTACCCGCACAGTGCATACGGTGCTAGGCACTGCTGTGAGGACCTCACCTACATTGACTCATGTAGTCCTCAAAACTATCTTTTGGGGTGTGTACTATTATTTTTTCCACTGGACAGATAAGGACCAGGAACATGCCCACTCATGTTGCTGTACATAGCAGGGGTGGCATTTGAACTCAATAGATTGGCTCTTGGCCACCATGCATACGTGATCTCAATCAAGACATGTTTGGAGGGCAGGATGGACAAGACTGTTGACCTTGAGGGCTGCAGATGAACAAAAGTGATGCCTGAGGGTTTCTGGCTCGGGCATCCAGGTGGGCATCCAGGTGGACGTTGGTGGCTGTGACTGAAATGGGGAGTACATGGTGGGAGCAGACTCATGGTTGGAGATGGTGAGAGCTCAGTGAGGCTGCTGGATGGTGACATTGAGGTAGAAATGTGTAAGACTGGGGAGAGAGAGAGAGAGAGAGAGAGAGAGAGAGAGAGAGAGAGAGAGATCGATCGATCCACGGTGGGATATAGATTTAGGCAGCAGCATCACATGAGTGGTGATTGAAACTGTAGGAGCAGATGAAGTTGCCCAAAAGGAGAAGAAAAGAGGACCCAGAAGAAAGTAAAACAAATACCTGAAAAACAGGAGGAAGCGGAGCCCAAAGGAGACAGTGGCAGAAGCTGGACAGCGAAGCAGGAGAGCCTGCACCGAAGCCCAGAGAACATGGCACTCCAGGAAAGGCTGATGCTGCTTAGTGGAACTAAGGTCATTTGGTGACTTTGAGTAGAACCCTCTCTTTGGACTAGTAAGTGCGAGGTCTAAAGTGCAGTGGGTGCAGGCAGGGCTGGAAGGTTAAAGTCAGACAGCTAGTGGGTGGAAATTCTGATGGGCAGAGATGGCGCCTGTGGGCTGCATGAAACCCCTGAGGCAGAAGGGTGAGGCTCTGCAGGAGGCGGGGGAGGGCCAGCCCTGTGCTAGTGGAGGGAGAGGGAGGGCTGGGAGGAGATGCTGGGACACTGCAGGTGGGAGCTGAGGAACTGGCCTTATGCTGCTTGCTGGTTATGGTTGGGGGAGGCAGGGTCCCCTGTTGAAATCAAGGAGAGAAGTGGTGAGGTAAGGTTTCTGAGAGTGGAGAGACGGAAACATCCTGGTGCTGGCATGGGAAGGAGAGCCAGCCAGGCCCCCGTGGGGGGTGTGGAGGGTGTTGTAGGAGGAAGACAACCCTTGGTGCCAGCTTCTTGGCCACAGTTGATTGATTGGTCAACCTTTGGAGATCCGGAGTTCTCACCAACCAGTAAGATGGTGTTGAACTTTACATTTTGCAGTTAGGGTGTTATTAAAAACATAGCAAGCAGAAAAATTCAGATTTATTGAAATGCATTTTGAAACAACTGCCCCTGCCCTGGAGATTCCTAAGCAGCCACGTTAAAAAACCTTGCCTGTCATTCTTCATTCAGAGTCGAAGTGACTGAGTATCACAGAGCACAAAGGAAATATTTTAGGCAGGGGAGCTGGCATCCACATGGAGAAGAGGTATGTTAGGGATGTGTCTGTGCTCCTAAATTCTGCCCCTTTGGGGAAGCTCCCTGCTTACATTGGTCCCCATCCTTGCTCCACAGCTGGTACTTCACATCCAACACATGGTTTCAAAAGAAAACCAAAGACCTTCCATTGCCAGGGTCACTTCTGACTGCAGCATAGAGCCTGACCTTCCTCTGTGGTTCTTTTCTTTAGTCCTCACCCAGGGTTTCCCCCTTCCCAGGATCCTCTAGGGTTGGGTCATGACTCCCTGGCTTGTGTCAACCTTGATCCTTGTCAAAAGCACTATCCATAGGGCCCATTCCAGTGCACCCCATTCAGCTGCAGGCTTCCCTCACCCACCGGGTGGAGTGCTAAACACTGCCTCTCAAAGCCCAGTGGGTTGAACCCCTGCCCTCACTCCACCCAGGGAGGGATGTCGCTAAGGAAAGAAGGTAGAAGGAGCCGAGGCACGTGTTCTTACAGGCCTCTGACAGCTGAGTCCTTCCACAACTTTTTGTTCATAAAACCAATGTTTTACTTAAACAGCAATAAAATATAGTTGTTGTTCATGACCTACGAGTCTTGGGAAAAGGCAATAACAAGAAAAATCAATCTTTATTTGTATTTTAAGATGGAAAACACAGCCCAAGTAAATATGTTTTGTTTCATCTAAAAAAAAAATTCTGTGACCTGTTGACTCGATTTCATGGTAAAAAGGCAGAAAAATGCTGTCTTAAGCTTGGTTTTTAACCTGATTGTTAAAAACATACGAGAAACTTGCCTATTTTTAGATACAAGAGGATTTAAAATAGAAGAAGCAGAGGAATCCCTACTCCCACCCAAATGTGAACTGGTCTAGGCGGGTGGACACTCTCACAATTCAGTTGTGTCCCGTGTGTTAATGTGTATACTACTGCCATGGTGCCGCTACACACTTTTATTAAGGGACAGGTGTCGTGACCGTGGGGGAACACAGAGCCGGTGGCCAGGGGAGCTGGTTGCAAGTTTCCAATGAGTTGTGAGTTGGGGCTGAGGTGTAGCTCAGTAGTGGAGCACTTGCCTCACATGCACGAAGCCCTGGCTTCCATCTCCAGTACCACAGTGGGGAGAAGATCAAGCCAAACTGAGTTATGTGGCCTTGAACAAGTATGAACCATCTCAAGTATATATCATCTCTCCGTGTCTCAAGTTCTTCTCATGCAGTGCCTGGCCTGAATGAGATTTTTACTTGCTTGCTTGCTTGCTCTTAATTCTAAGATTCTTTAATTTACAAATCAGCCTAGAGACTTCAATACAAAGGTCTAGAAACCTAGCATTGCTGAAATATAAATCGTTCCTCCAAATCTCAACCTTCGGGAGGGTGTTCTTTCCCAGTATTTTTTCTGGTTAAAATTTTAAATTTCATATTCAGCTTTCAGAAGTTGAGCACTGTTCTCTGACAGTGCCACTTCATTTTATTTTCAAGTGTTTGACTTTTTTTGTGAATCAACAAAATTGTATAGTGAAAATTTTGTTTTCTGGTAGCCTGCCATTGCATTTCACTGATAAGTCACTTTAATGAAAATAAAAAATGTTGGGGTTTAGACCTAACTCTTAATAGACCTATTAATTCAGTGTTTCGACCCTGGAGGCCTATTCCTGGAACTTTGTTGCACCTTTTCTGTGCAACTCTGTCTAGAAAATGTCCTTTGCAGAGGCCACCAGCCTCTCTGTGCTGCCCAGCCTGTTGTCTGTGGCTCTGGGCTTCTCTTCAGGCTATCCCATGTCAAGATTTATTTCCTTCAAGACATGCCTATCACTTCCTGCTTTGCTCATCATTCCCACCCAATGGCCTGGCTGCGTTTGGTTTGTAGCCTGGTGTATTTATCAGTATGATTGCATTTTTGCTTGTGTGTCTACATGTGGGCTTCCCAACCCCATGCAGTGAGTGCTTCTGGAATGGGCACCCTAATGCACTAGTGAATGCACGCTGCTGGATTGGATGCCGGGCTCTGTGTGAACCCATTACTGCAAGTAGAAAAGCAGTTCAACATGCATATAGTCTTGAGAGTGGGCCAGAGTTTAACAAAAATATGGCCTTAATATTGTGATTGTCGCTGTGTGTGTGTTTTGTGGTGGTCTTTTGTAGTTTGCCCAGGATTTCCATTCCTCTCTCCCTCTGGTACATGCAGAAGCACACTTCCCAGCCCTCTGGCTTTTGTTGGTCATGTGACTGGTTCAGATGATTGACTATACAAGAAGGCTGGGCCCATGTAATTAGCCCTGGCCAGTGAATTCCAGTAGGAAATGATGTGTGTCATCTCTGGACCAAAGCATATGATTGCTGACATAAACGTCTCTGGAGTTAACATTTTTCCTTTGGTATAGTGATTGGCAACTCTGGTCTTGGATTCCTAGTGATGGAAATAGATCCCTTGGCCCCCACCAAGCCTCAATGGTCAAGTAGTGTGAACAAGAAATAAACCAGTGTTGTTGTAATCCTTGGGGCTTGGAGGTTGACTGTTTCCTCAGAACTTAGCCTATCCTGATGACACAACTGTCCAGTTTCTACTTGGGTACTATAACCTGCATTTCGTTCTGTAATGCTACATAGTGGTTAAGAGCCCAGACTTGGAAACACAGCTCCTGGGTTTGATTCCTGTCTCTGCCACTTGCTAGTTGTATGAACTTTGGCAAAGTGGACCCTTCTACGTGCTTTATTTTCCTCATATGTGGAGTTAGGGATTTAATAATAGTGCCTACATCATGGAATGGTTTTGATAATTTGATGAGTTGGTATTTGTAAAGAGGATTAGGCTGGAGTTAAGTGTTTGTTGAGTAAAGTAAATAAATGTCCCAAAGAGCTGCGAGAGAATCCAAGGCCTTGCCATCTCCGGAGCTTCACACCCAGCCTGTGAAGCAGGCTCTGGCTAAGGCTGGTGGTGACGTGGAGGGGCCTGCCCATCGGCATCAGAATCAGGTCCAGTGCTTCTTAGCCAGGCAGACTGGGCAATGGGGGCCCAAATAGGTCTATGCAGGAGGAGCACAGTGTCTGGACCTTGGTTAAGGAACAGTGCTAAATGGGCAGTGGGACTTGTGGAACCTCTCAGATACACTTCCTTCGTGTCACCATTCCACTGCTATGACCTCCTTTAAACCCAGAGGGGCCTGTGGCTGCCTGCCTTGTCTCCAGCTCTCTGAGCCTTCTCACTCAGCTACCTGAATCCCACCTCCTCCCAGAGGCATTCCTGTCTGATCCTTAGATAACTGTGATTTCTTCTTGCCCCGCCCTATTCTAAAACTATCCAGCATGTAGAACGCTCCTGTTTATTTTACCTCAGGACAAAATGTAGGTGCGCTCACTAAGTTCATGTACCTGGGCTATGGGTGTGTGGTGTTACTTCTTCTATTTTAGGAAACAAGCTCCAAGGCATGGATTGGGCTTAACTCATTTTCAGTGCTTAGTAAAATGCTCTTGGAATTAGAGACACCTAATAAATGCTTTAGACTTTTGAATGATGCTGTAATCGTTTTAATGGAGGCTGATGTTGTGCGTGTTTAAAGGAATGGCATGTTTTCCAGCAACATTCTGGCAAATTAGCAACTTCTAAATTAAAAGAGAAAAGCCTATGCTTAAAAAATAAAATTTGTAAACCGTGGTAACACACAGTTATTTATTGCAGAGCTGAAACGCAGTGGTGGTAGAAGCCAAGATTTAATTTTTTTTTTTTGCTGTATTTTGTTTGTTTTCTGAAAAGTTGGTTGGCAAGGCAGGAGTTGGTGGGAAAGGGGGCAGTTTAAAGGCGTTATTGTGAATTTAGTGCATATTTTAAAACCCCTCTGTATTAGGTTAGCAGATGTGATTTGGCACCGCCTCCTACGGCACATGTGCCCTTTTCATTAGGAATGTGTGCCTGATGTGGTGCAGATGGTATTTAAGCCGCTTGGTAATATTTTCCACAACCTGTTTTTAGTAATTAGTCTTGAATTTGCTGGTTCCAAATACTGGGCTTTCCTGGCAACTTTGTAAACTAACGAACTTGAAATGTGCTCAGTGTGCCAGCAGAGGGCAGTGTAAGCCAGTGTTTCAGCCACCACCACCCTCCCTTTGCCTGTTTTCCACCCAGACCAGAATGCTCTCAGTCACTGGAGATGTGATTTGAGAATTTTTTTTAAAAAATTAGTTGAAAGTAACAAAACTTTTATTAATTAAACTAATTAATTTATTGACAATTTTCTAGTAAGAAAATAAACTGAAACTGATTAGAACTGCAGTTTTTTTTTTTATTTTAATGGATTTATTTTTTCTTAATTCCTCCAACAAATATGCATGACTGTGTGCAGGGCACAAGTCTTCATAAGTCATTTCACTGATGCACTTAAAACACATACCACTTAATTTGGTAGATGTTTTTCCTTAGTTCAGTAGTGGATCATAAGTTTTTCATTGTCTAAGCCGGTTTCAGTTATTTTTATGACAAAGGATAAACGTCATTTCTGAGTTATTTGGTCCAGTCAAGTGTCTATGACCTTCAGAGACTAACTCCAAAGAACCACCTCTTGGTATAGTCTGCTGTGCTTTATAACTGACAGAGTTTCCTTTTGCACATACATTTTCTTCACAAACCCTGCTGCCTGCACTACCTGTGGCCTGCTCGTTCCCCTCGTTTCTGTTTTCGCCAACTCCAAAGGCAGCCCATCCCCTGCCTCCCCGTCCTCTCTGCAGCTGCTCCCATAGGTTCAGCTCCCTGCTCTCCTTTTCAGTATCTTCCATCTCACACCATTCTCTCTCTCTGTGTTATGACCTGAATGGTTGTGTACCTCCTCCCCCAAATCACATGTTGAAGCCCTAACCCCCAGTGTATTTGGAGATGAATCCTTTGAGGAGACGATAAAAATCACATGAGTTCACAGGATGGGGCCCTCATTCCACAGGGCTGGGGAGACACCAGAGTATGTCTTCAGAGCAGGGAATTGTTGGAGGTGGCGGCTGCCTGGGTGATCAGGGAGAGTGGGCCTGTGCCCACAAAGATTGGGGAGTGACTGATGGAGAATGAAGAGGTGGACTTGGATGAAGCTGAAGAACTGTGGGGACCAGGCGGAGTCAGTGGGGTGGCCCCTGGGAAGCCAATCTGAGAACTTTGGTCTTGAGGCTGTGGGAGCCTCCCTGGTTTTTTTTTTTTTTTTTTTTTTTTTGTTTTTGGTGTTTGTTTGTTTTGTTTTGTTTTGTTTTGGTGCTGGGGATCAAACCCAGGGCTTTGTGCATGCTAGGCAAGCACTCTACCAACTGAGC
The DNA here is from genome assembly GCF_902686445.1 of Sciurus carolinensis. Lineage (NCBI taxonomy): Eukaryota > Metazoa > Chordata > Mammalia > Rodentia > Sciuridae > Sciurus > Sciurus carolinensis. The sequence goes on along the minus strand of NC_062220.1, from coordinate 87,193,598 downwards.
TACATCCTCAGTCCTTTTTTGTTTGTTTGTTTGTTTGTGGGAGCCTGACTGGGAGATGCCCAACCTCAGAAGTATGTGGATGTCAGATGTAAATCAAGAACAGGCCAGAGGCTGGGCATCTCTGGGATGCCAGTGTTTCTGAGCTGGGCTTCTTTGTTGATGAGACTTTCAGGTATGTCTTCATTTTCTCCCCTCTCTTACTATGAGGTTTGGAGGGCCGGGTGGAGTCAAGGTCAGTGAAGGAAAGGGAGCTTTGTTGAAAACTCATGAGCAGAAGCATGAAGAAAGTGGAGGCAAAGCAGGTATCCCTGTACCCTGTGTGAAAGGAGAGGCTTTGAGTCTGCTTGCCCAGAAATTTCCAAATGCTATGTTCCTAACGGCTCATTTTTCCATTGTAGCATTCTTTTAAGATAAGTGGCTGCTTTTCAGAGATGGTAATCTAGAAACAGGGCCTGTTATGTATGTAGGGCCCCAAACACACGAGTTGGGGTTTCAGGGCAGAAGCCCAGGCCAGCTGGAGTCTGTCTAAGCCTTTCATGCTGCATAGCGCTGGCTGTATGGATGGTGGGCAGAATGGAACAGCCCTACCAGACTGTGTGGGGCCTGGAAAGATGTGACTGCTGGTGTCTGGAGAGTCAGTCCTCCCGTCTCTGTCCTGCCACTTGTTAGCTATAGGACCTTGGAGGCTGGCAAATGTGACCTCCCTTCTAGGGGACCTAAGGGATCTCTATTGATGGAAAAAGGAAAAGATGGGATTGGATGGGCAGGCAGCTGAAATTTCAGATTTGGATTCTTTCTCCATTAAATAAAATGCAAATGTCTATGTCCACAGAGCAGATAGAACTTTGACTTCCATTTCAAAGGATTACATTGCCGATTTCTGTGTAGTAACATGTTTCAGAGTCTTACCACATTTTGAGCATTTATACTTCTTCCCACTTCTAAGTTCTGGGCACATTTTTCACTGACTGAAAGGCTCTTATTTATGTGTTTATATGATTATTGTCTTTTGCTTTTGCTATGCAAAATGTAAGCCCATTAAGGCCTGGATCTGGGAGTTATCCCCACATTTATGATGTGCTAGTAGTATTTGATAAATATTCATGAATATATATATGAGAACTAAAGGGGAAGGTATGTGTTTTAGCCAGCACTGAATTCATTCTCCCCTCCCTGGCTTTTGTACCCACCCCTTACCTTTGTTGTCATGGATCCTTTCTAAAAAAAAAAAACAAAAAACAAAAAAAAAAACCATGTCCTTAGCTTGTTTGCAGGCCTTGCCACAGGGGGGTGCTACAGCATTTAAAAAGTAGACCCCTCTCTATTGGTTTGTTTCTGCCACCAGGAAAAGAAGTGAAGTATCCACTGGGCTCCCCTCCTTGCCCCTGCAGGGGCCGTGTCCTGCTGACCTAGTGACAGAGCTAAACAGCTCACTGACCTCACTGCCTGGTAAAATGTGACTGGATTTTAGCAATGCAAAATGGTCACGTGCCAGAAAGAATTGTCAGCAAATTAAAAAGAGGCTTTCTAAGTGGTGACTGAGCGAGAATCAGATTTCAGACAAGTAAGTTTGAAGTTATTCAATCAGTAATTTTTGTTCGTATTTTTACAATACCAAATTCACTGATTCTAATTAATGACGGGAAGTAGGTAGTAATATATTGGACTGAAGTATTGAAACATCAAAATGAAAGAAAAAGATGTGTTCCCCAAATATGCACGGCTAGTCGAACTGGGAGAACTGCTGGTAAACATCCTTCAAGAGGCATGTTTTAATAAAGAGAGTGGATTCTACAGAGCAACAAACTGATCATTTGCTTTGAAGAGAAAAAATTTAAAGCAGTTCTATGAAGTGATTTAATCTTCTTTTCTCCCCCATTCGACTTATATATATGCTTTTTACATTTTTAAAATTGCTTACTGCTTTCTGAGCAGACAGTATAACAGAAGAGCTGAGTCTAACTGCATATTTTAACTAAGGAGAACCCCGAATAAGGAGCTGTTATTCCCCCAAACAGAAATCTGCCATCCTCTTTCTGCCTTGGCGTTGGTTGTGGGATTCTTCTTCTCTTCCCTGAGTTGCAGAGTGCTAGGGTTTAGATTAGTGCTGTCAGGTTTTAAAAATTAATTTGAAACTAATGAAAGTGGATAATCTAAATATTGACTCCTATACATTGAATACCTTTTATATATTTTACAACACAATGTTTACATATGTACGTGAGGTCACATCTAATTCCTCAAATATGCCCTCTGTGAGAGAAAAAGAAAATATCAAAAAGATCCCCCTGATTGTAACCTCTCTGAACTGAAAGTTGAATGTCACCACGTAATTAAGTCATTGTAGCAAAATGTGTTCACAATAACACACTTGGACTACATTCAGTTATTACTAAGTTGATTTTACAAGGTTAAGTTCCATCAGTGGGATTCCAGGACTCATTATAACTTAAAACAGAAGAATATTCTCTGCGTGGGACATATACATACTCACGATTCTGACAGAGATCTGAATGTTGATTCTGAATTTTAAAACCAAAAGTAATAAATAAATTTTCCATTAAGCAAATTTCCTGTTGATCTCATTGTATTTGTATTTAAACTTACATTGAGTTCTTCATTCAAAATTCTTTTTTTTTTAACCAGATTAGTATTAACTTGATTTTAAGAGCATGCAAGAAAGTAAAAACTTGTTCCCTTTTCTCTAAAAGTAGATTTAATGGAAGTAATATCTAAATAAAAAATCTAAACTATTTTAAGAATGTTCTTAGTGGTGAAAGTTGTTATGGTAGCACATTGGGATCAAGGGAAAATGCCTCATAAATACCTCGTTTAACAATGTGGCTTTCAATAGTCGTGAAAAATAACATGACTGTTAGAGGGAAACATTAAATATTCATGAAAATAAGAGACTTCTATTCAAGACATAGTGAAAAATTGAAGTTCAGTGTAATGGAATAAAGGAGAACTCTCAGGAGTATTGTAAAAATACAAATAATGCTATGTCACCTGAAGGAATAATAATGTCATGATAATTAACTTTTAATGAGATGACTATACAAAAATAGAAAACAATGAGGAGTTTAATAGGGAAAGAGGGAGACAAGGGATGAGAAGGCATGTTTGAAAGTGGGTAGCTTGGCTTCAGTCTGGGTTCCATCCATCACTTGCCTTGGGTGAGTGAAATAGTGAAGCCTCGTTTTTCTCTCCTGACGTGAGAGTGATGATACTCGTTACAGAGGCCATCGTGAAGCCCAGATGAGATGCGTCAAGCCCAGAGTGAGTTCATCTAGACAGAATAGGAAGATGTTAAATACAAAGAATGCACTGTAACCCCCAAATCATCTCCCTTTGGAAGTTCTGGAACTAGCCCAGAAATTTTATATTAAAAATTAACTAGATTCTTATGCCTTGATTTGGTAACGCCTGAGGTTATGAAAAATAAGATAAAGAATGGACAAGTTAAGCAGTTATGTGGAAATTGGGTGAAACTCAATGCTAAAATTGAATTTTCTCAGACATCAGCATCTTTGTTCATCAGCACCATGTTCATCATGAAGAAGAAGATTATGGCATGAAGCATTTGTTTAGTTCATAATGTGACTGGACCCTATGGGCACTTTGGAGGCAGTGTCTTATTTCCTTTTAATCTCATTGTGTTTGTATGTAAGCTTACATTGAACTCTGCATTCAGAATTATTTTCTTCCAGGTTTTTTTTGAGGGGGCGCGGGAACTAGGGATCGAACTCAGGGACACTCAACCACTGAGCCTCATCCCCAGTCCTATTTTGCATTTGATTTAGAGATAGGGTCTCACTGAGTTGCTTAGCACCTCACTGTTGCTGAGGCTGGTTTTGAACTCTCAATCCTCCTGTCTCAGCCTCTTGAGCCTCTGGGATTTTTCCAGGTTTTTATTAACTTGATTTTAAGAGCATACAAGAAAGTAAAACCATATTCCCTACGGTCTGATGAGGGGGTTCAGTCATCCAGCTAATTCTTAAGTGGAGGGGACTGTGGCTTAGGTTAAGGAACTTACCAGTGTGCGCAGTGGGGCTGAGGCTTTGGCAGGCTGGCTCTGGGACTGAGACTCGTGACTGACTTCAGTGATGAAGTGATGATGGAGGTCAGGTGCCGGTGGTTAGATTCTTGGTGACCCAAATCTGACGTGGACTTTGGGGTTTGAGTGGAAGAATCTCTTGCTTCCTTCATGTCTCAGTCACTTTCTCTCTTCTTACATTTTACTACATGCAGTTAGGAAGAACCAAGCTGCTCCTTTGACATTTTATCCAGAAATCTCCCTACCTCAGTAGCCAGTTTCATCGCTTGCCAGTGCCACCTTCCACAAAACACGAGAAAACCGACACAGGTTCTTTGCCGCTTCAAAACAAAGATCACCTCTTCTCCATTTTTCAGTGACAGTCTTCATTTCTGTCTCTCATAAAGGGCCTTCACTATCCATGTTTTCTACCAAAGTTCTGCACAATGTATTTATGTTCTCTATAAGAAGATGGAAGCTTTCTATACATCTCTTCTCATGAGTATCCAGCCTCATCCCATTAACCAGCTCCAAAACCACTTCCATGTTTGCATTCATTAAAGTATCCCTCAGTACCAGTCTCTTAGTTAGGTTGCTATAAGAGAATACCAAAAACTGTTATTTACTTATTTCTCACAGATCTGGAAGCAGGGAGGTCAATATCAAGATTCCAAAATAGTTGGGTTCAGTTGAAGACTCTTTGGCGGTTGGCTATGTTTTTGCTGTGTTGTCCCATGTGCCCTTAAGGGCACCAATGCCCTCATGAGCAAATGCTCTACCCTCATGACCTAATCACCTGCCTAAATCCTCATCTCCAAATGCTGTCACATTGGGGATAGGGTCTCAACATCCGCATTTCAAAGAGACATAAATACATAATCCACAGGACGTTGCCTCTTCTTTTTTAACATCGGCATGCTTTTTGCAAACTGGGTAATGTATGTGTGAGGAAGAAGCTTTAGCAGCTTACCTGTATTTCAAGTTTCCTTAAATATTCAATACTATCGTGACTTTCTTCCCTATTTTTATTATTTCCCCCTCTGTCACTCACTGGAATGTGATCTGATGACAGGTTATATCCAGATGGGAGATTATATCATGGGGTCACATTTTCATTCTTGTTGAAATAGTCAGTGGTTGAAAATATGATGACCATGTCCAGATATAACAATGTGACCAAGATCCTGGCATGGAGATGTCGATAAAATAAAATTACCTAAGGGGAAAGAATTAACATCAGAATTAAGCCTCTTATTAATTTAAGGATGAACTTGTCCTGAGAGAGACTATATAAATCCACATAAATATCCATCCTGCCTTTAAAAAGGAAAGAAACACAGACAACAGACTGCAGGTAGTAGTGGGTGGAATAGGGGTGCTTTGGCAGGTGGAGATGACAAGCCAGAGAGGACCAGACCTCCAGGGATGGAGAGAGGCCCTTCCCCTTGTGGGGTTGGGGGTAGGACCCAGTTTGGAAGTGCAGGGAAAGGGAGAGTCCTTAAACAAACCTGCTAGACTTCCTCACACTCACCTCTGACTTTGATCCCTGCGGCAGGAAGTGCTGCCATTAAAGTTGAAACTCTCTGAGCCTTTCTCCTGTAATTAGGAGAAAGAAAGATATGTTCAACAATGGAGCCTCTTGGTCTAATTGCCTGCAGCCTAGGAAGGGAGCCACCAATAGCATTTATTGACGTATTGCTGATTTTCTTATAGGATATAGGGAGCCAGTTGGGAAGTTTCTTCCTAATAGTGCAATATCTTGGGGTCCAAAAAATACTTAGCAATATAGAAGAGACATTTATAGAACAAGGTAGTTTGGAGTTTAGAAAGTGATGAACCTTTTGGAACCTGACACCAGTCAGAACTGCTTTTGGCTACCATGTCCTGCATTATGGCCCCCCACAGCAAATTGTAGCCATACGGATGTGGATGTTAACCCATGGTGGCTGTTAAGTGCCATTAAGGGCATGTTTTCAGACTCCCTGGGTTTTCAAGTGTCTGTCCACAGGGGGCGTCTAATCTCTGTGTGGGGGCTATGGGTATAGTTCAAAAGCTGGCAGGAAGACATCCACTGGGAGGCAGGGATTGTCTGGGTAATTGCTTGAAGGAAATAGAGGCCCTTTGTCAAACTCTTCCCTTTACCTCCTATGTTTCCACATAAAAAAATGAAGGGAAGAGAAAGTTTGTAGACAGAAATTGATTTTCTTGTAACAGGTAAATCACTCCTGATATGACATGAGAATACTGGTCAAGACTGTCTTTTCCCTCTTTAAACCTGACATTTTAAAAGTCAGACTAGTCATTAATCAAGGAAAACAAAAGAAAAGAAGCATGACAAAAACAAGAGAGCGAGGTTTTCCTGTTTTTTGCTTCATAGGCAAATGGCCTCTTCCCTGCATTCGGCACAGCTAGTAATTTTGAAAAACCGTGTGCCAAATGATTTCATCTGAAGTTTATCCTAGGCAAACAAATCCTCGATAAATTTTTCTCTGCTTACGAGCAAGACACGATTAACTGTATCCAAAGGGTCTTCATTTTATGTGACTTTTTCCTTAGAAAGTGGGGAGGTTGGGTATGAATATGAACTGCATTTCTGAATCATGCTGTTTTCTGAGGTCCTACTGGACCACTGTCTTTTTTCTATTCTGGTAAATGTAAGTTTTCCTCAAAAATAAAATAAAATAAAAGCAAATAGAAAGGAAATTACAGAGCCAAGAAATAAAAATGGGGATAATTTTTGAGGACAATTGTTATTCAGATGTGAACATATAATATTTGGCTTCTTGAAATTAAGTGGAATATGAATTTCATTTTTAAAGAGGTCTTTGGACCATGTCACCCTCCAAGGTCACTTCCTTGGAAGGTTCTGGCTTGCAGGTTCTTGAAGCTAAAGAGAGACCCTGTCTCATCATCCACAACATGACGTAATTACCCAGTTTTTAAAGATGACATTGGCAGTGGCTGCATGGTCACTTTGTTGTTTTCTGATCATGAATGTATAGTATCCACACAACTTATTGGAAAATAAAAGTTAAACCCTATCATTTGGTGTCATAAAATGAATTGTTATAACATTCAACTATTTTTTTAAAAACAGGATCAAGTCAAATTGATTAACGGGAATTGTAGAGAAAAACACATAATAGGTTAAATGAAGGGATCTGTGTTTGCTGAACTTGAGCGTTTCCAGGGTATATCACCCTGCCACCACTACTGTGGGGAAGTTGTTAACTCTTTTTAAAATTCTGCTTCTGAGGATATTTGTCATCATGAGAGGTAACCTTTTCTCTTGCTTCAGATGTGTTAAGTCTTTACACTTATTAATTCTTTTATGTAGTGTTTGTAGTTTGTAGGAGGAAATTGATTTTCTTGTAATGGGAAAATCATCGCTCCTATTATGACATAAAACTTTAATTTGATGTCTCCTCTGCTGACCCAAACTAATTACAACAAAAACATGTTAACAAAGTGAGTAAAGTTCTTTCTTTCATGCATCAATTTTACTACTCGGGGCTGCCCCAGAAAGTCTTAAATGAAGGTGCTGCTCTGCTACCCTGGGACTGTGTGTGTGTGTGTGTGTGTGTGTGTGTGTGTGTGTGTTGTAGCCACTGACAGGTTGTGAAATATCGATGCTCACTGTGAAACTTGAACTCCTCAGATCATCGGCTTCTAAGGAGCAAAGAAGTATTAAAGGGGTTTATCAGTAATGGTCAGAACACACAACAGCTGAAAACATGGGCACAACTTCCTCTTTAATTTGGGCAGATTGGAATGCACCTCCCAAAATCAAACGGAAATAGTAAAATTTTAAAACTTTTATGAGTACCCAGCTCAGCTGCACCTGGCTGCTCTAATTGCCTTCAACTGAGTCATTACTGGGGAGGCAAGATGTTTAGCCACCAACAGCCCTTATTAATGTATAATAGGAATTTACTTGTAAAACAGAATTATTGGGATGGCATGATGTCATAAAGACAGAGTGCTGACATTTTAGATTGTTTTATATAGGGATGTTGAATTATAATTTAGGAGTAGAATATTCTTTTGGTAATTAATCACAATTTGGTACCACCTCAATGTGGACTAGGCCTGTGGTTACATAAAATTTATTATTGTAATGCTTCTCTATTAAAGGTTGTTTGTGCAAATGCATATAATTTTTCTGAATTGTCTATGGCTAAGAAAAATCTTCTCCAGTAGTTTGCAGATGTGCAAAAGTGACCACAGCAGGTGTAAATAAATGAGATGTTTCAGTAAGATTGCTCCCTGATTTCTGTAAAAATGTCAGAGCCTTAAAATTATAAAAATGTTTGAAAATTTTCCTCATGCTATCAGTGATGCAAGAAATGGGATACATTAATTTTACTGGACCTCAAACTTAGAATCTGTCATTATAGCTGTATGATTAATGGGTGTAGACTTTTACCTGCCTCATAAATATAATGGACCTTCATTACTGGACCCAGTTTGGAAAGCAATAGTTAACATGATGTCAGCACTCTATTGTAAACCCCCTTTTTGGAGGAGTTTATAACTTGGTCATAAAAAATTACTCGGGATGACACTGAATATGAGGCCTTAGTCTGGGGAACAAAGATATATTAAAGAATCAATTTAAATGTTCCATTTACCTCTTTGTAGGTTTATGGAGACTTACGCTGCATATAAAGAATTCAAGTTTTATATACCTCTAGGAGAACATTTTAAAATAATAAACATAATTCCTTTTTGCTCATTTTGTTTAGTTTTTCTAAGGAAATACTCTGTAGACGTCAGATCATTCACTTTAAATGGAGAGAGAATATTTTTTAACATGATTATGGTACATATCAGGAGACATTAAAAAAATCATTCAGTATTAATTTATTGGGGATTTTATACCAGTTAATCATATAAAATCATGTGTTTTGGATCCTTGTAATAAGAATTCCAGGACAGTAGCTGACACCCGTAATCCCAGCTATGCAGGAGTCCGAGGCTGGAGGATTCTGGAGCCCAGAAGTTTGAGGCAGCCTGAGCTGAACATGGAAAGACCCCATCTTCAAAAAAAAAATTTTTTTTGTTTGTTTTGTTTTGTAATTGAAAGTGTTCCAGGACAAAACTTGATGTATTCAAGCCTTAGAAAGTATAGTACAAAGCGGGCCACCTAGGGTAAGATGACAAATATCCTTTTTGAATTTGAACTCACATTGCCTCTTGTTTTCAAGTAAGTGATGGTCTGCCGAGACCCGCTCAGAGACCAGCTCCTGTTCATCTCCTCTTCTTCAAAATGGGGCATCATCCCAGCAGCTCAGGGTTTCTGATACTTTCTTTCCTGACCATGCCATGAAAGGAATGATAGAAAACCTTATTGTATTTAATGGGCAAGTACTTCTTCAAGTTTATGAGAGCAAAGACCAAGGAAAACCAGAATTAGCTCTGTGGGAGTATGAAGGAATATGGTTGAGAAACAGTGGTCAGAAACCAGACTTCTGAAGTGGGTGTCCAGTGCCACAATTCGATTTGGTGGATAGCTGAGGAGTTTTGCTGTATGTGTGGGAGGGGGTGCTGGGGATTGAACCCAGGAGTGCTCTACAACCGAGCTACATCCCCAGCCTTTTTTATTTTTTGCTTTGCAAAATAGTCTCACTAAGTTGCCTAGATCAGACTCAAACTTGCAATCCTCCTACCTCAGCCTCTCAGGTGACTGAGTTTTAATTCTGAAAGTCATCTTATTGTATTGTATAATGGCTTCCAAAGCCAATAGATGGCCTGATTGAAAAGAGGTGGTTTTTTTATGTTGTCGTTGTAATTTTCCCCCCTTTGGGGGTGATTGGGAGACTGTGTTGTGCCATAAAATCGGTAAAATAAGGCTGTGAAGTAAACCATGCAACCTTAGGATTTCTTCTTCCCCTCTTCCCTTTCTCCCTCCATCTCTCCTTTTCTTTCTTGGAAAACAGAATATTCTCTTCCATGTTACAGTAACAAATATCTAAAGGGAAAAAAATCCTGGAGCCCCCAACAGCAAGGGTGCTCTTCTGAAATCTTCAAAAGTCAGCAGGCAGTGTTGCAGTGTGGTGACTACAAGTCTGGCTTTATGTTTTAAACTGTTTATAATACCTGAAATATTTATCAAAATACACCCATACCTGTCTTCTTTCCACGTTCAATAATCCTGGGAAGAAACAATCTGTTTTCTTTATATTGTTAGACTTGGTATCATCAAATGTAAAATGTTGAAAACGATACCTGTCATCCCTAGGTAGGCAGGCGTTCTTGGTCACCAGTCTGCTTCAGTAATAAACCATGGCCCTGTGTGAACTGGCTGGGTCAGGGGACAGGCCTTGCTTCTTAGAATGACTGCTCACTCCAAAGGTAGACAGAGAAAGGGAGTCTGCACAAGAGCCAGACAGATGGCCAGAGGTGGGAAGACAGTGGGAAACCAAAGAAAGAGGTTTCTACATTGTCAGACCCATGAGATGTTACAGAGAAGTCGGGTATACAGTGGTGAATGGCATCCTCTCCCACCCTCCATCCCCCACCACACACATGTGCTTTATCCTGAAGGAAGTGACCTTTTGGCATGATTTGTCTGGAAAATTCTACCAAATTTTACATTTTGTCAGAAGGGACTTGTCTAGGAGACATGTTGGCAGTCCTTAAAGTTTTCTGACTCCATATACATTCTCATAAGTATCAAACATACATTTCTAAAATAGCCTAGGGATTTTAAAATAAGAAACATTTGCTGTCTGAAAATGTAGTATTTTCAGGTTAGAAGAATTTATCGAGAGCAGTTTGTCTAGGTCATTAATATTACTCCAGTCATTGATTTACTCAGTAAACATTTACTACTCTATTATCAGTCAGGCATATAGATTACTAGGATTTTTACTATGTTGACCTTACATTAAGAGAGTAGAAGAGTGCAGAGGTTCAATGTTATTATATTATAATATAATAATATGTGAATTTTTTATGTGAATATTATAATATGTGAATTTATAGAAGTAGAGACAATCCAGTCTGTGTGAATCAAATAATCTCATGTTCTGATAATCTAATGTTATCAGAATGTTAGAGTTCTGAGCTATAAAGAAAGTAGAACACTGTAATATCTCAGATCCCTACTGGTTCTAAAAGTCTGTCCTTCTAGTTCTAGAATACAGGCAAATTTCTGAATGGCTTTTTGTTCATGAACAATTTCACTGACTTGAATATCTATGTTCAAAGTAGGGGAGAGAGTGGGCTTTCCACCACGGTGTCCTCCTACCGCTCTTCTTATCTGATTCTTCCACTTTGCAGAATTCTTTATTATTGCCTCGTGGTGCAGGAAAATGATCAGGAGTATAATGTCTAGAGTCACTTCACAAATTCAGGATTTTTTCCTTAAATTTCCTGTCTATTCTGTCCTTAAAATGCAGACTTTGATATGGTATCAAGTAAAAAAGTACATCATTTGCATTGTGTATTCTATATCCATATTCTCTATTAATCTAACGAGTTGATTACATGAAAATAATCTTTTGATTCACAAGTTTTGCCTTTTGAATAGCATTGCTGCTTTCTTGCCACAAGAGGGCAGCACAGGTGATTGCATAAAGGCGATGGCTTCTGCAACACTACCGAGCTAAATGTGACGGTAGTTTACCGCTTCCAAAGCATTTTCACGTGTGTGTGTGTGTGTGTGTGTGTGTTTTAGTCTCTGCAGACCTTAGTGAGAGTGAAATTGGGCATAATTGTTCCCATTGTATAGGTGGATAAACACTAGAAAGGTTTAAAGATGACTTGATACAGTTAATAAATGACATTTATTGCTTGAATCCAGGTCTCTTTCCATTATACGGCTCTGCCCATAAATGGTACATTATCATCCCAGTGTCCTCCTAAAGTAGATGAGGGGGGCTGTACAAATCTACAGAACCATCTGTTCTATGGCAACAGTTTCCTTTTTTCTTACTTACTTCTTTCTTCTTCTTTTTTCTTTTCTTTTTTTCCTCTGCTCCAGAAAGATGGGGAAATCTGGGTATTGCTTGTCTCATAAGGACCACCATCCACCATGCACAGCCTTCACTGCAGTCTCAGTTGTTTTGACATAGATTGTAGAGTGGGTCTTCGGTAGTTAAGAGATGGAATAGATAACAAGAGGAATCAATATGAAGGAGAAAGCAGGACCCAGATCTGTATGCTCCAAATGACCACTCCCCCAGTTTCCATGGTGAACTTGGAAATTCCCTATGGACTCCCAGAGCTCCAGCTCTTTAAGTAACTTTGAAGGAGACAGCAGAATATAGTAAAGGTACAAGCAAGGCTAGATCAGATCTAAATGAACATCCTGTTATTCAATAACCAGATGGAGATTTTTCTAAACTCCTCAACTGCAAGACCTGTAATACTGGGTGATGTGCAGAAAGCCAGACAAGTGGTTGCTTTTCTGGGTGACTTTCATACAGAATTAATTCTAACAGGATTTTGCTAATTTTTTTTGGTAGATAGTGTGATTCTATTAGGTAATTAATTTTTAGAACTTTTATTCATTTGTTGAAGAAAAGAAGATTCAAGTAACAGTCTGTGGTTATACCAACAGACCAATGATTCATGAATTCAGATCTGAAACCAAAGTAGGTACAATCAATATGTGAAAAATAGGTGCTACCTAATTGCCTTTTTAAATCAGTAAAATAATTAAAGCCCCTATAGTCAGGTTAATTAATGTATTGCACATCTGTATGTCTGGCTTAATAAGGAAAATGCTTGAGAAAAGATAAAATTCCAAGACCAAAAGCATCTAATAGCTGGAAAAAAAACTTGCATGTAGTTGATTAACTGTGCTCCTCTTTTTCTCTTCAGAGACTAAACATTAACTAAATTCTTCCAGTCCGTGTGGGTCCAGTTTAGTCAGCTTTCCTATTGTAAAGTGCCAGTGTTATAATTTTTCATTCATCATTTTCTTAGATTCCAATGTAAGTGTCATTGTTGTGTTTAGGAAAAGAATACAAATATTTATTTTAAATGTTTCTTTAAACAAATTCTTGGTGGAGGGTAAAGCTCTCTAATGCTGTGCAGCTGGGTTGCAGGGTTTTAAAATTGGTTTTATCTGCTTATTGTCCTCTGCAAATACTCAACAGCAGACAGCAGAAGTCCTCTTGACAAGAAGCCTCTGAATATGGATTAATGCAACAGCGTGTCATGTTGACTGTGGACCAACTCTCCTCTACCTGAGAAGAGTTCCCTATCATAGCTTTATTAAAAGGTTCTAAACACATATTTGCACAATGTTTTCATGTAAGAAATCATTAATATTGATTTCCATGAGGGAATTGTTTAATGAGGGAAAGAGCAGTTTGTAAGCATACCAGAATAAAGGTAGAACACGATACATCTAGAATGCTCTGAAATCTGGTCGAATGCTCTTTCATTCTCATATTGGAGCATTTAGATAGCATAATTGTTATCCTAATCAGAATTCAGATCCACATCTCATTCTGATTGCCTTAAACCATTTTTTTGAATTTCATCAGTCTCTTTAGTGAACCCTATCACAGGAGGAGTTGGGTATTGGCTTCCCCCCTCCTTCCTTTTCTTTCTGGTTAGCCTGCATTGAACCTTTGGCCTTACCCCAAGTGTATGGGTGGTATATGTTTTTAAATTGATATATTAATGTTGAATTTTTATTGTCACAGTTTCTGTTCGTGCTCCTTTCAAACCTTTCATTTATTTGTTTCTGAACCTTGGATATCTCATAAAAATGTCACCATTGTGGTTGAACATTAAGCACCTTCCCATTTTGCTCTGGGCCGTTGAAATAAATTTGGACCAGGTGCTCTGCTCATAATGGAGCCCCTTGAAGTGCTCTGATAATGAGCCGGCAGCGGAAGCTGTCAGCCTTCAGCTGGCTTGAAGAATGCAATTAGAGCAGTTTTAATACTGCAGAGGGACCTCATCCAATCAAGGCCATTTGACTTAAACCAAGTCTAGAATCCTAAACATGGACTTTAAGCATGTCAGCTCCGTCTCTGCACTGAGAATGGGGAGGAGTGTTCCTTACAATGGATGTGTTTTGAATCCAAGAGGAAGAAAATTTTCTGAATGCAAATGGAGGTTCTCTATTTCTTGTCTCTCCTGATGATGTCTCTATGACCTTATTTACGATCTGATGTCAACCAAGATAACCAATGTCAATTTAAGTTTCAAATCAATCAAAGACGTAGCAAGCTTATTTCTAAAAAGCCACCCTATCGAAATAGTCGCACAACATTTCTTCTAATGGCAAAATAATTGGATTCATCTAAATATTTGTTACTATGGGGAGTGAGTAAATAAAGTATATTTGCCATGGGAAATGCTATGCAGTCATTATAAGAATAATATTGTTCATTTTATGTTGTTAAATAAATCAAGACATTTACAGAACAGTTTGTAGATCATGATATATATGTATATACATGATACATATATGCATGCATATATGTCTATATATACATATATGATATATCTTTTTTCTTTGAAAACCAGTCAACTACAAAACTACAATCTACATTTATAGGCATAGAGAAAAGGTTTGGAAGAAAGCACACCAAACTGAATGGGAAAAATAAGGAAAAATGGAAATGGGGAGGTTACATTTTCTACTCTATACAAGTATATAAAATATTTCCTAATATTTATCTCACCATAATTTATGTATTCTCAGGATAGGTCAACTCACTGTCAGGCAAGTGACTTATTGTAAATAAAAAAATGAGCTCTAGTGAACAGGAAGAGGGAAGGAGGAGCTTTAGTTGCTACCAGTGATGCTGGCACAGTGATGGTGGGTTTATTCCTGAGTGGAGCTTCCCATTCTGCACTTTAGAAAATTCTGCCAATAGTCTTGCTTGGTAGATGCTGTTGTGTTTTATACCTGAGAACACCTGGGTGATTTGCCAGGTCACGGGTTTGAAGTGAGATGCTAGGATGTGAACCCAGGTTGGCGTGGCCCCAAGAGGTTGTACCTTAGCCCCTTCCCTTCTCCCCACTTGGTTTCTGAGGAGAGGTCTTTAAAAGAAGTTTTCATTTCCAGGGCCACATATTCATTCACCCTTGATTTCTTTCCAGAAAATGAAGACATCTTTGAGTTGTTATTGTTTTATTACTTGGACTGGTCATTGCAAAGCGTTGCTTGATCCGTGGTGGCTTCTCTAGGGAGTGAGAGAGCCTTTGTCCTAGGATGAGGCAGTGTATAATTGTGTCAGTTCAGTTTCATCTGAAGTGCAGTTGAAAAGACAAATGATTTCACACAGCAGTCAAGCCATGGATGTCTTCATTAATGAGAAATAGTGTGCAAACTTTAAAGACCAGAAATAAACACCCACGTATTAGACATAGCTTAGTCAAATAGCTTGATTTTTAGCTAGTAAGTCACAAATTTCTTTAAAAAATATTTTTATTTATTTATTTTTATGTGGTGCTAAGGCTCGAACCCAGTGCCTCACACATGCTAGGCGAGTGCTCTACGACTGAACTACAACGCAGCCCCACAAATCTTTTTATACCGTAAAATAAGAAGCTTATCAACAGACTACAAATCTCCTTCTCTCTTTCTCCTTATATATATGTATTTCTGTTTTGGTTTTTTTTTTTTTTTTAAACCTCTACATTTTTTTGTCTGTTTTTCCCCAGGATCTTTTGTTTGGATTTGTTTCGTATAGGGCTGATTTTTTAAGATGTTATGCACAATATTCAAATCCCATATCAGGTTCTGTTTCACAACTTAAACTTTGGTATTATTCCTATGAAAGAAATCATTGCTCAATTTAGCCACAGAAGAGGCTAGTTAGTTCCAGTGACCTGAACTAACATTTCATCGTCCTTCTTCTGACACTGTGACATTGACTTGTGAACTCATCTGGAGCAAAGTAATGTATTTGCACCAAACAATGTAAACATCCTTTCGCAGGGGGCTGGAAAGCAGTGCAGAGGGAAGCTTGGAAAACTTTGCGTTGACTCTCCTACAATACTGTAATTTAGCTATATTTTTAAACAAAGCATAAAAAAGCAACAAAATATATTAGAAGGGAAAAGCCTCTGATGTTTTCAACTGAAGTGAACTTTTTTTTTCTTTTTCTTTTGGAGCATCTACACCAACTTGGATGAATGAGTTTACTTGGTATTTGGGTGTTTCTTATACAATTTCTTCCTAATTGTGCTTTTTTAGTGTTACTTTTTTGTTTTATATCAACCTCTTTTTCCATGTAATCATGAGACTATCATTGAAACTTCTCTCCTTTTGCTGCAAAGAATATTTCACAAATCCAGGAGCTTCTCCATGTAACGATTCATTTCTTTGAAACTGGCCACAACAGAATGGTTGTCCCTCTTGGAACTGCCAGCCAGCATTCCTCAGGCAGGGGGGACACTGCAGATGTAAAGTCACTGACATAAACAGGTACATTCAGTGTGATGGGGCATGAGGGTCTCTTATCCCTCCAATAAGCATATGCATCAGTGCTTTTAAGGGGAGAGCACTTTAAGCTAAATCATTAAGAGGCTCACTCTAACAAACTGCTTTGATTTAAAGTGAAAATAAGGCAAAATCAAAGATTCATGACCAGAGAGTCAGGCTGGGAGTAATGTGGCCCTGACTTTGATTTGTGAACCTTGGGCACTTCCTTACAGGGGGTAGGGGGTCAGGAGGCAGCTAAAGTCACCACCCTCAGGGCAAAGCTGAATACTGGCCAGAAGGGAAATGCAGATAGGAAGGAGCCCTAATAACAGCAGTCGTGACAGGGTGGGTGGGCCGCGTGGGAAGTCCCCAAAGCCCGGCTGCAGCCAAGCTGCTACAAGATGGGCTAACTCAGAGCCTGGTAGTCAAAACTTATTTAAAAACTTCCAGGGTTGAACAGGGTCCTTGGTCACTCTGATCTAGAAAACAACAGTGTTGCAATTTGTGTGAGAGAGCTGCTCTCATGCACAGTGTGGATTATTAGTCACCTGTCCTCATGGGGAGGCAGACAGGAGGCTGGGGAAGGGGAAGAAGATGAGACAGGTGGCCTTTGTATTTTTCCCCAAATCTAATTGCTTTTATGTCTTTCGCACAATTTCATCACAATTTCAGTTTTTAAAAAATATGTACCAAAAGTAAAATCTGGAAGATACATGCATGTGTATATGATATAGTCTAGTTTTAAAAATCATAGTATGTGCACATGTTAAAAAATTTAAATAGTGCAAAGAAAAGTAAATTCGTGTACTCTTTTGTTCCCCTAATTCCATCCCAATATTTTCAGGCTTTTATTGTTTAATATCTTTACTTCTAAAATGTTAACCATGGGTGGTTTTTTTTTGTTGTTGTTTGTTTGTTTAGAGGATGGAAGGGAACTGAGTTATGAGTAATTTATGCTTGATTCTTATGTGTCTATATTTGCTAATTTTACAATTATTTATAGTTTCTTTTAAGTTTTGTACAAGTATGTCTGGAGATACTTACCTCAATGACAATTTACATGAAAGACCTGACTTAGGGAATTGTTTTATGCTATTTAAGCATGGAGTTGCATATAGCCATATCCATAAGTAAATGTGGTAACAATTATTTTTAATGAACTTTATTCTTCAGCTTGAACAGATTAAACTCTGTAGTGGGCTCATGCTATTTCTTTAATTGCATTAATTATTTATTACATACTGCCATTTCATACAGTTCAGTGGGTTTGGGGGAAGTTGATTATAGCAGTTTGTTTCAAGTCAGTTTTACACCCTGGGTTGACAACATCATCACACTTTCTCACTGAAATGAAAGAGCTGGAATATTGCTTGCGGGCAATTATAGCAGATGCAGGTTGGAGGTGCAGGCAGAGTTTGAAACCTCTGTATGGTATTTGTAGCATGACCCAATTTATGCAAGCAATGTGTATGGCCTTCATTCATCCCCTCAGAAGTTCCTCACTTTGGTACATTTTAGAATGGAAGACGTTCTAATTTAGACGTTTTAATGCAGGAGACTTGTGCTCTCCAGACCGCGATGCTAAATTCACAGCATCAGGACTTTCTTTTTTAACATTTTTGGCCCTAGGGAAAAATACAAAGCTAAAAATCAGGTCTTTTTTATTGTTAGCAGTTTTATTTCATATTTTGGAATGCGAAGTACCCCAAACATGGTAAATACGTGGCCCGGAGAATACCGAGCCCTGCGCACGCTGGCGATAGCGCAGTCTCGCTCTGAACCCTGCGCGGTCGTGGTGCAAATCGAAAGCAGCTTCCCCCTCCTCACAGTCGCATGATTTCTGGTCGCACATGTGCCTTCCTTTCCATGTTTCCTGTTTTTGTAAACCAAGCATATTTTTGTCATCACCTCCAAGTCCTTTAATCAGCTGTAAGAGCTGTCACTGGATGGACGGTCCCTCTGTGTCTCTGTGTGTGGGTGGCAAATGGTAAGTGAAAGGTTTCACCGAAATCTTGGCAGGTTGGGAACTGGGTTAAAAATACTTGCATGGAAAATGTTAATGTTTGTGTATTAATATGTCGATTGAAAAACCAAAGCCTTTCTGAATGGTTCTATGAGAAAGAAAAGAATGGAGAGTTAAATTATAAAAGTTTGGGAAGAGGATTAAAGATTTGGGAAGCAGGGGGAGGCAGGATTTTCAGAAGACTTTGAATTCAGCCATTAAATTGAAGACTCACTGGTGTCCTTGTTGTTGGAAGCATAGCTGCTAAAGGTATTGTTGTATTTTTTTTCCTGTGGGCAAAAGTGGAGAAGAAATATGTTATGATCTGAACTCTCTCCAACACATCAGGCCCTTTCCAGTGCAGTACACTCACGATGGCACCTAGTCTGAATCTCTCTGCATCACACGGTGTTGCTAGCTGACATGGAGTGTTTGGTCAAATACGGGGATCTGGCTCTCAAGACCCAAGTCCATATTAAGCAGCTACATTCACCCAACAGGAGACCTCTGTTTATCTTGCCTGTACCTGGCAACCACTTCTAGTTAAGATGCCTGCTGCTGGTGGCCCTGTTCCCACTAAGGTATTCGTAGCTTTCTGTCCTGTCAATCAAATTTATTGAGTGTCTGCTCAGTGTGCGCAGTGAGCTAGTGCTGGGGATACAGAGATGAATAAAAACATGGTCTGTGCCTCGAGGAGTGCACGTTTTTAATAGGGCATTTTGGACAAACTTCATGGTTCAGGACATCGTGAGAAATAAGCTTTGTACTTGTGAAATTGTAGGCTTTGTGGATAAATGCCGTGGAGAGAATTTGCCTGCATACTCTGCCCCTGGCCCTCTGTGCTATTCAAATGCCAGAGCTCTCTCTTAGCAATCTAGAAGGTGGTACTGAGGGCAAGATCTTGTTTTGAAGTATAAGAAAGGGCTAGATGATTTGGGAACTTTCTTCAGACCAACTGCCACTGACTGAGCCAGACATTGGGCAGAATCACGCTGGGGACTACAGGGTCTGGATGGTGGAAAATTTTATAAAAACATCTGTTCTATTTGGATGGTCCAAATATCTTCAAAAACATTTACTTAGTCAAAGCTCATATTTCATAAAAACTTTTGCAAATATCTAGAAGTTTTTCTTCTTCTTTTCCATGTGGACATAGAAGGAAAGGAGAGGAAAATGTGGCCACATGTATGTTTTCAACTTCTTATTTCCAAGTATTTAGTTTTTTTAGGCATGAAAATCAATCGGGTCACTTTCAAGAAGTATGCAGTGTGTCTTGATGGTTCTCTCTTTTAAGATAGGTTGTCTTAACAAGGAAAAATTCTTCTAAACACAGTGTGGAGAGATTATAGCAATGATAGCAAGCTGTAGTTTTAATTGCTTGAAAATAAATGAAGAAAAAGGTTCACAGCTGTTTGAAAGTGAGGATCAATCAAGGGCAAAGCAACGAAAAAACTCCCCCTTCCTGGGATTGCTGCCAGGATGCCTCTCTCCACTTCTAAGGAGACTCTTTACAAAGTGCACTTTGCAGCAAGCAGGGATCCAGAGGAGATGTAGGGTGACCCAAGTGACAACCTTTGACTCTGGCCTTATTGCAATCTCTTGGTCTTTAGGTCAAGTATATGGAGCTCACAACAAGACAGATTGGGACAATGAGGACTTCTCTGGGGACCAGTGTGTTTGTTCAAACTTGGGGGCACTTTGAGAAAACTGCTCAACACTCATTCATGATGAGTGCTGAGACTTAGCATGGAGTGTGCCCAGAAAAAAATGGGCCCAGAGTCAAATGTTGATGACCTCTTCATGTGATGGTCTCTGAATCAGGTTGGGTGGAAACAAGTTCATTTCTCCCAGGTGGGGGTTGGGTAGGAGATGAACACGATGACTGTGGAAAGGTCCTGGGATTTAAATTAGGAATGAAGGAGCACGTAGCTGTGGATCCCACTGGCTGGTGTGGGTGTGGATGTGATCCAGAACCGCTGCCCCTCTGTGGTGGTCGTCAGCTTGCTGGGTCATCTGCGAGGTGGGTGGAACTGTGATGTCACAGTCACTCAGTAGTCTGCTGCAGAATCTGTAACTGGGATCCTGATTTCTAGAGTCCTGGGATCATCTTAGAAATGGAGCAAATAAATTCTGTGAGATTTTCCCAGAGGAGGACTTGATCCAATTCATGGGACATTCATTCTCGGTTGCCATGATGTCATGCAACAATTTGAAACCGTGCTCATGGGATGACTCAGTGGCCAGGGCCATCTGTCTTCACATAACTTTTCCACACTTCCTGTGGAAGATGTGGGGTAACTGTTAATATCCCAAAAGATTTCATATGGTTTTAAAACCAAGTTGCCAACAGCTTGTTTATCAGGGAGTGTGTGCTCTCCTCCTCCCAATTCATCACATTTCCTAGGCTTTTGATCTCTCTACCTTGCCATATGGATAGGTATCCAAAATTTTAATCTCTCTTTTCTCTATATATCCTGCTCATGAGCTTTTCATGTGGCCCTGGTTAAAATTTTAATTTATTAGCGAGTCAAATCTTATTAGTCACATTGTAACTGTCAGACACGAGATCAGTGGGGTCTGTGGGGAAGTTTGCCTTTCTGCAATTTAGAAAAGATTCTAATTAGATGAGTGGTGTCATTAATATGATAAGGGGAATGCTTTAACCTCCCCCTAGACAACACTGATGGGGCAGGGAAGCAATTTCAGTGAGAATTATATTTATTCTAATTCAAAGTTGTTCAAAGCCAGTCTTCCCTACCTCCATCTGCCTTGGGCCTAATACATGATAAAACTCTGCTTGTTTTGCTGGAGGGGACACATGCCAGCATTTTCTTCTTCGGCTGCCATCCAGGTGGTTTCACAACTGAGGATGGATGGCAGCATGACAGAGACACCCCTGTTCAAGAGCAAGGCAGGGTCGAAGGAGTTAACTGGCAGGAACATCAGTCTTGAATAGGGATTGGCCCTGTGCAGGGATTCTGTTAGATACTCACTGCTTCTTTGGTTCTGGATAAGACGAAGCCCCTTTGGATAGATTTTGTAGGATTTTTTGGAGAGAGTTTCTTAAAAAGACCATTCATGTTTTTGAAGCCATAAAATGAAGTACCAAACTGATTTTCCCTTTTGGAAGTCCTAAAACAACAATAAGAACAAGACCAACAACAGTAGCCATCCTCTTTAGAGTGCTTTTTCCTATTATGAATTAACTTGAAATAAGCACAAGTGCTTCTATTCCAAACAGAGACCTTACGATATTTTGGTTGAGCATCATTATTGGTTTGATGGTTCTTATATTTTGTTGTTGATGCTTTTTTTTTTTTTTTTTTTTTTGGTACCAGGGGAGCCATATCCCCAGTCCTTTTTAAAATTTTTTATTTTGAAACATAGTCTCACTAAGTTGCTGAGGCTGGCTTTAAACTCAGGATCCTCCTCCCTCATCCTCCCGAGCCCCTGGGATAGGTGCTGGGATTATAGGCAGGTGCCACCCTGCCTGGCTGATGCTTTTCAAGTTTCAGCCCTGACCTGGGACTGTGTCAAAGCTTTTCCAGTGTTCTTTCACAAAGCATCCAGAAATATTTGAAATATCTCTGGTGAAATTCTATGGATTAGAGATTTGTTTCTGTAATTGTTAGAATTCAGAGCATTGTAGGTGTTAAGGCTTAGGTAATATGTTAAGCAAAGACTGAATCTGCCTGGGAGTGATTTTCTTAGTCTTTCTAAATTCTTGGTTCTAGGTGGAATAAAAATAAAAACAGAGATAGAAGAACTATTAAGTTCCTTGATTACGTTGGTAGTCCTCCTGTGAACACTTAACTGTGTTCTTGGCAAGTTTTGTGATCCATCTGGTCCAGTATTTTTGTCACAAGTAAAAATCTGCTTGATGGAGCTCAACCTTTTTCCTGTTACTCCCACCCCCCACTCTCTTCTATCCAATCAAAAAGGAACATTGTTCGGGAAAGGAAGAGAAAGGAAAAATAGCCCCAGGCTATATAGCTAACACACAAATAAAACATGGAGTTTTATTTTCTCAGCTTTTTTCCATTTAAAAAGAAAGACAAATGTAAGACCTATATAACTTGCAATTTCCTAGAAAAGAAACAAAGGCATTAGATGTTTTGATGATTTTTTTTCTCTCTTGCTTATCACACTAAGGCTTGTGATTTAAAAAATTTTTTTATTTTTAGTTGTAGACGGACACGATACCTTAATTTATTTTTATTTTTATGTGGTGCTGAGGATCAAACCCAGTGCCTCACACATACTAGGCAAGTGCTCTGCAACTGAGCCACAACCCCAGTCCCAGCAAGCTAACTAGATTTTAAGCAGAACTAAAACACTTGTTAATTTTTCAGAACAGTTGTAGAATATCTGAGTTATCCCATACTGGCTTTCCAGTGCATCTGGGAGTAGGATGGTGACGTTTACGGTTTGCTCATTGACAGGGAAAGATATATGAAAACAGTGTGTTCGGTCCATTCCTTCACCTCTTTTGCCTTCCAGAATGTTCTTGGAGGCTTTTCCGCCTTATCTCACCCCTTCTTCTACCCTGAGGCTCTTGCTTTGCTTACATTTGTCAAGAACTCCAGGCTGTGCCTCTCAGGCCCATGTCTGGCTCCCTTCTGGTCTCTTCTTCTATTCAGAACTTACCACTCCCCAGTAGGGTTCCCAAAAGATGCCATAGATTCCATATATGCACTTAGGGAGAAAGCCATCTGATGACTTAGCCATTTACTTCGTGGATGGTTGTCTGCCAGGCTCTCAGGCCATGGACATAGAGGAGACCTTCTTCTCCGACAGAAGGAAACCTACATGCAATTTAGGATTCGCTCATTGAATTGAGTTTACTCTGTTGATCTATCAGACCCTTCCAATTTTCAGATTCTTAGATGAAATGCATAATCCAGTGGATGGAATCTCTAATGGTAGAATTTGAGATACCCTATTAGGCTGCTCAAGAAATGTTAAAAACAGAGAGATCCCTGGTTCCTCTAAAATTGTACCCTATTTATTCTACCTGCCCATAAGACCGGTAATGGCCATTTTTAGAGGCAAAAGAAACTTTTAGAAGGTCCTCACTTTCCTAATCTGTGAAAGGAGTCTGGTTGATCCCACTTTCGTCACATTTTGTTTGGCAGATAGGAGGCACAGGGAAGCTGTCGGCTTGAGTGTTGTCTAGGATTTGTTTTCTCACTCATTATGTTAGATTGACAACTTACAGAATTTCTTACAGCCACATTTTAGAATGCATTGCTTATTTTTTCCAGGGAGAAACTAGTTCTTTGCCGAGTGAATGATGAGTAGAACTGTGTCTCCTTTTCTTCTAGTTCATGGTCACTTTCCAAATGTTGCTTTTTGCTCACATGGTGGGATAGGAATTGGAAAAGCATTTACTTATGTAAAATTTTTACATAGTTTCCTTCTTTTAAATTTTATGTTGATTTCCTGCTGGCTGGCTAATGTAGAAAATGCTGAGGTTTGAAATGTATTTCTATTTTTGTGGGAAATTAGCTTACTTAAAATTAAAAAATGGGAATAAAGAAGTATATGGCCAAATTTTTCTGATCATTGAGGGATGTTCCATATATTTGGTTTTCTTTCTTTCTCTCTTTTCTTTCTTTTTTCCCCCACATAAATTTTGCCTATTTCAGTCACTTTTATTTTTAAAAAATTATAATTTACAAGATGCCTACTTTTTTTTTAACTGACAGTTATTATCATTAGACTGGTCTGATCTTTTTGAATAATTTTTGGGTAGAAAGAATAGAGCATTTCTTGTAGTCTCTGGTTGAAAATCTGTGCTTAGATATGATATGCAACTCATTATATTTAAAATTCCATTGTGATAACTTTCAAATGGTGGCATTTCTTAAGGCCCCCCTCATGTCAAAGAGACATATTTAAATTGGAAACTATTTACTCAGGGAATCTAAAATGTTACTGAAAATACAGCTGTAAAATGTCAAATTGTTTGCATGCTGGTGAACTGAATGTCCTAAAAATTTTTTGTAATCCCAGATATTTGCTTTTTTCCACTACCAAGGCATATGGGATAACACTTCAAATGAACCACACCACGTATTCACTTTTCCTTCTACTTTTATATTCTAACTTGCTATGTTATCGGTAACTTTGTTTTATATTTTAGTTTAATTTAGCTTCTACATTTAAGAACCCAAGTCCAAATAAATGTGATATGAAACTTTTTTCTTTTTATTCTTGAAGCTATTTGATTCTTTTTTGCTTCTGGAATACATAGGCTATTCACTGAAGAGGGGTTTAATGTTGGTCAGTAATTATAAAGGTGATTCTTT
The DNA here is from genome assembly GCF_902686445.1 of Sciurus carolinensis. Taxonomy (NCBI): domain Eukaryota; kingdom Metazoa; phylum Chordata; class Mammalia; order Rodentia; family Sciuridae; genus Sciurus; species Sciurus carolinensis. The sequence goes on along the minus strand of NC_062220.1, from coordinate 87,168,849 downwards.
CGAGAACTTTTTGGTTCTCTTTTGTTACGAAGTTTCCCTTCTCTTTCCCTCTTTTCTCTTCTGTGTTCTGGTCCTATTGCAGTTAGCAGAAGGCAGGGTACCTCATTCATTAAGCCACAGTTGCCAGTTTAGGATCTATCTCATACTGGGCCCTCAAAGATCATTGAATAAATGGACAAATAATCCATATTTTGAAGTACACTTCCAGTTATCTAGGTGTAAATTCTTGTCCTGGAAGGAATTATAATATTCAAATTCCTAGAAAAATGAAATTGTTTAGAATAAGGCATGCTGAAATATTCCTTTTTGGGGAAGGTAAGCAGGGATTGAACTCAGGGGCTCTTGACCCCTGAGCCACATCCCCAGCCCTAGTTTGTATTTTATTTAGAGACAGGGCCTCACTGAGTTGCTTAGCGCCTCTGTTTTGCTGAGGCTGGCTTTGAACTTGCCATCCTCCTGCTTCAGTCTCCTGAGCTGCTGGCATTACAGGGATGTGCCACCACTCCTGGCAACATGCCAAAATATTTTGTTATTTTGAAATTTTGAACTAAGGACTAACTTTTCTTTGTGGAAGGAAGAAAGAAGAGTGTGGGAAAAGGATGAAATAATTAAATTGACTTTAAATCCTTGCATAGACAAGGTACCTTGCTTAGAATTGGTTCATGTGAAATAATAAAATCAAGTTGGATAATACTCCCTGGCATCTAAGTTTTTCAAAACGTGTGAGGAGCCTGGTAGTTGGCCAACATTTCAGCTGAAATATACATGAGTAGACTTCATTTTTTAATCAGTGCAGTCAGTGATATATGAAGAAGAAAGAGATCATGACGAGGAATTCATAAATAAATAGTTAACCACTGCGTTAGTATTGGTCAAGCCAGAGGCTGATTTCACACAAGAATTTAGAAAGAGGAAGTTTGATGTCAAGAACTGCAGGTTGACCATTCCTTACCCAGAATGCTTGGAATCAGGCATTTCAAAATGTTTCAAAATTCAGATTTTTTTTTTGAATGGGACCCAGGTCTAAACACAAAATTTATTTATGTCTCATATATACCTTATATGTATAAATTGAAAGTACTTTTATATGCATCATTTTTAGTAATTTTTTTGCATGAAACAGTTTTATGGTGTGGAATCTTCTCATTGTGGGATCATGTCAGTACCTAAAACATTTTGGATTTTGGAACTTTTCAGATGAGGGATGCTTAATCTGTAAGATAGGAGAATTAACTAAAAAGATGTCAGAAGAACTGATTCTACAGGATACCCTGAAGAAGGCTGAAGAAGAATACCCAAGGAAGTGCAGTCTTGGAAAGGTACCCCCCAAAGCTGGGGTTTAAATTGCTTTGGAGAGGGGTAGGCAGAACTTGCTGATGATGGCAGGAAAGTTCACTTGGTTATCTGGGTCACAGCTGGCCCACAGTTGTGGGAAACAGCCCTCTGGGGTACAGGTCAGCTATAGCTTGTGGGCAGTTGGAGTGTCACTGTGGGCACAGGCCTGTAACATGCTCAAGGAGGCAACTCTGAGCCCTGGACCCAGCTGTGTGATCATTAAGTGACTGAGTGCTCTGGATGCACAGCTGGATCAGAGCCCGCCAGTTGTTCTCATACACATGTTCCCCTGAGGGACCACAGAGCCTGAGCAAGAAAACAGCAAGTGATGGAACCACAGCCATGTCCTTGCAGCGCCCTCTACTGACACTGCTTAGCATGTAGCTCATAGTAAAGAAAGGCTTAGAGTCCAGTCCATTATCACAAAGCAGCACTAAAGGGGTGAATTTGGAGTTGAGCAATGAAAAACGGATAACTGGTAAAACCTCAAACCCCACTTTAGACAAATGTGCTCCTGTTTGTTATTGTTAGGAAAAATTATAAACAAATCAACAGGAGTTCATTTCTCCTGCAGGGCTTACTCTTTGTAACTGAAGAATCCATTAATACTAGCAGTATAAATTGAACACTCAATGAAAAATTGTGTTTATGATGTAGTTTTTGATACTTTAGTTTTAAAATATGTGTATATCAAAATCAATGAATATCCAACTTATCTTACTTACACTCTTTCATTATATACACAGTACATGTCTTTTATTATATTTATAATATATTGGCTTTTTACTTCTCTCAACACAAACACCCTGGGTCTAAAAATCCTTATGCCTTTTATTTGTGCATCTCTACCTCATGAGCAATATTCTGGTGCTAATGGTAATAATAACGTTTTTTTTTTTTGAGTGCTGACACATCGTAAGTGCCTTCTGTATATTAATTCATTTAATCCTCACAAAAACCCATGTGTGAGGTAAGTACTATTCTTATTCTCATTTATCAGGTAGAAATATTGACTTTAATATAACTTCCAAAGGCTATATCTACTATGCAGGAATTTGAACTCAGGCGGCTGGTTTCAAAGCTGTCATTCTGAACTACTATAAACCACACCACCTGGAGGACAGGTGGAATGGGTTCTTCTTCAGTACACTGTCATCTGATAAGATAGCAGGAAATGTTCAAATGCTGTGTACCAGAAAGATAAGCCAAGGGCAGGAGGCTGGCTTTCGCCCTGAATTTGCTTTTAGGTTTTTACAACCTCCAGAGGCACAGAAAGTGAGAACCCTAGGCCCACCCAAGTTGGACTGTATAATTAGCAAAGTCTCCTCCTACTATGCAACTGGTCCCTCTAAGGTACATTCTCCTGGTAATGGCAAGCTAGGGGAAGAAAATCCAAGGCCCCTCCAAGGAAAACTTTGTCTTGAAACTTAGAGCTGTGTAGAGGAGCAAAAAATAAATCTCTTCAGAAAAATTGTAACCTCAGAGCAGCCCATGGATTTACAGCTAGAATTCACACTAGCTGAATAGCTGAATGGTCAGAAAACATTCCACCAAGAATCTTGGCACCTAGCAGGAGCAAATAGATTCTTTGTGGAGGAACCCACCTTAATCTGACCATAAAGAACCCTCACAGAAAATTTCTAAAATATATTAACTCCCATTTGAAAATTCCAGAACATAAGAAAACAAGCCATCATGAGAGCGTGGACAGAATCAACCTGCAAAGGTATCAGATACTGGATTTGTCATATATAGTCCCAAAATAAGAATATTTAATGTGCTTAAAAATGGAGGCAATTGAAATCATATCTAAGCAGCAAAACCATTAAGATGACAAATTTTGAAAAAGAACCAAATGTAGTATAAAAATTGAAACTAAAAGAGTCATAGGCAGTTACTGATGGATTAGACAGAATTGAAGAAAGAATTAATCAACTGGAAGATAAAATTGAATAAGTTCTTCAAAATTGAATACCCCAGGGAAAAAAGTATAAAAGAGAACTAAAGAGAATAGGGAAATTTCCAGAAATGCTGAAAGATACCAGTCCACAGATTCAAGACAGACAAGACATCCCAAACAAGATTCAGTTTTTAAAAGAGAGCCCTACCTACTCATGACATGTAAAACTACTGAGAGAAAAGACAGGTGGCTGTCCAAGAGCAGTTCCACTGGTGACAGTGATGGTAGAAGCAGGAAACAGTGAAACAATGTGAGAGAAATCCACAGTCGACCTGGGAAACTTGTCTTTCAAAATTGAGGATGAAATAAAGTCACTAGCAGACCAAAAAAAAGGACCAACAGATCCCCATAGTAGGGGATTCTAAAATACTTTGAAAATAAGAAAATGGATCTCAAATAAAAAATATTAAATAAAGAAGCAATAATAATAATAATAATAATAATAATAATAGTAAATATGTAGGTTAATCTGAATCACCATTTGTGAGCTTAAAAACACCAAATATGTGTCAACAATAGCATATCGGAAAGTAATTAGATAAAATATGTTACTTGGGAGAAAGGTAAAGAAATTGACAAAATTTAGGCTTTAATACATTATGTATATATACAGTATATTTAAAATAACCACTAAATGATATTAAATGTAAATAGAAAAACTGCCATTTAAGAGACAGAGACTATTGGACTAGATTTTTTAAAATTCTAGTAATGTGGCACTTACAAGAATCATCTTTTCAACAACAACAGCAACAAAAAAGTTGAAGTTGAAAGCACATAAAATTATGTCAGACACCCACCAAAGACAGCTGGTATATTAATAATGTAATTAGGGATGAGAAGAATTAGTGATGAAGAAGGTCCTAACAGGTTCCCTTTACCAAAAACATAAAATGATTCTAAATTTTTAATACTTTACTACATTAATATGATGACCTCAAAATATATGCAGTAGAAATTGTTGAAATCACAAGGAAGAACAAAACAGTTTGTTATCGTCAGGAGGTTTTATAAATCTGCATCCAGCTCTTCTTCCCCAGGGCTGGCCACCCCCAGGTTCTTCACTGTGGACCTGCAAAGGTATAACTTTCCAAAGACCTCTGTACAAGGCCCTGGTGGGTCCACTTTCATGCTATATGAGCCTGGTATCTGAGTCCCCTGCTAATCCCCCCTGTGCAGGGGCTTCAGGAGCAACTGACTTAACTAGTGCCTCTTTAGGACACCAGTCTGACCCCACGCCCCACTGGTCCCCAACAGGAAGGCCTGTACCCTTTTCCTCCTTCCATTATACCTACAGTGCTTTTCCTTCCTTCATGGATAGTGTCTGACCTTAGTTGAAAAACAACCACATAATGAACTCATGGATAATGAAAGGAAATAGTGAAGTAAGAGCTAAAATTACGTGGGGGGGATTAAAAATTTTAAACTAGACAGGATCAAAACCCGAAAGTTTGTTCTCTGATCAAAACCCAAAAGTTTGTTCTCTAAAAAGATCAATGGAGCTGACAGATCCAATACCAAGACTGATTAAGGAAAGCCAAAAGAGAAAACCACAAATAATATTAGCAACAACAACAAAAAAACCCCTGCTTGTTTGCAGTTAGGGAAGAGATTTAAATCTAATCAGAGAATATTTTGAACAAGTTTTAGACTAATCCATTTTAAATAGTTAGATAAAAATAGACAGATCTCTAACCTACCAAAACTGACTTCAGAAGCTATAGAATTCACTGTCTCACTGAAGTTGCCAAAGCTGCCCTTGAATTTGCCATCCTCCTGCCTTAGCCTTCCGAGTCACTGGGATTACAGGCGTGTACCACTGCACCAGCCAGCCACGTTTGCCACGTTTTATTGTGTGGATGCTTGAAGATTAAATGGAAGCACACATAAACTCCTTAGATTATGCTTGGCATGGTGGTAATACTCGGTGATTTTCAACTTTTGTCATTGTTATCAGTTCTTGGGCTTGTTGTCAAGTTGTCTCTTTAGCCTGTACTGAGGTCTAAAGATAGAGTTAAAAAAGCAGGAGGAGAGAATCTCAGAAAACTTCATAGAGGTGGACACATAGATTAGGGCCATGAGAACATTTTCCTTTGATGTACTTTTACAATAATCAGGCTAAATCTTCCTTATACTGCCAACTCATTTATGTAGCAAATTGTTTATTAAAACATGGGTCAAAGGTACAGTTCACCCTGGCTCCAGTCAGTGGTGAACCCCTGTTGGTGTACAGTAACTGCTGGACCTTAAGGTCACTCAGTGATGAGAGTCACACAGCATGATGACTTTCTGGGAACTTGCTTTAATCTCACTCTGTGAGTGAGAAATTGAGAAAAACAGCCAAATGAGTGTCATTTTTCAAGCATTCCAGAACAAATTTAGTGAATTAACATTTGAGCATGCTCTAGAATAACAGTGCAAAATCTTATCTCATAACGGCACAAACATTTTGATATCTATGTATTCATAAAGAATAGTAGAGCCAGTTCCCAGCTTGGGGATGAGCGGGGTTCATTGTACCCTAGATTTTGAGTCATGGATTTGGGATGGGGTTTCAGAAGCAAGGGACAAGAGTATGCACTAGGAATTGTTGGGATAAGAAGGACAGTTTGAAAGAAAGATTGCCAAAGAGTAACCCGAGCCTCACGCAAGGATGAAGCTGAGGAACTCTCCCAACTTCGTGAGCTGTGTTTGCTTTTAGTCTAATCCACTCGTTTAGCGTTTGTGATAGGGTGGACATGATTCTTAGGGAAGAAAATGTTTGGAATGACCTCTGCGAAATTTCATGCTCACAGTTAGATAACACACTTAGTCTTCTCTTTTTTGTTCTTTCTGTTTTTTCCAAAATAGTTCAAGAAATGAAGCTGCCTTCAATCTAGCCCTTTGAGTCTTGCAGCTAATTTTTGTATGTTAAAGACTTGACTCTCAGGAGCCCCATCCAACACGAATCTGTTCACCAGTGTTATGTATGTGCGGCGTGAACTGCTTCCTTGTACTAATTAACTCACCTCCTTTTATTAATTAGTGCTCATTTATGCTGTAGTTTATTGCACACTCCAGGTTATCTTTTTAAAGAGATACTCTCTAAATCATACTAAATTGTACTCTCTCGCCCCTTTATTACCTACCCTTCAGTGACTCATTAGGAATTGATGGAACCCTGCTTTGTGAAACTCTGACTGGGTGCTTCAGAGCATACCGCAATGGTTTTGAAACCAGGAGAGGACAGGTCTGTATATAACCACAATATCAGACAGAAAATAAGTCTCACAGTAGTGATACCTCTTCTGAGAATTCAAAGGAAGAGAAGGTTGAATACTGACTATCCTGAACTTTGAGGCCTTAAATGAGTTACCTAACATCTCTGAGCTGCATTTTCCCCATCTGGAGTGTTGGGTTTTTTATATATGTTACAATGGTATTTTCAGGAAGAGAGAGAATTTTTGAAAAGCACATTGTATAGAAAGCAAGCTTTCATTCACAAAAGTTGACTTTGGATCAGCAAATAACCCAACTGGCATCTACTATGTGCCAGTTACTGTGCCAAGCCCATGGGACACATCAGTGAATAAAACAGAGAGCCTTGCTTTTGTGGAGTTTACATTCTATGCAATAAATAGTATCAAAGCATTATTAATCAACAAATTCATGATAAACAAATATTTATTTGTTGCTGCTACTATTATATTAATCCAGTCATAGGAATCTGAAAGGGATGGATGATATTTTCTTTTCTTTTCTTTTTTTTTTTTTTTTTTGTCTTTTTTGGAACTGGAGGTCAAACCCAGGGCTTTGCGAAAGCAAGGCAGACTATTTGCCACTAAACTACACCCCAGTCTGATGGATAAGAATTTTTTTTTTAAAGTCTAAGATGGAAACGTGAGGACAGATAAAAGTGGAGGTGGGGGATCTTCGTAGGATGGGCTTAGCAATGGCCATTGAGGTGCATGTGGGGACAGTGGGCACTGCTGATCCTGGAGGGGTCTGAGTGCCAGGCGGGGAAGTTGACACAGTAGCAAACCGTGAGAGCCATCAGGGATTTTTAACTAAGAATGAGCTGGACTTCAGATCTCTCAGTATGTTAGCAGTACAAAAAAGGCACGGAAAGGAGACTGGAAGTTAGAGAGGTCAGGTCTTCACAATAGATAACTGAAGAAAAACCTCAAAGGACAAAAAAAGTTAGAGCTATCTTCTGTTGCTTACTAAGTTCATGTTGGAAAGTTTTAAAAATTAATTTTTCCAAGTTATTGACATAAAAGACACAAATGCTAAGTGTACTCAATTTTTTAAATTTAATATTTCAGACATCCCTTTGGATAAATACCATATCATGCACCCATACTGGGGACTTTTTATCTCAAATTGCAGTGAGCACGTCACTCCCGGTAGATTGTTTAGGGAAGGACCATGCTCAGTACAGGGGTAAATCCTACCAGCGCCAGCAGGCTTCCGGCTCTCAGTCCGGCCCATCTCCCTCCCCTGCCTTCCCAAGCAGCCAGTTGCTACATTAACCAGACGGCAGGAAGAAAGGCAGACTGTGTCTAGAGTCTGCACCTCTTCCTGCGTGCACTTTTTAAGTGGGACACACGAAGCACATTTACCCTAATGGCCTCAAGCATGAGAGAATCACATTTTATACCAAGCCCTGGGTTTCCTAAAGGGAAATGGTAGAAATATTTACAAGTAGCTTTAGTGTAGCCAGAACATACCCAAACAAACCGCAAATAGAGATCCCGTTAACGAGTGCAGGAGGGGAGGCTTCACTGGGTCTCAGGTGCCACCAGAGTCAGTGCAGTTGCAATTTTCCCTCTCCAGAGTAATTGGACTTTTCTCTTCGTCCATGGTAAGGGGCGCATTTGTGTTCCATTGCTGATAACTGCATTGCTGTCGGCTAGTTAATACCTGCATATCAGGTGTTATAAAAGACACCTGGGACTGGTCGCATTTCATTCTTTCGGTTGTAACTCGTCAACTTCTGAAACTACCACAGGAGACACTTTTGTGCCAGAGCAAATACAAAATGCATTCTAGATTAATGGCTTTGATCTGAGCATGACAGACAACCCAGAGTATGTTCTAAGATATTTAAGTGTACGTGGTGATATGTACCCTGGAAAATAGAATTTGAGACTTTTTGTTCTCCTTGATTAATTGTTGTTGTGGCACATTTACTTTCCAAAATGAAGGTGGGAAGTATATATATGGCGGGCATGTGCAACATCAGAGAGAAATAGACAATAGAACGACACTGATCTCTACCCTAATTGAAGAAACTGAATTTTAATCCTAGAAAGAGCCTAAAGGCTAGTGGGTTTTTTTTTTTTTTTTTTTTCCTTTTTCCTTTTTTTGCTTTATTCAATAGATTATTCAAAGATTTGTTAAAAAGATGATTGTGGAGCTGCTCTGGTGGAGGGCGGAGTGGGAAAGCTGGGGGTGGACGGTCCCAGAGGCCCTCCAGCATCTTCCCAGTGTGCATGGCTTGAGCTCGGGCGGTGCTTTCTACTCCACCGCCCCCACACCTCCCCGGCCTAAGAGCCAAGTGGCGATGTTCTGAAAGTTTAAGAAAGCTGTTTCATTTCAAACTCTTATCGGTTTAAATCTGTCTTTGAGATCACAACATATTCTGGGTTTGGGGGATGCTTTTTGCCTTATTAAGGAGATAGTTTGATGTAGTTTTCTTTTGCTATCTAGCAGAATAGATCAAATTTCATCAATTAGGACTGCGTTTGTTTCTCAGTGGGAGAGCGCTTGCCTGGCATGTGTGAGGCACTGGGTTCGATTCTCAGCACCACATATAAATAAATAAATTAAGGTCCAAAAAAATTAAAATAAAATTCCATCAAGTATTTCCTAAATGCTCTCCTGAAAAATATTTTTCCTCCTGTATAATTGTCATAGTTTTACCCAAACCAATTCACTTAATTGAGAAACCTAGGGTTAAAAGTGTAATGAATGTCAGATGCAGTGAATTGATTCTCTCAGCAAGTGTTCTGACATCAGACAGATAATTTGAGTGATTGGAAGAACTTGTATTCCATGATATTTTGTCTACATCTGAAAATAACTCAAAAGTACTAACCTAGATGTATGATGCCCTGGGTTCCAACCCCAGCACTGCAAATAAAGGTAATCATTAAAAATAACTCAAAATGGATTTAGGACAATACCAGAAATCTAGAAGAAAACAGGGGAAAGCTTTAGAACATTGGATTTGCCAATGACTTTCTTGGATATGACACCAAAAGCACAGGCAACCAAAGAGAAAATAAATAGGTCTACATCAAACTTAAAAACTTCTGTGTAGCATGTGAAACAATCAGCAAAGTAAGAAAGCAACATATGCAATGAGAGAAAATATTCACAAGTTGACATTCTGATAAAGAGCTAATATCCACAATATGTATGAGCTTACACAATTCAACAAGAAAAAATAATACTAATAACACAACAAAAAAATGAGCCAAGAATTTAAATAGACAACTCTCTAAAGAAGATAAATGACCACCAAGCATGTAAAAAAAAGCTAATCATAAAATTATGCAAATCAAAACCACTCTATCACCTCACACCCATGAGGATGGCCACTATCAAAAGAACAGAAATTAGCAAGTGTTGGCAAAGATGCAGAGAAATTGGAACCCTGTATATACTGTGGGTGGCAGTATAGAATGACGAAGCCTTTATTGAAAACAGATTCCTCGAAAACCTAAAATTAGAATTATAGTACTATGATGCAGCAATTGCACTTCTGGGTATTTATCCAAAAGCAGGATCTCTGAGAAATATTTACACCCACATTCCTTGCAGCTTTATCCACAGTGGCCAAGAGGTGGAAGCAACCCAAATAACCATCAACAGATACATAAAGAAAATGTGGCATGTAATTTGGAATATAATGCAGCCTTTAGAAAGAAGGGAATCCTATCATGTGCTACAACACCGTTGAACCTCGAGGACATTATGCTAAGTGGAATCAGCCAGTCACGAGTGGACACGCACTACAGGGTGCCACTTATATGAAGTGTCCAGAATAGTCCAAATGATAGAAACAGGTAGAAAGGTAGTTGCCAAGGACTAGGGGAAAGAAGGAGTAGTATTTATGTGGTCCAGAGTTTCAATTTTATAAGTTGGAAAATTCTAGAGATCTGTTATGCAACAATATGAACATATGTAACACTGCTTGACTGAATGCTTAAAAATGGTTAAGATACTAAATATAACATGCACTCTATTTTTTTCTTTTTACAACCACAGTTTTTAAAAAGCCAGTCTCCATACTCATCGCTGTTTGGGTAAAAGCAATTCCTTGTCTTTGTGTGTCCTACATGCTAAAAGTAGGATTCTTAGCATAATTTTTACAGGTTTGATTTTAACATCCTGGATGATCACCATATGCAGAATTTGAAGTCACACAAGAATACATTTTGCTCTGCTGGTGAAAGTGGAGAGATGGAAGGGTTTTGTTTTAATGTGTTAAGTACTTCCACAGTTTCTTGTTGTGCTGATGGCTTCATCTTTTCCCAGGTGGCTGGAGAGACCACTTGTAGGTGACGGCTTGCAGCACAGTCGGAATGTGCGTGCAGTACTCAGGTCTCCTCTGCACTGATCTGAATGGACAGGGTCAGTAGGGATTGCTTTCTTCCAAAAGTTTTTATAGTAGTTTTTATGCCTACAGATCAATTATCAAATTGATTTCAGAAATTCAAATAAAAGACAAGTGAAGTAGAAACAAAAAGCCATGTAGTTTCCTTGGTGCTGTTCAGCCTAGGAGCCTAGGAGGCGAGCACCCAATGTTTAATACGAGCAGTTTACAACCACTCATGGTTAAATGGTTTATAGGATTCTTTGTAACAAAAGGTGGTCTAATTACCAAGAGGAGGGACTAATGTAGCCAGATTATTTACAATGTGTGACTTACTTAAATTATGATCCTGTTAACTATACAAAAATGACAGAAAGCAGAAACATCAGAGCAAATTAAACATTTTGGCTTTTCATTAATGATCTTGAATATAGGAGGTGTGCACAAGGTTAATTTTTTTCCCCTTTAAACATCACATGAGGCCTGCCCTCAGAGTGAACCTACAGTTTCAGAGATTCAATGTATTGGCTTCCAAAGGGGTGGGGGTGGGGGAAGACAGTATTTTTTTCTTTTCCACTAGGCCACACTAGAGTGTTTAGTTTCTGTCCGTAAATCACATGGTAGGGTTTCTAATGCCCGTCTAAATCAATTTTAGGTGTGATTTCTTTCCTTGTGATTTTTGTTTTACTCTGTTACTAGTTGATTTTAATTGTTCTTATTTGCAGGCCTTAAATATTGATGGACTGTGTCATTTACAATACTCTGGTGGCACTGACCTTTGCAGGGAGTTTGTATGTGAACCCCAGGACATTTTTTCAGGTGGGAGGTGGATGGTGTGGTTTGGGGGCGAAAGTGAAACAGATGAAGAACATACAAAAGAAGCTGGAAAAAAATAGGTTCCAGAAGCCATTTTTCAGGAGAAAATGCAGAATTTCACTAGCCTAGAGACATTATTTATAATATCATAGTCACTTAAAATATACCAATAGTTATTTAAAAATCACCACTTTACAATGCCTCTCAAAGAAATTGCCAAGCGGGCTGGAGAGATAGCTCAGTCGGTAGAGTGCTTGCCTTGCAAGCACAAGGCCCTGGGTTCGATCCCCACCACTGCAAAAAAGGAAAAAAAAAAATAAAAGAGAAGAAATTGCCAAGAGAATCAAGAGCAAACCAAAGCATACAGAAATACCCATAGCTTAATAAACAAGCATAACAATGAAAGCATTTGAAATTCCTTTTTATCCACATATTCTTTACAAGTACTCATTTGACACTTAGCAATATATTGATGGAATAGGTCCTAAAGAAAATCTATGTATGCTTCAAAAGTACTATACCACACTAAGTCCACATTCTTCAAACAAAGAACAATAATACTAGATGTTGGCAACTGGCACAGCCTTCCCTAAATCTAATAACTTAGGAATATAAAAGTACTCTTCTTTACAACTCGTTGCTATTGCAACAATATCCACACAAAATCTTATAAGCGAGTTTGAGTCAATAAGTCATGTGAGACTTAAAATCAGCATACTGACTATAGCTTCCCCACCATCTTTTCCCATACTTCTGTCTGTCCTCCTCACTTTTCTCTATCCTCTTGACTTTCCACTCTCTCTAGTAAGCACCCTTTCTCTTTTCCTCTCATTTTCTCTTACCCTGCAGGGAGACACTCTGTTTGCTTAATAAACTCCCTTATGTGATAAAAAAAAAAAAAAAAAAATCAGCATACTATAGTGATGTAGCCATATCAGTGTTTATAGCAGCTCAGTTCACAATAGCTAAATTGTGGAACCAACTTAGATGTCCTTCAATAGATGATCAATCAAGAAACTGAGGTGTATATACACAATGGAATATTACTCAGCCTTAAAAAAGAATCAAATTCTGGTATTTGTGGGTAGATGGATGGAACTGGGAAATATCATGCTAAGTGAGAAAAGCCAGTCCCAAAAAACCAAAGGCCAAATATTTTCTCTGATAAGTGGATGCTCATACATAATGGGGTGGGGGGTGGGTTTTGGGGTAAGGAAAGATGGGAGGAACTTTGATTTGGGCAGAGGGGAATGAGAGGAGGGGAGAGGGCAGGGGGTAGGAAAAACTGTAGAATGAAATGGACTTCATTACCCTATGTACATGTATGATTGCACGAACGAATTCCCTGTACA